>NC_143575.1:144422730-145886309 GCF_048544385.1 Mastigoproctus giganteus
AGGCACCGGCAAGGTGATCTGATAGAAATGTACAAAGCCTTGAATGGTTTGAGCATGCTCAATTATTATTTATGCCCTGAGAGGGCATAAATAATAATAATAATAATTCAAATTGAGGAAAGATAGATGTGTGGAAATTTGCCTTTAGCTAGCGGGTAGTTGGAACAGACTTCCATCCCTTGTTGTGGAAGTTGATAGCCTAAATAAATTTAAGGCTCAGCTGGACAGGTATTTCGAACGAACGGAGGGGTGAAGTGGTGGGTTTTTTTTTTTTTTTTTTGGCTGATGCTGCATAAGCTTGCTTCCTTGCATCATATGCCTCTACTAATGCTAATCGCACCTGGGGTTGAGGTCATGATGAGCTGACCAAAAATGTGGCAGCTGCTATCTAGGGGAAAGCTCCAGGTGTCTTCAGGACCACCTCGCGGAACATGACAGGTCCATCTGCCTGTGTGACTCTGGGCACTCTGTGATGGCAGAACATTTTTGGTCAAATCCTGAAAACTGATTCAACTTCCAATGAAACTAACTTGCCCTTTACTTGGAATAGCAAAGAATTTGTCATTACAATCATGGCTGTGGGTAGGTGAGGTCAGCATTGCTTATGGGCAGTTCCGGAGGGCGCAAAAATATTTTTGACACATACAAGTAGGACTGCTGTTTAACAAACTTAATAGTGAAATTTTCTATTTAGCGATTTTTTTTAAAAAAATTTCCACTTAGTAATTATATTTAATAAATATATCATTATCAACTGATCCAGGTAACTGGCCATAAAACCTCACAATGAAACAATGCAATTATATGATTCAAAATTATCCTACTCAAATTAAAAACAGAAAATATCCTTCCAATTAAAGTCAAAGAAAATTTTCAGATGTTTATAATTTGAAAATTCCGAAAAAAATGGAGAAAAAGGACAAAGGTTACTTTATTCTTTATTGCAAAATTTTTACCGTATTTTGTTTTTGTTGCAAGATATTTGGCGATTGTTAAAACCAACTAAGTGATCAATTCGGATTTGGTAATTGGAGAAATTTATCTGCTATTTTAGGTAAGCATAAAACAAGTGGTGAAAAAACATTGAAAATCATAAATCTTCAAAAGATTTATATGAAAATAACAATGGTAACTATTTAAAACTTACTGAAACAATTGCTAAATTTAATTCAGTTATGGCAGAACATATTTTCCATATTCAGAAATCTGAATCAAAAAATAATTGGCATTATTTGGGTGATCAAATACAAAATAAAATTATTGAAATAATTTCACAAATTATAGATAAAGTACTAGAAATGACTCGATATTTTGGTTGAGTTTGGATACAACATCCGATGAACAGATGACTGATTTAACCCCAGGGCTCACATCTGGCACACCCAGGGTCCTGAGCTGGATATCACCCCCCCCCCCCCCTCTCTCTCTCTCTCTCTCTCTCTCTCTCTCTCTCTCTCTCTCTCTCTCTCTCTCTCTCTCTCTCTCTCTCTCTCTCTCTCTCTCTCTCTCTCTCTCTCTCTCAGCATAAGCCTCAGGCTTCCTTGCACCATATACATAATAATACTTGGATAGATTTGTATTTAGAGACATAAGCACTATGAAAGTTGAAATAAGCAAACATTTTGTCCTGCACGTGATTCTAACAGGATTGTTTGAATATACTGTATATCAAATCTACTTATTGAGTAGATCTAAATATTCACAATTCACGTGGCCAGGGCTCAAATATGCATGGAAAATGCAAAGGTTTACAACAACAAAAAAAAAAAATTTTGAAGTTCATCCTAGAGCATTTTTCATTCCATGTACTGCTCACACCCTAAATCTTGTATACTATGCCATTGAGACTTCCTTTGAAATAGTTGATTTTTTCGGAATTGTTTTTTTTTTTTTTTTCCCTCATCATAAACCCATCGTTGGAACGTACTTCAAAAATATATAACTAATTTAACACTTAACCCGTTGTTTGACACCTGATAGGAAAGTACAATAGAGGCGAAAACTGCTGAGAAACCAAATAGAAGAAATTTACGATGCTTTACTCAAAATCGCTGAAGACGGAAATAGATATGGATACAAGGAATCATGCTAAATCAATAGCTTTAAAAATAACATCTTAAGTTTCTTCATTCAATTATAATTTGGCATATTTTAAATAAAATTAATCCGGTGAGTAAAATGCTCCGAAAAAGGAATTTAGATATACATGAAACTTTTGAATATCTACAAAATATTACAGAATATTTTAAAGAAAATAGAACAGAAGAAACATTCCAAAAAATTCTCAATTCGGCTAATAATATGGCTACTATAATTGGCATCAATGCCAAACAAAATTTCAACATTAATTTTTTCTTTCAAATTACGGCCAAAGCAATTTTCTCATTAACTGTGAAAGATTGCAAAACATGTAGAAATATTTACATATCAAATTAAGTGACATTGATTGTAATGAGTCTAATATGGATGGTTTAGCATTATTTGAATAATCAGAATTAAATTTATATTAAAGACAACATAACTCCATTTGAAGTGTTACAATATATTTTTAAAAACAATTTGATTTTACAGATACTTTTCCAAATGTAGCAGTTGCATTAAGAATTTTTCTAAGTTTACCAGTTTCAGCTGCCTCAGGTGAACGGAGTTTTTAAAAATTAAAATCTCTAATTTGGCAATAATTTCAATAGAAAATGATCTTTTCGAACAAATAATAAATTTGCATTTCTTAAAGCAAGAAAACATAAATCTGTACTTTTTTTAACGTTATAATTTTATTTTTATTTTATTATTGTGATTGAGTACAATTACTGTGATTTTGAATTTAAAGTTTATTTCCAGAATTTCATAAAGGTTTTGTTATTTCAATGTATTATATGTGAAATATGTTGTAATTATTTTCTTTTTAAATAAATGAATAATAATTATTTATACCTTATTTTATTTTTTAATCTAAATATTTCGGGGCAGCAAATTTTATTTTGCTTACTGGCAGCACATATAGTTGCAGCGGCCCTGATTACAGTAAACTTCAGGTCAGACTTTCATCAAAGTTGCGTTTTTGCTCATGGACAACTTCGCGTAGCAGTTTCCAGGTCCAAATAATTTTTCTGCAATAACTAATTTTTTTTTTTTTTTTTTTTTTTTTTTAGAAGGACAATATAGTCATATAGGTAAAAAATTATCAAATTGCATTTTTACTCAATCCATCCAACTAACACCTTTGGCTAGCAGCAAAGGGTAAGGTTTTGAAATTACTTCGCTATTAATCTTTACTTCTCTGAAACAGTTTTGACAAAATATTTGCCACAGGTATTCTAGATTTTTTTTTTTCTGTTTTTTTTTATATGCCATTTACTAGGAAAAATTATAGTAGGGGCTTTTGTAATAACTACACTGTGCAACAAAATTACCAAAATATTCATGAAAAACAATTTGTTTTTCATGAATATTTTATGGTGAACAGTGTTGCCAAAGGCGAATATTTGATATAATAGGTATCGTGGCATGCAAATTCCAAGTATCCAATAGAAACCAATCTAACACCTTACAGAGCTGCACATTACGTGTGTAATAATACATAAAAAAATGCAAATTCTCAACACTATGTGCAACAAATGTATGTCAGTGATTTATTTTTTTTTAGATTTTATTAAAATTATATAAAAATATGACTTTTTAAATTCCTTACATTTGCTTTTAAATGCTCACTTTAGAAAATTTACAACCTGAAAAGGATCACTTCTTTTCTATTAAGGTGAATAAATAATGATACACCTAAAATTGAAAATTATTAAATTCAATACACAATAACATTTAAAATGATTGAGGTGGATGTTTTTAGATAATTGTTCAAAATTTGTGGCGCCAATTAACAATATGGAATGAAGATGTTCATTTGTTATTGTTTCTTTTTAAATATTTATTTGATTTCATGCGCGAAAAAAATTTGCTCACAAAACAAACATATGTTGATCCCAACAAAGTGGCTATTTTCATGGCATTTTCTTTTATTAGCAGAAAATCTTCAAGCAGGAGAGCCTTGTAAAATTCAAGTAGTTTATTTTTGCAGTCCATATACTTTATTTTTAAACCATGTTTTGGTGTAAAGATCAACAATTTCAAGTTGCAAGCTGGAATTGGTTTTTTTAGTTCGTTCCTTCAGACATAGAAGTAAATGATTCTCAAACAAGCTTATTTCTTTTTCATGAGATCTTATATCAGCAAATCGACTTTCAAACTCGACAAAAAGTAACTGTAATAATGAGCGGAAATGATTCTTTGAAAATATGAGTTTCTCTTTTAACTCAGTACAACATTCAAAGTGAACTAAATTGTCTTGCTCAATTTGCAATTTAAATAATAACAACTTATTCTGAAATTATTTGATGTCACCATAAAAATCAGAGACCAATTTTCCTTTCCCTTGTAGTTTTAAAATAAGAGCATTAAAATGACTAGAAATGTCTGTAAGAATTGCAAGATCAAACAGTCACTATATTTGGTGGGTTGTTTTATTGGGTTCTCTTTTTCTGTCATAAAAATATCAATTTCATGACTCAGTTTAAAGAAACAATAACACTTTGCCACAACTAAGCCATCTCATTGCACTAGGTAGAATTACACCTTCGTATTCAGCTTCAACTTGTAAAGAAACTGCCGAAACATACAATGATTAAGCCCATGCGATCTTATAAAATTTACAGTTGAAATAATCATATTCATAACATGTTGGAGATCCAATTCAACACTGCATTCCAATTGGAGCTGAAATTCCGATTGGAATGCAGTGAATTTCAGCTCTGATATCTATCACTTTCTTGGTTATTCTACCCATAAACAGTGTTTTTACCAATCATATTTTGTGCACCATCAGCTGTGACTCCTACCAGTTTTTAATACTAACTTTTCAATATATTGGCAAAATTTTTAACGTGCATACTCCACAGATCAGCTAAATCTTCAACTTGTGCAAAATTATCATTAATTCCACGTATGAAGATAAGGAGTTGGGCTGTGTCATACATCAGTACTGTCATCCAGTGCCACACTAAAATGTCACATTTGTTTTAGGTTTTCCAAAAGTTGTTCAAACAAATTCTTTCCGATATCTTCTACTCTTCGCATAATTGTTTGTCGAGACAAACTAATGTCTTGTAGCATTGTTTGTTCCTCTGGACAAACTGTTTCCACAACTTTTAACAAGTTCTGGAAGAAACAAACAATGTTTAACAAATTCATCATCACTCAACAGTTTATTTTCAAAAGCCATCAATCAAATGTACAACTTGATAACTGGCACTTACAGCAGATAAATTTCTTGACTGATGTCTTCAGTGTGTTCTGTTATTTCCTTAATTCGTTTTGTAACTTTGAACACTTTTCTTTAAGAAACACTCCTTTATATTAATCATAAGATTTAGGCTTGGAATCGGTGTCGTTTTAAAAATTATATTCTTTAAAAACTGACAGTCTCCTTATACACTGCTTTTTTTGTCATACTCAATGAAGAACGTCTTCAGTCCACCTTTGATTAAAACCACAACACTCCAAATTGATTTTCCTCTTTTGGAACATTTTTAAGGATGATTTTGCAATTCAATACAATGAACAAGTTAAATCAAAACAATAGAATTTCACAGTATGAAAAGATTGATATGTATATAACCATATTTAGCGTACATATGACTGCACTAGATTACATGTACACGTTTGACACAGATAATTGTAGAGTAATCTCCAGTGCTGCGGTCTCCTGCCCCAATCAAACGGCATGCTGTCCCAATTAAGCGAAGTAAAAGCTGGCTATTTTCTCGATTGGGTTCTGTTTTTTAAAATTTGCCCCAAATAACCGGAATCCACTGTATTAGCCATAGGGTGAAAGGAAGCCTGCACCAGCCAAAAAAAAAAAAAAAAAAAATTTCCCAAGTTACCCTGTGTGTGTGAGAGAGAGAGAGAGAGAGAGAGAGAGAGAGAGAGAGAGAGAGAGAGAGAGAGAGAGAGAGAGAGAGAGAGAGAGAAAATCACCAAGAAAGAGAAGAATGATGATATCGAGCTCAGGACCCTGGGTGTGCCAAGCCCATACTCACCAGATGTGAGCCCCTGGGATTCCCCCTTTATGAACTGGGGATATATATTCTCATTTCTCCAGTCCATAGGATCCCCATCTGAATCCCAGAATGCTCTCATAATTATGGCTAAGGGTTTGGCTTAACTCCTTTGCTGCCTCCCTTAATTTAATCGGATAGATTCCATCTGCCTCAGGTGCCTTTTTTTTTATATATCCATCCTGAAAAAAAAAAAAACCTTCTCCTCCACTTTTCTTTCAGTTATCGAAGTCATTTAGCTCCTCATTACAGTTTGATAATCTTCTTGGATTCCTTTCCCTAAAGAATTCCTCATGTGAGGAATTCTTTAGGGAATTCCTCGAACTGCTACTCATGAGGAATTCCTCATGGCCATCAAGTTGTGCAACGTGATTCAACCCCTTCCTTCTACTGTTAATATAAGCATAGATGTCTTTGCTGTTTTTCTTTGCTAGACTTCATAATCTGCCTTAGCTTGCCAAACCTCCTGTGACTTGATTACAGACTAATTTATATCTACCTTAGGCTTCTGTATCACCTGAAAATTTATATGCATTCCATGCACTTTTCTTCTCTGCCACATGTCTCAACAGTTCATCTGACATCCATTTAGGTCTAAGCCCTGAACAGTATTTCTTTGTTTGTATGAAAAGCCTAGTAGCTTCTTTGATGACTTCATTGAATACTTCCGATTTAGAAGTTGCCGTTGGTAATATCATCAGGGTCCCAATTCACACAATTTAAAAACTATCTGAGACCTCTGTAGTCACCACTGGGTGACTACAAGGACAACTAAAGCAAATTCCTTACCCTTTACCCTTGACAGCAGTTGTCTTTAATTAAATTCCACATTAGTACACTGTGATTGCTGCCACCTAGTAACTCTTTTACATGCAGATTCTTAATGCATGAAGAAATACTGCTGATAATGAGATCAACGGTACTGCTTCATATTGTTACCTCTTTAACATGCTGCTGTAGAAAACAATCATCCTAGAAATTCACAAAAGTCTTGCTAGTATGGGAGTGACCAACCCACAAATTTGAGTCAACATCTGGAAAGTTAAAATCCACCATTATGAGATATTCTGATTTGATGGAGTACTATTTCCCTGTATAGCTGTTTGGTATACTCATCACAATCATTAGGCCTCTAGCACTCCCCTACTCTCAGTTTTGTTTTCCCAACGCTTATATCACACCAAATTGACGTTACACTCATCACCCAAGTCAACTAGATGCACTGCCTTGGATTTAATATTCTTCTTAACTAAGAGCGTAACCCCTTCATCCCTTCTGTATAAGTTGTACTCCCCATATTAAAATTCAGCATCACTTATGTTTCAGTGACACATCTCCATTATTCCTACAATGTTTGCATTTGACAACTTAATCAATACTTGAAATTTATCAGATTTATTTACAATGCTCCTAGCATTAGTGTACATGTATGTGTTCTTACTCTTAGTTACCCTAACACAGCCCAAGTATTCATTTGTTCCATGATGACCCACAGCAGGGCCTGAAATCCCAAACACATTGCTTTCCGAGCTGTTGCAGTACCAATAGTAGCTTGCTTGTTTGTTATTTGGTTTTTAGGAGCATTAGCAACTAAGGCCATATTGCTCCTGGGATATGCAGTGGTCATTCCCCGACCTTTCCACATCCTCCGTATTTGGTGGTCACAGGCTCGAACCCCCGGTCTAATCAAGAAGTGTGTGCTACACACTGCTGCTCCTGCCCACTCAGCTACAGAGGCACCCCAATAGTAGCAATGCAAGGATCTCTTTCAACTCTGCCTGTGATTCTAGTTAAACTGTCTGTTTATCACCCCCCCCCAAGCTAGCAGTTTTCAGACCCACCTATTACTGCCTCAATAGCATCAGCAAATATTCTTGTACCCTTTCTTTCCAAGGTATCCCATTCCTGTAAAAACAGTCGCTCCTGTTAACAAGCGCAGACAATGCTGCGAAAAATTCCCATGGGCCTTGTACATTCTCTCCACGGCTAAATTTATTAACAAGGCTCGCAAACATATACTCCCTCTTATCATGTCTGGGCACAACTGCAGACACTTTCAAATTCAATCCTAACACCACTTTTTCCCAACATTGCCCTGTACTCGTTAAGTAAGTCCTCAGATCTTTTATCTTAATAGCACTATTGCTAATGTGTAGTAGGGGGCAAGGCAGGGATTGACACAGCATCAAAGGCTGCACTTGTTTTGAGATATGTAGTTACAAGTTCGGCTCTTTATTTGAAGGCTGAGAGGATGCATTCAGTAGTGGCTGCTGTATTATGCAACAATATCACCTTTTGTGCCCTTAAAGGATATCTGCTTTACAATCCACTTTTGCCCATCAGACAGCGTGGTCCTATTTCACATATCATTCTTACACAATACATTTTATGTTTCACCAACAATAACTAGCTTCCACAGAACCAGTGAATTCTGCTTGAAGATTGCCCCTATACTGTCTTGTGCACTAGAGTCAGCTCTTGCATTGAGTAAGGCAGCTGAGAGCTTGATGGGCACCATTTTAATTCCTTCGAGGGCACCTACCCTATCCTACTATGTGTCACATAACATCGTCTAAAAGCCAGGAGCCATTACAGGAAGAGATGGAAAAGATCACCTGAGGGCTATGTCAACCAAACCAGACCACTAATGGGCTCTAATAGCAAGACAGAACCCATTGATGTCCTGTCATCAACTGTCTCTTGAGATTGCTGCGGCCACAGGTGAAAACATTTCCAACTGGACTGTGTTAAGAAGGTTCAATTCAAGCAGACTCTACATATTAAGCCATTGGTTTGTATTCTGTTAACCCTAAACCACTGCAGAGCCCGTTGAAATTGGTGCCATGAACATGTGACTTGGAGCACTGACAAATGGGGTACAGTTCTGCTCTGATGATTAGCCTACAGATTCTAGAAGTTAAGTAATCTGACACAAAGAATGTAGTACCATCCCTCCAACATCAGAGAAAGGGACACTTATGGTGGAGCCAATGTTTTCCTGTGGAGAGAAATAATAATCAACAGCTGCACCCTCCATGTTTTCGATAGGAGTACTGTAACTGTACTAAGGTTTGGTACTGTACATAGGGTTTGGGGATCTGTATCAGATCCCCAAACCCTATGTTCAACTTTTTAGAGATGCAATTGGCCCCGATTTTCTTTTCATGCACGACAATGCCACTGCATACAGAGTTGAAGTGGTGGCGCTTTAAATGTTGAAACTGAAGATATCCAACAACTGCCATCGCCAGCATGTTCATCAGACTTAAATCCAACCGAACACGTGTTGGACGTCCTTTGGCATTGCATTCTATTCCGACAGCCAACACCTTGGCGAGCTAAGGTGTGCACTGTTAGAAGAATGGGATTTGTTGCCACACAATCTTATAGACACTGTTATATTGAGTGTGGTTCACCACAGTACAGACTGTTTAGCCATTAGAGGGGATCATAGACTGTACTCGTATATGAATCAGTATTGTGAACTACAGAATTACATACAACGTCCCATCACAGTGCCGGGTGCCAGGGGTTCACGTGTAGGAGCTTAAGGAAAACAGAATACAGCTTAGCAATGATCATATTAAGGAGTAACAAAAAAAAAATGATAATATCAGTTTGGTTTATGTTCACATCAGCATCTATATACATAAATGCCACCTAGACAGTTCAGTAGCAGCAAGTTTGAAGATCCAGTGTAACGGTCCAGATTCAGCAGGGCTGCAGTTAAAACAGATTTGAACCTGGGAATGGGAGCATGTAATCTTCTTTTGGATCAGGTGTTGAAGGCATTGATAGAGTTGCTGTCTTTCTTATTCTTTATTAAGCTATCAAAGTTAGCATCCACACAGTTCAGGGTGGCAAGCATCTGCTTGAAGAGGAACCTGTCAATGACTGCAAGCCTATTGTGATGAGCCACAAGTGCAGGTGACTACCTTAGGGCTGGCGCCTCCGTAGCCAGGTGGGAAGGAGCAGCAATGCGTAGCACACACTTCTTGATTAGACCGGGGTTCGAGCCTGTCACCACCAAATATGGAGGATGCGGAAAGGTCAGGGAATGACCACCGCATATCCCGGAGCAATATGGCCTTAGTTGCTAATGCTCCTAAAAACCAAATAACAAACAAACAAACCTTAGGGCTGTGGGATCTCCCAGAATAGGCATTCTACATATTAAGAGGAGATATCTGGTCTTTGAGGAGTACGGATGTGAAGACTAACCTCTTTTCCATAATCAGGGACTTCACCCTAGGGATTTCAAGTGCTTTTGCCATCTTGTTAGTTGTGGTAACGGGAGGTGGACTAATCTTGATATTGGTCCATTTCAGTAACCAGTATTCAGCAGTGTACACCCATTTAAGGTTTGTAGGTGTGGGCCAAGGTCTGAGAGTACATTTGGTATTGGTACACTGAGTAGTGTTGGCAGAGATTTTAGGGAAAATATAACCTGAGCAGACATTTCTGGGTTGATTTGAAGGTTGAAGCTTGCCAGATATGATTCAAGATCCTTAAGTTGCAAACTGATCCTTTTGCTGAGCTGAACAGTGTTGTCATAAGGGTTAACTTGTGTCAGCAGTTTGAAGTCATCAGCACAGCATAAAGACTAAACAGAACACCAGATAGGACCTTACACTGGCAGTACTCCAGCAATAATGTCACAGGATAGGGTGCGTTGTTCCTAATGGAGAACAAGTGTTCTGTGACAGAGCAGAGATTTGAGAAAGCATAGCATATCACCTCAAATGTGAAATTTCTCTTTAAGTAGGGGGCAAGGCAGGGATCGACACAGCATCAAAGGCTGCACTTGTTTTGAGATATGTAGTTACAAGTTCGGCTCTTTATTTGAAGGCTGAGAGGATGCATTCAGTGGTGGCTGCTGTATTATTATTAGTAATGGCAATACGGTGTAAGGCTTACACTGCACCAGTCAAAAAAAAAAAAATAAATAAAAATAATAATAAATAAGAGAAAAGGAAATAGACAAATTTCCTATGCATTTTTCCTTCTCCCATAGGTAACTATCCAGCTGACCTTTGAATTTCTACAAACTCTTAGCCTCTACCAGCAACTTAAATCCATATCTAATTGATCCCCTCGCAATTTTTAATAACATATTAAAAGGAGAATTTTTCCCTCCAACATGGAATGTGTATTCCATCAGGCTACTCCCAAAGGTCTCCCAACCAACTAAAGCCAAGCACTTTCGACCCATCTCTCACTCCTTGTGTTTACTGAAGCTGCTTCAGTAAACAGTACTGAAAACACTTGCCATGGACATCCTCCCTCACAGGCCACATCAAATTCATTATGCGTTGCATGACAGATCAACAATTAGTAATCTGCTTATGACCACCAGTGCCATTCTTGGATCATTTGAGGAGAAAGAAGAAATTGCTATCACATGCCTGGATCTACAGGCGGCGTTCAATAGTGTCAACATGCTTAAGCCTTGCTTAAGCTCCTTCAAAATTACTATCATATCACAGGCCAAGTATTGAAGTTTCTGACTTCTCTTCTTCAGAATAGAACCACCAAAATGTCCATAGGAAAGCAGACATATAGTAGGCAAATACAAGCAGGCATTCCACAAGGGGGAGTCCTGTCTGGAATTCTTTTCACAGCTATAATTAACCCGCTAGTACACAACAGACCAGATATGTCATCATATGCAGATGATTTGAAGCTCTTAACAAAAATAAAATCAACCGATGAAACAATAGACAAAAAAGCAACCATCAAACAGCAACCATGTTTGGCATAAAGGTCTTCTAAACAAGCTTCCATTTTATGGTTTGCCAACTGTTTTTAGTAATTGGTTATCCACTTTTCTTTCTGATCGCTCACTCAGGGTGATGATAGATATCTCTCTGTCTTCTAACTTCTCCACTAATGCCAGTGTTCCCCAAGGTTCAGTTCTTTCACCCTACTCTTTTCCTCTTGTATATTAATGACCTTCTTCCATTGATTGGAAATCCTATCCATAGTTTTGCCGATGATAGCACATTGCATTCCACTTTCCATTTTGAGAAACCTTGTCCTGCTCAATCAGCTTCAACTTCTCAAAAATCTGCTACCAATTCCTTAAATGCCGATCTTCAGGTAATTCTCCAGTGGGGCAAAGACAACTTAGTTGATTTCAAACCTTCTAAAACTCAGTCTTGTCTTATATCTCGCAAAAAGGATTCTTCTGCTCCTATGCTTATCTTTAGTGACACTCCGATTTCTGGGCAAAATGATATATCTCTTTTGGGGATTACCCTGACTTCTAATCTCTCTTGGCACAAGCACATTACAAATATTGCTTCCTCTGCATCTAAAAAAACTTGGTTTCTCTATTGCTCTCGGCGTTACTTTTCTTCCAAACAGCTGCTCACTCTGTATAAATCGCAAATCCGCCCTGCCATGGAATATTGTTCCCACATCTGGGGTTGTGCCCCCAAAACCTCTCTCAGGCTTCTTGATTCCATTCAGAAGAGGGCAGTTAGTTAGGTTAATTAATGATTCATCTCTAACAGAATCTCCCCACTCGCTTTCTCATAGACGTACTGTTTCTGCTGCATGCCTCTTCTACAGACGCTTCCATGGGCACTGTTCTTCTGAATTGGCTTCTATAATTCCCACTCTCTCTTTCAAAACAGTCTGATCACGTGTTGCCACCAGCCAACATCCATTTACTGTCCAACTTCAAACCCACAGAACTAACTTTTCATCTTCCTCATTTATTCTTTCAACTGCCGTTTTCTGGAACAACCTTCCTTCATACGTATTTCCTGAAAATTACAATCTACAGAAGTTCAAGTCCAATGTCAACAAATATCTTCTTTCGTCTTCTCAACCTCCAACCCAAGCACGGTACCAAGTACTATAGGTTCTATTACCTCTCGTGTTTGGGGTTCACATAAAAAAAAAAAAAAAAAAAAACAAGACTATCAGAAATAAAGCAGTACCTCATGAGCTGCAAGTTAATCTGGCAAAATCTGCCATCATGGTCTTCTCACTGAAACCCACACCAACCATAATTCAGCCAGAGTCTTGACCCACTGCTTCAAAAAGCAGAAAGACCTGGGTATGATATTTGATCGAAAATTAAGATTCCATCGCATTGAAGATCTGTGCTAAATTCAGCAGGAAACGGTGGATTGCCAAGCAGCACTCGCCACATGTTCATAACACAAATCTGATAAGAACGTATATCAGGACGATGATCTTCGGAGGTATACTGTATTTTTTTTTTTTTTTTTTTTTTTGGTAGTTGTCGGCGCATCGGCTTCTGTGGCCATAATGCACCTCCCAAGGTTTTTGCAGTACTTTGATCCAAGCCCGAAGCGGGATTCGAACCCGCGACCTTTGAGTTGCCAGGCAGGCACTTTACCTACCCGGCTAGCCCGGTCGGCGGAGGTATACTGTATGGGGTAGAGTTGTGGGTCTCGGCCGCAGACACAACAAACAAACCATGAACGCAGCAAAATTCTGGCTCCTGAAGTGGGCTACCTGGAAGTGTCATCTCCCACCACAACTTCACAACACCGATGGCCAAAGCACCGAATTTAATCAGATTCACAGCCTTAATGAATGAAAGAGGCCTAATCTTCACTATCAAAATGATCGCTGGAAGAATCTCAGTGCACAACATTTGGGACACCGTGTGCTGGAGAATCGCTCAACCAGCACTCAGTTCCACTCCCAAGCTTCTTGCTCTTCCGTCGAGGTTACATTTTAAAGATCGGTTCTTCCCTTATCAGAAGCTCCATTTAGCTCAGTCCTTGGATGCCAACCTGTGCAAAATGACTGATGACAAAAAGTACAGACAACGCATCCTGCATGTGTGTTCCACAACCATCAACTGATGCAAGATCGCTCCGGCTCTGCAAGAATTTCAGGGAAACTTGAATTCAAGAAAACTGTCCTGTGTTATTTTAATTTGATGTATTATTGTTATTGTATTTCATTTTTAACTAAATTCAATTTGCTGTATGTTATTTATTTATTACATTTCCAGAAAGATGATATCTCTGCCACTTGTTAACGCCTGGCTTAGTGCCAAGAAGGGTTTGTAAAGGTAGGGTACCTGCGTGTACCTAGGAACCTTACAATAAAGATCATATTTATTTAACTCGCTGGCTAAAATAAAACCTCCTGCAATCCAGTCTAAAACATCTCTCCCCATAACTTGAATTTATGGCCCCTAGTTTTAGAATCTTAACAGTGAAAATTTCATCCTCATTCATTTTACAATGCCTCTCACAGCCTTAAACATGTCAATCAAGTGACCTCTAAGGTGCCTGGTTTCTAAGCTGTGCAACCCACATATTCAGTCTTTCCTCATAAGGACATCCTTTTGCTAATCTCACCAGGCGAGTTACCCATATCAACCCTTTCAAGAAGCTTGAAGTTTTTTTTTTTTTTTTTAGGTGCAGTCTCCACACTTGAACACAGTATTCAGAGTGTGATCTAGTGTGATCTAATATAATAGCCTTATATAATGGGATTACGACATCTTTATCTCTACTAGTAAATGTTCCATAAATCATTGATAGGACACCATGGGCCTTCCTTGCAACCAGTCTACAATGCTCAGAGAACTTGTCTGACTGTATTGTAACTCCCAATTTCTTTTCTTCCACTACTGACTTTAGTTAAACTCCACCAAGTGTACAAGTTATTTTGGGGTTACTGTTCCCACAGGTGTAAGACCTTGCACTTTCTTGGATTAAAGCATAGCTGCCACTTTTCTGACCATCCCTGAAGTCAATCTAGGTCACTCTAAAGAAGCTCTGCTTGGCAGTGATCATTAACTACTCTACCATTCTTTAAATCTGGAAATTTAGACATCATGCCCTCTGTCCCTTCACCGATGTCATTTAAGAAAATTTAAAACAGTAGCCCAATACTGATCCTTGGAGAACTCCACTTCTTACATTAACCCAATCTGAGGAATAACCATTTATCACAATCCTCTGCCTCCTGCCCTGAAGCCATCCTGATATCCATCTAAGGAGTTTCCCTGTGATTTCAACCTGTTCCAGCTTATAAAGTAACTGCTCATGTAGGACCGAGTCAAATGCTTTGCTGAAATTAAAATAAACAATGTTGAAATTATTCCCGAAATCCAGCTCATGAGTGACCCTGTAAAAATTGCTAACCAGATTTGTTAAACAAAATTTTCCCTTTACAAAACCATGCTGCATATCCTTTGGAATTCTATTTCTATCCAAATGATTCTGAATTTTTGCCCTTGACCTAGAATTATGGAAACAATTGGCCTCCATAATTTTCCCCACTACAAAAAGTTAGACTGACTGGTCAGTAATTTCCCACTACATTTTTAGAATCACCTTTATGTATTGGCAATACATTGCCACTTTCCCAAACCAATGAAACCTCTCCTAAAGTCCAGTGATGCTCTCATAATTAGCCTCAATGCACTCACTTGCCACACCCCTTAAAATTACAGAGTATATGCCATCAACCCAGGGGATCACATTCGGTGAGTATGGGCTTGGCATCACTCACTCACATTTTTTTGGTTGCTGCAGCAAAAGTCTCCGGCTTCCTTGTACCATATTGCTAACGATAACAATATAATAACCCCAGGAGCTTTACTCGGCTGTAGGCTCAAAGGTTTTTTCATTAAATAATCATGTGGAAATTCCAATATCATTAATTACATATTTTTCAACTTAACTCCCAAAATTTCTCATTGATACAAAGGGTTTTTCTTCTGTAAATATCGATGCAAAGTAACAGTTGAGTTCATTTTCAACATCAACTGGGGTATCTAATACTATCCTAATACTAACATAAGGATTTGATCTGGTTTGTGCTCCTCTTAACTGAGAGTTAATAATTGATGATTTTCCTGAAATGACAGTGGATTTCAGGTAGTTTTCTTCTGGAGGATTTGCTGAGTAATTGTGAGTAGCAAGACCTTTGAGTTTTTAACAGACTGTAGGCAATTGAGTTGGGTCTAAACTGGCTGATATGTGTGGCAAATTGGTTTTTAGGGATGGGTGCACTCTGTACTTATTCTAGTGAGATAGAAAATAATGATCTACAACATGTGCCTCGCTGAGGCATTTGTTGTACGTCAAGAAAAGGGAGTCTATGATAAATGTGCTCAAGCATTCAACTGTAGTAATAGTGGCATGTGATGCAAGAAAGCAAGCGTATCAACTTATGTAACATCAGCCAAAAAAAAAAAAAAAACAACCATTCCCTCTAAATGTTTGTCCAGTTCCTCCTTAGATTTATTTAACCTATCAACTTCCACAACGACAGATGGAGGTTTGTTCCAGCAATTAACCACCCGCTGGCTAAAGGCAAATTTCCGCACATCTATTCTATAGCTGTCTTTCCTCGATTTGAATTTATGCCCCCTTAGGTTCGTAATCTGAACAGGTGGAAGAATCCCATCAGAATTCAGGGTGCTCAACCCATTCAAGGCCTTATACACCTCGATCAGATCACCTTGCAGGTGCCTTGTCTCCAGCTGCTGCAATTTGCAGAACTTAAGCCTCTCTTGGTAAGGAGATCTGTTCATTCCCCTCACCAATCTTGTTGCCCTTCTCTGTACACGCTCAAGCAAATCTACATCCTTCCTAAAATGAGGCTTTCAGACCTGTATGCAGAACTCAAGGCATGGCCGGACCATTGCCATATACAGAGGGACAATCACCTCATTTTCCCTGCTAGCAAAATTGCTGTATATCATTGACAAATCCCCATGACCTGAATTGTTCACAAAACTTCGTATCTGACTGCACAATTATTCCAGGTCTTTTTCATTTTCTACCACCCTAAGTGTACTACCACACAGTCGGTACATTCCTCTGGGGTTACTTCAACCAAAAAATTTCAGTTGCCACTTCTCAGCCTCATCTTCCCAAATTCTCTAGACCCTGTTGCAGTAGCACACTGCCATTACTGCCATTAACAACCCTACCAAACTTTGTATCATCTGCAAACTTCAACACTAAGCCTTCATCAATATCATTGATAAATATACAAAACAGTGGACCCAACACCGAACCCTATGGGACTCCACTAATAACATTAGTCCACGAAGAGCAGCACCCATTGATTACCACCCTCTGTCTTCTCCCACTCAACCATCCTTTTATCCATTTTAGCAATTACCCTTAATACCATTCTGCTACAATTTGTACAGTAGTCTTCCATGTGCAACAGTGTCAAAAGCTTTCCTGAAATCCAAATATATGATATCAAAGTTATATTTTGCATCCAGTTCCTTTGTAACCACATCATAATATCCAATCAAATTTCTCAGACAAGACTTTCCCTTAACAAACCCAAGCTGTATCTGAATTATTACTGCAGTTTTAACCAGTTTGTTTGTTTATTTGGTTTTTAGGAGCATTAGCAACTAAGGCCATATTGCTCCTGGATATGCGGTGGTCATTCCCTGACCTTTCTGCATCCTCCGTATTTGGTGGTGACGGGCTCAAACCCCGGTCTAATCAAAAAGCCTGTGCTACGCACTGCTGCTCCTTCCCACCTGGCTACCGAGGTGCCTCTTTAACCAGTGACTCCATTATTTTACCCGGAATGGAAGTTAAACTAACTGGTGTGTAATTACTCATGTCACCCTTCAATCCCCTTTGTGAATTGGGGATACAGCTGCACATCTCCAGTCCGTGAGGACCTCCCCCGAGTCCAAGGATGCTCTCATAATTATGGCTCAGGGTTTGCTTAGTTCTTTTGCCACCTCCTTTAACATAACATAAAGAACATAACTGGATATATCCCATCCACCCCAGGTGCCTTTCTTATGTTTAACTTCAACAATTTCTCCTCCACTTTGCTCTCAGTTATTACAAAATCATTAAGCACCCTGCTACAATTTGATAACCTTTTGGCATTTTCAATCCTTAACTTCTCATGTGTGAATGTAGATGCAAAATACTCAATCAGTTTTTTTGCTATCTGAGCAGGATCATCGTAGAACCATCGATATCAAGTGGACTAATCTGATTCAACCCTTCCTTTTAGAGTTCATATAAGTAAAGAAATCCTTGCTGTTTTCTTAGCATCCTCTACCAAAGATTTCTCGTAATCTGCCTGCCTAACCTCCTTTATGACTTGATTACAGACTAGTTTATATCTGCCATAGGCTTCTGTGTCGCCTGATAATTTATGTGCATCCCATGCATTTTTCTTCTATGCCACGAGTCTCATTAGTTCATTTGACAACCATTTAGGCCTAAACCTTGATCAATATTTATTAGTAGCTTCCACGATTAATTCCTTGAATGCTTCCCACTTAGAATTTGCTGTTAGTAACATCATCAGTTGGTCCCACTGTACAGAATTTAAGAACTGTCTGAGACCACTATAGTCACCTTTACAGAAGCAAAAACCCTTTCCTTTAACTCCTGATGGTAATTATAGCTTTAAGTAAATCCCACATCAGTACACTGTGATCACTGACACCTAGTGGTTCCTTTATCTGCAAGTTCTTAATACACGAATGATCACTGATGATAACCAGATCAAGAATATTACCCTCTCTGGTTGCCCCTCGAACATGTTACTACAGAAAACAATCATCTAATAAATTCACAAAAGTCTTACTAGTTCCACAAGTTCCAGTCAATATCTGGGAAGTTAAAATTCTCCCATTATAAGACATTCTGATTAACTAGCCCACTATTTCTCTGTACAACTGTTTGTCGTACTCATTCAGAGTCATTAGGCCTATAACACACTCCTACTCTTATTTTTGCTTTCGCAGTGCTTATGTCACACCAAACTGACTCAACAGTGCACTGTCCATCTATGTCAACTGGACGCACTTCTTTTGATTTTATTTTTTTCTTAATTATCAGCATAACCCCTCTTCCCTTCCTATCCTGTCTATCCTTTCTGTACACATTGTACTCCCCAAATTCCAATTCTGCATTCCTAATATCTGAGTAACACCACATCTCTGATATCCCAATATCCACCTTTGTTGTCTTGATCAACACTTCAAATTCATAAAATGTATTTATGATACTTCTAGCATTGGTATACCTAGTCTTAGTTACCCAAACACATCCCATATACCCACCTGTTTCACAATGACTGCCATCAGTCCCTGAAACCTCCAGCATCCCTTGCTCCAGGCCGCTGCTTATTTTAATAGAAGTAGTGCAAGAAAAGAATCACCTTCACATCTGCCTGTGGCTACTTTTAACCTTTTAGTCTGTGAATCCCCCCAATATAAATCGGGGAATTGGAATTCCATCCTCCCTGGTGGTGGCTGTTATGGGATGACATGTATGAGTTGCTGTTTTGTGATCTGGATAGTCACTAGGACATCTGAAGGGTTTTCGTAGTTGTGCAGGCGAGCAGTAGACAGAACTGTTGCTATATTTGAGAACCTGTCAATGTATTTAATCCATTCTTGAGGATCAAGCATTTGACCGGATTCACTATGTGGAGTTTCATCAACCGGTGAAGTACCACCACTTTGCTTATTGGAAGCTTACTAGAGACTAAACACGGGTTTCAGTGGTGAAACCCATGTTTAGTCTCTAGTGCATAGTTTCCAGCATCCCCCTCCCCCCATACTTCTCCTTCAACCCATGCATGGTACTAAGTACTATAGGTTTTGATACCTTCCGTGTTTGGGGTTTTTCATAAAAATAAAAAAAAAGCACAGAATGGTTTTCCTTTTCTCAGAGTACAGTCTAAGATTTCTTGGATTCTGCACCTTTTTTCCGATTAAAGTGAGCCCTGGCAAACGAAAATGAAATTCTTTCTTTACTGTCATTCGGAAGCTTTCATTTCTTATGTAGCACTTGTTTCTCTTTGAAGCTGTTGTTGAGGTCAGGAGTCCACCACAATCTGAAGCGAAGAGTCTGTTATCCATTTGGTGGCAGCATAGTCGGTGACATATTTGATCCACCAGTTGGACATAAGTGTCACTGCAGGGCTGAAGTAGCAAACAGTGAGGACATCCCAGGAAATGCAAGATGCTGTTTCCTCACAGAGGAAAGGAATAAGGTATTTTGGTGCTGTAACATATTTAACTATTTTGTCATCAAGGGTGTCGATGTTGTTATTATTATTTGGTTTTTAGGAGCATTAGCAATTAAGGCCATATTGCTCTGGGGATATGCGGTGGTCATTGTGACATTTCCGTATCCTCCGTATTTGGTGGTCACGGGCTCGAACCCCTGTCTAATCAAGAAGCATGTGCCATGCACTGCTGCTCCTGCCCACCTGGCTACGGAAGTGCCTTAGGATGTCAAAGTTTGGCACCTCCAATAACCATGTCAAGACTATAGGCTCATGATCGGGCTGAAAGAATGAATGGGATCATTGTCAGCTGTGCATGTTGTTGAAGAAAAAGCGAGATCCAATAGGCTCAATCCCCTGGTGAATCTCTCTGACAAGTGTCATGTCAATGAATTTAAATAATTTGCATCACTCAAAAGGAGGTTATGGCAGTTTGGAGGGAGGTTAAAATTGCCACAAACAAGATGTTGTGCAAACGGATGAAGATGGTTTAGGAGCCAGTTCCCCAGATCTTCAATAATTTCACTTGTTGGTCATGGAGGAATATAAACAGAAGTGATATCATGTGGCTGGAGTGGAAATGTAGTGAGACTATAATCGCTTCAAAAGCTTAAGTTGTAGTTGATGTCAATGTTGGTGCTAGCGTTTGTGGCACCTGAGGCAAAACCTTGCAATGACACCTAATTCCTATAATATCGTAACACACATATGCAGTAGCATATCTAGCAGTACCTATTTTAGGTAACACCTGTGGCAAGTGCATCACATGCACACCCCTAGCACTGGGCCTTGTTGAGGTTGAAATAGGAGAATAGGGGTGGTGTTGTAGAGTATGACTGCTCCACTGCCTCTTGCGTGCTCCCTGGAAGCAGACATGTGGTAACAAGCAATAGCAGAGCAGACGAAGCCATGTTTCTGCAAGGCAGACAACATCAACAGCTCGAGATAGAAAGATCTGTTCTGCATCTCGTTTGTTCCTAATGGACCTGATATTTTGGAAGTAAACTCTACTAAGAGGTGTTTGTCCAACTTTTGTCCTGACTGCAGGTGTCCTAAGTTGGCAATGTTGGAGAGTGAACAGCACGACTCCCCAACATAAGGCAAACTGAAATTTAACAAGGACCAGTGCATGGGGGACTGAGGATACTCTTATCATGGCGGTATAGCTTTGACTGTGGGACTTGACAGAGCAGTGGTATGATCAAAGGAAGTCTGCTGAGAACATTGGAAGTTGTCTGGGAAAAAGACAAATCAGCTGTAGGTGGTGGTGTCGTAAACAGTTTTGGTGCAGAGGTGGGGGATTGGGGAGGTAAGGGGTTCTTGAATCATAGAAGGATCTAATAATGGTGCCAACAGGTGAGATAGATACATTCAATTCCAATTAGAATGAACAGGCCATGTACGCATTAAACCCTGAAAGATGTGCAGTGCAGGTTCCTGGTGTGTAGTTGCTGCACATTTAGTCTGACCATATAGAACCTCAGCCATTTGGGACTAAACGAGATATGAAAAGCTCACTAGGGGGCCTGGACTTCTGCCACCTGGGAGGTTTGTGGCAAGGTTGCAGTAGGTCGATATCCAAATCCAAGCCCATTTACTTGAATGTCGGGCTCTATCAATGCCTCACTCTGAAGGTCATAAATGTACATTTGTCTGGTTGCACACAATGGGATGAACATGCAGAGAGAGAGAGAGAGAGAGAGAGAGATTTTTTTTTTTTTTGATTTGGTAGTTGTTGGCGCATCGGCTTCTGTGGCCATATTGCACCTCCCAAGGTTTTTGCAGTGCTTTGATCCAAGCCCGAGGCGGGAATCGAACCCGCGACCTCTGGGTTGCCGGGCAGGTACTTTACCCGGTCGGCTGTGTGAGAGAGAGAGAAGGTCGCATCTATCAAAAAAATGTAGGCTGGGCTCATAGTTCAGGTTGGGTGGACTCAACGAGTGAGGCGGGGTAGACAGTGAAAAGGGCCTTGATGGGGAACACTGCAACATTTAGTTCAGAGGACTTGCTTGTGGGCTGGAAGTGAAAATTGCAGAGTGGAAGAATCAACTGGTTTCACACCTATGTTGAATGCCAAGTCTTTTGAAGCTGAGAAGTGCAAGTGAGGTATGACAGGAAATGAGCAACTGGCACTGCGTGATTTGTGAAAGATTGGGTGTGGGGGTGGAAGTAAAGATGCCTTTTGAATTGTTGGCACAGAGGAAGTGCTCCCAGCAGTAGAGAAACCATCATTGCATATAAGAGTTTCCATGTGCATTGCCACTGAAGATTGTTTCTGCAAGTGAGGAAACTTTTTACTGGTTGGTGGTTAACATCAGTTGCTATCTTCAGGTTCTTCTTGAGTGTAAATGAGGGGCTTTTCATTTTCCTGACTGTTTATGGAAACTGGCTAGAATGAGATGATGTTCAAAAATGTCTGATGTCAGTGACTTATCTTCAATTTTAATATTCAATATCCAATTGAATATTAAAATTTCTCCAAAATTCTTGGATGTTTTCCTTTTCTTTTGCATTCAGTTCCTTATCATTTTCTTCCATACTCTTTGAAAGTAATAACATTTGAATGCTGTTATTAATCCTTGGCCAAGAGGCCAAATTAATAATGAGGTATCAGGCGGCAAGAATACCACTTGAATGTTCTCATTAATTTCTTTTACAATCTGCAGATGTCCCGGTGTTGTCAATTAATATTGAAATTTTAAAAGGAACCTTTTCCCTCTCACAATACCTTAAGGAAAAAGTAGACTGATAAAACAGTCTACAAACAAAGGATTTGTAGGATCTCCAAAGAACAAGTATAATTTTTAAATACCATTTCACTCATTTGCTGCCCAAATGCAAATTTTAACCTAAATTTAACAAGGACCAGTGCATGGGGGACTGAGGATACTCTTATCATGGCGGTATAGCTTTGACTGTGGGACTTGACAGAGCAGTGGTATGATCAAAGGAAGTCTGCTGAGAACATTGGAAGTTGTCTGGGAAAAAGACAAATCAGCTGTAGGTGGTGGTGTCGTAAACAGTTTTGGTGCAGAGGTGGGGGATTGGGGAGGTAAGGGGTTGATACTTCATCATAGTATCACACATATGCAGTCAATAAATGAGGCTGTAAAAGGAAAGCCACATGAAATGAACTACTCAGCAATGTCAGCATACTGACTGAACCATAGGCTATTGCATTATGGCTTGGATTTTGCTTACCATCAATTCAAGGGTTTAGTGTCAAACATTACCTACAAAATACCTACTCCTTTTTGCAATAACTTTAGTTTTATGTTATACAAATAACAATGCATATCACATCATAGAAGTATATCTCTGTAGTACTTTACAAGATAGCTTTGGCTATAAGCATTTACAGTAAACCAAGAAATGTCAAGGCTTTTTCTTGGTTAATTACAAATATGTTTACTACAAAATGATGTTGACACTAAATCCTCAAAATGCACAGTTTAGAGAGTTCCATAATAGTTATATATTTGGTTTCCAGTGTCATATGTTCTTTAGCATTAGCAGAGGCATATGATGCAAGAAAGCAAGCTTATTCAGCATCAGCCAAAAAAAAAAAAAAAAAAAAACCACTCCCATTTCACCCCTCCGTTCGTTCGAAATACCTGTCCAGTTGAGCTTTAAATTTGTTTAGGCTATCAACTTCAACAACAAGTGATGGAAGTCGGTTCCACCAACCAACCACCCGCTGGCCAAAGGCAAATTTCCGCACATCTATCCGACATCCGTCCTTCCTCAATTTGAATTTATGCCCTCTGAGGTGATTATTCTGAGCAAGATGAAGAATCCCATTGGCATTGAGCATGCTCAAACCATTCAAAGCCTTATACACCTCTATCAGATCACCTCGCCGGTGCCTAGTCTCCAGACTCTGTAATATCTTGTTGCCCTTCTCTGTACCCATTCCAGCAGCTCTACATCCTTCTTGAAATGAGGCCTCCAGACCTGTATACAGTACTCAAGATGTGGCCTAACCATTGCCTTATACAAGGGAATAATCACCTCCTTATCCCTGCTAGAAAAATTCCTGTATATCATTGACAAGACACCATGAGCTACTCTTGCAGCTCGTCTGCACTGCTCAGAGAACTTCATATCTGCCTGCACAATTACCCCCAGTGTCCTTTTCATTCTCCACCACTGTCAGTGTAGTACTGCAGAGTTGATACGTTGCTCTGGGGTTACTGTTTCCCATATGTAGTACTTTACATTTGTCAATGTTAAACTTCATTTGCCACCTCTCAGCCCATTTGTTCAACCTTTCCAGATCCTGTTGCAGCAGCATAGCGTCAGTAGTGTCCTTAACAACCCTGCCAACCTTTGTATCATCTGCAAACTTGGACATTAAACTTGATATCCCATCATCTATATCATTCATAAACACCGAAAACAACAACGGACCCAACACTGAATCCTGAGGAACTCCACTAATAACATTAGTCCACGTTGAGCAGTGTCCATTGATTACCACTCTGTCTTCTGCCACTCAACCATCCCCTTATCCATAGCAGCAATTTGCCTCCAATGCCACACTGTTCCAATTTGTGCAGCAGTCTTCCATGTGCAACAGTATCAAAAGCCTTTCTAAGATCCAAATATATAATATCAAAGTTATTCCCTGCATCGAGTTCTTTTGTGACTACATCATAGTATCCAATCAAATTGGTCAGGCAAGACCTGCCCTTAACAAAACCGTGCTGCGTCTGAGCTATAACTGAATTCTTGTCTAGATGATCCTGCAGTGCTTCTTTAACCAGTGCCTCCATTAATTTACCTGGAACAGAAGTTAAACTAACAGGTCTATAATTACTTGTGTCAGCCTTTGATCCTCCTTTGTGAATTGGGGTTACATTTGCACATCTCCAGTCTATGGGTACCTCCCCTGAGTCCAAAGAAGCTCTCATAATTATGGCTAGGGGTTTGCTTACTTCCTTTGCTGCCTCCTTTAACATAACTGGATAGATCCCATCCACCCCAGGTGCCTTTTTTATGTTTATCCTCAACAATCTCTCCTCCACTTTCCTCTCAGTTATTACAAAATCATCCAGCTCACTGCCAATGTTTACTTTACCTACATCATTCTCCTTCCTGAATAACTCCTCATGCGTGAATGTAGATGCAAAGTACTAGTTTAGATTGTTAGCCACCTGAGCAGGATCCTCAACTGTTGAACCATCAATATCCAGTGGACCAATCTGATTCATCCCTTTCCTTCTTGAGTTTAAATATGTAAAGAACTCTTTTCTGTTTTTCTTTGCATCCTTTGCCAAGGATTTTTCGTAGTCTGCCTTTGCCCGCCTAATCTCCTTTGTGACTTGGTTACAGACCAACTTATATCTACCATAGGCTTCCATGTCACCCATTAATTTGTATGTATCCCATGCATTTTTCTTCTCTGCCACATGTCTCATTAGTTCATCTGACAACCATTTAGGCCTAAACCTTGAACAATATTTCTTAGTTGGTATTTAAGCCTGGTAGCCTCCAAGATTAGTTTCTTGAATGCTTCCCATTTTGAGTTTGCTGTTGGTAACATCATCAGTTGGTCCCACTCTATAGAATTTAAATACTGTCTCAGACCATCATAGTCGCCTTTACGAAAACAAAAACCCTTCCCTTTACCTCTGATGGTAGTTACCTCGAGTAAATCCCACTTCAACACACTGATCACTGCCACCTAGTGGTTCATTTATCTGCAGATTCTTAATGCATGAAGAATCACTACTGATAATCAGATCAAGAGTATTGCTCCCTCTTGTTGCCTCACGAACATGCTGATGTAGAAAACAATCATCCAATAAATTCACAAAAGCCTTGCTAGTGTGCGAGTGACCAACCCACAAATTCCAGTCAATATCTGGGAAATTAAAATCCCCCATTATAAGACTCTCTGATTTACTGGCCCACTCTATTTCCCTGTACAATATCTTATTATACTCATCAGAGTCATTAGGCCTATAGCACACTCCTACTCTCAATTTTGATTTCCCTATGCTTATGTCACACCAAACTGACTCGACACTGCCCTGTCCATCGATGTCGACTGGCTTCACTTCCTTGGACTTTGTGTTTCTTAATTAATAGCATAACCCCTCCTGTCCTGTCTATCCTTTCTATACACATTGTATTCCCCAAATTCCAGATGCGCATTACTTATATCTGTGTGACACCACGTCTCTGATATCCC
Organism: Mastigoproctus giganteus; assembly: GCF_048544385.1. Classification (NCBI taxonomy): domain Eukaryota; kingdom Metazoa; phylum Arthropoda; class Arachnida; order Uropygi; family Thelyphonidae; genus Mastigoproctus; species Mastigoproctus giganteus. Next base: position 144,449,056 of record NC_143575.1, read on the forward strand.
AACAATATCTGCCTTTGATGTTTAGAGCAATACCTCAAATTCATCATATTTATTTACCAAACTCCTAGCATTGGTGTACACGCAGGTATACATGCACCTGTTTCTATTCTTAGCTACCCTAACACAATCCATGTGTTTACTTGTACCGCAATGACTCCCAGCAGTCTCTGAAATATCCTGCATCTTGTTTTTCAGGCTTCTGCTCATTTCAATAGAAGCAGTGCAAGAATCACTTTCACCTCTGCCAGTGGCTACTGTTAATCTATTAGTCCTTGTATCCCCCCCAACTAGCAGTTTTCCGACCCACCTAACACTGCCTCAACAGCATCAGCAAAAATTCTTGCACCCTTTCTATTTAAGTGTATCCCATCCCTGTAGAAGCAATCTCTCCTGTTAACAAGTACAGTCCAGGCTGAAAAAAATTCTACCCCTTGAGCCTTGCACAATCCCTCCAGGGCCGAATTGATCGACAAGGCTCTCATCATATACTCCCTCCTATCGTGTCTGGGCAGAATTGCAGACACTTTCAAATTCAACACTAATTCACGGCTTTTTTTCAACAGTGACCTGTACTTGCTAAGTAATTCCGCCGGTCTTCTACTCTTAATATCATTAGTGCCAACTTGTACAACTATATCACCTTTTGTGCCCTTAAAATTCTTTGATTATGTTGAAGTTATTTTATCTGAAGCATTAAAAACCTAAGTTGGTATTATTATTTATTTCCAAAGTGGAAATATGTACATAATGGGAGTCAAAAATTTCATGGCATTTTCTTAGAAGTGGTAAGGAAATACCACAAAATGTCTGACCCCATTAAGTACATATTTCCAATTTGGAAATAAACAATAATACCAACTTATGCTTTTAATGCTTCAGATAAAATAACTTCAACATAATCAAAGAACATATGAAACTAGAAACCAAATACAACTATTATAAAAAACTCTTTAAACAGTGCAATTCGAGGGTTTAGTGTCAAACAGCATTAACTACAAAATCATTTTGTAGGGAAACCATTTTGTGAAAAACAAAACACCATCCACAGTGTGTGTGTGTCTACTGAATAAATATTCTGTAAAAAAATGTTTTATCAATAAAATTTTATCCTAAAGGGCTGTTAGCATTAGCAGAGACATTTGAATTTATTTAAGCTATCAACTTCCACAACAGATGAAAGTCTGTTCCCACAATTACCTACTGGCTAAAGGCAAATTTCCACACATCTATTCTACAACTGTCTTTCCTCAATTTCAATCTATGCCCCCTCAGGTCCATAATCTGATTAAGCAGAAGTATCCCATCAGCATTGAGCCTGCTCAAGCCCTTATAACACCTCAATCAGTTCACCTCAGATGTGCCTAGTCTCCAGACGCTGCAACTTGCAGAACTTAAGCCTTTCTTGGTAAGAGCACCCCTTTGTTCCCCTCACCAATCTTGTTGCCTTTCTCTGTACTCATTCTAGCAACTCTAGATTCTTCCTAAATAGTGACCTCCAGACCTATATGCAGTACGTGTGGCCTGATCATTGCCTTATACAACAGAATAATCTTTTCTTTATCCCTGCTAGCAAAATTCCTGTAAATCATTGACAAGACCCCATGATCTGCTATGGCAGCCTGTCTGCACTGTCCAGAAAAATTCATATCTGAATGCACAATTATCCCAAGGTCTTTCATTCTCCACTACCCTGAGTGTAACACCACCCAGTTGGTATATTTCTCTAGAGTTACTGCTACCCACATGTAGTACTTTGCATTTGTCAATGTTAAACTTCAAGCCCATCTGCCGAACTTTTCTAGATCCTGTTGTAGTAGCATACAGTCATTAACAACCCTGCTAACCTTTGTTTCAGACTTCGACATTAAGCCTGATATACCTTCATCAATATCATTGATATACAAAACAACAGTGTGCTCAACACTGAATCTTGGAGGACTCCACTAATAACATTAGTCCACAAAGAGCAGTGTCCATTAATTACCATTCTGTCTTCTCACGCACAACCATCCTTTTATCCATTGTAGCAACTTGCCCTTAATGCCATACTGCTCAAATTTGTACAGTAGTCTTCCGTGTGCAAAAGTATCAAAAGCTTTCCTTAAATCCAAGTGTACGATATCAAAATTATTTTTTGCATCCAGTTCCTTTGTGACTACATCATAGTATCCAATCAAATTGATCAGACAACGTGTCCCCCTTGAAAAACCTATTCTGTGTCTGAACTATAACTGCAGTCTTGTCTAGATGATTTCTGTAGTTCTTCTTTAATCAGTGCCTCCATTAATTTCCCCAGAACAGAAGAAAAATTAACAGGTGTGTAATTACTTGTCACCCTTAGTCCCGCCCTTGTGAATTGGCATCAACATTTGCACATCTCCAGTGCTTTTTTTTTTTTTTTTTTTTTTTTGATTTGGTAGTTATTGGCGCATCGGCTTCTGTGGCCATATTGCACCTCCCAAGGTTTTTGCAGTACTTTGATCCAAGCCCGAGGCGGGAATCGAACCCGCGACCTTTGGGTTGCCGGGCAGGTACTTTACCCACTCGGCTCATCTCCAGTGCATCGGGACCTCCCATGAGTCCAAGGAAGCTCTCATAATTACGGCTAAGTGTTTGCTTACTTCCTCTGCTGCCTCCTTTAATATACCTGGATAGATCCCATCCACCCCAGGTGCCTTTCTTATGTTTAACTTCAACAATTTTTCCTACACTTTGCTCTCAGTTATGAAATCATTTAGCTCCCTGTTAGTTTATTAAGCTTCTGTCTTCCACTTCCTACAGAATTCCTCCTCACGTGTGAATGTAGATGCAAAATACTCATTCAGTTTGTCAGCTATCTGAGCAGGATCATCAACAGTCGGACCATCGATATTAAGCAGACAAATCTGATTCGTTCCCTTTCTATAGAATTTTGAAAATGTTTGAGACCACCATTTTCACCTTTGCAAAAGCAAAAACCCTTCCCTTTACCCCTGATGGTAGTTACCTGTTTGAGTAAATCCCACTTCAGCACACTATGATCACTGCCACCTAGTGGTTCCTTTACCTGCAAATTTATTGCAAAAATAATCACTGCTGATAATCAGATCAAGAGTATTACTCTCTCTAGTTGCCTCTCGAACATGCTGCTGTAGAAAACAATGACCGAGTAAATTCACAAAAGTCTTGCTAGTGTGCGAGTGACCAACCCACAAATTCCAGTCAATATCTGACTGGAATTTGTGGTTAAAATAAGACATTCTGATTAAATCCCCCATTATAAGACATTCTGATTTACTAGCCAACTATGTCTCTGTATAGTTGTTCATTGTACTGATCACAGTTATTAGACCTATGAGACACTCCTCCTACCCTCATTTTTGTTTTTCCACTGCTTATTTCACACCAAACTTAGTCAACATTGCAATGTCAACTGGATGCACTGCCTTAGATTTTATGTTTCTTAACTAACAGCATAACTCATCCTCCTTTCCTATCCTGTCTGTACACATTGTACTCCCCAAATTATGATGGATCAACAGCCTGGAACATCAGGATTGAAAAGGAACAGGGATGGATAATATGTTGAAGCTGATGACATCGAATCAGCTCTTTATAATATGTCATTTGATACTACTTTCTGTAAACCCCTTCAAACCTCAAGTAAGTTATAATTCTTCTTCAACTTTGTTTTGTTTGTTATTTGATTTTTAGGAGCATTAGCAACTAAGGCCATATTGCTCCGGGGATATGCAGTGGTCATTCCCTCACCTTTCCGCATCCTCCATATTTGGTGGTCACGGGCTCGAACCCCAGTCTAATCAAAAAGCATGAGCTACACACTGCTGCTCCTGCCCACCTGGCTACGGAGGCACCGCTTCAACTTCGTAAATAGTCCTACATGTCACTTTATGATTTTAAGTTAAATTTTTAAGTGTAGTAGCAAGCAGGACCAGCTCTACTCAGTTTAATGAAATATCAAATCCAAATTTAGGTTGGATATAACATGGTGGAACATAAGCACTGTGAAAACAAAAATGAGAACACAAATGTTACTGTTTTCATCCATTCAGTTATGTTTTGTTTGTTATTTGACTTTTAGGAGCATTAGTAACTAATGCCACCGCATATCCCCTGCCAGGGAATATGCGGTGGTCATTCCCTGACCTTTCCACATCCTCCATATTTGGTGGGCACGGACTCGAACCCCGGTCTAATCAAGAAGCGTATGCTACGCACTGCTGCTATTTTGTTTGTTATTTGGTTTTTTTAGGAGCATTAGCAACTAAGGCTATATTGCTCCGTGATATGCGGTGGTCATTCCCTGACCTTTCCGCATCCTCCGTATTTGGTGGTGACGGGCTCAAACCCCGGTCTAATCAAGAAGCGACTGCTGCTCCTTCCCACCTGGCTACGGAGGCGGCCGCGCACTGCTGCTCTGCCCACCTGGAAGGATGGTTGATTCTTGAAATCAAACTTCAGTCGTTGTGGAAGTTGATAAAATTCAAACCATACACTTCACCTATTCATACCCTTTAAGAAAAATTCTTAGAGATGTGTGTGCACGCGCACACACACACTTGCTGATACTTTATAAGCTCCCTACCTTGCATAATTTGCCACTTCTAATGATTATTCTAATATTTTTGTTTTGTTTGTGTAAGGAAAAACATCATTTAAATACTTAAAATTCTATCACCAGTCCACTATTTTGCAGACAAACCTGCACACCCTAGACCTGACAGTGTTCTGACAAGTAAATGTATCATAAAACAAGTTATTTTAAAAAGTTATTATATATAACTGTAATATTTCATGAAGTTATAACTTCTATAATATTGATAAATTTGGTAAGATTTAGTATTGATAAATGCAAGGTAGTTTGGGACAGTGCAAGTCCCAAATCACGGTTTTGGGACTTGCACTGTCCCAAAACACTGACAACATCACCGTCTTCGCAGATGGAGCATACTTTACCTTTTTGGGAGGTGTGCTTCCACTGTTTTGATGTGTCTTTAGTCTCCGGATCATACTGGTACACCCAGCATTCGTCATTTGTCACCAACCAATGAAAAAAAGCTCTCAACATCTGCAATACAAATCCAACAGTTGGCGAGAACATTGCTTCTGCAAAGGCATCTTGGAACCCATTGTGTGGAGCCTTAGACATGTGCAGATGGTCATGTAAAATGCTGTGGGCAGACCCATAACTAATTCCCACTGCATTTGCAATGAAATGAATTGTCACATGTCTGTCACCTAGCACTAGCTGCTCAAGTTTTGCAACCGTCTAGCTATCTGTGGATGTTGATGGCCTTCCTTCTCTTGCCTCATCATAGGATGGACAATTCTGCCCATACACAGCTTTCATTCCTTTTGTCAATTTCCTGAGCTTTCTTGGCCTGCAAATTCAGGAAATTGATCACTGCTCAATACTCTTTGTCGACTATAGCGTCTTTCCTCAGATTCCGGACTCCACCTCTGGTGTATGATCACTTACAGGAATGAAATTTCATGTTAGTTAATGAATATGTAGAAAACTTATTAAAAACGGCATCTTCCTACGGATGTTTTATCTCGGTCAGGGTACAAACTTTTTGATACTCCATCTCACACAAGAGAAATTTAAATTCGAAAAAGGATGGTTGTGGGGTAGATGTAAGGAAATTTTGGTTCTGCCAGAGTATCCGATTTTTGGAATAAACTTATAATACTTAATTGTATTTTGCAATTTTTTTTTTTTTTTAAATTGAAGTACTATTTGGTTAGCAGACTTTCAAGCAAGAATGCTAGCAGCTCTAAGGAGCATAATATTTGTAAACTTAAGAGTAATGAAATCTCTTAAAAATTTTACCTGGCAAATGGTCGGGATTCTACACTGTACACATCACTTAGTGGACGAGTTTGTATAGTCACACCTTCTGGACAATGAATCGCTGTCAAGAAACCTTCCATTCCAAACTGAGTGGTATTCAAGTTTTCATCCACCTTTAATGCCATTACCTACTTCCCAACAACTGTATCAGTTGGGAAGCTGAAATAAAATCAAGTAAAAACTTTAAAAAAGCCAAAGTCACAGTTCACTAACATTCAACACAAAAATAAGCACAACTACATCAAAGGTTATGAAATTAACTCTGTTTAAGGAAAGATTTTCTTTGTAAGCTAAAATCATACTTGTTTATTAACAGCTCTGAAGTAAGAAGTTGTTTTCAGCAGAAACTTTAGTTTCATTAAAATCACTATAAACAAGCAGGTCTAATCATTTTGACATGAACAGACTGATTTAGGGGGGGGGGGGGGTTAAACACTACTATTACTTTACATAAACAGATTGGATTATGGCAATGTCAAAACTGACTCAAAAAAGTCACTGAAGACAAGGTATACCATGAAACAATGTGTCACATGTGTAAAATAGAGCTCCACTGTATAAATTATGTTGAACCCCACTATCAAATTACTGAACTTTATCAATTTAATGTCTTGCAAGAAAATGCCGCAATTTTTTGCCTGCCAGTGCAAACTTTAAAAATCGTAGAAATGTATTTTGCATCCCGTAGGAATAAATGTAGGTATCGTGAAAATATCATGATGTGAACCCAATAACAGTCCCCCTCCCCTCCCCCATTCCAAGTCCTTGGAGGTTTAAAATTTTGTTATATTACCAAGCTATTTACTCTCTAAAAGGTCATATTTATAATGGAAATTGCATTACACTTTCACTGTTATAAGAATAAAATTTGAACACCTTTGTGACCTCTCCAGCTTATTGGGCTTTTCTGTTAGTAAATCTAATTATAAGCAGGTTACTAAACTTGATCTTATTGCATTTGCAATAATACCGATACCTACAATTGTGTGGGTTTTTACTCTTTTATGGTCCAATGAGTTCCCCTTCACTAAAATCTTCAATCATATAAAAAAACAAAAATAAATTTTCAGAATCTTCTTTTCATTCCTATTTACTTATTACAATTATGAAGGGAATGCGACCAACGAGAAGTGCAAGTGGTGGTAGTGCCAAGAAATGAAACAAAACTGATTTTGAAATAAAGATGATTAATTTAGAAGCAGGACAAAGTTTGTCATCTATTGCATGAGAATTGGGTCTCACTGCTTCAACAGTGAATACTATTTTAATGGACAGTGCGTTATACACATACTGTCAAAGGATCAACGCACTTAAGTCCAACAGTGATCACAAAACAGCATTCAGGTGCGCTATGTCGAAGATGGAACAGCTGTTAATAATATGGATGGAAAATCAGATTCAGAAGTGAGTGCTCCTGAGTCTAATAAACATTCAAGCAAAAGCAACAAGTATTGATAAAGATATTAGGGATAAGTACGGCAAACCCTAACCCAAGTTCGTAGCAAGCAATGGGTGGTTTATAGGTTAAAGCATCGCAATGGTTTCCACAACGTTAAATAATGCGGTGAAGCTGCCAGTGCCAATTCTGCAGCTGCAGAGAAATTTTGTGATGTACTGGAAAAAATTGATGAAGGCAGCTATTCAACGCAGAAAATTTTTAACATTGAGGAGATTGCTCTGTATTGAAAAAAAAATGCCAGCTCGAACATACATTGCCAAAGAGGAAAATAAAATGCCAGGTTTCAAGGTGTCAAAAGATAGGGCCACACTCTGCTTTAAGCTAATGCAGTGGGAGATAACACATTAAAACCACTGCTTGTGTACCATTCTGGAAATCTTCGTGCATTTAGGGCATCAATAAAGCCACCCTACCCATGCATTTCTGATCAAACCAGAGGGCATGGATAACAATCTCTCTCTTTGACTATTGGTTTAAATGATGCTTCATTCCCGAAGTTGAAAAATATTGTAAAGACAACAACGTTCCTATCAAGATTTTGCTTTTATTAGATAATACTCCTGGACATCCTACACCTCTAAATGATTTCAATTCGAAAGTGAGAGTCATTTCTACCGCCAAACACAACTTCACTCATCCAACCTATGAATCAGGGTGTTATTTAGAATTTAAAAGCATACTATTTACACACATTTGCTCAGCACTGTCTGCAGTAGACGATGAGAAAAATTTTACATTAAGAGACTTTTGGAAATCTTACAACATTTACCACACCATCTTAAACATCAAAAAGGCCTGGGCAGAAATTACTAAAAGTTGTTTAAATGGCACATGGAAGAAAATATGCCCCCAGGACATAAAAGGCTTTGAAAAAGACTAATCATAAGAAGAGGTTACAGATAAGATTGTAAAGGTTGCAGAGCTACTTCAGTTGAAGGTTTTGCCAAAGACATGGAGGAGTTAATAGAGGAAGATGTTATTTGGTTTTTAGGAGCATTAGCAACTAAGGCCATATTGCTCCAGGATATGCGGTTGTCATTCCCTGACCTTTCTGCATCCTCTGTATTTGGTGGTCACTGGCTCGAACCCCGATCTAATCAAGAAGCGTGTGCTACGCACTGCTGCTCCTTCCCACCTTGCTATGGAGGCGCCTCAATAGAGGAAGAAGAGAAGGAATTATCTAAGAAAGAACTTTGTATTGCAGGCAGCAATAGTGAAAGAAGAAAATGCTGACCAAGTTCAAGATGAACCAAATGAGGATCCAAGACACTTAATTATCAGAGAGATGGCAATGGGAAGGTGAATCCTGACAGCGAGAAAATTGTCTATGCATGTATAATGTGTACCTTCATAATATGACTATGTGCATAGTGAAATGCAAGCATGTGGCATTGAAATGAAAATAAGAAACAATTTTATATTAAATGTAATATTTATTAGATATTTCAAACAAATCTTTCAAACCAGCACCTTTGCTAGCAAAAAAACTGATCCCGGCAGTGCTATCACCAGTTTCGCTAATGTGTTGATAAAGGAATTTTACCATTTCATGAATGATGAGTGAACTTAACGGAATTTTATTTTGAGTTCGGTCTTCTATCCACAGATTTAAAGCTTTTTCCATTTTTCTAATTCAACATCACAAGTTACAGAGCAAATTTTTGAAGCAATTAGCACGTTTTCACGGACACTACGGGATATTTTTTCTTCTGATTTTTTTGATCGATCGTACCGTTGACTCAGTGATTTTATAATGTTTTGCCACTGAGGAGACACTTTCACCATTAGAAATTTTATCTAATAACTCAATTTTATTTGCTAATGTCATCACCTTCTTTGATCTTTTCGCATTTCTCTTGTTATTTGTAGCCATATTTTTTTACGGGTTAGAAAGAACTTGTCCACAATAAAGTCACTTTCTTCCGTTAACACACTCAAAAAAAGTCTGTTTTACACTGCAAAATGGGAGATTTATCGTTTTTGTAAGCATATCAATTTATAAGTTTATTCAATTTATAACCATATAAATTAAAAGCAAACGACGAAACCTTACATGACAAGCGCATAACACATACTGAACAAGGATTAGCGAGAAACATCCACGCTCGCAATTTTGTCACCCCTCTCCCCCACCCACTGAGCGCTGTTTTGACTGAGAAAGATAATTTTAGCCACGCCCAATTTTTTTTATGGGGGAAAATATTCACGGCGCTTTAAAATTCACATTTTTTTAGGTTTCATTTTATATTAAATCGGCGATCGCGAATACAGATACTGCGAATAGCAGGGGTTTACTGTATATATATTTATGCCTAAGGTGTAGTGGATCTTCTAATTATAGCATTCGTGATCCGGACATTTTGGGGAACCAGTGGGTGTCTTTGGGACATTTTAATTTTGTCTTTTGGCCTCTTAATTGCTGAAAAAAGAAATTGAACTTTTAATTAATAGTAATATTGGATTTTATTATGTCTTGTTGTTTTGCTTAGCCATCTTGTCTCCCTCAGTTTGGTGGCCAATGAAATTCATTGCTTATTTTTTGGAGGGAAAAATATAAGTAATTTTCTTTGGGGTTTGCTTCCTACTTGCAAGGGCTGGTCCCTAGTGCTACTTATTGATACAGTTGCATTCTGGATAAACCTGGTAGCCTACAGTGGAGGCTGCCATTGTTAAAACTAACGCTACTGAAAATATATATACTTCTGGGTTTATGGTTATGGTCGGCCATTTTCTATTATATATATGTATCTTTGGAGCAAAAAATTAGACACACTTTTTCAAAATTAAAAAAATTGAAGTGTTATATTATATATGTTACCATAAAGGACTGTCTTATGTATGTCTATATCAAAATATTGGTGTCTCTTTCATTAGGGGTGCTTTGCTAGGGTTTTGGGCTATTTTTGGGCTACAATTTCTTTTTGATATATCTTGGCTTCTAGGGGGTGTACAGTTATAGTCTTTGTTTCTTTGGTTATAACCTATCCTTCTCTTTCATTCACAAGGGTTTATAGCTCCCCCTGGTGGTAATGTACGGAGATCGTAAATAACTTTGTTCTGGTGCTCCGAAACTTCTGGCGAGGTTCTGTACCAGATAGCTTACAGACATTTCTATATTCCCTATGAGTTTCAGCTTTTTCCGTCCATAATTTCATGAGTTCCAAGGCTGGATGTAAAACCAGTTTTTCATCCTGGAAAAATTTGCCACTTTTAAGAAAATTTTGAAACGTACATAACTTTTCTTCTATTGTACCCTCTCTTGTTTGACTCATTGTCCCTGCCTTTAGCCGCGTTCAAATATATAGCTGAACAATGTCAAGTGTAAACAAACGTATACGTGGCAATAACAAGTCTGGTATCTGTCACCTATGTAGAACGGAAAGAAACGTAGATTCAAACTCACACATCAAATGCACAGGGTGCAATAACCTTATTTGCCGTTCCTGCAGCAACATCGCGCACATAAATAAACTGCCAGCAAAATCCCGGAGTTCTTTTTTAGGGGAATGCTGCAAACCCTCGAAAAATTCGGTATCATCTCTTGAATTGCCAGAAACTAACACCTGCCAGGCCTCTAAGTCCATGACACTCCGAACTAAGGATCTGCCTCAAGGGAACTTAGGGGAAAGTAATGGCAATGAAATACGGTGTGGGGTGCCAAACAACCACAACAATATTGCGGACGGAACTACACTAAAGGACCAGACGGCAGAAAAATCACGCAGCAATCACAAGATAGCGAAAATAGCCAGCGAGCATAAAACACCTTTCTCCTCCAAACTAATTCAGGATAACAATTATATCACGCAGGTAAAATCGCCTGCAAATGACATAACCGAAATTAATGACAACTACGAAGTAGCATCCATTAATTTAGTTGCTTCAAGACAGCAAGTTTTAAATAACGGGATTAGAAGGCGACACGTCAGTGACAGTCACTTATGTATCAGCCAGCTTGGTAAACAAAGCCAAGCTGAAGCTGGCACTAAGCAAGAAGAGTACTCAGTTCAGGTAAATATAACCCTCGACGATGATCCAGATAATAATGAAGATGCAAAGACAGGCCCTGCCTCTAAGACTGACCGAGAGAGTAGGAGTGCTAGTGGATTAAGAGAAGTACAAGACAACCAGTGCTCACAAACGGAAAACGCTGAGAAGGGGACAAAGCAAGACTCTATCCCACCCCTGGGCACTTCACCACCGGAAGGAACAGCTCTCGAACAGATGTTTGCCCTGCGCACTCAACTAGAGAATTTAATGTCCAAATCAAACAGTAGAATCACCACCGGTCTCCGTTTTGAAATCGTGACAATTTGGACAAAACTGGAGACTATAATAGTAAACCAGCACGTAGAACAGGAAAGGGCTAAGGCCAAGTTGGAGGCATACCTAGATGAGCGGGGCAACCAAATGCCACAGCGCGCCCCCTCGTACGTAGACGCGCTGAGGACTGCACCCAATGCGACACAACTACCAAAAGCAAGTGGACCCCCCTTGGGGAAGAAGACACTGATCAAACAGCCAAACCTGGTCGTTTTAAGACCAACAACGCAGGATACTGCGCAAACAAGCGAAGAAATCAAAAACCACGTTATGAAAAATCTAAATGAAGAACTGAAAAATACTAAAATCAAAAGTATAAGGAAAACCAGAAACGTCGGAGTGGTCATAGAGACTGAAACCAGGGAGGAAGCCCAAGAAATTATGGAAAACCCAAAGATCCAAACTCTAGGCCTCACTGCTGCGGCCCCCAAAAGAAAAGGGCCGTCAATTGTCATCTTCGACGTAGATAAAGACATCACCCCCTCCGAGATCACCGATGAAATATACCGACGTAATGTACATGGACATCTCTCGGACCTGGACAAGAGTGACCTTATTATGCCCAGATACTCAACCAAGCCAAGAGTCGGAAATGGAGTAAACTGGATAGTGGAACTAGCGCCGATTGTCTGGCCTATCTTAAAAGATCAAATGAGAATCTATATCAATTGGGGCAGTCACCGCTTCAGGGAGCACGTGGCTGTACCAAGATGTTATAAATGCTGCAAGTTCGGGCACACTTCACACACCTGTGCCCAGGCTGTCAGGACCTGTGGCCACTGCGCTGAGAAAGGACATGAATACAACACATGCCCTAACAAAGAATCTGAGCCTGTCTGTGCAAATTGTAAAAGTAATAAACAAGACCACCACCACTCTATTCGGGATAATACGTGTCCGTCCTATATAAGCGCCAAGTGTTTATACCAGATGAAAACCGATTATGGGCTCACAGCCTAAAAGATATAACTACGGAGTTAATAAATTCTTTCAAATCAACGCACAGCGGGCCAGGGCGGTGGCCGATCAGATAAGAATCAAGGCAGACGAAGAAAATGCAGATATTCTCATTATACAGGAACCGTACACTCACACGAGGCAGGTGAGAGGTTACCCCCTGACCTACAAAATAATTCAAACAGATCAGGATACGCCCTGGGCTGCAATAGTCATTCGAAATCCAGAAATCACAGCAACTAAAATCTCAGCACTGTGTACAGCCTGGGCTGCCTGTGCCCACCTGATCAGTTCCATGGGATCCTTTTACGTGATATCCCTATACTGTAGACCAGGCGAAGAGATTACCTATGCTATCAGATACCTGGAAGATGTCCTGAGAACTCTGCCAAACGCAAAAATCATCATCGGAGCCGATGTCAATTGCCGATCACCGGTCTGGCATAGTTTGACACCAGACAGGCGGAGCACTGCAAATGGCCAACGCCTGGAAGACTTCCTGGCAAACTCGACTATGACAGTCATTAACCAACCGAACAATCCTACCACCTTCTCAAACACCCTATGGGAGGCCACTATTGATATCACTATGGCCTCAAGGAACATTGTCGGCAACATTTCCAACTGGAAGGTCAACGAGGCGTGGACTACTTCGGATCACAGGGTTATTTCCTTCCAGCTAAATCGATCTCTAGCTAGATCCCCAGCCATACGAGTCATGTTAAATAGATATGCAATTGAAAAGGCGAACTGGGACGTCTTCAGGACAACCCTAACTAATGAGACCCAACCCCACCTACTTCCCGACAACGCAGATGCCCTCCAAAGACAAGTCACTGATCTGATCACAACGGCCAGCAACTTGGCAATCAAAAGGAAAAACCCTGTCCCAGGCGCAAAGCCCTGGTGGAGCCCAGAGCTGCATAGATTGCGTCGAGAAGTAATTATAAGAAGAAAGACTTTCCAGCGTGCCCGGAGGACCTGGCCGGCACGTGAAGTGGAGGCGCTCAGACAGAACTACAGGGAAGTGCGAAACCAGTACACGGCCCTGATCCGCAAACGAAAACAAGAATCCTGGCAACACCTGGTCACCACCACTGGCAATACCGACCCCTGGGGAGTGGTGTACAAGATCACCACAAACAAACTACCCAGGGGAGAGGTCACCACTTCAACCAAGTCATTACAAGGTACGGAAGCAACCACCTGGCAGCAATCCATAACAAACATTTTGGACGCCATCCTACAACCAGCAACAAATCCAATCACTCAGGAACAAAAATCCCTCTGTGCAGAGAATGAGACTTACCACACTGAAGAGCAGGAATCTCCCTTTGACTTAGGAGAACTACAAACTGCTGCGGTCCTGATCAAAGATAGGAAATGTCCAGGATCGGACCTGCTGGAGCCTGAGATTATAAAGAAAACAGTGGAGTGTGTCCCCGAATTAATACTTCATCTATTCAATACCTGTCTACGTGATGGTCACTACCCAACAGATTGGAAGTCGGCCAAAGTAAAACTGATCCTGAAGAACCCGACGAAACCACCTGAACTCCCAAACTCCTACCGTCCCATCGCTCTCCTGTCGGTACTTAGTAAACTCTATGAAAGGCTACTCTACTACAGACTTCTCAAACACTACAACAATGCAAACATGGCTTCTCACAGACAATTTGGATTCAAAACGGGGCACTCCACTGTAGATGCACTCCACAATCTCCTTGAAGCAGTAGGAATTACCCAAAAGAAATACTTTCTGGTCATCGCTGTCGACTTTGCTGGGGCGTTCGACTCACTTTGGTGGCCGAGCGTCCTAGGCAGACTGCGTCAATCAAAGCTTCCAGTAAACCTATATAACTCCATCAAAAGCTACCTTTCCAACAGATCAATCACTGTCAATGCTCCATATATGAAAATCACCAGACAGGTCTACAGAGGATGCCCACAGGGCTCGGTTTTGGGACCGTTCTTGTGGAATCTTGTGCTTGATGAATTCCTTGGCATGGACCTGGGAGAGGTCACCTCTCAAGCCTATGCAGATGATCTTATTATCACCGTTACCGGCGATTCTAGGGCCCGACTGGAGATTTTGGCGAATAATGCACTACAGAAGCTACAGGACTGGGCTAAACACCATAACCTCACCATCTCTGCCGCCAAAACAGATTCTATTCTTCTCAAAGGAAGTCTCAATGAAGCCAGACCGCCACAGATAAAAATCGACAACAGGACCATAAAATTCTCCACTCATCTCAAGTATCTAGGAGTTATACTTGACAGCAAACTGAATTTCCAGCCACATCTTAAATACCTAAGAAGAAAGATACGTAATTACACCGCCCTTGTCGCCAGGGTCTCCAGACGGGACTGGGGACTCAATAGGCACACTCTGTCCTTATTCTATAAAGTGATATTTACCCCGATTA
Organism: Mastigoproctus giganteus; assembly: GCF_048544385.1. Classification (NCBI taxonomy): domain Eukaryota; kingdom Metazoa; phylum Arthropoda; class Arachnida; order Uropygi; family Thelyphonidae; genus Mastigoproctus; species Mastigoproctus giganteus. The sequence goes on from NC_143575.1 coordinate 144,464,078, forward strand.
TAACGTACGCAGCAGGCATCTGGTACCCGAAAGCAATCACTGCTAGTGGTAGAAGAATCCTCGACTCTCTGCAAAGGAACATCCTGCTTGCTACTACCCGTGCCTGCTGCACTGTCAGTACCCATGCTCTGCAAATCCTGGCAGGCGCCATGCCACTGGACCTGGAGGTGGTCCGCTGTGGACTACTCTTCCACCTCTCCAAAACAAATTCCAAGACCATCCTCGAATTCACAACAGACCCCGCAAACGACAGAACAGCAGAAAAGAAGCGTCTCCTCACGCATCTGCAGCAGGCGTGGCAAGCGAGATGGACTACTTCCAACAAAGGCGAAATCACTAGAAAGTTCTTCCCTTACATTAACAGGGTGTTCCCCAGGCTTCCCCCCTGGTTTTCACCTGGTCTTTATGCTACATACCTGTTAACTGGCCATGGATCATTAAAAGGCAAACTGACGGCCCTGGGAATCATCGATGATCCCACTTGCACCTGTGGTGGGACTGAGAGTTGGTCGCACCTTATGTATGACTGCCCCCTGTATGAGGATCTTCGCTGCACCTTCATCACTACCTTGACCTACATACCCAAAGACCAAGCAACACACCTGCTTGATAGTAGGGAGGAATATACAGCTTTTACGCGTTTCGCACAAGAGCTCTTCAGCCGAAGGAAATCCTTTTCTACAGTTCCTGTACCTGCGCCATAGCAGTCCCAAGGAAGACAACAGGCGGTTTGAGACCATGATGGACTTTCATCCAGACTAGACAGTCATGAACTTGACCGCCACACCATCAAACGGACAACTATCTGATGATTGAAGTTTGAAAGCTACCATTGGATCGAATTAAACCCCTGGATTGGACACCACCCGATGTCGATGACAGAGGCGCCAAATGGCGATCCTATCTGTGCTCAATTGTACAGTCACTTTCGACCCCATTCCTTCCCCTTCACCTGATTGACTGAGTGTACATTGACTGGTTGGGGACGCCTTCGCCTATATCCCCTTACTCTTACTTTCATTCCTCCTCTTCTGTACACCCTGTACTACCTCACTCTATCTAATCGCTGTGTTTTTTTTTTTTTTTTTAATTAATTAATTATTTATTATTATTTTTTCTTTTAATTAATTTTTTTTTTTATTTTATTTTTTTTTTTTTTATTTATTTATTTATTTTTATTTTTATTTATTTATTTTTTTTTTATTATTTTTTTTTTTTTAACTTGGTCTCCGCTCAGGAAGCTGAGGCGACCCTGACGGAGACTAGCCAGAGAACTATGGGCAGCCTGGCTACCTCCTAGTGGTGTGTGCGGGCAACGTGGGGTTCCATCAGGGGCCCTGCAGCCAAATGCCAGGACATACAACAGAACCCAACACAAAACCACACATTCAACACACAACACTTTTTCTGGCATTTACAGTGTTCTGTATTTCTTCACAGTGTACATATGGCGCAGATGTGGGAAACCACAGGTGGTGCCCGACCCTAACACTATGCACACTATGTATATATATTTACACACACACATACGGTGATTCACTACCAGTGCGACAAACTTGCAGGAGGTGTAGGGGACACAAAGACGAATCAGAATCACATAGCATTGCAGGGTCCGAAATGCCTTTGTCATGCAGTAGAGGACATTGAACAGGAGGTGACGTGAACAGCGATCCCGCTGGAAGTCTGCATTTGCGAACCGGTTCCCGAGGCAGTAGGATGGGCGAGTATTCAAACGTTGAACTGGCGGACATGCAACTCACATATGGAGCTGCAGACTGTAACAGACGTGCCGCTCTGTGCTTGTACCAGGAACGTTTCCCGCACAGGCGTGCTCCTCATCATATGATTTTCACACGTGTGCACAGAAGGTTACGTGAGACTGGTTGTTTCACGAGAGGTACCATGAATCGAGAGCTAATGACAAGGACGCCAGACAATGAGGAGAATGTCCTACGTCTTGCAGAAGGCAATCAGAGTACGAGTACTCGAGCGATAGGCCAACAATTGGGTATTTCCCAATCCACTCTATGGAGGATACTGTCAACAAACCAAATGAGTTCATATCCTCTGCAACGCGTCCAATCATTGGAGCCTGCAGATTATCCACTCTGGAGGACTTTTGCTACTTGATTTCTTCAACAGAGTGCAGCAGACAGTGCATTTGCTGCGTCCGTATTGTTCACAGATGAGGCAAGTTTCACAAGAGAGGGAACCTTGAATCAACATAACGCCCATTTGTGGGCTTTGGCGAACCCCCATGGTACGCGAACACGTGCAACTCAATGCTGTTTCTCTGTCAATGTTTGGGCTGGCATTGTTGGAGACCACCTCATTGGACCGTACCTTCTGTCCCCTCGTCTGGACGGTAGGGCATACTTGATCTTTCTACAGCAAGTCCTGCCTGAACTTATCGAAGAAGCACATGTTCCTCAGTCATTGCACCATGCAATGTGGTTCCAGCATGATGGGGCTCCCCCACATTACACCAATGACGTCCGCCAACACCTAAACGTTACATTTGGACAACATTGGATAGGCCGTGGTGGTCCGGTTCATTGGCCTGCTAGATCGCCGGACCTATCATGCCTGGACTTCTGCTGGTGTCAAATGAAGACATTGGTGTACGAGACCCCTGTTGATTCAGTTGAAGACCTCGTCGCTCGCATCTCTGTAGCTGCCGGGGAGATTCGAGACACTCCAGGAATCTTCCAGAACGTTAGGGATCCATGCGGCAGCACTGTGAAGCCTGTGTGACTGCTTCTGGTCGAACTTTCGAACACTTTCTGTAGCATGGCTTTTTGCCAATGTAAAACTTGTCATTAAAATGATTTCTGTTACACTATCAAGTTGCTGTTTCTGTTCTTTTTCTTTGCTTCTTTGTTCACGCGGCCTCCCGCATTATGAAGGCATTTCGGACCCTACAATGCTATGTGATTCCGATTCGTCTTTGTGCCCCCTACACCACCTGCAAGTTTGTCGCACTGGTAGTAAATCACCCTGTGTGTATATATATATATATATATATATATATATATAGTGCGCACGTGCCAGGCACTCTGACATTTATCACCTACCTAAACTACCTGATCAGGTACACCATTTCATTGCAATGGTCTTTCCCTCTGGCAGCGCAGTCTTTCAGCAGGATAACGCGGCATGCCACACCGCCCGAGACTGGTTCGCAGAACACAAGGAAGACTTCCAGGTATTGTACTGGCCTCCAAATTTCCCAGACATCAATCCCATTGAGCATCTGTGGTTTGTGTTGGAACAGCAACTCCGATCTGCAGCATCTCTACCATAGACCTTACAGCAGTTAAAGGATCTGCTCGTTATGTGATGGTACCAGATACCACAAGACACATTTAGAAATCTTGTAGCGTCCATGCCTTTCTGGGTATGAGCTGTTTTGGCTGCACGTGGAGGACCAACATCATTAAATAGGTGGTCAATGTTTTGGCTCATCGGTGTGTGTACAATAAATTAAGTAGAGTGTGTACACACACTGTACTGTACTTACAATTTATTGTATATATTTCACTCTGCTGTGCACTTCTCATCCACATAAGGTTTTTTTTTTTTTTTTTTTTTTTTTATCTACCCCACTAGCATACAGGAGCACATTCAGGGATGGGCAGAAGGGGTATTTACCCCCCCTTAACTAAAAATTTTAAATTAAAGAAAAAGAACACAGGTGGCGTTCTAAAAAACAAACTAAAACCTGGTTGCCATGCCCCCCTTATGATAATACCTGGATACACCACTGCTAGCATATACTGACATACTAGGGTAAAGTTGTATACGTCAAATAAATAAATAAACTTGTGAAGTGGTCACTGACACAGTGGCAAGACTTTTCTGGATTTAGTGTGACTGTTTCTTACACCAAGACGTTAGCAAGGCAATGAGAGAAAGAATTATTCTTAATCTGATTAGAGGCAATGAGAGGAAAGAAATTATTATTATTACTAGCCACATAGTGCAAGGAAGCCTGAAGCTTATGCTGCACCAGCCAAAAAAATAAAAAATAAATAAAATTCGAGTTACCCTGTGAGAGAGAGAGAGAGAGAGAGAGAGAGAGAGAGAGAGAGAGAGAGAGAGAGAGAGAGAGATAAGTAGAAGGGAATCACCAAGAAAGAGAATGATGATATCCAGCTCTGGATCGTGGGTGTGCCAAGCCCATACTCAACAGATGTGAGCCCCTGGGGTTAATATTCTTGATCTGATTATTAGTGACTCTTCATGAATATAAAATCCGCAGATGAAAGACTCGCTGGGTGGCAGTGATCTGTAAATACTGTCAAAGGGAAGGGATTTTCTCTTTGCAAAATAAGTTCTTAACTTATATTTAGTGGAACCAACTAATATTACCAGCTGCAAATTCAGGAAATAATCTTAGAAGCTATTAGGTTTTGTATATCAACTAAGATATATTTTTCAAGGCTTAAATTTAAATTGATGTTGGATAAAGTGATGAGACTAGTGGTGGAGAAGAAATATGTAGGATGCATGTAAATTATCAGGGATACAGACTCCTAACAGCATGTATAAAATATTCTGAAATCCAGTCACAAAGTGGCTTAAACATGCTAAGGCAGATTACAAGAATTCTCTGACAAAGAAAATTAGCAAAGACTTCTTCACTTATGTAAACTAAGATGTTAGTTTACATAAGTAGAAACAAAGGGATGAATCACATTGGTCCACTAAATATGAACGTCATAACTGTTTATGATCCTGCTCAGGTTGCTGACAAACTGAATACATATTTTGCATCTACAATCACATTTGAAAATTTTTTTTAGGAATGTGAATTCCAAAAGTAGGGCATTATAAACAAAGCTAAATCATTTTCTGATAACTGAGAGACAAGCGGAAAATAAATTGTTAAAACTGGAAGTGAATAAATCACCTCAGGAAGTGGGATCTATTCAAGTCTCTTAAGAGTAGGCAGCAAAAGAGGTAATTAAACCTTTAGCCAAAATTATAAGAGCATCCTTGGATTCTGGGAAGGTTCCTGCTGACCAGAAAAGTGCAAATGTTTCCCCAATTCACAAGTGAAGAGAGTAAATGTGAGAAATTATTATAGACCTTTTAAGCTTGACTTCTGTTTCATGGAAAATAATGGATCACTGGTTAAAGAAGTAATGTAGCATCACTCATCTAGAGAGGAATGCAATTATACGGCAGTCACTGTTGTTGTTGTTATTTGGTTTTTAGGAGCATTAGCAACTAAGGCCATATTGCTCCGGGATATGCGGTGGTCATTCCCTGAATGACCTTTCCGCATCCTCCGTATTTGGTGGTGACGGGCTCGAACCCCGGTTTAATCAAGAAGCGTGTGCTACGCACTACTGCTCCTTCCCACCTGGCTACGAAGGCACCTGCAGTCACTGCATGGATTTGTTAAGGAGAAATCTTGTCTAACCTATCTGATTGGGTAATATGGTGCTGTAATTGGATGCAAAAAATAACTTTTAGGAACATATACTTCAGAAAAGCTTTTGATAATGTTTTAAATCAAGATGTAGATGCATTTAAAATTACAAAAAAAAACCCATCCTATTATCTATTAAAACTGTCTAAAACAGGTACCATTCTCCAACAAGGTAGCACTATGCAAATCAACAATCTCCAACATAACCCTTCACTCTATACACATCCATCCAAGTCTACTAAAACCTATCCTTCCCCCCCCCCGCCACCCAACACAGAATTAGAAGAACAACAATACTACAGCCCATCTTGATGACCCATGTTACTAGTTCAGCAGCATGGGTTGTATGAACCCTAAACTGGTGTATATACACTACCAGTTTTTGCAATGATTTCAGCAATTTTATAAGATGTAATCATCCCATTCTTCCATCCAACTTTATCAGGATGTTTCCTTTTTAAATTATCTAATAGTCTTGGTGATTTCATAGCGTCATTTGAAAAAGAACTATTACACAAGACACTGTCTTGAGTAGAATGGGCTTGCAATAAAACCATAAGCTAGATATTCGTCCAGATACTGTCGACACTTTCTTTCCAGCACTTGACATGATTGATGATGGGTTGAATAACTACAAAGAATTAATAAACTATAAACTATTTTTATTTAACTTTCATAATCAAGGTTGCCCCAAAAGCACTGTGGATTAAAAATAAACTTCCACAAGGAAACAATAAATCAATACAAATTGTCACTTAAAAAGTAGAAACAACAAACATTTCCTCATCCCATCCATGCCTCATATATTGACTAATGGAACAAAAGAATAAATAAATACCGTCAACCCCTGTATAACACGGTACTTCTATAATACAGTTTCGCTCTAACACGGTTGATAAATTTCTGCAATCCCCGCACAACACGTTACTTAAATAAGACGGTTTCGCTCTAACACGGTTAGAGAATTTCGGTAAACCAAGCATAACAGGGTATTTTTGAACTCTTGTGCAGGGTAAATCCTGCTATTATGTTGGATGTAAATTTTCAACATTTCCACTTTTTTTTGAATCCCCACTATTTGACTCACTAGTAAAAAAAAAAAAAAAATATTGAGAAATCCTTGTATTTTATTTTGTTGGGAAATCCTCATGTTACGTTCTGTGCTATTGAACTTGTGGAGAAATCTAGATTTCAAAGTTTTGGATAGCACACTAGGCCATTCAAAAGTTTTAAGTCACCCAAATGTTGAAGTTATGTTCCTACCCACCACAGTTGTACTGGTTTAATAACAACTTGTTTCACTCAGTCATTAGAGCAATGCATTATATCCACCTTTAAAAACTCATTACATCAGAAAATCATTACAATGGATTTTGGAAAAAATTGATTTCAAATTTATTGAAGTAATGAAGACATGGAAACATTTCTCCATGCAGACTGTATTAGAATCATAGCTTCATCACTGAAAGAAGTAAAACTGTCAATGTTAAATGAGTGTTAAAAAAATGTATGGCCAGAGTCAGTTCATTCAGGAAATATGGCCGAACTAGCAGAAAATGGAATCAGTGCAATAGTAGAACTTATTACGTCAGTAGCAAGGGAAGGTTTTGATGATATGATTACTGAAGCCCTCGTGGGTAGCACAGTTGATAGAATCACACTCCTCCCCACACCGGGTGTAAAAGACCCGAGTCTGAATGATAAGTATCCAGAGTTCAAATCCAGTTGAAGATGGGAGGAATTTTTAGTCTTTTTCACAACGTGGCTGAGTTAGTCAGGCTAGGACGAGAGTAGCATGGTTTTTTCTCCCAGAAATGCAGGTTTTTTGCTCAGCAAAACAGAAAATCTACCACAGGACAAACAATTTATAGACAATATACACAGAGTAATATGGCCTTAGTTGCCGATACTCCAAAAAAATAAAAAAGATATGATTACTGAAGACATTCAAGAATTACTGGTAGAAAAGAACTAGTGAAGAAGATTTGGTGGAAATGGCATCGGAGGTAAAACCAAAACAATTCAGAGGATGATAGCGCAGCTGAAAATTCTAAACTTCCAAATTTTACACTAAAAAGCATACAGGAAGGCAAAGTTAGCCGAGCAATTAGAATCTAATTTTTTGAATGCAGATTCTTGAATGAAAGGAGCCAAAGTTCAAAAGGGAGCTTCAAAAATGCTAAGTTCCATACGACGAAATTCATAGATTTATCAAGCAAGAGCAAACAAACCCAGATTACTGATTTTTTAAAGAGCAGAAGATACACAAAAATCTAGAATGGTGTGTTTTTTTTTAATGATATAGTGTATTTTTTCTTAGGCCCATGTAAAATAGTTTCACACAACGTTTTATAGGAACCTAACTACCACATTATACGAAGGTTACCTGTAAATAAACCAACCTATCATGCCGCTACAAAGGTCGCAGTTGTGGGAAAGGCACAAACCTTAGACACATTACCTCTGAAAGCACTTAGGCATTTAATGCCTAGAGCACAGGTGGTTGAATTAAATCACATCCACTATCTTCCTTTTATCAAAATTTCTCACTCATTCCTAATATAATATACCTGTATGTAAAAATCAGTTGTCTCAGGGAAAAGAAAATATGAGAGAAATTAAATATTAAGGAATAAGATGTCGCTGGGAAGGGATGAACTTTGGAGGGGCAATAAACCATTCTAATGATTTTTTCACCGCCAAAAACCAATTTTCGCCCCAGTTGAGAATTCCTGGTCTAGACTAGCGTTTTCCATAAATTTTTTTTTTTTTTTTGCTTGCAGACCCATTTTGGCTTTGAAAAATAACCACAGACCCTTGCTCAAGTAAATATAGAATGTCTGAATGATAGGTATCCAAAATTAAAAATTTATATCTCAGAACTGATTTATTATATGTTTACAATCTACTTTTTTTCAAACTGACAAAAAATAACTGAATAACAAACTGTCACTATTTGAGTATACATTCAATCGTACCTCATTGGCTACTAGTGTGAAGAACGGCATTGTTTCTTCATCTCACAAAGTTTGGAGTAATTGTAGAAAACTAAATTCTCATGTCGGGTGCAACATACAGTTTTAAATAAAAAAAAAAGTTTTCAGATTTCGTTGCTGCATACCTTGAAAATCCAGCTTCACACATAAGTTGTGAGAAAAGGAAGAAGCTTAAGCACTGCATGTTTAGACACTTGCAGTTATTCTTGAAGACTGCACCAAAATTCAACCAGAGGAAGCTCACTGAATTTCTGTTTCAAACTAGTATCAGATGTAATATCTATCAAACACTCAATTTTACACAGACATGCCATCCAGTTTCTCTGAAACACAAAATGGATTTCAAACTCAGGTAGTGTCATCAGTAGAAGATGGGAAGTATTTCTGAAATGCCTGTTGCAAACAGTTTAAAATGTTGGATGATGCTACCATAAATAGTTTCTTACAGGATAGATCCTGTTAATATCAAAAAGTCATTCAGAGTTGGAAGACATTCATATTGTTTTTTTCTACACCCCTCTTCCAAAATTCAAGTTTACATTGAAAAGACAATTCTGTCCCTTGTTGTGAATATCGACACACTCTTTCCTTAACATGAGATTGAGTTCATTAATTCTTGTAAAAATGTCTGCTAAGTATGCCTATTTCTGCAGCCAAGATGTATTTACCAAACAGTGAGAAAGAAAATGGGTGATCAATAAAAAAAAATAAATTTCCAAGTGAAGTTCAAAAACAGCATCCCCTAGAAAGCCACCTTATTTCTGGATGAAGGCACCAGTTTTGTGTTCACTGTCATTTCTTTGCAAAGTAACTTTAAACACTGCTATTAAGTGGCCTAGCTTTAATGTGGTTCACTATCTTTACAGCATCATGCAACACAATTTTTATGTCTCTTTCCATCGTTTTGGCAAAAAATGCTTGTGGATACAGCACATGGCAACTACTCAAACAAGATGGCGACAACTCTGATACGCACCACCATCCCAGCTGTTTTTCCAGTCATTGCTCTGGCCTAATCAGTGCACACATCAACACACTTTTCCCCCACTGATTTCATGTTCTATCATGTAACTATTTATGACATTAAACATTTTTTCTCCAGTCATGCAGCTTTCAAAAGATTTATACAGCAGTAAATCTTCCTCAATTTTGTTCTGGAATAAGTAATGTACGGTACACTTTCGAAATAACAGCATCTTTGGGGCTTAAAGGTGCCATTATTTCAATTTTACGTTATCTAGAAGATTCTATTTTTAATGCATTTAATGCAGAAATAACGAGGCCAAACAAGAAAGACAGATTAAGAATGCAATTTTATTAACTGCACATAAAAAAACAAACATGTTGACGATCCAATGTTATATTCTGCCATTAATACACTTCTGTTTATGCTCCATTCTATTTTCAAGATTATTCTGCCCAGTAGCACAGTGGTATCGTCACCATCCTCTCGACACCAGGTGGAAAAGGCCTGGGTTCGAATCCTGTCAATGACGCGAGGAACTTTGAGCCTTTCACTCTGTTGCTGAGTTAGTCAGTCTCGAGGTTCCCCCCCAGAAACTGGGGTTTTTTGTCCAGCAAAACAGGCAAATCAAGCAGAGAACCCACACAATTTACAGACACAATACACATGGATATATGAATTAACATTCCGGGTGATCCTAATATAATAGTTTGGATAATATCAAATTTGTCACTAAGCTTTAATGTTCTTCTTTTCTTCTCTGTATAAGGTTTATTAACTTTAGGAGCCATAGCAAGGAGTTTTTAATTTAAAATAAATGTAAAATAGCAGTATAATCTGTGATCAGTACAGAAATAGTGAATACAATCAAATACAGTAATCACGACTTGCCGTTTTCTTTTTTTCGGCACTGCAAGACATCTACGCTGTATGCAGGGGTGGGTATATGCACCCCTTAACCAAAAATTTAAAATTAAAGAAACAATGCAGGCGTTATAAAAAAATACTGAAAAGCCTGGTCACCATGCTCCCTTACGATGTTACCTCAACCTGGTTGCCATGCCTTCCTCCTTACGATGATAGCTGGATATGTCACTGGCTGTATGCATACGCCCGATCTCAATGTGCCATTATTTGGGGTCCATTATTTTGACAGTACTGTACAGATACAAGTAATATTGCTAGCCCTGAGATGTCTGTTGATTCTTCAAGTTGCAATGAAAAAGCAAAGCTAAATTTAAGTCTCAACACAAACTCAAGCAATTTCCACACTGATGACTTGCACTTGGCTCCATATTGTCATTTGGATCCAAACCACCAATAGATACAATTTTACTGGCAATTACATCTTGTACTTAACGTGCCTTCCTTTTGACATAGCCTTGTGAGTCTCTCTTAGCCATTCGCTGAAATACCAATAGCAATCAAACTTGTATTCAAGTTTTCAGTCATGCATTCTGTCATCATGGTCTGATCCAGATGAAGTTAGTGTTCCTGTTGCTGCTTTTTGGCATGATGGACACAGCTTCTGGCCTGGTTTTATGTCTACCTTTGTTAGGTCTTTCAGGTTGTCTGCCACTGACAAATCAATTAATTGTAAACTTTTTTTTTCATCATATGATTTTTTCTTCTGGAAAGGATTGCAACAAGAATGCTGCAAAAATTCAAATTTTGTCAAAAGCAAAGCTTCATGATGTAGACAAATTGTCTTCTTCACCCAGTTTTAATCCACAACATCAACCTATCAGCTGTTGTTCTTCAAATACAAATTCTTTAAATAATTTTAACAGTTTGGTGTGTATAGGATATCAAATGACATTTAGAATTATCCACATGACTGATGGTGCATGAGTCCAGCTTATCTCCAACAAAATCTTCTGATTCCGCGGCTTTCATGCTGACTAATAGGTGGACCTTTCTGCAAGCAATGAAAACTTAATTAACGTTATTACAGTCAAACAATAAAAAATAGAGGAACAAAATAAACAAACTGTTCATCATGAAAATAAAACACATTAATAACAGCATGGTTCAAATATCAGCTATTTATGCTTTTTTTGTATGATTCTAGAATATACTCTATTTCTATATTATTCTAGAAATAGAGTATATTCTAGAATATACTCTATATTCATGAGGCAGGATTAAGGAAGTGTTCCGCAACAAAAAAGATCTCACAAAATAACAATATGGCACATAAAACTACTTGATGTTTAGGCTTAATTTTAAGGCCTTAGTGCAAAGGCACAAAACAGATAAACCATCAACATTGTAGCTGAAACTCTGCTCTTTCCAGTGGTGGTAAAAATGAGAGAATTGGTGTCCCACATTAAGATATTTGCCCCTTAAGATACTCAAAATTTGAAAGTCAAATTTGACTTTCAAATTTTGAGTCAATCTTTGAAGAAAAATATCTCAGCCAGAAAACAAGTATAAGAGCTGATATTTAGTGAGGCCGAATTCATGCAGTTGGTAAGTGGAACGTCCAAAGAAGAAGGTACCAAAGGTTTTTATTTCAAAGTTATGACTTTCAAAATTCTTACTTAAATTTGTCGTGAAAAATTTTTGGTGTCAGTTTTAGACTGCATTGTAAAAAAAAAATGAAGGTTTTTTGAGCTTGACACCAAAAGTTCTGCATTCTCTGCCAAAAGTTAACTAGGTATACCAAGTTTCAGAGCACTACCTCTCACCGTTGTGCAACAGTAACACTTAAAACTTGGAAATTTTTTTGTGATTTATTCTGCATAAGTGACCTCCACAAAAAAAAAGGTGCTGGTGCCTCATGCATACTATATTTTGAACTGAAATTTTGCACAGCTACATTTGAAACCTGTATAAACATCCACACCAAGTTTCAACAAAACTGAAGACTGTCAAGCAGGGACCCCTAGGCCACTTGATATGGAATGACAAGTGGCCTAGGCCACTTGACATGGAATGACCCTATAGTACTCAAGATGTGGCCTAACCATGACCTTAGGGATAATCACCTCCTTATCCCTGATAGCAAAGTTTCTGTACATCTTTGACAAAACCTGTGAGCTGTGCTAGCAACATATCTGCACTGCTCAGATAATTTCATGTCTGACTACACAATTACCCCCAGGTCTTTTTCATTCTCCACTAGCCTCAGTGTAATGGCAGTTGATAAACCCATTGACCCAATTTTCCTAGATCTTGTTGCACTAGCTCACCTGTCAGTAACCAACATGCCAACCTTTGTATCATCTGCAAACTTAGACATTAAGCCTGATGATATATACCTTCATCAATATTATTAATAAATATTTAAAATAACAATGGGCCCAGCACTGAACCCTAGGGAACTCCACTAATAACATTAGTCCACATAGAGCAATGCCCATTGATAACTACTGTCTTCTTCCACTTAACCGTCCCTTTATCCATAGCAGTAATGCCACAAAGTATGAAATCCAACTATATGATGTCAAAGTTACTTTATGCATCCAGTTCTTTGGCCACAGTCATAGTAACCTAACAGATTGGTTAGACAAGATCAACCCTTACAAAATCCATGCTGTGATTGTAGTATAATTGTATGCCTGTCCAGATAATCCTACATTACTTCTTTAACCAGTGATTCTGTTATTTTTCCTGGAACAGAGATTAAGCTAACATGTCTGCAATTACTCATGTTGCCTTTTGACCCCCCCCCTTTATGAATTGGGAATACGTGCATTCATCTATCATTTCCAAAGGGTTTGCTTACCTCCCTAAATACAGTGACACTTCCCTTTAACTAACGGACAACCATGGGGAACGAAAATGTGTCCGTTAGAGAGAAGTGTCCGCTAACAAGAAGTCTGAGGGAGAAAAAAAAAAAAAAACAAAAATTGTTAAACATTTAATGTAAAATTAAATTATATACAGATTTTGCACAATATTTTTGTAAATAATATACATACAATTGTGCTATGCATATTATGACTTTTTCTTATGGAAAATACATACAGTAATCACTTATTTTCTTCTGCACCTTCTTCCGGCTGATAATTTTGTTTTCAACATTTGTTTGGAGTGAAGAAACCATCGAAAGTCCTTCAGTAAGATACTTCAGCGGCGAAAAACATTTTTAAATGATTAGTATGAGCGCTTCTATTTTCATCGGTGGTTCGTTGTTAATATGTTCTTCGACATAATGACCTCCTTCCATTTCTTCATCCTCATGAGGAACTTCTTGAAAAATATCGATGATAATGTCGTTGATATATACAGCACCATCTTCTGTAGTGAGGCTTGAGTCTATATCTTTATAGCCAGGGTCACTTGTAGCTGAAGTATGATACATTATCAATAAATGAAGTTCTTGTTCTTCTTGGTGCTCCACATTGCTGTTCACAACTTCAATTTTTGCATTTGAGAAGCCAGACTTTAGAAAACAGTTCACGACAGTTTGTTTTCTAATTGCGTTTACTGAAGAGGAAATCCACAGAATCGCATCTAGGATGCTGATTTTCTTTGCAAGGTCACTCGCACATGTTGCATCGTTCATGTTTGCAATGAGATGTCTTAAAACACGTTTTCTGTAGTGAAGTTTAAAATTTTTTTTATTATCCCTTGATCCAAGGGCTGACACGCTGCAGATGTGTTTGGTGGCAGAAAAACGATTTGAATGTTGGACAATTCAATGTGCGGGTGAGATGCAGCATTATCCATGAAAAGAATAATTTTTCTGTTTTGACGAACCATGTTTTGGTTAAAGTGACTTATCCATTCCCTCATGATATCTCATGTCATCCACGCTTTTTTATTAGACTTCCAATCAACATTCAACTTTATGCCCTTGAAACAAGGAGGATTTTGCGATTTTCCTATAACAAGAGGTTGTTCAAAGTCTCCCAACATATTTGTACACAACAGTACAGTCAAGCGTTCCTTAGAAATTTTTCCGCCCTGGCACTTTTCGTTTTTTAGACTCATTGTTTTTTCAGGAAGAACTTTAAAAAACAACCCTGTTTCGTCAAAGTTGTAAATATCCTTAGCTTCAAAATCACGACATAAATCTTCCAAATTTGACGGTCCACTCTGTTACAACCCCAGTATCAACAGATCCACCTTCACCACTTATGGTTTTCCAAGACATTTTATGCCGAGTTTTGAACTTGTGTAGCCATCCCACAGAAGCTTTGAACTCATTTACTCCCATAGATTTCGCAACCTCCAAAGCCTTTTTCCTAATAATAGGCCCATTAATGGGAATTTTTTTAGCACATTCGCAACAAAACCACTCATACGTAACATTGTCAATTTGAAGTCCAACGGTTTTCGGGAATGATTTTTGAACCTGATCATTTCCGTGTTGCCAAAATTGTTTGAGCAGTTCTTTTTTCTTTAGGATGTCGCTTACCTGCGTCTTCCCGATTTTGAATTCTGCAGCGAGAGTGCGATTTTTTTGCCGATCATACGCATTAATGAGTTCCACTTTATCTTTTAAAGTTAAATGTTTACGAGAAGACATTGTGCACTTCACACGACACTGAACAAAACTGAAAAGACGAAAGGCCGACCACACACCCCCCCACCTTGCACACACACCGAATTCATCAGAAGTTTTACACGTGCCTTAAAATTCTTGAAAAGGGTTGAAAAGAACCGCGACGTAAACCTTGATAAAATTCAGAGAATCGGAAATAAAAAATAAACACACGATTGAGGCAATACGTGGAAGAAAAGTTCCTAGAAAAAGGGCCGTAAGCTCGCCCGCTGTCCGTTATGGGGAGATCAAAATAAGTGCTAATCTAAACGAGACAGTGCAGATTGCCTGTCCACATCCGTTACAGAGAATGTCTGCTAAACAGAAGCTGCAAACATGTTAAAACCAATAGAGGTGAGTTGGGGAATTTGAAAATGTCCGTTGTAGAGAGATGTCTGTTAACGAGAGGTGTCCGTTAGAAGTTTCACTGTATAATTGGATAGATTTCTCCTCCAGTTTCCTTTCCATTATCACGAAGTCATTTAGTCATCAAAGTTAACTGGTTAGTTCATAATTCATCCATCACGGAATCTTCACCGTGCTGTACTTTAATGATAATGGCATTGGAATAGGCATAGGACGCAAGAAAGCAAGATTATACAGCATCAGCCAAAAAAAAAAAAAAAAAAAACTCATTTCACATATCCATTTTGCTCTAAACGTTTGTCCAGTTCAGCATTGAATTTATTTCAGATGTACATTTTGACGATGACAGATGGAAGTTGTTCCAGAAATAAACCACCCGCTGGCTAAAGGCAAATTTTTACACATCTATTCTACAACTGTCTTAACTCAATTTGAATTTATGCCACATGCAGAATCAGAGCAAGAGGAAGAATCCCATCAGCATTGAGCTTCCTCAAACCATTCAAGGCCTTATATACCTCAATCAGATCACCTCGTGGGTGCCTAGTCTACGGACACTGCAATTTGCAGAACTTAAGCACTTTCTTGCTAAAAGGATCCCTTCGTTCCCCTCACCAATCTTGTTGCCCTTCTCTATACTTGTTCTAGCAACTCTACCTCCTTCCTAAAATGAGGACTCCACCTCTACACAGTACACAAGGCAAGGCCTAATCATTACCTTATACAAAGGGATAATCACCTCCTTATCCCTACCAGCAAAATTCCTGTATATCAATGACAAGACCCCATGACCTGCTCTGGCAGCCTAAGTGCACAATTCCCCCATGTCATTTTCACTCTACCACCCCGAGTGTAGTACCACATAGCTGGTATGTTTCTCTCTGGGGTTACATCTACCCATATGCAGTACTTTGCATTTGTCAATGTTAAGCTTTAATTGCCACTTCTCAGCTAATCTGCCCAGCTTTCCTAGATCCTGTTGCAAGTGCATATGGTCATTGACAACCCTGCCAACCTTTGTATCATGTACAAAACTTGGACATTAAGCTTGATATACCTTCATCAATATTATTAATAGCCATATGGAGCAAGGAAGCCCGAGGCTTATGCTCCATCAGTCAAAAAAAATAAAAAAATTTTTTCTGAATTACCCCAAGAGAGAGAGAAAGGGGGAGGGGGGAATCACTAAGAAAAAAAGAATGATGATATCCAGCTTAGGACCCTGGGTGTGCTGGCCAAGCCCATACTTACCATATGTGAGCCCCAGGAGTTTACAACATTGATAAATATAGAAAACAACAATGGCCCAACAACAAACCCTGGGGGACTCCACTAATAACATTAGGCCATGAAGAGCAGTGTCCATGGATTACCACTCTGTCTTCTCCCACTCAACCACCCTTTCATCCATTGTAGCAACTTGCCCTTAATGTCATACTGCTCCAATTTGTACAGTTTTCCATGCAGAAGCTTTCCTGAAATCCAAGTATATGATACCAAAATTACTTTTTGCATCAAGTTTCTTTGTGACCATATCATAATATCCAATCAGACTGGTCAGACAAGACTTCCCCTTAACAAAACCCATGCTGTGTCTGAACTATAACTACAGTCTTGTCTAGGTGATCCTGCAGTGCTTCTTTAACAAGTGCCTCTATTTTTTTCCCTGGAACAGAAGTTACATTAACAGGTCTGTAATTACTTGTGTCACCCATAGTCACCCCCCCTTTGCGAATTGGGGTCACACTTGCTCATCTCCAATGAATGGGGACCTCCCCTGAGTCCAAGGAAGCTCTCATAATTATGGCTAAGGTTTTGCTTAGTTCCTCTGCTGCCTCCTTTAATATAACTAGATAGATCCCATCCAACCCAGGTGCCTTTATGTTTAAACTTCATCAAATTCTCCTCCACTTTGCTCTCAGTTATTACCAAATCATTTAGCTCCCTGCCAGAGTTTTATAAACTTCCGGCATACCTCTACCTGAATAACTCTTCATGTGCAAATGTAGATGCAAAATACTCATTCAGTTTGTGAGCCACCTGAGCAGGGTCCTCAACTGTTCAACCATCAATATCAAGTGGACCAATCAGATTCATCCCTTTACTTCTAGAGTTTACATAAGTAAAGAACTCTTTGTAGTTTTTCTTTGTATCCTTTGCCAAATATTTCTTGTAATCTGCCTTCACCTAGATAAACTCCTTTGACTTGATTACACACCAGCTTATATCTACTGTGTCACCTGATGATTTATATGCACACCATGCATTTTTCTTCTCTGCCACAAGCCTCATTAGTTCACATGACATCCATTTAGGCCTAAACTTTGAACAGTATTTCTTAGTTGGTATGAAAAGCATAGTAGATTTCAATATTAATTCCTTGAATGCTTCCCATTTAGAATTTGGTGTTAGCATTAATAAATGCATACAATGCAAGAAAGCAAGCTTATGCAGCATTAGCCAAAAAAGAAACCCACCCATTTCACCCCTCCATTCGTTCCAAATGTCTGTCCACCTCAGCCTTAAATTTATTTAGGCTATTAACTTCCACAAAAAAAGATGGAAATCTGTTCCATCCATTGACCACCGGCTGGCTAAAGGAAACTTCGGCACATCCAGTCTACAACTGTCTTTCTTCGATTTGAATCTGTGCCCCAGGTTCTTAATCTGAGCAAGAGGAAGGGTCGCATCAGCATTCAGCTTTCTCAATCCATTCAAGGCCTTATACAACTCAATCAGATCACCTCACAGGTGCCTACTCTCCAGGCACTGCAATTTGCTAAACTTAAGCCTTTCTTGGTAAGAACACTCCATTGTTTCCCTCATCAATCATGTTACCTTTCTTTGTACTCGATCTAGCAACTACATCCTTCCTGAACTGAGGCTTCCAGACCTGTACACAGTATTTAGGTGTGGACTGACCATTGCCTTGTACAACAGATAATCACCTCCCTGTCCCTGCTAGCAAAATTCCTATATATCATTGACAAGACTCTACCATGACCTTCCCTGGAAGCCCAGCTACACTGCTCAGCAAACTTGCTATTTGACTGCACAACTACCCCCAGATCTTTCTCATTTTCCACTTCCCTGAGTGTAGTACCACAAAGTTGGTATGATTCTCTTAGGATATTGCTACCCATATGCAGTACTTTGCATTTGTCAATGTTAAAACTTCAGTTGCCACGTCTCAGCCCATTTGCCCAACTTATCTAGATCCAGTTGGAGTAGCATACTATCTTTACTGTCATTAACAACCCTGCCAACCTTTGTATCATCTGAAAACTTGGACATTAAACTTGATATACCTTCATCAATATCATTTATAAATACAGAAAACAATAACGGACCCAACACTGAGCCCTGAGCGACTCCACTAATGACATTAGTCCACGATGAGCAGTGTCCATTGATTACCACTCTCAGTCTTCTTCCCCTCAACCACCCCTTTATCCATAGCAGCAATTTGCCTCCAATGTCACACTGCTCCAATTTGTGTAGCAGTCTTCCATGTGCAACAGTATCAAAAGCCTTTCTAAGATCCAAGTATATAATATCAAAGTTATTCCCTGCATCCAGTTCTTTTGTGACTGCATCATAGTATCCAATCAAGTTGGTCAGGCAAGACTTCCCCTTAACAAAACCAAGCTGTGTCTGAGCTATAACTGAAGTCTTGTCTCAATGATCCTGCAGTGCTTCTTTAACCAGTGCCTCCATTAATTTTCCTGGAACAGAAGTTAAGCTCACAGGTCTATAATTACTTGTGTCAGCCTTTGATCCTCCTTTGTGAATTGGGGTCACATTTGCACATTTCCAGTCTATGGGTACCTCCCCATATCATTGATAAAAGTACAAAACAACAATGGGCCCAACACTGAACCCTGGGAAACTTCACTAATAATATTTGTCCACGAAGAGCAGTGTCCATTGATTACCACTCTCTGTTGTCTCCCACTCAACCATCCCTTTATCCATTGTAGCAACTTGCCCATAACACTAGATTCTTCCTCTAGCTCAGAAAAATCACCTGAGAGGGCATAAATTCAAATTGAGGAAAGACAGATGTAGGATAGATGTGCGGAAATTTGCCTTTAGCCAGCGGGTGGTTGGTGGGTGGAACAGACTTCCATCCCTTGTCGTGGAAGTTGATAGCCTAAATAAGT
The DNA here is from genome assembly GCF_048544385.1 of Mastigoproctus giganteus. Lineage (NCBI taxonomy): Eukaryota > Metazoa > Arthropoda > Arachnida > Uropygi > Thelyphonidae > Mastigoproctus > Mastigoproctus giganteus. The sequence continues at coordinate 144,483,498 of NC_143575.1, forward strand.
TTAAGGCTCAGCTGGACAGGTATTTCGAACGAACAGAGGGGTGAAGTGGAAGTGGTTATTTTTATTTATTTATGTTACTTAATTTTTTTTTTTTTTTTTTTTTGGCTGATGCTGCATAAGCTTGCTTTCTTGCATCAAATGCCTCTACTAATGCTAACACCATACCTCTCCAATTTATACAGCAGTCTTCCATGTGCAAGAGTATCAAAAGCTTTCCTAAAAAAAATCCAAGTATATGATATCAAAATTATTTTTGACATTCAGTTCTTTTGTGACCACATCATATTATCCAATCAAACTGGACAGACAAGACCTCCCTTTAAAAACCCATTACTGTGTCTTAACTATTACTGCAGTCTTGTCTAGATGATCCTGCAATGCTTCTCTAACCAGTGGCTCCATTATTTTCCCCGGAATGCAAGTTAAACTAACAAGTCTATAGTTACTTGTGTCATCTTTTGAACCCCCTTTGTGAATTAGTGATACATTTGCACACCTCCACTCCATGGGGACCTCCCCTGATTAAAAGAAAGCTCATAATTATGCCTAAGGGTTTGCTTACTTCCTTTGCCGCCTCCTTTAATATAACTGGATAGATCACTTCCACCCGAGGTGCCTTCCTTATGTTAACTTCAACAATTTCTCCTCCACTTTGCTCTCAGTTATTACAAAAGCACTTAGTTCCCTGTTAGAATTTGATAAACTTCTGCATTACCCTCATTCAATAACTCCTCGTGTGAATGTAGATGCACAATACTCATTCAGTTTATCAGCTACCTGAGCTTGATCATCAATAGTCAACCCATCTATGTTAAGTGGTCCAATCTGATTCATACCTTTCTTCTAGAGTTTACATAAGTAAAGAACTCTGTTTTTCTTTACATCCTTTGCCAAAGATTTCTTGATAATTTTTATGCATCCCATACACTTTTCTTCTCTGCCACTAGCCTCATTAATTCATCTGACATCCATTTAGGCCTGAACCTTGAACAGTATTTCTTAGTTGGAATGAAAAGCCTAGTAGCCTCCAAGATTAAGTCTCTGAAGGATTCTCATTTAGAATTCAGCTTTGGTAACATCAGTTGATCCCACTGTACAGAATTTAAAAACTGTCTGAGACCCCTGTTGTCACCTTTACAAATGCAAAAGCCCTTCCCTTTAGGCTTGATGGTAGTTACATCTTTAAGTAATTCCCATATCAGTACATTGTGATCACTGTCACCCAGTGGTTCCTTTATCTGCAAATTCTTAATGCATGAATAATCACTGCTGATAATCAGATCAAGAGTATTACTCCCTCTGGTTGCCTCTCGAATATGCTGCTGTAAAAAAGTCATCCAATAAATCCAAAAAAAAAAAAAGCCTTGCTAGTGCATGAGTGACCCAACTCAGGTTCCAGTCAATATCTGGAAAGTTAAAATCTCCCATTATAAGACATTCTGATTTACTGGCCCACTATTTCTCTGCACAATTGCTCATCAGATTCATTAGGCCTATAACACAAACACCTACTCTCATTTTTCCTTTCCCAGTGCTTATGTCACACCAAACAGAATCAATGTTGCATTGCTCACCAACATCAATTGGATGCACTTTCTTAGATTGTGTGTTTCTTAACTAACAGCATAACCCCTCCTCCCTTCCTGTACACATTGTACTCCCCAAATTCCAATTCTGCACTTCTTATATCTGTGTGACACCACATCCTGATATCCCAACAATATTTGCCTTTGATATCTTGACTAGCACTTAAAGCTCAAATTTATTAACTATACTCCTAGCATTGGAGTACATGCACCTGTTTCTACTCTTAGTTACCCTAAAACAGCCCATGTATTTATTTGTTCCACTATGACTCCCAACAGTTCTGTAAGTTTCCATTGCCTTGCTTTCCATGCTGCTGCTGCTCATTCTAATCAAAGCAGTGCAAGAATCACTTTTGCTTCTGCCTAAAGCCACTGTTAACCTTTTATTGTGTATCCCTGCCCAAGCTAGCAGTTTTTCGACCCACCTAACACTGCCTCGATAGCATCAGCAAATATTCTTGCACCCTTTCTATTTAAACATATCCCATCCCTGTAGATGCAGTCTCTCCTGTGAACAAGCACAGACCAGGCTGAAAAAAAATTCTATCACTTGAGCCTTGCACAATTGCTTGGCTCATGTGATAGAATTCTCTCTCCAGGGCCAAATCAATTGACAAGGCTCTCATCATATACTCCCACTTATCGTGTGTGGGCAGAATTGCAGACACTTTCACTGACTTATTTTTTTCAAACATTGACCTCTAATTGAGTAAATCTGCAGATCTCTTAATGTCATTAGTTCTAATGTGTACAACAATATCGCCTTTTGTGCCCTTAATAGATGATATCTGCTCTACAACATCAACATTTGCCCTTGGCAGACATACCCTGGTCCTGTTCCACCTATCCTTCTTATATAGTATATTCCCTGTCTCCCTGACAATAGTCACCAACAATAACTACTTTCTTTGGGACCAGTGCATTCTGCCTTGGAGATTGCCTCCATATTGCCTGATACACAGGAGTCAGCTCTGCAGCTGAGAGCTTGATGAGCCCCTCATTAATTTCTTTGAGGGCATTTACCCTACACCTCAAGATCTCATATATGCCAATCAGAACGCTGAGCTGCACCTAATTTCTTGACACTAAGCATCTAGCACACACAAAAACATCCTTCTTGGCTGGATCATGTCCTGTATTAGAAAGTTCAACAAACATTTCACATTTCGCACGTTTTTTGAGACTGTACTCTCGCTAGTTATGATCTTTGCTTCACAGCTCTAGTCTGTGTTATGATTTCCAATTAAATACAGTTTAATTAACAATGGAATTTAATAAGATTAATAAATATTTGATTAATTGATAATACTATACTAAGCTAACAGATTCCTAATACAGTACTTCCTATTACGTTATCTAGTTTTACACAATACCTTAACACTATCAGTTAGTGATATATACGTTGCGCTATTTCTTATCGATTACAATATGGCGGCTAGTTCAACAATATTGGTGCCAACACTGAGAGTTGTAACTTCCAAAAATCACTAGTTAAATTCAAAATAAGAAGCTAATGAATCTTTTTTTTTTTTTTTTTTTTTTTTTTTTTTTTTTAGGAGCGTTAGCAACTAAGGCCATATTGCTCCGGGGATATGCGGTGGTCATTCCCTGACCTTTCCGCATTCTCCGTATTTGGTGGGCACGGGCTCGAACCCCGGTCTAATCAAGAAGCGTGTGCTACGCACTGCTGCTCCTGCCCACCTGGCTACGGAGGCGCCTCTAATGAATCCTACTGAACCTATTTAATATCTTAGTAAAACACAATGTAGTATATTAATTAACAAAGAATACGGTAAAACTATCTAAATAGTTTTCCTTTACAGCAGCCAAAAATCCACCAACTGTTCTCTTCTGCGACCAGAGTGCCCTCTGTTGATAACATTATCAGTTGGTCTAACTGTATAGAATTGATACTGTCTGAGACCACTGTAGTTACCTTTACAAAAGCAAAATCCTGTCCCTTTACCCCTGATGATAGTTAAGCGAATCTCACATCAGTATACTGTGACCACTGCCACATTGTGGTTCCTTTATCTGCAAATTTTTAATGCACGAATAATCACTGCTGATAATTAGATTAAGAGTATTACTCCCTCTGGTTACCTCTCGAACATACTGCTGAAAAAAAAAAAATAAATCCACAAATGTCTTACTAGTGTGCAATATGGCGGCTAGTTCAACAATATTGGTGCCAACACCGGGAGTCGTAACTTCCAAAAATCACTAGTTAAATTCAAAATAAGAAGCTAATGAATGCTACTAAACTTATTTAATATCTTAGTAAAACACAATGTAGGATGTTAATTAACAAAGAATATGGTAAAACTATCTATCTAAATACTTATCCTTTACAGCAGCCAAAAATCCACCAACTGTTCTCTTCCGCAACCAGAGTGCCCACCCGCAACCATCCCACAAGGTCCAGTTAAAATCCCCCAATATAAGACATTGATTTACTGGGCCAATTAATTTCTCTGTTCGTTGTACTCAGTGTCACTATATATATATATATATATATATATATATATATATATATATATATATATATAAACACACACATTCGAGACTTCTATGACTACAGCTTTAAAAGCTATGTGATAATGCTATCCTCCCAGTTGGTAGAGGACCTGTAGCATCTTATTCTGTCATTATCTCCAGTTCCTAAAGCTTTTTATTTATCTGTCTTGAACATTTATCACCTCTTTAATCATAATAACACAAGTTAATTTATAAAATTAACAATAATAATATGTAATTTCTTCCTCTCAACTAAGTCTAACAGTTAAATCATGTCACGTAATTTCTACTTTTAACTGTATTATTTTAATTTGTTAATATCTAATTTTGTTAGATATTAATTAATCGTTTAAATAACCTCATAATCATCTGTTGTAAGGTGACATCATAATAATTCATTTTATTTTTTCCATTACAATGGATACATGAATGGAGAATTATGTGAAGAAAGCATTAATATTCTATTATGCTGCAGATCAGTTGGCAGTATAAAACTGAACCCACCTGTCACTGGAAAATTTTCCAAGGCAAGATTTTTTTAAAGTAGTTAATCAATCTATACAATTATGAGACCAATATTGCAAAAAATCTCAAATTTTCAGTTTTGATTACTTGTAATGGCTCCAGGAAAAAAAAAAAAAGTGAACATTTTGGTGATCATTATACAGTTCTAGAAGCTAAACATCAAACACTAAAGCTGAAGAACTTCTTGAGCTATAGTGTGTCAGTCATTACTCTCCAATAGCCACCAGTTTTATGTAGTAAATGGATCAAAGCATTATTTATAACACAAAAGTCTGTCTGATAAGGTAGTTGATCCTCACTGAAGGAGGGAATAATTTGCAGCCAAAGTGGAAATGTTATTTCTTGCAATAGTATTATATCAATGGCCTTAGTGAGAATATCATTGAAAAACAGCAGCCAGCAAATTAATATCATATGGAGGGGATGGAACTTTAAAGGAACATATGGATTTTGTTGAAGAATTTAAGTTGGATGATGTTGCTACTGTCTTAATGCTAAAACCAGAAGAGCTGCTGACCATCAAGAAAAAATGAAGTTCTTGTTAACAATGATGAAAAAAAACTAAAAAGTGTGGGCTGTACTTAAGAATGCATGTAAGAAAACTGTGCAAATGAAATTGGATTCTTTCTTGAAATTAATTTATTAATGAGTTAATTGTTTCATCTTTCATTTAATATTAATTAAATAATGTAAATCTGCTCTCACTAATTTGTGTTACTAAGTATATATTTTCATTTCAATTACATTATTTTCTCATGGCCTATAAAGTTATTAATAAATATGTGCCATTTAAAATGGCAAAAATTGACGTTTTTGGTGAACCTCATTACAAAACCCGAAATATTCAGTCCATCCAACTTTCTATACGTGAAAACCGGTATTACTTTAATATTATTATTATTAATAGCCATAGGGTGCAAGGAAGCCTGAGGCTTATGCTGCACCAGGAAAAAAAAAAAAAGCTCCCGAGGTACCGAGAGAGTAAACAGTAGAAGGGAATCATCAAGAAAGAGAAGAATGATGATATCCAGCTCAGGACCCTGGGTGTGCCAAGCCCATACTCACCAGATGTGAGTCCCCGGTGTTGTTATGGCATTATAGAATTCTTTAATTTCATATTATGGCATTATATAATACAGTAATGGTCATGTTCTTAGTATTTTATAACTACTTAAGTAATATAATACCGTATTAGTGGCCAATCAGAAAAAAAAATTAGAGATATTGTGAAAAAATTCGTGAATACACAATAGCATTTCTAAAATACCAATGCAAAACTCTCCAAACAACAGCTACTTACATTTACAAGAGCGGGTTTTTTTTTTTTTTTTTTTTTACTATTAATCATATGAAGGCAATATTTCATTTTTAGAGTTCACATATTTTTTTGCTAATAGAAAGCCAATTCAAAAATGGCAAGATCATGTGTTTGAAATGCAAATTCAGACTGAACGATCTAATCACGGAACTTTCAGATGTCATTATTGTTAATACACCTGTTTGCAAGCCCAAAAACCAAGTACAGTACTCCAGATAATGTATAATGGCCAATTTAGAGGCCATTAAGTGGTGAACTCTGAATAAAAAAAAAAATGTTCACTACCTACAAACCGATGGATTTACTCGTGTTTGCTGGGTTTTTTTTAATTTTTTAATTTTTAGCATCTCCAATAATATGCCACTGGAAAAAAAAAAAAGTTACGATACGAATAGAAGTGGCTACAATAAGGTCATTCTGATAATGTTGGAAATTTTCAAATCTGTGCGATTCGCAAGAGTGGCACATATTTAACCCCAGGGCTCATATCTGGTGAGTATGGGCTTGGCAAACCCAGGGTCCTTAGCTGGTTATCATCATTCTTCTCTTTCTTGGTGATTCATTTCTACTTCTTTCTCTCCCTCCCTCTCTCAGGGTAACTTTGGAATTTTTTTTTTTTTTTTGGCTGGTGCAGCATAAGCCTCAGGCTTCCTTGCACCATACGGTTAATAATAATATCAGCCCATATTAGATTATACATGATTATCCATGGACGGATTAACTGTGTTAAGGATTAAATGGGGATCTCGACAGCCTGTGGAAGTCTAAGTTGGACTAAAAAAAAAAAAAAAAAAAAACTCTTTACAAGTCTATATACATTTGGTAATATTCCTGCAGATAAGACCCACGAAATTGTTCAGAAACCTCACCCCCACTTCTGTTTTCTACTAGCTGGCTCACTACAGTCATATTTTGTAATCATTCAGTTTTACTACTGTATGGTTAATTTTAATTCTTCTTCGATTTGATTTTTTTATTATTTATTTGTCCAGAAGCGCGACTACAAAGTATGCTTCCCACCTCCTATTCCTTTAAAACTAGATCTTATGGTAATACCGTATTAGTAAAACCAAACGATGCAAGGAAGCTAACTTTTTCTGCCCCAGCCAAAGAATAAATAAAATAACCAAAACAAAATATTCATACTATTTCCATTTCGGCAAGGAATCAATTCTGCTTACCTCCACCACGTTTGGTGACAATTTATTCCAATGTTCGATAACCCGTTCCACATAATATTGTGTACCGCTTTTCACATACGTATATACACATACATACATGAAAAACCCGCATATAACCAACCGGTCGCCCTCCGCTGAACCCTCTCAAGAACTTTTTTTTTTTTTAGGCTGTCTCCAAAGCTAAATACAATAATTAAAATTCAGTCTAATCATCGCTTATAAAGACGTCCTTCTCCCTACTAGCAAATACCCTAGAAATCAGACAGGATACGTAATGTACAGTACCTTCCTAGCACATGATGTCTTGCTATACCATGTTTTGCCACTAATGTGCGCCCATCATGTTAAAACACCAAAGGACTTAACAAAAAAACTCCAGCTCAATATAATAAACATGAAAAAGGCCAACTTGAATACAGAACAAGGCGATACCTCTCTCGCTGACAAGAACGTTCGATACGCAGTACCATTTGCAGGCATAACAAATATCCATTGTATTCCTTTTAAAAAAAATTAAGTTTTAAATTTAAGTATAATAGTCTCACTTATTACCCTTATTAATATTTATGAAAATGATTTATCAGTACACATACAAAAAGTTTTTGTCACGCTGCCTTTTTCGTTCAATTTATGGATTGTATGGCCAACTTTGAAGGAGCAGTAATTGAAAAGGTGGAGTCATATACTTATCTGGGACAAGTTATTAGCTGTAATAATGATAAATGGCTGGAAGTCAAGAGAAGAATAAATTTTGGATGGATAGCATTCAGGAAATACAGTCACATACTGAAGAGCAATATCCCAGTTTGTCTGAAACGTAAAATAATGAACCAATGTATACTCCCCACCATGACTTATGGAAGTGAAACTTGGGCACTCACCAAAAGAATGGAAGAGAAGCTGAGAACTACACAGCGAAGAATGGAAAGAATTATAATGGGAATCAGACTGTTAGATAAGAAGAGAAACACATGGATTAGGCAGCAAACTCAAGTAAAGGACATTCTTATTAAAACTAAGGAATTAAAATGGTCTTGGGCAGGACACAGCTCGAAGACATGATGACAGATGGACTAAGAAAATAACAGAATGGTATCCAAGAGGAGCTAGAAGAAAACCTGGAAGACAAAGGCGGAGATGGATAGATGAAATTCATGAGTTTTTGAGTAGTAAATGGATGGCCAGTGCTCAAAACAGAAGGAACTGGAAAGTTGCTGGAGAGGCCTTCATCCTGCAGTGGATTGAAAATGGCTGATGATGATGGCCAATTTATTTCATAACCATTCCAAATAATCGTAAATCTATTGCATATGTTTTGTTGTTTAAGCCAATAGAAACAAATTATCACCGTTTCCATAAATTAAACTCACACTTAGGTAGTTTTGATCTACAAAGATCAGTAACTTCCTTTATTGATAACTGTGTCAGAATTATCATGTTGTAAATAGTTCTCATTATCTCACTAAGTATGCATTCAGAATTGAGATATGAAGAAGCCTCACACACCAGCACATTAAATCCCTTGTTTGAAATTATGTTTTGTACTATTTATTCAAGTAATAAAGATCACATATATGTATACATATTTTTTGCTTGACATCGCCAACATGAAACAATTCAAGTTTTTGAAAAACTACTCGAAACTTTTTTTTTTTCCTCCAGGATTCGATTTGAAGTGCCACTAACAGAAAACAATTACCGTTTGCGACTCTGCGATTGAATGACTTTACTCGAACGAACAATTATGAAAGCCGATAATTTTGGGGGATTTCTACATAATTACGTGTTTATTTAATAAAAATTACACTTATGTAATTTTTAAATACAAGGATTATTAGTTATATTCAACTGAGAAAACTAAGGTTTTGCAATGGTATCTGGAAACCAGTGCTTGGTTGGTTTGGGAGAGTGGGGGCTCTTCTGTATCCGGTACCCTTTCATTGCAGTATGTATGCATCAATCTTAGTTACTGTGCTACGAAAACTAGTTTTTACGTTATCGGGATGTGTTGTTGGAACTCAGGCAACTTATTACCTAAACTGAATATTTAAATCAAATTCTATATATATAATCTCCTATCCATATTGCTATTCAGCGTCTCAGAGGCACACATTTACTTTCCTGTTCCAGAAAAGTATTAAAAAAAAATAATAATAATAAACTGATCACTTTGTATACAGTGCACAGAGTACGCAATATTTAAAGCTGTATTATATTTTGATATATATGTTAAAAGTGTTATTAAAAATGAACACGCCGTATTTCATGACTAAGATCTGAAGTATATATAACATGCAATCATAGCAAATGGATAAATTAGGTGAGGAGGGGGAAGTTACACACTTATGGACCTACTGCACACGAAGCTAAGTTGTATATCAGTAATTATTATTTCAAATACTTGTATTGCTATGGTAAATGTGAAAAAATATATATGTGAAATTATATTTCCTACTTTCGATTAAACCATGGGGAAGGGGTATGGCGGCTAAAATCACTAAAAACACAATAATTGATAGGCAAAACATGTTTCCGATATAAAAAATTATACTTACATTTGTGAATTCAAACAACGCTGAAGTTTTAAACCAATTCCTGATGCTTTCAAACTGTTCCCGTTAAACTTGACAAAATCACAATTACACATGCCCAACACAAAATTAAAAAAAATAAAAACGGCTTATTATATTATAGTACCCGCGACAGCAAGGCTAATTATTTAATCCAATGTCAGAAGTCACTTGACAGGCGAAAAGTTGGACTTAGCAAGGGAGGCTGGACAAGTTATTTAGAGCCGTCGGGTGAATAAGCAACTGCTTAGTACATCAAAAAAATCACTGATCATTCCAAAAATGCAGACACAAAAACACTGAGTGAATAATATGAACTTGGTAGTGCAAAATAGGATTTAATTTTGGACAGCATTTCGCACACTAACAAAATAAAACGACAATAAAACTTAAAATCCAACGGACCAACACCAAACACGGAACTACCCTCGTTCTGTATCATAGCGGTTGCCGTTGTACTTTATTGCTACAGACGCTCCCTCTAGCGGCAAGCATTTCACAAGTCAGAAAGTTACTATAATAAAACTTTCCAAACGAGGCTCGCTAACCAAACAAGGCAAAGAGAAATTTCAGAAATAATCTGCGGCCAGAAATCGCAAAACTATTAAGTAATACTCTATATTTCTGAAAAATATTGAACAATCCATGCATGGGCGTGACAAAAAATTTGTTCAATTTCTTGTTCTTATGCAAATACGGAATTAACTACTTAAAAAGAAAAGTAAATTTAGTGAGTTATTTAATGTGCCAACTACCATATATTTGTTATAGGATTAAAATACTGTACTGTATTAAAATTATTAAGCATTATACAATATAACAGCCAGCATATATCAGCTTGGCACAAACGCACACTTTTATAAGCTTGGCAATTTTCGACAAATTGCCAAGCTTATAAAAGTGTGCGTTTGTGCCAAGTGCAATATTTAAAATGTCAAATATAAAGCTGTGGAAATAAAAAATAAACTTAACAGGAAATGATAGGGTAAAACAAGAACTTCGCCGATAAACAAAAAAAAAAGTTTTCTTATTTTCCCAATATGAGAATATAACACTGTTTGACAGCAGGTGTATATACTATCATGAGTCAAATAGGTCAAGGTACTACTGCTGCGTCATTACGGTGCCGTCTCCTGGTTGAACAATAAGTTTTTTTTTTTTTTTTACTTTATTGTTATTATTGTATTTTTTGTTATTTATTTAGTTATTTTATTATTCATTTTTATTCTTAAATTTTACTGTTTATTTATTTATTATTATTATTTTTTTTTTTTTTTCTGTTTTCTGAAAAGAGACTTTGGCAATAAGTACAGTATAAGTAGTTGAGAAATATTTTCTACACACCAATTATTGATGTTAATCAGTGCTCGAATTGGGCAATATTAACAACCAGGACGCTAATATTTGGCAGAATTTTTTTTTTTTTTTTTTTTTCAAGTTTATTCAACGCATGCAAATGTGTTGATAAACACTACACAACAGTTATTATTTTTTTTATCCTAATTTTTTTGTTTATTTATTTGTTTCGCTATTCAGAAGCTACGATCAGTTATAAATTAGCATTCATTACTATTGCACATAAAAGACAATTATATAAATTAGAGCAATGTGGCATTAAAATTTAAGAGAAAGTTATTTGTATAAAGAAATGATTGAGTGGTAAGTGGAATTGTTGAGTGGACACTAGACATTGCTCTTGGTGGACTAATGTTATTAATGAAGTCCCCCAAGGTTCGGTGCTGGGCCCATTGTTTTTTTTTTTTTTTTTTCTGTAATTATAAATGATATTGATGAAGGTATATCATACTTAAGGTCTAAGATTGCAAATGATACAAACGTTGGCAGAGTAGTTATCTACTGCAACAGGATATAGAACAATTAGGTAGGTGGTCAGACAAATGGCAATTGTGGTTTAACATTGAAAAATTCAAAGCATGAGTAGCAGTAGTCCCTGAGTAACGCACCAACTACACTCAGGGTAGTGGAAAATGAAAAAGGCCTTGGGAGTAATTGTGCACTCAGATATGAAGTTCCCTGATAAGTGCACAATGCCAAGACGGCTCATGGGGTTTTGTCAATGATATACAGAAATTTTACTAGAAGGGATAAGGAGGTGATAATCCCATTGTATAAGGCAATGGTCAAGCCACACCTTCAGTACTGCTTACAGTTCTGGAGGTTTCATTTTAGGAAGGATATAGAGCAACAAGATTGCTGAGGGGAACAAAGGGGTACTCTTACCAAGAACGACATCAGTTCTGCAAATTGCAGCATCGGACTAGGCACCTGCCAGGTAATCTGATTGAAGTGTTTAAGGCTTTGAATGGATTGAGTAAGCTCATTGTTGACAGGAGTCTTCCTCTTGCTCAGACAACACATAAGAGGGGTCATAAATTCAAACTGAGGAAGGATGGTTGCAGAATAGGTGTGCTTCTACAGATCTATTCTGGATCATCCTTTAGCCAGCAAATGGTTGATTGCTCACACTACACGTATGAGGGGACATAAATTCTAACCGAGGAAGGATGGTTGCAGAATATATGTGCTTCTGCACATCTGTTCGGCATCATACTTTAGATAGCGGATGGTTGATTGTTGGAATAAACTTTCATTTGTTGTTGTGGAAGTAGATAGCTTGGTGGAAAAACAATGGATAGGTGAAATGGGAAGGTTTTTTTTTTTTTTGGAGGCAAAAAATGTATAAACGTGCTTATTAACATCATTTTCATTACTAATATTAAATGTGCTCGGATTTTTAATCGGAAATGTCTCTTTAACAACTTGGAAAAACTCTAACCAAAAAAGTAAATTTATCAGTCAGAACGGCGTTATTCGAGCTTTCCGCAAAAATTGCTGTCCATTGTTAACTGTGGCCCTCGTATTTAGGCGACCATACAACAACTATCAATTTTTCTACAATTTTTCTGGCCTTGATTTGGAAGACCCACCTCTCCCTTTTGTTATGATTATGTATAATTTTTAATTACCGTCCCCCCCCCCCGATATCAAAGTCCCTTGGCGGTCGCAACCAGTGCACTTCCCTACTTGTACTAGGCGCGGCTTCACCAAGTATAAAAAAGAAATTATTCATTCTAAATAGTTCCGGAGAATACAAAGTAAATGAAGTGGCACTAGAAACATTGCTGCATATTTTTGTGCCTTAGTGAAGATATAATAAATATGGAAACGACCTATTCTTATAATGACGCGAAGACGAAAGGCAGGTAGCGCTTTGATAATGCACCTTTCTATACATATAACATATGGGTAACCAGTGTTTGGCGAAGTCGATCCTACAAGATTCGGTAAAACATTACAAAGCAAAAGCTGAGATCAGTGTACTAAGTAGTAAACTGAGTTTGTTAAATTTAACTGTGTACGAAGTAGTAAACTGAGTTTATTAAATTTAACTGTGTACTGAGTTTGATCAATTTAACTGTGTACTAAGTAGTAAACTGAGTTTGCAAGCTCAGCTAAAGCCGTGTTTCTGCGTAAGAAACACGGACCACTTGCAACAATGTATAGGTAAGTGAATTTTAGTTTATACTCGGCACTGGGACCAATGCCAGAAAAGCTTACAACTCATTGTGATTGTTTTGTTGCTGCGATATACCAGCGTAACCATAGACGCCGATAAGGAGTTAACCAATTTTTAGTGTGAGTGTTCAGCCGAACCTTCCCCATGCTTAATAGGCATGTTCAAAGCGAATTTTGGAAAATAAAGTTTATGTTGCAATACATTTACTGATTGGATCTATGATAGATTGATTGCCAGCTCAGTAATAATAAATAAATTTTAAATTTTCTGTTTATAATCCGGGACGACCAAACGGTCAGAGGAGTTCACAAGATAGACAGAATACAAAAAAACAGCACCGTATTTAGCAGTTGGGTCAGTAACGTACAGTTCAATCATTGCTCAAATTTGGCCGGAATGTTTTTTGCGGATGATAAATTTGCTTCTTAAAACTTTACCTTAAAGTTCCTGGTTGTTAAATTTCCTAAAATAAAATGATATAAAAAGATAATAAAGTTTTCCAAAACATTAAAACAGTATTACAAGTTCGAGAGTATTGTTATTAATCGTAGTGTCCAAATGTTATTACTAATGAGAACTGTGTATAATGTTTGCAAATATTGGATAAACTTTGTACAAAAATGTATTTAATCATGTTTTCATTGCCAAACATTAGCGTTCTGGTTGTTAAAACAGTACTGTATTTACTATTTCAAAAACTGTTACTGAGCATAATTTTTGGCGCGCTTCAAAATTTTAATAGAAAAGTCATGTAGCATATTTTTAAAGAAATGTGTCAGCTAGCTCACTGTGAGAACCGCGCTCGCTGTAATTGTGATTATTTTAATTTATGTAGTAAACATTATCAAAACTTAATAAAATTTTTCCGCATATTCTGGATGGCCGAGGTCAGAACTGCATAGATAATAAATTATTAATTGCACCCGTTTTAAAACGCCACAGTCACAATAAAAAGACAGTGTAAAGGCTCGAAACCGCAACCTCTTTAGCCGGCAAGTGGTTACCAGTAACAAGTTCGAGCCTTTAGCGTACACGTCCACAATTAAGGAGGCTGTCAAAAAGTCTCAATAAGGTAGTAAATGTACGCAGTATGTTTCAGTCTTTTTCATACCGGTTATAACGCGGGTATGATCCAGGGGAGACTGGGTCAGAAATTCTTTCGGGGGAAAACAAATAGAATGTATCGGAGGTCAGAGTGTAAATTGAAAATTGAAAATCCGCCCTGCCATGGAATATTGTTTCCACATCTGGGGTGGTGCCCCCAAAACCTCTCTAAGGCTTCTTGATTCCATTCAGAAGAGGGCAGTTAGGTTAATTAATGATTCATCTCTAACAGAGTCTCTCTACTCGCTGTCTCATAGACGTACTGTTTCTGCTGCCTCTTCTACAGATACTTCCATGGGCACACTGTTCTGAATCGGCTTCTATAATTCCGCTCTCTCTTTCAAAACAGTCCGAACACGTGCCGCTTCCAGCCAACATCCATTTACTGTCCAACTTCAAACTTACAGAACCAACTTTTCATCTTTCTCGTTTATTCATATAACTGCCGTTTTCTGGAACAACCTTCCTTCATTCGTATTTCCTGAAAATTAGTCTACAGAAGTTCAAGTCCAATGTCAACAAATATCTTCTTTCGTCTTCTCAACCACCAACCCAAGCACGGTACTAAGTACTATAGGTTCTAATACCTCTCATGTTTGGGGTTTACTTAAAAAAAAAAAAAATGAAATGGGTACAAGTTTTTCTTTCTTTTTCGTTGGCTTACTCTCCTTCTTGCTGAGGCAAAAACGTTTACTACTATATAAGCTGCCTTAAAAATACACAAGGACTCAAGATCGATCTATCACAATTTCTTCACAAGTGTATCTCTATCTTAAGTAAAATCCATTGGTTGTAGAAGTATATTAAAAAAAAAACAGTTTTTTTTTTTTTTAGTTTTAATATAAAATACCCGTTTAGTTTTAAAATAAACTTAAAAACTGAATCAGGGGCAACTAATTAATGAGATTTCTCGCATTTCTGTTCGCCAGATAATTATATTCTGTTTTGATTTCTTTGCATGGCAATTGACCAAATATGCTCTCTGATCTACTTGTGCATCTCAATCGACCATTTGCCGGCACCTACTCTAGAGGCTTTGCAACCTCATCATTTTACTATTACTAATACTAATGACTCGAATGAGTGCAATGAACAATTGTACAGAGAAATAGAGTGGGCTAGTAAATCAGAATGTCTTATAATGGGGGATTTTAACTTCCCAGATATTGACTGGAACTTGTGGGTTGGTCACTCGCACACTAGTAAGACTTTTGTGGATTTATTGGATGATTGTTTTCTGCAGCAGCATGTTCGAGAGGCAACCAAAGAGGGTAATACACTTGATCTGGTTATCAGAAGTGATCATACGTGTATTAAGAATTTGCAGATAAAGGAACCACTAGGTGGCAGTGATCACAGTGTGCTGATGTGGGATTTACTTAAAGATATAATTACCATGAGGGGTAAAGGAAAGGAAAGGGTTTTTGCTTCCGTAAAAGTGAATACAGTGGGATCAACTGATGATGTTACCAACAGCAAATTCTAAGTGGGAAGCATTCAAGAATTAATCGTAAAAACTACTAAAAGTTTCGTACCTATTAAGAAATATTGTTCAAGGTTTAGGCCTAAATGGTTGTCAAATGAACTAATGAGACTCGTGGCAGAGAAGAAAAATGCATGGGATGCATATAAATTATCAGGCGACACAGAAGCTTTTGGCAGATATAAGCTAGTCTGTAATCAAGTCACAAAGGAGGTTAGGCAGGCGAATGCAGATTACGAGAAATCTTTGGCAAAGGATGCTAAGAAAAACAGCAAGGATTTCTTTACTTATATAAACTCTAAAAGGAAGGGGATCATTCAGATTGGTCCACTTGATATCAGTGGTTCGACTGTTGATGATTCTGCTTAGATAGCAAACAAACTGAATGAGTATTTTGCATCTACATTCGCACATGAGGATTTATCATTTTACTATTACTAATACTAATGACTCGAATGAGTACAATGAACAATTGTACAGAGAAATAGAGTGGGCTAGTAAATCAGAATGTCTTAATCTAAGAAAATGCCAGAAGGTTATCAAATTGTAGCAGGGTGCTTAACGATTTTGCAATAACTGAGAGCAAAGTGGAGGAGAAATTGTTGAAGTTAAACATAAGAAAGGCAACTTGGGTGGATGTAGGGCTTATAATATCGGGATCCCGGTCATTTTTTTTCCGGTATTCAAATACCGGAATTGATACAAAAAAATACCGGTTTTTCGGTACTAATTTTAAAAAAATAATAATTCTTTATAATTTAATTACATAAAGGCTAAAAAATCACCTTTGTGTGATTACGACGTCGTTATCTCTACTGGAAAATGTTCGATAAATGATCGATAGGACACCATGCAACATTTCAATCTGTCCACAATTCTCGGACAACTTCATGTCTGACCGTATCGTAACTCCCAAGTCCCGTTCCTCCACTACTGACTTTAGTTAACTCCACCAAGTGTATAAGTTATTTTGAGGTTGCTGTTGCCCAGGTGTAAGACCTTGCCTTTTGCTGAATTAAAGCATAGCTGCCACTTTTTTTATGACCATCCCGGAAGTCTATCTCGGTCACTCTGAAGAAGGTCTGCTTGGCGGCGATCATTAACTACTCTACTGATCTTTACATCATTTGCAAGTTTAGACCTCACGCCCTCCATCCCTTCATAGATGCAATTTAAGATAATCAAAAACAACAGTGCTCCCAAAACAACACTGATCCTTGGGGAACCTCACTTCTTACATTAACCCAATCTGAGGACTAACCATTTATCTCAACCCACTGCCTGGTGACCTCAAGCCAACGTGCTATCGATCTAAGGATTTTCCCTATGATTCTAGCCTGCTCCAACTTATAAAGTAACCACTCTTGTGGGACTGAGTCAAATGCTTTGCTGAAATCCAAATGAACAATGTCGAAATTATTCCCTAAATCCAGCTCACGAGTGATCTGCCAAAATGGCTAACCAAATTTGTTAAACATGATTTTCCCTTTACAAAACCATGCTGTGTATCCTACAGAATTCCATTTCCATCTAAATGATCCCGAATTCCACCCTTGATCATTGCCTCCATGATTTTCCCTGCTCCTGAAGTTAGACTGGCCGGTCGGTAATTTCCCGTTAATGTGTTCCTTAATGTGTTCCAATTTACACCAATCCAACGGAATCTCTCCTGAGTCCAGTGATGCTCTCATAACTAGCTTTAATTGTTCAATGCACTCACTTGCCGCTTCCTTTAAGATTATAGGGTATATGCCATCAACCACAGGAGCCTTCCCCGCCTGTAGGTGCGAAAGTTTTCTTATTAAATAATCATTTGAAATTTCAATATCATTACATTTTTTTTTTTCAACTTCACTTCCATAACATCTCATTGACACAAAGGGATTTTTTTTATGTAAATATCGATGGAAAGTAACTGTTGAGTTCATCTGCAACTTCAGCTGGAGTATCTAATACTATCCCAAGTCCATTACATAAGGGTCCAATCTGATTTGTTCTTTGCATTTATATATATGAAGAATTCCTTAACTGCACTTTTTGCTCTCTTCTTTATTCTTTATCCCCACTTTTTGCTCTGTCTCAGACTCAGTAAAGGTACTATAATGAAAATTATACTTCGCTTAATAAAACGTCTTTCTCCTTCAGAAAATGATGAACATAATTCAACCATGGAAGACCAACATGGAACAGAACATCAGTGTTCTGCAAATTCTTTCCAAAATAAGAAATTACTTGACTCCAATGAGATTTCAAAAGATGAACTTGAGTCGGAAATTAATGAAATACTTTTAACTATTTTTGCTAAAAAAAGTTCAAAGCCTAGAAAATATGGACTGAGACCGTCTACGATTTTCTCAGTACAATGGCACCATCCAGCATAGAATCCGAAAGGGCGTTTTCTGCCGCTAATCAAATATGTACCAAAATTATATCCATTTTAATCGATCATACTATTGATTGCTTATGTTTCTCAAGAGCTTACTTTATTCGGAGAGGTAGCGTGGATGTTTAATATAAATAAACTTTGCAGTAAAAATATGCATTTTTCTGTTTTTAGAATAACTGTATTTTAATGATTTTTTCAGAATATTTATTATTGCAATAAAAGTTTATTTAAAACATGAATTCAAGTAATTACAGTACTTGTTTTTTCCTTACTTTATAGAACCTAATTATCATCAAAAGTTATTGAGAAAAACGTTTGTTTTTGGAATACCGGTATCCCGGTTTCATAAATTAAAAATACCGAAATACCGGTATTAAGATTTTGACCGATATTGTAAGCCCTTGATGGATGGGATCTATCCAGCTATATTAAAGGAGGCGGCAAAAGAACTAAGCAAACCCTTAGCCATAATTATGAGAGCATCCTTCGACTCAGGGGAGGTCCTCACGGACTGGAGATGTGCAACTGTATCCCGAATTCACAAAGGGGGATCAAAGGGTGACATCAGTAATTACACACCAGTTATTTTAACTTCTGTTCCGGGTAAAATGATTGAATCACAGGTTAAAGATGCATTGCAGGATCATCTAGACAAGACTGCAGCAATAACTCAGACACAGCATGGGTTTGTTAAGGGAAAGTCTTGTCTGACAGATTTGTTTGGATATTATGATGTGGTTACAAAGGAACTGGATGCCAAAAATAATTTTGGTATGATATACTTGGATTTCAGGAAAGATTTTGACACTGTTGCGCATGGAAGACTACTGTACAAATTGGAGCAGAATGGTATTAAGGGTAAGTTGCTACAATGGATAAAGGATAGTTGAGTGGGAGAAGACAGAGGGTGGTAATCAATGGGTGCTGCTCTTCGTGGACTAATGTTACTAGTGGAGTCCCACAAGGTTCGGTGTTGGGTCCATTGTTGTTTTGTATATTTATCAATCATATTGATAAATATACAAAAAAATGATAAAGTATATCAGGCTTAGTGTCGAAGTTTGCAGATGATACAAAGTTTGGCAGGGATGTTAATGACAGTAATGGCAGTATGCTACTGCAACAGGATCTAGAAAATTTGGGAAGATGGGCTGAGAAGTGGCAACTGAAGTTTAACATTGCCAAATGCAAAATGCTGCATATGGGTAGAAGTAACCCCAGAGAAACGTACCAACTGTGTGCTACTACACGTAGGGTGGTAGAAAATAAAAAAGGCCTGGGAGTAATTGTGCAGTCAAATATGAAGTTTTCTGAACAATGCAGACAGGCTACACGAGCAGGTCATGGAGTCTTGTCAATGATATATAGGAATTTTACTAAAATGGACAGGGAAGGCGCCTCCGTAGCCAGGTGGGAAGGAGCAGCAGTGCGTAGCACACGCTCCTTGATTAGACCGGGGTTCGAGTCCGTCACCACCAAATACGGAGAATGCGGAAAGGTCAGGGAATGACCACCGCATATCCCAGAGCAATATGGCTTTAGTTGCTAATGCTCCTGAAAAAAACCAAATAACAATAACAATGGACAGGGAGGTGATTATCTCATTATACAAGGCAACGGTCAGGCCAAGCCTTGAGTACTACGTACAGGTCTGGAAGCCTTATTTTAGAAAGGATGTAGATTTTCTTGAGCGTGTACAGAGAAGGGTAACAAGATTGGTGAGGAGAATGAAGGGATCCTCTTACCAAGAGAAGCTTAAGTTCTGCAAATTGCATCGGCTGGAGACTAGGCACCTGCGAAGTGATCTGATTGAGGTGTATAAGGCCTTGAGTGGATTGAGCAGGCTCAATGCTGATGGAATTCTTCCACTTGTTCAGATTGAGAACCTAAGGGAGCATAAATTCAAATTGAGGAAAGACAGCTGTAGGATAGATGTGCGGAAATTTGCCTTTAGCCATATGGGTAGAAGTGGGTGGTTAATTGCTGGAAAAACTTCCATCAGTCATCGTGGAAGTTGTCAGGTTAAATAAATTTAAGGATGAACTGGGAGAACATTTAGAGGGAATGGTTGTGTGATTTTTTTTTTTTGCTGATGCTACATTAATAAATACGCTTGCTTTCTTGCATCACATGCCACGATTACTATTACTATTACCTCCTTTTCCAAACTACATCTTCTACACTGCTATAAAACATTCTTCCTTAGTCTGCTCTTCTACATGTCTCCTTATCAGTTCCCCCTTTTTTTTTGTTTTCATTATACTATTATTATTATTATTATTATTATTATTAACTATATGGTGCAAGAAAGCCTGAGGCTTATGCTGCACCAGACAAAAAAAAAAAAAAAAACATAGCCTGAGAGAGAGAGAGAGTCAGAAGTAGAAGGAAATCACCAAGAAAGAGAAGAATGATGATATCCAGCTCAGGACACTG
This sequence comes from Mastigoproctus giganteus, assembly GCF_048544385.1. Classification (NCBI taxonomy): domain Eukaryota; kingdom Metazoa; phylum Arthropoda; class Arachnida; order Uropygi; family Thelyphonidae; genus Mastigoproctus; species Mastigoproctus giganteus. Next base: position 144,504,142 of record NC_143575.1, read on the forward strand.
GGTGTGCCAAGCCCATACTCATCAGATGTGAGCCCCTGAGGTTTACTCCATAAATATCTGAAACTATCCACCTCTTCTATCTTCTTTCCCTCAATAAAGATATTAATCCCCTTTTCTCCCTACTTCCTCGTCATTCTCATTGCGTTACTCCTAGATCACTAAACTTTAAATTGCATCTCTTTGCATCCTCCACCCAGCTTTGCTCCGGGACCTCCTCCTCACCCACATTTCCATAAATCAACAAATTATCATCACTTTCATTTTTTCTTACAGTCCTCTTCTCCACAACATTTAATATATCAACCACTAACAGTATGAATAGTAGAGGTGCGCTACCCTGTCTCAGTCCATTATTAATTTCACACTAGTCTGTGATTCCAACATTGTTTTCACACAGCTTTCAGTCCATCTATATAGGCTTTTAATACTCTCTGTCGACTTCCCTACTCCCGGTTTCGTTTGCACTTCCAATTCCTTTCTTCTCTCTACGCTATCTATCATACGCCTTTTCAATATCCAAAAAGCCATGCACAGATCCCTTCTCCCTTCCATACTCGTAATGTTTTACGAGTAGGCCGCCGTAGCCTAGTGGTCAGGCGCGCGGGTGCATAAGTACACGTGCCTTGAGTGACCGGGGTTCAAGCCCGTGACTGCTGAATACGGTGCTGTTTCTTGTATTCTGTCTATCTTGTTAACTCCTCTGACCGTTTGGTCGTCCCGGAGTATAAACAGAAAATTTATTTATTTATTTATTCCCTGATCGCATTCACTAACTTTACTTCGTCTTCACTACCGTCGTTTTGTGCATAATGGCCTTTAGCTGACGTTGCGCCGTAAAACCTCCAATAACAACTTTGTCTTAACACAATAAAATTAGAGAATACGATCATGAGAGACATAAGAAGGATAACCATTAATCATACTTAATACGTTACAGCGATAAGCATTAATCATGCTTATTCCTATAACGTGTTTAATATAAATATAGGCAGAAAATAATTCACGTTATTAATGAATTATCAAGTATTTTAACTTATTGTAGACCAGATATCGACTTCCGCTATTAAAAAATAAATAAATAAAAAAAAAAAACTAGCGGAAAAACAGGATGTTTTCACAACATATGATCCACAATTTCAGGATCGATTCGGGACTTGAAAAAGTTCATACAAAACATCTGTTTGGTTCTGCACGGTTATCAAGCTCTGTTTGAATTAAAAAAAAAATGGCTATGGGGTTTTCAATGGTAAAATTAATAAATAAGAATAAACAAACACGTACAAATATGTACGAATAAGCACACATACATATCTAGCATGAATAAACATTTAACTAGTATATGTCTGCTTGTTCTTATTTATAATTTTATTATTTTTTACCATTGAAAACTCTGTAGCTATTTTATAAAAGTCAAACAGCGATAGCTCCGTACTCGTGTGGAATCGAACACTCATATGAACCGTTTTATTATTATTATTTTCAGGTGCTGAATCGATCCTGAAAGCGGTCCACATGTTATGAAATACCCAGTAAATCCAAATCGATTTATTGTTTGACGCATATTTTTTTATCTTGCCATATCCGCTTTTGTGGCATAATTACAAGTAAATTTGAGTTGCCAAGAAAAGATCACCCACAGTTCCTATTGATCTGATATGCACAAATCAAACTAATAAATCGATCCGGATAAACAAGTTATTTAATAACATGTAAGCCGCTTTCAGCATCGATTCAGTGCATAAAAACAATGAAAATACTTTATATAAATAGTGCACCATTCTGCACGGTTACGGACCTATGGATGTTTGTATTTTAAAAAATAGCAAGGTAGCAGAGTTTTTATGTATTCTACTTTATTTATTATTATTATTATTTTTGACTAATGATGTATAATCTTGCTTTCTTGCCACTACTAATACTTTTGATTTAATTTCGATTTCACCACCTTCATTTAAAATAATTGAAAAATTTAATTACAAATACAAAACGACGTTTTGTTCCCAAGAATACTTGGAAAGTTCACAGAAAAAAGAATACTATTATGCTACTAAACTATACTTGGGAGAAAACAATAAGCAGCTGAAGGTCAACTACCAGTCTTCCCTCTGTTCACTCATTCCATAGTGATTATGGTTGTTGTTTGGTTTTTAGGAGCATTAGCAACTAAGGCCATATTGCTCCAGGAATATGCGGTGGTCATTCCCTGACCTTTCCGCATCCTCCGTATTTGGTGGTTATGGGCTTGAACCCCGAGTCTAATCAAGAAGCATGTGCTACGCACTACTGCTCTTTCCCACCTGGCTACGGAGGCGCTTAGTGATTACGGAATAGGTAGGCTTAGTGAATGACCATGAACCACTTATTGTTTTCGCTTTACTGTAGTGCAGCATACTAATGCAACAATTAAGATTGTAAAGATTATACTTGCCAAAGTGCGATTCTGCTACCAGAGCACCAGGATACCATAAAAATCAAAATAAAATAAATATAATAAAAAGAAAATCAAACTAAAATAATACCCACCTCCAGCAGTTCAAGCGCACGACACCCCGCCCAAAGCGACGCACCCTGACATTCACCAACGGAAGAGTGCCACGATAAATAAATTTAAATACAGTAAAGACAGGGAATCCCCATAAGAATCTCTACTTCGGGAAACAATAGCTCTTGTGAATTTCAAGAGGATTTGAGTGGGAAGAAAGAAACTCAAAAAACGAACTGAATATATGATGACGAACTAAATGTATTATGTTTATATTTTGACTTCAGTTCGTTTGTTACTTCCTGTTCTGTATACAGACTACATAGGGATATCCGTTGACGTTTTGCCAGATAGCAGTTTATGCATGCCTCTAAACGAACTTTTCGTAATTCACAAGTACTGAATGTTTCCAGAAGGATTTCTTATACCCATTATTGTTACATTAACGCGGTAATATGGTCTTCCCTGACAGTATAGTGATTTCTTCACTTGTCACTCGTTTGAAGAGGTCTGACTTTGTGTCCCATCGACGACTTGAGGAATTTCTAAAGTCCTCTTCAATCGAGGCTGCTGTTAGCCGATCTCCGGCAGAGGAAGTAAAATTTCTCCTCATGAGTTATACCAGGTTTTTCATCCCACACAACATGCAAATAAACCCGTTAACGCATACTTCTACTAAAAAAACAGTGTTTTCTTTAACAGAACCTTGATCCCAAATGTTTTGAGACACCTTCCTACCAATTACGCTTTACAAAATCATTCTGCAATTAACCTTTTCATGTTCTTTAATCTTCAGTAATGTTTCGAATTAGAGCGGTAGCTTAAGCTGACATGAGGTGTTTTTAGATATCTCAGAAGCTTTTGGCTCTACATCTCAGACCTTACCAGGACCTGATTAAGACTCTGTGTTGTCCTAGTCAGAAGTTTATTCCCGCCCTTCCTGCGCTTTTACTTCTAAAAATAGTAAAAAGAATTATTTATTAATGAAATCATTTCAACATTTTAAAATAAAACTTTTGTTAAATCAAAAAAAAATATATATATATAAAATTATAGCCTATAATACTTCTGACAATTAAATTTTATTTTTAAATAAATGCATCAGACATGCATTCTCATACTCATTAAAATATAGAAAATTCGACTCAGAATTTTGGAATTAATCAACATCTCACCCATTTTTATTCCTTAGCAGTGGTGTATTCGGGCCGGAACGACGTTCCGTTACTTTTTTCTAAATGTCATAATAGAAAATCATTAAATTTATACACCTAATATTATGAAACAATGGCATAATCAAAGGGGAGGGAGAATAATATATATGTTACCCATTGCTATTAAAATCTCTATTATTTAGATTAATTAATTTATTTATTGCTGTTTCATCTAAGGTAAAACTTAATTTTTACGGGATTAATATATAAATTTAAATTTACATTATTTCAGTATTTAAAAATTAAAATAAGAAATTTTCATTAGCCAGCGGGTAGTTGGTTGGTGGAAAAAACTTCCATCCCTTGTCGTGGAAGTTGATAGCCTAAATAAATTTAAGGCTCAGCTGGACAGGTATTTTGAACGAAAGGAGGGGTGAAGTGGAAGTGGGTTTTTTTTTTTTTTTGGATGATGCTGCATAAGCTTGCTTTCTTGCATCATATGCCTCTACTAATTCTAATGCTAATGCTAATGCTAAAAATATATATTAATAGTAATCTTGAAAATTAATAGATTTCTTTAAAAATTTATTTAAAAACAAAAATATAAATTTCGCAATGAAACTTGAACGTTTGTTACTAGAGTACAATGTGTTAGATAAAGAGATCTAACGAATGAGATATACTGTGATGCGTGCGAACGCTGCATTTTGATTCGCCATGAGCTGAATGCTAGAACTGATTGTTCTCTGAACCGTGGGTCTGAAGTTTGATTCAGTTACTATACAGTCGATGTGGCGTGATCATATAGTCTTCTGGAGAACGACGTACAGAATTTTTTTTTTAAATTCATATATGTATAGATATATAATATGTACATGTGAGTTTATGACTGATCTCTATTATTTAGATTAATTAATTTATTTATTGCTGTTTCTTCTAAGGTAAAACTTAATTTTTACGGGATTAATATATAAATTTAAATTTATATAGCTTCAGTACTTAAAAATTAAAATAAGAAATTTTCATTAAATACAAAATGAGCGAAAAACGCAAGCAAACATTAAATACATTTCTTGATAAAAAACTGAAAAATGTGCAAGAAAATGTACAAACATGTGGAAATGATAGCGACATTACCTCTTCTTTTCCATCAAGATCTAAAGATGAGAGAAACAGTGACACAGAATTAAAATTTAATTGGCCCCACGTTTGGAATGCTGACATGTAGACTGAGAAGAAAAAAGCATATCCTTGGCTTACATGCGACGCCGGAAAATTAGGATGTTTGACTTGTGCTGCTGTAAAAAAAAAAAAAAAAGAAAAAAGAATAAGAAATGAAATGCTAACTCCCTGCGTTTTAGACTCAGGGAGTTAGCATTTCAAAGGAATGGAGTTTGGTAGTGGTATCATCTTATGGCAAAGATAAAAGTGCACAATTGACATCTTTGCGTAAGAAAATTTATGAACATTCAAAAAGTACTTCACATATACAGGCTGAAAAAATTTTGCAAGCTGCAAATGAACAACATTTAGAAGCGGTAATTGATCACATGAATGACTCCGAAAATTCTATCACCTGTAACATGATCGACCATATTTTGACCATCTTGAATTATTACAACTTCAAGAATTGAATGGACACTGTTATTGCTCACGGTTTGCGTTCAAGATTAAGTGCTACTAATATGATAGAGCATATCGCAAGGCAAATAAATGAAATTAAAATTGTGCCAACAAATTAGGGACATACGTGGAAACATTAATTCTAATTGATGAGTCTACCACTCTAACCAAGAAAATCTATTCTGTTTATTTATTTAAAATGTGAAACCAATAAAATGAAAGATCCACATTACATGTTTCTTGATTTAATCGAATTGCCAGATCAAACAGCTTTCACAATAACAGTGTCTCTTAAAATGTCTTGGAAAAATACGGATTTGACGACAATTATTTAAAACACTTTAATTTCTTTTACGATCGATGGGGCAAGTGTTATGTTGGGCAGAAAATCTGGAGTTGGAAATAAACTATTAGAAAAATATCCAAATTTGATCATAGGCATTGTTTAAATCATCGGCTTCAGTTATCAGTTGAAGATGCAATATCAAAAGTTCATGGAATTAACCATTTTCAAATATTTATGGACAAGTTGTACACTTTGTACAGTCAATCTAAAAAAAAACAGAGAGAAATAGAAGCATGTGCTACAAGTATCGGCGAAAAAGGATTGGACGGGTATTTAATGTAACGTGGGTGGCCAGTTCCTTTAGGACCGTATCAGCAGTTTGGCAAAATTTTGCATCTATATGCCATTTTGAAAATACCACTAAAACTAACAACCGAAACAAAACTGAACAATCCATGTTCAACGGATTACACAGGGTAGCCAAAAAATAAATTTACAACTTATAACGGCCGCCATTTTGGTTTGGTTCGAACGTAACAGTGCATATTTGACCGTCGAGCACTGGCGATACCACTGTGCTACCCACGCAGACACGCTACTGTACTGAGGTAATCCTTCCCCATGTGTGTCTGTTCCGAGGTGCCATTGGCCCCGAGTTCGTGTTATGGATGATAACGCCACACCCCCATCGCACTACAGCTGTCGATATGCTTTTGGAAAGTGAGGACATTGTTCGTATGGATTGGCCTGCCCGCTCGATCGGTCTAAATCCCATCGAACACATATGGGACGCTCTGGGGAGACACCTAGCGGCACGTCCACACTCACCAGAAAATGTTTACTAGCTGAAGATGGCGCTGACAGAGGAATGGACGATGTTACCGCAAGAACTTATCAACAACATTGTTCTAAGTATGGACAGGCGGTGCAAAGCCTGCCTGCATCGACATTAGGGGTAGCCATATCTCCTACTGAGGACCACCTCTTCCCTTTGTTCCATCTTTGGCAGTGATGCATCTGTATCATGATAGCCAGTGCTATGTTGTAATTTTTGAATAAAGTCCCTGTGTACCATTTTGTTTCCGTTGTTGTGTCGGTATTTTTTCCTTCATTATTTCTGTACCTCACGAGGTTCCTTTGGTATGCTTTTCTCATATTCAGGCCACTCCTACCTATGAGAAGTTATAGGTGAAAATCTGACTGGTCCTTAAGTTTATAAGGCCTGACGTAACCGAGTGGTCAGGGGCGAGAATGCATAGTACGTGTTCCTTGAGTGACCGGGGTTCAAGCCCGTGACTACTAAATATGATAAATATTTGTATTGACAATTTATTGTAAACTCTACTGACTTGGTTGTCGTGCCGGAGTATAAACAGAAAATTTAGTATTATTATTTTTTTTTATTTCCAATGCATTCAAAAACTGAAATTAGAAATTATTATTTGTGAAGCATTAGCTGGTTTTTATCACATCAATAATGAAGTAATAAATATCCTTGTACTATGCTATAGAGTTACAGATTCAAATTGTCCCCACTGGTTATCGAAGGAAGTAAAATCTTTGTTAGTAGAATAATTAATAGCAGGTTTAAGATAAATAAGGAAATGTGCTTTTATAATAAAGACGCTTCTATTAAGACAGTTCAAAACTACATTAAAACGTGATGACTGCGACAATATTTAGACTTCGTTGAAAGAAGTCTTTGAGGCTAAAGATATTAAGCCTATATTCTATTTTAAGGCAAAAAAACAAAATGCTAAATGAATACGCTGGATCTACCCGAAGGTCTCTCCTATATCTTCTGAGGCTAATTACTTTGCAAACAATATTAGAGAAATACACAAAACAAACCTCCCCGAAATGCTACCACCTTGTCGCGGTGAGGAAGCTTGAGTATCCCGATGACCCAGAGAGCTATGTTGGCAGTAGCTAGACTACCGGTAGCGCCACTCTAGCCAGACAGGCCAAAAGATCAGACGAAGAGTAACATACCGGTCCTCCAGGTTGGGGGTTGTGCGGGAGGCTGGTTCCCTCCCCATGTAAAAAAAATAGAAACTCATAAAGCTCAAAGAGGAAAACCGGACGGACAAAGGGATGCGACTCGGACTGGAAAAAGGAATAACGGACATTTTAAATATTGCAACGTGGAACATAAGAGGAGGATTAGGATATAAGGAAGTCGAACTACTTAAAAATTTAAATTATAAGAAAGTAAATATAGCAATAATAACAGAAACAAAGAAAAAATTAAAAGGTACGAAAGATTATGATTCTTATACAGTGATATACAGTGGAGTAGATAAAAAGGAAAGCGCTAGTGGAGGGGTAGCAATATTAATAAATTGGAAATGGAAAACCAAAATACAGAGCTACACATTTATAAATAATAAAATAATAACAGTTAGATTTAAATTAGACAGAGGTTATTTATGCATAATCGGAATTTATGCTCCAGAAGATGGAAAAGAGGAAGAAACAGATAAATTTTATTTAGAGTTACAAAAGGAACTAGATAAGAATATAAAAGAGGACCACGTAGTTATTTTGGGAGATTATAATGCTCGGGTAGGGAATAAGCCAATAAAAAATATTATGGGAAATTATGGAGAAAATAAAGTAAATGGAAATGGATATAAATTAAGAGATTTTGCAACATTTAATAATTTATAGATAACAAATACATTTTTTTGAAAACCTGATATACATAAATATACATGGTCGGCAAGAGGTACACAATCAAAACAGACTATGTATTGGTAAATCAAAAATTAGCAAAACAATGTTGAGATACTAGGGTGTTTAGAGGATATGATATTAATTCAGATCATTTTTAATATCTTCAAAAATAGAGTTATGGGCTAAATGTAAGAAGAAGAAAGCTATTAAACAGGGGAAGGAGGAGTTGGGTTATAAAGTATATCTACTTCAAGAAGAAAGTATACAAAATTTATATGAAAAAAGGATTAAAGACGAAATAAGTAAAACATCGGAGAGAGAACAAATAGAAAAAGAATGGAATAATATACGAAATATAATTCAAAATATAGCAAAAGAGACACTAGGACAATTCAGGAAAAACTATAAGAAGAGGGGGGTAAAGATATGGAATGAAGAAATAGCTAAAGCAGTACAAGATGAACAAGATAAATATCTTAAATATATAAAAAACAGGACAAGTGAGAATGAAGAAATATATAAACAAGAAAGCAATAAAACTAAAGATATAATAAGGAAGGCTAAAGCAGAGTCATGGGATAGATTTATAAGCACAATAGAACATGATGTTCATGGAAAACAAAATTTGGCATATAAAATGATGAAACACTTGCATAGCACAGAGAAAGACACTTCAAGAATTAAATATAATAAAGGAAGAACAATGGAAAAAACAATGGAACAATTATGAAGAATTGTGGAAAGACCCAACATATCAAACAGAAGAGATACAGTTAGACCCAGTTAATGACATTGTTCCGATAACGAAGGAAGAATTGGAAAAGGCATTGAAAGCTATAAAAAATAGGAAAGCAGTAGGAATGGATGGTATAAATGCAGAATTGATCAAGTATGGAGGAAGTTTTTTAAAAGACTGGATGCTAAATTTATTTAATAAATGTTGGAAACAATATAAAATACCAGAAGAATGGAAGATAGCAAAAATTATTTCAATATTTACAAAAAGGAAATAGAAATGATACAAAGAATTATAGAAGGATTAGCATACTAAATACAGTATATAAAATGTATAGCAAAATAATAAATAATATAATTAAAATTATCTCTGATGAAATATTAATAGAAGAACAGGCAGGATTCAGAAAAGGAAGATCATGTACAGATAATATATTTATATCAAAACAAATAATAGAAAAACGAAAAGAGTTTAATTTAGAAACGGATTTAGCATTTATAGATTATGAAAAAGCATTTGATCGAGTAAACAGACGAAAACTATGGGACATATTGAATAATAAAGGATATCCAAAGCATCTTACAAAAATAATACAGAGTTTATATCAAGGAACAAAAATAGTAGTAGATACAGGTAATAAATTAACAGAAGAAAGTATAATAAATCAAGGAGTTAGACAAAGATGTAGCTTGTCACCAACGCTGTTTAACATATATATCGAGGATATGATATGTAAATGGAAGAAGAAATTCATACAGGTATATATTTAAATACAAATAATAGTATTAATACACTGTTATTTGCAGATGATCAAGTAATTATTCAAGATAGTGAAGATAATTTACAAAGAGCAGTATTTAAATTAAACCAAATAACAGAAGAATATAAAGTTAAAATATCAACGATGAAAACTAGAACAATGGCTTTTAAAGGGAAAAATACGGTGAGAACAAAAAATAGTTATAGACAATAAAATATTAGAACAAGTAAAACATTTTAAATATCTAGGATGTGATATAACGTATGATGCCGAAGAAGATATGAACCAGAAATTGGCGAAATTTCAAAATATATGTGGAACAATAAAAAGAACTCTGGCTAAGAAAACAAGAAAAGAAACACAATTGAAATTCTACAAAGTAATGGCAATACCAACACTTCTTTATGGTTCTGAAACATGGATACCGACATAAAGAGACATTAAGAGAATACAAGCTGCAGAAATGAAATTTTTAAGATATGTAAAGGATGTACAAAATTAGATAAAATACCAAACGTAAATATTAGAAAGGAATTAAAGATTTACTCAATTAATGGAAAAATTATAGAATATAGACAAAGAGGGAAAGAACATGTAGAAAGAATGGAAGATAATAGATTCCCTAAATTAACTTACACATATAGAGCAAAAGGAAAAAGAGACAGAGGAAGACCAAATAAAAGATGGGCAGACCTCTTCGAGATCAGAACAGGCGGATCGCCTAATCCATGAAGGAAGATAAGATAAGACACAAAACAAATACTGACTAAGTGTATTTGAGATAAATCAAGCGAATTATTAAACACTATCCACAGGAAAAATACCTTGCTCGAGATCCTTTCTCATACTGTGATTTTCCATAATATAGTAGGTATACCAGATGGTATACCATCTATATTACAGAAAAAAAGTGGAATAACATTGGTAAAGCCATTACTACATTAAATAAAATTATTTTTCGACAGTGGAATCTATCACGCTGAATTAAAAAGGGTATTTGTCTCTCCTATTTATCCAACGACTACAGATCAGTTGTTTGGAAAAGATAGCAGAATCCATTGTAATGAAGTAGCTGTTTAATTTTATTAAACTTAATCTGTCGGATTACACTCACAGATCAAGATACGATCTGTGAGTGTAATTCAAGATACGATCCACTTGCACAGATAAGATCTCTTTTGTATCAGATTTATCCCAGGCGTTAGACGAAGGAGAACAAAATGATACTATCTTCCTTGACTTAAGCAAAGACTTTGGCAAGGCAGTTCATCGGAGATTAACGGAAAAACTGGATCCTTACGGACTCAGAGGCCAGGCTTTAAACTGTACTGCAAACTACTTGGAAGAAGGAGAAATGTCAGTAACATTTTTGGTGTACCACAAGAGTCATCTTTGGGCCCTTTGCTATTTTTAATCTACGTCAACGACTTACCTAGTATATTACGGAGAAACCAAAATAAAATAAACATTCTGTTGACTACATAAAAATTCATCAAAAATAATAGGTAATGCCAGCGACTGTACAGGGTCATCGAAAAAGGTGTCTGTGATTTTAATTGCCTTTTGATCGATTGCTATGATCGTAACTGCGAACAGTGTGGTAACTCACGTTAAAATTGATGTCGCATTGTTATGACAGATTTAAATTCAGTGTACCACAACACACACCGCGCTTCTGTTGCACGGTGGCCATCTTACTGACGTGGACTGAGGCGGTGCGCGTAGGAGTTATTCTATGCACACTCACGGCGCAGCCAAGGGCATTGTTAAGGTGTCAAATAAAACAATAAAACTTAGTGAGTTACCACACTGTTTGCTGCTACGATCACAGCAATCAATCAAATATTTCCGAAGATGATTAAAAGGGAAATTACGGACACCTTTTTCGATGACCCTGTATGATTTTAAATGAAGCACTGCAATTAGTTATTCAGTGGTTGAAGGAGAATGGAATGACAAATAATGAAGATAAGTGTGAGCTGATGAGTTTGCCAAATGCACACACATACACAACAAAACCAAGCTGACAATAACGAGGTTAAAAAAGTTAATACATTGAAAAATTTTGATAATTTTTATTAGAGAATCACTTTCCTTTGATCTTCACGTCTCAAACATTGTGAAGGAACCTGACAGAGAGTTAGATTTTTCTTAAAATGGTTAGCAGAGATTTTAATCAATTGGCATTATTTGCGTTTCTTTATAAAATTTATGTTAGGCCTAGAATATGCTTCACACGTTTGATATCCCCATGTAGCTTATCAAAATAATTTGCTATCTCTATGTAGCTTATCAAAAGAATTTGATATCCCCATGTAGCTTATCATGTCCATCTGAATTTTGAAATCCGGCCAAGTCGATTACAAAATATTACCCACTACTTCTAGAAACAGTAAATCGAATATAACATTGGCCTGTTTCACTTTATGTTCTTTATTTTTTGCTCAAGCCGAACTTTTGTATTTTTCGATGGGCCAAACGAAATCTTCACTCAGCTACATGTGTTCGACCAAGCTGGAGGTACAGCCAGTGGCGGCTCGTGACTCTGATGTATGGGGGTGCTGCTTCTTAAAGTTACATCAAATTGACGTGGTTATAAGACATGTCGACATAGATAGTAATAATAATAAGCAAGTTAAAAATACTACAAAACATTAGCTGGACAAAACATTAACTTACCATTCATTAACAGAGACTTGGGTAATCTTGAAATTTTATTTAAAAATAAAATCCATTCTTAGGTTTTTATTTGTTGAAAATAGATTAATAACTTTTTCATTCGCGTTTAGTGCACTGTTCAAATCGGCACTGCTCGCTCATTAGTTCCTTTGACTCGTTTTATCAGCTCAAAAAAATGCGTTTCGGCAACCTGACAACTAAGCATTGACTCAACCACTAGGGCCAAACTGTGGAACTGGTAGTGCACAGTTTCACTTACTTTTAAACTTCAAAGTTGAAAACGATTTAATTTTGTATTTTTATTCGTTTGTTACTGAAATGATTATTGGAAATAGAAGATGAGTATACAACACTGGTGTGCAAAACTTAAGGACCAACAATATTTCTAAAGGTTACAACCACAAAATCTTTACTTAAAGAACAAAGGATTTAAATCAGCAGCCATGAGCAGTAATACAGAAAGACAAATGATACTGAAACTGAAGAATAGCGATGGTGTACTTATAAACAGCAGAGAAGGCATAATTTAAATAGCAGAAGACTACTACAGAGAATTATACAAGGAGCGAGGGAATGATGCCAGCAGTGGGGAAGTTGGATTGCAAAGTAGCAACACATACGACATACCCGATATTCTTCCTGATGAGGTAGAACATGCATTGAAGAAAATGAAGAATCAGAAAGCCCCAGGGGAAGATGAAGTTACTGTAGAGTTGTTAAAATTGGGAGGAATAGATATGACACAAAAACTGGCAAGGCTCTTCACAAAGTGCATTAGAGCAGGTGTGACGCCTAAGCAGTGGAATAATGCAATCATAGTTTTGCTGCATAAGAAAGGAGATAAATCAGAAATTGGAAATTATAGACCAATTAGCTTGTTATCCCACATCTACAAGTTGTTCAGAAGGGTCATTACTAACAGATTAGAAAGAATACTTGATGAGAATCAACCGAAAGAGCAAGCTGGCTTTAGGGCAGGATTCTCAACTAGGGATCACTTTCACGTAATATCACAGCTAATGGAGAAAGCAAATGAATATAAAACACCATTATGCCTGGCATTTGTGGATTATGAAAAGGCATTTGACTTCATACAGTATAAGGCAATGTTTCGGGCACTGGAAAGACAAGGCATAGATATCCACATATTATGATTTTGAAGAAAATGTATGAGAGTGTTACCTCCTTTATTAGACTAGACAAAGACAGTAGGAAATTTAAAATTGAGAAAGGAGTTCGAAAAGGAGACACAATATCTCCGAAACTGTTTACTGCTGCCCTTGAGGAAGCTTTCAGAAGATTAGACTGGTCGCAGAAAGGAGTCAATGTGAACGGAGTACCTAAACCATTTACGATTTGCAGATGACATTGTGGTCATAAGCCACGATCCCAAAGAATTAGAGGAAAATCTTAATTAGTTATATACAGTTAGTAAGGATTTTGGATTAAAGATGAATATGGCTAAAACAAAAGTAATGATTTACAAGTATGCCACGGAAAGGGAAATAATGATTGAAGGAGCAGTAATTGGAAAGGTGGAGTCATATAGTTATCTGGGACAAGTTATTAGTTGTAATAATGATAAATGGCTGGAAGTCAAGAGAAGAATAAATTTTGGATGGAGAGCATTCAGGAAATATAGTCACATACTGAAGAGCAATATCCCAGTGTTTCCGAAACGTAAAATAATGAACCAATGTATACTCCCCACCATGGCTTATGGAAGTGAAACTTGGGCACTCACCAAAAGAATGGAAGAGAAGCTGAGAACTACACAGCGAAGAATAGAAAGAATTATAATGGGAATCAGACTGTTAGATAAGAAGAGAAACACATGGATTAGGCAGCAAACTCAAGTAAAGGACATTCTTATTAAAACTAAGGAATTAAAATGGTCTTGGGCAGGACACATAGCTCGGAGACATGATGACTGATGGACTAAGAAAATAACAGAATGGTACCCAAGAGGAGCTAGAAGAAAACCTGGAAGACAAAGGCGGAGATGGATAGATGAAATTCATGAGTTTGTGGGTAGTAAATGGATGGCCAGTGCTCAAAACAGAAGGAACTGGAAAGTTGCTGCAGAGGCCTTCATCCTGCAATGGATTGAAAATGGCTGATGATGATTACTGATGAGAGTAGATTCAGTCTCAGCACCGATACTGGACGTCAACTAATCTGGCGAGAGGTTGGCACACGGTATCACCCCGCAAACATCACTGAAAGGGATCGATAAGGCGGTCGAGGTGTTCTCGTCTGTGGAGGCGTTATCTTGAATGGACGTACACAACTCCAGATACTGGAAGCTGGTACTGTAACCAGTGCATGCTACTCTACTGAGGTAATCATTCCTCGTGTGCGTCTGTTTCGAGGTGCCATTGGCCCCAAGTTCGTGTTTATGGATGATAACGCCATACCCCATCGCACTACAACTGTTGATATGCTTTTGGAAAGTGAGGACATTGTTCGTATGGATTGGCCTGGCCGTTCAAACGATCTAAATACCATCGAACACATATGAGACGCTCTGGGGTGACGCCTAGCGACATCAACACCCACTAGAAAATGTTTAACAGCTGAAGATGGCGCTTGACAGAGAAATGGACGATGTTACTGCAAGAACTTAACAACATTGTTCTAAGTATGGACAGGCGGTGCAAAGCCTGCCTTCCTCGACATTAGGGGTGGCCATATCTCCTACTGAGGACCACCTCTTCCCTTTGTTCTATCTTTGGCAGTGATGTATCTGTATCATGGAAGCCAGTGCTATGTTGTCATTTGTGAATAAAGTCCCTCTGTTCCGTTTTGTTTCCGTTGTTGTGTCGGTGTTGTTTCCTGCATCATTTCTGTACCTCACGAGGTTCCTTTGGTATGCTTTTCCCCTATCCAGGCCACTCCTATGAGAAGCTACAGGTGAAAACCTGACGGGTCCTTAAGTTTTGCACACTAGTGTATATATGGGACCTGTTAATAAAAATATTCATTGTGTTGCATTATTCTTCTCAAAATTTCATATAACTCAGTTGACTGTATATTTATATTTAAAAAGCGGGGGGGAGGTTACAGTTCCGTAATGCCTACCGACGAGCCGGCCCTGGGTATAGCATTGTGTATTGCCCTTTCAAATTCGGTAACAATCATGCTAGGCGTCAAAGGGTAATCCCGCACAGAACACTTTTCTTGACAAGCTGAAACAACGTTCCGTATGTTGCTTCTCTTTTGTCAAGCAGCAAAACAGAATGCTGAGGGATGTAATATTCATTTTCAAGAACGTGCAAAGTGGATATTTGTACTCAAAACTTCTTAAAATATTGGAATATTCTATCCATATAAATCTTGATACTTTTGCACATGAACTGAATACAGCATTAGATTTGAAAAAAAAAAAAAAAAAAGTCGCAATCCCCGATCGATTGTTTATCGGAAATGATTAAAAATGGTTCCCCTTTCAGCACGCTAGAGTGTTTTGAAAAACTTGATGAACTGTCATTACCAGATTGTCTGGTAAGGGCGATTGTTTCTGTTTTCTCTGGTTATAGATGTTTTGACGAATACAAGCAATACTATTTTCTCTGATAAACTCTTCGTGTTGTCCATTTTCTTTAATTGCTGCATTGCTAATTTTCGATAGTCGCTCTGCAATACCTTTCTCTGTTTTTTTTTTTTTTTTTCCCTTGGTACTGTTTCTTATGAATTTTCATTGTACTTTTTTTTATGTATTTTCCCAGTATCGTTTAGATGTTAATTACATCTCAGTTTTGTATCATAAAAACTTTGGCCCTGTAAGATTTCGCAGTCCAGAGCCCAAATACTCGACTCTTCAGAATTTTAATTTTTTGATACGTGTACCCGTCTACTAGTAGTAAAGCTTATTTATTTATTTCAGCTACAAAACAGCAATCGCACACGCCTTAAAATGCGGCTACATAAAATAATAACACAATTTTAAAGCAAATTAATAGGATACTTGGTAATATTATCAAGAGGGGGAAAAATAAATAAAAAATAAAATAATATGATAAAAATATAAATAAATTAGTGAATAATCTTAAAAGAAAATGAGGGATTAATCTGACAGATACAGGAAGGAATATAATCGTACAGTTGACTTTTTTCTCTCAGAGTAGAAAAACATGTTATTAAAATAAAATAAATATTTCAAAGCTAAGGTAACAAATGTATTTAAAGATTTTTAAGTTGTTTCTTGAAGTTTCAAGGGGCATCAAATATCTACAAATTTGCCCTGTTCATTAATCTTGTCGTCCTGTTATGGTAGTTTTAATACTGTAGCCACAATTTGTTCCTTGCATAGGATGATTTTAGTAATGGATAATTTCTTTATGCTCTGGTCGGTGCATTGAAGTTTATTTTTGAGACCAAGTTGGAGCTATTAATAGTACCGTTTTACAGCTTATTAAATAATAGTTAATTGGCTTTATCTCTTCTTTCATCGAACGTTTCTAGCCCAAAGAATTCGCATCTCTCGTAAGGTGTTTTCTCGTTATATTGTAACTCACTCTTAATAACAATAACAATAATAATTAGGAAATGGACCACACGAGAAGAAGACGACCGAAGAGTTCTGGGGAAATATCTGTAGCAGTGAAGTAAGACTTCACTGCTACAGATATTTCAGATATAACAGCAGAGCACCCTGGATAGAAGTAGAACGGAAGAAAACGAAGGACATATAAGAGATGAGTGAGTGGGAGATTCGAGGAGAAGAAGTAAAACAGTCGATCAGGAACACCCACAACTGGCGAACCCCGGGAATTGATAACATCCACAACTACTGGAACAAGAAGCTCACCTGCACACACAAGCACCTAGCAGAGCAGTTCACTCGAATGATAAGCAAACCGGAGACAATTCCGAAGTTTCTCACTGAAGGAGTCATATATCTGAAGCCTAAAGATGAAGATAAAAGAAACCCGGCGAAATCCCAACGATGTACAAGATCCTGACCAGCTGCATAACTAAAAAGATATCAGACCACTTAGAGAGTCAGAACATAATGGCCGAACAGCGGAAAGAATGCAAGCGGAGGAGCAAAGGATGCAAGGAGCAATTAACCACAGATGCTGCAGTTATGGAGCAAGCCTTCAAGAAGCACCGCAACCTATACACGGCCTACATCGATTACCGCAAGGCCTACGACTCCGTACCTCATAGCTGGCTAATAGAGAGAAGATTACCAGGTCCATCCGATAGTGACAAACTTCCTAGGAGCAACAATGGCAAAATGGAGTACCACCGGTACTCCAAAGTCCTCCGGAGTGGATAATCCCCAGGCTCCAATGATTGGACGCGTTGCAGATGGTATGAACTCATTTGGTTTGTTGACAGTATCCTCCATACAGTGGATTGGGAAATACCCAATCGTTGGCCTATCGCTCGAGTACTCGTATTCGGATTGCCTTCTGCAAGACATAGGATATTCTCCTCATTGTCTGGCGTCCTCGTCGTTCGCTCTCGATTCATGGTACCTCTCGTGAAACAACCAGTCTCACGTAACCTTCTGTGCATACGTGCGAAAATCGTATGATGAGTAGCACGCCTGTGCGGGAAACGTTCCTGGTACAAGCGCAGAGCGGCGCGCCCGTTACAGTCCGCAGCTCCATACGCGAGGTGCATGTCGGCCAGTTCAACGTTTGAATACTCGTCCATCCTACTGCCTCGGGAACCGGTTCGCAAATGCTAACTTCCAGCGGGATCGCTGTTCACGCGACCTCCCGTTCAACGCCCTCTACCGTATGACGAAGGCATTTCGGACCCTGCAATGCTATGTGATTCCGATTCGTCTTTGTGCCCCCTACACCTCCTGCAAGTTTGTCGCACTGGTAGTGAATCACCCTGTATATATATTTTTTTAACCTCACTCATTCATTTTTTTTTTCTCATACACCAGGGGAGGATGCAATGTAAATTTAATTACTAATGCATAATAAATTAAATATCGATCAGTGCGTTTCGACAGGTGTGTCTTTTACGTAGAAAAGATTTGACTTACTGCGTCATACCTCTACATTTTAGGTAGAAAAGCGTGCGTGGAGGGTTGGCGAGCAAAGCGAGCAGGGAGCGAAGCCCTCTAGTTATTATTATTACAAATTAATCTTTTAAAAACAGTATTGGGGAATAATCATAAAAGGAAATCGAATAATACTACCCGTAAACAATAAATAAATACAAAATACAAACAAAGCACAAATACACCCACAGCTGTATAAATTATGGTACACTGAAATCCAGCTGAGCCAAAATGTTAATAATAAAACTTGCAATTAAATTTTAATTACTGTAATACGAGTTTTTTAAGTTTTAAAGTAATCCTATTTTCCTTCTAAAAGATTTAGGTATGAGCTTGGCATCCCCTTTGAACTTTAAACGCGACCAAAACTTTCTAAATGTTTGAAAAAGAAAACGCTGAACCTGTAGTGAGCTAATTTAAGATCATCCATGGGTATAAACCAGGGGATACTCCATCATGGAAGAGGGAGCGATGAAAGATCAAAGTTGTTTCGCACAGCAGTCACTTCGAATGCATTCGTGGCAACTGCATTATGTTGATTTGATTCCTTCAAATCATCTCCCTCGGGAAAGAAGAACCTTTAATTTCCTCTAAGCTATACGAATCGTAAAAATACAGGGAATGAAATACAATGAGCTGTTTAAGTTAATTGGGAGTAGTTCATGATATCTCTCTCTCTCTCTCTCTCTCTCTCTCTCTCTCTCTCTCTCTCTCTCTCTCTGCCTCTCTCTTTCTGTTTCTCTCTTTTCTTTCTCTCCTACTTTGTCTCACTTTCCCTCTTTTTCCTATCACTCATTCTCTTTCTTACTTTCTTTCTTTTTCCCACTTTTTTCTCCTTCCCTATTTCTCTCTTTTCTCCTTTACTCTTTGACCCACAGATCATTGATTTTTATTATATCTAGATACCAGACATAAAGAATAATTGATTAGTCTTCACTACAAGGCTCTTACCCATGGATCTTTGCGATAATGAGAGATGGACAGGTCTAGCTCTGCCCACTGCTTCGCATTGATTAGATCAGTGGTTTTCAACCGGGGTGCTGTGGCACACTAGGACGCCGCAACAGCATTTTTGGGGTGCCGTGTAATTTTGGTTTAAGTTACTTAAAGTTACTTATTATTTTGAAATTTATATATTTATTTCATTATAAAAAGGGTACAATATAAAGTGTGCGGTACAAATCCATTGTACCGTATCTTTTTAATTTTGTGGTGATCTATAATTGATCTTTATTTAGTACCTTTATATAAAGAATAAAATTATTATATATAGGTATATATTAAAAGGTCGAAAACCACTGTGTTAGGTATTTCTTTTGGCCTAGGGTTGCCGTGAAAAAATAACTAGGACAGTAAGAGCGCCGTGAACCGAGAAAGGTTGAGAACCTCTGGATTAGATTCTTAGATGTAGTCCCGTGAGTAATTTATCGTTTTTAGTATATATAATTTCATTTTGAACTATTAAAAAAAAAGGTTATGTTAGTTTACGCCACCAATTCGGGAGGAATTCAAGCGAAAAACAGTGTGTCCATAACCTTGTATAGTATAGATTTCGAAAGCAGTTTTACGCATGAATCCGTTCTGAATTGGTGGCGTAAATTAATCTAACCTTTTTTAACTATTTCAAAATGAAAATCTATTTTAAAAAAACTATACTTCTTTCGCTTGAATAATCGAGTGCCAAGAGGGAGAAAACTCACTACTACAAACGTAGGTTCCAAGCCTGTACATCGTATTTTTTGCAAGCTGTACTCGCTTGCAAACCGGCATTCACTCTAACACAAACTAGTGGTGATAAGCAGCCAATCACTGTAAAGAAGTGGGCGGATTTATACCTGTCCATCACTCATTGTTGCAAAGATCCATGGGTACGAGCCTTGTACTGAAGTTTAACTGATTAATTATTCATAACTGTGCAAGACATAATAAAAAATTATACCTAAGTTCTTTGCACAGAGCAAAAAACTTAACAATTTTAGTAGCTATTATTAATCAATTTTAAATCAGCTATTTTATCTTTAAATCATATACACGTCAATCTTATTATATCCAAGGTAAAAAACAAACAAACCTGAAGAACGGAATTAAAAAGCTATTTCATGTGTATAATCTCAAGAAAGGTCCACATAAAAATGAATTGCAATGCCATCTAACTAATCTGATTAAACCGTATGAAGAAACCAATATGTACAGAAACTCGCCAAACAGGTATCATTTCAACAACGTAGTCATATTAATAATAAGAAATAACTGTAAATTAGTTTTTTTAAGAATAATTTTATTTTATTTTAATATATTTAAATGATGAGCGAAATTTTCATAGGCCGCTAGCTACCATTCAAAACTTTATAGAATCGAGAGAAATGAGACCAGAGCTGCCAACCGTCCGTAAATTAATGGATAGTCCGTAAAAATGAACAAAAATTCGACATCTCTGTTTAAAAAATAATTGTTGATTGGGGAAGAATAATGAGAATAGTTATTTTAGTGGGATTATCAACTTCTAAAATTTTCGTGAAAGTAATTTTCTAATGACTTTTGCTCTTTTCATTACGAGATCTTACGTTTGCTAGCGATTTACTAGGTGAATGAAACTGCAGTACAGTACAGTACAGTACAGCCTTGGGACGAGGTAGTAGGCCAGATTTTCTACGGTTGGCTAGCAGCCATAAAAATAGAAAGCTGGAAGTTGTAAATTTTACAGTAAAGTGTCAAACAACGTTAACTACAAAATTGCATTTTTGTTTTGAGATAACTTTAGTTTTACTTTATAAAAATAACAATGCATATCACGTCATAGAAGTGTATCTCTCTAGTACAGTACTTTACAAGTTAGCTTTGGCTATAAGCACATTTCCAGTAAACCAAGAAAATGTTAAATGACTTTTTATTGGTTAATTACAAAACCATTTACTACAAAATGATTTTGTAGTTAACGTTGTTTGACACAAAACTCTCGAAATGTCGTAAACTTATCACCCATAATCATGAGGATGCCTAGTTCCAATTTCACTGATTTTTGTTTATTTTATTTATTTATTATTTATTTTATTTTTTTTTTTTGTAGCAATGCGATTTTCTTTTTTGTCAGTTAACCCCAGGGGCTCACATTTGGTGAGTATGGGTTGGCACACTCAGGGTCCTGAGCTGGATATCATCATTCTTCTCTTTCTTGGTGACTCCTTCTCTCTCTCTCTCTCTCTCTCTCTCTCTCTCTCTCTCTCTCTCTCAGGGTAACTGAAATTTTTTTTGGCTGGTGCAGCATGAGCCTCAGGCTTCCTTGCACCATACGGCTAATAATAATAATTCGATTTTCGAATCAACTTTGCATAACTCTGACATTAGGAGATCAGAAAAACTTTTATTTATTACTCATTTTTACATATAAACATATATTTTTAAAAGCTGGGACACTGCTTAGAAAAACCCTAGAACACATAGGTGTAGAGAATAGAATTAACATAAAAAAAAAAAAAAGTTCGTCTGAATTGGCTCCGTCACATCATTTCACTTCAATCATCAATTGCATCAATTAAACAATAAGCAACTTCAATATTGGCTTATGAAAAGAAAAAAAAAAAAAAAAAAAAAAAATATATATATATATATATATATATATATAATAAGTCGAAGAACCCGGATAGGCATGTATAGTTCCTCTGTTTGTTTTTAATCAAAAAGTGTTAAGGGAACGTAGCAATATCGGGATACGATTACGGTAATCCAACGAGGAACTTGATATTGATGATCGTAGATCAAAGGAATGATACTGATGATCATAGATGCGAAGGAAAAGAATATAGGCGGAAAAAAAAAATTAGATATACTGTATACTGTATATTGATATAATTCTGAGTACCCGGATAGGCATGTATAGTTCCTCTGTTTGTTTTAAGTCAAAAACTGTTAAGGGAACGCAACAATAAAAGAGTGAAGAAATATCGGGTTACGATTACTACCAGGAAATTGATATTGATGATTGTAGATCAAAGGAATGATTCCGATGATCATAGATGCGAGGGAACGGAAATACAGGGAAAAAGTCTAGGTTCAGCTTAAAAAATTGGAATATACAATTCATGACTTTTGTTAATCAAATTTCACTAAAGCGGAACATAAATAATGGGAATATTATAATCAAATGATATATGAATATACACGAATTATGTTCAATATCATTTGTATAACCATGCAAAATTTGTACTGTGATTACTTCGGGACACAGCTTAATTGATATTAATAACCGATTGATAACAATAACCGAAAAAAGAAGAATGCAGCTGTTCAGCGCTGTTTATTTGTGCAGAGCGGAAATGTGTACATGGAAAGGTGGAAGAGGATAGAAAGCAAGCATTCAAACCAAGTAATATAAAGTACTGTACAGTAATACGTAGCCTAGTGGTCAGGCGCGCGGGTGCATAAGTACACGTGCTTTGAGTGACGGGGGTTCAAGCCCGTGCCTCCTGAATATGGTGTTGTTTCTTGTATTTTGTCTATTTTGTTAACTCCTCTGACCGTTTGGTCGTCCCGGAGTATAAACAGAAAATTTATTTAATACCCCGACGCGAACTCGGAGTTACGCGGTTCTTCATACTTTCGTTTGGTAACACTGCTGCCCACTATCTTCAAGGTCGTTTTTCATATGTTATCGATATACGGTGCGACGACGGAGAATGAGAGCGAAAGATGAACAAAATTCAACTTTACTGCGCATGAGCTGCACACATATACAAGAATTTTTATTCCAACTGTCGTATTTATATGTGTGTGTTCGAATTCGTGCTCAGCTTTTGTCGGAAATTACATCGTTTTCACGAGAGAAATGGATCGCGTCGGTCGAGCCGTATACAGTCAGTCCTCGTATAACACGTGTTTACACTACACGAATTCGATCATACACTATTTATAAATACGGTAACGATATCTTATGATATAACACGAACCGAATTGGCTTATGCACGATTCGCCTTTGTGTTTACAAGAAATGGCAGTCGAACGCAGAATCACCCCAACACGATAGGAATGAAGAGAAGATTCAGAAAATGTATTTATGTTTTTTATATCAGTGAAGGGGAAACACATTTCACCGTAATAACGTAAAAACCAACACAATTCCAGCTATCGGTATGCAATTAGATCGAGTTTACTACCAGTTTATAACAGATTCCACTAGCAGAAACGCAACTGGATTGTTACTGTTTTATGGTAGTAACCCCCTAGAAATGTGAGATGTTAATAGTGTATCTCTGCCTTTATGGTGTTGTTTATTCAGTTGCTACATGCGCGCAGCTTTGTTTATGCGTATCAAGCGTGCCTCCTCGTTTTGTAATTGTGCTTTATTCCCTAAAAATGAGTAAAATACTTAAAAGTTGTGAAAAGGAAGCGTACTGGTGAAGACACTGCAGATTCAGAAAGAAAAAGAAAAGCAATTATCGATAAACAGAGGCGGACTGAGTCAAAAATTCTTACCCAGGAAAATTTGTAGTGGCCTCATACTATGGTTTATGGCCAAAATCACACCGGCCCACCGGGGTTTCCCCGGTAAGGCTTATGGCCAGTCCGCCTCTGTCGATAGAGAAAAAATATGAAATTGTGAAACGCTTTGAACGAAATGAAAGACCATGTGATATTGCACGTGCTACAGGCCTAAATGAAGCAACGGCAAAAAGCACATGACAATTGCAAACTTGACAGATAGAAAATTGAAAAGGGCTTAAAAATTTTAGAAAACAGACTCCAACGAAGAACGCGTTATAGCTACAAAGCAAGGAATAAAAAAAATTATTAGCTTGCTACGAAGAAATTCTTCGTGAAAAAAAGAAGGCGCTGTGTCGTCAGACGAATTTGTTAGATTTTATGAAGCCATCGACATCGAAATAACTTTTTTACGTAAATCATTTATTTTTTTAATACATATTTTGTATTAGTATGTATAAAGAACTGCAATTTTATTAATATTTTTCTTCTAAACTAGTGTTTTTGTTAGTCCTTGGTCCCAATTACACAAAATTTATATGTATTTATATGCAAAGTTGTACCCCGACTTACGCGAATTCGACTTAAGCGATTTTCGTTGGACCCACCTATCGCGTAACTTCGGGGTATTACTGTACTGTATTTCAATTTGACAGCCCACTATTTCTTCCATGAGAAAGTCATCAATAATAACGAAGCTGTCATAATGCTTCTGGAAATAGTACAAATCATTAAAAACAAATATACGTCGTTTTTTCTATATATCTATGAAGGCGTTTGATTGGGAATTCCCGAATGATAACATTATCCATAATCACAATAAGTGGCGTGCACTTTATATGGTTTTAAAATGGATTGCGGTGTAAGAAGTAAATTAGAATCAGGTGCATTAAAAAATCAAAAATTAAGCAGACACTTTTGAAATGCCGATAGAAATCAACTATGAATTTTCCGATCGCGAACTCATGAATGTGCATTTTAATGAGGTAAAAGGACTTTCCTCACTTAAAGAGGGATACATTAGTTCACCAGCAACTGAGAAAAATGATTCACAACGATGTAGTATAATCTGAAAGGACCTGAACTTTTTTTCATTTGAGTGATGGAGAATGCCTATAAGGTAACAAAAGAGGCATTTCAGTAACTTCCCTAACATTAAATTGGCAAAACGTGGTGAGGTAACAACCCTACCTAACGAAACTGCCATACTGCTACCGCAGGGGAAGGGGAAAATGTCCAGGAGTCAGGAGGCCCGACATATTGATGCGGTATGATTGCGCGGCGCAAATTCTCACATTGCGAGATCGATCCTGTACGCTGCCACAAAAAGTGGCAAAAGTAATAACCCATTGTTAGCTGTTGTGGGGCGGTAAGTCAGCTGCAATGAAAACAATTACAATGAAGTTGTAACTTCATCTGGCTTAGGCTGTCCAGGTTTTATAAACGGGCATTATTTATTTTATTTTTTTTAAACCACACATGTAGAATTTAGCAGACTATCCATTAATTTACGGACGGTTGACAGCTGTGATACATGATAACCTGATCTCTCTGGATTTTATAAAGTTTTGAATGGTAGCCGCCAATGAAAATTTACGCTCGTCGATCATAAATATATTAAAATTCAATAAAATTCTTAAATAAACTAATATGCAATTTTTTCTTATTATTTCATTTCGGTTGATGAAAAGATTTCTTTGACTTGATGGTTTTCTGTACATATTGTGTTTCTTCATAAGGTTTAATCAGATTAGTTAGATGG
This sequence comes from Mastigoproctus giganteus, assembly GCF_048544385.1. Classification (NCBI taxonomy): domain Eukaryota; kingdom Metazoa; phylum Arthropoda; class Arachnida; order Uropygi; family Thelyphonidae; genus Mastigoproctus; species Mastigoproctus giganteus. The sequence continues at coordinate 144,529,803 of NC_143575.1, forward strand.
CATTGCGGTTTATTTTTATGTTGGGCATTGTCGCGGCTTTTTGACTTCAGTTCTCCAGGTTGGTTTTGTTACCTTTGATATTTAAAATACGATTAACTTTTAGCTAATTTATAGATAAAAAAAACTGATTAAAAATTGATTAATAATATATATTATTAATCAATTAACAAAATATATATTATTTTGTTATATAATATATTATTAAACAAAAATTAATGTTCACCTTTGGAAATTTCGTATTTCAGATTTTTTGCTCTGTTCAAAGAACTTGGGTACAATTTTATAATGGATTCTTTACACCTTTATGTACAATAATTATTCTTTATGTCTGCTATCCAGATAAAATGAACTCGATAAGCTCTGGATATTTTAGGAAGAAGAAATTATTTCTTTACTTTATAACTTAAACAGCTTAACTGCAAGTTTTAGTATTGGCTTAATTAGATTTCAGTGTACCATCGTTTTTACAGTTAATAGTAGTAGTAGTAGTAGTAGTGGCGGCATGTGATGAAAGAAAGCAAATGTATGAGCTTATGCAGCGCATCAGCCAAAAAAAAAAAAAAAAATCACACCATTCCCTCCAAATGCCTGCCCAGCTCCTCCTTAAATTTATTCAACTTATCAACTTCCAAAACGACAGATGGAAGTTTGTTCCAGCAATTAACCACCCGCTGGCTAAAGGCAAATTTCCGCACATCTATTCTACATCTGTCTTTTCTTAATTTGAATTTATGCCCCCTTAGGTTCGTAATCTGAACAAGTGGAAGGATCCCATCAGAATTCAGCGTGCTGAACCCATTCAAGGCCTTATACACCTCAATTAGATCACCACGCAGGTGCCTAGTCTCCAGCCACTGCAATTTGCAGAACTTAAGTCTCTCTTGATAAGAGGATCCCTTCATTCCCCTCACCAATCTTGTTGCCCTTCTCTGTACACGCTCAAGTAAATCCACATCCTTCCTAAAATAAGGCCTCCAGACCTGTATGCAGTACTCAAGGCATGGCCTGACCATTGTCTTATACAGAGGGAAAATCACCTCCTTTTCCCTGCTAGCAAAATTCCTATATATCATTGACAAAACCCCATGACCTGCCCTGGCAGCCTGTCTGCATTGCTCAGAAAACTTCATATCTGACTGCACAATTACTCCCAGGTCTTTTTCATTTTCTACCACCTTAAGTGTAGTACCACACAGTTGGTACGTTTCTCTGGGGTTACTTTTACCCATATGCAGTACTTTGCATTTGTCAAGGTTAAACTTCAGTTGCCACTTCTTAGCCCATCTGCCCAAATTATCTAGATCCTGTTGCAGTAGCACACTGCCATTACTGTCATTAACAACCCTGCCAACCTTTGTATCATCTGCAAACTTCGACACCAAGCCTGATATACCTTCATCAATATCATTGATAAATATACAAAACAACAGTGGACCCAACACCGAACCCTGTGGGACTCCACTAATAACATTAGTCCAAGAAGAGCAGCACCCATTGATTACCACCCCTGTCTTCTCGCACTTAACCATCCTTTTATCCATTGTAGCAACTTACCCTTAATACCATTCTGCTCCAATTTGTATAATAGTCTTCCATGTGCAACAGTGTCAAAAGCTTTCCTGAAATCCAAATATATGATATCAAAATTATTTTTTGCATCCAGTTCCTTTGTAACACATCATAATATCCTATCAAATTTGTCAGACAAGACTTTCCCTTAACAAACCCATGCTGTGTCTGAATTATTGCTGCAGTCTTGTCTAGATGATCCTGCAATGCATTTTAACCAGCGACTCCATTATTTTCCCCGGAACAGAAGTTAAACTAACAGGTCTGTAATTACTCGTGTCACCCTTCGATCCCCCTTTGTGAATTGGGGATACATTTGCACATCTCCAGTCCGTGGGAACCTCCCCTGAGTCCAAGGATGCTCTCATAATTATGGCTAAGGGTTTTCTTAGTCGCTTTGCCGCCTCCTTTAATATAAATGGATAGATCCCATCCACCCCAGGTGCTTTTCTTACGTTTAACTTCAACAATTTCTCTTCCACTTTGCTCTCAGTTATTACAAAATCATTAAGTATCCTGCTACAATTTGATAACCTTCTGCCATTTTCAAACCTTAATAATTCCTCATGTGTGAATGTAGATGCAAAATACTCATTCAGTTTGTTTGCTATCTGAGCAGGATCATCAACAGTCGAACCATCGATGTCAAGTGGACCAATCAGATTCATCCCCTTCCTTTTTGGAGTTTATATAAGTAAAGAAATCCTTGCTGTTTTTCTTAGCATCTTTTGCCAAGGATTTCTCGTAATCTGCCTTCGCCTGCCGAACCTCCTTTGTGACCTGATTACAGATTAACTTATATCTGCCATAGGCTTCTGAGTCGCTTGATAATTTATATGCATCCCATGCATTTTTCCTCTCTGTTACGAGTCTCATTAGTTCATTTGACAACCATTTAGGCCTAAACCTTGAATAATATTTCAGGTTGTCGGAAGTTTGAGTCCTGTTTATAGTTTGAATATTCATTTATTGTTATGGGTGGCATTATTTGCTTTATTTTACGATTTCTGTTCCCCTCCCATATTGTTTCTGAAAGAAAATTACATTAATTTAAATTTGTAAAAATTTTTTAGTACAGTTCTTTGTTAAGAAGTTTAATTTTTAATCTTAAATTTGAGAGGATATTGTTTAGTCTTTGAGATTCCATGCGTTTTTAGAGGATTTGTTTTTTCGATGATTACCTGGAAAAGAGGATTAATTAAATATTATTATTATTATTAGCCATACGGTGCAAGGAAGCCTAAGGCTTATGCTGCACCAGCCAAAAAAAAAAAATTCTGAATTACCCAGAGAGAGAGAGAGAGAGAGAGAGAGAGTTTTTATAAGACTTTTTTTTTTTTCTGTACTTGTTTCTTAAAAGAACATTAGCTATCTGCAATTTGAAATTATTCAAATTTAAGATACCTAATACAATTTCTTTATAATAGGATTGCTTAATGTGCCTTAAAAATCATATGCTTAAATGTATGAGGTAATAGTATTTTTTGAATGGGTATTTTATATAAGAGAAACTACTCCCACAGATAGCATTATGGTTATAATCATGCTACTCTCTGACCACCAAATACGGAGGATGCGAAAAGGTCAGGGAATGACCTCTGCATAGCCAGCCCCAGAGCAATATGGCCTTAGTTGCTAATACTCCTAAAAACCAAATAACAACAACACGCTACTCCCACGTTTCGTAGAAAAGGAGGAGGTTCGAATCCGACGAATATTCACACCTTGTTTTCACAAAGCAGTTGAGTTAATCGATCTCTGCCTAGAATTGCATTGTTTTTCATCCAGTAAGACTAGATTCAATATACTGATAATGCCTAAACTAACATAAACGAGAAAAAAAATTAGAGTATTGCTTTACAATTGATAATAAAATTGGAAATAATTTTTTCTTTTATTGTGTTTTAGCATTAGTAGTATCACATGATGATGCAAGAAAGCAAGCATATACAGCATCAGCCAAAAAAGCAAACAAAAAAAAAAAAACAAAACACACTCTACTCATTTCACCTGGATGCGAAAATTTGTCTAGTTAATTCTTGAATTTATATAAGCTATTAACTTTCACAATGACTGGACATCGTGGATAATGTTATTAGTGATGTCCTCCAGGGGTGCATATTGGGCCCATTGTTCTTTTCTGTATTTATCAGTGATATTGATGAAGGTATATCAGGCTTGATGTCCAAGTTTGCAGATGATACAAAGGTTGGTAGGGTTGTTAATGACAGTAAGGATGGTATACTACTGCAACAGGATATGGAAAAGTTGAGCAGATGGGCTGAGAGGTGGCAACTGAAGTTTAACAATGACAAATGCAAAGTGCTGCATATGGATAGTAGTAACCACAGAGTAACATACCAACTGTGTGGTACTACATTCAGAGTAGTGGAGAATGAAAAAGACCTGGGGGTAATTGTGCAGTCAGATATGAAGTTTTCTGGCCAGTGCAAACAGACTGCAAGAGTAGCTCATTGGAGGGGGGGTCTTGTGAATGATATACAGGAATTTTGCTAGCAGGGATATGGGGGTGATTGTCCTCTTCTGTAAGGCAATGGTCAGGCTACACCTTGAGTACTGCATACATGTCTGAAGGCCTAATTTTAGGAAAGATGTAGAGCTGCTGGAACAAGTACAGAGAAGGGCAATGAGATTAGTGAGTGGAACAAAGGGGAGCAGTTACAAAGAAAGGCTTAATTTCTGCAAATTGCAGAGTCTGGAGACTAGGAGCCTGCAAGGTGATCTGATTGAGGTGTATAAGGCCTCAATTAATAAGGTGTGTAGTTCAAGACCTTATACACCTCAATGTATAAGGCCTTGTTCAAAAGGTTTGAGCAAGCTGAATGCTGATGGGATTCTTCCTCTTGCTCAGATTCAGCACCTGAGGTGGCATAAATTCAAATTGAGGAAAGACAGTTGTAGAATATGTGGAAATTTGGGTTTTGCCAATGGGTAGTTGATTGATAGAACAAACTTCCATCTGTCATTGTGGAAGTTAACAGCTGAAATAAATTCAAGGTGAACTAGACAAACTTTTGGAGCAAATGAAAGGGTGAAATGGGAAATTTTTTTTTTTTTTGTCCGATGCTATATAAGCTTGTTTTTTTATATCATATGCCTCTGCTGATGCTAATAATCTGAGCAAGAGGAAAAATCCATCAGCCTTGAGCCTGCTAAAGCCATTATCCACCTCAATCAGATCACCTAGTCTAGTCTAGTTTGATGATGCTGCAATTTGAAGCCTTTCTTGGTAAGAGCACCTTTTGTTCCCATTAGCAATCTCATTGCCCTTTTAGCATTAGCATTAGTAGAGGCATTTGATGCAAGAAAGCAAGCTTATGCAGCATCAGCCAAAAAAAAAAAAATAAAGTAAAATAAATAAATAAAAAATAACCACTTCCACTTCGCCCCTCTGTTCATTCGAAATACCTGTCCAGCTGAGCCTTAAACTTATTTAGGCTATCAACTTCCATGACAAGGGATGGAAGTCTGTTCCACCCGCTGGCTAAAGGCAAATTTCTTCTCACTTAAATCCTACATCTGTCTTTCCTCAATTTGAATTTATGCCCTCTCAGGTGATTATTCTGAGCAAGAGGAAGAATCCCATCGGCATTGAGCATGCTCAAACCATTCAAGGCTTTATACACCTCTATCAGATCACCTCGCTGGTGCCTAGTCTCCAGACACTGTAATTTGCAAAACTTAAGCCTTTCTTCGTAAGAGCACCCCTTTGTTCCATTCACCAATCTTGTTGCCCTTCTCTGTACTCGTTCCAGCATCTCTACATCCTTCTTGAAATGAGGCCTCCAGACCTGTATACAGTACTGTAAGTGTCGCCTGACCATTGCCTTATACAAGGGAATAATCACCTATTTATCCCTGCTATAAAAATTCCTATATATCATCGACAATACACCATGAGCTACTCATGCAGCCCGTCTGCACTGCTCAGAAAACTTCATATCTGCCTGCACAACCACCCCCAGGTCCCTTTCATTCTCTACCACTGTCAATGTAGACCACAGAGTTGATACGCTGCTCTGGGGTTGCTGTTTCCCATATGTAGTACTTTACATTTGTCAGTGTTAAACTTCATTTGCCACCTCTCAGCCCATCTGCTCAACCTTTCCAGATCCTGTTGCAGTAGCATAGTGTCAGTAGTGTCCTTGACAACCCTGCCAACCTTCGTGTCATCTGCAAACTTGGACATTAAGCTTGATATACCATCATCAATATCATTTATAAATACAGAAAACAGTAATGGACCCAATACTGAACCCTGAGGGACTCCACTAATAACGTTAGTCCACGATTAGCAGTGTCCATTGATTACCACTCTCTGTCTTCTCTCCCTCAACCACCCCTTTATCCATTGCAGCAATTTGCCTCCAATGCCACACTGCTTCAATTTGTGCAGCAGTCTTCCATGTGCAACAGTATCAAAAGCCTTTCTAAGATCCAAGTATATAATATCAAAGTTATTCCCTGCATCCAGTTTCTTTGTGACTGCATCATAGTATCCAATCAAATTGGTCAGGCAAGACTTCCCCTTAACAAAACCATGCTGTGTCTGAGCTATAACTGAAGTCTTGTCTAGATCATCCTGCAGTGCTTCTTTAACCCGTGCCTCCATTAATTTTCTGGGAACAGAAGTTAAACTAACAGGTCTATAATTACTTGTGTTGCCTTTTGATCCTCCTTTGTGAATTGGGGTCACATTTGCACATCTCCAGTCCATGGGTACTTCCCCTGAGTCCAAGGAAGCTCTCATAATTATGGCTAAGGGTTTGTTTACTTCCTTTGCTGCCTCCTTTAATATAACTGGATAAATCCCATCCACCCCAGGTGCCTTTCTTGTATTTATCTTCAACAATTTGCCCTCCACTTTACTCTCAGTTATTACAAGATTCTCTAGCTTATTGCCAGAGTTGAATACACCTCTGGCATTCCCCTCGCTGAATAACTCCTCATGTGTGAATGTCGATGCAAAATATTCATTTAGTTTGTTAGCTACCTGAGCAGGATCATCAACAGTTGACCCATCGATATCAAGTGGACCAATCTGATTCATCCCCTTCCTTCCAAAGTTTACATAAGTAAACAACTCTTTGCTGTTTTTCTTTGCATCCCTTGCCAAAGATTTCTCGTAATCTGCCTTCATCTGCCTAACCTCCTTTGTAACTTGGTTACAGATCAACTTGCATCTATCATAGGCTTCTCCCTCTAGTTGCCTCCTGAACATGCTGATGTAGAAAACAATCATCCAATAAATCCACAAAAGCCTTGCTAGTGTGTGAGTGACCAGCCCCCAAATTCCAGTAAATATCTGGGAAATTAAAATCCCCCATTATAAGACTCTCTGATTTACTGGCCCACTCTATTTCCCTGTACAATTTCTTATTATACTCATCAGAGTCATTAGGCCTATAGCACACTCCTACTCTCAATTTTGATCTCCCACTGCTTATGTCACACCAAACTGACTCGACACTGCACTGTCCAGCAATGTCGACTGGCTTCACTTCCTTGGATTTTATGTATTTCTTAACTAATAGCATAACACCTCCTTCCTTCCTATCCTGTCTATCCCTTCTGTAGACATTGTACTCCCCAAATTGCAGTTCTGCATCCCTTATATCTGTGTGACACCACGTCTCTGAAATCCCCACAATATCTGCCTTTGATGTTTTGAGCAATACCTCAAATTCATCATATTTATTTACTAAACTCGTAACATTGGTGTGCACGCAAGTATATATGCACCTATTTCTATTCTTAGCTACCCTAACACAACCCATGTGTTTACTTGTACCCCAATGATTACCAGAAGTCTCTGAAATATCCTGCATCTTATTTTTCAGGCTTCTACTCGTTCCAATAGAAGTAGTGCAAGAATCTCTTTCACCTTTGCCAGTGGCTACTGTTAATCTATTAGTCCTTGTATCCCCCCAATCTAGCAGTTTTCCAACCCACCTAACACTGCCTCGATAGCATCAGCAAACATTCTTGCACCCTTTCTATTTAAGTGTATCCCATCGCTGTAGAAGCAGTCTCTCCTGTTAACAAGTACAGACCAGGCTGAAAAAAATTCTACCCCTTGAGCATTGCACAATCTTTCCAGGGCCAAATTGATCGACAGGGCTCTCATCATATATTCCCTCCTATCGTGTCTGGGCAGAATTGCAGACACTTTCAAATTCAGCCCTAATTCCCGGCTTTTTTTCACCAGTGACCTGTACTTCTTAAGTAATTCTGCCGGTCTCCTACTCTTAATATCATTAGTGCCAACGTGTACAACTATATCATCTTTTGTGCCCTTAAAAGATGATATCCGCTCTACAACGTCATCTACCTTTGCCCCTGGCAGACATACTCTTCTCTATATTCATTCCAGCAACCCTCCATCCTTCCTAAAATGAGGCCTACAGACCTGTATTCAGTATTCAAGGTGTGGTCTGACCATTGCCTTATACAAAGGGATAATCACCTCCTTATCCCTGCTAGCAGAATTCCTGTTTTTCATGGACAATATCACATGAGCTGCTTTGCAGCCTGTTTACACTGATCAGAGAGCATATCTGACTGCACAGTTACAGTCAGGTCTTTTTCATTCTCCACTACCCTGTGTGCAGTAGCATAGCTACCCTTTTTTGGGCCCAGAGGCAAAGAACATGTTCGGGCCCCTACTTAATTAATGAAACTTGCAAAAAGAGGAGACAGCCAAAGATGCTGGGCCCCTAAAGGGCACGGAGGCTATTGCCTTGTCTGCCTACATTGTAGCTGTACAACTGGTTGCGCATAGTACCACACAGTTGGTACATTACTCTGGGGTTATTACTGCTACCCATATGCAGGATTTTGCATTTGTCAATGTTAAATATCAATGTTTTTGGTTAGATAAGGGAAGTTATTCTCATTAAATTTGAAAAACCTTTCATTTTAATATTTTTGGTAAATGGTTAGGCTATCTTAAATTTGAAAAAGTGTTTTTTTTTTAATTTTATTTAGCAGAATTTGTTTCTAATAGCATGGTTTTAGCATGTTTTTTGTGTTTTTATTGTGACTGTTGACATTATTTATAACTATTATTTTTTTTTTCAATCTTTTAGCTTGTGGTGATGTGTTACATGACATGATTTTGTGCTGATATAAATGATGATCCAGTAACTTCAGCTGTTGCACTTATTTCCAGTCCTATTCCTGATACAGTAAATATGTCTTTTTATTCAACTTTGGTTATTTGATAATTACTTGTTTTATCAAATAATTACTTTTAAAGAAACATTTAATACATATATAGTAAACTCATGTTATAACAAACTAATGATACCCAGATTTTAAAACTCTTTTCTTTGGTTCTATGGAATCATTCCTGTGAAGTGACATGCATTTTTCAATGTGTATAGCACTCTCTTTGAAGCACTTTCCACTTATATTTCTTTTTTTTTTTAACATTCTCAAGAGGAATGAATACAGCTACAACTCTCCTTCCTCTTGATTTTTGGCTGTGGGAATGGAGGATAGAGCAAGTTCTAGTAACCATTAATTGGGCTGTCAGAGAAATCATTCCTGATCAGGGCCATTAAAATGGGGGATGCATTGGATGTCCTGCACCAGAGCTCCTGATCGAGGGAGCCATCAAAGCTACAACTCTCCAACATCAAAGCTACAACTCTCCAACATCAAAGTCTGAACATAAATAAACAAGGCCCTTTAACCCCTTTTGCATCTGGGTCCCCAAGTACCTTTGCACAGCCCTGTCACTGATGTAGGTGTTTACTTCATATTTAACTTAAACTTGAAGTAAGATAGGTCGCTCTGTAAAACTCAGTAGCTAATCATCTTTGCATTTGTATGCTCAACTTAGTTTTTTTTTTTTAAATTAATTATTTAGTTATTAGTTATTGGCAGTGGCGGATTAAGGATAGTTGGGGCCCATAGCCAAATTATATTTGGGGCCCCCCAAAAATAATAATAAAAAAAAAAAAATAAAAAATAAATAAAAGTTAGGTGGCAAATAAATGAAATTTTGTACTTTTGAATTTTTTGCTTAAATTTTCACTTAAATTAATCAAGATTTTTATGATGTTTACTGAAAACATTAATCTATTTTAGAACACTATAGGAAAATGTCTTGGCTTGGGGGTCCCCCAAAGCCTGGGGCCCCTAATGCCTCATTGCCTTAATGGGTAATCCGCCACTGGTTATTGGTATTAATAGTGACAAACGATGCAAGAAACCAAGCTTATACAGTATCAGCCAAAATATCCCATTTCACTTATCCATCCTCTCCAATAGTTTGTCTAGTTTTTCCCTGAATTTATTCAAACTATCAACTTCCACAACAACAGACGGAAGCTTGTTCCCATAATCAACCACTTGTTGGCTGATGTCAAACTTTCATACATCTATTCTTCAATCATATTTACTCAATTTAAATTTATGCCCGCTGATATGCATAGTCTGAGCAAGAGAAAGAATCCCATCAGCATTCAGTTTGCTCAAGCCATTCAAAGCCTTAAACACCTCAGTCAGATCAATTTGTGTGGTGCCTGGTCTTCAGATGTCGCAATTTATAGAACCAAATCTTTTCTTTGTAAGAGCAACCCTTTGTTTGGCTCACCAATCTTGTTTCTCTTATCTATAATCATTCCAGCAACTCTACATCCTTCCCAGAATTAGATCTCTAGACCTGTATGTAGTACTGAAGATGTGACCTCCTGACCATTGCCTTGTACAATGGGATTATGACCTCCTTATCCTGCTAGCAAAATTCCTGTATATCATTGACAAAACCCCATGAGTTCTCTTGGCAGCCTGTCTGCACTGTCAGAGGACTTTATATCTGAGTTCAGAATTACCACCACGTCTTTTTCATTCTCCACTATCCTGAGTGTAGTACCACAGAAGTTGGTATGTTACTCGGGGATTACCACTACCCATTTCAGTAATTTGCATTTGTCAATGTTAAACCTCAGTTGTCATTTCATAGTCCATCTGCCTAATTTTTCTAGATCTTCTTGCAGCAGCAGCATAACTTAATTACTTTCGTTAACTACCTTGCTAACCTTTGTATCATCTGCAAATTTAGACAATAAGCTTGATATCCCCTCATTATTATCATTAATAAATATGGAACACAATAATGGGCCATCACAGAACTCTGTGGGATTCCACTAACAACCAGAGGTGGACTGGGTCAAAAATTCTTACCGGGGAAAACTTGTAGCGGCCTTGGAATGTATCGGAGGTCAAAGTGTAATATTGAAAATCACAATGGCATCCATTGGCCTCTGTCCCACTGGGGTTTCCTCAGTTAGTTTTATGGCCAGTCGACCTCTGCTAACAACATTAGTCTACAAAGAGCAGAGTCCATTGATGACCACTGTCTGTCTTCCCCCCCACTCAACAGTCCCTTTATCCACAGAAGTGATTTGTCCTTGCTGCCACACTGCTCTAATTTGTACAGCAGTATCAAAAGTTTTCTGAAATCTAAGCATATGATATCAAAATTATTTCTTGCATCCAGTTCCTTTGTAGAATCCAATCAAATTGACAAGGCAAGATCTCCCCTTGACAAACCCAGGCTGTCACTGAAGTATAACTGCACCCCTGTCTAGATGGCCCTGCATTACTTCTTTACCAGTGATACCATTATTTTTCCTGTAACAGAAGTTAAGTTAACAGGTCTGTAATCACTCATATCATCCTTTGATCCTCCTTTGTGAACTGGGGATATATTTGCACATATCCAGTTAATAGTAACGCCCTCTGAATCCAAAGATGCTCTCATAATTATGACTAAGGGTTTGCTTGCCTTCTTTGCTGCCTCCCTTAATATAATTGGATAGATTCAGTCCACCCGAAGCACATTTTTTTTTATGTTTAGCTTGAACAAGTTCTTTTCCACTTTCCTTATAGTTATAATGGCATTCAGATGCAAAATACCCATTCAGTTTGTCAACAACCTGAGCAGGGTGATCAACAGTTAACTAACTGACATCAAGTGGCCCAATGTGATTCAACCCCTTCCTTCTACTCTTAATATAAGCATAGATGTCTTTGCTGGAGACTTCTCGTAGTCTGCTTACTCGATTACAGAATTATTTATATATATATACCCCATGTATATAATCACCAGATAATTTATATGCATCTCATGCATTTTTCTTCTCTGCTTCAAATCTCACCAGTTCATCTAACATCTATTTAGGTCTAAGCCTTGGATAATATATTATACTTGGTATGAAAAGCCTAGTATTCCACAGCATAGAATTAAAAACTGTCTGAGACCACTGTAGTCACCCTTATGAAAGCAAAAGCAAAGCAAAGCTTTTCCATTTACCCCTGACAGTACTTAAGTCTTTAATTAAATTCTACATTAGTACACTGTGATCACTGCTACCCACTAGGTCTCTTATCTTCAGATTCTTATTGCATGAAAAATCACTCCTTATACAGATGAAGAGTATTACATCCTCTTGTTGTCTCTCTGACATGCTGCTGTAGAAAACAGTGATCAAATAAATCTACAAAAGTCTTGCTTGTTTGTGATTGGCCAACCTACAAATTCCAGTCAAAATTTGGAAAGTTAAAATCCCCCATTATAAGACATTCTGATATACTGTCCCACTCTATTTCTCTATAAAGTTGTTTGGTATACTCGTTGCAGGCATTAGGCCTATAACACCTTGCTACTCTCTTTTTGCTTTCCCAGTTCTTATGTCACACCAAACTGACTCCACATTGCACTGGCAGCCCATGTTAACTGGATGCAATACCTTAGATTTTGTGTGCTTCCTAACTAATAGATCCTCCCCTCCTATTCATCTGTCCTTTCTGTGCTCATTGTATTCCCCATATTCTGCATCCCTCATTAGTATTAGCAGAGGCATATGATGCAAGTTAGCAAGCTTATGCAGCATCAGCCAAAAAAAAAAAAAAACCCACTCCCATTTCACCCCTCTGTTCGTTCGAAATACCTGTCCAGCTGAGTCTTAAATTTATTTAGGCTATCAACTTCCACAACAAGGGATGGAAGTCTGTTCCACCAACCAACTACCTGCTGGCTAAAGGTAGTTGGTTGGTGGAACAGACAGATGTATCCTACAGATGTAGGATAGATGTCTGTTCCACACATCTATCCTACATCTGTCTTTCCTCAATTTGAATTTATGCCCTCTTAGGTGATTATTCTGAGCAAGAGGAAGAATCCCTTTGGCATTGAGCATGCTCAAACCATTCAAGGCTTTATACACCTCTATCAGATCACCTCGCCAGTGCCTAGTCTCCAGACACTGTAATTTGCAAAACCTAAGCCTTTCTTCATAAGAGCAACCCTTTGTTCCATTCACTAATCTTTTTGCCCTTCTCTGTACTCGTTCCGGCAGCTCTACATCCTTCTTGAAATGAGGCCTCCAGACCTGTATACAGTATTTAAGGTGTGGCCTTACCATTGCCTTATACAAGGGAATAATCACCTCCTTATCCCTGCTAGAAAAATTCCTGTATATCATTGATAAGACACCATGGGCTACTCTTGCAACCTGTCTGCACTGCTCAGAGAACTTCATATCTGCCTGCACAATTACCTCCAGGTCCTTTTCATTCTCTACACTGTCAGTGTAGTTCCACAGAGTTGATACGTTGCTCTGGGGTTACTGTTTCCCCTATGTGGCACTTTACATTTGTCAATGTTAAACTTCATTTGCCACCCCTCAGCCCATCTGCTCAACCTTTCCAGATCCTGTTACAGCAGCATAGCATCAGTAGTGTCCTTAACAACCCTGCCAACCTTTGTATCATCTGAAAACTTGGACATTAAGCTTTATATACATCTCTATCAAGTGACTACCATCATCAGTATCATTTGTAAATACAGAAAACAATAATGGACCCAACACTGAACCCTGAGGGACTCTATTAATAACATTAGTCCACGATGAGCATTGTCCATTGATTACCACTTCTCCCCCTCAACCATCCCTTTATCCATAGCAGCAATTTGCCTCCAATGCCACACTGCTCCAATTTGTGCAACAGTATCAAAAGCCTTTCTAAGATCCAAATATATGATATCAAAGTTATTCCCTGCATCCAGTTCTTTTGTGACTGCATCATAGTATCCAATCAAATTGGTCAGTCAAGACTTCCACTTAACAAAACCATGCTGTGTCTGAGCTATAAATGAAGTCTTGTCTAGATGATCCTGCAGTGCTTCTTTAACCAGTGCCTCCATTAATTTTCCTGGAACAGAAGTTAAACTCACAGGTCTATAATTACTTGTGTCAGCCTTTGATCCTTCTTTGTGAATTGGGGTCGCATTCACACATCTCCAGTCTATAGGTACCTCCCCTGAGTCCAAAGAAGCTCTCATAATTATGGCTAAGAGTTTGTTTACTTCCTTTGCTACCTCCTTTAATATAACTGGATAGATCCCATCCACCCCGGGTGGCTTTTTTATGTTTATCCTCAACTCATTTCTCCTCCACTTTCCTCTCAGTTATTACAAAATCATCTAGTTCACTGCCAGAGTTTAATTCACCTCTGGCATTCCCCTTCCTGAATATCTCCTCATGTGTGAATGTAGATGCCAAATACTCGTTTAGTTTGTTAGCCACCTGAGCAGGATCCTCAACTGTTGAACAATCAATATCCAGTGGACCAATCTGATTCATTCTTTTCCTTCTAGAGTTTACATAGGTAAAGAACTCTTTTTTTTTTTTTTTTTTTTCTTTGCATCCTTTGCCAAGGATTTCTCATAATCTGCCTTTGCCTGCCTAATCTCCTTTGTGACTTGGTTACAGACCAGCTTATATCTATCATAGGCTTCTATGTCACCCATTAATTTATATGTATCCCATGCATTTTGCTTCTCTGCTATATGTCTTATTAGTTCATCTGACATCCATTTAGGCCTAAACCTTGAACAATATTTCTTTGTTGGTATGAAAAACCTAGTAGCTTCCAAGATTAATTCTTTGAATGCTTCCCATTTTGAATTTGCTGTTGGTAACATCATCAGTTGGTCTCACTGTATAGAATTTAAATACTGCCTCAGACCATCGTAGTCGCCTTTACGAAAGCAAAAATCCTACCCTTTACCCCTGATGGCAGTGGCAGATTTAGCACTTGAGAGGCCCCAGGCGCAATTCAATGTTGAGGCTCCCCTCTAAATATTTTCAGTACCACTACAGTGTGCATTCTACGCGCACATTTTTACTATAGCACGCGCTCTAGATTTGGTGTTGCGGTTTTAATAATTTTGGTTGCGCAATTCTTTCATACATATTTTAACTAATGTTTAAATGAAAAAATGGCACAACTAAGCATTAATGGTAATACGTATTCTACTTCAGATTCACTTAGTTCGCATAGATATTTCATATAATATGTAGGGATATTCGCATAAGAGTTTACTAACTTCTCATATTAAATTATAGTTTTATTCAGTAACGGTAATAATGATGGGTGTTAAAATTAAAAATGAAACAATTTTATTTTTTTTTTTGAGACCTGAGATTTGAGGCCCCCTCTATTTAAGAGGCCTCAGGCGCGCGCCTCGTGCGCCTGTGCGGAAATCCGCCACTGCCTGATGGTAGTTACCTCTTTGAGTAAATCCCACTTCAGCACACTGTGATCACTGCCACCTAGTGGGTCCTTTATCTGCAGATTCTTAATGCACAAAGAATCACTACTGATAATCAGATCAAGAGTATTATTCCTTCTAGTTGCCTCTCGAACATGCTGATGTAAAAAACAATCATCAAATAAATCCACAAAAGCCTTGCTGGTGTGTGTGAGTGACCAACCCACAAATTCCAGTCAATATCTGGGAAATTAAAATCTCCCATATAAGACTCTCTGATTTACTGGCCCACTCTATTTCCCTGTACAGTTTCTTATTATACTCATCAGAGTCATTAGGCCTATAGCACACTCCTACTCTCAATTTTGATCTCCCAATGCTTATATCACACCAAACTGACTCGACACTGCACTGTCCAGCGATGTTGACTGGCTTCATGTACTTGGATTTTATGTGTTTCTTAACTAATAGCATAACCCCTCCTCCTTTCCTATCCTGTCTATCCTTTCTGTACACATTGTACTCCCCAAATTCCAGTTCTGCATTCCTTATATCTGTGTGACACCATGTTTCTGATATCCCAACAATATCTGCCTTTGGTGTTTTGAACAATACCTCAAATTCATCAAATTTATTTACTAAACTCCTAGCATTGGTGTACACGGAAGTGTACATGCACCTGTTCCTGTTCTTAGCAACCCTAACACAACCCATTGTTTACTTGTACCGCAATGACTCCCAGCAGTCTCTGAAATATCCTGTATCTTGTTTTCCAGGCTGCTGCTCATTTCAATAGAAGCAGTGCAAGAATCACTTTCACTTCTGCCAGTGGCTACTGTTAACCTATTAGTCCTTGTA
The DNA here is from genome assembly GCF_048544385.1 of Mastigoproctus giganteus. Classification (NCBI taxonomy): domain Eukaryota; kingdom Metazoa; phylum Arthropoda; class Arachnida; order Uropygi; family Thelyphonidae; genus Mastigoproctus; species Mastigoproctus giganteus. The sequence continues at coordinate 144,545,818 of NC_143575.1, forward strand.
TCCCTCCAAGCTAGCAGTTTTCCGACCCACCTAACACTGCCTTGATAGCATCAGCAGATATTCTTGCACCCTTTCTATTTAAGTGTATTCCATCCCTGTAGAAGCAGTCTCTCCTGTTAACAAGTACAGACCAGGCTGAAAAAAATTCTACCCCTTGAACTTTGCACAATCTTTCCAGGGCTGAATTGATCGACAAGGCTCTCATCATATACTCCTTCCTATCATATAGGCCCATAACGATGCTGAGTTGTCGCCTGATTTCCTTACATCGCGCACACACACACAAAGACATCCCCCATGGCAATATCATGTCCCGTACCTGATTCCTCTACAAACATTAAGCAAGCAGTGCATTTTAAAAGGCTGTGATTCAGAGGGCAACTGCCCCCCTTAGTTCTCTCCTGAGCCACAGCACTCCCATTAACTTGAGCCTTTTGCTTTGCTGCTCTGGTCTGAGTCATGATTTCAATTTAATTTCAATAAAATTTCAATTTCAGTACAAAATTATAACTCTAAACTTGTATCCCAACACAGTTATAGTGCTATATATATTTTTCAGTATCGAGTTCCGTTTATATAACTTACCTATCAAGTTATGTATTAATTAATTACGTTACTTTTGTAATCTAAGTCGTTATATGTATTTATTTAAAAAATACAATTTAATTGATAATGGAGTTTAACAAGATTAATAGATTTTACTGATCAGTTGACAATATTATATTATATACTATACTATACTAAGCTTACCCTACCTATTTCGGGATATAACGTATCGTATAACAATGGTGGCAAGTTACGAATGGTAAATCTACGGACACGTAAGTATTAATTAACTTCCATATCTCGCTGTCTCAATTCAGAATAAACTAGGATCCTGACTAGGTCTATAAGCTACTTATAGAAAATAATTTAATATAAGAGTTGGTCAATAAAGCGGCTAAATATGGCTAAAAAACTTCTCGTTCAGCAGAGCTGCAACTTGTAACATGTGGATTTGATACCCTCATTACATCTCATTAGGCTGTGATTCAGAGGACAATGCAGAGTTGAAATTGGGAATTAAGAAACCAAACCCGGTACAGGGGAAAACTTCTTATGTAGGAATTTCTTATCCAGGTTCTACTGTATATATTACTATTTTGACAGGGCTGGATTTTGGTATTCGTAGGCCCTAGACACTTTTATTCCAAAATATTCTTAAGGGGGTGGGGTAAATGTTTTTATCCCCTTTTCAACTATAATAAATGACAAACCACCTCAACTGACAGAGAAACCATCACTTCAATTCGTCTAGTTTCGAGAACAGTCGCTAGATAGCGTATGCGTATTGAATTGAAGCTTCTAGAGACAATTGTGCATGTTTTCTCAGCTCGTTTTTGGTTAGTCACAGTGAAAAGAATGAGCTGTTGTTTTTTTCTTAATTTTTCCCTTTCTTCGTAGGCCCTAGGCATTGTGCCTACAGTGCCTAATGGGAAATCTGGCCCTAGATTTGAGTTTACGTTATATGTATTACATTATCGAGTTTGTGCTATATCATTATGCTTGTAAAGTTTTAAGATAATTATAATAGCTAATAAAGCTATCTACTAATGCCAACCTACATGATTTGAACTTTCGAAATACCAATTTACCACTATAGTAGAAAGTTATGAGATACGATATTTGCTTTAAATCACTGTTACAAAGGTTCTATGTATATTAAGTAGTAATCTACAATCACTAACTAAATTTAAAACTAAACTAATGAATGTTATTCGGACTACAAAGCTATTTATATAATACCATTTAAAAATGTTTCAAAAACTTGTTTCCAGGAGCCAAAAATTCATTTACTAGCACGTGGATATTCTTGTACAAGTTAATTAATCTTTTGTGTGTGCATTTGTTCAACATGGCATCAATAAATTTTATTCATCACAGTATTATTATTATTATTATGTTAATACTACATTTATCATGGTTTATACAGTGAATATCCAAGATATGTTTAGTTTAATTTAGTAAGATCTTTGAAAAATTTTTCATTGTTATTTGAGCAAAAAAAAAAAAAAAAAAAAAAAAAAGGTTTAAGCTGCCAAAACAAGTGTAGTACATTCAGTGTGTACATTTTCAACTTGCATTCAACACTGCAAGAAAAAAAAAACAAAAAAAAACAAAAAAACAATGTTATGCACAAAAATATCAAAGAAAAATAGCCTTCAGAAAAGGAGTCCTGCTTATAGTATTCCATGAGCTCCTTCAAAGGCACTATAATGGGAATTTACTATATTTGTCATCTTTGCTGACTTTTTTAGTATACTACTAATAGTGGTAAAAAATAGCAAGCAGATCAAGGTCATTCACTATTCCTTCTCTTCCTTAGTGTTAGTGCTGAATGAGAAGCAAAGTGAGTGACTTTTAATCACTGTTGTTTTTCTCCCTACTTTATAGTGTATAACCCTGTCATAAAATGATGGGGGTGATAATGTAAATGGAGAAAAAAATTGAAGCTGAAACTATAGTTGATCTCACATTGTTACTCAGAGTACTTCTCATTAAAACAATATTATTTCAAAAAAAATGTTTGTACAGGGCATTCATATTTCATACATATATAAATGCCCTGCTACTGTTTGCTGTTGTATGTTGTGTGAGTAATCCATTATTAAAATTGAAGTAACTAGAGATTTTTTCTAGTTTGGTGGTAAGTACATATTGCATATTTGTTATGTATTGAAATTCATTAGTAATTAGTAGCATTTTAGCATTCTCTGTTCATTTAAAATAAACTGTGTACAATAATTAAAGCTAAATAAGAGGTTTATCTTAGAAGTAGTGCCATATTGATTGCATTATATCAGGATAAGGCTAATTCTAAATTAATGAATATTTTTAGTGTTAATTTTTTATTCTGATGCCAATGGTGAAATTACGATACCACTAGGTTTGCCATTGCAGGATGCCTAACAGCTCGTTTTCTATATTTATTAAATATCCCAGGGAGTGAGGTGGAGTTTAGGTGGGATTATGAAATTTTGTGGAGAAGGGCAGAATTTGAGGAATTTATTCTATGGAGAGTTTCATTTCAGAATTAAACAGCATCTGCACATTAATTTCTACATTAATTTCTCCACATTAATTTCATATTAAATAGCCACAGCCAAGTGATTGAATGTGAGAATTCGTTTGTACATATGTTTGGGTCAACCATGGTTCAGGCCTACATGACTGCTAAATACAGTGATATTCTCGTATTCTTTCAGTCTTCTGCAAGGCCGCTGCAGGTGGGTAGGTAAGGTAAGCGTCGCTTATGGGCAGTCGTTCAAGAGGGTGCCGAAATTTTTTTTCGATATTGTTCTCTGATTGGTTAGTGCTTATCAGTATTCAACATTTAGGGTGACAGATTTTATTTTGCTTACTGGCGGCTTGGTCTTGGTAACTTTCTAACCCTATGTGGCTGTCCTGGAGAATAAACAAAATTTTACTCATCTTCTAGGAAGTAAATAAACAAAAGTTACAAACACTATAAGAAATACTGGCTATTTACTGGGATTCAGAAGTAATGGTTTGTGTTTGAAATACCCATTGCCAACTAGAAAGATATTTCAAAGTAATTAACATTCTGGCTTTGTGAAATATTTTTATTAACCAGTCTGATAACTAGTTGTTGTAGGTGACTATTGTCAGGGAAACGAGGAACATATTGTGCAAAAAGCATAGATGTAGCAAGACCAGGGTGTGTCTGTTGGGGCAAAGGTTGATGACGTTGTAGAGCAGCTATCATCCTTTAAGGGCACAAAGGGTGATATTGTTGTACACGTTGGCACTAATGATATTAAGAGTAGGAGACCGGCAGAATTACTTAACAAGTACAAGATAATGCTGGAAAAAAAAAATGCTGAAAATTCTGCCCAGACACGATAGGAGGGAGTATATGATGAGAGCCTTGTCGATCAATTCGACCCTGGAGAGATTGTGCAAGGCTCAAGGGGTAGAATTTTTCTCAGCCTGCTCTGTGCTTGTTAACAGGAGAGACTGCTTCTACTGGGATGGGATACACTTATATAGAAAGGGTGCAAGAATATTTGCTGATGCTATCGAGGCAGAGTTAGGTGGGTCGGAAAACTGCTAGCTGGGGGGGGATACACGGACTAATAGATTAACAGTAGCCACTGGTAGAGGTAAAAGTGATTCTTGCATTACTTCTCTTGAAATGCAATTCAGCAGCAGCATGGAAAGCAAGGCAATGGGAATTTCCAGGACTGCTGGGAGTCATAGTGGAACAAGTAAATACATGGGCTGTGTTAGGGTAACTAAGAGTAGAAACAGGTGCATGTATACTTGCATGTACATCAATGCTAGGAGTATAGTTAATAAATTCGATGAGCTTGAAGTGCTAGTCTAGCTCATCAAATTTATTAAGTGCTAGTCATCAAAGGCAGATATTGTTGGGATATCAGAGACATGGTGTCACACAGACATAAGCAGTGCAGAACTGGAATTTGGGGAGTGCAATGTGTACAGAAAGGACAGGAAGGTAGGAGGGGTTATGCTGTTAGTTAAGAAACACATAAAATCTAAGGAACTGCATCCAGTTGATGTGGGTGGACAATGCAATGTTGAGTCTGTTTGGTGTGACATAAGCACTGGGAAAGGAAAAATGAGAGTAGGCATGTGTTATAGACCTAATGAATCTGATGAGTATAATGAGCAATTGTGCAGAGAAATAGAGTGGACCAGTAAATTAGAATGTCTTATAATGGGGGATTTTAATTTCCTGGATATTGACTGGAATTTGTGGGTTGGTCACACACACTAGCAAGGCTTTTGTGGAGTTTTTTTTCTACAGCAGCATGTTCGGGAGGCAACTAGAGAGAGTAATACTCTTGATCTGATTATCAGTAGTGATTCTTCATGCATCAAGAAGCTGCAGAAAAAGGAACCACTAGGTGGCAGTGATCACAGTGTGCTGAAGTGGGATTTACTCAAAGAGGTAACCACCATCAAGGGTAAAAGGAAGGGTTTTTGCTTTCGTAAAGATGACTACGGTGGTCTGAGACAGTATTTAAATTCTATACGGTGGAACTAACTGATGATGTTACCAAGAGCAAATTCAAAATGAGGAGCATTCAAAGAATTAATCTTGGAAGCTACTAGGCTTTTCATACCAACAAAGAAATATTGTTCAAGATTTAGGCCTAAATGGATGTCAGATGAACTAATTAGACATGTGACAGAGAAGAAAAATGCACGGAATACATACAAATTAACATGTGGCACAGAAGCCTATGATAGATATAAGCTGGTCTGTAACCAAGTCACAAAGGAGATTAGGCAGGCAAAGGCAGATTATGAGAAATCCTTGGCAAAGGATGCAAAGAAAAACAAAAAAGAGTTCTTTACCTATGTAATCTCTAGAAGGAAGGGGATGAATCAGATTGGTCCATTTGATATCGATGGTTCAACCGTTGATGATCCTGCTCAGGTAGCTAACAAACTAAATTAATATTTTGCATTGACATTCACATATGAGGAGTTATTCAGGGAGGGGAATGCCAGAGGGATCTATCCAGTTATATTAAAGGAGGCAGCAAAGGAAGTAAACAAACCCTTAGCCGTAATTATGAGAGCTTCCCTAGACTCAGGGGAGGTACCCATGGACTGAAGATGTGCAAATGTGACCCCAATCCACAAAGCAGGATCAAAGGGAGACACAAGTAATTACAGACCTGTTAGTTTAACTTCTGTTCAAGGGAAATTAATGGAAGCACCGGTTAAAGAAGCATTGCAGGATCATCTGGACAAGACTTCAGTTATAGCTTGGACACAGCATGGGTTTGTTAAGGGGAAGTCTGTCTGACTAATTTGATTGGATACTATGATGTAGTCACAGAGGAACTGGATGCAAAGAATAACTTTGAGATCATATATTTGGATCTTAGAAAAGCCTTTGATACTGTTGTTCATGGAAGAGTGCTGCACAAATTGGAGCAGTGTGGCATTGGAGGAAAATTGCTGCTATGAATAAAGGGATGGTTGAATGGGAGAAGACAGAGAGTGGTATAATCAATAGACACTGCTCTTCGTGGACTAATGTTATTTGTGGAGTCCCTCAGGGTTCAGTGTTAGGTCCATTGTTGTTTTCTGTATTTATAAATGATATTGATGATGGTATATCAGGCTTAATATCCAAGTTTGTAGACGATACGAAGGTTGGCAGGGTTGTTGATGTCTAGAAAAGTTGAGCAGATGGGGTGAGAGGTGGCAAATGAAGTTTAACATTGACAAATGTAAAGTACTGCATATGGAAAGCAGTAATCCCAGAGTAACGTATCAACTCTGTGGTACAACACTGACGATGGTAGAGAATGAAAAGGACCTGGGTGTAATTGTGCAGGCAGACATGAAGTTTTCTGAGCGCAGACAGTCTGCAAGAGTAGCTCATGGTGTCTTGTCAATGATATACAGGAATTTTTCTAGCAGGGATAAGGAAGTGATTATCCCCTTGTATAAGGCAATAGTCAGGTTATACCTTGAGTACTGTATATAGGTCTGGAGGCCCTATTTTAAGAAGGATGTAGAGCTGTTGGAACGAGTACAGAGAAGAGCAACAAGATTAGTGAACAGAACAAAGGGTTGCAATGGACAGTTTTGCAAATTACAGTGTCTGGAGACTAGGTATCTGCGAGGTGATCTTATTGAGGTGTATAAAGTCTTGAATGGTTTGAGCATGCTCAATGCAGATGGGATTCTTCCTCTTGCTCAGAATAATTGCCTGAGAGAGCATAAATTCAAATTGAGGAAAGACGGTTGTAGGATAGATGTGTGGAAGTTTGCCTTTAGCCAGCGGGTGGTTGATTGCTGGAACAAACTTCCATCTGTTGTTGTAGAAGTTGATAGCTTAAATATATTCAAGGCAGAACTTGACAAACATTTGGAGCGAGTGGATGGGTGAAATAATTGGGGTTTTTTTGGCTGATGCTATATAAGCTTGCTTTCTTGCAAGAAAGCATCATGTGCCGATGCTAATGCTAAGATTGGATCTCTCCATGATGTTCATCATAACCTCAAAAGAAATCAATCACAATCAGACTGCATGAGGTAAGAGATGTGGAGTTTGCTAGAGCTTTGCTCTGGTGATTAAACATGGGTTCCACCACTTCAAACCTCCAATAAGCAAAGTGATGGTATTGTACCATTTGTACCACCTAGTTTTGCCTGGTAACACAGTGGCATTCTTCCTTTGTGTAGTGTGAGCGTCACAGCTCATCCCTTGTTTACATTGGTACGCACCTGGGTGGTCACTTCCAGTATGCCAGTGATGGAGGCATGTAAACATGATGGAGGTGCCGTATTTCAGAAATTGCATATAGAGGTTAAATCTAGGGTTACTAATAGTCCCAGCATCGTGAAGGTGCAAGTAGAGGATTTGGCTGTCACGGACTGACTGAACTTTGCCAAAATGAGTTCCACTTGACTTGAGTGTCACCCGAATATCAGTTCCATCAGCATTTTAGACTTCCAGGTAGCAAGCACAGCTTGGCATACCTGAGAGAATGGCTGTGATGGCCTCAAGGACCATCTGAAGCCAAAATGATTGACATGATCTCACATGTGTAGCTGGGGGCAGAATAAGTACAGGCAACCCACATGTAACACAATACTTCTATAACATGGTTTTGCTCTAACACAATTGATAAATTGCAGCAATCCTCACACAATGTGGTACTTATATAACATGGTTTCGCTCTAATGTGGTTAGAGAATTGCAGAAAACCACGCATAACATGGTATTTTTGAGCTTTTGTGTGGGGGAAAACCTGCTATTATGTTGGATGTAATTATTCAACATTTGCATTCTTTTTTATGATTCCTGGCTCTGTTAGCATTAGCATTAGTAGAGGCATATGATGCAAGAAAGCAAGCTTATTCAGCATCAGCCAAAAAAAAAAGAAAAAAAAAAGAAAAAAAAAAAAAAAAAAACAACCACTACTCCCATTTCACCCCTCAATTCGTTCGAAATACCTGTCCAGCTGAGCCTTAAATTTGTTTAGGCTATCAACTTCAACAACAAGCGATGGAAGTCTATTCCACAAACCAACTGCCTGCTGGCTAAAGGCGAATTTCCGCACATCTATCTGACATCCGTCCTTCCTCAATTTGAATTTATGCCCTCTCAGGTGATTATTCTGAGCAAGAGGAAGAATTCCATCGGCATTGAGCATGCTCAAGCCATTCAAAGCCTTGTACACCTCTATCAGATCACCTCGGCGATGCCTAGTCTCCAGGCTCTGTAATTTGCAAAACTTAAGCCTTTCTTCGTAAGAGCAACCCTTTGTTCCATTCACTAATCTTGTTGCCCTTCTCTGTACTCGTTCCAGCAGCTCTACATCCTTCTTGAAATGAGGCCTCCAGACCTGTATACAGTACTCAAGGTGTGGCCTGACCAATGCCTTATACAAGGGAATAATCACATCCCTGTCCCTGCTAGAAAAATTCCTGTATATCATTGACAAGACACCATGAGCTACTCTTGCAGCTCGTCTGCACTGCTCAGAGAACTTCATATCTGCCTGCACAATTACCCCCAGGTCCTTTTCATTCTCTACCACTGTCAGCGTAGTACCACAGAGTTGATACGTTGATCTGGGGTTACTGTTTCCCATATGTAGTACTTTACATTTGTCAATGTTAAACTTCATTTGCCACCTCTCAGCCCATTTGCTCAACCTTTCCAGATCCTGTTGCAGCAGCATAGTATCAGTAGTGTCCTTAACAACCCTGCCAACCTTTGTATCGTCTGCAGACTTGGACATTAAGCCTGATACACCATCATCAATATCATTTATAAATACAGAAAACAACAATGGACCCAACACTGAACCCTGAGGAACTCCACTAATAACATTAGTCCACGTTGAGCAGTGTCCATTGATTACCACTCTCTGTCTTCTGCCACTCAACCATCCCTTTATCCATAGCAGCAATTTGCCTCGAATGCCACACTTCTCCAATTTGTGCAGCAGTCTTCCATGCGCAATAGTATCAAAAGCCTTTCTAAGATCCAAATATATAATATCAAAGTTATTCCCTGCATCCAGTTCTTTTGTGACTACATCATAGTATCCAATCAAATTGGTCAGACAAGACCTGCCCTTAACAAACCCATGCTGTGTCTGAGCTATAACTGAATTCTTGTCCAGATGATCCTGCAGTGCTTCTTTAACCAGTGCCTCCATTAATTTTCCTGGAACCGAAGTTAAACTAACAGGTCTATAATTACTTGTGTCAGCCTTTGATCCTCCTTTGTGAATTGGGGTTACATTTGCACATCTCCAGTCCATGGGTACCTCCCCTGAGTCCAAAGAAGCTCTCATAATTATGGCTAGGGGTTTGCTTACTTCCTTTGCTGCCTCCTTTAATATAACTGGATAGATCCCATCCACCCCGGGTGCCTTTTTTATGTTTATCCTCAACAATTTCTCCTCCACTTTCCTCTCAGTTATTAGAAAATCATCTAGCTCACTGCCAATGTTTACTTCACCTACGACATTCCCCTTCCTGAATAACTCCTCATGTGTGAATGTAGATGCAAAATACTCGTTTAGATTGTTAGCCACCTGAGCTGGATCCTCAACTGTTGAACCATCAACATCCAGTGGACCAATCTGATTCATCCCTTTCCTTCTTGAGTTTAAATAGGTAAAGAACTCTTTTCTGTTTTTCTTTGCATCCTTTGCCAAGGATTTCTCATAATCTGCCTTTGCCTGCCTAATCTCCTTTGTGACTTGGTTACAGACCAACTTATATCTATCATAGGCTTCCACGTCACCCATTAATTTGTATGTATCCCATGCATTTTTCTTCTCTGCCATATGTCTCATTAGTTCATCTGACAACCATTTAGGCCTGAACCTTGAACAATATTTCTTGGTTGGTATGTAAAGCCTGGTAGCTTCCAAGATTAGTTCCTTGAATGCTTCCCATTTTGAATTTGCTGTTGGTAACATCATCAGTTGGTCCCACTGTATAGAATTTAAATACTGTCTCAGACCAGCATAGTCTCCTTTACGAAAGCAAAAACCCTTCCCTTTACCTCTGATGGTAGTTACGTCCTTGAGTAAATCCCACTTCAGCACACTGTGATCACTGCCACCCAGTGGTTCATTTATCTGCAGATTCCTAATGCATGAAGAATCACTACTGATAATCAGATCAAGAGTATTACTCCCTCTAGTTGCCTCCCGAACATGCTGGTGTAGAAAACAATCATCCAATAAATCCACAAAAGCCTTGCTAGTGTGTGAGTGACCAACCCACAAATTCCAGTCAATATCTGGGAAATTAAAATCCCCCATTATAAGACTCTCTGATTTACTGGCCCACTCTATTTCCCTGTACAGTATCTTATTATACTCATCAGAGTCATTAGCCCTATAGCACACTCCTACTCTCAATTTTGATTTACCTATGCTTATGTCACACCAAACTGACTCAACACTGCACTGTCCAGCGATGTCAACTGGCTTCACTTCCTTGGATTTTATGTGTTTTTTAACTAATAGCATAACCCCTCCTCCCTTCCTATCCTGTCTATCCTTTCTGTAGACGTTGTACTCCCCAAATTCCAGTTCTGCATTCCTTATATCTGTGTGACACCACGTCTCTGATATCCCAACAATATCTGCCTTTGATGTTTTGAGTAATACCTCAAATTCATCAAATTTATTTACTAAACTCCTAGCTTTAGTGTACACGCAAGTATACATGCACCTGTTTCTATTCTTAGTTACCCTAACACAACCCATGTGTTTTCTTGTACCGCAATGACTTCCAGCAGTCTCTGAAATATCCTGCATCTTGTTTTTCAGGCTTCTGCTCATTCCAATAGAAGCAGTGCAAGAATCTCTTTCACCTCTGCCCGTGGCTACTGTTAATCCATTAGTCTTTGTCTCCCCCCAAGCTAGCAGTTTTCCGACCCACCTAACACTGCCTCGATAGCATCAGCAAATATTCTTGCACCCTTTCTATTTAAGTGTATCCCATCCCTGTAGAAGCAATCTCTCCTGTTAACAAGTACAGTCCAGGCTGAAAAAAATTCTACCCCTTCAGCCTTGCACAATCTTTCCAGGGCCGAATTGATCGACAAGGCTCTCATCATATACTCCCTCCTATCGTGTCTGGGCAGAATTGCAGACACTGTTAACTCACTAGTTGTTATGCAAAAAAAAAAAAAAAAAATTGGGAAATCCCCGTATTTTATTTTGTCGGGAAATCCCGTGTTAGATTCTGTACTATTGAACATGTGTTCGTTAGAGACCATAACAATTTGTGACTTTGAAGCAATCAGTTTGTAACTTTTAAGGTTTTTGTAAGGTTATGTTGGTTTTTATTTGATCTTTTATAAATTTTTCTAGGTATGTATTACTGAACCTTGTTCTTAAGAAGCTTATTGGAATAATTTCTTTGTTGCAAATTAAATTCTAGCCATAAATTATGCCTAAGGAAATTAGGCATAATTTTGGTAACTGCCAATTTATTTAAAGAATGGGTTCTAAATTGTTTTGTGCCAACTGTGGAAAACTATTTAAAGTGGAAAAATCTAGATTTCCAAGTTTTATTACTATTGGATAATGCACCAGGCCATCCAAAAGATGGCCTGGTGCGGTCATCCAAAATGTTGAAGTAACGTTCCTACCACCTAATACAACTTCTTTAATTCAGCCATTAGATCAAGGCATTATATATCTATCTTTAAAGCTCATTACATCACAAAATCGTTACAATTGACTTTGGGAAAAATTTGATTTATAATATATTGAAGTGATGGAGGCCTGGAAACATTTTTCAGTTGTGGACTGTATCGGAATCATAGCTTTATCGTTCAAAGAAGTAAAACTGTCAACACATGCGTGTTGGAAAAATGTATGACCAAAGTCAGTTAATTCAGGAAATATGGTCCAACCAGCAGAAAACAGAATCGGTGCGATAGTAAAACTTGCTAAGTAAGTTTTACTATCGGAAGGGAAGGTTTTGATGATATGAATACTGAAGATGTTCACGAATTACTGGTAATATAAAAGAGAGGCTGGCAAAGTGGATTGAGTGGAAATGGCATCGAAGGTAAACCAGATCAATTCAGAGGATGATAGCGAAGATGAAAATTCCGAAGTTACAAATTTTATACTAAAAAGCATATGGGAAGGCATAAACTTAGCCGAGCAATTAGAATGTTATTTTTTTGAATGCAGATCCTTCTACTAGAAGGAACACACACAAAGTTCAAAAGGGAGCTTCAAAAATGCTTAGTTCCATGCCATGCAATTTACAAAGATCTATCAAGCAAAAGCAAACAATCTCAGAATACTGATATTTTAAAGAGAGCAGAAGATACATGAAATCTAGATGCTGCAGAATGAAGTTCAGAAGGTGAAGATATTCTCCAACAGGGAAAACATTCTCATTTGATTGTGTTTAGCAGCAATGAAGAGGAAGAAAATTAAACGAATGTACTTTAACTTACATATTATGCATCACAGTTTGTAAGACTTTGTATTACTATATTTCATAGAAATTAAGTTTTCGGTAGTTATAAAAAAATGATGTATTTTTGTTATCTTTTGGAACATAACTCCTGTTTTTGTATTGGTTCTTAGTCTTGTATAACACAGTTTTGCATTACACGAGACTTTATAGGGACCTAACTGTTGTGTTATGTGCGGATTAACTGTATAGACCGGAGCAAGAGAGGTTCTAAAAAAGTGGATACAGTAGGTGTAATTGATGTTTTATAATGTATGAGAAGTCACTTTTTATCAGTGGGTTATTAATCTTGTTCTGGTACAGAAATAGGTAATTACAACCTCCTAACAAACTCACTCATGTTGTGAATTAATTATTGTGGCTTCAAAATGAAGGGGCAATAGTACTTATATTTCTTTTTCATTTTTGTTTTCTTAGTTTACTTTTTCTTTTTTATGTTTTCTTAGTTTACTTTTTCTTTTTTATGTTTTCTTAATTTGTTTTCTGTTTTGTTTTTTTAATTGCAATAGTAATTTCTGTTATTTTTCACTGCAAGGGAAAAATAGTAGAAAGTTTTAGCAGGGGGGGGTCCCTTTTAAGTGAGCCACAACTTCTTGGGTCCAGTTGCAATTGCCCCCCCCCCCCCCCAAATTTACTTATATTTACAATTTACTTTTATATTCAGGCAATCTAAAAGCCCCAAAGTTGTACAAGGACTGGACTTCAAGAGTCCAGAATACTGATATTTTAGCTACATTATAGATTAAATAGGCTTTTTGTGTCATTGAGCAAGTAATCACTATTTATAACATTATTTCTATGGAAAAAATGGATTTAGAACAACTGACTTAACAAATGAACTTTTGAGGCAGAACCCATTTGTAATTAGTATGACCTCAAATGTAATAAAATGTGATATTCAAGCTGAAATAAAATTCCTCTAAAATTCAAGATTTGTTTTTTTTTTTTTTAAATTTGAGAATAAAAGGTATTTTCCTTGTAATTTTATGATGGATTGTTGGATATGCTAGTAGTGGAAGAAATTTCCTAGGAGGTTAGGTGGAGATTTTTTCCAAGGGAAGAGGAAACTTAGATGAATACTGCAACAGTAGTGAGTAACAAGTTAATTTCGGGATGCATGACTACTAATAATGATTTAACCATCAATCTGTTTATTGTCAAAAACACTTGAGTACATGAACACACACACACACACACACACACACACACACACACACACACACACACACACACACACACACACACACACATAGTTGCACAAGAAACATGGCTGGAACGGGTTGGGTTGAAAAACAAAATAATCCAAGTATTCACAGAACAAGTCACAAGTAGAACTTGGATGAGTTCCGTCAGGGGTATATTCAGAGGGCAGAGGGGCATATTTCCCCCTTAACCATGAGTACAAATGCATGCATATAAGTGTCCCTAGGTCTATATAAAAAAAAATTCGGAAACTTGGTCGTCATGCCCCCTTATGATGATACCTGAATACGATGGAGAGTACCATATCTAGTAACATAAAGCATATCCTGAAACAGTTAAATTGGCAGAAGGGCTAATAGCATTAAATTTTACAGTAGATGAATAGAAGCAAAAAAATAAAATAAAATAAATAATAACAATATAATAACTAATAATAATAAAATAGTAATGATAATAAAAATAATGAGAATACACATAATGACAAAAACATGAACAGCTAACATTAAAATGACAAACAAGGAGTGTTGTCACAAACATTTATAGAGGAAGATTCAGTGTTCAAATAGAGAAAGACATACTGTTTCTGCTGCATGCTTTTTCTGTAGATACTTCCATGGGCACTGTTCTTCTGAATTGGCTTCTATAATTCCTGCTCTCTCTTTCAAAACAGTCCGAACATGTGCCGCCGCCAGCCAACATCCATTTACTGTCAACTTCAAACTCACAGAACCAACTTTTCATCTTCCTCGTTTATTCATTCAACTGCCATTTTCTGGAACAACCTTCCTTTATACGTATTTCCTAAAAATGATAGTCTACAGAAGTTCAAGTCTAATGTTAACAAATATCTTCTTTCGTCTTCTCAACTTCCAACCCATGCACGGTACCAAGTACTATAGGTTCTAATACCTCTCGTGTTTGGGGTTTTCATAAAAAAAAATAATAATAATAATAAAGTAAAGAGTAAATTAATATGTTAGTGGAGTGGTCAGGCACGAGGGTATTTAAGTATATTTGCTTTGAGTGACTGGGGTTCAAGCCTGTGACTTCTAAATATAGTGCTGTTTCTTGTATTCTCTCTGCCTTGTGAACTTCTTTGACCATGTAGTCATCCTTCAGTATAAACAGAATATTTATTTATTTAGTTCATGTTAACAAAGAGAGTGCTTTGGGGAAATAGTGTAAATGATTTTTGGGGAAATAGTGTAAATCATTTCAGTTTAAAATGAGTCTAATCAGAAGCAAGAAGGATATGTTTAAGGAGTTAGTGGCAGTCCCAGGTAGGTGGTAAGATGGCTATAGTTCCTCTTATAATGAAAGTAATGCGAATTTTTTTTTTATTGCTCTATGGGGCAGTAAAAAAAGGTAAATCTCATTGCCCTTCTCTGACAATTAAAGCTTAACGATTTTCCAAAATCTATTTTACCCCCCCCCCTTAGAGAATCCTGGGATCCCACACTTTATGGAATTAAAGCATGGAATCAGACAGAGCAGAAAGTGTGTATTAATTTGATGAAGTGTTGAGTAGAGAAATTAATTTAGGCCTAAATTTATGAGATCTGTGGGGAATCTGCAACCCAATTACTTCCCAAAAAAAATAATAGGACTGCTGATTTTTAACTTACATTAATAAATATGTTGGTATATTTATTCTACAAATGTGTTAGTATTAGTAGTAGCAAATGATGCAATAAAATAAGCTTATACATTAAAAACAATCCACTTCCCACATCACCTGCCCAACCTCTCTAATAACTTGTCTAGTTGTTCTTAGTTTAATTAAATGCCCTCCTCATATGTTGTCTGAGCAGGAGAAAGGATGCAGTCACCATTTAGCTTACTCAATCCAAACAAAGACCTACACCTGAATCAGATCTTGCAGTTATCTAGGTTGTAGATGTTGCAGAAAAGTAACCCTTGCTAATCTCATTTTTGCTAACATTGCTAAGCTCATTGCAATTCTCTGCACCCATTCCAACAGATCCACATCATAAAATGAGGTTTCCTGATCTGTACACATTATTCAAGATTTGGCCTAAATATTGCCTTATACAAGGGGATAAACACCTCCTGACTCCTGACTTGTTGCAAACTTCTGGTATATCATTGAGAACATTCCATAAGCTGTCCTGGCAGCCTATGTGCACTGTTCAGAGAACTTCATCTTTCACTGCACAATTCATTTCAAATGCATTTCTAGTCAGGATCCTTGAATATGACTTGCTAATAAAACCTGGCCTTGAGACTGACAAACTCAAGATACTGAGGAGGAAATCCACGACTACCGACAGCTGTTCTCGACCCATGCACACTCCACTCAGTACAGCCTAGTGCTCTTGCTAACTAGGCTACCGGTGCCCTCTGCACAATTACCTTCAGGTCTTTCCTTCTCCACTGCTCTCAGTGTGGTATTGCACAGTTGGTATGTTATAAATCCATATTATTTATTTTATATTAATATTATAACAATAATATATACACATATGTATTATTATTGTGTCACATTCTAAATGTTCAATTGCCACTTCCCAGTCCATCTGCCTAAGTGTTTTAGATTTTGTTGCAGTAGCATACTATGTCATTAATCACCCTGCCAACATTTTTACTGTCTGCAGTTTTATCATTAAGGCTGATATGCCTTAATCAGTGTCATTAATAAATATTTAAAACAACAGTGGGCCCAGCACTAAACCCTGGAGGACTTCCCCTCATAACCTTAGTCTAAGAAGAGCAGTGCCCATTGATAACCACTCTGTCTTCTCCCACTCAATCATCACTTTATCCATAGCGATATGTTGCCATGATGCCATCCACACTGCTCCAATTTCTACAGACTTTGCAGACTCTACAATTTGTACATTCTTTTATGTGGAACAGTTCGATGCTTTTCTGAAATCTAAGTATATGATGTCAGAATCTTTTTTTTTTTTGCCTCTAGTTCCTCCTTTGATACTGCTTAACAGTATCCACCAAGATTGGTTAGACACCATTACCTCTTAACAAATCCATGCCGTGACTGCCATATAACTGCATTCCTGCCTAGATGGTCCTGCATTACTTCTTTAATAAGTCCATTGGACACTGCTCTTCATGGACTAATGTTATTAGTGGAGTCCCTCTGGGTTCAGTGTTAGGTCTGTTGTTGTTTTCTTTATTTATAAATGATATTGATGATGGTATATTAGGCTTAATGTCCAAGTTTGCAGACGATACGAAGGCTGGCAGGGTTGTTAATGACACTAATGACAGTACACTGCTGCAACAGGATCTAGAAAAGTTAAGCAGATGGGTTGAGAGTTGGAAAATGAAGTTTAACATTGACAAATATAAAGTGCTGCATATGGGAAGCAGTAATCCCAGAGTAACGTATCAACTCTGTGGTACCACACTGACAGTGGTAAAGAATGAAAAGGACCTGGGGTTAATTGTGCAGGCAGATATAAAGGTTTCTGAGCAGTGCAGACAGTCTGGAAGAGTAGCTCATGGTGTCTTGTCAATGATATACAGGAATTCTTGTCTGACCAATTTGATTGGATACTATGATGTTGTCACAAAGGAACTGGATGCAAAAAATAATTTTGATATCATATACTTGGATTTCAGCAAAGCTTTTGATACTGTTGCACATGGAAGACTACTGTACAAATTGGAGCAGTATGTTATTAAAGGTAAGTTGCTACAATGGATAAAAGGATGGTTGAGTGAGAGAAGACAGAGTGGTAATCAATGGACGCTGCTGTTTGTGGACTAATGTTATTAGTGGTGTTCCCCAGGGTTAAGTGTTGGGTCCATTATTGTTTTCTCTGTTTATAAATAATATTGATGATGGCATATCAAGCTTAATGTCCAAGTTTGCAGATGATACAAAGGTTGGCATTGTTGTTAATAACAGTAATGATAGTATACTGTTGCAACAGGATCTGGAAAAGTTGTGCAGATGGGCTGAAAAATGGCAACTGAAGTTTAACATTGAGAAATGCAAAGTACTGCATATGGGTAGCAGTAACTCCAATGAAATATACCAACTTGGTAGTGTTACGCTCAGGGTAGTGGAGAATGAAAGAGACCTGGGTGTAATTGTGCAATCAGATATGAAGTTTTTTGAGCAGTGCAGACAGGCTGCCAGAGTAGGTCATGGAGTTTTGTCAATGATAAACGGGTTTTGCTAGCAGGGATATGGAGCTGATTAACCTCTTGTATAAGGTAATGGTCAGGCCACACTTGGAGTACTGCATACAAGTCTGGGAGCCTCATTTTAGGAAGGATGTAGAGTTGCTAGAATAATGAGTTCAGAGAAGGGCTGGTGAGGGGAACAAAGGGATGCTCTTATGAAGAAGAAAGACTTTTTTGCAAATTGCAGCATCTGGAGACTAGGCACCTGCCAGTTGATCTGATTGAGATGTATAAAGCCTTGAATGGATCGAGCAGGCTCAATGCTGATGGGATTCTTCGTCTTGCTCAGATTACAAACCTGAGGGGCATAGATTCAAACTGAGAAAAGACAGTTGTCAAATAGATGTGCAAAATCTGCCTTTAGCCAGTGGGTAGTTGAATGCTGGAACAAACTTTCATCTGTTGTTGTGGAAGTTTTTGAGCAGCGCAGTTTTTGAGATTGCTTAAATAAATTCAAGGAAAAAGTGGACAAATTTTGGAGAAAATGGATGGGTGAAATGGGATTTTTTTTTTTTTTTTTTTTTTTTGGCTGATGCTGTATAAGCTTGCTTTCTTGCATCATATGCCTCTGCTAATGCTAAAAGGTCTGTAATTACTGACATTGCCTTTTGATCTCCCTTTATGAATTGGGGATACATTTGCACATCTCCAGTCCATAGGAACCTCCCCTAAATTCAAGAATGCTCTCATAATTATGGCTAAGTGGTTTCTATCTCCTTTGCTGCCTCCCTTAATATAATTGAATAGATTCCATCCACCTCAAGTGCCTTTTTTATGCTCAGCTTCAACAATTCCTCTTCCATTTTCCTTTTGGTTATCACAGTCATTTAGCTCCCCTTTTGAGTTTGATAAACTTTGGCATTCCCCCCACTAAAGAATTGCTTTTGTAATTCAAAGAAATTGGGTAAATATTCACACATCTCCAGTCTATAGTGACCTTCTTTGAGTTTGTTTCCATTATTATAACTGTTTATTTAATTTGGTAAAATATGAATAAAATTAATTATTTCAGGATAGTTTCTCTTCCTATTTTTCAGTCCTGCACTTTTCATCTGTTTCATGGACTCCCTATGAAGTATGGCTCCAAGATATTTTCCCATTTGTCTCTCATCCTAGTTCTGACACTACAGTGTAACTATTTTAGTTTGGTATTGTTTTTGTTTTGCTGTTATGTGGTTTGTATTTACTAAGTCCACATGCCAAATGAGTGTTGTGTGCATGGATGTATAGGAAATGAGATGGGCCAGCAGCTCATGTATTTAGGTTTTCAGCAAATGAATAATTAACACAAAAATGTATTAACACATCTCCAGTTCATAAGAACCTTCCCTGAGGTTGTTTAAAGGAATGATTTCACTCTGTACTACTTGTATTCCCAGGTGAATAAAGGTTGAATTGTGTGTTATGCATGAACTTCAATGCATAATAGTCAGAATAAATAGTTTTTAATGTAGTTTTTTTTAGACATTATTTTCTTACGATACATAACTTATAGTTTAAAATTGATAATGCTTTTTTCTTTTTGTTGTTTCATTCTATTTTTAACCTTCTATCACTCGTGGCTGCAATTTAAGGAAGATTCTGGTGTCTGTGAGACACGCCTTTTTGTTTTAATTATAAAAAATAAATTTTTTGCTTTGTTTTGTTGAATTGAAAATGATCTGTAAATTATTTTTTAAACTCAGTTAAAAAATATTGAATAAAACTAAACACTAGAAACCATAATAATAATAATAATAAAAAAAGAAAACCGATAAAAAATAGTTTTAAGAAAAGACATTCTTTTCTTAAAAGTCCTTCAGTTCTGACATCGCCCACTCCAGAAAAGCAGAAGCAACCCCAGATTATAATGAAATCATCACCGTACTTGACTGTACGCACAAAACAATGTAGCACCATTTTTATTCCGGTTGATTTTCTCACATTAAACTTACCTTTGGATCCAAAAATTTGAAATTTGGATTCATCCAGCCACAGTATGTGTTTCTACTCTTTTTTGTCCCTGTTGATGACCCTTAGTCCAAGCTAACCTTTTTTTTTCGGTTTTAATAAGGGTTTTCGGACTGCTACATGTCCATAAAGTTCTGCTTGTTTAAAACGAAATTTTACGGTGGATCATTCCTATTCTCTGTTCCTATTGAACTCAGCTCGGATTTCAGATTTAGTAACTCATCGACTGCATTTAGAAATCAGTGTTGTGGTCTTATTTTTTGCTTCCCTTGTTATGGGTGGTTTTCATGATCATTGTTTGTCCTTTGAACTGCCAGTCTCCTTGAATCATCGAATGGTAGTTTGTACTCCATTAAATGAAACTCCTGATTTTTTTGCCAATACTTTTCATGGAATAAGTTCTTTATTCAGATTTATGATATCAATTCTTTTTTCCACACTCAGGAAAGAGTTTTCTTGCCATGTTTATCACAAAACTTGCACCAGACACTCTGTGTGGGGGGGGGAATGAAAAATGTCCTTGATAAATATACATATGTCTTTACTCTTCAAATTTTATTTTGAATATGTATAATAATAATGCTTTATTAAATATTCCTTATTTGTTCTGTTCCCTTATAACTATATAGACCTCTATTTCTTACACCCCCACGTACACATCTGACTTTACTTCACAGGAGAATTCCAGATTCAAGGGAACTTCTCAATTATGTATAATTCCCTTCGGAAAGGCTGAGTGTTCAGGAATAACAAACTCACAAATTAATAAACAACAAAGTTTATTTACATATATATATATATATATATATATATACAACATAATATACAATTGAATAAAAAAACATGTAATATGCATACAAAGTTAAATCAAGGATACCTTGTATATATTAATCTTATTCCTGTTTCCCTTCACTAGCTAATCTAAGTTGACCATTATATGAAAATACTGATTCATTCTTCTTGCCCTAACTAACTAACTCATAAGACTTATACACCTTCACCATATCTATTTCACTTACTTCTGGATACAATTGTGTTCCTTATATTAACAATCAATATGCTACTTTCATCATTATACTCTGTGTTCTCACCATTCTGTTACAATACACTGAAGACCAATCTTAACTTTCCTAAAGTCTCTATTTGTTATTAGTCGTTCAGATGAACCAAAAATTCTTCATCAGTACAAACACTATTTTCAGTTATCTATCCCCTTAAAACATATTCAAAATTTCTCATAGGATTCAATTATCTGTCCTTAAAACATTCAAAGATTCTCATATAATCCTTACGACCCTTCTAACATATTATAATCATTTGAACAATTTAATCTATTACTCATCCTTCGTTTCTCTTGCATTTTACAATAACCTTTTTTTAATTAATTAAACTCTGTTAGTATATATATAATTTACTTCAGAGATAATTTATCTATCATTTTACTTCTAGTGCTACCCCTGTTTTTTTTTTTTTTAAATTAATTAATCACTATACTGTTTCACTAACAGTCCTTGTTAACTTTCAGTACTTAATAATATCTCACCTACTTCTGTCTTTTTTCTTTCCTTTCCTTTCCTGGGCGGTTTCAACCTTCCATTTTTGGCTCTCTGAGGATCTCCTTCATCTGCTACACCTGAATTTGCTACAGATAATTTTTTGGAACTCTTGGCTGCATGGGACTGGCGTTCTTTCTCCACTTTATTCGGGCTACCATCCATTCGCTGCTTCCTTCCTTCTCATCGAGCTACTAATTCCGCATTTTCGCTCCTTCTCTCGAGCTACTGATTCTGCGGATTTCGCTCCCTTTCCCTCCACCTTATTAAAACCTTTCATAAGGAAAAACTCATAGGGTGCTACCCTCGTTTTCCCGCTCCACCTATTAAGAACTCTTTCAAGAAGAAAACTTCCCAGGGTGCTACCCTTCTCTTTTTCCACCACGACCAAACACTCAACTGTTAACTGACACATATTTCCTACCACAACAGAACCCTCAACTGTCCATGTTACTAACTCATTTTTACTTATATCGACGAAAATCTCGACTGCTGTGTCTGCTGACTATTTCATTTTCCCTAGCACAAACAAAAATCTCAACTTTGTCTCCCTCCTAACTCATTTCCATAAACACCCACATGAATCTCAACTTTGGGTTCTGTCCCTCTCTCCCTGTTCACTCGCTTTTTTCATCTCAATTACGTACCGCCCCTTTGTGTCAGGACCGCCCTTGTTCTGAGTCTTAACCAATCTTTCTCATTTTATCAACTTCTACTCTGTCCTAATTCGCCCATGTTATCTTTTCCCAAGCTTTCTGTTTATTGCTCGATCTAACTTCTTATTTTAAGACATTTGTAAAATTTCTTAGGCTGTCTATACCTTTGAAGTCAGCCGCTTATAGTTATACTTTAGCAGACTAATTTCCCACGATCTATAAAACTTGCCATCACCGACATCCAGCCAGACGCCAGTCTTAAATCTAATTCCCAGCATTTGTTCCGTATTTACTACCCTGTCTCTTCTCCAGGTGTCACCGATTAAAGAAATGTCCCGACAGTACATGGTCCTCCTCGCCTTTGTTTTCTAGAGTTAACACCTATTACTAACAGCAGTTGCTACTCATTTCTATTGTTTTGGTTTGTCTGTGTGAGCTGGGAGTCGAAGTGTACCTAGATTGCTAATAGCCTTTTCAGCTTACCGCTCCCCTACTATAAACGTTGTCTAATTTAATCCCTTGCGAGTGATCTTAGTAATATTTTTGACTTGTAAGGTTTCGCTCCCCCATATTGCCATATTATAAGTTTTACTTTAAATTAATCTCACTTTTCTATAAAATAATATATTTGTAAGATTTTACATCTTACAACTCTTTCTGAATGACAGGTGTTTGATTTTATAAGTTACAGCTCTTAGTTGATTTATATGATTGCAAAACATTCTAGAATCGTCTATAACAGGGGTCTGCAACCTGAGGCTTGCAAGCTGCAATCGACTCTTTGAACATGTAACTGGGGCTCTTTAACTTTTAGCCCACATGAAGCACGATTTAAAATGGAGTTAGAGGATTTAAAAATCAAGGACATGTGGAGTACAAGACTGAAATGCTTTAAAACTGAAATTGAGGATTTGGAAAGGCAAAAGGCGGCCCTTGCAATTCTTCACAAATGGATGGCGATAGACGAGTTGAAAAGGCAAGACCAAATTGTGTTCGATGCGTGGAATAGCTTATTGGACAGTGGCATATCCAGATATTATCGTAAGGGCATAGGGACCAGGATTTTGGATTTTTTTTTTTTAGAACGCCTCCTGCGTTCTTTTTCTTTTATTTCGAAATTTTTGGTTGGGGGGCATGTGCCCCCTCTGCCCACTCCGGAATATGCCCCTGACTGGACACGTATATAAATTTGAAAATATTTCATTTGGACTTCTCACATTTTTTTGGTTCGATGAATTTCTGTGGGCAAATATTCTCGAACATGAACTTTATTAAAAACTGTCTGAACAATGCGAGTCTCTCAGCATGCAAATTACGATGAAAATTACGGCATACTCGCCCGATGTTGAGAGACTCTCTCAAGTAGTTCAGCAGCAAAGGTCACGTTAATTCGTACCTAATTGGATGTTTGTTACGTTTTTTTTTTGTATTAATAAATAATATTTCAAAAAATATATATTTTTAATAACACACCTTCCCACTCTATTCCATTTCTTAAAAAACCCCTCCACCTCTCCCTCTCCCTCTCCTCTAAGCTTGAGCTGAGGTGCGGTTCTTCGGATTTTCTTTCTTTCTTTTTTTTTTAATTAGATCAAAAATGGCTCTTCACTCAAAAAGGTTGCCGACCCTTGGTCTGCAATCTTCAGTAATACTGAAACAATACTTCTGTTTTCTAGAATATTTAATATCATCTTCAACGTTCTATAGCAGTGTTTCCCAACCTTTTTTTTACCATGCCCCACCTAAGTCTTTCTAAAATTCTGATGCCCCCTATGTAACGTTGGGAAACACCGATATACATATTTTTTATATTCAAAAATTGAATTATTTCCTAAATGAAGCCTAATTACAACTTGTTCAGGACACAAAACTTAGGTTTTAGGAAGAAATCATTAGGAAATTATTAAGAAAAAAACAGTAAGTAAATTTTCAAAACATATAATGGACAACTAAAATTCAAGTACAAAATAATTTATATGAAAGATTTTTTTATAATATTTTAATTTTTAGTAATTATTATTTAATTGTTTAATAATTTCAACATTCCATGTGAAGTCACTTCTAGATGAGTGCACTAAATTTAGTGAGACCCTTGTGCTTGATGCTTGCCGCAGAGAGATTTTATATTGGGCTCCAATTTAGTCAGCTTCAGTCTCAAGTCTCCCCGTTTTGTGATATCCAGTCGATTTCTTTTCTTTAGGAACAAATCATTTATGGCACTAAATCCACATTCAGCTAAATATGAAGATGGAAACGGTAACAATAGCTCTCTTGCAACGTTGGTTGAATTTGGGTATTTAATTTCTGTTTCATCACAAAGCCATGCCATCGCTCCTTTTATATTGAATAAAGTTTTAACTGACTCATCATTTTGCATTTCTGAGAGTTCTTCTTGGTACTGCATTGATACATCAGACAAATCCACTAACATTGGTTGCATCATCCAGGTTGGAAAATCAATTTGTTTTAAATCAGAAAACCTTTCTTTTAAATCAGCGGACAGAACTTTCAGATGATCGACAATAACAAGTACAGCGGTATCAGTCACTTCACATTTTTGCAGCCAACGAAACTGTTCAAAATTTTTGTTACAAATATATTTTTGACATAATTCAATAATTTAATGAAACCAAATATCTTCGCTTTTGCATCGACGAGAGTTTTATTTGTTCCTTGAAGTTGTTTATTTAATATATTTAGTTTTTCAAAGATATCGGCTAAATAACTCACAAATGCTTTACCATCGACCGTTAACAGATGCTTCATTTCAGGTTTGTCACTAATAGTATCAAATAGTTCCATGAATCTTTTCAAGCAGTTCCCTTTCGAGAGCCACCTTACTTCAGTGTGAAGTAAAAGTCTCACATGGTCTCCATTTTGTTCTTCACAAAAAAGCTTGAAGAGACTCTCACATTTGGCATTAGCTTTAATAGCATTGACACATTTTATAACTGATTTTAGTACTTCACGAAGAACAGGCGAAATATTTTTAGCTACCAAGTTTTCCCTATGAATAACACAATGCACAAGAAGCATTTCTGGATTCTCATCTTTCATCAATTTTAAGCAGCCATTTTTCTTGCCCATCATATTAGGAGCACCATCTGAAGCGCAAGATGTTATATTTTTCATTGGTATATTATTGTCATCTAAGTAATTTTTTAGCTTATTATATATATCTTTGGAGGTAGTGGTGCTCTCTAATGATTTACAGAATAACATTTCTTCAGCAAAATTACCTTTATCAATATATCTCACATAAGTTATCAGTACGGCTTCACTGTCTCTCAAAGTTGATTCATCCATTTGCACTGAGAATTTTCTTGTTTTCAGCTTTCCAACAAGTTGTATTTCAATATCTTCACTCATTTCATCTATTCTTCTGCTAACAGTATTGTTATTGAGTGGCATAGCTTTCACGTCTTTGTCATCTTTTTCCAGAACTGTTTTAAGAAATGCTGATATTGATGGTTTCATTAAATTCTCTCCTATAGTATGATTTTTCCCAGATTTAGCAATGAGTAAAGAAATTTCATAACTAGCCTCAAGAGTACGATTGACAGTTGCAGTATGAGCAATAAACAGAGACTTTAATGTTGCTCTTTTTTTCAAAATTCTTCTTTAAAGTTTGAAAGTAATCTAAATCTGAATTTACACGAGCATTAGGTTTCGCGTTCAAATGCTCCTCAAGACGACCTCGCTTCATCGATTCGTTGGTCAAGCATCGTTGGCATAAAAGACAAAAAGGTGACCTTTGATCGTGGACAGCGGGTATGAAACCAAATTTTAAGTATTCCTCTGAATACCGACGAACTTTTTTTTTTACTTGCACTACTCATTTTATTGCGCAACTGAAAGAAATAAATATAAGATAAATCAAAAACTAAAAATAAACTATGCATTAAAGTTAATTTAATTTTATTTTAATATATCAAAATTAATTATTAGTACGCTTTTTGAATGAATAAATCACACGAATTACTGAATTCGGGCTATTAAATCTGTGGTCTCTGTGAACAAGCAGATAAGTCTAATTTGTCAAAAATGAGATAAGTGCACTATAATAAAGTATTTATTATTTACTATTATGTGACACGCAGCTATCTTCGTTATTGTAGTTTTAGCGTGAGTAATAAATATTTGTATATTCGAATATATGCGTGTTTATATGAGAGTGTGAAGTTTATTTTTCCTCTCCTGCAAATTCGAGTTTTTGGACTTATTTGCTTATTTACTGAGACCACAGAAATACATATATGACAAATACATACCATTGTATATCACGGTTCTTCATTAATAATAATTCTGTGCGTGGACAAAGTAATTTTTATTTTAATCTGAGATCGTCAAACCTATCCAAATGTACAGTCACGATGCCCAAACGAGCGTTTGTATGAAAGGAATTACCTATTTCATATAACATGCTGAGTTTGCGGTAGGCTACAGTAGACAACCACTTTGCTTGCACATTGCATATGCCATAAGCAATCGTCCAATACAGTATGTACTATTCCTTCACTAGGCATAGTAAGCAATACTCTCCGAGCAAACTGTAGTTGATATTACTCCAAACTTTCAAGTGCAGCTCTATAGAAAGTACAACATTTAACGAATGCTTATTTAAAATTGAGATACCAACAATTCTTCTTTTGTACAAGTTAAATCATAGTAGGCGGTTGTTTTAAACTCTAGACGAGCAATTTTTGAATTGCCCCCCTGAACAATCAAATTGCCCCCATGTGGGGCGTGGGACCCACGTTGGGAAACACTGTTCTATAGCATTCAGGAATCTTCTACATATTCACGAATATTCTAGAAATTTTTCAAAAAACTGAAATATTATTTCAGTTATTTGATTTTTATACATATTAGAAAATATCTTAATAAAAATTTGTAGTCTTTATAAAAACTTTGAAAATTACGGAAAATGGAACGTGATTCCAAATGTTTAGGCGGCAGTGTATATATGCATAAGTACTATATACTATCGGTGTAGATACATTATAGTTAACCCATAAAATTAAACTACGCATGTAGTAGTGTAAAGGCATCGTTTTAATTATATCTCATATCGTGGCTGCCTTTACGAGATTATTATTATTCGGCTATATGGTGCAAGGAAGCCTGAGGCTTATGCTGCACCAGCCAAAAAAAAAAAAAAATTCCCTAATTACTAAGTAAAGTGTAAAGTGTGTTTAGGGTCAAACGGCACCAGGGGTTTCCCCCATCTCCGCGTTGCTTTCATTGTGGGTGAACCAGTTCGCTGGGAAATGCCAGAGATTTAAAAGTATATGGATATTGTATATGTGTAGTGTCATGTACTGTTGTTCATCTGGTTGTTAATCCGCTGGACCCCTACTGAGGCCCAACGTTGCCCCACTTTCACCCCGTGGAGGCAGACCAGGAAACAGCAGTAGACTGAGATTTAGTCTGGCAGGTCCTGCTGCTTAATTTCCTGAGATTTCGGCGGCTAGGACCTAAAAAAAAAAAAAGAGAGAGAGAGAAAAAAAAAAAAAAAAATATATATATATATATATTTTGGTAAATTCGATGAGGAATAACGCTAAATTTTTGAAAGGCCGAGTGTATGGGCGAAAAACGTAATTTGGAGTTGATTAAATCAATTCCGACGTGTAGGGCATTCGCTTGCATATGTGCAGGTAGAGTGGGTGGGGAGACTGAAGCCTGGCGGGGAGAAAAGACAGAAGTATGGAGTCGAGAGAGGAGGCAACCCCAAGTCACAGTAGGGTGTGCCCATGCCCCACCAGAAGGGAAAGTGGGAACGGCGAGGAGGGGAGGAGACAGTAAGACCGTCTCCTATCTCCCCCCACCGGAGATAGGGGTATTATAGATGGAGGCTAGGGCGCCCTCTTCAAGTCGCCAAATGGCAGTTGGCAACTGTGCTGCGTTGTCTTTCTTCAATGCCGAGTCGATTTCAGTCCAGTCGCTCGTGGGGTAAGCCTCAACCTTGTGTTTTTCACTTTCTTGTCTCAGGGTTTTTCTCTGTAGTAACTCCATTGGATAGTATTTTATGGTCTTGTACAGTTTAACTTGTGGTGGTCTTTCGTCAAGCACGATTTATGGTAATTAGCAGTTTTCTCCTCCTGCGCATATTGAGAAAGGCTCTGATTCCTCTTCTGTGTCAATGAAGTGGGATTCCAGTCCTTTCGGAAGATAGTGTATCTTTGTGATCAGGTTGCCTCTGAGATCTTCGTATTCTGGGCAGTTGTAGACCAAGTGATTCCAGTTCTCGACCTCCCCCACACATGCAGTTGGGGTCCTCAATGAAGCCGAACCTGAGCAGCTTCTTCTTAAAGGGGCCATGACCAGTAAGGAGCGAAGTCAAGTGCTTCCCCAGAAAGTAACAGGCCGGTTGGTTGGGGTATATTTTGCTGAGGTCAGGGAGGAATTTTCTTGTGATTTCTCCTTTTGTTGTATCGGTCCATCTTTGTTGCCACTCCCGAAGTAGGTAGGCCTGTAATCGGACTTTTTCTGCTTTTGTACTACCTGCTGGGTCAATTATGAAATCCTGGAAGGTGGCAGCAACCCCCCCTGGTGTGCAGGAAGAGCAAGCCAGCTTTTACAGTCTCCAAATCGAGGGGGAGCACTCCAGCAAGCACCTGAAACGCCGGTGTGCTTACTGTTCTGCATGCTCGTGTGGTTGTTAATAAAATGGTCCTTTGTATTATATCCAGAGTTCTCCTATTGCAAGCGTTGTTTTACTGTACCACACTGCAGCAGCATAAGTTATTGCAGGGATGAAGGTTGCCTTATAATACAACATTAGTGTTGTTTTTTTTAATCCCCAGTCTTTTCTCGTAACCCTCGCCACCAGTGCCGAGTAACGTCTTATCTTCGTCCTTATATATTGGAGGTGAGGTTGAAAGGATAAGTTTTTGCCTAGGATAACTCCTGGATATTTCATTTGGTTGGCAAGTTTAATGGTCACACCTTCTAATTCAATTTGGGGTGGACGCCGTATTTGCAGGTTTCCTTTTAGTAGAATAGATGTGGTTTTCATCGGTAAAATTTTCAACTGGTTTCTTGTAGCCCAGTTTTGTATTTTCTGTAGTGCTTGGTTTGCGGTGGTTTCCATTTGGGCTCTTGAGTTAGCCTCAATGGTAAGAATAAGGTCGTCTGGAAAGGCCTGGGCCCTGATCAGGTCCAGGAGCTCATTGAGGACCATGTTCCAAAGGAGTGGCCCCAAGACAGACCCCTGCGAGCAGGCCCTGAGTACAGATCTTGTGACTCTTTGGTAGTTGGCATTTATTTCTACTTTCCTGCAAGATAGGTAGTCCTCCATTACCTTGTATAGGTTGATAGGGACTGCAGCCACCCTAAGTCTGCCTAGGACGCTCGTCCACTATAGTGAGTCAAACGCCCCAGCAAAATCAATTGAAATGACTAGTAGGTATTTTTTTCTGCATTCTTGTGCCTTCCGAAGCAGGTTTCCAAGTGCATCCACTGCATTACTTCGAATAAGTAACGCTTCTCTAGTAGAGAAGACTACTGTTACTTATTCTCAGTGGGCACCACCACCCAGATGGCACCGTTTGAAAAATGGTATGGGATAACACAGTTTCTCTCCATATACTATGTGGATAACACATAGTATGTGGAGAGAGGCAAATTAGCATTAGCATTAGCATTAGTAGAGGCTTTTGATGCAAGAAAGCAAGCTTATGCAGCATCACCCAAAAAAAAAAAAAAAAAAAAACCACTTCCACTTCACCCCTCTGTTCGTTCAAAATACCTGTCCAGCTGAACCTTAAACTTATTTAGGCTATCAACTTCCACGACAAGGGATGGAAGTCTGTTCCACCAACCAACCACCCGCTGGCTAAAGGCAAATTTCCGCACGTCTATCCTACATCTGTCTTTCCTCAATTTGAATTTATGCCCTCTCAGGTGATTATTCTGAGCGAGAGGAAAAATCGATCAGCCTTGAGCCTACTAAAGCCATTATCCACCTCAATCAGATCACCTGGTCTAGTCTAGTTTGATGATGCTGCAATTTGAAGCCTTTCTTGGTAAGAGCACCTTTTGTTCCCATTAGCAATCTCATTGCCCTTTTAGCATTAGCATTAGTAGAGGCATTTGATGCAAGAAAGCAAGCTTATGCAGCATCAGCCAAAAAAAAAAAAATAAAGTAAAATAAATAAATAAAAAATAACCACTTCCACTTCGCCCCTCTGTTCGTTCGAAATACCTGTCCAGCTGAGCCTTAAACTTATTTAGGCTATCAACTTCCATGACAAGGGATGGAAGTCTGTTCCACCCGCTGGCTAAAGGCAAATTTCTTCTCACTTAAATCCTACATCTGTCTTTCCTCAATTTGAATTTATGCCCTCTCAGGTGATTATTCTGAGCAAGAGGAAGAATCCCATCGGCATTGAGCATGCTCAAACCATTCAAGGCTTTATACACCTCTATCAGATCACCTCGCTGGTGCCTAGTCTCCAGACACTGTAATTCGCAAAACTTAAGCCTTTCTTCGTAAGAGCACCCCTTTGTTCCATTCACCAATCTTGTTGCCCTTCTCTGTACTTGTTCCAGCATCTCTACATCCTTCTTGAAATGAGGCCTCCAGACCTGTATACAGTACTCTAAGTGTGGCCTGACCATTGCCTTATACAAGGGAATAATCACCTATTTATCCCTGCTAGAAAAATTCCTATATATCATCGACAATACACCATGAGCTACTCATGCAGCCCATCTGCACTGATCAGAAAACTTCATATCTGCCTGCACAACCATCCCCAGGTCCCTTTCATTCTCTACCACTGTCAGTGTAGTAC
Source organism: Mastigoproctus giganteus (assembly GCF_048544385.1). Lineage (NCBI taxonomy): Eukaryota > Metazoa > Arthropoda > Arachnida > Uropygi > Thelyphonidae > Mastigoproctus > Mastigoproctus giganteus. Next base: position 144,576,679 of record NC_143575.1, read on the forward strand.
CAGAGTTGATACGTTGCTCTGGGGTTGCTGTTTCCCATATGTAGTACTTTACATTTGTCAATGTTAAACTTCATTTGCCACCTCTCAGCCCATCTGCTCAACCTTTCCAGATCCTGTTGCAGCAGAATAGTGTCAGTAGTGTTCTTGACAACCCTGCCTACCTTTGTATCGTCTGCAAACTTCGACATTAAGCTTGATATACCATCATCTATATCATTTATGAATACAGAAAACAATAATGGACCCAACACTGAGCCGTGAGGGACTCCACTAATAACATTAGTCCACGACGAGCAGTGTCCATTGATTACCACTCTCTGTCTTCTCCCCCTCAGCCACCCCTTTATCCACAGCAGCAATTTGCCTCCAATGTCACACTGCTCCAATTTGTGCAGCAGCCTTCCATGTGCAACAGTATCAAAAGCCTTTCTAAGATCCAAGTATATAATATCAAAGTTATTCCCTGCATCCAGTTCTTTTGTGACTGCATCATAGTATCCAATCAAATTGGTCAGGCAAGACTTCCCCTTAACAAAACCATGCTGTGTCCGAGCTATATCTGAAGTCTTGTCTAAATGATCCTGCAGTGCTTCTTTAACTAGTGCCTCCATTAATTTTCCTGGAACATAAGTTAAACTCACAGGTCTATAATTACTTCTGTTAGTCTTTGATCCTCCTTTGTGAATTGGGGTCACATTTGCAAATCTCCAGTCTGTGGGTACCTCCCCTGAGTCCAAGGAAGCTCTCATAATTATGGCTAAGGGTTTGCTTACTTCCTCTGCTGCCTTCTTTAATATAACTGGATAGATCCCATCCACCCTGGGTGCCTTTCTTGTATTTATCTTCAACAATTTCTCCTCCACTTTACCCTCAGTTATTACAAGATTCTCTAGCTTACTGCTAGAGTTGAATACACCTCTGGGTTTCCCCTTGCTGAATAACTCCTCATGTGTGAATGTCGATGCAAAATATTCATTTAGTTTGTTAGCTACCTGAGCAGGATCATCAACAGTTGACCCATCGATATCAAGTGGACCAATCTGATTCATCCCCTTCCTTCTAGAGTTTACATAAGTAAAGAACTCTTTGCTGTTTTTCTTTGGAACCCTTGCCAAAGATTTCTCATAATCTGCCTTCGCCTGCCTAACCTCCTTTGTAACTTGGTTACAGATCAACTTGTATCTATCATAGGCTTCTGTATCATGTGTTAATTTGTATGTATCCCATGCATGTTTCTTCTCTGCCATATGCCTCATCAGTTTATCTGACATCCATTTAGGCCTAAACCTTGAACAATATTTCTTAGTTGGTATGTAAAGCCTAGTAGCTTCCAAGATAAGTTCTTTGAATGCCATTTTGCATTTGCTGTTGGAAAAATCATCAGTTGGTCCTACAGTACAAAATTTAAATATTGTCTCAGTCCATCGTAGTCGCCTTTACGAAAGGAATAACCCTTCCCTTTACCCCTAATGGTAGTTACCTCTTTAGTAAATCCCACTTCAGTACACTGTGATCACTGCCACCTAGTGGTTCATTTATCTGCAGATTCTTAATGCATGAAGAATCACTGCTGATAATCAAATCAAGAGTATTCCTCCCTCTAGTTGCCTCCCGAACATGCTGATGTAGAAAACAATCATCCAATAAATCCACAAAAGCCTTGCTAGTGTGTGAGTGACCAGCCCCCAAATTCCAGTCAATATCTGGGAAATTAAAATCTCCCATTACAAGACTCTCTGATTTACTGGCCCACTCTATTTCCCTGTACAGTTTCTTATTGTACTCATCAGAGTCATTAGGCCTATAGCACACTCCTACTTTCAATTTTGATCTCCCAATGCTTATGTCACACCAAACTGACTCGACACTGCACTGTCCAGCGATATCCACTGGCTTCACTTCCGGGGATTTTATGTGTTTCTTAACTAATAGCATAACCCCTCCCCCCCTTCCTATCCTGTCTATCCTTTCTGTAGACGTTGTACTCCCCAAATTCCAGTTCTGCATTCCTTATATCTGTGTGACACCACGTCTCTGATATCCCAACAATATCTGCCTTTGATGTTTCGAGCAATACCTCAAATTCATTAAATTTATTTACTAAACTTCTAGCATTGGTGTACATGCAAGTATACATGCACCTATTTCTATTCTTAGCTACCCTAACACAACCCATGTGTTTACTTGTACCGCAATGACTCCCAGCAGTCTCTGAAATATCCTGCATCTTGTTTTTCAGGCTTCTGCTCATTCCAATAGAAGCAGTGCAAGAATCTCTTTCACCTCTGCCAGTGGCTACTGTTAATCTATTGGTCTTTGTCTCCCTCCAAGCTAGCAGTTTTCCGACCCACCTAACACTGCCTCGATAGTATCAGCAAATATTCTTGCACCCTTTCTATTTAAGTGTATCCCATCTCTGTAGAAGCAATATCTCCTGTTTACAAGTACAGTCCAGGCCGAAAAAAATTCTACCCCTTGAGCCTTGCACAATCTTTCCAGGGCCGAATTGATCGACAAGGCTCTCATCATATACTCCCTCCTATCTTGTCTGGGCAGAATTGCAGACACTTTCAAATTCAACCCTATTTCACAGCTTTTTTTCAACAGTGACCTGTCCTGTACTTGTTAAGCAATTCTGCCGGTCTCCTACTCTTGATATCATTAGTTCCAACGTGTACAACTATATCACCTTTTGTGCCCTTAAAAGATGATCCACCTGGTCCACCACTATATAAAATGGTTTCTCTCCGAAGAATGCGGCGGCTTGCTTTTAAATAAAGCCGTGTGTAAAGATGGAAGAGTAAAAGAGGTGGAGGACCTGAGAACTCATGTAGGCAAGCCAACTCCAGGCGGCTGCCTGTTGAGCGGGCAGTTACATGGACTGTGCCCTCCACGAATTGTTTCTGAGCGAGATTGACCCTATTGGGTTATAAGATCATTGTAACGAGTACAAGTGTGACTAGATGGTGGAAACTGCCCCTTTCTGTTTCTGACGGCAGGTTTTCTTTATTCCCCCTGCTATCCCCCTTTTTTCTGATCTTTCTTAAATCTAATAGGAGCAGTAAGTATGGAAGAGGATTATTTATCCCTTACCCATATACAAACGGTGCCATCTGGGGAGCCTGATATTCACGGAGTTTCCGAGAATAGGTAACAACAGTCTTCTCTACTGGCAAAGCGTTGCCTATTCGAGGGGTTTGAGTTTTTGAGTGGTGTGAGTATGAGGAGTAACTGTCCATTTCCTCTTTCGACGGTATTTCTTTTTCCTCTCCTCCTATCACTTTCCTACACCTTTTTTTATTTCCTAAGTCTAATAGAGACAGTATGAGGATAACAGAGTATCTTATCCCATACCATTTTGCAAACGGTGCAGTCTGGATGGTGGTGCCCACTAAGAATAAGTAATGGTAGTCTTCTCTACTAGAGAAGTGTGACTTATTCGAAATAGTGCAATACCTGGCATCTTGTTGTGAAGGTAGCCACGATATGAGATATAATAAAAACGATACCTTTACACTACATAGGTAGTTTAATTTTATGGGTTAACTGTGGTGGATCTACACCGATATTATGTACTTAATTTAAGCCCATATGGAATTATGCCTTGTGCATTTAGTCTTTAAATATTCATATGTACATATTGTCTTCACCATGTGTTTCTTTCCTTCCGACGCTAGCAGCTCGACTAAAAGGCCGCCGTAGCCTAGTGGTCAGGCGCGCGGGTGCGTAAGTACACGTGCCTTAAGTGACCGGGATTCAAGCCCGGGACCACTGAATACGGTGCTGTTTCTATCTTGTGAACTCCTCTGACCGTTTGGTTGACCCGGAGTATAAACAGAAAACTTATTTATTTATTTTACTCATACACGGATTTTCATGAAATTTTATATTTATTCTTTTTCAAAATACTTGTCGAGGCATTCCAAGTTTCAATAAAGTCGGACAAATAAATATCCAGATATTATTGTTTCGTTTTCCCGTACAATTTAACAAATTGTACGGGAAAACGAAAGAAATCCATACATTTAATGTAATTTTAATGTATCATTGTTAGTTTTATCCAGTACAGTATAGTATTTTGATGAAAGGTATAAAAAGTATGTATGAAAAAATTCATAGATTAATTACAGTTTTAACGTAGCATTGTTAGTTTTATCTTATGCAGTATAGTCCGTGCATGCTGTGTTTTGTTATGTAAGACTCCTGCACGCGGTGCAGGTTGCGAAGACACACATGTATTTGTGTGTGTCTATACAGGGTGATTCTCTACCAGTGCGACAAACTTTCAGCAGCTGTAGGGGGCACAAAGACGAATCGGAATCACATAGCATTGCAGGTTCCGAAATGCCTTCGTCATGCGGTAGAGGACGTTGAACGGGAGGTCGCGTGAACAGCGATCCCGCTGGAAGTCAGCATTTGCGAACCGTTTCTATTGAAGAAACCAAGTAGCAAAAGTCCTCTGGAGTGGATAATCCGCAGGCTCCAATGATTGGACGCGTTGCAGATGGTATGAACTCATTTGGTTTGTTGACAGTATCCTCCATACAGTGGATTGGGAAATGCCCAATCGTTGGCCTATCGCTCGAGTACTCGTACTCGGATTGCCTTCTGCAAGACGTAGGACATTCTCCTCATTGTCTGGCGTCCTCGTCGTTCGCTCTCGATTCATGGTACCTCTCGTGAAACAACCAATCTCACGTAACCTTCTGTGCACACGTGCGAAAATTGTATGATGAGGAACACGCCTGTGCGTGAAACGTTCCTGGTACAAGCGCAGAGCGGTGCGCCCGTTATAGTCTGCAGCTCCATACGTGAGGTGCATGTCGGCCAGTTCAACTTTTGAATACTTGTCCATCCTACTGCCTCGGGAACCGGTTTGCAAATGATGACTTCCAGCGGGATCGCTGTTCACGCGACCTCCCGTTCAACGTCCTCTACCGCATGACGAAATCATTTCGGACCCTGCAATGCTATGTGATTCCGATTCGTCTTTGTGCCCCCTACATCTCCTGCAAGTTTGTCGCACTGGTAGTGAATCACCCTGCATATGTATAGAGAGAGAGGAACGAGAAAAATAGAGTATATGGGGAGGAGCGTAATCAATATTATACAGTTGTGATTAAACTGAACGGCTAAGTGTGGAGAACGTAACACTATAGAGCTTTATTAATTGTTCTGTAACGTTATAATCTTGGTAATTAATTGGTACGGGGATATTTACTTTTAACTTTTATTGATCAGAGAAAATTAAAAATTCAATTAATTTAAGGGAAAAAAATTGAATACCTGAAATTTAACCCACTGAATACAGTACTAACTTTTGTTTACGTTTAGCTTTAAAAATTTCTTTTCCGCTTTCCTCCCATCATCACACACTCATTTAGTTTTGTGTGAGACTTGTGGTATTCCCACCCCTAAAAAATTCCTCATGCTTGAACGTAGATGCAAAATACCTCTTCGCTGTGTCAGCAACCTCAGCAGGATCATCACTATTTAAACCATTCATATCTTAGTGTATTTACGTGATTCTTCACTTTCCTTCTACTGTTTACATAAAGAAGTCTGTTGCTTTTCTCTGCCAGTGACATTATTATATATACAGTATATATATTTAATATATTAAATGCAGTTTTAACGTAGCATTGTTAGTTTTATCCATTATAGTATTTTATACAGTGTAGTCCGTGCATAAAATACTATAATGTACTTATTATAATAATAATAATAATAATAATAAGCCCCTGGGGGTAAATCTCTTAATCTGTCTTTCCTTTCCTAAGCTCTTTTGCGACTTGTTTATATCTATCGTAGACGTCTCTGTCATCTGATAATTTATACAGTTGTAGACAAAGTCTCATAGGCGCCTCCGTAGCCAGGTGGGAAGGAGCAGCAGTGCGTAGCACACGCTTCTTGATTAGACCGGGGTTCGAGCCCGTCACCACCAAATACGGAGGATGCGGAAAGGTCAAGGGAATGACCACCGCATATTCCCGGAGCAATATGGCCTTAGTTACTAATGCTCCAAACAACAAACAAACAAACAAACCAAGTCTCATGGCAAAGAAGAAAAATGCATCTCATGCATTTTTCTTCTTTGCGACGGGTCTCATCAGTTCATCTGACATTCATTTATATCTAAGCCTTGAGCAGTATCTCTTAGTTGGTATAAAACGCCTAGTAACTTTATTATTACTTCCCTGAATGTTTCCCATATAGAATTTGCCGGTGGTAACATTGTTAGCTGGTTCCAGTGCACAAAATTTAAAAACTGCCTGAGATCACTGTGGTCATCTTTATGAAAGCAAAAACCCTTTCTTCCCTTTTCCCTTGACAATAGTTATACCTTTAAGTAAATCCCACATCAGTGCACTCTGTTCATTGTCACTTAGTGGGTCTTTTACCTGCAGACTTTTAGTGCATGAAAAATCGCTGCTGTTAATCAGGTCAAGAATACTGCTTCCTCTTGTTGCAACTCTAACATAAAATCATCCGATAAATCCACAAAAGTTTTGCTCGTGTTTGAGTGAGGAACTCACAAGTTCCGGACAATATGTGGAAAGTTAAAAAACCCCATTATAAGGCATTCTGATATATTAGCATTAATAGTGGCACATGATGCAAGAAAGCAATTTATACAGTACCAGCCAAAAAAAAAAAAAAAAACCAACGCATCCCATTTCATCTATCGATTCCCTCCAGACGTTTCTCTAGTTCTTCCTTAAATTTATTTAAGCTATCAATATCCACAACGACAGATGCAAGTTTGTTCCGGCAATCAACCACTCTCTAGCTAAATGCAAATTTCCACACATCTATTCTGCAACCATCTTTCCTCAATTTAAATTAATGCCTCCTCAAGTTAGTAATCTGAGCGAGAGGAAGAATCCCATCAGCATTGAGCTTGCTCAAACCATTCAAAGTCTTAAACACCTCAATAAGTTTACTTCGCAGGTGCCGAGTCTCCAGACTCTGCAATTTGCAGAACTGAAGCCTTTCTTCGTAAGAACACCCCCTTTGTTCCTCTCACCAATCTCGTTGGCCGTCTCTTTACTCATTCCAGTACTCTCCATCCTTCCTAAAATGAGGCCTCCAGACTTCTATGCAGTACTGTATATCATTGAAAAACCCCCATGAGCTGTCATGGCAGCCTGTCAGCACTGCTCAGAGAACCTGACTGCACGGTTACCTGCATACCTGACTGCACGGTTACCTCCACGTCTTTTTCATTTTCAGCTAACCCGAGTGTAGTACCACACAGTTGGTATGTTACTCTGCGGTTACTGCTACCCATATGCAGTACTTTGCATTTATCAATGTTAAACTTCAGTTTACACTTATTGGCCCATTTGCCTAACTTTTCTAGATCCTATTGTAGTACCATACTGTCATTACTGTTGTACTCATGCCAACCTTTGTATCATCTGCAGACTTGGACATTAAGCCTGATATATCTTCCTCCATATCATTGTTAAATATAGAAAACAACACTGACCCAACAACGAACCCTGGGGAAATCCACTAATAGTGTTAGTCCACGAAGAGCAGTGTCCATTGAGTATCACTCTCTGTCTTCTGTCACTGAACCATCCCTTTATCCATAGCAGCAACTTGCCTTTTTTGCCCTACTGCTCCAATTTGTATAGCAGTCTTTGATGTGAAACAGTATCAAAAGCTTTCCTGAAATCCAAGTACTGTATGCGATATCAAAATTATTTTTTGCAACCAGTTCCTTTGTGATAAAATCTTAGTATCCAGTAAAATTGTTCAGACGATTTCTCCTTAACAAACCCATGCTGTGTCTGAACTATTACTGCAGTCTTTTCTAGGTAATCGTCATTACTTCTTTAGCCAGTGACTTCATTATTTTCCCTGTAACAGAAGTTAAACTAATAGGTCTATAATTACTCGTATCACACTTTGATTCCCCCTTTGTGAATTGGGTATAAATTTGCACTTGTCCAGTTCGTGGGTCCCTGTCCTGAATTCAATGTTACTCTCATAATTATGGCTATGGGTTTGCCTACTCCCTTCGCTTGCCTCTCTTAATATAACTGGATAGTTTCCATCCACTCCAAGTGCCTTTCTTATGCTAAACTTCACTTGCTTTCGCTTGCCTATCCTTTTTGTGACTTGATTTCAGATTAATTTATATCTACCATAGGCTTCTGTGTTGCTCAATAATTTATATGCATTCCATGCACTTTTCTTCTTGCCACGATTTTCATCAGTTCATTTGATATCCATTTAGTTCTTGAAGAGTATTTTTTAGTTTGTATAAAAGCCTAGTAGCTTCTATGATTAATTTCTTGAACGTTTCCCACTTAGAATTTGCTGATGGTGACATCATCAGTTGGTCCCACTGTATAGAATTTACAGACTATCTGAGACCACTGTAGTCACTTGTACAAAAACAAAAACCCATCGTTTTAGCCTTGATGTTATATCTTTAAGTAAATCCCAGATCAATACACTGTGATCACTAGTGGTTCTTTTATCTGCAGATTCTTAATGCTTGAATAATCACTGCTGGTGATCAGATCAAGAATATTACCCCCTTGACTCTCTAACATGTTATATAAAACAGTCATTCGATAAATAAATAATTCTTGCTAGTCTGTGAATAACCAATTCCTTAGTTTTGGTCAATATCTGGAAAGTTAAAATCATTTATTGTAAGACATTCTGATTTACTGGTCTACTATTTTGCCGTAGCGCTATTCGTTGTACTCATCAGTCTTTAGGCCTAACATCACTCATTAGTCATATTTGCTTTCCCAGTGCTTATTTCATACAAGTCTGGCCCAAAATTGCACTGATCTCCCTTATCTACTGGATGAACTGCCTTAGATTTTATCTGCTTCTTAACTAACAGCATAACTATCATCCTATCTATTTGTCCTTTTTTGTATACATTATACTCCCCATATTCAAATTCTGCATCCCTTATATCTGAGTGACACTTCTTTAGGTTCTGTGTTCAATTTGAGCATTGGAGACTAACGTTTTCCAGCCAATTCTGTGTCTTGCTTTGTGAAATAGTTCTTGTATCTTAAGACCCCCCCCCGTCCATTCTTTGCTATTATCACAAGCCACTTTTTTCTTTGCCTTTCGCCTTTAATCTTCCCTTGCAGGATTAGTCTGCAGGTCGTATGGTGGGCCTATTATATATGCCCGAGGTAGGCAGTTTTTCTGTTTGCAGTTAGAAGTGTTCTTGTGGTTCTTGCCCTCTTAAGGACCCGCTCATTGGTGACCCGATCTAGCCACAGAATTTTGAGCATTCTTCTGAGCATCCACATCTCGAAGGCTTCCAGTTTCCCGATTTGCCCCTTCCGCATGACCCAGGTCTCACATCCATGTAGGAGAATGCTCCATGTGTAGCATTTGGCCATTCGATATCTTTTCTGGAAATCCAGTTTCATGTCACAGAGGAAGTTCTTAAGATTCTTAAATGCCTCTTTGGTGCCTTGGTCATTATTAATTGTAAAGATCTTCCTTAGATATTGAAATCTACTCACTTGTTCGATGGAGGGAGTTGCCACAGCGTATTTTGATTCTAGGCAAGGTGTTTTTGCTTAGGACCATAGTTTCGACTGCTTTAGGCTGCTTAGACCAGCGACCTATCTGGTTGCTGACTGTTACCACTTTGTGGAGGAGTGTTTTTAGCTTTTCCTCTGATGTTGCAATGAGGGCAGTATTACAGGTTACTGATAACTGAACCATTAACAGTAATTCCTTCTTTAGAATCTCCTCACTCCTTTCTGGATTTGTATCCAGTGTGTGTTTTCTCCTTCTGCAGTGATTGCCGCTTCTTGCTCAAATTATAGTAAGTGTAGTATCTTTATTTCCTTGGGATTGATATTTGGATCTTGAGTGACACTACGTCTCAGAAGTCCCAACCATATCTGCATTTGATGTCTTGGCTAGAACTTCAAATTTATTTATTATACTCCTAGTCAGTGGCGGATTACCCATTAAGGCAATGAGCCACGTGCCAAGGGGCCCCAGGCTTTGGGGGGCTCCAAGCCAAGACATTTTCCTATAGTGTTCTAAAAAAAAAAAATGTTTTCAGTAAACATAATAAAAATCTTGATTAATTTAAGCAAAAATTTCAAAAGTACAAAATTTCATTTATTTGCCACCTAACTTTTTTTTATTCTTTTTTTTTTATTATTATTTTTGGGGGGGCGCCCCCAAATATAATCTGCGTAGGGGCCCCAACTACCCTTTAATCCGCCACTGCTCCTAGTACATGCAAGTATTCGTGTACCTGTTGTTACTCATAGTTACTCTAACGCAGACGATATACAGGGTGTTTCAGAACTTCTAAGAGGGATAGGGTACATCCTGACAACTTGAAATCATATAGCAATGTGGGGTCGGAAATGCTTTCCTGAAGCGGTGTTGTACACAGAAGCACCATAAAAAGAAAAGAGACCGTAAGTGAGAAATCGTTTTAATAATACATGAAAAGAAGCAAAAGGTACATGGATTAAAGTAAGTGTTCGAAGTTTCTTCAACCTCGTATTGCTTTCGCACAGTGGTACCTTGGAAAATGTGCTACAAATCCCCTTTTTCCTGCTGAAGTGTTGTTTTCCGATGAGGCATCCTTCACAAGGGAAGGAATTTTCAACACGCATAACGACCATATCTGGGCGGTCGAGAACCCGCATGCAATACGACGTCGTGCAGCACAGATTCGATTTTCGGTCAATGTATGGGCCGGTATTACGGGAGATCACCTCATCGGACCTTACCTGTTACCGTGTCGTCTAACCGGACCTATCTACTTGATCTTTCTGCAGCAAGTATTGCCACAACTTTTGAGAGATGAACAGATTTCTGCATCGACGCAACAGACAATGTGGTTCAAACACAATGGAGCCCCTGCCCATTATAGCGGAGATGTTCGTAACTACCTGGATGTCACATTTGGTCAACAGTGGATCTGACGTGGTGGTCCCGTGCGTTGGCCTGCTCGGTCACCCGACCTATCATGTCTTGATTTTTATTTCTGGGATCATATGAAATCACTAGTTTATGACACCCCTGTTGACAATGCTGAGGAGCTGGTTGCAAGAATCGCAGTAGCTGCCGAAGAAATTCGAAATTCGCCTGGAGTATTCCAGAATGTTCGGATGTCCATGCGTCGGAGATGTGAGGCGTGCATTGTAGCCCGTGGAAGAAACTTCAAACACTTACTTTAATCCATGTACCTTTTGCTTCTTTTCATGTATTATTAAAACGATTTCTCACTTACGGTCTCTTTTCTTTTTATGGTGCTTCTGTGTACAACACCGCTTCAGGAAAGCATTTCCGACCCCACATTGCTATATGATTTCGAGTTGTCAGGATGTACCCTACCCCTCTTAGAAGTTCTGAAACGTTTAACTGAAACACCCTGTATACTTATTCCATGATGACTCCCAGCCATGGGCGCCGGCAGGATATTTTGAAAGGTGGTGCAAAAAAAAAACAAAAAAAAAACAAAAAAAAACAGCAGAACGTCGATTATCCAATCCCCCCCCCCACTCCCAAATTACAGAATCTATTTTTAGCTGCGTGGGTAGCACAGTGGTATCGTCACCGTCCTCTTCACACCTGGTGGAAAATACCCGGGTTCGAACCCGGTCGATGACGCGAGTAACTTTAATGGGCTTTTTTCACTCCGTGGCTGAGTTAGTCGGTCTCAGGCGTAGATAGCAAGGTTTTTCCCCACAGAAACTCGGGGTGTTTCGTCCAGCAAAACCGGCAAATCGACCAGAGAACACACGCAATTTACATATATGGTATATGTAAGAGATTACGGGTGGCCCCAAAATAATAATTTTAGTTTTTTTTTTTATCTACTTTTAGTTCACTGGCTGTTATGCTGAAATATTACTCCTGCTGCTTGATGCATTCGTTTCCGATTATTTATTTGAATATATATGCAGTATAGCATGGAAATAGCCTTAATTTGTCATTACAGGAGTTACAAATCAAATGTTGGCTTTAACTAGTGTGTGGACCCAGGATAGTCTCTCGTGACCCTGTTGCGTCATTGTCTGTTGTACCGTTGTCCGTTGTGAGCGCGGGACTATGTTGGGGGGGGGGGGGAGCGGTTACCTTTCACTAAGTGTGCTGCGAGCCACTGCAGTGTGAGGTTATTTCAGGCGTTTTGTTTCTAATCGCTGTTTATTTATGGTTTCTACAAAAGAGAAGTCAGGGCGAACCTATTTCTGGACCTCTGTTAAGCGAAAAAACGTTACGATTGAATCAAAATTTTAAAAGCCCATCTGAATTTAAAGCCAGTACAGGATGGCTGAAAATTTTCAAATTTTGCCACGGCATAAGGGAGCTTGAAATTCAAGAAGCTTTATCAGGTGATGAAGCAGAAGCTTTTAAAGAGTCTTTTCTGAAAGTGGCGGAGGAAGAAGGGTTTCCAAGGATGACGTTTACAATGCAGATGAAACTGGTCTTAATTGGAAGTCACTCTCTCTTAAATCAATCGTATCACGACCCGAAATGGCTGCTCCTCGTTTCAAAGCTAACAAATAGCGTGTTACAGTTATGGTGTGAGTGCAAATGCAAGTGGACAGCATGTTTTACCATTGTTGGTGATTGGGAAATCCGAGATGCTTTAAATCAAAGGTGTAAAGTTCTTACCAGTACGATATAAAGGACATAAAAAATGCTTGGATGAATTCCAACGTTTCTTTGGATTTTAGCCAAGATTTTATTCCAAGTGTGAAGAGGTATCGAGAAAATTAGGGTAAAGCTGTTAAAGTTTTGTTTATTATCCATAATGCACCATCCCACTCTCCTCTCGAAAAAATGAATTCAATTGACGAGAACTTCATTGTCAGGTTTTTACCGCCAAATGTTACACCCCTGCTGCAGCCAATGGATCAAGGTGTTATGGAAAAACTAAAAAAGATGTACAAAAACAAGTCTTGCGTCGCTTGCTACCACCAGAGGGAGATAAAAGAGCGTGGTTGAGTTTTCAAAGCTCAACATTAAGGATTGTTGCTACATGTTAGCAGATGCCTGGAACATGTTGTCGGAGAGAAATCTGAAAAAGGCATGGCATAAACTTTGGGGTGCTGTCGAAGAGACGGTCACGCATGTGCAAGATTTGAATGAAGACGTAGGTGAGATTGTAACTTCATTTCAAGGGATTCCCGAGTGTGGGCAAGATGATGCAGAGGCATGGTTAAACAACGATGCTGATGATTTTTGTTATCCATATTTTAACCAAAGAAGAAATTTGTTGCATTAGTCCAGGATGAAGAACGTGCTGTCTTTAACCAAGGTGGTTCTGATGACGAAGAAGAAGAGGGAGCTGGCCTGCTCACGCGGAGGCGTTCACTGGCTATAAATTGCAGTGGCATGGTGTGAGCAATTGTCTGAATGCAGTTCTACGGAGATATTGCTATTAAAGAGGATGAGAGACGTCGCCACGAAAAAAAAGACAATCCCGCATGGTTCAAAGAAAAATTCAAGATTCCATATTTTAAAAAATAAACCTTCCCAAGATTCATTATACTCTTATTTGTGTACAGTTACTTTTGTTTATTTCTGTGTATGTTAAAAAAATAATAATAAATAAAAATAAAAAATGTGATTTATAGTTGAAATCATGTACAGTGGCGGACAAAAAAACTGCATCACTTGTGAATTTTTCCCACAGTGTGTTTTGCACTGCATTGTGGGTTGCAGAAATGTTCGAAATACATTTTTTATTATTATTATCTGTTTATTTCCATAAGGAAACCACCCCTGGACGGCAAAGTGCCAGGAGGGTGCTAAGTACATATCAGGGTACGAGATACTACGTGCAGTGGGTTACATATACTGAACACGTAGTCTCGTCCCGAAATATTATATACACATTTTATGTTTAATATATACAGTATTTACACATTGATGATTCTGTACATACATTATACAACTGATATATTTACAATTCACTAATAATTCCATCTATAAATTATATATTAACATAACTGTTACAGAAGGTATATTTTTACAGTCAACAAATTATTATTGTTCTTAAAGCAGAAAGTTTCTCTTTTACTCTAAATTCTTTGGTACTTTGCAGCCGATTCATATTTCGGTAAGTCTGTACGAATCCTGGAAGATCTCTTTCCGGTATTTTGCATCCTCACACAGTTTTTCGGCATCTATGTGTAGTGAGTTAAATATTTTCGCTGCATTTGATGGGAAGAATCTTTGCAGGCTACTAAGATTGTTCAGGACTGAACGCAGTGGATTATTTACTTCTCCGCAACGTCTACCAGTGGCACGTGGTTTAACTAGAATATTATCCAGGACTGGAGCATCTACTCTGCCTATGAGCATTTGTGCGAGAGTGTGTATGTTCCTGTTAATTGTCCGCTGCATCCAGGGTGTGATGTTAAGGTTTGAGTAGAGAATGGCCCTTGAGATAGTAAAAGGGTGGCCAGCAACTCTGTTAAGCCATCGCAAGAACCAGTACTCGATCCCAAGGACGGACTTATAATGTGAATCTGGAGCTGAAGACCAGATTTGCGAGGCATACATTGCAATTGGCAGGACACACATTTAAATGTACTTGGTCGCTAGCTGAGGATCCCTAATTCCTACCAGTTCCTGTCTGGTAGCCCCATAAAGCGGCAAATATTTTTGTCTTCATATGGGCGAAGCGTTGAGCAAAGGTGAGTCTGTCATCCCACTTAAGACCCAGGTCCAGGTGAGAGTGCACTTTTTCCACACTAGACCCGTTCACAGAGATCGAGATGTCATTTTTATTCTGCTTGCAAGTTATGGTCATTTGGGCAGACTTCTGCGCATTAATACGGAGCCCGATGCAATCCAGGTAGCTCTCAAATTCTCGGATTGTGCTATTTGCCATCTGACAAATACCTTCTGCTGATTCATGGTCTTTGGAAGTGATGAAGAATTTTACATCGTCAGCATATGTTATAAAATTGTAGTACCGTGCAAGAAACGGCTCCAGGGCGGCCGCGAAGAGAGTAGCCGAAAGAACTCCCCCTTGTGGCACTCCTCGCGAGATGGTAAAGCAAGATTGTAGCTTTTGGTGCTTAACAATAAGTTTTCTATGTTCTAGCAGGCTGGTCATTATAGTTAACAAATTTCCTCTTACATTAAAATAATTCTTTAAAATCGCAATGAGCGCTGGAATTGAGACGTTGTCGTAGGCTGCGGAGATATCCAAAAAAATAATATCAATTTGCTTTTTCTCATTTAGTGCTTTCTGCACGCGAAAAAGGGTTTCCAGTAAGTTTGTTATTGTTGATCTACCGGAAATAACTGAGTGCAAATGTGGTGGTCTATGGCTGAAGCAGTGTTGATTGATGGTGGGAAGCAGTGCTTTTTCGAATACCTTCTGTAGGGTGCAACTGACAGAAATTGGTCTGTAATCCTTAGCCAATTTTGGGTGTTTAATCTTTGGTATTGGGGTTACAATGTAATTTTTCCAGGCTTGCGGGAAAGCTCCTGACCTAATGATTTCCTGATAGATGTGCAGTAATAGATCTATTATAAATGGGCTACTTATCTTAAGGATGAACATTGGAAATTTGTCTGGTCCAACAGTGGCCTTATTGGGCAGATTGTTGATTGCTTTCATTACGCTCTCTTTGGTGATTTGTATTTCACTCAAAGGAGGTCTTGTTGGTTCCTCTATTGCCGAATAGTTTCGCTTGTTTAAATCTTTCAGGAATTCAAAAATTTTGTTACCATTATCAGTGTTCTCAATTTGATTCAGTCCATGCAGGTTACTAAAAGTGTTATTAGCCCATTCCTTGAAAATGCATTCGGTCATATTCTCTGTGCTATTTCTATTGCTAGTAATTCTTTTTGCTCTTTTTAGTTTATTATGAACAACACTGCAATGTGCCTGTCGTTTTGCTTTAATGAAATGTGCTCTTTCTTTCTTATAACGAATGTGATAGGCAGGATGACCCGTTCTTTGCCATTTTCTATACAGTTTTTGCTTCCTGAGGAAACTTGCTTTCAGTTGTGGGTTAAACCATTCTTTTGTTCTCTCAGATATTTTGATTTCTTTTGCTGCTCCTTCCAATGCTGTTTGGTATAGCTTTTTAGTGATCATTTCTAAAGCTTCGTCTACTGGCTTTTCTTGCAGGTCATTCCAGTTGTAACTAGTCAGGTGACTGAGAATGACCTCTGATTTAATATACTTCACGGAGAAAAGATACTTACTTTGCTTTTCCCAGTTCGTGTGGTTACCCTGCATGTATTTGTGTATCTTCAGTGCTGCTTCTATTTCAATGGGATTGTGGTCCGATTTAAATTTTATGCAGTTTTGCGCTAGCCTTATGTCTAAGGAACTATGATACAACAGGTCAAGTTGCTGCATTCCCCTTGTCACTGGTGTCGGGAGCTGCGTTAAGTGCAATGCACCCAATGTCGCATCCAGCTCTTTCTTGGCCTCCCTGTGTTTCGGAAAAGGCAAATTAAAATCTCCCGCTATTATTGTGTCGACTGATGGCTTTAGATTTGCAGCAAGCCAAGCATAGAGTTCGTTTCTTGTCTCCTTTGTGTGCTCAGGTGGGAGGTATATGATGCATAACTGTATTTTCACGTGCTCTTTTGAAAAGGTAACGCAAATCCCTTCAAAATTATTTGAATTGGTTTTTCGTTCTCTTATAGGCTGGTATTTATTTTGATAGCAAATTATAACTCCCCCCCTCCTTGCCTATCTGTTCTTCCGGTTCCCACACATTTGCAGTTTGCTGCCGCAGTTAGCCGATCTAACTGTTTTCCATTTCCCAACCAGGTTTCGATTAGGCAAATGAAATCCAGGTCCTCGTACATCATCATCGTTTGTAGGGTGTGGAGCTTATTTGAGATGCTCCTCATGTTTTGTACAAACAGGTGGATGTGATGTTCTGCATCCCCAGCTGGGGGTAGTTTTTTTGATTGCTATTGAGCCCGATTCCTTGCATCATTTTTAACCAGTGGTCTGGCCCATCTGTCTCTGTAGGGCTTGACTAAGGTACCTACTGGCCAGGCGCTTACGTCTTGTAGGCGAGTTGCTTTATCTGGTGGACAAGAGATTATAAAGGAGGAGTAAGCTGGGTGTCGTGTTTTCACTTGCTTTACTTCCACAGTTATCCCATGTTCGCCCTCACACATGGCTTTAATGTTTCTGGGCTGTGTTGTGGGTCCCAGCCTTGATACAAAAATTTGCTCTCTGGTTGCAACGGAAGTAATGTTGTACATTTCAGAAAACCGTTTGTTTGTTTCAGGTGTGTTACAGGAAGACACGTTAATACTTTCTCTGTGAACTGGATTACGTCGTCGGCTGTCCTCGGCGAGAGTAGGCATGAAATTTTGGGATGGGCGGGTTTTTCTACCCTCAAAAGTGTTATGCTTTTTAGGTAGCATAGTGATGTGCGCATAAGTGAGTGGGTTTGCAGGAACATGATTTGAGGGGGAAGATGTAACTCTGGCGTTCGTACTCTTGGAATACATGCATGCTCCAATCATTTCAGTTGATTCCTGTTGTCCTAATATTTCTGAGGCTTCTTTATTTTGGTTTCGACTTTTCCTAGTGGAATGTGTGGAGCCGTTTCCTTGTGCTGCCCCTAAAGTTTCACTGGGTTTGGTGCTATTGCTTGCGAGGTCCTGCTGCAAACAGACAGTTCGCGGCTGGGCTTGAGATTCACATATTTATTATTTGGCTGTCTTGTAGTTTTGCAATTCTTTCTGATATGTTTTCCCCCGAATTCAATTCTTTTCTTGTCTTCTGTTTGTGATTTTCAGTGCTTTCTGTCCTCCTGTACAATCCATGCATATCACTTCTACTTTTCTTTGGGTAGCTCTGCCTCGCATAGCAAGTTTCGTCGGTTACGGGGGTCGTTGAGCCACCTTGTGCAACGAGGACGGATTCAAAGCATCCTAGCTTTTCCTCCAGTCGTTTAAGGGTGTGCAATATTTTACTGTTTTGTTCTTTGAGAAGAAAATTCTCTTCCTGCAGTAGCATTTTATGTACAGGGATGAAATTGCTCGCGAGGTTTTCAGCGTATTCCACAGCCTGCATCGAAAAGGGGCTGTGCAGTCTGCAAGGATATCCTTTAATTCCGTACGCGAGACATATTCTTTACGGTTCTCTTCCTGCCTTTCATTCGGGCTATGATTGCTCCTCTGTCTAGCGAAACCCCCTTCAGAGTGCTCGCAGTCTTCCGGGCAAATATCGCATCCCAAGGTTTCAAAAATTGATCCTTCAGGATGGCCCAAGATGCCATTTCCAAGGTCAGTCTGGGAGAGGATTTCTCTTGTTGCTTGTTCAAGGTAATTAACCTGTTCTGTGCAAGAATCTTCACAAATGACTTCATTAGGTAATTCTTCATTATTTTTCCCTGTTTGTTGCCTACAGGCGTTACATTCAAACTTACGTTTTCTAGTTTTGTTTAATCTCTTAATATCTACAGAAGTACAATCAGGCTTATTGCAATAGTTTTTGTGACAAGTAACGCATTTAATTATGAAGTCATCATTGGTCAGACATATACAGCAAGTAAGCGGCACGGCTGATGCGCTGAAATCTGTCATTCTGAAATGCAAATGGAAGCCGGAATTTCAGTAATTTCGAGGCAGGTAGTCTTTAGTACAACAAGATAGGGCACTTCTATCGTTCGATGACTAGCCTATGAAATATGCAGGTGGAAATGGGGGAGGTTTTAATCCCTAACTTTGTCACCGCTTGACCTTGTTCAGAGCTTAAGTGCCGTATTGCCTTAAGCAGAATATTGCTATGTTCCGCTGCACTGAATCGCTATAAACCAACCGTTCCTTTCAACTATTACGCGAAGTATGAATGCTTAAAATCAAGATTAGACATATTACCTGTTCAGGATTCCATTAGTAGACACTATATCCAGATTCCACTTCTCATAAGCTCTCTGTCAATATGCAGTTCATTTATGATCCTTTCAGGTTAACTTAGGTATTTGAGTATTTTTAGGAGCACATAATTCAGTAACTCTCTGACCTTCGCCACCTAGCGGTACTTATCTTTTGTTAGATGGGATATATATCCTGTATCTCTGTGAATGAAATCCAGTGAAAAGACTTAACCTGATGTACCTAATTGCCATAAATATCTTCCCAAAGGGTAAAATGCATAATTAATGGAAATATGAGAATTCATGCAAATGGCAATCATGACAACCAAACGCACATTTTATTGCATTTACGTGTACAAACTGAAATGACAAGTTAACGTAATAGTATTATATACTGTAAATCAGAAAAATAAGTCCTCAATATTTTGTTGGTCCTCCTCGAATTGCAATTAGAGCCTTGCAATGATCTGGCCACCAACTTCTGGATATACAGTTGCCCAATTTCATGGTACCACACCCTTACAATGCTCTCCTGCAGCAGAATCTTACTTGTTGGCTTCTTCTGGGCAATTTTAGACGACACTACGTACCAGCAATTTTCAATAGGGTTCAAATGTAGACTGTTGCCGGGACAGTAATTCCAACATTTCTGAGGTATGACTGCATCTTAAGGGAGAAAATCGAGGGAAAAGATTGGTGTAAGTATGTTTTAAGTCTTCTGAGACAAGAAGACAAACTCATCACTAAATCTAAATAGCATAAAACTTACCAATTTTGTTGTGTGGCAAGGTGCTGAGTCCTATTGAAAAATGCAGTTTTGGACGTCTCTGTAGTGATCCCTAATAACGGGTTTCAGGAACTCCTCCAAGATAGCATAGCAGTGTGGGTTTGTGCATTCACCGATCCGTTAATAAACTTAATTCGATCCACCCCTTTGCTTGTTATGCATCCCCAGACGATCTGACCAGCGGGGAATTTTACAGTCGGTGTTATGCAGTCAGGATGGTACGCCTCCGATTTTCGTCTTCTGACCTATCGCTTTCCATCCGAGCCATGCAGGCCTGGGTTTAGGATGCCCGAGGGACGGGATTTTATTATTTAGTTTTTATTATTTACTTACAATTTATTTTATTTTATTTTGTTCTTTATTTTTTTATTTTTATTATTTATATATATACATTATTTATGTGTATATATATATATATACAAAGGGTACTAGGAAAGTTTTGCAATATGACGCAACAATGAATTACAGGAAGCTGCTTGTTGCTGCATGTTGAGACATGTTCATACGTGCATAGTAGCCGCCGTGCCAAGTCGATGGGCTCAGTTATTCATTAGTAGTGAGAGTGTAAAGTGCTTGCGATGGCATCGTGGTCACGAAATAAGATAAGGACAGTTTTGCGGTATAATTTCGTGCGTGGTTTAACCATAGACCAGTGCTTAGAAGAAATGACTCTTGCACTAGATGATGATTGTCCACATCGTACAACGATATTCAGGTGGTATAGAGAATTCCAAAGGGGAAATTTCACTCTGGAGGATTCTGAGAGGCCGGGAAGGCCACGAACGTCAGTTACGGAGGAAAACGTTACTGCTGTGAGGAAAATGCTTGACGAAAACAGGCGAGTGACCTACCAACAGATAGAGGATACTTTGGGCCTAAATGCACCAGCAATTCGTTCGATTCTGCAAGATCATTTGTACGTGAAGAAACTTTGTTCTCTCTGGGTGCCGCATCAAATGACTGAAGAGCAGATGACACGACGTGTGACTTGGTGCCGGGAGATGTTAAAAAAGTTTGATAAGGGACAATCTCGGTATGTGAACAACATCGTGACAGGTGACGAGACTTGGCTGTACTATTATGATCTGCCGACCAAGGCTCGAAACAAAGTTTGGGTCTTTGATGATGACGACACACCCGTAATTGTCAGAAAATCCCGATCTGTAAAGAAGAAAATGATAGCTGTATTTTTCAAATCGAGTGGAATTGTGGAACGTGTCATTTTGGACACGCAGAAGACAGTCACAGCTAAGTGGTATACTGAACAATGCCTGCCTAAAATCATTGGATCTATGAAGAACCTGCGGCCAAAGTCAGGAATGGACACCTGGTACCTCCATCACGATAATGCTAGAGCTCACCGCGCCAAAGCCTGCACCGAATATTTGACCACGACAGGACTGAAACTTCTGGAGCACCCTCCCTACAGTCCAGACCTTGCTCCCTGCGACTTTGCACTGTTCCCGCATGTGAAAATGAAGCTAAAAGGGAGGCGGTTTTCCAGTGATGAGGACCTTCTACGGGCTTGGGACAACGAGTGTGCTTTACTCCCTAGTGAAACTTGGCAGAACTGGTTTAAAGATTGGTTTCGGAGGATGGAGAGGTGTATTGAATGTAGAGGAAATTACTTTGAAAAAATTAAATAAACAAAGCTGTATTGCAAAACTTTCCTAGTACCCTTTGTATATATATATAATGTATTTTTTTTTTTTTTTTTTTTTTTTTGCTCTGATATTAGGGTAGTAAGACCTGGTAAACTAGAGGGTTCGGAGAGCGGCCACGGTACATACGTAATTGTGGCCTACCTCCCCGTGGTGTAGACGGACAAGTGAGTAAGCTTTCCAGGTGATCGCCAGCCCGGCGACAAAACAGCTAGAAATAACTAAACAACACATACACTGCACGAACATAACATTACACACATTTCTGGCCTTCTACAATGCTCTGTAATCATCACAGTGTACAAAGGCGGAGTTGAACTGACGTTCAGGTGAGGCGCCTCCGTAACCAGGTGGGCAGGAGCAGCAGTGCGTAGCACACACTTCTTGATTAGACCGGGGTTCGAGCCCGTGCCCACCAAATACGGAGGATGCGGAAAGGTCAGGGAATGACCACCGCATATCCCCGGAGCAATATGGCCTCAGCTGCTAATGCTCCTGAAAACCAAATAACAAACAAACAAACGTTCAGGTGCCGTCCTACATAAGATACTATACATGTCTACATGTATGTTGAATTTGGCGTTTTAGTCTTTGGCTCGAACTTTGTTGGGCTCTTGGCGCCCCACTCTTCTGCTGCTGCTGGCTGGTTGCCCCTGATCTACCTTCCCGTGGTGGCGGCGGCGTGTTTCCGACCTGCTGATTCCGGGTAGCCAAACAGCCATGTGGACATGTGTTTTGTAAAGGGCGGCTCCTAGAACGTCTGTTCAACTCCGCCTCCTATCTCTGTGAAGAGCAGTATCACTACAAATGGGCCAGAATGTGAATGACATAGGTTTGTGTGTATTATGTGTGTGTTCTGTTCTGGCCTCTTGGCTACCCAGAAGCATCAGTCACCTGGACAGATGATTCTGGGTACTCGTCCACACCACGGGATGGTGGGCCAGTCCCAATAAAACACGTACCGTCTCAAAAGAAACTCTGACCCACCTGATGTTGTCAAAAGGTGGACCAGGTTCCTCTGGGGGGCCCATTCCAGAGGAAGTGAGAAAAAAAAAATAATAAAAAAAAAAAATAATAATAAAAAAATCCTGTGGTGTAATTTAAAAAAAAGAGAGAGAGAGAGAGAAGCTACACTAGTGGAGAGAGGAATGAAGGAAAAAAAAAAAAGTACGTTATCACGAAGAAAAAATAAAATGAATTAAAAATAAAATTTTTAAGCTGCTGTCTGGGGATCCCCAGTAGTAGCCTGCGTTATTCTGTAGGAGGCTTTCCTGCTCGTGAATACTTGTGGAAGGCATTATGGTTCTGTGGTGTCTGTAACAGAATGTCCAGTTGGTTTTCAGTGAGAGGGATGGTATTTGCCAGGTCTTGCCTCAGGTCCTCATAGAGAGTGCACTCGAAGAGAAGGTGGAACCAATTCTCCTTGGCCAAACAGCCAGTTCATTTCTAGCCATTTCTACAGAATCCTGTCTCTGTCCCTTAAAAGTGAAACGAGGCGGAGATGAACTAACGTTCCAGGTGCCGCCCTACACAAATATATACATACATCAGGTGGGCAGGAGCAGCAGTGCGTAGCACACTCTTCTTGATTAGACTGGAGTTCGAGCCCGTGCTCACCAAATACGGAGGATACGGAAAGGTCAGGGAATGACCTCCGCATATCCCCGGAGCAATATGGCCTTAGTTGCTAATGCTCCTAAAAAAAAAAAAAAAAAAACCCAAACATACATACCTGCAGCTTGAATTTCGATTCGTCAGAAAAGATGACGTCCCATTGCTCTTTTGTCCATGAAACATGCGTTTTAGCCCAAACAAGTCACTTCTTCCTCATTTGTTGGGTCAACAAAGGCTTCTTCTTGGGCCGATAGGCATGCAGACCACATTCTGAAAGCCGTCTTTGGATAGTTCGTGCGCTTGCTTCAACACCAGAGGCCATCTCAAAGTTAAGTTTTAGATCATGATCACTAGCATGGCGATTACGAAAGCATAGCCGTTTCAAATATCGATCTTGGGAAGGCGTAGTCACTCTCTTACGACCTGATCCAGGTCTTCTCTTCACATCACCGGTTTCACGTTTTTAATTTTAGCACCCGGGATACTGCTGACATGTGGCAGCCTATTTTATCAGCGATAGCCTGCGTAGAAAGTCCTTCCTGGAACAGAGCAACAGCTACACCTTTTTTTCTTGGTGTCAACTGAACATATGGAGACTAATAATAACACTAGACTACAAGACTAATACTCAGGATTCCTAAGAGGTACAAGCTAAAGGTTATAACGATTTATGCACCAACATCGAGCCATGATGATGAAGAGGTTGGAGAAATGTACACCGAAATTGAGAGTCTTCTAGATAAGCAGAAAACCCACAACATTGTCATTATGGGGGACTTCAATGCTAAGGTTGGAACGCCGTATTTATAGAAACGGCTGATGTAATACCTTGCATTTAATGTGTGATGCAATAGAAGCGTTATCTGACGCAATACCTTTGCTTTGCGATTACAAATGTAATTTAAAAGCAAAATTGTTTGATTACAGACGATTACAAAATGCCTGTAATCAAACAATAATATCTTATACGTTTCGCTACAAATATTACTTTTTTTTTAATGTTATGCAGTTTTTTTGTCTGCCATTGTAAAACAATTAGATGAGGTCACAATAAATGTAATATACACTGAGTGATCACTGAATTATGACCACCTACCTAATACTTCGTAGGTCCTCGTTTTGCTCTCAGTACAGCAGCTATCCGACTTGCCATTGATTCAACAAGATGTCGGAAGCGTTCGGGAGGTAGGGCCAACTAAGCTGTGTGTAATGCGGTCAGCAATGCAGGTATGGAGGTGATTGGTGTTTGTATCCAGACGCCTGATATGCCTTTCCATAGTGTCCCACAAGTGCTCTATGGGTTTGATATCGGAGGAAGTTCCGAAATCAATCGATATGTTGGAAGTCAAAACTGTGTTCCTCAAACCATTCCTGAACACATCAGGTGCCCGATGCCTCGGCGTATTATCATCTTGGAAGACACCATCGCCATTCGGGAAAAAGTGTAACATAGCGGAGTGTACACAGTCAGCAAGCAGTTGACGATAGCGGAGACCACTGATACGTTGTTCCACATGCACCAGGGGTTCAAGTTCCTGCCAGTGAAACATGCCCCACACCATACAACCGCCTACACCGGCCTGTACTTTTGATACCATGCATGATAGATAAAGAGCCTCGTGTTGTTGACGCCAAATTCGTACACGACCATCCACGGTGTGGAGTAAATAACGTGACTCATCCGACCAGCACACTTTCTTCCAGTCTTTTAACGTCCAACTTCCATGCTCTTTGCATCAGGCGAATCTTTTACGTCGATGAACCTTGGTTAGGAGAGAATGCCGTTGGGGTCATCTGCTGGTACAGCTCATACGTGCGACGCATTGTCATGCCAGATATTGTTCGGGGTTGGCCCATGTTGTATTAGGTAGTCATCTCTTCATCAGTGCTTCGCCTGTACGAGTCGTCGGACCCGGCGCTCACCTGTAACATCAACCTTTCGCTGACCTTGCAGTTTTGCCGTCGGATTGTTGTTTGACCGTTTTGACGTCAGTCCTGGTACACTTTAACTTTTTTTTTTTTTTTTTTTGATTTGGTAGTTGTTGGCGCATCGGCTTCTGTGGCCATATTGCACCTCCCAAGGTTTTTGCAGTACTTTGATCCAAGCCTGAGGCGGGAATCGAACCCGCGACCTTTGGGTTGCCGGGCAGGTACTTTACCCACTCGGCTAGCCCGGTCGGCACACTTTAACTACGGTGGCTATCGAACACCCCACCAGTTCAGCCGTTTGGAAAATCGAGGCACCCACAATCTGTCCTTTATCAAAGTTCGATGAATCTTTCCTTTTATACATCACGCTCGGAATTTTACTACCTACTGAACCACTGACACCTTATCTATGCTACGTAGGTCGACTAACTGTGCACTCTCGTACCTCACGTGGTCAACGGTTCACATTCAGTTTTCATAGGGGTGGTCATAATTCAGTGATCACTCAGTGTATAATATACATTGTTTTTCAAAACGTTTTTGTTATTATTTACAAACCATTTCCTAAATTGATTATTTTTTATAATACTGTACTTCATATCTCAAAATACTTTATTAGTAGGCCTAATTACACTTTGTTTCTTATAAACTGGGTATTCTCATGTATGTTTGATTAACCGAACCAACCTTCGTCCCAATTAGTTCGGATAATCGACGTTCTACTGTATTACATTAGGGTCACCCTGGTAAATTATTACTTATACCCATCGTGTGTATTGTGTCTATAAATTGCGTGTGTTCTCTAGTCGATTTGCCTGTTTTGCTGGATGAAAAAAATCTTGCTCTCTATGCCTGAAACCGACTAACTCAGCCACTGAGTGATTTTATTTTGATTTTATTGGCACAAAAACGACTGCGGTTATACTGCGCCACGAAAAGATTAAAATATCAACAAGCCACGGAGTGAGAAAAGCCCATAAACGTTCCTCGCGTCAACGACGGGATTCGAACCCGGGCCTTTTCCACTCGGTGTGGGGAGGACGGTGACGATACCACTATGCAGTGGCTTAGCTACCCTTTTTCGGGCCTGGAGGCAAAGAACACGTTCGGGCCCCTACTTAATTAATGAAAATTACAAAAACAGGAGTAAAAAATATAAAAACGAGAAGATTAAAAAAAAAATTGAAACCATCATAATTCCTCCTCTGCCTCTGTAGACACTGTAATAAATATAATAAATACATTTTTGAAGGTACTGGATAAATTATGTATTAAAAAATAAATATCGAATTTATATCAAACCCTATTTTTTATTATTGTAAAACAAAAAACCCAATAGCTGTTGTTGTTTGGTTTTTAGGAGCATTATCAACTAAGGCCATATTGCGGTGGTCATTCCCTGACCTTTTCCGCATCCTCCGTATTTGGTGGCTCACGGGCTCGAACCCCAGTCTAATCAAGAAGCACATCTGGTGAGTATGGGCATGGCACACCCAGGGTCCTGAGCTGGATATCATCATTCTTCTCTTTCTTGATGATTCCCTTCTCTCTCTCTCTCTCTCAGGCATTTTTTTTTTTTTGGCTGGTGCAGCATAAGCCTAAGGCTTCCTTGCACCATATAGCTAATAATAATAATAATAATAATGTGCTACGCATTGCTGCTCCTGCGCCCATCTGGCTACGGAGGCGCCTTCCCAATAGCTAATTACAGATTAAGATCAACAGAAATACATACAAAATGAACGGTGAAAAAAATTTACTGTACATCTACGAAGTAAATAAAGCTAACTAGGTAGTAAACAATCTTTATTCACATTATCAAAAATAAGTAAATGCAAAAATAAGTAAAAGCTTTAAGTAAATGAATAATATCTATAAATAATAAGATTTGAATTAAAATATGCATGAACATAAATCCTCAGTAACAATAATAAATATATACATGACATGTATTACATGCAGATATAAATGACAAAAAAAAATACATAACAAAATATACAGAAACTTAAATAAACACCGCAGGAAAAAAATACACACACACACATATAATAATTTTGGAGTAATTTTAAAACAAATCATTGTAATAAGTAATCAACTGTACAACTGCATATGTTAAATCTAGTCTATATACACAAAAAAGTTTTATAACACAAATATTTTAAACTTTAATGAAAATTTTGTCTCCTAGCCTTTTTAGTCGAAAAAATATCTATAATTTTGTTGAAATCGACAGAATTCGCTACACCGTTTTCTATGCTTAGGACGGACAAATCGCTAATTTGATCTTGGCCTATTGTGTTCCTTATATATGTTTTAATTTTGAAAAACTCCTTTCAGCACCAGCCACGGTAACCGGCAAGGTCAAGAATATAAAACATGCCGTTATAACGTCTGTAACAAATGCAGATAACGACGTGTTTTTAATTAAAATAAGGTTGCACAAGTCCCGAATTGAATTAATTTTTGAAATTTCTTGTCCTAAAGATCTTAAATTTAATAGCTGCTGTGGAAAGTTATCGGAAATATCTTTATTGTATCGGTTTTGAAATTCTACAGCCGCTTGTTGCAGAGCTTCGTCACTAAAAGAAAAGAGTGTTTCTGGTTGCAAAATTTTAAAACTATCTACAACATTTTTTGTATTAAGAAAACTAGATTTTAATTGATGTATCACAATGTCTATTGTTGCATAGTATACAGGGTGTCTCAAAAATATTGGTAAAAACATTTAGGGGAGGTAAGTAACATCTAAAGGAATGTGAATCGCATAGGAACCCATAACGGGAAATGTCACTGTAAGTCTGTACACGGCGCTGTTCATCAGTTCGCGAGAGGGAAATTTTCTGGTTTACTCATTCAAGCAATAGTCACCGCACGAAGACCATGCCTCAATATACGAACTGTGAGCTGGCAGACATGCACCTAGTCTATGGATTAGCAGAGGGTCCACACGGTGTGCGCCCCATGCGGCACAACATCGTTTCACAATAAATGTGCGAGCAGGTATGTCGGTGACTGCTTAGTCGGCCCATACCTGTTACCATCCCGCATGAACTTCGCTAAATATCGGATCTTTCTTGAACAAGTTCTACCAGGGTTACTTGGCGATGCTCCAGCAAATGTGAGATGCAACATTTGGTTTCAATATGACGGGGTGCCTGCCCATTATGGAAGGTGTGTTCGTGACCATTTGAACAGGCGTTTTGGACATCGATAGATTGGCCGTGGTGGACCCGTTGTCTGGCCCCCACACTCACCTGATTATCAAGCCTTGATTTCTTTCTGTGGGGGCCCTCAAATCTGAAGTGTATGAATCGCCTGTGGAGACGGAAATGGATCTCGTGGCGAGACTTGCTGCACTGCTGCTACTGTCAAAGAAACTCCAGGTGTGTTCGACCGTGTCCGCCAATCCATGCTGCGTCGGTGTCACGCATGCATCGCGTCTCTTGGTGGAACCTTCGAGCATCTGTTGTAACATCATGAAATGCATTCATCTCTTACTCCATTGTTAATATTATGCCAAATAAATGTTTGCCACTAATTACTGTCTTGTGTCATTTCTGCTTCTTGTGCCTCTGTTACTACTTCCCTGTGACGTTTCCAGTTATGGGTTCCTATGTGATTCACATTCCTTTAGATGTTACCTACCTCCCCTAAACGTTTGTACCAATATTTTTGAGACACCCTGTATATTCAATCTATTTCCTTTTACGCCAACATGTTTGTTCTTCATCATACTGTGCTCGGTCATGGCTTTAGAATGTGAAACTGACAAAATCAATTTATTAATTTAATCAAATGAACCAATTATGTATATCAATGAATAAAATAATATTGGTACAAACGTTTAGGGAGTTAGGTAATATCTAAAGGAATGGGAATCGCATAGGAACCCATAACCGGAAACGTCACCGTAAGTCGGTACACGGCGCTGTTCATCAGTTCGTGAGAGGGAAAATTTCTGGTTTACTCATTCAAGCAGTAGTCGCCGCACGAAGAGCATGCATCGATATACGAACTGTGAGCTGGCAGACATGCACCTAGTGTATGGATTAGCAGAGGGCCCACACGGTGTGCGCCCCCATGCGGCAGAACTTCGCTTCGCAATAAATGTGTGGGCAGGTATGGTCGGTGACCGCTTAGTCGGCCCATACCTGTTACCATCCCGCATGAACTCCGCTAAATATCGGATCTTTCTTGAACAAGTTCTACCAAGGTTACTGGACGATGTTCCAGCAAATGTGAGACGCAACATTTGCTGGAACATCGCCAAAGTAACCCAGGCGTTTTGGGCGTCGATGGATTGCCGTGGTGGACCCGTTTCCTGGCCCCCATGCTCACCTGATTTATCGAGCCTTGATTTCTTTCTGTGGGGGCCCTCAAATCTATCGTGTATGAATCGCCTGTGGAGACGGAAATGGATACCGTGACGAGAATCGTCTGCGTTGCTGCTACTGTCAAAGAAACTCCAGGTGTGTTCGACCGTGTCCGCCAATCCATGCTGCGTCGGTGTCACGCATGCATTGCGTCTCATGGTGGAACCTTCGAGCATCTGTTGTAACATCATGAAATGCATCCATCTCGTACTCCATTGTTAATATTATGTCAAATAAATAAAAAAAAGTAAAGTGCAGCCATTATCAACCCATTGCAGGATGGAAGCCTCCTCAACAATTCATGCTGAGGGAAATGGACCATAATTTGCCACGCTGGTCCAGTGCGGGTTGGCAGATCGACCGTATTCAGCAGTCAGGGGCTTGAACCCCGGTCTACTCAAAGAGCGTGTGCTACTCCACTCCCGCTCCTGACCACTTGGCTACGGAGGCAAATAAATGTTTGCCACTAATTACTGTCTTGTGTCATTTCTGCTTCTTGTGCCTCTGCTACTACTTTCCCGTGACCTTTCCGGTTATGGGTTCCTTTGCGATTCACATTCTTTTAGATGTTGCCTACCTCCCCTAAACGTTTGTACCAATATTTTTGAGACACCCTGTATATCAACTTTAAACCGTCTTTCAGAATCTTGAAGTCGTTCGTATTGAGCTAAATCTTCAAGCATTTTTTTTAACTTTCCTATTGCGTTTGTTACTAAATTTTAAATTTATTCCCCAAGATCTTGCTAAAGAAAACGCAAAACTTTTTACTTTCTTCATAATTGTCTCTTAGCAAAACCACAGAATTTAAAGATGCCTCTAAATGACACATTGCCTGACCGAGATCTAGATTTTTTTGTTGCAGTAAGTTTGAAGTTAAATTAATTGATTCCAATATTTTGTAATTTAATACCAAAAGGAAAACAAATTCTAACGTTTCCATTTTTTTTTTTTTTTTTTGCGAGCCAATTGCCTGGCATATTTCGTCTTTTTTTTAGACACTAATATTATTTTTGTTAACGTTTTTAGGACATCTGTAAATCTATAGCGCAATGCTAGTAAACAATCAAATCTTGATGACCAACGCGTTGTACACAATTTCTTTAGAATGATTGCTGATGTAGCGCTATCATCTGCATCTACATTCTGTTTCTGATTCGATAGATCCCATCGTACAATACTATCCGCAAAAAATGAGTAAATATTTTCAATTATGTCATAAAATAAAGACACATCAGCTACTTTTTTCACAGCATCATTAATTACTAAGTTTAAGTTATATGCCGCGCAATGAACATAGCAGGAATTTGGAACTTTTTGTAATATTCTTGATTGCACACCGCTATATGTCCCACTCATTGTTGCGGCACCATCGTATCCTTGACCTCGGCAGTTCTGTAAATCTAGCCCTTTGGATTCTATACAGTAAATTATGTCACTTTCAAGTTTGCTAGCTGATTGATCATCCCAAAAATCGCTCATTTATAATGATTTCTGATGGTATAACATTACGAAATATTTGACTCATCTGATCAGTTTTTGTGACATCCAGGGTAGTGTCCGTGATTACGGAGAAAAATGGCGCAGACTTTATTTCATCAATAATAACATTTTTGACTTGCGCAGATAAAAGACAAATAATTCCATTTTCAGTAGTTGGTCTCAAATATGTTGACCGGTAATTACGTTTTGAAATTAATTCCTTTAATATAGGATCATAGATTGATAGAAGCTCAATTATAGACAAAAAAAATTCCACTTTTTATATTTTTATCATTCAGATTTTCTCGGTGACCTCTGAATGCCGTTCTACAACTGCTTAAAACTGCTTTAATAATGAATAATGCGTTTCAAAACTTGTCTCCAGAAAATTTTTTCTTTAGTTATACTGGTTACTAAATCAGAATCAATTGTTTTATTTGTGCTCCAAAGATCGTATGTTATACAAGCAGAAATGTGAACAGAGGAGCTTCGTGTCTTTTAATTTTATTAGATAAATTTTTCCAGTCAGATATGCCGTTTATCCAAGATTTTTTTAAATCTGCATTAGAGCGAGCTCCAAATAACCAACATAGTTCACAATACACAAAATCAGATTTTTGAGAATAACATAGCCCTGTAACTTGTACTTTAAGACCAGTTTTTGTTGTTTTACTATAATAAAATTCAGAAAATGACCTCGACCTATTATTTTGTACAGTAATCGGAAAGGGACCTTTAGGTTGGCATGGACCTGAAGCTATTATCATACGTTTTTCTGCATCAGAAATATTTTCTGAAAAATTTGCACGATCTGTCGGATACTGTTGCGAAATAACTGAGGGATCTAATCTTGAACCTTCGTAAACAAATGAGTTTGTTTCTTGACTTACTGCTTCATTTTCCATAACTTGATGGTCTTGATCGTCATTTGTTCTTGCAAGATACAATGAAGCAGAGCAATCTGCACTCAATTCAGCTAGTACATTACGTGGATTGGCTTGCAGTTTTCGTTGGAAAAAATTATCTATCTTCTACATTTTGTTTAATTTTTCGGTGGTTTCGTTTTTCCGCACCGCTAAGGTATTCCGATTACTGTACAAAATAATAGGTCGAGGTCATTTTCTGAATTTTATTATAGTAAAACAACAAAAGCTGGTCTTAAAGTACAAGTTACAGGGCTATGTTATTCTCAAAAAATCTGATTTTGTGTATTGTGAAACCATGTTGATTATTTGGAGATCGCTCTAATGCATGTCTGGCCATGTATATAAAATATACATGTATTATATTTTATATACATGGCCAGACATCTGCAAGTTATGGAGTAAAGTAAAAAAAGAACGATAACTGTAAAAACGGTAAAAGTATGCATGTTTTACCATAAAAGTTTCAGCTGTATTATTATTTTTTTAACATTTAAGAATAAAACAATATTCAAAATTCGGTAACCCCCCCTCCCAGAACGAAACCACTACAAAAAATTATTTAACACCCCTTTAATAAAAAAATAATTTAATTTTTGTTCTATAAATAAAAATCATTTAACAACCCCCCATTTAAGGGGGGGAAACGACTGTAAATTTTTTACGATCACCCGGAATCTCCCGGGGGAAGGGCTTACCGAAAATTCAAATGAATAAAATAGATATTGTTATTTTTGATACACATACAGTTCTGTGTTACAGTGGAACTAGGGTAAATAATTACTATTTCAATAATTATATTAATAATACCTACATGGTGTATCAAATTACATTGACCAAGTGATCTTTAAATATTTAAATTATAGGGAAAAAAATGAACATTAGATTTTTTAAGTAGGTATGTGAAACTTCACCCGTAAATTGATAAAAATGGCCGGTTGCACCAATGTAACTTAAATTTTAAGTGTTCTTAAATTGACAATATCGTATCGAAACGGCAAATGAGTTATTGAGTGTTGAGTCAAAATTTTGATGTGCAGTTTTTTGTTTAAGTCTAGCTTAAAATTTAAGTCTCATTAGTGCAACTGAGCATAAAAATAATAACTTACCCTGTTAAGCGTGAGGTGTTTCGAAAACAGCTTCAAAAGGGTGAATAATAATAATTGAAATCATATAAGATAAGATTCAATAGCGTCACTAAAACCTATTTGGTTTAAAGTGCAGCGTAGCTTGGTATAGGGTGCAAATTTGATGGCTTGTGGTTGGTGCAGACGGGAGACAGATGCAGACTGTGCTAATGTTTATATTTATGTTAACCATTGTTGACACTGATCAATCCGACTTACGTCCTTCGCTTACTGCACACGATTTATAGTTATGACATATTGGTTTTCTTTCCTGAATACGAGTATCTGTTTACGTCCGCCCCCCCTAAGCTCTAATTTTTAACCCTAACTTGAAAGTTGCCCCCCCCCTGAAAAAAACTAATAATTTCTATAATTTCTACTCAATTTACAAAATTGAAACTTTCAATATACATAAACAGAAGTATATTCTTTGATTTCCTACCTTTAAATTGCAGCAAAAACTATTAATTACTCGAGCTTACGTCATTAGCGTTACCAAGGTCTTAGTTGCTAATGCTCCTAAAAACCAAATAACAAAAATTAAATAACGTTACCAAGGTGATCCAAGGAGAAAATAAAAATGTAAACGACTTTCGTGGAAAACGAACAGTTCAGCCTCATTACTTGCGAACACTATCTTGCATGGCTCTCTCACAACAGTTTGCTTTACTGCTTTTCGTAATTGATGTACGAAAGAATTGCAACGAATTGTTTTTGAAAAACAAAAATATCTTCTTTCCTTTCTTCAGTATGTATTGTATCTACTAACAAAAAATCAAGGAAATTCATCTATTGGAAGCCATACTGGAAACGGAAGGAAAAAAACTCGTAAAGCTGATGATCATCACAATGCGCATTTCATAAAAAAAAAAAAAGTTCGCTTTATTGTAATTGTTTTTAAGAGGACTAAATCGGAACAGCAGTTTCATGGATGTATATTTGATCTTCTTACGAAATTTCAAGAAAATATTTCTATTCATAGCTGCGTTATAAACTTCGAAAACTGATGTCGAAGGAACTTCGCATGCATCTCACCTGGTGTGCAAACGAAAAAAAAATATATATACGTTACTCGTAGTGACGGATTGGAAAATTGTAATTGTTACTGAATACTTCGATATTTCCTTGATATGCATTTGATACAATCAAAAAATTTCAAGAGAAAAATTGAATTTTCATTATCACACACACGCTGGAAAAATTCACCATAAAGTGTCATATGTTTGGATGCCTGAATTTCATTCTGAGCTGCAAATGTAATTTCACTTCTCTTGCGCTGACAGAGTAGCTGTTTGCCGAATAAAGGAAAACAGGGTTGATTTTCCTGAAATTTCCAGTTCCTTTCATTCACTTGGGGGGGGGAACTCCTTAGGAGGGGAGTTCACCCTTTCTAGTCCGACCCTAGGGGAGAGAGAGAGAGAGAGAGAGAGAGAGAGAGAGAGAGAGAGAGAGAGAGAGAGAGAGAGAGAGAGATAAAAATACCCTTTTGGTGGGGAGACGGCCAGGAGGTTGTCAAAGCTCCAGAGCTCTAACTTTCATCAGAGATGCTGAAGTTCTAATAAGTCAGTTTCATCGCGGATGCGGAAGTTCTAATGTCTATTTCTTTATTGCATTCAGTTTCACAACAGATGCTAAAAGTTCTAATAAGTCAGCTTCATCCTAGCATTAGGCTGCGGCTCCCCAGACAAGGCCAGCTCCTCTTTCACCCTATATGTTTTATTTATTTTTTTTCATCTATTTATTTATTATTATTATTATTTATTATTATTTTTTTTTTGTTTTGCTTGTGTTGTTCTAGCAATCCATCCTGGATTAGGGCTTCTCTGGGCCGGGATAGTCCTCCTCTTTTCTCCTTCCTTCTCTTCATCTTATACAAGTTTTTCTTTCCTCCCTGGGAAACTCGTTCCCCAGGGAGGAGGGCACTGATCACTGCTTCCAGGTAGCCAAAACACAACGTCACACTACAGAACACACACATAAGCTCACACAGTTTTTCTTTCTTGTCACTTTCTCCCGCGCGGGATAAAAAAAAAAATTTTTTTTCTCTCACTCTCTCTCTTGCCTTCCTTTTCGTCTGTATTCATCCAGCATGGGATATTCCCTTGTGCTATGTGGAATGATTTTTTTTAATTTTTTATTTTACACGACACACACTGGCCTTACCTTAATAGAGTCTGGGAAAACTGAACAGAGCAACGAAGCTGAGATGAACTTTTGTTCTAGGAGCTGCCCATACAAAAATAAAAATAATAAAAAAAATTAGCATTATAGCTCTAAGTCAGCTTCATCCTAGGATGCCGAAGTTCTAATAAGGCCGATTTTGGTCCGGTGCGAATTTGAGAAAAAAATCCACTTTGCTTTACTGTAATTGTTTCAGGGAACAATATTTAGCATCTTTACTTTCTAACAATATTTTACATTATTGCTGTTACAATGTTTTGCTTTGTTGCTTTACATAATTGCTGTAGCCAACAATGTCGGTGTGCAGGACGTTTCATCACAGATGCTGAAGTTCTGATTAGTCAGTTCATCCTAGGATGCAGAAGTACTAATAAGTCCGATTTTGGTCTAATGCAAATGACTACAGTTACTCTCTTTCGAGTGACCACATGTCTTGTACAGATGTTTCGTCTTGTACAGATGTTTTATTGTGCATACTTCCTTCCAGTAAAATCATTAGTAGTAGCGCTTTATTGTACTAAAGTAATTCGTTATTTGGGGGAAAGGTTTTTTGCTCCTAATTGATGTAACACTTTCGAATTTTCGCAAAGTGGATCATCTGAACACAATGTAAATTAGAAGGACAGTAAAAGAGTTGATAATTGGTGTCATTGGTGGGCAGCATTCCGAAAAACAAATTTTCTGTTTATACTCCGGGATGACCCCGGTCAGAGAGGAGATCCCAAAATAGAGAGAAAATACAAGAAACCGCACCGTGTTTAGCAGTCACGGATTGATTGTGTGAAATTACACAATCTGCCAAAAATCACAGTAAAACAAGAGAAGTGATGGGGAGAAAATCTGTTTTTCAGCGGGGTTTTTCTTTTTATTACAACTCAGAACAGCATGTGACCGTGAATTTATTCGGTTTCTGTACTAAAACTGAATTTCTCCCTTTGCGATGACATCAAAGCGTAACAAGCAAATATTTTCTAACCATACTTTTTGAGCAGCTGTTAGTCGCAATCTGTTAGCTTTGTATTGTTAGAAAATATTGAAGTTTTGTGAAGAATACACATTTCAAGAAACAATCCGTTATTCATAGCGGATGATTTTTTTTTTTTTTCCTTCTTTTGCACACCAGTTTTCGAAGTTTATAACGTAGCTATAAATATTAAAAAAAATGCCGACCGGGCTAACCGAGTGGGTAAAGTACCTGCCCGGCAACCCAAAGGTCGCGGGTTCGATTCCCGCCTCGGGCTTGGATCAAAGTACTGCAAAAACCTTGGGAGGTGCAATATGGCCACAGAAGCCGATGCGCCAACAACTACCAAATCAAAAAACAAAAATAAATAAATAAATAAATATTAAATATTTTCTTGAAATTTCGTTAGAAGATCAAATACACATCCAAGGAAACTGCCGTTCTGATATTGTTCCCTAAAAACAATTACAATAAAACAAACTTTTTTTTTTTATCAAATGCGCATTGCAGTGTTATCAGTTTGACACCAGTTTTTTCCGTTTCCAGTGTGGCTTCCAGTAGATGAATTTACTCGATTTTCTGTTAAATACTTTTCCTATTTGTTTTCCACACACAAACATATAACTAAGGAGGTCACAAATTAATATGAACACAATTAAATAAAATTAGCCAAAGACGCCGGGGCCCCTAAACAGCCCGGGCCAGGAGGCAATTGCCTTGCCTGCCTACATGGTAGCCATGCCACAGTGCTACACGCGCAGAC
This sequence comes from Mastigoproctus giganteus, assembly GCF_048544385.1. NCBI lineage: Eukaryota > Metazoa > Arthropoda > Arachnida > Uropygi > Thelyphonidae > Mastigoproctus > Mastigoproctus giganteus. Next base: position 144,613,331 of record NC_143575.1, read on the forward strand.
TGAAAGTCTTCATGTGGGAGGGAATAAATGGTTAATTCAACAAATTCGAATACGTGCGATATCTTAATTAAGTCAAGTTTGACTGATTTACGTGTACATAGTGTGCATAGTGGTAGGGTTGCGTGCCACCTGTGGTTTCCCACATCTGCGCCATATGTATGCTGCCAAGAAATAGAGAACCCTGTAAATGCCAGAAAAGTGTTGAATGCGTAGTACTGTATAGTATTATGTTGGGTTCTGTTGTGTGTCCTGGCATTTGGCCACAGGGCCCATGATGGAACCCCACGTTGCCCGCACACCTCATTAGGAGGTAGCGAGGCTGCCCATTATTCTCTGGAAAGTCTCCTCCAGGGTTGCCTGAGCTTCCTGAACGGAGACCAATTAAAAATAATAATAAATTAAAAAATATATATTTAAAGAGGAAATGCACAAGGCATAATTATATATGGGTTGTTATTAATTAACTATATAATATCGGTGTAGATACACCACAGTTTACCCATAAATTTACAACACATATGTAGTGTAAAAGGCATCGTTTTAATCGTATTTCATATTGTTGCTGCTTTCACAACAAGATACCAGGTATTGCACTACTTTGAATAAATAACACTTCTCTAGTAGAGAAGACTACTGCTATTTATTCTCAGTGGATACCACCACCCAGACTGTACCGTTTCAAAGCTGTTGGTTTCAATCTATCATCGGTGGGTGGGCAGGTACCCTGGTAATGTATCTACACCAATATTATATAGTTAATTACTAAAAACCCATATATACAATTATGCCTTGTGCATTTCATCTTTAAATACATTATCTGTACACCATTTGGCATCTCTCATATTGTGGAATCACTTCGCAACTGTGATGGCATGCTACAATACCAGGGTACCTGCCCACCCACCGATAATAGGCCAACAGCTTTGAAACGGTACCTGCCCATCCACTGATGATAGGCCAATAGCCTTGAAACGGTCGCCGGTGGGAGCCTGATATTCACGGATTTTCCGAGAATAGGTAACAACAGTCTTCTCTACTGGGGAAGCGTTGCCTATTCGAGGAATATATGAGCTTTGAGTGTGAGTTGAAGGAGCAACTGTCCCTTTCTTCCTTCTACGGCATTTCCTTCCTCTACCTCTCCTACTATCACCTTCCTACATCTTTATCTCTTTTCTAAGTCTAATAGAGATAGTATGAGGATAGCCGAGAACTTTATCCCATACCATATTTCAAAACGGTGCAGTCTGGGTGGTGGTATCCACTGAGAATAATTAACAGTAGTCTTATCTATTAGAGAAGTGTTACTTATTCAAAGTAGTGCAATACCTGGTATCTCGTTGTGAAGGCAACCACAATATGAGATACAATTAAAACGATGCCTTTTACACTACATACGTAGTTTAAATTTATGGGTAAACTACGAGTATGGTGTATCTACACCGATATTATATAATTAAAAAAATAAATAATAATATATTATATATATTATATATATATAAGGTAGAGTGCAGTAGTACAGGGTGTACCGGAAAAAGAGGGGGAAAGTAAGAGTAAGGGGATGTAGCTGAAGACATCCCCTAAATTGATAGTGGAGCGTATGCCCCATCAGGCGAAAAGGAGGAGGGGATAATCTCAGGAAGAGTAGAAAAGCCACGCAGCGAGAGTGCTGCGTGCGACCGATATTTGGCGGCGGAGTGGTCAAGACCACTGGAACCTAGCCAACCATGTGGCTGGGTGAGCAGGTAATCCTACCCTGGATGTTCCAGGGTTAGCAAGTCGATGTTGGTAAAACGGTCAAGGAGAGATATTATTTCCGATTTGAGCAATTCCCTCACGGGTTTTTATCCCTAGTTTGAGTTGGTTGTAGAGTCCTGCGTCTAGCAAAGAGGTTCTGTGCGTACTCCGTTAGTAATTTGTAGCATTGTTCGTCCGAAACGAACAGGTGCTCCTTTAATTTGATTACAGTACTTCAATCTGACCTGTTCATAAAAGAAATTGAGGTTGTTTCGAATTAATCGAGAATTATAAAGTATTTATATTATGGAAGAGAAGGCATTACATAACGACTCCATTCCTAGCCGATAATTTCATTGTATACCTCGTCGAGTAGTAGTAAGTACATATGCATTCTTGTTTTCTGTGTATTACTCAGTTATATAGTTATGTATGACTTAATAACGAGCTTCTGAGATGTGCTCGCCATGTGACTCATGAATACATCAGTGATGATATTTAGTTAATTAAAGGACTGGAAGGACACTCACTGTGTTTACTCAAACCAAGCCTCATTATACCTCATTATTTACAGTTCAATGTAATCCTCTAGCAGAGACGGATATTTGCCCTAGAAGGATTAATCCGTGGAGATGTGGGAAAGGTGTGCGTATTGCCTTACAGAACACCCACCTCTAGAGGGAGGGAGTAAGGAAAGAAAAAAGAGATGAAGTTTATATAGGGCGTCTGTCACTTGCCTCTTCATTAAATGCTAGAACGTTCTGCTGTATTTCAAATGCTAGATTGTTTTTCTTTCCGAGAGGAAGAGCAGTGAGTCACTGTTTATATTTAAAGGTAGAAACCCTTATATCACTATTCTGGGAACATTATATTTGGCAGAGTAGGCTGCCCTCCCGCCTTTCTTACTTCCTTTCCCTGTGGAAGATATGTCAGGTCAAACAACCCAAGGTTGCTGTAAAAACTTTTCTTTTGCTGATTGCTCGTGGCACCTGTCGTTACGATAAGAGGTCGTAAAAATCTCCAGAAGACATCTCCTATGTTATTCTTACTTAGTGATGTTAGTGACATATCCGGGACGCAAAGTAATGCATTCACATATATAAATATGAATTCTGTGTTGTCTGCAATTCGCGCGAATAGCAAACCAAATTGTTTACTGAGAAGTTAAATAGGCACGAATGACATAGATGACACAGTTCTGTTTGTTTTCGCATTACCACCCATTCCAATGAAACCCCAGTTGAACCAACTCTTTCCTACAGGATTACTTGAGTGAATTTCTATTTTTTCGATTGGTGAAGGAGAAACTATTAATAAATTATGCAAAATTTTCAAACAGAGAAAAGTTCTTTGATTATCGAAGAAAAGCCATTTTAAGAAAAGTTTTCTACATTTTTAATGGGAATTTCAAAAGTTGTTTTCTACCTGACTGCGTAAAATTATCAGAATTTTCTAGGAGTTGAGGGGATTCCTTTTTCCAGGGCTGTGCTAAGGTACTTGGGGAACCGGTGCAAAAGAGGTTAATTAAAGGACCGCGTTTATTTATGTTAAGAGTGTGATGGCTCCCTCGATGGGAACCCCTAGATCTGGGGGTTTGCCAGTTTCTGGCTAGGGCCCCCGTGTTAATAAAAATGTAAAAAAAAAAAAAAAAAAAAAATGTACCAAGTCTTGGGAATTCTCTTGCAAGTATGTGAATGCAAGGCCGTTCACTTCCAAGCCCTTCACAAAATTTTTCATGAGCCCCAGTTTGATGTGAAGTGGTGGAAGCAAAACTTTATTTGGATCTGCCAGAGGTTCAAATGCTACATTCTTCATTCTTCCAGGTGTTAATTATTTTCGTTGAGGCCAACTCCCCTTCTCCTAGTGCATATCCTTGGTACGACTATCCCACTCGCAAAAAAACAACAATATTTAGTGTGACCCTTTTGTAGTCCTAATAAAATGGCGATCACCTTTAAATCATCACATATCTGCCACTCATACTTCTGATAGTGTAAACCTAAGATGATGTTCTCCATGTTTGCGTATGTTTCTTTTTTGTGGACGGCTTACTTAAGAGGTATTGAAGTTAGCATATTTCCATTGTGTAATAACACAGCCTTAAGGCTAACCTTAGAGGCGTCTATAAATAGTCGCCATTCTTCGGGAACGTGCCTCATGTTCATTGCTGCCATTAGACCATCAACATTATCGCAAACAGTGAGTTCACCTTCTGTTTGATAGAATTTATCAGTCTTTATTTAGAGTACGAAACGTTGTCCATTTCACAGAATAGTCTAGAAGATTATACTGTTGTAGCCCCGAGGCCAAAAGCTCTGCCTTATTCTTTGGCAGTTCGAGATCTCTGATGAGGTCATTAAGCTCACTTTCTGTGATCTTATGTGGTTCAGAAGGATAAAGGTTTGGACAAAATGGTGGATCCCTTCACGTAGACGGCTGTTGTACTTCGTGTATATCAAGTTGATGTTCACCAGTGTTTTCATCTTCATCAGAGTGTACAGAAAAACGGTCGGGTGGTTCAGGAATAGGTAGTACGTTACCGTGAGGCACGGGACGAATTGCAGATGGTATATTTGGGTACTGTCCACTGTCACTGTCCACTTTTTCTTCAATTTCATCCCTTTTCTAATAGGAGGCACCATACAGAAGTAACAGTCTGTGATGTGATTTGTTGGCTCCCTCCATATCATGGGCACTGCGAAAGGCATGAAACGTCCCTTTCGAAGTGTCCCACGCGTTGAGTTTTGATGGACAGTTAGTGCAGCATATGTGTGGAGCCCAGTTCTTGTCCCGTTCGCCTACTTTACACCCAAAGTACAAGAAGTATGCCTTTTTTATGACTCGAGTTAAGGGACGCTTTCTTGAAGCTAACGTGACTTCTCCACATACGTAACAGAAGTCATCCGAACTATTCATCTTACGGGGCATATTAATCTTAAACGACACAGATACTGAGCAAAAAGTAGGAATCTCACAGAGAACAACCGTTAACTGAGAACAAATCACCCGGTACCTAGCCGTATTCGAGGATTGATGCAGAGCGAAGCAACAGTTGCCGATCACGTGATAAGAGTATTGCGGTAGATTCTCCCTGTCTCTGGATGTTATATATATATATATATATATATATATATAAAATATTTTAAAAAATACGTTATATGATAGTTATTATAATAACATAATTATAAACAAAATTAGAATTCATAATACAAATTATATATACTTATATAGTATGAATCAGAGCTGTAATACTCAATATGTTCTACGTTGATAATGATATTAGTAAATTAATAAGAGGAGTTTACCTCAATATAGCATTGTCAGCTTCAGGAAGGAAAATCGTTTTGAATATTTTCGTTAGCTTCTTTTAATTGCGTTAATTTGAATTTTAATTGTTTTGAATTGATTTTGAATTGTGTTAAATTGATTATTTAATTATTTATAATTTACTTTAATTATTTATATTTTACTTTAATGTACCGGTAAGTTGTCGATTTTTTCGTTTTTTCCGTTTTAATTTCTGGAGGGTATCATACGGAAGTGTTCCACGTACTATATTGAGGTAAACTCCTCTTATTAATTTACTAATATACTTATATAATAATTTTATTCTTTATATAGAGGTAAAAGGTCAATTATAGATCACCACAAAGTTAAAAAGATAGCGTACAATAGATACTACACCTTTTTATAATGAAATAAACATAAGAAATAATAAGTTTAAGTAACTTAAACCTAAATTACGTGGCACCCCTGGAATGCTGTTGCGGCACCATAAAGTGCCGTGGCAACCCGGTTGAAAACCACTGACGCGAGTAACTCGCTAATATGAGACCCCAACTGTAATTCGAAAACAAGAGCCATTCGACAAATTTTAATGTGATTTTTGTGTTCAGTAGCATAAGATTAGTCGAGATATTTTCGTAACATTTCCCTCGTTGACTATTGTTATTATTATACTAAATTCATACATTTAACATTCCCTCCCAGTAATTTTAGCTTAAACAAAACTGTCCAGTCTGTTCTGAAATTTTTATTTTATTTAATTCAGATAAAGTAAAAGTTACATTCACCTCTATACAGCAATCGAATGCTAGGAGGGTAAACACAACCATAACATAGCAATACAAAATCTATATTGGGTAATATAAAATATACAAAGATAAAGACACAAGGCAAAGACAGATTATGTTCGACATAAATGCTCAATACAGAGTCAGCGTCTGTCCAAGCAGAGTGCGGAGATGCTGGCAAGGTGCTGTAGGCTGACTTGGAACAGGAGAAGGAGCACAGATCATCCTCAAGTGCAGAAGCCACGTAGGACGATGGTGAAATGAAGGTCTAAAATTTTTGCAAAGTAGCGTAGGTATCTGCAAAAACTTTTGTTTTGTAGGCCTTGTCAACACAAATTGCCTCAGGGTTGATGTTTAAGTCGCTGAGAAGTCCAATCGTGTTTGCTTGGAACATATGACTGAGAGAACTGATTTGGTTTAGGCAGGTCGGATCACAGATGTTTGACAGTTACTTATTCTTCTGTTATTCTTGGGCACGATGATGAGGCTATTGATGCTGGGAGCGTCTAGCCTACCTGAAATAAGCTTAGAAAGGGTAAAAAAATATGTTGCGAGCGGTGATGTGATCTGCTTCCATGAAGCGAATGTAATATACCCCTGGAGATAGTAAGGGGATGTCCTGAAGTCCTATTGAGGGATCTAAGAATCCAATACTCAAGCCCCAAGAACTGCCGCAGGTAGGTTGGAGGGGCAGAGGACCAGATTTCCGATGCGTAGAGAGCCACTGGTACTACACAAGATCGGATATACTTAGTTGTCAGCTTGTTATTGCCGTAACCCACCAGTTCCTGTCGAGCTGACCAAAAGGCTGAGAAGAATTTGTTTATAGCTTCCTTGATGTGCTCCTGAAAAGACAGGTTCGAATCCCAGACCAAGCCTAGGTCCTTATGAGAGTTGACAAGTTTAATTTGATGTCCATTTATAAAGATGTGCATTGGGATTATTCTTCTCCTTTTTGTAAACGTCATCCGGGAAGATTTTTCGGTATTTAGTTAAAGACCAATATATTGGAAAAAGGTGCTTATCTCAGAGATTTGTTTTGTTGCAGCTCTTTGGATAGAGCGCGCTTGCTCCGGCTAATCCGAAAGAATGAAAAGCTTCACATCGTCGGCATACGATGTCATGTTTTGGAAATTTGCTAGTAGAGGTTCCGAAGCTGCTACGAACAGTGCTGCTGACAAAACGCCACCCTGTTGAACCCCTCTGAAGACAGTAAAGGATCGCGAGAGACCATTGTATTCAACAGAGAGGAGGTTATCGAAGATCTTGAAATAGTTCTTCAAGATGTTAAGTGAAGATGTGATGGAAATCCTATCATATGCAGATTTAACGTCAAGATAAATTATCGAGTTGCGTTCGAGAATTCAAAGCTTCCTGTATGTGAAACAATGTTTGAAGGAGATTGGTGGTAGTAGATCTGCCAGGGATAACGCTGTGAAGATGGCAAGGTCTGTGATGAAAACAGTGCTTAATAAGTTGCGCTAGGATTGTCTTTTCAAAAACTTTAAGGAGCGAAGAGCCCACTGAGATGCTTGATGACTCACATTTAAGCATTCTCCCTTCAAGGGATCCCCTTCTTTCTTTAGCAAAATAATTCTTTACCTAAGGACCTTCCTTGCTGATCACCTATACTCGGAAACGGTTCTCTGGATCAGGTTTTCGCGGACAGGAGTATCTTTGGCTATTATTTCCCCTTACACAGAATCAGTACTTTTGCATTTTCTTAATTACACCTTACTTGTTGCACAGAACCCTCTGTTCTTCAGCTTTACTGCTCTCCTCCACTCACTCATTCACTTCAACATCTATTCCACTTTCATCACCTCCATTTTTTTTCCATCTGCGCGCCAAAGTCCTATATACTACCCTATAATTAACATAACCCCACCTAACTAATTTATACAGACAATCACTACGCAGTTTCTTAACTTTATTTTTCTCAAAGTGTACTTACTTGCTGCCTTATTTACCTTAACGGAATCCTTTCATCTAACCCCATTGGACTCCCTGCTGACAATACTTATAGAACAAGGACTAGCCGACAACTCTCCCAAAATAACTAAGTGCATCCTCAATCGGCGGTATGATAGAGGGATTAAGTGGACATTGGCTACCTTCCTCAGCACTCTTTGAATCTAGCGTCCTTCCACTTTGCTTTGTTTATTGTTTCGACCGGCCTACTTCCTCTAACCGAAATATTTCTGAATACAGTTATTTTTCTTGTTAGTACTGTACACTTGTTTTCTTTCTTCCTGCTGTTCTTATTCAGAGATATTTGTAAGACTTTTTGTTTCTTAATTTCTTATATCCTAGACTGGGTTAAATGCGCTCATTTTTGTCTTTCTCAGACAGCTAGTTTTGATGACTCTTCCACCTTTTTAGCTTCCAGCAGTAATCAGCTGTCATACTGACATCCCATCCCTAACATACATATTTTTCCCATTTCTTTTATATCCCGATGTAATTTTTCCTTCTGTGCTTCACTTAAATTTTCTGGGTAATAGTTAAGCTGAGAGTGCAAGAGGGGTACTTTAACACTCGTATTGACGCCTTGTATTTCTGATTTTCTATAGCATGTCACCCTCGATCGTCTCATATCATATCATTTCGTAATCTCATTCCTGATAATATAATAATGAAATCTCATTTCTCATAATATGGGTGTTTTTATCATTTCCAAAAATCGCGCACTACATATTTAAAGTTAGTCCAAGCGTCTCTTTCAGTTTGGTTCACGGATTCTTCAAATACAAATTCTAACAGGGATGGACATTTATTGCAAACATACATGAAACAATTTCCTTCTTTATTCAGGGCCTGGACGAATTGTTTCATTAAACTTTGCTTATATGCAAAAGAGGTAACAGTGTGTTGTTTCTATCTGCTATGGCTCGTCGTTAATGTTCTTTCACTTTGTGGGGGAGGGGAACATTAATCTTGGTCACCTAATTTAATTCCAAAATATGTGGCATATGCATTTTTTACAAACGATGTTATATTCTGCCTTTGTTTCGCCACAATATCTTACCGAAAATGTAACAAAATATAATGTATTTGGATTATGTACACAATCATGAGTTGCCACTGTGAAACACAGAATATGAAAATTACGTTAGAAACATACTAGGTTAGTACAACTACTACTACTACACCAGAAAACAACTGAATGCGGAAGAAACAGTTCGCAGGGTTATATAACTACCTAATTGCAGTTCTCGATGTCTCTAAACTAGGGTTACCAGATGTCCGCGTTTCCGAGGACATGTCCTAGTTTTTAGGGATCCTCGGGAATTTTTCACTTGCGTCATAGTTTTTTGTAATTTAAAAAAAATCATCTCATCATAAAATAGATTTTTCATTAAATATTCTGTCCGTTGCACTTTCGGTCGATACTGTGTACTTGGAATACTGTGTTCAAGTATGGAGAACCGTTTTCAATACGCACCTAAAGAAAGACTGAGCTTCTTGAAAGGATCCAAAGACGGGTAACTCGCCTGGTGAAATCGGCAAAAGGGCGTCCATATGAGGAAAAACTTCGAATATGTGGGTTGCAGAGCTTGGAAACCAGGCGCCTTAGAGGAGACTTTATTGAGGTGATTAAGGCTCTGAGAGGCATAAGTAAAATGAATGAGGATGTTGTCCAGGGTGTCTAGACCTTAGCATTCATGGTTTTGTCCAAAATAACCGATCGTCCCAAACTGAACCATAAAAAAACAATTCCAGACCATCACGCTGCTCCGCCAAACTTCATTGGCTGAATAATACAGTCCAGCAGGTAGCTTTCTCTGGGCATTCACCACACCCAGACACGACTGTCAGACTATATACTGTGACTTGTAACTTTAAAGCAAAACTTTCCATCGGTCTACGGTGCAGAATTGCGAGCTTTACACCAACTTAGATAGTGTCTGATAATTAGTAGCTTCTGAATGGCCGCACGATCGTGGTAATTTCTCATGCAGTCTTGCGCATTCTGCTTGTGCTGATGTGTGATCCAATCGTTTCAATGAGAGCTGGTTTGTGCTGCGACAATGTTGAACTGCGTTTCAAGCGGATGATTCTTTGCAGGACTCTCCTGTCACGTTCTGTCAGCTTCGGAAAATTTTCAGGTCATTTCGTGTCAGTTTCAGCACCAGCCTGCTACAATTTGCAGACATCACCATTTGTCGATCTAGGGTATTCAGTGCCGTTGAATTGTCACCAACAGCCTGATCTTATGTGGATTCTATTATAATTCCACACTGAAGTTCTATTAACTCCGTCGATCGAGGCATCTCACATTCACAATTGTACTACGTACTCCTGGAAGGCTTACAAGCACATTTATAGTTGTCTGACACTTGGTGCTTGGTAAGATGCTACCGCATAACCACAGGGGTTTCTGGATATTAATGGTAGTGCAGTTTATATATACAGTAATAAGGGAAATAGCACGGTTTTTGTCATCATTTCTTTGTCGGGAAGAAAAGAATGGCCTTGTAGAGTGCCTAATTAAATGGAGTTTGAGGATGTACGGTGGACAGGGTTTTTTTTTTTTTTTTTTTTAGGATTTTATTCATGGCTCTCCATTTTTATGGGACATATTGTGTAGAGAGAGAGCATGGCTTTCGCTGGGATACCTAAAAAAATTGTGTGTACCGAGCACGCATAGCAGAAGTTAAGTGAAACTTCTTTAGACTCTTGAAACGTTTAATATTTCAGTGTTGTAGTGGTTTAATGTTTTACAATTGTCTTACAAGTTTATCACAAAGTTTTTACAGATTTCTCCTTTGTACTCAATGGAGGTGGTTTTGGTTGTCGCATTGCCAGCTACATCTTGGCTGGTGTAACTGGTCACAGACCTGAACTCCAGCAAGCCAGACCACAAAGAAAACCTCAAATAAACATAGAATAAGCCATATAAGAAGTCCATTCTAAGGCGGTTGTAGACAATTCAGGCCCTTACGTAAGCCAGCAGTACCAATAACCTCATTTAATTATGAAGAGCATGTGCAATTAAATAGAAGTATCCAAAATGGATACCTGAACCAATAAACAAAAGCAAATAACAGAACAATCTTAAGCTACGTTAACAATTTACATTGAGTTTATCTAAACCTATGTAGACACAAATCCAGCAAAGTTAATTCAGTCCAAACCAGTCCTCAATAGAGTCAGTCTCTGTTTTAAAGCTTGGTCTGAAAATTTTTGTAAGACCTTGAAGGATGCCATATTCTGGATCAGCAAATGGACATTGTCCTCATAAAAGTCTGGAACAGCATTAACAAGTTCTATTCTAAATTCCTCATATGCAGGACAGTACAATAGTACGTGCCTCCAGTCCTCTCGTTTGCCACAAGAGCATGCAAGGTTCGCATCCAGACCCAATTTAAACAATTTATCCATAAGCGATCCATGGCCTGTTAAGATGAACGATGTCGTCATCGATGGGTAAGACAGGAGGTCAAAGATATGTGGCATATGCAACAAGTAACTGCCATTCCGATCATCATGTCAACCACCGGTATGATGCCAAAGACCTTACATAACAGCCTAGCAGAAATAGGGATCCCAGAGAACACATATAAGGAAATTCAGAAAGTCGCAATCCTGAACACCTGTAGTATAATCAGAGTTTCTCGACGAACAGTAACACCAGACATATCAATCACCCTGTGTACTTGGTAGCAGTACCCGTCAAGGGGTACCCCTCAATCAGGCAGAAATAATATAAAAGCAATAATAATAATAATAAACTATGCGGCAACCGAGCAGCAACTCTAGCAACTACTCCGGATCACCGAAGAATTCAGCGAGGACATAAGGATGGAATTTGGTCTAGACAAATGCAAGACCAACACACTGCACCAGGGAAAATTAGTCGGCCGAAACTATCAGCTGCCGACTGGTAAAGAGATCGAAGCTATGACAGAAGGAGATACCTAGGGATGATGCAGGCTCAGTCGATGATGCGAAAGAAGTAAAAGAAAATAATAATAGCGTAAAGCTAAGATAGTTTTGTGCCTTATAGTGAGAAAGAATCTCCAAGTAAAGTGATGTCCCTACGGAGAGATGGAATCTATGGGAGAAGTGAGGAGCCATTCCTTCTTTGCCTACCATAGTCCGCCAGCAGTACAGGTTACTCATCTGGAATGCAGGCCATCTCTTAGATGAAATAATCGCCAATCACCCAAGAATCTGAGGTCGTTCGGAAAGGTGGAAGTAGCGGAAGTGAATACCCGATGGAAACACCAACTTAGGACAAGACAAGAGCCAGATGGGAATAAAGAAAGTGAACTGTTACTTTCATGCTATATAAGCTATAAAGTGAATCACAGGACATATATACAGTATATATATATATATATGGGCCTGTAATTGGCCAGTATAGTTAAAAATGGGGCTGGCAGCGAAAATGGAACTTGTAAGAAAATATAAGTGAGTGTACTAGAACTAAGGTACTTGTATGTTTATATATATATATATATACAAGGTATATATGTATTTGTATATATTGCATATATTTGTATATATGCATATGTCAGGACTCTTGTATCCTTGGGTAATAAACAGAGTGCATGCTTTAGGTGAATGTGATGTTAAGAGCAAAACGATTAAAGCCAGGTTTACACAAAGGGGAATTATACCCTAAATTAAGGTGGAACAGCTAAGAAATTTACTATGAAAAGGGGAAGGTTATGTCTGGCCTCTGAGCATAACCTGATGAATTTGTGTTCATTAAAAGGGCAAGGTAAAGTCGCGATAAACGTTAGGGAGAGCAAAAACAGTTAATAATAATAACTCTTTATTATATAGAGAAGTCACATTCCTGTATACAACTCCCTTCACGGCTTACAAGCCAAGGGTTTACATAAAAGAAATTACACAACATAATAAAGAGAGATGAAAAAAAAAAAAAAACATTATGACTCCAGAAAGGTTTGAACACTGGAGTGATGGATCCATGGCAGTGATGGATAGCTCCTTGGGAGCAGGTTCTAATGGCCTCTGACGTGGTCCTTGGAAGAAGTCGACCGAGTACTTTCTGCCTATATTTCTTATCGACTGCGAATTTGTAGAGGTCGCCGTCCAAGGACTGTATGTCTTGCAGCATTTGCACGGTTAGGAACCGATCAGATAACTTTAACCGGTTTGGAATGGCCTGAAGGATTGGATTAGCCCTATGGCTTGAGACCGGGATCCTCCATCCGCAGTTAGCCCAGAAATCTGGTACTGAAATAATGCCGAGCATCATTTTGATGGCAAAGACGAGTCATTCTCTCTCTCTTGAATGATGGCAGGAAGACGTCTGCTGTTGAGAGCTGCCGCCATCTCGGTGGTCTTTGGTGCAGGCAGGGGGAAGCCGAAATTTCCATATGGCCCACTTCAGTAGCCAGAATTCCCCCCGAAAATCCATCCAAGATTGGGGGGGGGGGGGTCGTAGCAGTTGAAGTTCAGATTTCGGCGCCATAGAGTATGACCGGATAAACACAGGTCTTAATATATCTGCACCCAACAGCCTGGTCATGGACGTGCATAAGTTGTTTAATCATCCTCCGGAGTCGACAGAACTTTATTTGCAAGTGGTCTGTGTGCTGTAGAAAGAAGAACTTTTGATCAAAAATAACTGCCATCCAACAACATCTGTATGTTGTTGGACGGCAGAAATCGCGGATCCTCTTAAAATGGGTTGCACTATTGTTGGGTTCCTTTTGAGAGAGAAAGTCAACTGTTTTGACTTCTCAGGATTGATGTGAAGTCCAAAACCGGAGAGGAAGGCCTCAAGGTTCCGGATTTTCTGAAGGATTAAGGCATTGATGTATTCAGCAGTGTCTCCAGGGCTAATGGGAGTAAACAGTTTTATGTCATCGGAAAAGGTGATGATATCAGTTCGGCCCGTCACGAATGGCATGAGAACAGCTGAGAACAAGATTCCGGACAGGACCCCGCCTTGTGGGATTCCAGCTGTAATAGTCCTGGTGTAGCGCAGTTGCCATCGCGAACAATAATGGTCCTGTTCTCAAGCATTGTCTGAATAAACCAGAGCACGTAAATTTTTGTAAACTTAATTTTTCAAAATAGTTTACATCGTTTTTTCGTACTTATGAAATATATAAATCGAATTTCAAATTAATGCATTTATTTTATCATTAACTTTAAATATATGAATTTTAGTTCCTTGGAGGGATATATTTACTTCATTTAAAATTGAAAATATATCTGCAGGGTACGCCATAATCTGAACCTATATGTTGTCATGTAATTTTGAGCAATAATCATGTTTCAATTGAGTTAAAAAAACTTTCACCTCTTCTTTCAGCTCATAAAACCTGCTCAAAATTTTTCCGGCGCCTCCGTAGCCAGGTGGGAAGGAGCAGCAGTGCGTAGCACACGCTTCTTGATTAGACCGGGGTTCGAGCCCGTCACCACCAAATACGGAGGATGCGGAAAGGTCAAGGTCATATTCCTGGAGCAATATGGCCTTAGTTGCTAATGCTCCTAAAAACCAAATAACAAACAAACAAAATTTTTCCTCGTACCTCTGCGTACGAGGAAAAATTTTGTTTGGAAAAATGGTGAAACAATTGTAGGAGCAATGTTTTTGTGAGAACTAGATAGCTTCTCGCAGAGTAATGAGAATAATTTTGAGTTTAGCTCCCTGGATTTGATAAAATTAATGATTTTTACAATCATCTAAAACATCTTTTATTTTTTCTAGAATTCCTTTCACAACGAGAGCATGACGGTGCAGACAGCAATGAGAATATTGAATATGTGGGGCTATTTTTTTATTCTTGACATGACTCCTTTTTTTTGCACCCCGTAAAGATTTTGCTCCATCAGTACAAATGTCAAAACATAAATCCCAAGATAGTCCATGCTTCTCCATATATCTGTTTATAACATCAAAAATGTTTTCACCAGTAGCTCTATTCTTAAGAGGCTTGCACAAAAGGATTTCCTCTTGGACAGTTAAATTAAAAATATAGCGTATCAGAACAATTAAAATAGCCAAACTAGCAACGTCTGAAGATTCATCTAATTGCATTGTGAAACCACGGGGAGAAGATTTTAATCAAGATATTAATTCATCCTCACAAAAAAAAAGTGCCATATCTCTTATGCGTCTAGCAACCGTGGTATTAGAGAGAGGTAAGCTATCAATTTCTTTGGAATATTGCTCCCCAATCTTACAGGTAATTAGATCTTTGACGCAAGGTTTTATTAATTTTTCGCCAAGTGTATATATATGCCTCCCCTTCTTTAGTAATACGATAATTACTAACGAGGTTAGAAGCCTCAAGTGATTTTTTTCATTATCGCTATACATAAATTTTGAAAAATATTTTTTATTGCTTTTGAGCTCTTCATATTTACGCTTGAAATATTCTATGTTTTTGCCTATCAAATGTGGGTGGTTACTCTCCATATGTCTTCTTAATTTTGCGGGATTTAGACTGCTATTTCTTACAACTTTTTCACATTCGACACATATTCCATTCATTTCCATTCCATGTTTTTTTTAGAACCAACTTCATGTGATTTCTGTTTTTTAATAGGCGTTTCCGAAACGGCTATTAAAAATTTTCTCATGTCGAGTTTCCGGAAGTAGATGGTGAAACAATTGTAGATGCTGCTGAAGAATTTGTTTTTCTTCTGTTTGTTCATCATTTTGTTTAGTTTTCCGGTTTTTAACCAAATGTCTATAGTGAAGGGCAAATCTAATAAATTAAAATTTTTTAATTAGTTTATCAACTATCATCGATCACAAAATCTATTCCATTGCATAAATGGAATTAAAATGAATGAAGACCTTCTTACCTTGTCACAGACTTCTCTGTTTTAAACGAAACAAAGGAATGAAGATTTTACAATTTCACTGTAATCATAAGAGTAGACTGTCATGTTGAGCTGACCAGCAACAGCTGCTTTTAAAAATGGAAATATGCAGAGAGATGTGGGAGAGTGAGATTAAATCGACCTTCAAGGTCGATTACTGTCGGAAATACTTACCTTTTTCTAAAAGGGCGCGAATTCAAAAATTTATTTTTAAAATTATTTGACGCAACCAAAACGATCAATTTTTATTAGTGAATTCAAACTGTGTTCCGCGGAACACAGTTTGAATACCACTGCATCAAAGCATAGCTGCCATTCATTCTTCTCTTGGTGACTCCCTTCTACTTTTGACTTTCTCTCTCTCAGGGTAATTGGCTGGTGCAGCATAAGCCTCAGGCTTCCTTGCACCATATAGCTAATAAAAAAAAATAATAATAAAATAAAAAAATATTTTTCTGACCATCCCTGAAGTCATCTCAGATGCTTCTTTTAGTGCTCTCGTTGCAGATCGGTCTACAGAATGCTAGGTTTTATTCCAGGCCTGGCCAACCCACGGCCCGCCACATTATTTTTTTGCTGCCCGACTGATGATTTTTATACTACTGACTACATCAGTGGGAAATCATTCACTAGGTGCACTAGGCACGATAATTAACGGGAAATAAAATACTATACCAGCTGTACTTTACGAATCCCTACCACTCATTCCCTTCTTCGAACCCGAAACTCAGCAGATGGAAGTAATTGATGTACAGTACACCAGTGAATTAAAATAATATTCACGCCACGACATCAAAAATCAACTTTTACAACACGTATGTGACAGCGGTAAAGTATCCAAAATTAAGATTTTTTGCACAAAAAATTGTGAGCACCTTTGGATCCACATACGTTTCTGAAATTTTCTTTTCAAAAATGAAATTTATTAAAAGTAAATCTCGAGCTTCAATAACAAATCAATTAAGACGTGCAATACTAATATTGTTACTGAAGTAGATTTAAAAAAAAAATTCAGTGATCGCAAAGAAAAGATGTATGCCAATATCTCATGGATTATTAGGTATTAGGTATGTTCGGGGTCTGACGGCACCTGGGATTTCTCCCATCTCCGCGTATGTTCTCTGTATCGGACAAGCCAGAGATTTAAAAGTGTGTGGGATATGTACTGTGTCGTTTGTTGTGCTCATTGTTCATCCGCCTGTTAGCCGCCGGGCCCCTAGTGAGACCCGACGTTACCAATACCTGCCACAGGGAGGCCGGCCGGGTGTTACCAATATTTGTACTCTGGCTGGTCTTGCCACTTACTTTCCTGGGATTTCAGTGGCTAGGACCAAAAAAAAAAAAAAATAAAATAATAAAAAAAAATAAAAAAAATAATTAATAATAATAATAATTATTATTATTATCTTTATTTTCTCCTAAGAGACACCCGCTTACAGCTATTAACCAGGGGGTGCACATTCATATATACAAATATAATTTATATACATAATTATCTATTTATAATTTATACAAATCAGTCTTTATAAATTATACAAATTATACAATGTCTAAATTATACATTTTCTAAATCATACATTGTCTGATTAATTATATTATACACATCATTGCCTTATTTTACATGACAGGCAGATAGAAAGAGAGCACAAGCATAATTTACAATTTTACAAGGAATTAGAGAATGTTCACATTCTCTAATTCCTTGTAAAAGTTATTTACAGCGAGTTCACAGAAAGACAAGACGTCCAATATAAACATAACAGGAGCAAAAACAGTCCCGACCAGTTCATTTTCTTCTATTTCCTGCATTCTCTTTTGTTTCCCTCTGTCGGCATCACTCAACATTTATAGGTGGAGTAATGCCTTTTGAAACACTTCGGTCCTGTATCTCTTCTCTGCGCAAAGCCTTTCTGGGTCTGCTTGAAGATCGTTGAACATTTTAATAGTGTTCAAAGGAAAAAATCGCCGAAGGCTTTCCAGCTGTGTGAGCGCGCTACTGATTGGAAGGGATGTTGTTCTATTCGCCCACCTTTGCGTCATGTGGGGCCGAGTCAGCAGGTGGTCAGTTTTCGGCGAGTCGACTCTTCCGGTCAGTAGTTTTGCAAGCGTGAGGATGTTCTTGGTGACAATAATGTGAGACAAAGGCGTGACATCCAAGTTGGCATATAAAATGGTTCTTGAGATTGTAAATGGCTTCGTAGTGATCCTGTTTAACCATCTCAGCATCCAGTACTCTAAACCCAGGAAAGCCTTGATGGTAGCAACTGGGGCAGAAGACCAAATCTGAGATGCGTAGAGAGGGATGGGGATGACGCATCTTAAAATATATTGTTTAACAAGGTCAGGGTTCCTGATACCTACTAGTTCTTGTCTGGAGTCCATAGCGCTGCGTAAGTTTTCTTCTTTACATGTCCGAAATGGGGTGTGAAGTTTAGGTTTTCGTCCCATTTCAGACCAAGATCAATATGTGTCCTGACTTTTTTGACCACACTGCCATTTACGCGTATTGATATGTGGTTTTTTAATACCTTGTTGGTGAAAACCATTTGGGCTGTCTTGTGTTCATTTAGTCGGAGCCCCATGCAATTAAGGTATTCTTGCAACTCGGCGATTTTGGAGTTTGCTTCGTTGTTGCATTGTAAAGATGTGTTTTGGTCATTCGAGGTGACGAAATATTTCAAGTCGTCTGCATATACGACAAATTGCTTTTGATTTTGGGTCAGGAAGGGATGCAGTGCTGTTGCGAAGAGAGTAGCAGAGAGGACACCACCTTGTGGGACTCCCCTGTTGACTTGGAAGGTCTCTTTGGAAGTTCCATTTATGGCAGTGATGTGTCTCTCCCTCAAAGAACTCGTTATTATAGCTAATACGTGCCCAGTTATATGGAAATATTCCTCCAAGATGATAGTAATAGCCGAGATGGATATTCTGTCGAAAGCGGATGCAACGTCTAAGAAGACAATGTCTAATTGCTGTCTGAAGTTAAGGGCGTGTTGTATTCGAAATAGAGTCTCCATGAGATTGGTGGTAGTAGATCTTTGTGGGATCACTGAATGAAGGTACTCCGGTCTATGCCCGAAGCAGTGATGGTTGATGGTATTTAAAATGGATTTCTCAAATATTTTTTGAAACGAACATCCAATTGCAATAGGCCTGTAGTCTTTGGCGGATTTAGGATTGCTATTTTTGGGAACAGGTTTAACGAAATACGTATTCCATATCTTCGGAAAGTGGTTTTCACTTAAAATTTTTTGGAAAATGTGAAGGAGCAGATCTATGATGTATACACTGCTGATCTTAATCATGAAGAGTGGGAATTTATCAGGCCAATTGTGGCTTTATTCTTGAGGCTATTCACAGCGGCTTTAATGTCATCTCTAGCGATACTGATTTGAGACAGTTCAGGATAGAACTCTGTCTTCAGTTTGCTAATTGCTTCACGGATTTTCTCTGTGTTGACTTCACTTTCAACTTGATTTTCTGCTAGAGGAGTTCCAAAGGTGGCTTGGGTCCTTTCTGAGAAGATGTGCTCGGGCATTATATCCGTACGCCTTTTCTTATTATATATCCTGCTTCCTTTCTTTAAATGTGATCGCACCATGTCATAGTGAGCCTGACGTTTCAATCGAATGAACCGCGCTCTAGCTTCTTTATATCGAATATAATCAGGTGGGTGTTCAGTTTTTTTCCATTTTCTGAACAGTTTTTGCTTCTTTTTAAAAGCATATTTTACTTGTGGACTAAACCAGGAATTTGCTCGATGGGAAATTTTTATGTGTTTTGATGCGCCCTCAAGAGCAATAAAGTGAAGGGTATCCGAAAGTGCTTCTAAGGCATCGTCTACGGGGAGTTGGAAGAGATTTTGCCAGTTGAAATTCGCGAGCCGTTTCAAAATTACGTCTGGTTTTATATACTTGGTTGAGAAGATAACATCAGCGTTGTTTTCCCTCTTCCAGTTCTCTTTTTGTCTACAAGCTTGACTTCTCAGGTTGACTTGGGTTGAGAGAGGGATGTGATCCGAAGCGAAGCGAGTCGTACTGTCAGTTAATGTGATGTCTAGAGCATTATAGTATACCAGGTCAAGGCGCTGTGTGCCTCTTGTGAGGGGCGTTTCAAGTTGTTTCATCGAGAGGGTTTCCATAGTATCATCCAATTCGCTCTTTGTACTTAGGAAGAGGCATGTTCAAATCTCCCATCACAATAGATTCTACATTTGGGTTCAAGTTTGCAACGAGCCAAGTAAGGAGTTCATTTCTGGCTTCGCTGTCATGGTTGGGTGGAAGGTATATAATACAAATTTGTACATTCTTTGTACCTTCTCTGAAGGTTGCTGAGACGGCTTCAAAATTTTCCGAGTGTGACTCTTGGTTTTTAGTTACAGAGAAATTATTCTTATAGAGTATCATTACTCCTCCTCCTCTTTTGTTTTCTCTTCCTCTTGTAACGCATTTAAAACCAAAATTGTCAGCCAGAGCATCTAGCTGTCTATTATTATGAAGCCAGGTTTCTGTCAGGCAGATGAATTCATATTCGGAGCTTAATAGAAGGTTCTGCAAAGTGTGAAGTTTATTGGCTATGCTGCGCACATTTTGAAGGTAAAGAGAGACTTGCATATTTTCTTTCGAGTCTGATGAGGAATTCCTTAATTGCTACTGAGCAACCCTGGTTGAGAGCCTCGAAGCACGTTCCCTGAAGCGTTTAACCAGGGTGCCAGTGGGTCAAATGGTTTTGTCTAGTAATCGTGCTTCACAATTAATAGGGCATGGATAGTGAAGGAGGAATATGCTGGATGTCTTGTTCGTATTTGTCGTACTTCCACGTCAATACCCATCCCCTCTACGCACATTTCTTTAATGACGCTCGGTGTGATACTGGGTTCAATCCGCGAGACAAATAGCTTTCCTCTTGTTTGAACTGAGGTATGCTGTATCTTTCTGCAAGACAAGGGTGATAATCAGATGGCTGGGATGTTGGAGGATGATCAGTAGGATCGCCATTTGTCCGTATGGCATGTTGTTGCTGATGGGCATTTAGGTGAGGGGGGTCCTTTTTAGTGGAATTTTGAGGGGCCGATTTTGTCAGCAGAGAAACAATCTGAGCAAAAGTAGGTTTCTGGTTCATGTTTGGCTCCGATGGAGGGGTTGATTTCTTTTTATTGCGGTCTTGGTTTGCAGAAGAAGTAGAGCTGGGGATTAGCGGTCGCTGGACCGTTTTCCGACCTGTGCATTTGTGCATACCTTTTATTGGAGGATTGGTTTTTTGAATTATCAAAATTTTGAGGAGGTGGCTGCTCTTTGCAGGGATCAGCATCTTGCAACTCTGCCCTAAATTTGAGGGTAGTCGTCCGTTGTGATTTAATGTGCGAGTTCTCCATCGGTTTCCCTCTTGCAACTTTCGAGGTGCCAGCTGGGCAAGCCTGTGGGTTTTCGAGTATCGGGATATTTCGTCCGATTGTTCCGTTAATTGCAAGTAGTTGAGTTAGGACTGTGTCTAATTTATCATCAATTAGTTTCTGTTTGGCTATTAAAGTTCTATTCTGTTCATGCAGTTCATGGTTTTCTTCTTTGATTCCTTGCAGAGTTTTGTGGATTGGAAGAAGGAGTTCCTCGAGTAACTCTTTTAGCATTTGAGACTCATGCTTAAAGTAATCCTGACCTGTTTGTCTTTCTTGATCATTCCGAGCCCCACTACAGCCTATTTCTTTAATGTAGTCAAGAGTATCATTTCCATCATCATATGTTTTCTTGTGCGCGCAATCGTCTGGGCATGCGTCACAACCTAAGATATCAATTAATGAGCCACTAAGGTTCCCGTTCAGCTCCGTTACTGCGAGGTTGTCGGAAACCTGTGGGGAAGGTTCCTCAGTTTCTGAGTCATCGTTGTTTATGACGTGAGATTCTGCTGCATTTATTTCATCCCGTTGTTCTGCGCTATTGTTCTCATTGTATGACCTGCATTTTGAGCAAAGGAACTTCTTTCGTCTGCTTTGATTTAAGCGCACGATGTCAACTTGATAACAGCAGCTCCCAATGACGCTGCCACATCGCGAGCATTTAATGGCGTATTTATTTACAACGTTACAAATGCCGCATACTTGCTCCGTCATATCAGATGGTTTCTTTTCCATATTTGTAACGATTGAGACCGTAGATGCGTTACTTATATGTTTTACTTAAATCTGGAGCGTTGGCCAGATATTTCACTTATTTCTCGATGAAAGGTGCGGTAGTGGGGAGAGCTATACACTCCACACCCAGTTACGGTTTAATTGGAGCCTTTAATGTAAAGAGCGACCTTGAGAGAGGATTAGTGGTGGGGAAAGCTGAGTAGTTAACTTTCCGCAGACACGAAAACTTATCTATAGCTGTACCACATATAGCATGCATGAGACCAAAAAACAATAATCATAATTTACCTGACTGTGCATTTCTTCCTTAGTTGGTATATTTAGATAGAGGCACTTCTGAACTTTCGATTAATACTAAATATAGCTAGTACATGACTCATAATTAAACTGAAAATATCAAAAAATACGGAGCACGATAATCACACTGTTGTCATCTCCGCCACCTAGCATAGAATCCCAATTATAATAAATAAATAAATCGAGGTTGATATTAGTGATACTTAGCAAGTTAGTATTAATAGTACGCGACGTGGGGCTGTGCGGTGAAAGTGAGTTTTAAAAACCAAATAGGTTCGGGCAAGAATTTTGATGTTCTCTTTTGATTTTGAAATGTAGGGCTAAACGCTGTGCAAGACAAAAGTTTGGGGGAAGGATGAAGACTGGGGGGAAGGAGTTGGAAATAAGGGGCCGACAGAGTAGATAGCCCCTGCAGGTAGTGAGGCATGCCCGTGCCCCACCAGAGTGAGAAAATTGGGGAGGCAAGGAGAGGCAAGCCTCTCCTCCCCAGGAGTTTGGAAAGAAAGATCCGCTCAAGAGAGTGCGGATTTGGGTCGCCAATAGGCTCTTCCGGCGGGAGAGTGCCACCGTATGTCGTCTCCATCAGTTTGCAGGCCCTAAAAAGCTGGCCGTTGAGTCTCATCTAGGTGGGACACTAATAGGGGGTGACATCCCAGATTTAACCCCCTATTAGTGTCCCACCTAGATGGGACACTAATAGGGGGTTAAATCTGGGATGTCATCCTTCCAGACTGCATGTGGTCTGGGTCCTATTTTCTGGTCATTATCTTGGGGTCATAATCAGGTCTACTGGCTGTCATTATGGGGTTTTATCCCTTCCGTGATGTTTGATAGTCCTCACGCTACCTTTTGTTATTATATAGTGGGGCTATGCTGCAAGGTCTGGGGGCAGTGTCCCTTTGTTCTGATGTCACAACTATTTAAAGGTGTTTTTTTTTTTTTTTCCGCTTCCATTGGCGGTAATCATGACTCTTGTGGTTAGACAATATATTGTCACTTGTCTTTTCCCAGTTCATTTTGTACTCAGTCCAAGGTCTGTATAGTCGGCTCCTCTGTGTCATCTCGCTGCTATTTGCAGGTTTGTTTTGTCTCCTTCCTTTAAGGTCTTCTGTATATGGCGGTTAGTGTTTGGCGCCTGGTAAATAATCCCTGGGCAAAATCAGTTAAGGCTAAATATTCCTCTTGTGTATCTAGTAGATGTGACTCAAGATCCCTCGGTAGATAGTGAACTCTAGTTATTAGTCTGCATCTAAGGTCTTCGTATTGGGCACACTCAAACATAATGTGCATCCAGCTTTCTTGTTCCCCGCAAGTACAACGCGGATCCTCCACTATTCCCAATGCTGTAAGCTTTGCATTGAAAGCCCCGTGACCCGTAAGGAGGTAAGTCGTGTAAAGTCCGGGTTGCAGCCAGGTTGGAAGAATGGGGTAAACTCTGTCTACGTCCGGGATGAACTTTTTGGTGATATTCCCTTTTGTTGTGTTTGTCCAGTGGTATTGCCAGGTTTCTTTTAAGTATTTCTGCAGCCTGTTCTTTTCAGCCTTGTGGGTTGCACTGTTATCCACTGTGTAGTCTGGTGGGTGCAAGGCATTCCTTTGTTTATATAATAGGCTATTCCAGTACGTATGATGTCCAGGTCAAGGGGAAGGGCTCTGGCCAAGACCTGTAGGGCAACAGTGCTAGTGGTGCTGCAGGCTCTGGTAATGGTTAACAGGATAGTTCTATGGATTGAGTCGATTATGCATCTAGTTGCGGCGGTTGATGCCTTGTGATACCAAACCACAGAGGCATATGTTATAGCTGTTAGGAATGTCGTTTTATAATATAAGGAGAGTACGCGATGTTTAAGTCCCCAGTCACGACGAACCACACGTGCTAACAGTGCAGAGTACTTCCTTAAGTCGTCGTCAAAAGCTTGGGTTTGAACGTCACCAAGGTCCATGGCCAGGAACTCATCCAAGACAATGTTCCACAACAGTGGCCCCAGGACAGAACCCTGGGGGCAACCCCTGCAGACACTGCGGTTTACCCTACCATAGGGTGCCACAACACTAATACTCCTGTCGGTAAGGTAAGACTTGATAGTGAGATACAAATTGCAGGGAAGGTTGGCCCGCCTTAGCCTTGCCAGGACACTTGGCCACCAAATGGTGTCGAAAGCCCCGGCAAAATCTATGGAGATGATTAGGTAGTATTTACTGTTGGAACTGGTGACACCGTACAGCAGATGTCTAAGTGCCTCTACTGTCGAAGACTCGGGCTTAAAGCCGAACTGGGTAGACATGTGCAGTTCAGCACTCTTGTAATGTGTGTCAATTCGGGCATATAGCATTCTCTCAAATAGTTTGCTGATTACTGGTAGCAAAGCTATCGGTCTGTAGGTGGTTGGCTGTTGTGGAGGCTTTGTGGGTGTTTTCGGGATCAGTTTCAGTCCCGCAGTCTTCCAGTTTCTTGGGAAGATGCCTTGATGCAAACAGTTATTAAACAGATTTAGGAGGAGTTCGGGGGTCAGATCCGTTACTTTTTTGATAATTTCCAGTTCGAGATAATCGAGGCCTGGGCACTTATTATTTCTTACGTGATTTGCCACGGATTTGATGTCATCTAGCGTGAACGGTGGTTCACGGGAGTCAGTGGTGTATATGTCATTTTCTTGGCATATTCTATGCTGTTCAGGTGAAGTAGGCATGGCAGTCTCCGGGAAAATAGTGCCCAGAATATTTGTGATTGACTGTTGCCATGTCGTGGTTTGGCTCCCCTGTGGTGTCAATGTGGTAGAAATAACTTCCTCCCTGGGGAGTTTGTTTGTGATTATCCTACAGACTACCCCCCATGGCTCATTATTTCCTGTTATGCCTGCCAAGTTTTCCCAGGCTCTTTGTTTGCTCTTGTTTATCGCATCCGTATATTTGTTTCTTGCTTCTCTATAGCGCTCCTTTAGTATCTGTACCTCAGCAGCATTCCATGTGCGTCTTGCCCGTTGAAAGAATTTTCTTCTTTTTATGGTCTCCCTTCTGAGTTGCTGAATCTCGTGAGTCCACCACGGGACTGCTCCTGGTTTGGGATTTCTCCTCTTCATTGATGCTTCACTCGCCGCAAGTATTATTTCCGTTACCCTCTTTTGATTCTCATCTGGGTCCCCATTCTGGTCTGTTGTTTCCATGTGTTGGGCTGCAGCAGGCATTAAGACCTCTCTGAACCTTTCCCAGTTCGCCCAGCGGATGGCGAAGCGATTTAGTGTTTGTTTAGGTATCAGTAGCCTGTTTAATGATCTTCTGATTTGGCAGGTAATCACCCTGTGGTCGGAAGTCGTCCACGAGTCTCTGACGATCCACTCATCAACGTAACCTGCAAGGTTTCCCGTGGACAACGTGACATCAATAGTCGCCTCCCACAGGGTATTACAAAATGTAGGCATCTGGTGTGGTCTGTTCAGGATAGTGAACCGAGTGTTCGAGAGAAAGTCCTCTAAAATCTGTCCATTTCTGGTACCTCTCCTGTCTGGGGTCAGACTGTGCCAGGCTGGTGAGTGGCAGTTTACATCTGCCCCAATTATGATCCTTTGATCAGGGAGCATGTCGGTCAAGGCCTGCAAGTACCTGGTGATGGGTGTGATGTCCTCGCCCGGACTGCTGTAAAGGGCAACAGCATAGATTTGGCCCAATGGCGTTAAGATGTGGGCACACGCCGCCCAGGGTGCACAAAGCTGTGTTACTTTAGTCACAGTGTAATTGGGATTGCGGACCACAACCGCAGCCCAAGGGGTGTCACTCTCGTCATGGACTAATTTGTATGCAGCCGGATATCCGCACACTCGTTTTGAGTGGGTATATGGTTCCTGTAGTAGTAGGACGTCAGCTGCTTCCTCGTCCGCTATGACCCTAAGTTGCTGGGCCACTGCTCTAGCTCTCTGCGCGTTATGCTGTATTATTGCAATTTTGGATCTGTTGTACTCTTTAGGGCGTCTCTCCATAATCGATTCATGACTGGTATAACCCTTTTACTTTAAGATAAACTGGATAGTTCGGGTCTCTGATAGAATGCGAATGGTCCATTTTCCCTGCCTTGCAGTTTGTACAGATTGGATCTTGCTCCTTGTTTGGACATGTTTTATATTCATGTCCCCTGCCAGAGCAGTGACCGCAGATTGATTCTGTTTGTGTACACATATGGGTTGTGTGGCCGTATTTACAACACCGGAAGCATTTCGGGACTGCCCCATGCTCCCGGAATCGGTGGGATCCCCATTCAATGTAGATTCTCTCTTGATTCTTTAGTTGCTGCCAGACAGTCGGGGCCAGCTCCAGAACCCAGTTTCTGTTTGGTCCTGCCCTAGATCTGGTGGAGTACCTGGGCTGCACCAGAGTTCGCTGTTCCTGTAGTTGCTGGGGGGGTCGGTCTCAGATTTCTGTTTATGATCTCTGTGGCTAACTGTTCCGGGGTTAGGTCTTTGTCAATGTCAAAGACAATGATAGCAGGTCCTCTCTTTTTTTGGCAATTCTGCAGTCAAACCCAAGGTGGCAATTTTTGGGTTATCCATTATCGTCTGTATGTCTTCGTTTCCCTCCGTTTCAATAACGAGTCCTACATTCCTCGTTTTCCGGATGGACTTTATCTTAGTAGCTTTGAGGTCATCCTTTAGTTCCTTCATCACAGTTGTCTTTATTTCTTCACTAGTTCTCTTTTCCTGGGGGCCATCTGTGGCCACAGGTCTAAGCACAACCAAGTTGGGTGTCATCAAGAGAGGTTGCTTCCTTTTTGGGGGCCCGTGCTGAGTTTGTTTTCCCTGATTTTTGTTACTCCTCAGCGTTTCAGCATATGTGGGAGCACGCTGTTGCATTTTATTTGCCCCACAGTCTTTATAGGCCTGCAGCCTCGCGGTGACCTTTTCATTTTCAACATATGTCTCGAAAAGGATAGTCTCCATTTTGTTAAAGATTGTGACGATTTGCGACCTCACAAGGGTGGTTATCCTGTTATTCGGTTCTTTAAATATTGATTCCAGTGCTGTTTTGAGTGCCAGTGACTTTCCATAGACAGTGCCCACCGGTGGGGAGGGATCCGTGGGGGGAGTTTCCTGCTGCTTTTCGTTGTTTGTTTCTTTGTTCGCATTGACATTTTCCTGAGTGTCATTATTCTCAGTTTGGGAACGTGTTCCCCGCTCTATTTTCGCTGTTAACAACTTTTTGTTTTTACGCTTGCTTTGTGTTTGGGGGTCCCTGGACAGGCGTCTTCTGTGTCCTCCTGTTGTTCTAGGGGGATTATCTCGTCGTCCTGCCCCTTTGGCTGAGTTTCTTTCAGTTTGTGATTTTTGCTATCCATATCAGCAAAGGTTCCGGATAATTGGATGTGCGGATTATCGAAGTTAATCTTTTTATCAGTTTGTGGCTGTAATATGCTGGTGAACAATACCTGCTACACGCACATAGGGCAAAGAGAGATTATTTTGTAGGTTTTTAGGGCTTCCAAAGTTTGGTCCGCTCTAATCAAAACGATTATTCTAAACATATGCTGCCAGCATATTGCTGTACTGGTTTACATAGGAAAATTTCTTAAAAACGTCCATATCTCTAAAAATAGTTAACGAAAAGTCACAAAAGGTCACCTGTATATCCAGTCCAATTTCCTCTTCTTCCAACACCATTTGCAATCAGAAATTCGATGTTTTTCACAATAAAAATAACTTTTTCCACGGAGCTCACTATTCGCGTGATTACACTGGTCAGGGTATTCAGCGGCCAAGTTTAAATAGCCGATTGGGCTTGCCTGGTGAGTAAAGTGCCTGCCTGGAAACCCAAAGGTCGTGGGATGAAATCCCGCCTCGGGCTTGGATCAGAGTACTGCAAAAACCTTGGAAGGTGTATTATAGCCACAGAAGCCGATGCGCCAACAACTAACTAGGGTTAAACGAGACAGTCAGCGATTCCTGAGTTAGGCCTAACAATATTACTACGGTAATAAACTAATATTAACAGTTTACAAAACTATTAAAATTTATAGCCAGTTAGGGAATCACTTACTGACAATTTCTCGACAACAACTGAATTAAATAAAGCACAATGAATACATTAGGATATTAAATGAAGTGCAGCATACTAAAACGTCAACCGTACTAACAACGACACTAGCGACGCCTCTATCTCATGTATGTAGGTATATAATAAAAATGAATGAATAAAATAAATTTTTATGGCATTTGATTTTTTATTTTTAAAAGATTGTTTTATTTTATGCGCAGCCCGCGGAAAATTTGTAGTTCGTCAAGGTGGCCCGCAGAACGATTTGTGTTGGCCAGGCCTACTTTATCGAAGATTTTCAGTTCTGTTTAAGAATTTAATCATACTCCGGTACCTGTATGTTACTCTGGTTCTTCCTGTACTGGAATACGGAGTACCAATTTTCATAAGTCCTGGGTAGCACACAACAAAAAATTCTTATTTTTTTAGGACTGAGGGCGCCCTTGCCTTTCATAGAAGGTTTTATGTAATTTATTTACAAAGAATTTCTCTATTACTATTATACAATAGGTGTGTTTTTATAAAATTACGACTTTTATATAAGTTGTTACACTATAAGATGATAGACGTTGGCATACATTTATCATCCAGACAAGTAATAGTTAAGACACAGCATGGTTTTGTTAAAGGGTCTTGTCTGGCCAATTTGATTGGATACTATGGTGTGGTCACAAAGCAACTGAATGCCAAAAATAATTTTGATATCATATACTTGGATTTCAGGAAAGCTTTTGATACTGTTGCACATGGAAGACTGCTGTGCTAATTGGAAAGGTATGGCATTAAGGGTAAGTTGCTACAATGGATAAAGGGATGGTTGAGTGGGAGAATACAGAGAGTGGTAATCAATGGACACTGCTCTTCGTGGACAAATGTTATTAGTGGAGTTCCCCAGGGTTTGGTGTTGCGCCCATTGTTCTTTTGTATATTTATCAATGACATTCATGAAGGTATATCAGGTTTAATGTCCAAGTTTGCAGATGATACAAAGTTGGCAGGGTTGTTAACGACAGTAAAGACAGTATGCTACTCCAACTGGATCTAGATAAGTTTGGAAAATGGGCTGAGAAGTGGCAACTGAAGTTTAACATTGACAAATGCAAAGTATTGCATATGGGTAGCAATAACCGAAGAGAAACGTACCAACTGTGTGGTGTGGAAAAACAAAATGATATTTTATATTTTTAGTTATTTTTATTTTATTGTTCTTATTTTGTTTTGTTTCGTTTGTTCCCTTTTAGTGTTTATCCACTTTATTCTTAATTCCCCCACTTACGCATCTGACTTTTACTTCCTAGAAGAATTCCAAATTCGAGGGAACTTTTCTATTATTTATAATTCCCTTCGGAAATGCTGTGGTTCATGAATGACAAAAGCACACACATATATATAATATAACATAGTTTATTTACATATATATATTACATAAAAAATGGACAAACTGATGCATGTACTATTAATATTCAACTTTGTCTACTTAATATTAGTTATATATACAATTACGTACATTGGTTATACTCTATTAATGTTATCCTTTCCTTTACAACACAAACGACATTAGTACAGCAACTGTTATAGTTTCTTCCTTGCACATGATCCATAAATTTCCTTACATGCTTCATAATTCTTACCTTATACACTGGTTTAGGACTTTACCCTCCCTTTCCAAAAATGCTAATCATACCTACATTTTTCAGGAAACAACTTATGACAAATATTCTCTTTCTCTCCCTTGCTTATAACATAACATATGTTTTATTATTAATCAAAGCCACTACTATCATTAACATCCTTTTCTTCTTCTTTAGTTCCTTTCGCTAATTATAAAGTTGTTATACCTGTCAAATTTCTATTATTATTACCTAACGTATCTCTCTCTACATTACATATATATTTTCATACATGTATATATCTCTTAGTATCTTAAATCTCCACTAATCTGTTATTAGGGTCCTAAAGTCCTTTAAGGTAACGAGAATACTATGTTAGTCACTTACTTAATTTCTTGTTAGGCGGCTTCGCTGTTTTGGATCCTCATTAGAAAATTCTAGCGAATTTTCTAATGAGGATCACAATTCTGGTATTCTGATGGACTCACTGTACACTTTAACTGGGCTGGCACGTTGCATACTATCATACTCCGTTGATATGGGGACTGCTATCTTCATCCTGAGGCCTTTTTCCAACTTACACGGGCTACTTCCATTCGCCACTTTATCGAGCTACTAATTCCGAGTTTTCGCTCCTTTCTCTCGAGCTACTGATTCTGCGGTTTTCGCTCCCTTTCTCTCCACCTTATTAAAACCTTTCACAAGGAAAAACTCATAGGGTGCTACCCTCGTTTTCTCGCTCCACCTGTTAAGAACACCTTCAAGAAGAAAATTTCACAGGGCGCTACCCTGCTCTTTTCCCACCACGACCAAACACTCAACTGTTAACTGACACATATTTCCTGCAACGACGAAACCCTCAACTATTAACTGTTACTAACTTCTTTTACTTACACTGACGAAAATCTTAACTGCTGTGTCCGCTGACAATTTCAATTTCCACAAAACCACCACAAGAAGGCTCACCTTCCACATAGCTCAACTTAGGTATCTCCTTCCTACTCACATATTATAACACACAAAAAAACTCAACTCTCAGTCTTAACTCAATTTCCCAAACGCCGACAAGAATCTAAACTCTTTTCCACACACCCCCACATACTCAACTCGGGGTTCTCACTCTTTCTAACTCATCTTCATAACCACCCACATAATGCTCAACTGAGGGATCTGTGTTCTCACATTTTCTAACACGAAAAAAACTTCAACTGCGTCTCCCCTAACTTATTTCAACACACATACTCAACTCGGGGTTCTCTTTGTTTCTAACTCATCTTCATAACCACCCACATAAAGCTCAACTGAGGGATCTGTGTCTTTTCCCCTGTTCACTCCTTTTTGTCATTTCAATCACGTACCGCCCTAGTATGTCATGTCTGCCCTTTTTTGTTCTATAACCAATCTTCTCCTTTTCTTCGACTTTCTTTCTGCCCTATTCGTCCTTAGACCTTTCTCAAGCCAATTTTACTATGTACAATGCAACCTCTTATTTTAATAAATTATAAATTTTCCCAGATTGTCTGTTCCTTTGAAGCGCGCCGCTACTTTGTTTGTGCTTTTAACAAATTTGTTTTTCACTATCTTCTAACCTTGCGATCGCCGACAGTCGGACGCCAGTTTTAAAATTTCACTTGAGCATTTGACCCTTATTTACTACCTGGCTGGTCTCCGGGGGTCTTCGATCAAAAGGAATGTCCGACCGATTGTGTGCTTCTCGTATGTTCTGTCCTAGCCAAAATTGTTCGCACCTCCTCGCCAGTAGCTAATTGCTATGGCCAGTAGTCTCCCACGCTAACTTTTACTGTTACCTTGTCTACATTTAATCTCTTTGCCTGTGACCAATTATCTAATTAGTATTTGTGGCCAGTACTGTTC
Organism: Mastigoproctus giganteus; assembly: GCF_048544385.1. Classification (NCBI taxonomy): domain Eukaryota; kingdom Metazoa; phylum Arthropoda; class Arachnida; order Uropygi; family Thelyphonidae; genus Mastigoproctus; species Mastigoproctus giganteus. The sequence goes on from NC_143575.1 coordinate 144,644,884, forward strand.
CGCTGCCCCATATTGCCATTTCCTAAACTTTATTTTAAATAAATCTCACTCTTTTCTAAAATATTAAACATGTAAGATTTTACATCTTACAGTGGTACTGCACTCAGGGAAGTGGAAAGTGAAAAAGACCTGGGAGTAATTATGCAGTCATATATGAAATTTGCTGAGCAGTGCAGACGGGCTGCCAGGCCAGGGCAGGTCGGGGAGTCCTCTCAATGATATATAGGAATTTTGTTGGAATGGACAGGGACGTGATTATCCCGTTATACGAGGCCAATGGTCAGGCCACACCTAAGTACTGTGTACAGGTCTGGAGGCCTCATTTTAGGAAGGTTGCTAGAACGAGTACAAAGAAGGGTAACATGATTGGTGAGGGGAACAAAGGGGTGCTCTTACCAAGAAAGGCTTAAGTTCTGCAAATTGCAGGGCCTGGAGAGTAGTCACCTGCGAGGTGATCTGATTGAGGTGTATAAGGCCTTGAATGGGTTGAGCAAACTGAATGCTGATGGGATTTTTCCTCCTGCTCAGATTAAGAACCTGAGGGGGCACAGACTGTTGTGGAAAGACAGTTGTAGAATAGATGTGTGGAAATTTGCCTTTAGACAGCAGGTAGTTGATTGGTGGAACAGACCTCCATCTTTTGTTGTGGAAGTTGATAGCCTAAATAAATTTAAGGCTGAGCTAGACAGGCATTTGGAACGAATGGAGGGATGAAATGGGAGGGTTTTTTTTGGCTGATGCTCCATAAGCTTGCTTTCTTGCATCATATGCCTCTGCTAATACATCAGATTTTAATTTTAATGCTCCTACAATAAAGTTTATTTTAATCTGTTACTAGGGGGCTCAACCCCCTGCTCGCTTTGCTAGCCAACCCCCGCGCACGCTTTTCTACGTAAAAGACACACCTGTCGAAACGCACTGATCGATATCTAATCTAATATATAAAAGAAGATAGAAAATGTAAGAAAACACTATAAAAAGTAAAATTGTGTGAATATTAAGTGAATGAAAGTTATTATTAATTGCATATTCTATCTTAGCCTCTTCACTGGACAGACTGATGGCTATGCAGGCCCTCAGTGGCTTCATGGTTATCCAAGCTGACATCATGCTGTATCTTTTCCTAGCTGGTGTCAGCTAGCCGGTGTCAGCATCCCACAGGGATGCTGACACCGGCCATTAGGGTAGCCCCATTGCCAGTGCGGGACAGAACTGCAAAAAGCACGCTCCACCATAGGAATCTCTTTCCCTATGTTCTTTTATTCCTACCACCTGGGGTGGTTGAGTCTCTTTCCCCAATCCCCTTCCCCACCCTGTGTGGCTTCTACCCCCTTTTGCCTGGTGGCTCACCCCACCACCCAATTTCAACTCCCACCCTCTGGACCAAGATGGGGTCCCGTACCAGGGATTCCCTTACTGTCTCCCCCTTTGAAATCATATGAGTGCCTCAACCTTCCCCACCCCGTTATCTCCTTTCCAATATATATATATATATATTTTTTTTTTTTTTTTTTTGGGCTCTCCTTGGATGCCTAGGCTACCGCAAGGGTCACCCCGCCAGAGCTTTCTTCTCTCCTAATGTGTCCTAGCTCGCTTCCCCTTGGCGGTGACGGAATCTGCGGTTGTTAGTGGCTCTCCACACACCCCAGGCTAAATGGCCAAAGGAACAACACAATCCACTCTTCACAAATATAACACTTCACAAAACACACACATTAGCACGCACCCTGGCCTTACTCAGAGTATTGTATTCTGCACAGAGTAAAAACGCGGAGTTGTGGGAGAACCCCGGTGCCGCCAGACGAAAAAAAAAAAAAAAAAAAACACCATGTCACTGTGATCGACACTAATCAGGAAATGACCTATGTAATTATTTACCTGTGCGGCATTTTCAAGGTCGAATAAATATCACTATGTAATCATTTACCTGTGTTCACATAGTTCACTTAGGAAAAGGCCTTTTGCTTCGGGTTCCATAATGCATGAGGAATATTGTTGCATCCGAAAGAGCATGACTAAAACATCTAATTATCATTTATCATATGCGCTAAACTATAAACTATACAAATATTTAAAATATTTACAAATTACTAAACTATTTGTACAAATATACAATATTCATTAATATACAAAAAACGTTACAGTGGAACATCAAATGTTAGGCAGCGAAGCACATGCACGAGGTTAGTGAACGTTATGTTCACAGTTGTCGGTAATTAATTGCATTTGTAGTGACGTAATTGCTCCGCTCTCTTCTCCCATTGGCTCGAATAAATATCACTAGGAGGAAAACTATTTTAATGTATTGAGAGATTATCAAAATATAATTAAAATGTAATGTAAGATGGAATTCAGTAAAAATAGCCCACTTTTGAGTTCACTAACTGTTGTAAATAAAAATAATTAAATTTAGACATGTTTCTCGATCCTGTAGGTTTTACCAGAGAAGTAAACCTACGGCTTAAGAAATATTAATTATATTTTACTAAGAATAGATTAAATAACAAACTTTTCTGTGTAAATAAATAAAAAAAAATTACTACTACTACCACCATCAATGTAATGAGTGGGTCAGTAATTTTTCTCTAGCAACTCGTGACTGCTACAGGACTATTCAATACATTTACAGCTGTAGCTGTCCCATCTCTTAGTGACCTTTCTCAGCCGCAGTCGGCAACGATCGCATTAGAGGCGATAAGACTAACGTCACTTACAAACACAGTCTTACCCAGACGACGTTAAACGCCAATAAGAACAATGACCTTTCCTTTAAGAAGAACAGGAAACCCCGGCCATTTCAATATAGTCGGAGAGCATCAAGACTCCACCTCGCAATCACGTTCTCGGCTTAATGAAGGTTTGTCCCTGTAAATGACCTCCAGTTACATGAATGCTCTGCGGGTAGTCGATATGAAGTTTTAATCTTAAAGGACGTTGTCGCTGTTGGATGCCGATTATTCTCTCTTTGCTGTAAACACCCTTTATTGGGATAGCTCGTAAGTAAAAGGCGGGTTGCTTGAAGTTTTGTCATTACTAATTACTGTGGGAGACCTCACTGTACTTCCTTCCCAAACTTCATTTGGAAACATCTCTCATTTTCACACCTTTCTTTGATTTCTTAAGACTTAGTTCATTTTAACTGAAAATATTCTACACACACTCAAACAGCTAATCAACTTAGTCTGTAATTAACACTTTCCTACCAGTTAGGGCGCACACACACACACTGAAGAATATTGAGGCGTGGTCAATGGTAGAGATTACCAAGGTGTGGAATCATCATTGACAACACTTGCTGTCATATTTTATTACTTTTTTGTGAAAACAAGTAATAAAATATGACCACAAGTTTAAAAATCGAAAAATATATCCTTATAATAACAATATAGTTAAATTAACAAATATAGTAAAATACTTGTACTTATAATTAACTTTATTAAATTATATTTATTATAAACAATATACAGTGGAAACTCTAAAGACGTGCCCACGCACTTGCCTTCGGGTAGTTTCACTGTACTGTATTGTTTTTGCGTTAATGGCTGGCTGATACTAAATGCTTAATGATCAAGGTTGTTTGACTTCAATGAATGTACAATGCCGACGATATAAAGTTCCTAACGGAAATACCACCATCAGCCGACAGGGGAGTGATCACATCGGAAATCTGTAATAAGATCACAGCTTTCTCTAGCCATCTCAACCATTTCGGTCTCAAACTGAACCCCCAAAAATCCGTTATTATGGTTTTTTCTCTGAAGAAGTGTCCCACATCCATATAACCCACACTGAAGGGTGCAGTTATTCCAAGTGTTACTAAACACAAAGATCTCGGTGTAACCTTCGACCCAAACCTTAGGTTCAACTGTCACATCGAATGTGTTCTACGCAAGATCAGCCGAATGCGCTGGATTGCCCGTCAACATCTTCTTCATAACACAGACGCAAGAACCACAATCAGATATCTGGAAACCATTGTGTATCCTACCTTTCTGTATGCCTCTGAAATATGGGCATCCGCAGTACCTTCTCTCATGAAGCCCATCTTCGCCAGTGAATACTGGATATTGAAGTGGGCAACCCACAAACATCGACTCCCCCCTCAGCAGAGGACCACCAGCATGGCCGACCAACTCCAAATCCCGCGGCTGCCTCAAATAATCAGCATGAGGAGAACTGCGACCACAGTCAAAATGCTGGTTGGCAAAATCAACTCCCCTGACTTCTGGGATATATGCCAGTGGCATGTTCCACTTCCGTCCTTACGAGCCACCCCTCTTCTTCAGCTACAACGGAACAGGCTGAAGATCAGTGACAGATTCCTACCTGGACAAGTACTTCCTACAGTACAAGCCCTGCTAATGATCGGAGTTGACCTCCAGAAATTCGCTTCCGATCGCAATTACAGGCGCTCGTTGGCCGAACTTGTTCCCCTTTTGTTTGGCCCCTGATGTCGACTCATACTGATATCTCCATCTGCTATCTCCTATGAGGTGCATAACGGCACGTCGCAGGCAAATCGACGAACTGTCTTCACAAGAAAATGCAATACCGAACAATAATTTGGCACTGTGAAATTTTCTGACTTGTGTGAATATGCTTAAATATGTGCTTTGTACATATGAACGTGCACATACCTTGGTGCACTGTCTGCCTCACAACTATGTACATACTCATATCTATTGAATGGCTAATGCTACGTTTTTAATTGTTATGTAATATTTTATACTGCACAAATTTTTATACTGTACATATTTTTATATTACCCTATATCATTGTCAAGCCCCTGGCCTCCTGGCTGTGGCGGGCACATTATTGTATCTTTACTGTACAATAAAGATTTTCTTCTACTGTATTGCAGTGTTTCTCAATCTTTTTACTCTCGTGGCACATTTTCCAAAGAAGAAAAATTTCGCGGCACACCTACGTAGTCATAGAAGAAGAAATTTCTAAATTTCGCGGCACACTTGGAAAATTTTGCGGCACACTAATGTGACGCGGCACACCCTTTGAGAAACACTGCTGTATTGAATGTCTGTTTCAGGCATGTGTCCGCCAGAAGAGAATTGTGAGACTTAGAGACTGCCCTTGTACACCATAATCCCCCTTTTAAAACTTTCTGTAGACCCCCCCTCGTGACAGACGTAATGGAAGCGGGAAGAACCACAGTATATAGAAAACTCTTCTCATTTAACATATGCGCAAAAATTAAGGCCAAGTAACGTCAAGTATTGACATGATTTTTATTATTGGAAAGTTATGGTGATCCATAAAAGAACAAATAGCCCATATGCGAAGGACTTTTGAAAAGTTCGAGGCCTGAGTATGAAAGGTTAGTTTTCTGTACTTAATGTATCACACCACCGAGTTTCATGCAGTTTCAGTAACGTCTTTTTTTTAAAGGTCCTTAAGTCAACAAAGCTGTGCGGACAGATGGACAAAACGAGTCACCATGCAGTCATCCAATTTTGGAGAAAAGAGGAACTAGCGCCAAAGGCAATTCATGAGGATATGGTTACAACATTTGGAGAGTATGCTCCTTTCCCATTACACTGTTAAAAAGTGGTCAACAAAATTTACTCCATCACTCCAGCAGTTGTTGAGCGGGTGCATGATCTGGTATGAGTGATCGAACAGTGACAGTTCGGTACGTTGCCTTTGGCAGCTTATCTGAAATGTGTACCACATAATAGCAGAGCTTCTTGCTATGAAAAAGGTGTCAACACGATTGGCGCTAAAGTTGTTGACAGCAGATCAAAAACGCACAATGTCAAGGCCTTTTCACTTCCAACTTTCCCTATACTTGGATTTCAGGAATGCTTTAGATCCTGTTGCACATAAAAGACTGCTGTATAAATTGGAATAATGTGGCATTAAGGACAAGTTACTGCTATGGATAAAGAGTGGTGGAATGCAAGGGTGGTTATTTAATGGACAGCGCTCTTAGTGGATTGTTATTAAGTGGAGTACCCCAGGGTTCAGTGCTGGGCCCCATAATGATATTGATGAGTGTATATCAGGTTTAATGTCTAAGTTAGCAGATGATACAGAGATTACTGCAACAAGGACTAGAAGAATTAATTGGGCAAATGGGCTGAGAAATGGATGTTGAAGTTTAGCATTTACAAATGCAAGGTACTGCATATGGGTAATTATGCAAGGTACTGCATAATTCCAAATTAACGTACCAGCCGCGTGGAACTTTAATTTGGTAGTTGTGCAGTCAGATATGAAGTTTTTCGAGCACTGCAGACAAGCTGCCAGGATAGCTTAACGGGGTTTTTGTCAGTGATATAGCAACTTTGCTAGTAAGGGTAAGGAGGTGGTTATACCATTGTGCAAATCAATGGTTAGGTCGCATCTCGATTACTGCATACAGGCCTGGATGCCTCATTTTAGGAAAGTGTAGGTCTGCTGAAACGGGTGCAGATAAGGACAGTGAGTTGGTGAAGGACAAAAAAAAAAAAAAAAAAAAAAAAAAAGGATGGGGTTACCAAGAAGGGCTTCAGTTCTGCAAATTGCAGCGTCTAGAGACTAGGTACTGGTGAGGTGATTTGGTTGAGGCTTTGAGTGGATTGATCAAGCTCAGCTGTTGATGGCATTCATCCTCTTGCTCACTCTGCACACGTGAGCGGCCATAAGTTTAGATTGAGGGAGGATGCAGGATAGATATCTTTCCTTTTGCTGGCAAGGGGATGAATCCAAAACGTTGATGGAGTGGATTACCTTCAGAAAGTCGAGACACTCACATTGTCATATTACGCAAACCCTATGAGGCATTTTCTTGAAAACATTAAAGTTAAACGCCGAAGAAAACTCAGCAAAGTAGTCCCGTTCCTCCCGGACAGTCCGCTTTCTCACAAGTCTGTACTTTCAAATGACTGACTGCATGAGTGCGCCTTTGAACCATCTCCCACTTTCACTAAGTCTAGCACCATCGGACTTTCTTATTTCCTCATTTGAAAAAAAAAAAGAAAAAGAAAAAAAAAAACCTCGCCGGCATATTCTAACCGAGAGTTATGTCATTGCTGCAGTGAGTGAATTCCTGGAGACCCAAGTGAAAACTTTCTTCGCAGCTGGGATCAAAGCATTGTAACATCGGTGGCAAAAGTGTATTGACCCCAAAGGGGACTATTTTTGAAAAATAAAATGCTACCAGACTCATCAAATAAACCTTTCGTACTCAGGCTGCGAACTTTTCAAACGCCCCTCAGTTTATCAATCAATTTTTAATTTCTCTCTGAACTTTATATTTATCTGGAAGTTTTTTTTTTTTTTTTTATCTCGCGTATATATATTTTTTTGTGTTGTGTTTTTATTTTTTTCAAATTTTACATTTTTAAAATAATGAATTTTATGAACGGACTCTACAATTCGAATTTATGAATTTTTTTTTGCGGAGATGTGATGTTGAAAGGGGGGGGGGGGGACTCGCTGAGCTGTTTTTCACTTTCGTGAACACCGTGAAAGAGATGTCAGTCTTCTTCAACCAAACCAACTAATAATCTTCCATAGGAGATTATTATTATTATCTATAGATGCTACCAGACAACTGTTCATGTAAGGGAAGGTGTATCCCAAGATTGGGTTTTATCATCCGCCCTCTTTGTTGTGATTTAGGAACGCTGAATACATGGATGGCAATAGTAAACTAACGAATAGCAGCATAATCAAACATCTAATTGCCTATATAGAAGTGATAAGACTATAGCTGACTGACTGCCTCTTTAAACTGAGAGAGAAATTTATCAGATTGAAAGAGAGATTGAATATATACGAGTATTTAAGTGGTTCCAGAATTGAGATAAGGAACTTTTTCAGCACAGAAGCAGATATTTCGTCACAGCCAGGAGCTCATTTTCTTTTAATTGACGCCCTTCTAAAATCTCCAGATCAGATAGTGGAGCAAGGAAAAACAGTTTCTAACTGAGTGTTCTGACATTTATGTCATTATACCTGGTGTTAACTTCACCTTGTTTGAGATTGTTCACACTTGAGATGCAGTGGTTACTAAAGGCTGAGGCTTTTTCATGGTCATCTGAAATGAGTACAGTACTTAATTTTCAATCTTTTCTCTGATGAAGTTTTTAGAGATCTTTTCAGTGCTCTTCTAGATAATATGTTGTCCAAAACTACTCATTTTTCCTTGTTATGATATCTGCACGCTGGGAACTATAAAAATTTTCCTTTCCTTCTTTTACCAAAAGCAGTTAGCGACTTCTGTACACTATTTTTTTTTTTTGTGTATCTTCCTCGTTTTGTGTTTTTCTGGCAGTTATTGCAAGTTTATCCCTTTTCTTTAATATGTTACTAATTTTGTTTTAGATGAAGATGAGGAGAGGCATATTTTCTCTCTTGGCTTTGTTTTTTTTTTCTTGTGCACCTGATATATGATACCCCTTCTTGATAACAATTATAGGATATGCTTTAAAAAGGAGGTAGTAGCGTCTGTAGCAAGCACCTCCTTCCATGAAGATATTGGAAGTCATAACAAAACGTTAAAAGAATCTGGAGTGAGAGATCTGAAAGTGTAGATGTTCTCAGATTCATTTACTTCATTTTCAATTACCACTGAAATGGGACGATGATTATAAATAGCCGCATAAAATATTGCATATGTGATTGAGCAGTCCCCCAGTTGCGAAGTGAAGAAGGGAATTGTGGGGTTTTCAATTCCTGTTGGCAGGGCCGGATTAAGGATGAAATAGGCCCCCAGCCATATTTAAAATTGAGGCCCCTTTAATATACAGGGTTGTTAAAATTAAAGTATCCCTATGTAGAAGGCTCTGGAGCGAGTTCTAAGGCTCGTACTGAAGAGAAATTTGGACAACAGGTACAATAAAGAATGCGCTCTCCATTTATTGGAAAAAAATTACAAAATTTATCACTGTATGGCGCTGTGACAATACAAATCACTTGAACAGCGCTACAGTTGTTCAATGTGTCCTCCATTTTGGCCAGCAACAGTTTCCATTCGAAGAACAGCATTTTCTACAGCAGAACGTAACATGTCAACTGGAATAGCCAGCACATGACGTCTAATGCTGGCCTTCAGATCTGCCAGAGTTTGGCATCCTTCCCGATACACTTGGTTCTTCAAAAAACCCCACAACCAGAAGTCGCATGGGGCGAGGTCAGGTGATTGAGAATGCCAATATGTCTGGAAACAACGGCTGATGACCTGTTCGTCTGTAAAGTGTTACCTTAGCAATCTTTGGACACAACAGTGGATTTGGGGTCGCACATCATCTTGCATGAATATGGTATCCCGAAGGTAACCACGTTGTTGCAGCTCTCTGGTATTGCGAAATTTGCCAACATTTCATAATATCACTATCCAGTGACGGAACAGGTGCGGTGTCCAGGTAGGTGTTACCTGTTCAAAAAAAAAAATATGGCCCAATCAGGAATGTGGCCTTAAATCCACACCACACTGTCACTTTTGGTGAATGCAACGGGACCTCTTGGATAACTCAAGGGTTTTCTGTTGCCCAAATGCGACAGTTGTGCGTATTCACTTTTCTATTTAAGCAGAAGTGGGCTTCATCACTCCAAAGGATGTTCCATGGCCAAGTGATATCCACTGTCATTCGTGCCAGAAACTGAAGTGCGTACGTGAAACGAATATTTGCATCACCATGATTTAGCTGCTGTAGCATGTGCATCTTGTAAGGATAGTACTGCAACACCTGACGTATTACTAGCCTTACAGTGGAATACGACTGTAAGGTTAGTCCTGTCGCTTCAAATTTTTCATGTCCACTTCACGAAAAACAGCTAGTGCACTTGCGCTACCACATGGAAATCAACTTGATAAATCGACGACAGCCATAGCCACATCTTCAACACGAGAGGAGTCCACTCGTTTTCGACCACTACCTGGTTCAACAAAAAAAAAAAAAAAAAAATTCAGATTATTATTTTAGGGTTGCCCGTAATTGAATACATTAACCTGTGTTTGTGTCTGTAAATTGCGTGTGTTCTGTGGTCGATTTGCCTGTTTTGCTGGACGAAAAACCCGAGATTCTGCGGGGAAAACCTTGCTATATACACCTGAGACTGACTAACTCAGCCACGGAGTGAAAAAAGCCCATTAAAGTTCCTCGCGTCATCGACGGGATTCGAACCCGGGCCTTTTCCACCCGGTGTGGAGAGGATAGTGACGATACCACTGTGCTACCCACGCAGACTCCTTGGTTGAACATCAAGATGTCCTGTCGCTTCAAATTTCGCAATCATTTTGCGGACAGCACAAATAGTCATAGGTCCAGTTATGCCTTATGCGCTTCTGACGCCTGCATTCTCTGATAGCGCAGCTGCATTGTTGCTGTTTTGATAGTACAGCTTCACTGATATCGCCTTTTCCTGCAACGTTGTTGGCATTGCTGCTGTAGTGCAGGCAAACATCCACTGTATGATTTTGAAGAGACTGCTTTGCTTTTATTTAGTAAGTAGAGCTGAGCTGTTAATTTATACAAATAACGTAAGTTATTTGCTTTAATTTTATATACTTTAATTTTATTATTAATTTATTTAAAGGGATACTTTAATTTTAACAACTCTGTATATAACAGACATACATATAAATACAAATACTACATAAGTTTTTATATTTATAATGTGAATTCTTTGATAAAAATGCAAACTAAGAGGTCAAAAATGTTTTAAATATTTTGACTTGAAAAATAAAGTAATAATAAAAGCAATTTTAATAGAAACTTTTAACTTATTTATTGTACAATAAAAAGGTATAAGAATAAAATTTAAATACTAAAAAGTTAAGTTTAAGGCTGCTTTTATGTTACACGTTTTCTTGGTTTATTTATTATTATTAGAAAATTTATCACTACCTTAGAAAATATTTACACTGAAAATGAGGCCCCTCTTCGGGCGAGGCCCTCGGCCATGGGGGCGGTTCGGCCCTGCGTATTGGAATATCTCCATCAGAAAAGAGAGAGAGAACTACTGGAAGCAATATCATCTAGGTCTAGCACGAGAGGAAGAGCTCTGAAGAAAGTAAAAGACCAAGGGATTTGCTTGCAATGTGAGATAGAATATTTTCAAGGGTTTCAAGAAAGTTATTAATAGAAGTTGAAGGAGGATGGTATAAATACCCAACCACCAAAGAAGGTACGGATTAAAATAAATTCGCAAGCTTGATCTGGTAAGTAAGGAAAGGCAGAGCAACGCAGATTATTGTGAACATAAATATCAACTCTATCACCTTTTGAAGCACATGTACAATTATGATAAAGTGAACAGTCAGGAATATGGATGGTAACTTCAGGAGAGAGAACTAGTTTTCTGTAGATATCTGTAGAAACTGCCAGGTCTGGATGAACATTCCATGTTGTAAGTTGGGCAAGAATTTAGTCAAATTTTCACAAGGTTATGAGCATTCATGTAGAATATAGTAATTGCAGCAGTGAGGCATAAGTTGTTTGGGTTAATGGTTGGACAGATGATGTTTTCAATATATCTTGTGTTGTTCAAATTCTGGTAGGAAAAAGAGAAAGGTAAATCTTCTGTAGACATCCTGGTGGGGATTCAAGAATCTCTGAAAAGTGTGCGGGTTGTCCACTTAAATAAATAAATAAATTTTCTGTTTATACTCCGGGACAACCAAACGGTCAGAGGAGTTTACAAGATACACAGAATACAAGAAACAGCACCGTATTCAGCAGTCACGGGCTTGAACCCTGGTCACTCAAGGCACGTGTACTTATGCACCGCGTGCCTGACCACTAGGCTACGGCGGCCTTTTTTGATTCGATAGCTGGCTCACTTCCAGATGAGTCCTCTTCAAGATTGTCTGGATCAGTATGGTTCAGGAGGAAGGTTCCAGTCCGTAGTAGTAGATGTAGAGTAGAAAATTTAGCAGAAAATTTCAAGTGGAATTTTGGTTTCAAACGGAGTTTCAGTTGTTTCATGAGTTTTGACTTCTAGTGGATTAAGACGGTTGTATGCCATCCTTAAGATGGCTGTATAAAGGACAAAAACAAGTGTTTCCCGCTTTCGTGTCCTTCATTGTGGCGCGTATCAAAAGAAACGAGAACAAAGTCAAAAAGATTAGCGTTCATGGATTCGTGTTCCTGTAGTAAATAGGTTGTGAATAGATGCAGGAGGGGAAAACATTGTTTAGTTGGGTTTGTTGAAGAGAGGGTAACAAAAAACCAGATATAAACTTTTGTGGCAAGTCTTTTTCAGGAAGTATCCCATTGGGCCCCATATGAACTATTAACCAGTGTAATATGGACATGTGCTGTGTCTTATGTAGAGTGATTCCTGAATGCTATTTCAACTGCTGTCGTACAGTATGGTGACATAATTTTTTAAAATGGCCAGAAATTACTATAGGGCCATGTCTAAAGTTTTACTATTACAGTACTGTTCTATTTCAATGGCTAATAGTTAGCATACACAAAGGAATCATTGCAAGTCGCTATCGTCATTCTAGTGCTCCATCACTGCTGTTGAAATTCGATTGCCTCGTATTTTTTTGGAGCGCTTTATGTTTAATGATGTGAATGTCTAACAGATAATATTGCCTAATTCACATGTCATGTAGATCTTATTTCATATCGAAAATCAAAGTGGAGATGAGACCCCTGCACATTTATAAATTTGCTGTGCGCTAGACAGAAAATCCATATACGGGCCCTAGACAAAATATCTTACACAGATCTCTGACAGAGAGGAGAATGCGAGGGAAAAAATATCATATAAGTATGCTTGGAATACTAATTTGAGACTTTTTTATTTTAAAAATGATGTAATCGCGCTGGCAAATGTAACGTGGGCGGAAACAACTACTTAAACGCTTCTAATTTCAATAGATTTGCCTAATTAATTCAACAGAACCTGGTAATCTAATCCAGTGGTTCCCAACCTTTTGTTACTCGAGTCATGCTTTAAATAAAAGATGCTACATTCGCGAAACACCTAAAGGGTAATTACCATTGAACTCAGTGGAGTTTTTGCCAATCTCGCTGCGCACTTGAAAGTTCGCTGCAAACTAGTTAGGAACCAGTGATATAATTAATTCAACAGAACCAGGTCCGCGAGTTGTCAGGACCCTACCAAATAGTTGTTTTAGCTATCTAGACGTAAATTCGCTTCTGGGATGGAGAGAGGATTACTATAAGATACGAATATGAACCTCATTCTTTTTTCCATCTGTATTCAGATTGACCGAGGAATCGACAGAAAAGTGGATTACTGATTTGTAAATCAAATACAGATATCCATTTAATGTATTCTCATTTAATATATAAAATTGAGTATATAAATATTTAAAATAGATAGCTGGCTGAAAAATTCAAGTGAATGTAAATTCATTTAGTATCCTTTACAAAATTTAGAATAATTTGCCGAAAACATAGCTTTCTCTAGGACAATTTTATCAGCAGTTTTCAAACCATTAAGGTTGCGCTCTCCTCTATATTCTGTGCATTTTGAAGTTTATTTTGGAGTGGCAGGCGGTATAATGAAAAGGAAGGAAGCAAATATAAAATAAAATGGCAATGAGTTCAAGCGAAGCAGCCAGTAATCTGTGGCCTCGCACACTTTGTAACAGTCAGAGCATTCACATGATGAACAGACTTACCTAAAGATTAGAAATAACTAAAACTACTTAGGATGAGGTGTCTCTTTAAAAGAAGACTGCAGTAAATGTTTACAGAGTGACAAGCGTGGATACTTATGTTGATGTTTCGAAGAAAGGTCACTAGGTAGCGATAAATGTTTACTAAGCGTTTGTTTGTGCGCGTGAAAGAGAGCTATTGCCCAACTTTTCAAAATGTCGTTCCCAGCTTCAATAAGTATCATTCTAAACTGCTACTGTCGTGGTTCATGCTCATCTGCTTTCAGGTAACTACCTATGTTGTTTCATGGAAATCGGAGACCTTGTTCTGTTTACATTGCCTCACGAATCGCAATATGCTAGACTTCCAACTTGTTCTCTGCGAAGTAACCACTCCCCTTTTTTCATCCTTCTTTCCTTTGCATAAATCACTTCCCTGGAAATCCATTCATTCCTCCTCACATTCATATACGATGTCGGTGACCTCGAGGGTACAAAGAACAACCTTTGAGGTCGCACATTCACCGCAATGGACGGTTACAGGGAGCCGAAGGCTTTAAGCGCTTTGCTTGGAAAAGGCAGTTTTGGCGTATTCATTATTTTCTAATACATTGTAGTGTTCATTATTTTCTGCGAGAAGCTTATGGCTCAGAATTACACGAGTCTTTCTTAAGATGTTATCGGATTAATCTGTATTAGTATACGAAGTAAGTTATAGTACAATTAATGTTAAATACAAATAAATGAAAATAATCCAATAACTCCAGATAAAAATGAAAATTATTTCTTAATAATTTACTTATAATTTCATGATTTATTTTATTTATTTAAAACCTGTTTAATTAGAGGAAAAGTCGCATTTACATAGGTAGGATAAAAAATATACGAGTGCAGTATTTGATCAAGATATACAAAACAGTGCAGTGAAGTTATATCATACTTGTATGATAAAAAATTCAGGAATAAACATAAATATATTTCTTGAATTTGAGAAATATTTTACTATCGTTTATATGCCTATAAATTTGTCACATTTATTGATATTCAGAAAGAATATCCCATGCAAACGACTTCCTTTTCATAAAGAGAAAATTTAGTATCTTTACGTATATATATATATATATATAATTATATTTAAATAATGTTGGAAAAAAAAATATTACTTAATAAAAATAAAAAGGAGGGTACAGCACACATCAGAGGCAGCAAAAAGCATATTCCTCTACATGATGTTTGAAATATAGTCATATAAATTAGAATAAGGTTTAAAATAAAACAAAATAATACCAGCAGTGCGGCAAGACAAGAGCGAAAAAACAAAATTAAACCTAAATTCAAATCTAAACAGGGAAGGAAGAGAGAGGAAGCAAGAATAAAATATATTGCAATGGAAACTCTAAATTAATTTAGAAAATCTAATTATACGAATAATAATTCCTTGAAATTTAAAGCCAATTAAATAGAAATTTAGCGGTGCCCCCTCTGATGGGCACCAGGTCCAAATTAATGTGAAATATCACCAAACAGAGATTTAAACCATACACAACAAAACAAAAATATAAAAAATATAAAAAATAGACTGACCATTATGCCCCATCTCAACAGAGGACCACAAGGCCAATAATGGTCAGGGAATCGCTGCATTTCGAACGCTAAACAAATCACTGCAAAGGCGAAACGATCGCAAGATCAGTCCGCCACACCGATCCACAAATCGAACCGCCAATGCAGGGAATTGAACAGCGGTGGTCCTGATGCAGCGAAAATCAAAAATAGAACAGACAAAAGCACTCCAGTGCAAAGCCACACTACTGACACAAATAAACTATAATTATGTCATATGATAGTATTGGGCGAATTGCTAACGCTGTGCCTGTACTGCCATCTATAGTTTATTCATTTATATAAACGGGTAAGTTTATTTGTGTCAGTAGTGTGGCTTTGCACTGGAGTGCTTTTGTCTGTTCTATTTTTGATTTTCGCTGCATCAGGACCACCGCTGTTCAATTCCCTGCATTGGCGGTTCGATTTGTGGATCGGTGTGGCGGACTGATCTTGCGATCGTTTCGCCTTTGCAGTGATTTGTTTAGCGTTCGAAATGCAGCGATTCCCTGACCATTATTGGCCTTGTGGTCCTCTGTTGAGATGGGGCATAATGGTCAGTCTATTTTTTATATTTTTTATATTTTTGTTTTGTTGTGTATGGTTTAAATCTCCGTTTGGTGATATTTCACATTAATTTGGACCTGGTGCCCATCAGAGGGGGCACCGCTAAATTTATATTTAATTGGCTTTAAATTTCAATGAATTATTATTCGTATAATTAGATTTTCTAAATTAATTTAGAGTTTCCATTGCAATATATTTTATTCTTGCTTCCTCTCTCTTCCTTCCCTGTTTAGATTTGAATTTAGGTTTAATTTTGTTTTTTCGCTCTTGTCTTGCCGCACTGCTGGTATTATTTTGTTTTATTTTAAACCTTATTCTAATTTATATGACTATATATATATATATATATATATATATATTACCTTTCATTGGGAAATTTATTAAAATTTTTAAAAAATGTTATTCCAATTAAACAATCCCTTGATTTTTTTTTAGCTGATAATTCACATCAAGTCAAATCTCTTGACACTTCATTCGAAAGTATTATTTGCAATTTTGTATCAGACCTCTACTTTATTTAATGAAGTATGAGCCGAATTTGAGAAATATTTTACCATCGTTTATATGCCTATAAATTTGTCACATTTATTGATATTCAGAAAGAATATCCCATGCAAACGACTTCCTTTTCATAAAGAGAAAATTTAGTATCTTTACGTATATATATATATATATATATTACCTTTCATTAGGAAATTTATTAAAATTTTAAAAAAATGTTATTCCAATTAAACAATCCCTTGATTTTTTTTTAGCTGATAATTCACATCAAGTCAAATCTCTTGACACTTCATTCGAAAGTATTATTTGCAATTTTGTATCAGACCTCTACTTTATTTAATGAAGTATGAGCCGACAGGGCTAGCCGGGTGCGTAAAATGCCTGCCTGGCAACACAATGGTCGCGGGTTCGAATCCTGCCTCGGGCTTAGATCAGAGTAGAAAATGCAATAAACCTTGGGAGGTACAATATGGCCACAGAAGCTCTAACAAAAAAAAAAAAGAAAAAAAAGTGAAGTATGATGATTCACATTTATGAAATCCAAAGGTTTGCACATGATAAACACGTAGAGGATTTTCTGGAAAATGCAATTCTACTTTTGAATAAGGTATGACGCAATTATCCAACTTTTTTATACTGTGCCGGATATTGTTGTTTACTGTAACAAAGGCTATTCCATCTGAGTTGTAAAAAAACCCTTATTCCAAAAGTTTTCATTTAACTGTTTTGTTACTTTTAAATGTGGAAATGTATATATGTAATTGGCGGCACCTAGAACGTCTGGCGCCTCCGTAGCCAGGTGGGCAGGAGCAGCAGTGCGTAGCACACGCTTCTTGATTAGACTGGGGCTCGAGCCCGTGACCACCAAATACGGAGGATGCGGAAAGGTCAGGGAATGACCACCGCATATCCCCGGAGCAATATGGCCTTAGTTGCTAATGCTCCTAAAAACCAAATAACAACAACCTAGAACGTCTGTTCAACTCCGCCTCGTATCTCTGTAAAGAACAGTATCATTACAAATGGGCCAGATGTGTGTGTGTGTAACATAGGTTTGTGTGTATTGTGTGTGTATGTTCTGTTGTTGTGTCTGGCCACTTGGCTACCCAGAAGCATCAGTCACCTGGACAGATGATTCTGGGTACTCGTCCACACCACGGGAAGGTGGGCCAGTCCCAGTAAAACACGTACTATCTCAAAAGAGACGCTGATCCACCGAGTGTTGCCAGAAGGTGGACCAGGATCCTCTGGGGGGCCATTCCAGAAGGAGGAAGGGAGAGAAAAAAAAAAAGTCACCCGTGGTGCAGGTTATGAAGAAAAAATAAATAATAAATAAAGAAGAAAAAAATAAAATAAAATAATAAAAAAAGAATAATAAATAAATAAAAGGAAAGAGAAAAATAATAAAATAAGAAAAGAAAGAAATAAAAATGAAATAATACAATAGATAGATAAAAAAAACCTAGTGATACTGATTAAAAAAAAAGAAGAGTAATTAATAAAAATTAAATTGACAATCAATTTCAATAAGGCCATACCTAAATGGCACATTAAGCAAAAAAATAAAAAATTAAAAAAATTTTTTGGTGCGTTTGAGGAAAAAAAAAAAAAAAAAAAAACCCAGCTGCACGGGATTAACTAACTCTAGGCAGAACGCGACAAAAAATAAATAAATAGATAAATAAATAAAAAATAATAAGAAGAAAAAAACGTCTTGCTTTAACTTGGATTCGCCTTCTACGCTCGAAGACTTGTGCAGCATAAGTCTGCAGCGCTGAGAGATTTTGTGGTGTTCGGAGTAGGAGATCCTGTTGATGCTCAGTGATGTTTGGTAGTGCCTGTGTAAGAGTACTTCTTATGTCTTCATACAGCGGACATTCAAGTAGGAGTGTCGCGGACATAAGCGGACTCAATGAATGTCCGCTTATGTCTTCATACAGCGGACATTCATTGAGGGAGCCATGTCCAGTGACCAAGAAGGAGGATTCCAAGTCAGCGACAGCCAGGACTTATCAGTTTTTTGCAGTAAACGAGATCTCTGAAAGGAATTTTATAGGGATGGCGGCTGTTACAGAGGTATCCCATCTGGTCTGCCAAATGTTTATTAGTTCATTGTAGTACCTGTCTTTAGGCTTTGCTGTTTAGATCCGTTCAGTTTCAACGATTTTAGTTGGAATTTTCTTCTTGATCCTGAAGTTTAGACCTTGATAGATAATGTTGCGGCGATCACTTGAATGGCAGCTGTGGACACTATCCGGAAAATTCTATGAGTAGACAAAAGCATGCTTCGCTGGATGGAGTAAGTTTGTCTCTCATTTTGACTAGCTTCACTCTATGAAACCACGCTCCAGCCGCATATGTCACAATAGGTAAAAATACCGCTCTGTAGTACAAGGACGCAGTTTTTTTCGAGAGTCCCCAGTCACATCTGCATAATCTAATGATAGCCGCTGAGAATCTTTTAGTCTTGGTCCCTAAGTACATAAGATGTTGGTGGAAGCTCAGCTTCTGATCACTAATCACTCCCAGGACTTTCGTCTGTGTTACGATCGGCAGTTACTTTCCAGAGATCTTAATTTGTGGTGGGCGTCTGTGATCTAGCTTGGATTTGAAGAGCATCATTTTTATTTTATCCGGGTTGATTTGTAGTTTTGAGCACCGTTCAGGAGTTGAGATCGGACAGGATACGATTTGCTTTACACTCTAGGTCAGAGCGGGATTTTCCAGGAACAACGGTAGTGAGATCATCTGCGAAGGCCACTATTTGACATTCATCCAAGGGTTTTGTGAGCCAGCTTTTTGTCCTAGGGCCCCTTGTCTGGTGGTCCTCCAGTTTTCTGGAGGACCACCAGACAAGAGGGCCCTAGGACAGAACCTTATGGGCATCCTCGAGAGGTCGGTCTAGTTACCTGCAGGTAGTTGGAGATTTAACTACTATCTCACACTCTGTGAAATAATTTCGAAAGAGCTGATATAGCTGGAGGGAGCACTGTCCAACCAGACAGTGTGAAAGGCGCCCTCGAAATCAACAAAGATAGCCAGTTAATTTGTATTTGGATGTAGAATTTTCTATGTGGAGGACCAGTTCAAACAGCGCCTCCTCAGAAGAGCGCCCTGGCATAAAACCATACTGTGCTGGGGAGAAGAGGTTTTGTTCACAGAGCAACTGCATGATTCTTAGTGCCATGAGTCTTTCCAGTATTTTCCCGAGATTTTCCAGGAGGGCAATAGGTCTGAGGGAGCGGGGTTCGTCAGGAGGTTTACCAGGTTTCCTGTGAGCCGAAGGAGAGCTACTTTCCAAATTTTGGGAAATACTCTGTCTTG
Source organism: Mastigoproctus giganteus (assembly GCF_048544385.1). NCBI lineage: Eukaryota > Metazoa > Arthropoda > Arachnida > Uropygi > Thelyphonidae > Mastigoproctus > Mastigoproctus giganteus. The sequence continues at coordinate 144,664,460 of NC_143575.1, forward strand.
CAGGCATTTATTGTACAGTAATTGTAGGTATAGCGGTCTAAGCTTGAAGAAGCGCAAAATAAAAACGTATTCTATTAGGTCCATCCCAGGGCATTTTTTGGGATTGATCCTATTAATCACTACCGACAGTTTATCAGTGGTAAAGGGGTTGGTAGTTGCCTTATTGTCATAGGTTTTGTTGGCCATTCGTATAGCTGAATGCTCTGGTAGATCCCCTGCGGAATCATCCTCCGGAAACAATTTGTCTAGTATTTGATTAATTGTGTCAGTCCAGTTCGAGGTCTCTGCAGTTTCGGTTGTAACTGTGCCAAAGATATCAGGCATGTATGTTTCCTCCCTCGCCATCTTGTAAAGAAGACCCCATGGATTGGAATTCCCGAGTCATTAACAAATGTAGTCCAGATTGCTTTCTTCTTGGCGGCAATGGCTTTTGTGTATTCATTCTTTTTGGCAATGTAGTTACTGCGTAATCTTGCCACTTCAGAGGGGGACCAGTTGCGATGGAGCTGATATAAAACCTTCGCGCTCTGTGGACCTCCTTACGCATCGTTGCTAGCTCTTACACAACTATGAGCAAACAGTGGGATGGATGGACTTTTTCCTTGCCGACTTATATGAGGCCTTCATTAGTGATTGCTGAAGTATGTCGACGAATTCATTAGCAGCAGATGAATTAAGGTGGTTAGGATTGCGTGAGGGAAAATCCCTGGTAATCGAGTTATCAAACGTCTGCCAATCGACATCCTTGATTGAGAACCTCACAAGGGCAAGCAGTCTAGGGGCCCCTGGGGGGCGGCTGAGTGGGTTGCCATGTAGAAGGTAATCACTCTATGGTCACTGAGCATCCAGTCTGGGATTGACTTCCATTCAGAGATCTGGGCTGAGGTCATTGGTCGTTACTGTGACATCGATGTTGGACTCTCCTATAGAGCTACTATATGTGAAATATTGCTGTGGTAGATTATGAACTATAAGGTTGTGGGACACAATGAAGTCCTCCAACAAATGGCTTCGAGCATCAGAGATGGGGCTGTGCCAGAATGACGACTTGGCATTTACATCGGAGATAATGAGAACAGATCTCCTGTGCAGAAAGTTGAGAGCAAATTCCAGATTGTTCAGTAAATTAATGAAATCGGCTGAGGGTGGGAAATAGAGTGAAATCAAATAAAATGATAATGTAGAGGCTATGACTTGGATGCAAGTTGCAAACTTGTTGCAGAGCCCGTGTACTACCAGTATATCAAGTTCTCGATTAAGTACAACAGTGCAGGATTTGGGATCTTCGGGGACTGGTTGTATTACCCTAACAGTAACAGCATACCCCATTATTTTAGTTGAAGAGCCTATTTGCACCTTTGCAAAATAGGGTGGCAACAATATCGATGGAGTGTTCTTCTGCTGAAAGACGGCTCTCGTCAGAAACAGCTCGTGACCTTTGTCCATTAATTTGCATTATGAGAAGTTTTACTCCAGTAGTGGGTAGATTGGTAGAGTTGTGATTAAGATGATTGGGATTGACTACTGCAGTGTTGCGACTGGGAAGATGTCGATCCGTAACTGTATTTGAATTATTCATCAGCAGTTCTTAGCTGTACCAGTTCAAGTGCTCGTTGATACTCTGGGCAGGATACATCACGAACTGAGTGGAACTGGACCAGCTTCCTTCTCTTGCAGTTGATGCAGCTGGGCTGTTCGTCACGGTGAGAGCATTCTGCATGAACGTGTCCACTATGGGCACAATGGCTGCAGGTAGGAGAGCTATGGGAGCAGTGTTGAGATGTATGCCCATATCCCAGGCACAGAAAGCATTTTGTAACCACTGCGAAGGGACGGAATCTATGGGCCCTGCAACCCAAAAAGATCCTATTAAAAGAAAAGAGGCTCTTGTATAAAAGAAGGGAGAGGCTGATGACGCTGTGTGCTGTACAGATGGTTTTAGTTTTGGTTTGAAATCTGAAGGTATTCTCACTCTTGACTTCCTCCATGGTGTATCCAGAGTCAGCCAGGTTCTTATAGAAGAGGGCCTCGAGAATCTCATTATTGGTACAGTCAAGTGGGGTGTCATATATTAGTATTGACGAGTTCAACTTCGGTTGGGCAGCCAGAACGCCGGCAGTGGAGAGAGAACCACTGGAGGAGATGTGATTAAGATCCTCCATTGTGGTGGTCTCCAGAACAACAACCTTGTTTTTGATTGGTCTGAGAGATTTTACTTTGATGCCCCTGAAATACGTCTTGAGTGTGTTGGCAATCAGGTCCTTCACCTCTCCACTAGTCTTGAGTTACGAGTTTTCACTGGCCCGGAGCAGAAGGATGTGCTGCGACCTCTTATCAGGCAACAACTCGGCGTTCTTGTGGGCCTATATGAGAACTTGAAGGACAGGGTGGATGCCCTCGAAGAAACTAAATTGAGGGGCCCATCAAGCTCTCAGCTGCCCACATCAACGCCAGAGCTTGCACTTGGGCATCGCGTGACACAGAGGCAACCCCCAAGGCACAATGCGCTGGTCCCGAAGGAACTAGTAGTTGTTGGTGACTCTATTGTCAGGGAAACGGGGAACATGCTTTGTAAAAAAGATAGGCGGAACAGGACCAGGGTATGTCTGCCAGGGGCAAAGGTTGATGACGTTGTAGAGCGAATATCATCTTTTAAGGGCACAAAAGGTGATATAGTTGTACACGTTGGCACTAATAATATTAAGAGTAGGAGACCGGCAGAATTACTTAACAAGTACAGGTCACTGCTGAACAAAAGCCGAGAATTAGGGTTGAATTTGAAAGTGTCTGCAATTCTGCCCAGACACGATAGGAGGGAGTATATGATGAGAGCCTTGTCGATCAATTCGGCCCTGGAAAGATTGTGCAAGGCTCAATGGGTAGAATTTTTTTCAGCCTGGACTGTACTTGTTAACAGGAGAGATTGCTTCTACAGGGATGGGATACACTTAAATAGAAAGGGTGCAAGAATATTTGCTGATGCTATCGAGGCAGTGTTAGGTGGGTCGGAAAACTGCTAGCTTGGGGGGAGACAAAGACCAATAGATTGACAGTAGCCACTGGCAGAGGTGAAAGAGATTCTTGCACTGCTTCTATTAGAATGAGCAGAAGCCTGAAAAACAAGATGCATGGTATTTCAGAGACTGCTGGGAGCCATTGCGGTACAAGTAAACACATGGGTTGTGTTAGGGTAGCTAAGAATAGAAACAGGTGCAGGTATACTTGTGTGTACACCAATGCTAGGAGTTTAGTAAATAAATTTGATGAATTTGAGGTATTGCTCAAAACATCAAAGGCAGATATTGTTGGGATATCAGAGACGTGGTGTCACACAGATATAAGGGATGCAGAACTGCAATTTGGGGAGTACAACATCTACAGAAAGGATAGACAGGATAGGAAGGGGGGAGGGGTTATGCTATTAGTTAAGAAACACATAAAAACCAAGGAAGTGAAGCCAGTTGACATCGCTGGACAGTGCAGTGTTGAGTCAGTTTGGTGTGACATAAGCATTGGGAGATCAAAATTGAGAGTAGGAGTGTGCTATAAGGCCTAATGACTCTGATGGGTATAATAAGGAACTGTACAGGGAAATAGAGCGGGCCAGTAAATCAGAGAGTCTTATAATGGGAGATTTTAATTTCCCAGATATTGACTGGAATTTGGGGGCTGGTTACTCACGCACTAGCAGGGCTTTTGTGGATTTATTGGATGATTGTTTTCTACATCAGCATGTTCGGGAGGCAACTAGAGGGAGTAATACTCTTGATTTGATTATCAGCAGTGATTCTTCATGCATTAAGAATCTGCAGATAAATGAACCACTAGGTGGCAGTGATCACCGTGTGCTGAAGTGGGATTTACTCAAAGAGGTAACTACCATTAGGGGTAAAGGGAGGGGTTATTGCTTCCGTAAAGGCGACTACGATGGACTGAGACAGTATTTAAATTCTATACAGTGGGACCAACTGATGATGTTACCAACAGCAAATTCAAAATGGGAAGCATTCAAAGAACTTATCTTGGAAGCTACTAGGCTTTACATACCAACTAAGAAATATTGTTCAAGGTTTAGGCCAAAATGGATGTCAGATGAACTAATGAGGCATATGGCAGAGAAGAAAAATGCATGGGAAACTTACAAATTAACACATGACACAGAAGCCTATGATAGATACAAGTTGATATGCAACCAAGTTACAAAGGAGGTTAGGCAGGCGAAGGCAGATTACGAGAAATCCTTGGCAAGGGATGCAAAGAAAAACAGCAAAGAGTTCTTTACTTATGTAAACTCTAGAAGGAAGGGGATGAATCAGATTGGTCCACTTGATATTGATGGGTCAACTGTTGATGATCCTGCTGAGGTAGCTAACAAACTAAATGAATATTTTGCATCGACATTCACACATGAGGAGTTATTCAGCAAGGGGAATGCCAGAGGTGTATTCAACTCTAGCAGTAAGCTACAGAATCTTGAAATAACTGGGAGTAAAGTGGAGGAGAAACTGTTGAAGATAAACACAAGAAAGGCACCCGGGGTGGATGGGATCTATCCAGTTATATTAAAGGAGGCAGCAAAGGAAGTAAGCAAACCCTTAGCCATAATTATGAGAGCTTCCTTGGACTCAGGGGAGGTACCCATAGACTGGAAATGTGCAAATGTGACCCCAATTCACAAAGGAGGATCAAAGGCTGACACAAGTAATTATAGACCTGTGAGCTTAACTTCTGTTCCAGGAAAATTAATGGAGGCACTGGTTAAAGAAGCACTACAGGATCATTTAGACAAGACTTCAGTTATAGCTCAGCCACAGCATGGTTTTGTTAAGGGGAAGTCTTGCCTGACCAACTTGATTGGATACTATGATGCAGTCACAAAAGAACTGGATGCAGGGAATAACTTTGATATTATATACTTGGATCTTAGAAAGGCTTTTGATACTGTTGCACATGGAAGACTGCTACACAAATTGGAGCAGTGTGACATTGGAGGCAAATTGCTGCTATGGATAAAGGGGTGGTTGAGGGGGAGAAGACAGAGAGTGGTAATCAATGGACACTGCTCATCGTGGACTAATGTTATTAGTGGAGTCCCTCAGGGCTCAGTGTTGGGTCCATTATTGTTTTCTGTATTTATAAATGATATTGATGATGGTATATCAAGCTTAATGTCCAAGTTTGCAGACGATACAAAGGTTGTCAAGGACACTACTGACACTATGCTGCTGCAACAGGATCTGGAAAGGTTGAGCAGATGGGCTGAGAGGTGGCAAATGAAGTTTAACATTGACAAATGTAAAGTACTACACATGGGAAACAGCAACCCTAGAGGAACGTATCAACTCTGTGGTACTACTCTGACAGTGGTAGAGAATGAAAGGGACTTGGGGGTGGTTGTGCAGGCAGATATGAAGTTCTCTGAGTAGTGCAGACGGGCTGCAAGAGTAGCTCATGGAGTATTGTCAATGATATACAGGAATTTTTCCAGCAGGGATAAGGAGGTGATTATTCCATTGTATAAGGCAATGGTCAGGCCACACCTAGAGTACTGTATACAGGTCTGGAGGCCTCATTTCAAGAAGGACGTAGAGCTGCTGGAACGAGTACAGAGAAGGGCAACAAGATTAGTGAGTGGAACAAAGGGGTGCTCTTACGAAGAAAGGCTTAAGATTTGCAAATTACAGTGTCTGGAGACTAGGCACCAGCGAGGTGATCTGATAGAGGTGTATAAAGCCTTGAATGGTTTAAGCATGCTCAATGCTGATGGGATTCTTCCTCTAGCTCAGAAAAATCACCTGAGAGGGCATAAATTCAAATTGAGGAAAGACAGATATAGGATAGACGTGCGGAAATTTGCCTTTAGCCAGCGGGTGGTTGGTTGGTGGAACAGACTTCCATCCCTTGTGGTGGAAGTTGATAGCCTAAATAAGTTTAAGGCTCAGCCGGACAGGTATTTTGAACGAACAGAGGGGTGAGGTGGAAGTGGGTTTTTTTTTTTTTTTTTTTGGCTGATGCTGCATAAGCTTGCTTCCTTGCATCAAATGCCTCTACTAATGCTAATGCTAAAGTGAGGTGCAATGATGCCCCCAGCCCACCATCCTCCGTGGGCACCTGCAGCCTGGATTTTACTACTCCCGCATATGAAAGGGACGAAGTCGCAACTGGCGTCGGAGCACAGCTACCTGGGCGTGGGTCAAGATCCTGGGGTGACAAGAGCTTGGAAAACGTGTCAACAACTTTTTCGAGGACATTCGTTTTGGACTTTAGTTCATCATTAATTGCCCGGAGATTTTAATTTTCAATGACTAATTCTGTAGTTATTGATTCTATATTGGTCCAGAATTCTTAGACATAGTTACCTGCAGTTGATGCAGCTGGGCCCTGCAGGTTTAGTAAATTGATTAGCATCAGAATTCAAGAAGGAGACCAAGTTGCTGCGCTGCTTCGAAACATATTGTTGTAATGACAACTGTCCCAAGGGGCTCTAGCGGTCATTAGACTTCACGGAGATGGGATGCCAAGTTGATCCGAGAATTTTAAGCCTGCACCAATGGTCTGGTCTAGGGTCGATTGAGGTAGCAATGGAGTCGCATATTTGGGGTCCTCAAGGGGGACTGAGGAGGAGGCAGGCAGGGAGCCGGCTGCTCCAGCATTGTCAGCAGGCCCAGATTCAGTGGTCTCTGAGTTCCCAGGGGCCTTTTCTTGTGACTGAAGGGCCACTGCACGGTTGAGCATGTTTTGCTTCTCCTCCCCCTCCTTCTCTTGATTGCTGTCTACCCTTTTTTTCTTTTTAACTGTCAATAAGGTAGTCTGTCTAAGGGATTTGTGTGGTATGGGGCTGTGATTCACCTCAGGTTCGTCGTCGCCTGCATTACTGGTACTCCCAACCGCACTCATCGTGTAGAACTATGGTTTCAATATTCGAGATGTAAAGGTATGGAAGTCGAAGATTTCACAATGCTGTTTGCTTCTTAGCTTACTCTCTAGGAGGCGCTCGGTCACCCTAGCACGCACACTATTTTAGATATATTTAAGCTAGCTCAGGGCTTTTACCAATTATTTCTGCTGGTTGTGCAGTTCAAGTTAATCAATTTTGTTTATCGACGTTTAGTAAACAATTAAATGCATATCATACCCATAATGCATTGGAAGTTATTAATATCATTTCATATCCATGTATTTAGTATCAATATAGCCAGAGCACACAATATACTAAAGTAGTACAGTTCATTTCAACAGGAGGGGGTCTGAAACAGAGAAAACAAAAGAGATATCCAAGAGATCACTTTAAATAATCTACACAAGACAAGGGCGATTCCACTTCCTCACTAAAGTAGTACAAAAAACTATTATATTTAGGCCACCCGAATAATTAAATTCATCTGCCGTGCTGTGTCTTATGTCTGTTAATTGCGTGTGTTCTATGGTCGATTTGTCTGTTTGCTGGACGAAAAACCCCAAGATTCTGGGGTTTGATATCTACGCCTGAGACCGATTAACTCAGCCACGGAGTGAAAAAAGCCCATTCAAGTTCCTCGCGTCATCGACGGGATTCGAACCCGGGCATTTTCTACCCGGTGTGGGGAAAAACGGTGACGCTACCACTGTGCTACACGCGCAGACATTGAAGTAGTACAGTTGATCCTGTTGCCCTTGGTTGAAGTATTTGCCTTGGGGATTTCTCCGACCGGGAGCTGTTACTCGCGGACGACGTTTGCACAAAAGAATGTTCTTGGAATCGCCAACCCTGCACTTGTCCCAGTTACGGTTATTCTAGTATGGGTATATGAATGATAAATTAAAATTGCAAAATACTAAATACCTGTTCATTTCTTGTAACTAGAAAACATCAGTTCAGCCATCTTCTTTGGTATCCATTAATACGAAACATTCCTAAGAAACTTTTAATAATCCACATATAAGATTACTTTTTCATGGAGCCCAAATCAAACATACAACACTGAACTCAGACATGCGCAAGAAAATTTTGTTACTTTTAAATATTGAAAACAAAGAAAGTGCATTTCAATTAATTGTGATCAACTGGTAATCACAATTAGTAAGATCTCTTGATTCCATTTTTCGCCAAAGGAACTGAGGTTCCTTTGGCGAAAAAAAGGCAAAATCAAGATTGATGTGCCTCTGTATTTTGTCTATATTCTGTGGTCAATTTCAATGTTTTGTGCCGACCGGGCTAGCCGAGTGGGTAAAGTACCTGCCCGGCAACCCAAAGGTCGCGGGTTCGATTCCCGCCTCGGGCTTGGATCACTGTACTGCAAAAACCTTTGGAGGTGCAATATGGTCACAGAAGCCGATGCGCCAACAACTACCAAATCAAAAAAAAAAAAAAAATCAATGTTTTGTTGGATGAAAAACCCTGTATACTCGGTGGTGGTGGGGGGAATTCGCCAGTAATATGAAATTAAATGAAATTGTGGGATTTCTGACTTTTGTATCATACGGTTATACTTTAACTTCTTAAATTGTAATTATATTTTAATTCATCAATTCAGATTTTTATATGACATCAGAATAAAGTATACACGATCTGGCTCAAAAGTTTTGATAAGTACTACTTTCAAAATAAATTCTTAGTTCCACTTCAAAAAAGATGTGCAATGTTTGAATCATCTAATTTCATTTTTATCAAAATAGAATTAAATTCTTTAAAAGTCCATATCTTTCGATTAATATTTAACGACGTCTTTTTAAATTTTTAAAGGATCACATATTTTATTTCTACTTTTCACATCTATTAAATTGTACGTTTGAATGAGTGTTCCTTAAATACTATATAAAGAGGGTGAAGATTCTCAGACTTTATCTAAATTAATCATTGTCCTTTGTTACATGAATAAGTAATTTGAAAGAATAACAAATTAGCTCAATATTTTGCGTAGAATGCTTCCAGTCAATGCTCTCCAAATGTAAATGAATAAAATAAACGGATAAAATAATTTAATGAATTCTTCCACTCATAGAGACATGACCGATTCGACGCACAACGGAATCGAAAGCCGAGATTCCCAACCCAGCAAGACCATGAGTGTGAGAGACATTGTGTCAGTATGAATAAATGATGGACATACGTAAATGACAAAAAGGCAATAGTTTGCAGTGTTTTTGCATGTTTTCATCATTTTATTATAGAAATCCTGAGACAGCCTTCGAGGATAAGATGATGGGTACAATAAACTCACAATGATTTACATATATACAAAGATCGGATTGGTTTCATAAGCTAATATTGTAGAAGCTTGTTATATCTCAATCATGGTTTATATAAATTACTTGGAAAACTTTGATTTAATTTCTTCTAGTCCCTTTATCATGCGTGTAAAGAATGTTTAGGGTCTAACGCCACCAGGGGTTCCCCCCCCCATCTCCGCGTTGTATGCATTGTCTTATGTTACAGTACACTTTAAAAGTGTACTGTAACTTTTAAAGGGCAGAGTGGTCATTACCGTTGTTCTACTGACCTTTTAGCTGTTGAGCCCCTAATGGGACCCACCGTTGCCCACACTAAGCACTGTGGATGCAAGTCAGGTACACCACTATTTTTATATAGTACTCTTGCAGGTCCTGCCACCTAGTTTCCTGAGATTTCAGTGGCTAGGACCTTAAAAAAAACGAAGCGGGGAGCTAGAGGTCAGTTCCAGCTAAAGGGACTTTTAAGTTATACAGCGTAAATTTAAGAATTCTGAGTGTAGGGCTAGGATAATTTTGACATGGGTTGAACGCTAGTTGGAAAGCCAGAGTTCAACTAGAGTTCAACGCTAGTTGAATTCTAGCTTTCCCAAAGAAGAGCCCAAAATCAGTGTGGCAGGCCCATGCCCCACCCAGCAAAGAACGGGGGGGAGTGGCATGGTGGAGGAGGCGGCGGACCGTCTAACCCCTGCCAAGAGGGTGGGGGTTAAAAGTAGGCAGGGCGAGAGTGCCTTGCCCAGATCGTCCATATGGCGTTCGGCAGCAAGCTGCAGTTGTCCAAATTCCAGTGCTCAGTCCTTCATGGGATAAGTCTCGTCCGAGGTTTCCTGTTTCCATGTTGTTGGTTCCATGGTCTTTTACTGGGGTGAATGGCCCCCAATTTCATACTTTGACTGTCATTGTAAGGATATGATTACCAGATTTATTGGTTTCCTTGCAGTCCATTATCGGACTTGATATATGGCAATCAGTGTCTTCCTTCTCGTGAAAAGTTCCTGAGCAAACGTGGAAAGTGCTCTATATTCCTCCTCTGTAACCAGGAGGTGATGTTCTAATCCTTTGGGAAGATATTTGATTGTTGTTATGAGAAGGTACATTGAGGGCTTCATATTTTGGGCAGTCATACATCAGATAACACCAGTTTTCTATCTCTCCACATGTACAATTGGGATCCTCCATAAGGCTGAAGCTTAACAGCTTTTCTTTGAAGGGGGTTCGTGACCTGTTAGTAGTGAGGTCATTTGTAGCCCCGGGAAGAACTAAATTGGCTGTTTAGGATATATTTTGCTAAGTTCTGGTAGGTATTTACGTTTAATTTCTCCTTTGTTGGGCTCTGTCAAACTGTTTTGCCATAGTTTGAGGAGATGAGTTTGCAGCCGGGTTTGTTTTCTGTCTTCTAACTTTTCGTCGGGTCCGTTGTGTACTCCAGAAAGGTGGCAGCCACCACACTCCCTCGAGAGTTGAAGCATAGTAGTAATGGGATATCGTTTGAATCAATTTCGCTGGGACTGGTCCCCAGGAGGATGCAGGTCCCTACAATTTGAAGTGATTTTGCTGGGACGGAGCAGGGTCCGATTAGGATTTAACGGTTGATAAAAGGTTATTACCTGTTCTTGAAAAGATGAAAATCAAACCCGTGTGTGATTGAAATCTTGTCAACTTTCTCTGCAATGATTATGTTATTTTCTGAAAAATTGTAGCTTGTGAATATCGAGAACTACACAATTCGATTTTATTCTGGTTATATTGCTCTTCTTTGGAATTAAAATGGATATTTTCCCCTTGAAAAAGCTATACAGAATATATACAATTTTGTATTTCTGTCAAACTTGTACAAATACAAATTTGTATTTCTATTTTCAACAGTTTATTTTTACCCATATCTCTTTCCACAGTAATTAAACTTTCTGTTTTCTTAAAGTTTTTCTTGACCAAAGTTCCACCTGTTCGTGAAAAGCTGAAAATTAAACCTGTGTGTGTGTGCTTGAAGTCTTATCTAGTTTATCTGTAATCATTGTTATTTTCACAAACCTCTGTATACGTTGATGTGTAAAATCTATTCCAAAGTAAAATTTAAGAATGAACAGTTGTTAAAAAGGTTATTATCTGTTCTTGAAAAGCCGAAAATTAAACCTGTATTTCTTAAAGTGCTATCAAGTTTATCTGCAATCTGGTTTTTTCTCTAACCTCTGTATATATTGATGTATGAAACCTATTTGCGATTTAAAATTAAGCAGTTGAGTAACGCTTAAAAAGTTATTTTTCTCTCTAATACTAAAGAATCAACACAGACACAGATAATATTTGCAAAAAAAAATGGATAATTTTTATAGGGGTAACCAATGAACAAATTCTAAAGAAGATACCAGTAAACATATAAATCATTTTTTTAACTAAACGGAATGTGAAATTCATGTCTATAATTAAAATAGTCACTCATATTTTTTTCACAAAGCACATTTCCTATCTTTTTTCCTTCTAGTTAAACGGGTTGTGCATTTGCTTCGCAAGCACAAACACACAAAATGATAATTCACATACATTTCAAGATTTGCGTATTATTCACTGGAAATATATTCATCTCTATGTCAACTGTACCACAACGTTACACATTGTGAAGCAAACAAGAAAACACATTTTTCCACTTAGTTCGATGAAATCACAACACATATACAACTTCAACCGACAGAAAGAACGCAGTTTCTTTTTAATCCCCTATTGTTCACTTGAATATCTAGCGGAAACACCCCTGTACATGCCGTTTCTACCAGTTTGACTGATATCCGCTCAAGTAGAACATAGCTTTGAAGAATCCGCGCATTCGAGCTCGTTTCCGGTCTGTTTGAAGAGAACGAAATTATCTGTTTTAATCTTCAAGACATATGAATACGATTTTTTTTAGATCCAAAATGTAGTCTATATGGGAGGGGAAAAAAAAAAAAAAAGAAAAAAAAAAAAAAAAGAGGTGCTTCCGTAGCCAGGTGGGCGGAGCAGCAGTGCATAGCATACGCTTCTAGAGATCGGGTTTCGAAACCGTGACCACCAAATACGGAGGATGACGAAATGTCAGGGAATGACCACCACATATCCCAGGGGCAATATGGCCTTAGTTGCTAATGCTCCTAAAAACCAAATAACAACAACATATGAAAAATTAATAAATTTTCCTGATATTAGCTGAATAAAAAATTGACATATTCAAATGCATACAGAATAAAATTATATCTAATAGCACATTTTCCCTTCTGTAATCTGAATTGACATTTTTCATTTAAATAAACACGAAATGAGTGAATTCTTATTTTTCGCTTGAGTTTTCATTGAAAAAGATGCGTTTATATCAGAAATAAACACGAGAGTCTATTTTAACTATTCACACGTCTTCGCAGTCTACCTAGAAACAGATAGTAATTACATATTACATAGGAATAATAGTAATAATAGTAATTACATAGGAATAATACATGGCCGTCATTCAGTGTAGCCACGTGTTCTGGAGCTCCTGAATGTTGAGTTATTTTAATGTGTTTAAAGTGTTTTCTTACACTGGAAAAGTGTACCAGCTAAAGGAACTTCGCAAGTGGATTACGGAGGTGAAAAAATTTTGTTATTACGAGGGTTATCTGGTCTGTACTCTCTCGTCATAGACCTAATCCCTTTAGGCTTAGCATTCTGCTAACGCTTTGCTGTAGTAACACACGCATTGTTGACAGTTAGGCCTAGTGGATATTGCTGGGAATACGATACTGTACGTATATAAAGTTTTGAATTGGAGCAAGTGACTCTGAAGAGGAAGACATCATCTTTAAGGCGATCAAGGCTCCCAGGTATTTATTATTTGTAGTTTTCTTTTTTCTTTCTCATATTGCAGAATCTCATAAGCGGACACTAACAAGCTGTATTATCGCTGCCAGCTACAAATCAAGGTCAGTTGCCCTAGTGATACACGTCAATCACTAACCCCCAGAGATTCACGTCCCACGCAAACGGATTAACTGCATTCCTAAGATCAGTGTCAACTCGCCGAACCAAATACCGTCGTTTTAGCCTGTTAAAACCTTCAAACACGAGCATTTGTTTTTTCTCCTACAGACATTCAAATATGACAGAATTGAATGAAGTCTTTACCATAGCCGAATGCAAATTATGCAAATTAAACACGGAGCTATGCATTATCTGTGTTACATGCTGTTCTACCTTTTGTGGGTCATGCCTCAAAATCGACCTAAAAAAGATGAATAAGCAACGGAGACGAAATTTTTCTTGTGTTTCATGCAAGGAAATACCTGACAACGAGGGATTAAGGGCACTTTCCCAACGTGACGTGATACCCTGCACATCGACTGAAACTATATCATCTGCACAGGAAGAAAACACTATCCAACCATACCTTAGCACAAGCACCACACCTGAAACTACCGATGAACAGGTACAAATCGCCGAGGGCGACAATCATTCCCCCACAGATGACGATGCTGTCTCTACTTCTCTGTTGCACTACAGGGCAATTGAATGCCACCCTGAAGAAGTTATGCATGACGTAGCTACCTCGGCCACTAAATATTCCCAAACGGCAACAACTTCGATACACGTGGAAAACTACCCCCGGATAAGTAACGATTATGTGATTCTCATAAACAGTCAGCTGAATACTCTCATTAATGAGATTAAGCAAATTAAAGCACAAAACTCAAGCCTACTTGAAGAAGTACAACTACTAAAGGCAGAAGTAATTAGAAATAAGATCACCGTTGTGAACCAGCCTTCCGTCATAGAACAAAACCATCGAAATGTCAAAGGAGCTACATCAAATGAATACATGATATCAGCTTATCGTGATAGTCATCAAAGTATGAAGAAACCCACTAAACCTCAAACCAGCAGTACTAAAGAAAAACAATCTTTAACTAATAGGAAACACAGCGACCTGCCTACCCCCATCGAATTGAGTCAATTACCTGTATTAGAGCACCCTTGTGAACCTAGGTGTGATATCGATTATATATCTGAAGCAACCGTTTCTCACAATGAAGCGTCTCAAAATGCTCCATGCCTACACTCAAGCTTGAGTGGTGTCACCAATAAAAAACCCACTTATGCACATATTGTCTCCCAGCAGTCACCCGTCAAACGATCGCGACCTAATTCCCCTTCGGAAGTGTCATTAATGATCAATAATCCAACTTCTCACCAAGATAGGTCTGTAAATAGTTTGGTAGCCCAGGGGACCGGTCCCACTCAAGAAACATCACCAGCATACCCCAACAAAACCACACCAGTCAACCAATCCAACGTATTGGAGAAAATGTACAATATAACATCCGTCCAAACAAAATCGAAAATCTTCATATCGAGACTTGGACCGTCCACAACCGATGCAAATATATCTAAATTCTTTGAGGAACAAATAGGGATCAAGGTGGCTGTGAGACCTGTGAAAACAAGATATCCCTCCTATTCTTCATTTACAATTACTTGTGAAAAACAGGATGAACTAAAAGTGCTAGATACCAGCACCTGGCCGCCAGGAACTCTAGTAAAAATGTACAAAGAACGGACATCTTCCGCATCCTACCGCACAAGATCGACAATAATACAGGGATAGCAACCAATATCAGCCTCTTGCCAACCTCTCTCAATAACTCCCCTTAAATGCTTCTACCAAAATGTACGCAGTATCAGCAATAAACTACACCCCCTACAAACCATCATGTTACTAGCTGAATATCAGTTCATCTGCTTGACTGAAACCTGGTTATCTCACGGAAGGCAACTGAATGTCATAGGTCAGCCTCTTGATTACCTCAGCCTCCATAATTCCAGGGATAGCAGACGCGGTGGAGGTGTTGCGTTACTGTACTCATCCAGTTTCAAGCAGTCCAGATTTCAGGTGACCAAATCAGATAAATTCGAAGCCCTATGTGCCACATTAAGAAAGGATGCCATTCAACTACAAATTTGTCTTGTATATCTACCCCCTGACCACACAGAAGATTCACGAAATGAACTGATAGCATGGATAGCAGCCAACCTAGTCCCCAACATCCCCACCTTCATTATAGGCGATTTCAACATGCCTACGCCTAGACATGATGAGGCCACTGAGGATCTCATATCAGCCATTGGCACGTTTGGCTTATTTCACCAAACCACACCTCCTACCAGGGGAAACCAGATGCTGGATCTACTATTCCACAATCTTCCACACCTAGGTCTGACCACTGAACACCACAGCTTCCCCTCCGATCACTCTCCCATCACGTTTGAGTTCAACGTCACTGTAAACTCAAACACTGATGAAGCTCTCAGGAACAAGAAGATTACCAAAACAGTATTCTCCATCAAATATTTAAACCCAGAGATCATCCTTGCACGTCTCATAGAAATAAACTGGAAGGATCTACAGCAGGAATCAATAGACACTGCTATATCTAAACTGGCTAACCAGCTGCTTGAAATTGCCTCCCAAGGAGCTTCCAAACAATTAAAACTCTCTGATAGATCCAATACATGGTTCAATGCCGAAGTCCAAGTAGCATTCAAGAGGAAACAAAAAGCTTTCAGAATATGGAAAAAGTACCATAACTCAGCTGACTACCGGATGTACAAGAAAGAGCGGGCAACCTTCCTCAAATGTAAACGAAATGCAATCCGGCAGCTGGCACTCAACAGAATAAACCGCTCGAAACGTATTACATCCAAATGCAACAATGATTTCCATATCGATGAGAAGGTATTTCAGGAATGGGTATCTTCGACTTTCAACGAGTTGCCATTAGACCCAAAAACCCCAAACCTAAGTGATTTCATCACGCACTCCAGACAGCCCCTTTCAACTATAACGCTAACAAAACAACACCTTATAAATACCATCAATAGACTTCCTAATAAATCTACAATTGGTCCTGACGGCTTCCCTCTCTTCATGGTTAAAGTGTGTAGTGCCTTCATCGTGGAGCCCCTTCTTGTAATCTTTAATCGCATATTGAAGTCCGGATCAATCCCGACAATGTGGAATCACTACAGGGTACAACCCATACCCAAAAGAAGAAACCCAAAGGAACCTAAGGACTTGAGACCGATCTCAGTGGGTTGCTCTCTATTAAAAGTGTTTGAGAAAGCTATCTTATCAGCACTGATCGCCCAATGCTTCTCTCATAGACCGAAACATCTGCATACCGTGATCCCCAAAAGATCTACATATACAAACCTACTGGATACCCTATTTAAAATTCAAACTGCTCTCAACAGTAAATCTCAGCTAGACGTCATCTTCCTGGATATTTCATCTGCCTATGATAAACTCTCAATTCCCGCTCTCATCAACATTCTAGAAAAGTACTTTGGCATTACTGGAAGCCTGCTAAAAACCATCAACCGCATCCTTACGCCAAGACAACTCATCATCAGCTATAAATCCTTCCATCAGGAGTGCATTATAACGAGAGGAGTACCACAGGGAGGTGTCCTATCCTGTGTACTGTTCGCTGCTGCCCTTGAACCCTTCCTCGCAAGGTATACTGATTTCTCATCGTATGCAGACGACCTCAAATTATACATAACGTCTAAAGAAGCTGAGCAAACTCATCTGACTAATCAGCGAGTCTCCGTTCTGATCGACAACCTTGTAGCATATCTACTGCAAATAGGTCTGGAAATAAATTCTTCAAAATCAGCTCAACTTACCTTTACAAAAAAGAGAATAAAAAATGATATCACAGCCTATCACAATGGAGTGCAGATAAGGAAAGTGAAGTCTCACACCGACCTCGGCTTGACTTGGGACGAGGGCCTCACTTTTCAGAACCATTTCTCGACCATGAAAACGAAGACTTTCTCGGCGATGTGGGCAATTCGACAAGAGCTGACGGGGTTACTGAACGTAGATATAGTCGGAGGATACGTCCAGCGGTGCCTACAACCTATCGCATTGTATGCATCACCAATCTGGTCTTCTGCCCCGACGTCGTACATAAATAGATTCCTCGCAGTCGAGTACTGGGTAATGCGATGGATGAACAGGGTCACGGGCAATGCTTTCACCATCTCCAGGGCTGTGTTATATACCAACTTAAATATCACCCCCTGGAGAGTTCACATTGCATCCAGGAATATTCTTCTTCTTTCTCAGATGCTTACCGGAGTGATTGACGCCCCCAGTCTTCGAGGACTTATCTCTACTCCACGTGCTGGGCGCAGTATTGACAACCCCTACCTACCGTTGCATTCTACACTATCCAACCTGTGCTGTCTGAAGAACTTCTTCCCAAACAACGCAGTGAACCTTTTCAACTCATTGACAATAGACCCTGTGAAATACTCCGAAAGCAAGAAGTACAGAGTGAAGAGCATCTCAGAAGCGCACAGCTTAATTCAACTATAATCTTGACAGTGAGTGAATTTGTAAACAATTTGTATAAATATTGTAAATAATTGTATTCGTGCATTTTTGTACACTCTTCTTATATTGTAAATACTGTAAATAATTGTAATTTTTGCACTTTGTACACCCTTCTTATATTGTATATAATTGCAATTCTTGCATTTTGTACACCCTTCTAGCCGGTTGGCTGTGTATAAGGGGTGAAGGCAAACACTTGCTATTTTTAATAAACGGATTTTAATAATAATAATAATAATATACATCTTAACCCCAACACACAAAGAGAGAAATACGGCTTTTTAAACTGACATATCGCTCGCACGTTCCCGGAAAAACTCAAATTTTTAACGGATAAATTTTCATTGCTGATGGTTTCGTTTTACTCTATGTAACGAATAGACAAAGTGTCTTGTCATTTGTAACTATGGCGGTTAGGAAAGTTCGATCCCGAACTGAACTTTGAATACGAACACTGATTGGTCAGCTTTAAAAACAAATCAAGCACTGTGATTGCGAAAAAAAAAAAAAAAAAAAAAAAAAAGATTTTGGGGGAATATATGTGTGAGTGCGTTTATTTGTAAAATTTACATTTCATGTACACTTTATTCTAACACTGTATACTTCCTAATGTCAAGTTTGTTTAAATCTCGAATAACGTCTTTTGTTTCCGAAAATAGAAAACAATCTGTTTTTTCAAACTTGGGAAGTTTTTAAGCTTTAGAAATCATTTGTTGATATACATTTTATTCTTTGGTATGGGTATAATTTGCGCATGTCACGCGCAACCGCTGGCCTTCTGCACTTATATTTAGGAATCACGTGGACATAGAAATTTTCAAAAATTTAAACAGGCCAATCACGTTGCATTTTTTTAACATCAGCTTTACACATCTGATAATGATGTGTCTGTTTCGAAATTAAACTTCCTGTTTTTGGCTGTTAAGTTCAAAGACGTAAGAACTAACCACCATTGAAATTTTACTTAGACAGACTTTTGTACTTCGCTGTCTGAATTTAAAAGTCTGAATTAATTCTCGATTTGTCTGTAGCTTAATTCTAAACGAACAACATTCACACAGTAATTTTTTTATTTATTTATTTTTTTTTTATGAAAACCCCAAACACGAAAGGTACCGTGCATGGGTTGAAAGAGAAGTATGGGGGGAGGGATGCCGGAAACTTTGCTCTAGAGACTAAACATGGGTTTCACCACTTCAAGCCTCCAATAAGCAAAGTGGTGGTGTTGCACCGGTTGATGAGAGTCATCTACCACCTTAAATATATTGTAACTCGCCAATCGGCACGCTCGTGTTCACACAACGAATTTAATTCCATTTATCTGGTATATAGGTAGTCGATAAAATTAGGCATTTGTAAATTTTGTGTCTGTGCTTTTTTTATTTTTAAGGATAAGGAGCGTTGACAGAATAAAACTTTAAAAATTAACTGCTAAAGAAGATAAACTTAACTGTTTATAGAGAATCATAAAGTGAACTTAGTCTGATTAGTCAAACTTTGGAAATTTTAAATTTCAAAAGACAGTGACAGTATGAACTTACATTCTGTCGACTGTTCTTGTGTGCAAAGTTTGTATGCTTCCCGCTCGCATATAATTTCAAGCTCAATCCACACCATTGAAATCAGAGAAAAAGGACAAAATGTGTTTCTTCTTACTATGGAAGAAATTCTTTGTGACATTATGAAATCGCATTACGATTAAAACACATAAGTGGACAGTTCGAGCCATCCTGTACCCTCTCTGGTTTTGTGGTTTTAGTTGATAAACAAGATGTTAAAGTAGAAACTACCAGTGTTAAGTTAGACATTTTTATTCTCACCACAAGAATAAAAGTTAGAATTGCACATTCACAGGTTAGAGGAGTGTCTTGGACTCAATCTCTATAGTCGGGAAAGAGTCAGGGATTGCCAATATTTGTGCAAATGTTTTCCTCGTTTTGAATTTGGTTTAATGCGTGTTGTGTGTTGCTGGTGGATAGAAAGTTTTTCTCCACCCACACAAATATCTTCAAGATGACAAGTCTTCCTCCGCTTGAGATGATACAGAACATTAGCTAGGGTACATTTCTGATTTTTTCCCCTTACATCTCAACCCAACACAGAGGGACCGAAGGTGCGATCCGCTTGCAACCTGAAGTATCCAAAGGCATCCGGATATTATACTATCAGATGTGTAAAGCGGATGTTCTAAAAAAATGCAACGTGATTGGCCCGTTTGAATTTTTGTAAATTTTTTTCTGTCCGCATGATTCCTAAATATAAGTGCAGAAGGCTGGCGGTCGCGGCGGCCTGACATGCACAAATCAGACCCAAGAATAAAATGTATATCAACAAATAAGTATGATTTCTAAAGCTTAAAAACTTCCAAAATTTGAAAAAAAAACAGACTGTTTTCTATTTTTGGAAACAAGAGGCGTTATTCGAGTTTTAAACAAACTTGATGTTAGGAAGCATACAGTGTGAGAAAAAAAAGTGTACATGAAAAGTTTTACAAAAACTTTTCATTTTTTAAATTTTACAAATAAATGCACTCACTCATATATTCCCCCAAATCCATTTTTCCTGCCCCCTCAGCCTAAGGGGGAAAAAAGATGTAAACCAATCACAGTGCTTGATTTGTTTTTAAAAACTGACCAATCAGTGTTCGTGGTCAAAGTTCCGTTTGGGATTGACCTTTCCTAACCCCCATAGTTACAAACGACAAGACACTTTGTCTATTCGTTACACGGACTAAAACGAAACCGTCAGCAATGAAAATTTATCAGTTAAAAATTTGAGTTTTTCATAATTTCCAGAGTGACAGTTGCAGTGTAATTCGTGATATTAGTATTTCGACAAGAATCAGTTCCGAAGTCGTAGCTCCCAGTACTAGTTTTGGGAATGTGCGAGCGACATGCAGGGTTTAAAAGCCGTATTTCTCTATTTGTGTGTTGGGGTTAAGATGTTTATGTGATTATTATCTGTCCCTGGTGACTACAAATATGTGTGAACAGTTAAAATAGATTCGTGTTTGTTTCTGATATAAACACACGTTTTTCAATGAAAACTCAGGTGAAAAATAAGAATTTAGCTATTTCGGATTTAATTAAATAAAAAAATATCAATTTTAATTGAGATTACAGAAGCGAAATGCGTTATTACATGTAATTTTATTCTGTATACATTGGAATATGTCAATTTTGTATTCAGCTAATATCAGGAAATTTTTTTTTTTTTTTTTGTATAGACCACGTAAATCGTATTCATAGTCATGAAGATAAAAAAGGAGAATTTCGTTCTCTTCAAACAGACCGGAAACAAGCTCAAACGCACGGAATCTACAAAGATCCTTTTGTGGATAACAGTAAAACTGGTAGAAACGGCTTGTACAGTGGTGTTTTCGCTAGTGATATTTAAATGAACAAGGGGAGATTAAAAAGAAACTGCGTTCTTTCTGTCAGTTGAAGTTGTATATGTGTTGCGCTTTCATCCAACTAAGTGGATGAACATTCTGTTGTTAGTTAAGAAAACACATTCTGTTAGTTAAGAAAATTATTTATATGCTTACTGGTATCTTCTTTAGAATTTGTCTGTTGATTACCCCTATAAAAATTAATTCTTCTTTTTTGCAAATATTATCTGTTTCTGTGTTGATTCTTTAGTATTAGAGAGAAAAATAACCTTTTATGCGTTAAACAACTGCTTAATTTTAAATCTTAAATAGGTTTTACACATCAACATATACAGAGGTTAGAGAAAAAAACCAGATTGCAGATAAACTTGGTAACACTTCAAAAAACACAGGTTTCATTTTCAGCTTTTCAAGAACAGGTAATAACCTTTTTAACCACTGTTCATTGTTAAATTTTACTTTGGAATCGATTTTAGACATCAGAATATACAGAGGTTTGCAAAAATAATAATCATTACAAATAAACTAGATAAGGCTTCGAGCAAACACACACACACACAGGTTTAATTTTCAACTTTTCAAGAACAGGTGGAACTTTGGTCAAGAAAACAGAAAATTTAATTACTGTGGAAAGAGATATGAGTAAAAAATAAACTGTTGAAAATAGAAATATATATTCTGTATAGCTTTTTCAAGGGGATAAATATCCATTTTAATTTGAAAGAAATAACCATAATAAAATCGAATTGTGTAGTTCTCGATATTCACAAGTTAGTTTTTGAGAAAATAACATAATCATTGCAGATAAATTTGACAAGACTTCAAGCGCGCGCGCACAGGCGCGCGCACAGGCGCACGCACGCACGCGCACGCACGCACGCACGCACGCACGCACGCACGCACACACACACACACACACACACACACTTAATTTTCAGATTTTTAAGAACAGGTAATAACCTTTTATCAACTGTTAAATTTTACCTAGGAATAGATTTTATAAAACACATCAAGTATATACAGAGGTTACAAAAAAATTACAATCATTGAAGATAAACTAGATAAGAGTTCAAGTGCGTGTACGCACGCACGCACACACACGCACGCACACACACAGGTTTAATTTTCAGCTTTTCAAGAACAGGTAATAATCTTTTAACTACTGCTAAATTTTACTTTGGAATAGATTTTACACATCAACATTGTGGATAAAATTCATAAACTCCAAGGAAACACATAGGTTTAATTTTTCAACTTTTCAAGAACAGATGTAACTTTTGTCAGGAAAAACTTTAAGAATACAGATATGTTTATTTTCAGGTCTCAACTACAGATGGGAACAACCTATTCTAATTCCAAAGAAGAGCAATATAAACAGAATAAAATCGAATTGTCTAGTTCTCGGTATTCACAAATTACCGCTTTTGAGAAAAAAAAACATAATCATTGCAGATTAAATTGACAAAATTTCAATGAAACAGTTTTAATTTTCAGCGTTTCAAGAACAGATGGAACTTTGGAAAGAAAAAACTTTAAAAATACCAATTTTATATTTCCAGGTCTTAGCAACATTTTTTTCATTCATTTATTAATTACACACAATATAGTCTCAAGATTATGTACATAAAAGTATATGCAGGGTGATTCACTACCAGTGCGACAAACTTGCAGGAGGTGTAGGGGACACAAAGACGAATCGGAATCACATTGAATTGCAGGGTTCGAAATGCCTTCGTCATGCGGTAGAGGACGTTGAACGGGAAAATAACATAATCATTGCAGATAAGACAAGAACAGCGATCCCGCTGGAAGTCAGCATTTGCGAACCGGTTACCGAGCCAGTAGGATGGACGAGTATTCAAACGTTGAACTGGCTGACATGCACTTCGCGTATGGAGCTGCGGACTGTAACGGGCGCGCCGCTCTGCGCTTGTACCAGGAACGTTTCACGAACAGGCGTGTTCCTCATCATACAATTTTCGCACGTGTGCACAGAAGGTTACGTGACGGTGAAGGTTACGTGAAGGTTGTTTCACGAGAGGTACCATGAATCGAGAGCGAACGACGAGGACGCCAGACAATGAGGAGAATGTCCTACGTCTTGCAGAAGGCAATCCGAGTACGAGTACTCGAGCGATAGGCCAACGATTGGGTATTTCCCAATCCACTGTATGGAGGATACTGTCAACAAACCAAATGAGTTCATACCATCTGCAACGCGTCCAATCATTGGAGCCTACAGATTATCCACTCCAGAGGACTTTTGCTGCTTGGTTTCTTCAACAGAAACGGTTCGCAAATGCTGACTTCCAGCGGGATCGCTGTTCACGCGACTTCCCGTTCAACGTCCTCTACCGCATGACGAAGGCATTTCGGATCCTGCAATGCTATGTGATTCCGATTGGTCTTTGTGCTCCCTACACCTCCTGCAAGTTTGTCACACTGGTAGTGAATCACCCTGTACTTGTATATACAAGATACATTTACATATAATTATAAGCTCTGACACTCGTGTGTGTGTGTAAGTGTGTTCTTAATCAGGGTAGCTCCCAGGCATAAGCCCAAATGTACTTTGAGAACTTGGGAATATGTAGTCTTTGCAATGCAAAAAGTATGTTAAATTACCTGAGTCTGATTTTACTGTAACGCAATTCGCACATGAAATCGCGCACTCACTGGAGGTAGTGCAATACCAGTGAGTGCCAGCAATCCTGCACCCCGGGTTGCCCATACCAGGGAGCCAGCAGGAAAAAAAAAAAAAAAAAAAAAAAATATATATATATATATATATATATATATATATATATATATATAAAATAAAACAACAATAATATTCAATAGTCTGGATGGCACAACTATAAACTTCAAAAATCACAGTTCAATTAATATTTCCTCAGTTTCTGTTCCACATGCACTGGAACCTCCGAAACCAATAAAGGTACTATCCAGCAAATCTCCAACTATACGCCATGGATAATAGAACCATTACAGCACCAGACCCGACGCAATGAATCGGATCCAGCACCCTAGAATCCAGAAGGGAGTATTCATGATCGCAGCATAAAAGGCAACTAACCAGAGCACCAGAGCCAACACCATGAATCAGGTCCAGCACCCCAGCTGCTATGCAGAGGTAGAAACAAATAGTGAAACTCCATGAAGACAATCCACTCACCAGGTTTGCCTCTCAAAGAAAGGCTCTGAGAACAGTTCTTGCAAAAACAGCAGCTGAAAACTCCTGAAATGAATTAAAACAGTCACGATTTTCAATAAGTAAATGCACTGTATCAAATGATGTCAGGAATATGTGCTATCAAAATCTGCCGTTGGTCTTCATACTCCCGACATAAAAAAATTGCATGCATCCAAGTCTCCTGTTCGCCACATGTACAGAAAGGATCTGTCTCCAATCCTCTCTCATATAATTTGGCCCTAAGTGAGCCGTGTCCTGTTAACAAAAAAGGTCTCGGCAACAGTTGGAAATAACAAGGAATTTATCTTTGAGAAAAAAAAAAGTTTTTCATCCCACATGACTTTTCATACCGCACACCAGTTGACTCCGCTGCGTCTGCAACGTGTACGTGGGGTGGGCAGCGGCTCCATAACCACTGAAATTAAACTGCCCAGAAGACAAGCCTACCCCACAACATAATCACACCGAAATAGACCTTCCCGATTAAGACCCAATGCAACGCCTCACAATTAACGTTAAAATTATTCACAAAAATTCACTATCATGTCACAATCGATATATTCAAAGACTACATTTAACCCGATTGGGGGAATGCACGCAGTAACAGTTCAATGTATCTGCTCGCCACACAACGATAGAAGTTCGAGCCCCCAAAAATAAATTGAATATTAAATTCTAAAATTACAACTAACGCCACCTATTGAGAGAAAAACAAACCTTTTTATTTCTTGCCTAATTGGGACCCACCTCCGTCTCCACAAAATCGGTTCATATTGTAGGGACCTGCATCCTCCTGGGTACCCGTCCCAGCGAAATCGGTTCAAATCTTATCCCATTACTACTAAGCATCCCGGTTCTAGTATCTCCTAATCCAAAGAGAGAGTTCCAGTGAGAACCTGAACGGCCGTTGTATTTACAGTACGAGAAGCACGCATGATTGTAATTAGTATGGTTCTCTGTGTCGGATTGAGGATTACCTTGTTTACTGCCAGTACAGTTTTACAATACCAAATTGCAGATGCATATGTGATTGTAGGGCTGAAGGTTGTTTTGTAGTACAGGGCGAATGCCCGTTTTTTTTTTTGAGACCCCAGTGTTTTCTTGGAATCGTAGCCGCCATTGCTGAGTAGGATCTGATTTTTCCCCCTATGTGCTTAAGGTGAGGTTGGAAGGAGAATTTACCGTCCAAGACTATGCCCAAGTACTTCAGCTCATTATTTAATTTTATGGTAACAGCATCTATTGTTATCTGCAGTGGTCTTTGCAGTTGGAGAGTCCTTTTGAGCAGAATAGATGAGGTCTTCATAGATGAAATCTTTAGTTGTTTCTGTTCGGCCCATTGTTATAGTATTTGCAGAGCATGGTTTGCCTCGATCTCCTGCTGGATCCTTTAGTCTGCTTCTGTTGGGACGATCAGGTCGTCCACAAAGGCCTGGGACCCTACTGTGCCGAGGTCATTCCTCAGGAACCCATCGAAGACGAGTTTTCAGAGGAGTGGTCCCAGAATAGACTCCTCTGGGCAGCACCTGAATACAGGTTTTGAAATCTTCTGATAGTGCATGTTAATTTCCATTGTTCTTTGTGTGAGGTAGTCGTCTATTTTGTGAAAGTTGGTTATTTTTGCCTCTCTCAACCTGCCGACGACGCTTGGCCACCAGAGTGTGTCAAAAGCCTCGGCAAAGTTGATCGAGATCACGACGAAGTACTTGTTCCTGCATTCCTCGACCTTTTTAAAAAAATTGGCAAGTGCCTATGTCGTGGAAGATTCTTGCTTGAGTCCATACTGATTCCTGCCTGGAAGCCCAGCAGTTTCATAGTGGTGTTTTATTATTTTATATAGCAACCTTTCAAATAGGTTACTCACAACTGAGAGCAGTGCGATGGGTTTGTAGGAATCTGGCTATGCTAGTTTTTTCATTGGATTTTTTAATATTAGCCTCATATTGGCTGTTTTCCACTCGGTTGGGAATTTCCCAGATTCAAGACATCTATTATAAAGAACTAGTAAAAGCTGTGGTGCGTATTTGATCGTTTTCTTAAGTATTTCGGTTCGATCATGACCCAAGCCCGGGCATTTTCTCTTTCGGATTCGGGTGGCAGCTGTGTTGAGTTCATCCTGCGTGAAGGGTGGTTCCAGGTTGGGGGTGATGTAAGTTACATTTTCTTAACATATGATGTACTGCTCCAACACGTGTTGCTGGATCTCTGTAGATGGAATCCAGAATGTTGCCCATCGACTGCTCCCACGTTGTCGTCAGGTTGCCTTGCGAGGTTCTGGTGGTATTTGTGACCTCCCCTGGGGAGTTTGTTGGTAGTTACCTTGTAAACCACTCCTCAGGGGTCAGCATTTCCAGTGGTTGAAACTAATCTCTCTCGTGTGCGTTTTTTACTCTTTTGTATGGCGTTTGTGTACCGGTTTCTAGCTTCTCTATAAAGTTGTCGGAGGACTTCAAACTCACCAGCCGGCCTCGTTCTACACGCCCTTTGGAAATCCTTCCTCTTCCTGTTCATTTTACTTCTTAATTTGGAATTTCTGGGGTCTGCCAGGGAACAGTGCCGGGCTGTGGGTTTTTCTTTTAATTGCTTGATCGTTGACATTTTGTATTATCTGGGTTGTCTTCTGCTGTAGTTTGTTGGGATCATTTTGTGGCGCTAATTCCCTAGGGTCGTTTCCAGCCGCTGAAATCAACAGGTCCCTGTATCGTGCCGAGCCGGCCGTGGTTATGGTGTACCTACACTGTATAGCCACTTTATTAGGTACACCACCTAGTAGCGTGTTGAACCTCCTTTAGCCTTTAAAACAGCCTGAATTCATCTAGCCATGGATTGAACAAGATACTGAAAAACGTTGTGCAGGAATGTAGTATCATGCAGACATGAGTGTGTCACGCAGTTCCTAGAGATTCGATGGAGGTGCAAGTAAACAGCCCTTTCCAGCTCATCCCAAAGATATCCACTAGGATTGAGATCTGAAGAACTGAGCGAGCCACTGCAGCAAAGAAAAGTCATTGTCATGGTACCATTCCATAGTGATTAGGGCTTTTTGCACCGGCGCATTATCCTACTGGAAGTAACCATCTGACTGAGGATAAACTGTCAACATGAATGGATGCACTTGGTCAGCAACGATGTTTAGGTACGATCTGGCATTCAGACGTGAATCAATGGGTAATGTTTTCTTGGCACACCCACCGTGTGCCAAGAAAACATTCCCCACACCATAACACTGCCCCCACCACCTTGCACAGTAGTCGTCAGACATGGCGGCTCCATGGATTCATGTTGTTTTTGCCAAATTCTGAGCCTTCCATCAACATGATGCACCAGGAACTTCGACTCGTCATACCAAGCAACTGTTTTCCAATCCTCGATAGTCCAGTGCTGGTGTTGCTGTGCCCACAGGAGGCGCGTTCTCTTTTTCTTCATTCATAACAAATGTATGCAGTGTGGCCGTCGGCTGTTGTAGCCCATTTGCGACAAAGTGCGACTAGTGGTCGTTTGCGATATTTTTTCTGTGCACAAAGGTGGCCCATCTGTCTGTTTGCACAATTCTAGCCATCCTCCTCTGACCTCTCATCAACAAGCGATTTTATTCCACTGGAGTGCCGTTGAGAGGATGTTTTCTGTTCGTTGCGCCGTTCTCGATACACTCTTGAAACTGGTGCGTGAAAAGTTCAGGAGAACTGCCGTTTCAGAGACGCTTTGTCCAGCACGTCTTGTACCTACTACCATGCCACGTTGGAAGTCCGTTAGATCACCCGTTCTCCCCATTCTTTTACGGTTTGTATGCTTAACTGATACTAGAAAGGTTGTTCTGCTGCATTTATATCCACAACTGTTGTCATGTGACTTGCAACATTGTGAGACAAACCATTTGTGTGCACAGCAAGGGTGTACCTAATAAAGTGGCAGCACAGTGTACTTCACAGTTCTTTAGGTGGTACAGATCTTGTCAGAGCCCTAGTAATACGACAGGTTATGGCCTGGTGGTCTGAAGTTGACCATTCTTCCTGCACTCAGCCACGAACCCTGCCAAATTCTTTGCCAGGGTGATATCCATTGTGGCCTCCCAGAGGGTATTAGAAAAGGCGGGCAGGTGGTGCGGGTGATTTAGTATCGTCAGTTGGGAACCTGCGAGGATGTTCGCCAGTAGTTGACCCTTTCTGGTTCCCTGTCTATCTGGGGATTGAGCTACGCCACGCAGGCGAGCGACAGTTGATGTCGGCCCCAATGATTATTCTTTGCTTTGGCAGGATGTTCATTAAGTGCTGTAGGTAGTTAATACAAAGTTCATGTCCTGACTAGATCGGCAGTAGAGCGCTACTACATAAAAGGATCCCAATGCTGTGATGACTTCGGCGTATGCTGCCCACTCCGTACATAATTGTATGATTCCAATTGCAGTTATTTTCGGTGTTTTCTAACCAGAATTGCCGGGGAGCCTTCCTCTGTGTGAATTGCCTTATATGAAAGCTGATACCCCACAACCCGATTTGCATATGTGTAAGGCTCCTGCAGCACAATTATGTCCGTGTTCTCCTCTTCAGCCTCGGCCTGGATCTGGCCTGCCACCGATGTAGCCCGCTGCACATTGATTTGAACTATCTTGATCCTTGCTTGGTATGAACTCTTGGCTCTGAGATAGGTTGGGCAATTTGGGTCTCTGTTTGAGTGCTTGTAGTCTAGTTTCTGTATTTTGCAGTTTAAGCACACTGGCTCCTGGTTTTTGTTTGGACAAGCATTAAATTCGTGCCCTTTTTCCGAGCAGCAGCGGCATATAGGGGTGGTTCGAGCACGTGTGAGAGGTGTGTCCGAACTTACACTTCGGGACGGCCACACACTCCCGGAAGCTGTAGCTTCCCCACAGTATATACTCTTTATTGATTCTTCAGGGCCTTCCTGGCTTCCGAGGAGAGTTCCACAATCCAGTTTTTGTTAATGCCATTCTCTTGTGTTGGTGGAATACTTTGGCATCACCATCTTGTGGTTCAACATCCGGGTTTGTTCGTTGCAGGTTTCTGTCGAATATTTCCTGGGTTAATTGACCTGGAGTGACATCACTGCCCACATCATAGATTATATAGACGGTCCCTTCCTTTTGGGGGCTCCGCAGTTAAGCCTAGGGCAGCTATCTTAGGATTGTCGATTATACTCTGTACTTCCTGTTTTGTCTCCGTCTCAATTATCAGTCCTACGTTACGCTTCTTGTGCATTCCTTTAATCCTGGTTTGTTTGAGATCCTCTTTTAAGTTGTTGATGACATTTGTTTTTATTTCCTCAGTTGTATCTATTTCTTCTGATTTTTTTGGCCTTAGGATCATACTACAAAATTTATCCTTAATACTGTACTGTATTGTCAAAAGTATATAGATATCCCTGGAATTTTGGAAAAAGACCTGTACCCGCCATCCACCTAACAGAAACAGGCATAAACGTTCTTACATGCTAGACCTAAGCAGATCAAAGAAGCACATTAGATGAATTAAAGTCGAGTTTACCGACTTATAATTGGTACTGATCATAGGATGCCATATTAGCATTGTCTGTTTGTTCACTGCAGCAAAACTGCACTCTAAAATGGTTGAGAACCTGGGACACCCTTAGAAAAATATACGCATACGACAACTCATAAATATAAAAGGTATTTTTTATTTGAAGACAAATCTTCTTTAAGATGAAAATAGTTAGTTTGTGCAAAATTATGTAGTAACGAAGTTCTCACTGGAAATTCAGGTATTATATTTTTATAATATCAATAAAACTATTTACTTATAAATTTTGCTGAATAGATCAGTCCGGCATATTCTCACATTCACAATAATATTGAGATTAAGTGAATATGGGGACTAGGGAGATGATGGAAATCCATGTCATTCTCCAAACCATTCTTTCACGATGCGCTGCTGCATTGTCATTCATAAAGTGACCATTACCTTTGGGATAAAAATGTAACATTGCAGAGTGCAGTCGATACAAAATTCAGGTACTCGCTGAATGACATTTGACCTTCCACGGCTAACAAAATAGCCCAGTCCATGCCAAGACAACATTCCCCATACCATGATACCACTTCCGGATGCTTGGGTTTGACTTAACAAGGCAATCGGGATCCATCGCTTCGTGAAGTTCACGCCACATTCTCTACTTACCATCAATGAAAAACAAAGTGTGTCGTGGTTTGTCTTACTTCCTTTCATTTTTCCACTGGTCAATCACGACGTTTTCGATATCACTGCAGGCGGATTATTCTCTTTTTCTCCGAAAGAAGTGGCAATTTTTTCAATTCTCTATGCATGATATGGGTTGAAATAGGGTAGTTCTGGGCTTGGTTCAATTAATATGTTATTTTCTGCATACTCAACTCAATGGCCTATTTTTCCGTACAGTCCTCCGCAGAGTACAACGGCTTCGCTCTTGAAGTATTGTTTTTAAGCAGCATTTGAGATGTGGAAGAACTGCTTGCTTTCCAATCATTAAAAACCTTTCAGATGGATGCTCTTGTGAAACCAGTTATGGCTTTTGTTTCTTGAATCATGGCTGCTGCTAAACGTGCACCCATAATAAGACCTTTTGCAAAATCTGATAGATTATGCTTTTTTCTTAATCTATCTTCAGATTACTGCAGTTGAATAGCCTGTGCAGTCTTTATACTGAACGAGACAACACGTCATCATCCCACGTCAGTTTTCTTTGCATCTATTCACATTTCTTCTGTCTGTGACTGTCTTAATACAAAGGTTCGTGTTTTTTTTTTCGTTTTTTGGCTAGTGTGTATTAGAACAAGATACGTATAGTTGTTCTCTCCTCAGGAGAGGACACTGCGTGATTACCGTCGCTTTGGCAACGGATCATTCCTTACATTAGCAGGTAGTTAAGTTTTGAAAATACAGTGGCGGACAAAAAAACTGCATCACTTGTGAATTTTGCAAATAAATGTGTTTGCGCTGCATTGTGGGTTGCAGAAATGTTCGAAATGCATTTGTTAGATGGGATAAGATAAAAGACTCCACCTGATATACCTAATTGCCATAAATATCTTCCCAAAGGGTAAAATGCATAATTTTACATAATAAAATGTAACATTTTTATGCATAATAAAATGTAAAATTACTGGAAATATGAGAAATTATGCAAATGGCAATCATGACAACCAAACACATATTTTATTGCATTTATATAATCTTTACTGTGTACAAAAGTGGTATATAAATACACCCTTCACAGCAGAGATTCCACGGATTTTACATTGGCTGGTGGACAATAGCCTTGGGAGGATGGGGCCCACATCGAGGTTCTGGCTCATTCCCCAGAGCCAACAATAGAATCAGTATCAGATTTACAGAATATTATGCTTTTGAAGGTATTTACAATGTATTGATAAAGATATTCATAAATATATTCATATTTATATCTATATTTATATTCATAAAGATATTCATATATTCTTGACTTTATTCACAACACATTCATAAAGACATCGTACTTTGAACATTATTTACAATATAGAGGTTGCCGTCAATTGATTGGATTGTTGGGAGTATCCTCCGGGGAGAAAACAGTCACTAAGGGCTAGTCTGTTATAGTGGGCTGTGAGCATGGGAGCTGACAGTCCGGGTAGAGGGATTCTCCAGCCGCACAGTTCCCAGATGCTTGGCTCCGAGACCATTCCGGTTGTCGTTTTGCAGTGAGAACAAGGCGCTTTTCCAATACAAGATCTGGAAGTCGGGCAAAATTTAGTGAGATCGCCATGGCAGTTGTCCTTTTCTGGGGTGGACGACGATGTTTATGTGTGATCTAACGAAGGAGCCAGTATTCGGCGGAGTACATGCGCTTGATGTTGGTAGGGGCTGTGGATCCCCAAATTTCCTAGGCATATAATACAACGGAGTATACTGAGGTGTATACGTACCGACGAGTCACAAGGGGGGGGGGGAAGAGAGAGATCAAGAAAAGGGTAGATCTTCCAGTTGTGCAGCCAGTAAGAACGGCAGCATAAAAACACTTCGGTGCCTCCAGCCAGATGGATTTGATCAACCTCGTATCACTGGAATCATACTTTTCCTTAGTTCAAATACTTCTTTAGCAAATACCTGGAGCATCTGAAACTCACTAGAGTCTCTTAAAAATATAGCTTCTTCTTCTGGAGCTATACTCTCAAGAATTTCACGTATCGCTGTCCTGGCATTGTCATATATTCGACCATCATACAGTATGTGCCGCCAGCCTTCCCTGGCCCCGCAAAAACAAGGGTCCGTGTTACTTAGTCCTAATGCATATAATTTCTAATTCATTGACCCGTGCCCTTTTAACAAAAATGACAACTGTAAACTAGGTGTAAACTAATTGCGAACCTTTTTATCATTCAGAAAAGTCACGTTCGGGATAAACAAGTTGGTCACTCTTCCAGTAGTTATGGTATCCCATCTTGTCTGCCATAAATTGATTATTTCATTCATACATCTTTTCTTTTCGCCTCTGCAGTCAGAGCGAATATTTATCTCTATACCAAAAAGTTCTGTAGGGATTTCCCTCTTAATACGGTAGCAAAAACCACGATACAACAAATGTATATCCAAGGGTAGCGCTCCGGCCAACACCTGCAGCGCGGCAGTGGACACCGTTCTGCACACTCTTACAATACCAAGAAGCATGATGCGTTGTATGGAATTTAGTTTAGCCCGAAACGTAGCTATTTTAACTCTATGGAACCAGGCTCCTGCAGCGTACGTAGTTATAGGAAGGAATACTGCCTTGTAATACAGAAATAGTGTTTTATGTGATAAGCCCCAGTCAGATTTTGAAATTCTAATGATAGCACCAGAAAATTTCCTGATTTTATTGCTTAAATATAATAAGTGCTGGTGAAATGATAACTTACTGTCCACAATAATTCCCAGGTATTTGGTATCAAGGACCATAGGTAACTGTACACCATTCAACTTGATCTGAGGAGGTCGATTTATATCTAAAGTTGTTTTAAATAACATCATTTTAGTTTTGTAAGGACTAATAGCAAGCTTAAAGCTTTGAGCCCAAGAACTTAAGTCTGTCAGCACACTACTAGCTCTCTGTTCTAAGAGAGCGACAAACAAAATGACTGTAATCAAACAATATCTTATACGTTTTACGACAAATGTTACTTTTTTTTAAGGTGATGCAATTTTTTTGTCCGCCACTGTATGTTAGTTTCTCACGGACATCTGTAGTAAATGTCAAATTTCATATGAATAACCCTTACAAAAGTAGCGACGAAATAATGTCGATATAAAACGAAACCGAGCGCATAAGCGGGAGAAAAAAAAAAAAAAAAAATTATTACAGATGTCTGTGGAAACTAACACATCTTCAAAACCTAGGTACCCACCAGGGTAATCAATCGGTTCGTTGCCAGAACAATATTAATCACGTAGAGGTCTATACCTCTACTGTAGCTCACACACCTAACGTCACCGCACGCAATGCGCCAAGTGGGTCACAGGAAAGCTGTTATGGAATGAAGAATTACTGTACACGGTTGGTCGATGTGAAGGCCGTATTTTTGGATCTCTTAGATGGATGCTCGACTTACCAGAGTGTGTCGTCCCAGGTGGAAGATCGGATTCGGGGTAGGCCAAAATGCCTGCAATCATTAGCTGAATTGATTGCTATGTTGAAGGTTGACTAGGCTGGAATACCATGTTATCGTTATCAAAAATAGTTCAGAGTCAACTGACAGGGATACAGTGTGTGGCTAAAGCCAAAGGTGGGCAATAAGTTATTAAATATCGTACCAATAAAAAGTTCTTTGAAATTTGCAGATGGCCCTCACGGCTGAGATTATTTCTCGTGGTTCGGGCTTTGGACCATTGGATCTTCATTCATGTAACAGTGAATGCCAGTGGTATAGTTATATATTACACACAAATCCCCTTTTAGCAATATGGGGAGATGACCCTTTTCTCTTTCAGTATGACTACACTATATTGTATGACTGCAATATACAGGCGCCTCCGTAGCCAGTTGGGCAAGTGCAGCAGTGTGTAGCACACGCTTCTTGATTAGACCGGGGTTCGAGCCCGTGACCACCAAATATGGAGGATGCGGAAAGGTCAGGGAATGACCACAGCATATCCCCGGAGCAATATGGCCTTAGTTGCTAATGCTTCCAAAAACCAAAGAACAAATAACATGACTGCAATATACACATATTGCACAGCCTGTTTTGGATTGGTTTTCAGACATGGGTGTGCGAAAGCTTCATTGGGTTGTTGAGAGTTCCAACCTTAACGCCACTGAATACCTTTGGGATGAACTGGAAGATCGGTTTTGGACCAGACGCCAGCAATTATTAGCTGAATTAACCACTGTGTTGATAAGTTAGTTATTTATTTAGTTAGTTATTTGGTTTTTAGGAGCATTAGCAACTAAGGCCATATTGCTCCGGGATATGCGGTGGTCATTCCCTGACCTTTCCGCATCCTCCGTATTTGGTGGTGACGGGCTCGAACTCCGGTATAATCACTGTGTTGATAAGATCTAAATACCGCCTTATTATCAAAAATAGTTCAGTAAACTGACAAAGATAGTCTGTAATTAAGGCCAAAAATGCGACAAGTTATTAAATATTATATCAATCAAAGTTTCTTTTTAATGGTACATTATAAAAAGTTTTGAAACATGCAGGTGTCCAGTTACTTATAATATAGTGTATAGGCACAGAGAAACGGTTGACGTCAAGCATATCATTAATTTCACATGTTGAATTCAACCTAGTGTTGTGTTACTTCTAGGTTTAGTGTTATTTATTTTAAAACTGGTCAGAACATGTGATGGTATATCGCAAACTGTGTCGCCTAGAGCCGTTAGTAACTCGTAATGATTCAAGTCTGGCAGGCGTTGGTCTTCAGGAAAGCTAAAAATAATGAAATTTTTCAAACTTCGGGCATATTTGAAATCATTTTTGTAATTATGTAGAAAAAGTGCGTTAAAGAAAAGGTTTTATTTTATCAGACAAAACATGTTTAAAGATTTATCGAGGCATCAAACGCTTCCGAAATAAAGAATTATCGGCCCTCTTAAACCAGGCCTTGTCTGCGTATATTATTATAGGAGTAAACATGCATTTATTTGTAAGGCAGCCACCAGTCTGCCTTTCTTTTAATCCCTTCTTGTGCCGATACCCCTTATTTTTATCCTTGATGTTTTTGCACGTGTTCAAAACACGTAGAATTTCTATCTGGAAATGCCCTAGGTATCTCACATTTCTTACATATTTTAATGTTTTCTCATCAGTTTTAATCAGCTCAGGGTATATTGCCCTCTTCAGCATAATTTGTTTTTGATATAATCAGCGCTTATGCCACCATTCCAATTAAACAGGGATCTGATACTTTGATTTGCTTTATTTTGGCTGGCCAGTGGTTAGTACGCGCTGCCAAAAGTAAAGGGGGTTTCAGGTTTGTGTCTGTATGCTGCCCAGGGCTTGAAATGGAATGCTTGTCAGGATAATACAGCATATACAGAAGAAGATTAAAGTACTGCACGAACTGATGCGTTTAACAAACCAGAACAACATTCATTTCGAGCCCTGACAATACCAGAAAAAATGCATAGGCTATTCAGAGTTGTAGCACTGAAATCCGGCTGGCCCTAAGTATTCACTAGATATGCAGGCACAATAAATATACAGCATAAGCTATTCTGGCTCTCGGTCATCTAGAAAATAAACCGATTTTTTTTTATATATTCTTTCTTGAATCACGTTTTACCAACATAAATAACCATATCACACTACTGTTCTGACTTTCTGTAAAAACTCGTCCAATAGTATATTTCCAAATCGCAATCTTTAAAACTAGAGCTTCAGCTTAAGGAGAAATATGGAATGGAAAAAATGCATACCTCAAAATAATACTTTGCTTAACAGGAAACTTAAAAAAATCTCTATTAGCAACCGAATATTAAACGATTTTACTACAAGTTGGCATTTTGAAGAACTTAGTGTACTGTTTCAGACTTTTATTTACACAGAAATATACCGACAACTGTATATTACCTGAAGAAAATGACAAAACGTCTCTGAAATAAATATTTTGCTTTTATTCGTGTGATGTTTAAGCGTATACACGACATTACCGATGCGTTTAACGTTAGGGAAAGGCGCAGTTTTGCCCCCAAAGTAACTATTACTCTACTTTATAAACAGACCTCCTAGCTTTAAAAGAACAGTCGTTGATGAGGATGGTACATGGACATGACTACAGAAATTGACTCAATTTTAAGGCGCATTCGCATATATATATATATATATATATATATATATATATATACAGTCTATTGCTTTGGCCATGCCTGTCTGTCTGTTGTTAATTATGATTTTGAATCAACTCGAACTGAAAAGTAAATTTTTGTTGCATACGTGAATTTTATTACATAAAATTTTTATTTGATGGAGCTCGTCCACTTCGAAGGTAATTTTGTGCGGCTCTGAGGGTTACTCTGCTAGGTCATCACTGTCATATTCCTTACGATTAGACCAGTAATCGATTCTTGTGTAGACTGACTAGTTACATAATTCATAACATCTTCATAACTAGCTGTTATAATCATACACCTATCATCAAAATTACCAAACCTTTATAAAATTCATAGGCAGATGCCGTCCTTCATCCCGAAACATTTGCCCACCATAGAGAATTTAAAGTTCTTTAAAAATTGTACAGTTGCTAGTTAGTTATTTGGTTTTTAGGAGCATTAACAACTAAGGCCATATTGCTCAGGGGATATGCGGTGGTCATTCCCTGACCTTTCTGCATTCTCCGTATTTGGTGGGCACGGGCTCGAGCCCCGGTGTAATCGAGAAGCGTGTTCTACGTACTGCTGCTCCTTCCCACCTGGCTACGGAGGCTCCTGTACAGTTGCATAATACATACTTATATGCTGAATCAATAATTCTATTCAACAACTGGCAAATGGCATTCACGTTGATTTTCCTGTAATATATCCATACTACCCATCACAATCCAAACCCGTTTCTTTTTATCTTAATGTATACATCCTTTCTCCCTCACAATCAGATTTTACTTCCTGCATTTTCATGTTCCTTAGAAAATGCATGAACATTCTTTCAAGAATGTTTTTTAAGAGTCACTGAAAGGTAATTCTTCAGAAGGCAGTTGATATAATCATCAGCCAAAGGGATTTTACGAGGAAGGTTACCTGCGTTTGGGGGAAAACAGTGGGATGCATATCTTGGAGCAAAGGTTGATTTATATGAATCGGCTTGAAAAAATCACAAATCCGACCTCGCATTATTTGTACCACATCTTTAAATTCAAAATCGGCTGCGAAACATTGGTAGTGATCTGGAAATAGATTCTTAGTTCCTGTTAAGCTTCGATGTCTCAGCACGATATGCTCATCATACAGCTGTAACATCTGTCAGCTAACCTAATAAAGTATGAATAAAAGTGGTTGGAAATATGGTGAACATTCTTCTGCCCACATTGAAACATGCAATTGACGCACAAGTTATAGTGGCGTCATTACCGCATGAGGTGCGTGCATTACCTGACTAGCAAATTTCATCTGACCTTGAATGAAAAATGCGTAGATGAATATGCAGCGAAGTCTGTGGAAAGATGTACAATGCAAGAAATTAATAAAAGTTTAAGTGGAAGCAAGTTTTCACGTTACATTAACTAAATGGATTATTATCAGGTGTAAGTAGCATGGAATGTGTTAAAAGTTTTTATACCTTTCCCTACCTCTACGAGTACTTATATGGTAGTGTGGACGTTTCATGTTGTAATCGACTTCCAGCAGGATAATGAAAGAATTATGCATGCCTAAAAATCATTAAATACGAAGTGATGTGATTCAGTTTTGTTGCTGTTAAACTCACGTAAATTACAAATAGGAAGATTATAAAATGTTTGAAATTAACGAATGAATGCCAGCAAAATCGGAATTTGAATTGGACTAGAAATAGCATGGAATAATAATAATAATTATTATTATGGAGGGAGGTACTTAGTTGAATGTTTTTTTAGAATTTGCGCAGATGAAATTGAAGCCACGAAATGTTAGTATATTATACCTGTAGATTGATTTTAAGTAATGGTCGATTTGTTTTACCGATTGAAAAACTCAAGTTTCGGGGTGAATACCCCGCTGTAGGCTGACTGAAGAGGATTGACTAAGGGGTATGTGGGGGGTAAACAGATCATTATTATTCAAGTGGTGATTAACGATGTTAAATGAACACAACCTGACGATTTGTTAGTTAAATATAGGACCATGCTGAAAATATGCTGCGAGTTAGGTCAGCATTTGTACTTGTCTGCAGCTCTGCCCAGGCACGACAGTTATTATACGTTGAAATTATAGGAGAGATTATACGTTGAAAGCTTTATGGATTAACTCAAGACTTCAGGGAATTTGCAAGGCTCGGGAGGTG
Organism: Mastigoproctus giganteus; assembly: GCF_048544385.1. NCBI lineage: Eukaryota > Metazoa > Arthropoda > Arachnida > Uropygi > Thelyphonidae > Mastigoproctus > Mastigoproctus giganteus. The sequence continues at coordinate 144,703,089 of NC_143575.1, forward strand.
GGGGGGAGAGGAATTTTTTATCAGCGTCGCCCGCCCTTGTAGGTAGGAGAAATCTATTTTACAGAGACCGTGTTCATTTGAACGAAGGTGGGTTCAGGGAAACTGCTAGTTAGGGGGGGAGAAGGGTAATATAGACACGCGTTTATTTCATTCAATCTGTCAAAGTTCTGATTGCACACATCTCAAAAATTCTTGTTTGCTACCGCAACAGCTGATGTTGCCAAGATGTTCTAAGGTTGGCAACGTTTCAAACGAGCGAAAATTATTATATTAGGGTCACCTAATATCTAAGGTCTATTTGCCTGTTTTGCTGGACGAAAAAAAGCCCCAGTTCTGTGGGGGGGGGGGGGGAACCTTGCTATCTACGCCTCAGACCAAATGAGCAAAAAGATAAAGGTAGGGAAACAGGTTATTATTATATTAATACCAATCTTATACCACGTGAAATTAATAATATAGTTCGGCTGTTATTAGGTTGTTCGGCTACCTATACATTAAGGTGACGTTTCGGGTATCTTACCGACACTCATCATCAGACCATGCTGTCGGGAAACAGAAAATAGAAAGGTTACAAATTTTGAATATTTTAGAATATTGCAGTTACAATTACCAATTTTTTACAATTACAATTACCAATATTACAATTGCAACTATCAATATTACACTTTTCAAATTACGATTCTAAAGTTTTAAGTTTTGAATTGCCTTTACTAAAGTGTAAAGTGTATTTAGTGTCTAACGGCACCAGGGGTTTCCCCCATCTCCGCGTTGCTTTCATTGTGGGTGTACCAGTTCACTGGGAAGGCCAGAGATTTAAAAGTGTGTGGGAATTGTTCATGTGTTGTGTTCTGTACCGAAGGCCAGAGATTTAAAAGTGTGTGGGAATTGTTCATGTGTTGTGTTCTGTACCGAAGGCCAGAGATTTAAAAGTGTGTGGGAATTGTTCATGTGTTGTGTTCTGTACCGTTGTTCATCTGGCCATTTAGCCGCTGGACCCCTACTGAGGCCCAACGTTGCCCACACTTAGCCCCGTGGAGGCAGACCAGGTACACCAGTATTTTTAGATAAGTACTCTGGCAGGTTCCTGCCACCTAATTTCCTGAGATTTCAGTGGCTAGGACCTAAAAAAAAAAAAAAAAAAAAAAAAGAAAAGGGGGGTGGGGAGGGATAAACGCTTGAATTTAATTAGGCCGAAAGAGGTTGCAAGTGTGTCGAGTTTGGCATTTAAAATTTTTACGTTGTGTGGGGCATTCGCTTTTCGCTGGCGATATAGGTAGAGTAGGGGAGAGATGGAAGGCTGGGGGAAAAAGACAGAAGTATGGGGTCAATAGGGAAGACGACCCCAGGTATATCAGTGGGGCATGCCCTTGCCCCATCAGAGGGAAATGAGGGGGGTGGGTGGGGAGGGGGAAGAAAGTCCTTCCCCTCACCCCACCAGGAATAGGGAGAGAAAGTGGGCTGGGCAAGGGAGCCCTGCCCAGTTCGCCATAGCGGCAATTTGCAGTGCCCTCCAGCAAGTGCAGTCTGATGATGACTCGTTGGTGGGGCTTGGTCCTTTTCTAGGTGTGTGGGTTCTTCCTGGGTGCGACGACATCCTGGCTGGAGCCACTCCCACTGGTTCCTAGTTCGATGCTGTTTTATTTATTGTCCTTAGTATTTTGCTATACTTTCCTCTGTGTTGATGTTTTATCAGTTTGCCTTTATTTGTTATTTGTGGTCGTCATCTATTCGTTGTGGATGGCTATTTCTGTTCGTCGTCTATTGAAGACGTCAAGTGCAAATCGGCTGAGGGCTTTGTATTCATCTTCTGAATCCAGGAGATGGTACTCTTGATTTTTCGGCAAGTATTGAATCTCAGTTATAAGTCTGCTTCTGTGTTCTTCATAGCATTCACAGTCGTGCATAATATGCTGCCAGGTTTCAGGTTCTCCACAGGTGCATGTGGACTCTTCTATTATTCCGAGTGCGTTCAGTTTTGCTTTAAATGGGCCGTGGCCCGTCAGGAGGAAGGTTGTATTTAGCCCAGAATAGAACCACGAGGGGGCTTTTGGGTACATTTTTGCGACTATCGGTATGAAGTATCTTGTAACTTGAAATTGCCTTTACAAAGCAGCGTGGCACGAAAAGAGCTTTTGCTGAGTCAGAAGTTACTTCTGCCGCATAGAATCTGTGTGGTAAATTGCCTTTACAATAGAAAACAGGAAATGTAAGGTAAATACAAAGATTAAATCTTGCCAAATGCTCCAGAAACCTGATGTGAATACAGGCAAGAGGCGCTGCCAGCAGTTAATTTATAGGTGAGTGATTAACTCCATTAGGATAGTGCCAAGTTTTTATCCTGGATCTTGGGTTCTTGTGTAGTGGAAGCTTGGGGTAACCTTTGCTCCCATACTCTGCATATCAGGGTTGGTGTGCAGCCTGATTCAGGATCTTACCGATACCCATCATCAGACTATTTCGCTGTTTCCTATTGCTTACTGAGGTGTGCCGAACATTTTTAGGAAGAAGTCACGAATGAGACGGACTGTGGTTGGTTCGTAACTAGATCCAATATAGTTAGGGAAGGACACTGTGGTTGTTTTCCATTAAGGTTATTATTATATTAATACTACTCTTATACCACGTGAAATTAATAATATAGTTTAATAAGTTAACTAGGATTTCGAAATCATCCATTCCTAACAAGGAATTCGAATTCACCCATTTTATTGATAACATTCCTGTAGACCCAGTTTAGACTAAGTAGTTTTCTATAGTTTACTACCCTGACACACCCCTTGAAGTTATTTAGGCCTGTCCCTAGATCCAGCATAGTTAGGGTAGAACGCTACGTGGTTATTTTCCATTAAGGTTATTATTATATTAATACCACTCTTATACCACATGAAATTAATAATATAGTTTACTAGATCCTATTATTAATTTCACGTGGTATTAATATAATAATAACCTTAATGGAAAACAACCACGTAGCGTCCTGCCCTAACTATGTTGGATCTAGGGGAACAGGCCTAAATAACTTCAAGGGGTGTGTCAAGGTAGTAAAGAAGAATACTTAGTCTAAAACTCTAAACTATGTCTGCAGAAATGTCAGGCATGTTATCAGTAAAACGGGCGAATTTGAACTCCTTGTTAGGACAACTAATGCTGACATATTAGGGTTAATAGAAAAGTGGTGCAAAGGATGTTGGGCTCATGCTTCATATCAAAAGCAGCGTGGCACGAAAAGAGCTTTTGCTGAGTCAGAAGTTACTTCTGCCGCATAGAATCTGTGTGGTAGAGAGATCTACAGACCAAAGTATCGTGAAGAATATGACAAGAGTCTCTACATGCAGATAGAATGGGTGAGCGTCCTATTATGGATGATTTCAATTTGCCACTAATTGATTGGAATAAGCCGGAGAGAAACTCACCATTGGCAACAAAATTTTTGAATAAAGTAGATTATTATTTGTACCAGCATGCCAAAGAAAATACTAAGAGCAATAATATTCTAGACTTCATCATTACTCACGACTAGATGACATCACAGGGCTTACAGTACAGTAACCATTGGCAGATAGTGATCACGCATTCGTTATTTGGAAGATGAAGAAAGGCGTTGCAATAGTTGAAAGTGAAGGCACGGATTTTAATTTCAGAAAAGGGACTGTGGCAGTTTAAGGCACTACATGACATCTACACGAGCGGCCAGTGTAATCGAGAAGAAAAAGATAGCGTGGGAAAGTTACAGAGACAGTGAAATGTGCTAAATATGGTGCTGTTACTCGTATTCTATATATCTTGTGAACTCCCCGGAGTATAAACAGAAAATTTATTAAAATTAGAATATAATGCTAGGAAGGATTACAACACCATAACAAAGAGGGTAGATGATAATACCTCACCTGACATGAACAATTGTCCAATAGATTCCATGGGAAAAACAAGCTGCTCGGTTAAGTAAGTGTTCTAGTACAGAGACTAAGAAGTCAGGTACTTTGAAGTACAATGGTATCAATAGCTACGTCTTGGAGGACGAAATAATATATCTCTTTTTTTGATAATTAGTTTTATGTAATAGGCTCCACGGGTGCAGAATTCCATTGTTTTCAACTAGGTAACGCCAAGATTTCCTCTTCCGATGGTGCAATAAGGAGGTTTAGCGTCTTCTAAGATCCCTATATATTCCTGTGTGACCTCATTCAGCGTCATTTGGCTCTTTTAGATTGATGTTCACGCCTGGCAAAGGGGGACCTTAGCACTTGAGAGAGAGAGAGAGAGAGCGAGCGCGCTCATTCTTCTACCAAGGGCCAATTTTTGTTATGATATCGCTTTTTCTTCGTAGGCTCGTTGTTGTAGGCAATGGTAATGTGTTTCCGTTTGAAGTTCAGTTGGCCACGAGAGAGACAGAACTATCCAAGTTCCCAGATTTTATCCGGAGTTAAAGCACTGTTAATCAGTGCTGTAGTCGTAAAATTAGCAGAAGGTATACCCTATTAAATATTTTAATAATATTTGTTTTTTTTAAAGTCTTTCAAAAACCAGAGGTATACGCTATTTACATAAAAAAAAAAAAAAAAAAAAATTCAGGGGGTATACGCGTATATATCCTCCACTACAGCCCTGTTGTTAATCTTTTGGGTGAAGGTTCCCAGTTGGCCGTCTTGATATTATAAGGAGGTATACTGTACGATGGGGTAATGTGGCACAAACAAGTTTGTTGATCCTAAAGTAAATACAGTTGCGCTCGCTGGTAGACCATTCATGTAAACACATGAATATAGTTCATGTTCGAAAATATTTGGTCGCAGAAATACGTCGAACCAAAAACCGAGAGAAGTCCAAACGCAAATACAGTATTTTCAAATTTATATACATGTCCGGTAAGCTTACTCCACGCATTGAACACAATTTGGTCTTGCTTTTTCAACTCATCTATTGCCGTCCATTTGTTTAGAATTGCAAGGGCAGCCTTTTGCCTTTCCAAATTTTAAATATCGGTTTTAAGGCATTTTAGTCTTGCACTCCAGATGTCCTTGATTTTTAAGTCCTCTAACTCCATTTCAAATTGTGCTTCATTACTTTCAAGGAATGGAGAAAAATTTAACTGAGAAACACTCACTTCCAAGAGGTTTCATTAAAAATGAAATTTCATTAAAAATGTCACCTTTTCCTTCCTAAAATCTTCAAATCTACAGCTAAATTCGGTACGGATTTTGACAATCGTCTGTTGAAAAAAAAAAAAAAAAAAAAAAAAAATGACAAATTTTTAGTACCTCCTTGATGTTTTTTTTTTTTAACATTGGAAAATGTAATAATTTACTACTTCCTCTGTCTCCTTCAAAAACACATAATTTGCGTTCAAACGAAAGCACTTCTAATAACATAACTGCTGTGTTACCTTTTCTTAGTTTCTTATTTAAGTGTGAAGTCACATCTGCCATAAAATAGAAATTTTGTAACCAATCAGTGTCTTCTAGCTCTTCATATTCAGCATTCACATTCTTCTGTCTTAAAAATAATCTCGGTTCATCGAGACAAGCAGCAAATGGCGTCAACATTGCACCTCTAGAAAGCCTTCTAACTCTGTTATGTATAAGGTCTGATATTGGCAATCGAATTCATCACAGAAGTTCACGGAATTGTCGATGATATAGTGGTCTTGCCATTATTTTATTGACTATCTTTATGACCAAATCCATCACTGCTGTTATCCCTTTTGGAAACATTTGCGAGCAAAGTGTTTCTTTTCTCTTTTTTTCGCCAAAACATATCCAGCCTTTTTTCTTGGCTCACCGGCTGGATATGTATGGCGAACGTACCATGTTTAGTCAAAAAATGTCTTTCTGCGTTTTTTTTTTTTTTATTGTTTGAAAGTTTTTCATTGTATATTAAATACAACGAAAGTCCTGTCGAATTTTCCACAAATACATACGACTCAGTTCATTCCTTCTTAAATTCCCGATTTTCTTGCTCAACTTTCTCTTTTGAGTTGAGATTTTAAAAATGGCAGCAATTTTAATGTCATATTATTTCACTTGTTTAATAATATTACCACGTCACTGATTTAAAAAGTCAAGTGATCCTCCAACACATGACAGCAAGAGGAAGCAAATGGCCCTCAGTCCCTAGTGGCTTTCACTCCACCTCTTACGGCAGCGAGAGGATCAGAGTGGAAGCAGAAGATGCTAAGAATCTCTAGGAACGACCAGGCTTCCATGCACGGAAACTGAACTTGGCCTGTTATAACGTAAGATCACTCATCTGTGAAGATAGGATATTAGAGCTGGAAAAGGAATTAGAAAATGTGAATTGGAATATCATCGGTTTGGCTGAAACAGGAAGAAGAAATTAATCATTTATAAGTTTATCAAGTGGAAATCTGCTGTACACCAATGGAAACGGTGAAAGGAGCGAAGGTGGAGTTGGATTTCTGGTCCATAAAGATATACAAAAAACATTTTGGAATTCAAAAGTACTTCACCAAGGGTGTCAAGACTACTACTCAGGATTTCTAAGAGAGTACAAGCTAAAGGTTATAATAATTTATACACTAACATCGAGCCATGATGATGAAGAGGTTGAAGAAATGTACACCGAAATTGAGAGTCTTCTAGATGAGTAGAAAACGCACTACACTGTCATTATAGAGGACTTCAATGCTAAAGTAGGAAAGAGAAAAAACAACGCAGAAAGGGGAACTATAGGAAATTTTGGAATTGGTGAAAGAAATGAAAGAGGTAAAAGACTTGTGGAATTTTCAGAATCACGAGGAATGTCAGTAATGAACACTTTTCAAGAAAAGGGCTCTTCCATGGCCACTTTTCAAGAAAAGTGTACATGGAAGAGCCCAAATGGATTGACAACTATTGAAATCGACTTCATCCTGACTAACAGAAGATATATTGTGAATGATGTTACCGTCCTGAACAAGGTAAATGTTGTAAGTGATCACAGAATGGCAAGATGCACACTTGATATAGATGTAAGAAAAGAAAGGAAAAAAAAACTGACTCGAGTAAATAATACGAAGGTCTTTGAGATAACAGAAGAGGAGAAAAAGCAGTATGTACTGGAACTTAAGAACAAGTTTGAGCTTCTGCAGACTGTTCAGGACCAAGATATCGACGAGGAATACTACAACTTTCTGAAAGTGATAAAGTCCAAGAAACCTATAGGTAAAAATAAATCCAAAGAAGAAAAAATTAGTCAAGAAACACTTGTCATGATGAACTGAAGACGACAAATGAAGAGCAAGATAAACACTGACAAGGATAAATTGAGTATGCTGAGTTATGCAAAGCCATTAGAAGATTTAACATAAGAAGATTTAACACAAGAAAAGTAGAACAGCATTAAGGGAAAACAAAGGACAAATCAGCAGCCATGAGCAGTAATACAGAAAGACAAATGATATTGAAACTGAAAAATAGCGATGGTGTACTTATAAAAAGCAGAAGACTACTATAGAGAATTATACGAGGAGCGAGGGAATGATGCCAGCAGTAAGGAAGATGGATCACAAATTAGTAACACATACGACAATCCCGATATCCTTACTGATGAGATAGAACATTCGTTGAAGAAAATGAAGAATTAGAAAGCTCCGGAGGAAGATGAAGTTGCTGTAGAATTGTTAAAATTGGCAGGAAGAGACACAGAAACTGGCAAGTCTCTTCACAAAAAGCATTAGAAAATGTGTGATGCTTAAGGAGTGGAATAATGCAATCATATTTTTGCTGCATAAGAAAGGAGATAAATCAGAAATTGGAAATTATAGACCAATTAGCTTGTTATCCCACGTTGTTCACAAGGGTCATTACTAACAGATTAGAAAGAATACTTGATGAGAATCAACCGAAAGAGCAAGCTGGCTTTAGGACAGGATTCTCAACTATGGATCACCTTCACGTAATATCACAGCTAATGGAGAAAGCAAATGAATATAAAACACCATTATGCCTGGCATTTGTGGATTATGAAAAGGCATTTGACTTTATACAGCATAAGGCAGTGAGTACTTTCGGGTACTGGAAAGACAAGGAATAGATACTCCATATATTATGATTTTGAAGAAAATATATGAGAACGATACCTCCTTTATTAGACTAGACAAAGACAGTAGCAAATTTAAAATTGAGAAAGGAGTTCGAAAAGGAGACACAATATCTCCGAAGTTGTTTACTGTTGACCTTCAGGAAGCTTTCAGAAGATTAGACTGGTTGCAGAAAGGAGTCAATGTGAAAGGAAAGTACCTGAACCATTTACAATTTACAGATGACATTGTGATCATAAAGCCATGATCCCAAAGAATTAGAGGAAAATCTTAATTAGTTATGCAGAGTTAGTAAGGATTTTGGATTAAACATGAATAAGGCTCAAACAAAAGTAATGATGAACAAGTATGCCACAGAAAGGGATATAATGATTGAAGCAGCAGTAATTGAAATGGTGGATTCATATACTTATCTGGGACAAGTGATTATCTGTAATAATGATATATGGCTGGAAGTCAAGAGAAGAATAAATTCTGGATGGATAGCATTCAGAATCATTTTGTACAGATATATCCTCCCCACCATGACTTATTGAAGTGAAACTTGGGCACTCACCAAAAGAATGGAAGAGAAGCTAAGAGAAGCTAAAAACTACACAGCGCAGATTGGAATGAATTATATTAGCAATGAGACTCTTGATAAGAAAAGAAACACATGGATTAGACAGCAAACTCAAGTAGAGGACATTCTTGTTAAAACTAAAGAACTAAAATTGTCTTGGGTAGGACACATAGCTTGAAGACATGGTGACAGATGGACTAAGAAAATAACAGAATGGTACCCAAGAGGAGCTAGAAGAAAACCTGAAAGACAACGATGGAGATGGACAGATGAAATTCACGAGTTCATGGGTAGTAAATGGATGGCCATTGCACAAATAGAAGGAACTGGAAAGTTGCTGGAGAGGCCTTCATCCTCCAGTGGATTGAAAATGGCTGATGACGATGATTGTTTATAATATGAATTCACGTACCTATCGCAAACACTACGTACACACGGATATTATTTTGTTTCTGTTTTAACTGTTTTATATTCGTCACTGCCTCAACGATTAATCTTCGACACCTTGCGGTACGTGTGCTATGCTCGCGATGCGCAGACAAACTAAACTGAGAAGTGTTTGCGGCTTGCGCTGATAGTAATGCTATATTTACGTCGCCGCCCGCGCTTGTCGCACACGTGGGCTAAAAGTTAAAGAGCCAAAGAGCCGCAGTTACATGTTCAAAGAACCGCAGGTTGCCGACCCCTGGTGTAGGCACTTGTATGAGTTATGCTCATCTAATCGGGGGCTCACATTAGATGCTAGGGCCGTCTCGGTTAGTCATTTGCATTGGTAATGTCGTTTATACACGTTAACTGCCTTTTGAATTATTGCCTGATGAGAGTTAGGTTACGTAAAATTTTCCTAAATAAAATTTTTAGCCCTGTAACCAGAAATTTTATGCAAACTGCACCCTCATTCCCCATATATGCTGTATAGCTGAGCTCGTGTGTGTGGTTATCTAGATTATTAGATGTAAGTGTTCTCTATACAGTATGGTTTTTTATTCATCATACATTTTATTCATCGGAAGAATGTAAAATATTGTTTCTAAACAGAAATTAAGACTCCATCTGTATTTAGCAGCGTTGTGACCTCAGGGTAGCTTTTAGAAACCATTCTGTTATCAAAAATTTCATCCAACCAGTACGACCTCCTGCAGTATGGGGATTCACACTGTCTTACTGTTTTGTCATCTACTTCAGTGCCTTAGCCACACAAAAAAGGTACAAAATTACAAAATTGTTCCTAATGGCACTCAAGGTAGACGTCATTTTTGATGTTTCCATCGACAAAAGAAATATACAGAGAGAGAGAGAAAGAGAGAGAGAGAGAGAGAGAGAGAGAGAGAGAGAGAGAGCGCGCGCGCCCACACACACACACACACACCTACCTCTAAATGAAAGTGCACTTGGTCAGAACACCAACCTTGTTTTATAATTCAAGTTCTCCTTTTAAGAGTGCACTGAATACTACCGCAAAGTGAATGCGCCGTTCTTTCGCATTTGGTGTTGGCCGGCTGAACTGAATTTGTAAGGATATGCAGAGAAATCACTTCGATAAATCTAATTGTATGAATCAGAGCTGTAATACTCAATATGTTCTACGTTGATAATAATATTAGTAAATTAATAAGAGGAGTATACCTCAATATAGTACGTGGAACACTTCCGTATGATACCCTCCAGAAATTAAAACGGAAAAAAACGAAAAAATCGACAACTTACCGATACATTAAAGTAAAATATAAATAATTAAAGTAAAATATAAATAATTAAATAATCAATTTAACACAATTCAAAATCAATTCAAAACAATTAAAATTCAAATTAACGCAATTAAAAGAATCTAACGAAAATATTCAAAACGATTTTCCTTCCTGAAGCTGACAATGCTTTTCGACCGACTGTCGTGATCACAGGAATGAAAATTACCGAATCAGGCTAAACCTGCAACTTAAATAGTGATTATGTGTCTTCGCGCATGCGCGTAAAGGTCCACGCATCGGAGATCAAATATGGCCGCCGAACATTAACAGAATTCTCGTGTAATTTAATTTCAACGGTTTCTGCAATTAATAGTCGCGTATAATTACGTTGAACGTTAAGTATTTTGGCCTCGTTAAATAAAAAAGTATGTTTTTCGTTAATGGCATGAAAGGCTAATTCTGATGCTGCTGAACGAGAAGCACGAACTGAGGCTTCGTGTTGATTTACACGGATATTAAGAGAAAACCGCGTCGAACCCTGATAAGACGAGTCGCAATCACCGCAAGAAATGTTGTATACTAGATCATTAATTTGTGTTGCGAACGCCGAAAGAACCGAGCGATTGTTCAGTATAGTGTGTAACTTCCGTATAGGCCTAGCTATAATCTTAAATTCGGTATCTTTAAAGAATCTGTTAAGCTGTTTGTGCCACTGTTCAACATATGGGACAGAAATAAAGTATTTTTTGATATTACTATTGTTGATTGGTGCAGTATTTTGTATCCTATCCTTAGCTTGTACCCTAATTCGATTTATTGTGTTAATGGGATAACCCCTGTTCAAGAATCTGCTAGTTAATATTTGTATTTCTGAGTCTAAAGCAGAATCCGTCGTTGAATATTTATAGGCATTTAGAAATTGATTAAAGATAATCGATCTTTTGTAGGTGAACGGGTGGTAGCTATTATAATGTAGAAGCATACCGGTGTTTGTGGGTTTTCGATAGATGCTAAATTGTATTTTGTTCGAGTCCCGGGTAAGCGTGAAATTTAGAAAGTTTAATGACTTAGTATCCGTATCTTCCCTTTCCAATGTAAATTTGAGTCTAGAATGAATATTATTAAACGAATGTAAAATGTCTTGGATAGTACTACTATCGGTAATAACTAGAACATCGTCTAAATACCTCCCATAGTATGTGATACGGGGACGAAAAGGTGTCAAATGTATCTGCTCAATCGTTGAGAGATAGAACTCTGACATTAAGCCACTCAGGCTCAAACCCATTGGTAATCCAAAAATTTGTTTGTACACCTTGTCTCGAAAGGTGATGTAGTTAGCCTCAACTAATAGTTTAATTAAGTGAAAAATCTCCTTTATAGGCAGCTTCGTATAATTAATCGGTGTCGAGTTTTTATTTAACATATCCCAAATAATATCTAATGTGTATTCAACGTTTACATTCGTATATAATGAGGTAACATCTAATGAGAATAAATTGTCATTGTCGCCGAGTCTACAGTCTTTAAGATTATTAAATAATGTATCGTAATTCTTAATCCCAAATTGTACAACCTGTCTAAAAGGTTTTATAATGCTATATACATGTGTGGCTAAGGCTGAAAATGCCGAGTTCCTGTAGGAAACAATAGGTCGAATCGGAAATCCAGGCTTGTGTAATTTTACCTGACCAAAAAGTGCAGGAATATTGTATGTTCTGGACTTCAATTCCTTCAACTGAACCATAGTAATGTAGTCGTTTTTACGATATGTGGTTAACGTTTTATTGTATTGATTTACCAAATTGGTAAGCAGTGTCGGGTCCACTTCACAATAAGTGGAGGTATCAGATACAACTGAATCTAACTTATTAATATAATCATGTTTATCTAGTATTACCACTGTATCTCCTTTATCTGCCCTCTGTATAATAATGTCCTTATTTTCTCGAAGTTCTCGTAAAGCTGAACTGTCATGTGTATTCAATTTAGGAAGTCGCGTTTCTTTTATGTTATTCACTACTTGGTTAACTTGTTGAATAAATACATCTTTTTGTGGAACACTACGAAGTCCAAATTCAATATCAATTACGTATTGTTTTTTTGGCAGCTTTCGAGGTGGTAAATTATAATTTAATCCTTTGGATAAAAGTGAAATCTGGTCCTGCGATAGTGTACACGAGGAAAGATTTGTAACCTGTTGATATGTCGGTTCGTTGGATACTGGGTGAGGGGGTGTTCGTGAACTAGCCGACATATTCTGTGGTAGTGCCTTATGTGTCTGTGGGGGGGATGTCACGAACACCCCCTCACCCAGTATCCAACGAACCGACATATCAACAGGTTACAAATCTTTCCTCGTGTACACTATCGCAGGACCAGATTTCACTTTTATCCAAAGGATTAAATTATAATTTACCACCTCGACAGCTGCCAAAAAAACAATGCGTAATTGATATTGAATTTGGACTTCGTAGTGTTCCACAAAAAGATGTATTTATTCAACAAGTTAACCAAGTAGTGAATAACATAAAAGAAACGCGACTTCCTAAATTGAATACACATGACAGTTCAGCTTTACGAGAACTTCGAGAAAATAAGGACATTATTATACAGAGGGCAGATAAAGGAGATACAGTGGTAATACTAGATAAACATGATTATATTAATAAGTTAGATTCAGTTGTATCTGATACCTCCACTTATTGTGAAGTGGACCCGACACTGTTTACCAATTTGGTAAATCAATACAATAAAACGTTAACCACATATCGTAAAAACGACTACATTACTATGGTTCAGTTGAAGGAATTGAAGTCCAGAACATACAATATTCCTGCACTTTTTGGTCAGGTAAAATTACACAAGCCTGGATTTCCGATTCGACCTATTGTTTCCTACAGGAACTCGGCATTTTCAGCCTTAGCCACACATGTATATAGCATTATAAAACCTTTTAGACAGGTTGTACAATTTGGGATTAAGAATTACGATACATTATTTAATAATCTTAAAGACTGTAGACTCGGCGACAATGACAATTTATTCTCATTAGATGTTACCTCATTATATACGAATGTAAACGTTGAATACACATTAGATATTATTTGGGATATGTTAAATAAAAACTCGACACCGATTAATTATACGAAGCTGCCTATAAAGGAGATTTTTCACTTAATTAAACTATTAGTTGAGGCTAACTACATCACCTTTCGAGACAAGGTGTACAAACAAATTTTTGGATTACCAATGGGTTTGAGCCTGAGTGGCTTAATGTCAGAGTTCTATCTCTCAACGATTGAGCAGATACATTTGACACCTTTTCGTCCCCGTATCACATACTATGGGAGGTATTTAGACGATGTTCTAGTTATTACCGATAGTAGTACTATCCAAGACATTTTACATTCGTTTAATAATATTCATTCTAGACTCAAATTTACTTTGGAAAGGGAAGATACGGATACTAAGTCATTAAACTTTCTAAATTTCACGCTTACCCGGGACTCGAACAAAATACAATTTAGCATCTATCGAAAACCCACAAACACCGGTATGCTTCTACATTATAATAGCTATCACCCGTTCACCTACAAAAGATCGATTATCTTTAATCAATTTCTAAATGCCTATAAATATTCAACGACGGATTCTGCTTTAGACTCAGAAATACAAATATTAACTAGCAGATTCTTGAACAGGGGTTATCCCATTAACACAATAAATCGAATTAGGGTACAAGCTAAGGATAGGATACAAAATACTGCACCAATCAACAATAGTAATATCAAAAAATACTTTATTTCTGTCCCATATGTTGAACAGTGGCACAAACAGCTTAACAGATTCTTTAAAGATACCGAATTTAAGATTATAGCTAGGCCTATACGGAAGTTACACACTATACTGAACAATCGCTCGGTTCTTTCGGCGTTCGCAACACAAATTAATGATCTAGTATACAACATTTCTTGCGGTGATTGCGACTCGTCTTATCAGGGTTCGACGCGGTTTTCTCTTAATATCCGTGTAAATCAACACGAAGCCTCAGTTCGTGCTTCTCGTTCAGCAGCATCAGAATTAGCCTTTCATGCCATTAACGAAAAACATACTTTTTTATTTAACGAGGCCAAAATACTTAACGTTCAACGTAATTATACGCGACTATTAATTGCAGAAACCGTTGAAATTAAATTACACGAGAATTCTGTTAATGTTCGGCGGCCATATTTGATCTCCGATGCGTGGACCTTTACGCGCATGCGCGAAGACACAATCACTATTTAAGTTGCAGGTTTAGCCTGATTCGGTAATTTTCATTCCTGTGATCACGACAGTCGGTCGAAAAGCATTGTCAGCTTCAGGAAGGAAAATCGTTTTGAATATTTTCGTTAGATTCTTTTAATTGCGTTAATTTGAATTTTAATTGTTTTGAATTGATTTTGAATTGTGTTAAATTGATTATTTAATTATTTATATTTTACTTTAATTATTTATATTTTACTTTAATGTATCGGTAAGTTGTCGATTTTTTCGTTTTTTTCCGTTTTAATTTCTGGAGGGTATCATACGGAAGTAGTGTTCCACGTACTATATTGAGGTATACTCCTCTTATTAATTTACTAAAATTCGATAAATCTAATAATAATAAGATTCTTTATTAACATAAATTTTATACAATAATGATTCCGTACACAGAAATCCAGAGGAATCTTACAATTTGTTGTTTATACAAGTGATTTTGTTTTATATAAAAAAAAAAAAAAAAAATATATATATATATATATATATGTATATATAATAATAATAATAATAATAATAATAATAACTATATAATAATTAATAGATCAAAGCAAAGATGATAAACAGAATGTAAAATGAATGAAGTAGTAATTACAGCGAAAACGGACTACAAGTTGAGCAGAACATGAAATGACATTGGCTAGCTAAGATCGGCACTTACATAAATGTCCTTTACAAACAGCAAGATGGGCCAAGATGCCATCGCGATATGCCTTGTCTATAGTCCACAGGTCGATGTCGATGTTGAGCGAGTTGAGAGTGTCCAGAGTCACATTAGGGAAGTGTCTTTTGAAATTCTGTAACCGCTGGAGCCTTGAGCACAGGGAGGGAGTACTACGGAGATGTCTGCCTGGCAAAAACTTACTGTGCTGTAAATATCTCCATCTGTTGCGAAAGTTTGCTTAAACTCTTTCTTAAGCGTTGCAGCAAGATTTTCCGAGTTTCATTAACCTCTCTAGCGTTCTTAAAGAGGATTGGCTTATATGACTTTTCTTTCATCTAAAATACTGCCTGTTCTCTCATATTAATCCAATAACTTCAAATTGCTTGATTTGTTGTACCATCACGCTCGCCGCAGTGTTGGACATGAACCTGTGTTATATCCTATCTAGGGTAGCTCCTGAACATTAGTTCAACCCCCCCCCCCTGTAGTATTCTATACTGATACTTAACTCTCTAAAATAGCTAGAAATGAATATAGCTCAATGTCTGTGTCGCGTGTGTCTGTTTTATTGTATGTTTTATATAATTATATATATATATATATATTTTTTTTTTTTTTCTGTTCACTTTGCTAGTAGTAAGCAGCGATTTAAAGGAAAGTTGCTTCCCAATATCCTTCTATAGCACGAGGAGACGGACCACAACTTTGTGCGTACTATTCTACCACGTGTGTAGGACTAATGAAATCCCACACTCATAGGAAGGCTGGGGCTAAACCTGTGAGTGCCAGCAAGTATCGTAACCCTATCAAAAGAGGCGCTGTGTATCTCTTCTGAGAGGCGCGTCTAGTTTTTTTTTTTTTTTCTTTTTCAGCCAGAAGGTTCCCATGGTATTATCCATTTCATCCGTTGCACCTTTCTTTTGGAAGAGGCCTATTCATTTCTCCATTGTGATGGGAAAGGAAAAGTGAACACCCTGTACATAGCACTACACTCATTTGGCCATTTTACAGATTTCTGTATAGAGTATCATGGCTAAGTTGAACTTACAGTCAGGAGTTTGTCCTACAAAAGTTACAATAATATGTCTATTTCTCCATCCTGATGGAGTCTGAATTTGTTTAAAGTTGAAATGAGCCATGCTAAGGAATTCATTCTGGCTTCCGTGTTATGATTGGATGGAAAGTATAGAATACAGATTTGCAGCTGCTTTTCGTTATCTTCGAAGGTGGCGAAAAAAAGCTTCCCATACGATTTTGAACAGAAAAGTTATTATTGTAGAGCTCTCATTTCCCCCCCCCCCCTTACAAATACACACCTACAGTCAAAATTGTTTACCAGAGCATTCAGCTATTTGTTATTTTGGAGACAGGTCTCTGTTAGATTGATGGATTCGTATTCCAATTTAATATAGGGCTTTGTAAGGTGTGACGATTATTAGTATGCTGCTAACATTTTGTAGAAAAAGAGAGATCGTATTTGCTTTCGAGTCAGGTGATGTAGTTATTAATTGCTACTGCGATGATGGGACGTTGACCGTTCTAGTAGAGGGCCTTGTAAATTGTTCCGTGGAATATTTAAGCAGGGTGCTGTGGGGGTGGAGGATGTTTATTCTTTTCTTATTATTCCTTGCCTTTTATTTTTAGTTTATGCTATTTAAATTTTATATTTTTATTCCATTCCTCCCGTATTCTCTGTCTAGTTTAATCAATTCTACACCGAACTCTACTATTCCCCCCTTTTTGTCCCCTCCCACATAACATCTGGCTTGTTAACTCTCAGAAGATTCTAGATTTGGGGGGGGGGGGGGTTCAGTAATGTTATATTCCTCACCCGGACTGACTCTAGGCTGTGTTCAAAATGACTGACACAACTCATATACATTATATACAATTTGTTAATATATATGCAAATATAGATTATTTAGCAAATCATTACACATTATTCACATGGCAGAGACTACGATTCTGGTCATTAGGCTCTTCTATACATCATCTTCTTCTTGCCGTTGGGCTAGTAACATTCTCATGCGTTTATATTAGTATTAGTATTAGTATTAGTAACGGCCGCATGGTGCAAGAAAGCCTATGGCTTATGCTGCACCAGCCAAAAAAAAAAAAAAAAAAAAAATAAATAAATAAATAAAAAAAAAAATAATAATAAAAAATATAAATCCGAACAAAACAATGATAAAAACAAAAAAAAAAAAATAAATAAATAAATAATAATAATTAATAAAATAAAAAATAAATAAAAAGGAAATTAAACCTATCATCCTATGTGCTTCCCTTACCCGAAAGTACTATCCAGATGACCTTTGAATTTCCCCAAACTGTCCGCCTCTACCACCCATGAAGGCAACTTATTCCAGTAATTTATAACTCGCTGGCTAAAATAGAACTTCCTGCAATCCAATCTAAACACTTCCCCCCGTAACTTGAATTTATGTCCCCTAGTTCTAGCATCATTTGTAATCTTGAAAATTTTGTCCTCATTCATTTTACTGATGCCTCTCAGAGCCTTAAACACCTCAATCAAATCTCCTCTAAGGTGTCTAGTTTCCAAACTCTGCAACCCACATATTCGAAGTCTTTCTTCATAAGGACGCCCTTTTGCCGATCTCACCAGGCGAGTTACCCTTCTTTGCACCCTTTCAAGAAGCTCGATGTCTTTCTTCAGGTGCGGTCTCCATACTTGAACACAGTATTCCAAGTGTGGTCTAACATAAGCCTTATATAATGGGATTATCACGTCCCTATCTCTACTTGCAAAAGTTCGATAGATCATTGATAGGACACCATGGGCCTTCCTTGCAACCTGTTTGCAATGCTCAGAGAATTTCATGTCTGACCGTATCGTAACACCCAAGTCCCTTTCCTCCAGTACTGGGTTTAGTTGAACTCCACCAAGTGAATAAGTTATTTTGGGATTACTGTTTCCCAGGTGTAATACCTTACACTTTGTTGGATTAAAGCACAGCTGCCATTTTTCTGACCATTCCTGAAGTCTATCTAGGTCTCTCTGAAGAAGCTCAGCTTGACAGTGATCATTAACTACTCTACCAATTTTAACATCATCTGCAAATTTAGACATCACGCCCTCTATCCCTTCATCAATGTCGTTTATGAAAATTAAAAACAACAGTGGTCCTAATACTGATCCTTGGGGAACCCCACTTCTTACATCAACCCAATCTGAGGAATAGCCATTTATCACAACCCTCTGCCTCCTGCCCTGAAGCCATCCTTCTATCCATCTAAGGATTTTCCCAGTGATTCCAACCTGTTCCAGCTTATAAAGCAACCGCTCATGTGGGACTGAGTCAAAAGCTTTGCTGAAATCTAAATAAACAATGTCGAAATTATTCCCTAAATCCAGCTCGTGAGTGACCCTTTCGAAATAGCGAACCAGATTTGTTATACATGATTTTCCCTTTACGAAACCATGCTGAGTATCCTTGAGAATTTCAATTCGATCCAAATGATCCTGAATTCCACCCTTGATCATTGCCTCCATGATTTTCCCTACTACTGAAGTCAGACTGACAGGTCGATAATTTCCAACTTCACTTTTAGAGCCACCCTTATGTATGGGAGATACATTTGCACTTTTCCAATCCAAGGGAATCTCCCCAGAGTCTAATGATGCTCGCATAATTAGCCTCAATGGTTCAATGCACTCGCTTGCCGCCTCTCTTAAGATTATAGGGTATATTCCATCAACTCCAGGAGCCTTACTAGTCTGTAGGCTCGAAAGTTTTTTCATTAAATAATCTTGCGAAATTTCAATATCATTAATTACATATTTTTTAACTTCGCTCCCACAATTTCCCTTTGCCACAAAAGGCTTTTCATTTGTAAATATCGATGCAAAATAACTGTTGAGTTCATCTGCAACGGCAGCTGGTGTATTTATTACTATCCCCTTTCCCTTACATAAAGGTCCGATCTGGTTTGTCCTGCTCTTCTTGGCATTTATATATGTGAAGAATTCTTTATCCCCCCTCTTTGCTCTGTTTGCTAGTGATTTCTCATAAACTGCCTTTGCCTGTCGAACCTTTTCTGTGGCTCTATTACACATCACCTTGTAGCTGTTATAGGCTTCAGTACTTTTTATTGCTCTGTAACTTTTCCATGCCACCTTTTTCTGCTCAAGTAATGTGGCAACTTCACTATTCATCCAACTTGGAACCCTTCTCGTGGAGTATTTTTTTAATGGTATATACGCATTCAAGGCATCTGTGATTAATGTTTTAAAAGCGTACCACAGTTCAATTGTATTCATTCTCTGCGCGATATCTACCCAGTTAATAGAGGCCATGTAGTACCTTAAGGCATCGTAATTTCCTTTTCTGAAATTAAAACCCATTCCTTTGCCTTTTACTTCTGCTACCTCTCTCGTCATCATCCACCGTAGAACTCCGTGATCACTTCCTGCTACTGGTTCCTCTACTGTCAGCCCTGTTATGTCATCTGATTCATGTGTGATGATGAGGTCTAGGATATTCTTTTCTCTAGTACTTTCCCTGACATGTTGATACAAATAACAGTCATCTAGTTGATTTAAAAATTTTGTTCCCCATGTCGAGTTTCCTTCCCATTTACTCCAATCAATTAGAGGTAGATTGAAATCACCCATAATAAGGCATTGACGCTTACTTGCCCATTCCATTTGCATGTAGAGGCTTTTGTCATAATCTTCACAATCACCTGGTCTGTAGATTACTCCTACTCGCATTCTACCTTTGTTTCCAACTATCTCACACCATACAGACTCTGTACTAGCATGTGAAACGTCTGAATCCGGGAAAGCTATCGTCGCACTCAGGCTGCTTCTGATAAGAAGCATTACCCCACCACCCCTTCTATCTAACCTATCCTTCCTAAATACATTATACAAGCCGTACTGAAACTCATCATCGCCAATTTCCGGGTGGCACCACGTCTCTGTAAGCCCTATTATGTCCGCGTTACTTGTTTTAACCAGCAGTTCGAATTCGCTCATTTTATTGACGACACTTCTAACGTTACTGTATAAACAATTAAGATTTACTGTTCTTGTATATTTAACAACCCTAACACAACCCTTGATGTTTTTTAGGCTCTCTTCCCTGATATTATATATATATATATATATATATATATATATATATATATATATATATATATATATATATATATATTATTCTTAAATTAAAGTTCATTAAAACAATCACATTTATTTCTACTGTTATTACACATTTCTTTCCTTTAATCCTTCTCTAATACAATTCTCTTCTTCTTAAGCCAACTGTCCGAATGATAAGTTTCTCTGGACAAATCTATCCTTAACATTAATAAAGCTACCATTTAGATTGTAATGGTTCTGTCTCCTTTTGAATTTTCAAGAAAAAAAAAAATAGGTAAATAAATCTCGGCTATCTGCGGCTAGCAGCGGCTTTACCCTATTACTGGGACGTTATTTATGTTAACATACAACTCTACCTGCACTATAAGTTAACCCGTCCAAAATTATTACTTTCCCTCCATTAATTAATCAGTAAATATACCATATCTATAAACAATCCTTCGTTAAACTAGTTCAAAAATATTTCTTTACTCAACTATAGGACATGCACTGAGTTTACTGAATGTGCTGTCACAACCTCAGTTAAAAACTTCCTAATCTTCCCTACAGTCCTTTGCAAATATATAGAGGTACATAAGCTGTTTGAACACTTACTTCTGGGATTTGAATCCTTCCGCTAATACAATGTTTGCCCTGTAACTTTCCGCTCTGCATTGGGGTCCACATCGCTCTCCTTAAGCTTCGGAACTGCTAACATCTGCCAGGGGTACCATCCACTTCGCCGATCATTCCTGGTATCATACCTTTCTTCGCTGCGCCAGATCATTCAGTAGGAGTCGCTTCCCTTTACTTTATTTCTCTCTGTAGGCTGCAGGGCTGTCCGGTTTTCTTCCGTGAGCATTATCTCTCTCGGTGGACGCTTTCGGACTTCTATGTCCCATCTCCAGAAAGTTCCCTTTACTGTAACCTATCTATACTTTTCTTAAACTATCAGAATTTAGCCAACTCATCATAATTGGTTCTACTGGTGAATCTCTCGTTTCCCGAGCCTACCTCTCCGAAAAAACTTTCATCACCCCTTTTCTTGCGCGCTCTTCCTTTTTTATTTCTCAAAATTTCGTAACGCCCCTCCTTTCCTCAACCAATCATTTCTATCTACCCATCATCATTTCCATTCTCATTTGCCTATTGCACTTGACGTGCAATAGGAAAAGGTCGAGCTCCTTCCGGTGTAGAGAAGACTTCCGGTTTCCAGAAATTTCTCGAACTTTCTTTGTACATCTGGAAGTTCAGAATCTTTCCAGAACTATCCAGAATACATCTGCGTCCATTCACTTGATTCGTCTCGCCTTATTTTAAAATGACCACCCCTGCTCTGTGTGCAGTAAACAAAAACCACTTACAGCTGGTACCCCTATTGTAGTCTCTTGAGCAATCCGTCCCTAGCCATTCCATCAATTTACCCCCGACTGTTCCGTTTCGCTATCTTCGCTTGCTCTTTCAGAGAGTGGGCGCTGATCATATGTCTCTTTCTAATGTTTATTTTCATGGTATGTTTGCTCTTAGATTAATTATAGCCTCCACTTAATTCAATTCCGTTAGCGTGAGACCCACTATTTTAAGCAGTATTTGTGATTTGAAATGTGTATTATTGTACCAGAAGCTTCACTTAGAATTAATCTTCACGTTTGAGGGAGGGACAGCAACCCCGAAATTGTTATATTAAAATTTTATATATTTTTCTTTCTTTAATTTGTAAGATATTATGTCTTACAGTGCCACTGAGCCATACAATTCATTCTAGCAGTCGTGTTTCGCAATTAATTCGACATGAGATTGTGAAGGAATGTCTCGCATTTCAACCTTGATACCCATACCTTCTACGTACATCTCTCTGATGGTACTCGGTGTAATACTAGAGTTAATTAGCAGACAAATATTTTCCCTCACGTTTTATCAAATATGAAGTATCACTCAACTAGACAAAATCAGTTTTCGGATGGAGAATTCGGCGAGGATCCTGAAATTTTTTCTGCTAAGTACGTGATTGAAGTATTTAAAGCCTTTAAGCACTTGAGTAAATTAAATAATAGGAATATATTTTTCATTTCGGAGAAAACAGAGACTAATGGACTTGGACTTTTAATTTAAGAAAATACTTTTATAGACTGGATGTAAGGATTTCTCTTTTAGAAAATAGTTATTAACTGTTCGAATAAACTATGTATATAAAGTGCTTAGCATCATAATATAATTCGAATAAATTACCACCCAGCCTTGTAGAATTGAAGAGGTTATGTAAATTTAAGGCGGGGATGGATGGATACCGAGATGGAATCAGGTCACTTTTTTTTTTTTATTAAGGCTGATGCTGAATAAGTATTGAATCGAATGCCTTTATTAATACGAATGCACCGTGATTCAAAATTCGCACCATCCAAATATCAGTAATTGTTATTTACTGATATTTGGGTTGTGCGAATTATTTCACTATTAGATTATGCAGTCAAGTAATTGCAATTATAAGAATTATAATCTCTCTATTTTGGTACTAGTTAGTCGGGATATTTTTCTCAAAATTCGGCTTTGGAGATTTTGAACAAAAGTGTTGTCCGACTGTAAACACACGTTGAGACAGGGAATATGTTTGTTAGCATAGTCACGAACAAACCGTATGGAATTTGTGTTGTTTAACCTTACAACCACTGTGCTGCACATGCGCACTTTTGCCACCGATGCGGTTTTGTAAGAATTGTGTATGGTTACTAAAATGAAAGAAATTGGTTCTTTTATTTTGGGTTGCGTGAATCTTGCAATTACTTTGTATTGATGCTAATTCAGTTAAATATTTATATTTCCTTTTAGTTGTCTGACTTATTCTTTTATAAAATTTCTTTCACTGCAAACTTGGGAGTGGTTTTGTGTACGCGACTTTTTGTCGTTGATTATTGCTCTCAGTACTTTAATTTATGTTTTAGTCTACATTGAAAATGTTTTTGAGAAATTTCAGATGTAACCTTCTTCGTTTATACCTCATCTTTTTTTTTTGTTTGTTTGTTAGTTGTTTTAACCAGTATCAGATGTCAAAATTTTTAAATTTTTTTTTGTAATGTGTCTTAATTTTCATTGCAGAATTTTTTTTAAAATTTAAATTAAAATTGAAATTAGTAAATAAAAGAATGCAGGAAGCTAAAAGCAGTCCGATAAAGAAATTGGTGATAATGTTTAGTTAGCTTGCGATTCGTTGCTGCTCTAAATGAAAAAATAAATAAATAAAATAAATAAATAAAATAATAAATAATAATAAAGAAATAAAAAATAAAATAAGCCTGTTCAAATAAGACATTTGATACCATCAAAAATGAATAATAAATATGCAAATAGATAAAATAAAGGACAGATTTCCAGAAGTGTTAGAGATACCAGTCACGGACATTGCGGTCAACTGAAATAGAGCAGCAGGAATCCGTTGACGTCATAAGACGACATTGGAGACGAAAACTCAAGTTCGAATGCCACAAATGCTTGCTGGTAATAAGACGGACAGAAATACTTTAACTTATTTCGTGCAGACACATGTTTCAAGTGCAGGAATACTAACTCTTTGTCTTTCTTTGTGTTAAAACGTTCGTGCTTTGTTTTTGTCAACACAGCAGTTGTCTTCCCCTTTCCCCCCTATGCTTTACATGTCTTCACGTACTGAAGCAACCATCTCGCTGACAAATATGCCACACACGGTGCGACATGTAGGCAAACTTGGACGTCCTCAGCAAGTGTTAATTACAAAGGATAGAGAGAGAGACTTTTGGAATTAAGCTGACCTACAATGATGTAGCAGGCTGAATAGTAGAAAGAGTTGATCTACTCGCATGCGAAAGTTAGCTACATCTCCAGAAGGAAGTAGGATGGGTTAGCCTTTCATCGCTATAAATTTTTTTTTCTTTCTTGTAGCCTTATTGAGACCGAATGTTGAAGAGTTCTGAGCTGTAGTGATGGCTGAAGAGGAAAAGAATAAAACAGAAGAGCCCTGTTATAAATTACTGCGAAAAGATACAGATCTGAAATTACACATATGTTGTTTAACAGATACATCATAAATAAATCGGACATGTTTCTACCTTAGAGTTGTACTAATGCAAATTCTAACTGAAGGTTTGCGAATTCTGACTAGTAAAATGTAATGCAAGCAGATAGGTAACGCAGCAACCTGACGAAGATTTCATCTCTTCATGAAGTTCATGAAGCGATTAGTCAAAACGCGTTTAACGTATGCTAGTAAGTACTCCAGGAAGCACGCTTCTTAACGAGCTTTTACTTTGAATTATGATAACCATCTGAATTAAATTAGAAACCATAGTGGCTTTCATATTTGATGTTCCTAATAAAAAGGAACTATTTACTTTCCTAAATCGGATAGGAATATATCATAAAATATAATTATTGTTTCATATTCACCATTATAAAGACCCAATATGGCCCCAGCAGCCTATGTGTCGTTAAACTCAACAACAACAGCCTTTCATATACTGTACACATTAAAAAGTTTTCCTCCTAGTGATATTTATTCGAGCCAATGGGAGAAGAGAGCGAGGCAATTACGTCACTACAAATGCAATTAATTATTGACAACTGCTTCCATAACGTTCACCAACCTTGTGCTTCACCATCTAGCATTGTAACGTTTTTATATATTAATGAATATTGCATATTTGTAAATACAGTAGTTTAGTAGTTTGTAAATACTGTATTTTAAATATTTGTATAGTTTGTAAATATTTCAGTTAAATAGTTTAGTCCTGCTCTTTGGGATGAAACAATATTCCTCGTGTATTCCTAAGTTACCTATGTAAACAATTACACAGATTATTTCCTGATTAGATATCGATCAAAGTGACAGTGTTTTTTTTGTCTGGCGATACCGACGGTCTCCTCCAACTCAGTGTTTTTACTCTGTGTAGAATACAGTACTCTGCATAAAGCCAGGGTGTTTGTTAGTGTGTGTTTTGTGAAGTATTAGTGTGGGTTGTGCTGTTCCTCTGGCCACTTAGCGTGGGGACCTGTGGAGAGCCACTAACACTCCCAGTTTCCATCACCGTCCCGGGAAGGCGGGCCAGAACACATTAGGAGAGAAGAAAGCTCTGGCGGGGTGAACCCTGGTTTAGCCTAGGCATCCAAGGAGAGCCCATAAAAATGAAAAGAAATTTTTTTTATTGGAAAGGAGATAATGGGGAGATAGGAAGAGGGTGGGATTAAAGGGGCAGAGAACAGAGGGGGACAGTAGTTGAGGCACTCGCCTGATTTGAAGAGGAGACAGTAAGGGGCTCCTCTGGTACAGGACGGCCATCCTGGTCCACAGGGTGGGAGTTGAAAGTGGGTGATGGGGTGAGCCACCACGCAAAAGGGGATAGGGGCCACCCAGGGTGGGGAAGAGTTTGAGGGAAGGACACTCAACCACCCCAGGTGGTAGGAATAAAAGTACATTGGAAAAGCGATTCCTATGGTGGATCGTGCTTTTTCCAGCTCTGTCCCACACTGGCCTGGCGGTTACCCTAATGGCCAGTGTCAGCATCCCACACCATGCCAGCTAGTAAAAGTTACAGTATGGTGTCAGCTTGGATAACCATGATGCCCCTGAGGACCTGCATAGCCATCAGTCTGTCCAGTGAAGAGGCTAAGGTAGAACATGCAATTAATAATAACCTTCATTGACTCAACATTCACACAATTTTACTTTTTATAGTTTTATCATACACTTTCTATTTTCTTTTATATATTAGATTAGATATCGACAGGTGTCTTCGTAGAAAATAGTTGACTTACTCCGCCATACCTCTACTTATTACGTAGAAAAGCATGCGCGCGGGAGTTAGCGAGCAGGGAGAAGCCCCCTAGCATATTATTAATCTTCATTGTTACTGGAAAATATACACCATGAGAAATAATAGGACCCACCAGAGCTTAAGAGGCTACGGCTTTAACAGAAGAAAAATAAGAGTAGAAGCCCTCTTAACCTACTCATTTGATTAACCAACGCCCTCCCATCCCATAATCTATTACAATAACAAAGAATTTACTATATTGTAAGTTAATGAAATATGGGTGAGAAAAGGGGCTTAGAGGGGACCAGGTATCCTGTGTGTTATCAGACACTCAGCCTAAAACACTGATGGATCCAATATCTCTCTATTACAGAAGATTTAGGAGAAGTCCGGTTGGCCTGCTTCCCTAAAATCCACTCATGCACACCTTCTCGATGGTAAGCCCTGTTACGTCGCTTAGGTGGCAACGAACGTGTAGAGTGGTTCTCTTCAAGACGCCTGGTCAGCGTGAAGAGGAAAAGACCAAACCCTCCAGCAATGAGAGCACAACAATACAAATGGCCCTCAGTCCCCAGCAGCTTTCGCTCTCCCTCTTACGGCAGAGAGAGGATCACAGTGGAAGCAGAGGGTGCTAAGAATCTCTGGGTACGACCAGGCTGCCGTGCACGGAAATTGAACTTGGCCTGTTATAACATACGAGCACTCATCGGTGAAGACAGGATATTAGAGCTGGAAAAGGAATTAGAAAATGTGAATTGGAATATCATCGGTTTGGCTGAAACAAGAAGAAGAAATGAATCACTAAGTTTATCAAGTGGAAATCTGCTGTACACCAATGGAAACAGTGAAAGAAGTGAAGGTGGAGTTGGGTTTCTGGTCCATAAAGATTTTAAAAACAACATTTTGGAATTCAAAAGTACATCACCAAGGGTGTCAAGACTAATATTCAAGATTTCTAAGAGGTACAAGCTAAAGATTATAATGATTTATGCACCAACATCGAGCCATGATGATGAAGAGGTTGAAGAAATGTACACTGAAATTGAGAGTCTTCTAGATGAGCAGAAAACCCACTACACTATTATTATGGGGGACTTCAATGCTAAGGTTGGAAAAAGGCAAAACAGTGCAGAAAGAGGAACTATAGGAAATTTTGGAATTGGTGAAAGAAATAAAAGAGGTGAAAGACTTGTGGAATTTGAGGAATCTCAAGGACTGTCAGTAATGAACACTTTTTTCAAGAAAAGGGTGAACAGAAAGTGGACATGGAAGAGTCCAAATGGATTAACAACTAATGAAATCGACTTTATCCTCACTAACAGAAGATATATTGTGAATGATGTTACCGTCCTGAATAAGGTAAATGTTGGAAGTGATCACAGAATGGTAAGATGTACACTTGATATAGATATAGGAAAGGAAAGAAAAAAACTGACTAGAGTAAATAATACAAAGGTCTTTGAAATAACAGAGGAGGAGAAAAAGCAGTATGTACTGGAACTTAAGAACAAGTTTGAGCTTCTGCAGACTGCTCAGGACCAAGATATCGACGAGGAATATTACAACTTTCTGAGGAGGAAAAAAAGCAGTATGTACTGGAACTTAAGAACAAGTTTGAGCTTCTGCAGACTGCTCAGGACCAAGATATCGACGAGGAATATTACAACTTTCTGAAAGTGATAAAGCCCAAGAAACCTATAGGGAAACAGAAATCCAAAGAAGAAAAAATTAGTCAAGAAACACTTGTCATGATGAACCAAAGACGACAAATGAAGAGCAAGAAAAACACTGACAGGGAGAAAATTGAGTATACTGAGTTATGCAAAGCCATTAGAAAGATACTCGGAGAGGACATAAGAAGATTTAACACAAGAAAAGTAGAACAAGCATTAAGGGAAAACAAAGGATTTAAATCAGCAGCCATGAGCAGTAATACAGAAAGACAAATGATACTGAAACTGAAGAATAGCGATGGTGTACTTATAAACAGCAGAGAAGGCATAATTCAAATAGCAGAAGACTACTATAGAGAATTATACAAGGAGCGAGGGAATGATACCAGCAGTGGGGAAGATGGATTGCAAAGTAGCAACACATACGACATACCCGATATTCTTCCTGATGAGGTAGAACATGCATTGAAGAAAATGAAGAATCGGAAAGCCCCGGGGGAAGATGAAGTTACTGTAGAGTTGTTAAAATTGGGAGGAAGAGACATAACACAAAAACTGGCAAGGCTCTTCACAAAGTGCATTAGAAAAGGTGTGATGCCTAAGCAGTGGAATAATGCAATTATAGTTTTGCTGCATAAGAAAGGAGATAAATCAGAAATTGGAAATTATAGACCAATTAGCTTGTTATCCCATATCTACAAGTTGTTCACAAGGGTCATTACTAACAGATTAGAAAGAATACTTGATGAGAATCAACCGAAAGAGCAAGCTGGCTTTAGGACAGGATTCTCAACTATGGATCACCTTCACGTAATATCACAGCTAATGGAGAAAGCAAATGAATATAAAACACCATTATGCCTGGCATTTGTGGATTATGAAAAGGCATTTGACTCCATACAGCATAAGGCAATGTTTCGGGCACTGGAAAGACAAGGCATAGATACTCCATATATTATGATTTTGAAGAAAATATATGAGAGTGCTACATCATTTTTTAGACTAGACAAAGACAGTAGCAAATTTAAAATCGAGAAAGGTGTTCGACAAGGAGACACAATATCTCCGAAGCTGTTTACTGCTGCCCTTGAGGAAGCTTTCAGAAGATTAGACTGGTCGCAGAAAGGAGTCAATGTGAACGGAGAGTACCTAAACCATTTACGATTTGCAGATGACATTGTGGTCATAAGCCACGATCCCAAAGAATTAGAGGAAAATCTTAATCAGTTATGCACAGTTAGTAAGGATTTTGGACTAAAGATGAATATGGCTAAAACAAAAGTAATGATGAACAAGCATGCCACGGAAAGGGAAATAATGATTGAAGGAGCAGTAATTGAAAAGGTGGAGTCATATACTTATCTGGGACAAGTTATTAGCTGTAATAATGATAAATGGCTGGAAGTCAAGAGAAGAATAAATTTTGGATGGATAGCATTCAGGAAATATAGTCACATACTGAAGAGCAATATCCCAGTTTGTCTGAAACGTAAAATAATGAATCAATGTATACTCCCCACCATGACTTATGGAAGTGAAACTTGGGCACTCACCAAAAGAATGGAAGAGAAGCTAAGAACTACACAGCGAAGAATGGAACGAATTATATTGGGAATCAGACTGTTAGATAAGAAGAGAAACACATGGATTAGGCAGCAAACTCAAGTAAAGGACATTCTTATCAAAACTAAAGAACTAAAATGGTCTTGGGCAGGACACATAGCTCGAAGACATGATGACAGATGGACTAAGAAAATAACAGAATGGTACCCAAGAGGAGCTAGAAGAAAACCTGGAAGACAAAGGCGGAGATGGATAGATGAAATTCATGAGTTTTTGAGTAGTAAATGGATGGCCAGTGCTCAAAACGGAAGGAACTGGAAAGTTGCTGGAGAGGCCTTCATCCTGCAGTGGATTGAAAATGGCTGATGATGATGATGATGATGATGGATGAGAAAAGAAAAAACTTGTTTCTATGAAAACTTGGACAGGTCTGGAAGGCTCGATAAAAATTATTAAAAAAAAAAAAAAAAAAAAAAAAAAAAACACCCAAACAAACAAACACTTCTTTTGAATTAGTTGTGGGTGAGATAACTGTTAAAGATTGGAAAAAATCATAAAAATTTAAAATGATTTTGCACTCAGTTTATTTCATAAGAGGTATCAAGTTCGCGCTCCATTTCAAAAAACACCAAAATTAGGGATATTATGGCTGTGATGTATGCAAAAATTCCACATTACTCCAATCATCGAACTGCGTCATCAAAGAAAAGGCCTTGATTTTCGTCAAAAGAAGGATGACGCAGAAAGTTTTGTATCAAGTGACGGATGGCTTGGGCGTTACGAAAAATGTCATGTGCGGTATTCTTGGTACAGTACTGTATTCATATATTGAGTACAGTATTTGCTGGAGAGATTATCTGGAGATCAGCCTGCTGCTCAAAAATTTACAGAAGATTTAAGGTCATTTATCAACAAGAGAAACTGATCGGCGAACAGCTGTACAATACGGACGAAATAGGTTTAAATTAAAAAGAGTTGGCTAAAAAAAAAAAAAAAAAATCGGAGCCCTGCATCTCTTATATTTTGACAAATAATATGTCATGCGTATAATTAAAACTGGAGTTATCTTGAAAAAAAAAAAAATTTTTTTTTTTGAGATTATGTTGGTTTCAGTTTAAATACGTATATCTTAAGCTATTTCAGACAGAGACTGGGATGCCTTGGCCTTCCCTGGGTTCTGGGGATAATATTGCTGTTTAATGTAATCTAATAAAGACAACATACATAGAGGAGTCGCTTTCATAGTAAAGAAATATTTTTAAATTCAATAATAAAAAAAATTCACCCACACAGCTCAAGAATGATAAGTTTAAGTATAATAGGTAAAGAAAAAGGAATCTTCATAAAAAATAATCCAGATATACGCCCCAGACTCCTCACACGATGACACAGAGACAGCTTCCTTCTATTCAGACCTACAAGAAACCATAGATAATACAAACAAAAAATATATTTTAATAATAATGGGAGACTTAATCGCAAAAGTTTGAGCTTTTCGACAAACTTCAGCGGCGTATTAGGAAAATTCGGGATAGGAAATATAAATGAGCGAGGGGAAGAACGCTTGAACTTCTGCAAAGAAAACAAACTATTCATCACCAACACGCAAACAACCGGATCTGCCTCTGGATCCCACCCTGCAGAGGGCACCGTAAATGAAAAATCAATGTTCCTCAAGGCTGCTCTGGAAACATTGTTCAAGGAGCAAACCAATAGGGTGACCACAGGGCTTAGAGCCCAAATCGTCAACTTGTGGAATAAGCTGGATACACTCCTGATAGAAACTTTCTTAGAGAGTGAAAGAGCAACAGCAAGGCTCCAGGCTTATATTGATTGTGGGGCGAACAAAATGCCACAGCGCGTCCCCACATACGCCCAAGCGCTGAGGACCACAACAATAGAGCAACAGCCGATGCCTGCTGCCCCCAGAAGGAATAAGGGGCCCCTACTACAACGCCCACATCTGGTCATCTTAAGGCCAGCCACACCAGAGACTCACCATACAAGCGAAGAGGTGAAAAACTCGGTAATTACTAACCTTGGTGAAGATTTTAAAACCACCAGAATAAAATCGATGAGGAAGACTCGCAACGTCGGCGTTATTATTGAAACTGAGACACAGGAAGAGGCGAATAAAATCATTGAAAACCAGAAAGTTCCTGCCTGGGTCTCCATGCAGAGATCCCCAAGAGAAAGGGACCGAGTATTGTAGTTTACGACACTGGAAGTGACCTCTCTCCAACCCAACTACAGGACGAAATCTACAGAAGAAACCTGCAGCACGACATTCCAGATATTGACCCATCGGTGCTAATCACACCAGACAAAGCCCAGAAACGGTAACGCCACAAACTGGGTGATTGAGTTAGCCCCAAGAGCCTGGAAGATAATCAGCCAACAGACACGGATTTATATCAATTGGGGCAGCCACCGCTTTAGAGAGCACGTGGCTGTGCCCAAATGCTTCCGGTGTTGCCGATTCGGCCATACCACACATACGTGTGTGCAACCACAAACCTCCTCAACTTGTGGGCACTGTGCAGACATAGGCCACAACTACAACTCCTGCCCTAATAAAACCGCCCGACCAGTGTGCGCAAACTGCAAAGCCTTAAAACTACCAGCAGATCACTCCATTAGAGACAGAAATTGCCCCATCTACATAAAAGCCAAAAGTGCTCAACAATCAAGAACCGATTATGGGAACTCTTCATAAAAGCAATAATGTAAACACAATGAAATTTGCTCAACATAATGCACAACGGGCTAAAGCTGTTGCCGCGCAACTAAAGAAGAAGGCCGATGAAGACAATCTTGATGTCCTCTTTCTCCAGGAGCCTTACACGCACAAGAAAGAGGTGAAAGGCTATCCCCTCACGTATAAAATAGTTCAGCATGACGGAGATACCCCTGGGCAGCCTTGATAGTTCGCAATCCTGACCTCACGGTAACAAAGATAACTCATCTCTGCAATAAATGGGCTGCCTGTGCTCAAATCATCTCCCCATTAGGAGAATTCTATGCAATATCATTATACTGTCCACCTGGCGAAGACAGTATAATGATATTGCATAGAATACATTACCTGCAAAACGTTCCTGCATACATTACCTGCAAAACGTTCTCCATGAGCTCCCCAACGCCAAAGTAATAGTCTGTGCAGATGTTAACTGCAGGTCGCCGGCGTGGCACAATGCAACCCCTGACCGACGTGGTACTACTAACGTCCAGCGCCTCGAAGAATTCCTCACCAACAATAGCCTGTCAATACTAAACCAGCCGAACAATTCGCCCACGTTCTCAAGCACATTATGGGAAGCAACAGTAGATGTAAGCTTTGCTACCCGCTCCATTGCTGGACATATATCTTCATGGAAGATCAGAGAGGATTGGACAACCTCTGACCACAGAGTTATTACATTCCAGATGCACCGTGCCCTTAACAGACAACCCACACCTAGAATAACCATCAACAGATTCGCCGTGGACAAGGCCAACTGGCAACAATTTCAAGAAGCACTGACTGGCTCTGTCCAAACTTTTGACTATGCAACTCTTACCCCGGACCAACACCAACGCGCCATTGTAAACATAATTATAGAGGCTGCAAACGGAACCATCAGAAGGAAGAAACCATCCCCGGGCGCGGTCCCCTGGTGGTGCCCGGAGCTTTAGAGACTCCGACATGAGGTAAATACACGCAGAAAAAATTTTCAACGAGCAAGAAGATCCTGGCCGGCAGCAGAGGTGTAGGTCCTCAGGTAGCAATACCGTGAGGTCAGGAATGAATACACCGCCTTGATTAGAACACGGAAGAAACGATCCTGGGAAATGCTAGTTTCAACTACCGGGAACGAGTACCCTTGGGGGATTGTATATAAAGTCGCAATGAACAAGCTACCCAAAGGAGAGGTAGTTCCCTCAACTAAAACACCTGCTGGCTTCTATACAAAATCATGGCACCAATCAATAGACTATATCCTCAATACCACCTTTCGGCAACTCCCGACAGCTCACTCCCTGGAGCACCTCCGTCTCTGCAAAGAAAATGCAAACTACAACCCAGTAGAACACGAAGACCCATTCACACTAGCAGACCTCTAATTGGCGACCGCCAAAATACGAAACAAGAAAATGCCTGGTGAAGACTATCTTTAACCAGAGATCGTAAAAAAGGCCGTAGAATACATCCCAACAACTATCCTAAATCTGTTCAATCACTGTCTCTCTGCAGGCTACTTTCCTCACGACTGGAGATCTGCACGGATCCGACTGATCTTGAAGAACCCGACAAAATCACGGGAACTTCCGGAGTCGTACAGACCTATAGCACTATTACCGGTACTGAGCAAACTATTTGAACACTTACTCCACAACAGAATAGAAACCCACTACCTAGAAGCAGGGCTACGATCCCCCAAACAATTTGGCTTTCGTAGAGGCTGCTCCACTGTAGACGCCTTGGAACGCATAATAACCGCAGCTAACAACTGTAACCGCAAATACTTCCTAATGATCTCTGCCGATTTTGCCGGAGCATTTGACTCACTCTGGTGGCCAAGTGTCCTCGGCAGACTCCGGGAGGCAAATATCTCCAATAACCTGTACCACTGTATCAAAACCTACCTATCTGATAGAAGGATCTCAGTATGTGCTCCCTACTTTCAACTTACTCGGCCTATCTTCCGGGGGTGCCCACAAGGTTCAATCCCGGGGCCACTCCTTTGGAATCTGGTGATGGACGGCTTCCTCAATCAGAATCTCAATGGGGCAGATGCACAAGCATTTGCAGACGACCTCGTCGTGATGCTGGAGGAGGACAGCCGGGCACAACTGGAAGCCACTGCAAACCGGGCAATTGACTCCCTGCAAACGTGGGCGAAACAGAACCACCTAACAATATCACCAACCAAGACACCCTCAATACTCTTCAAGGGTTCTCTCGACACGAGAAGGCCACCACAAATCAAAATAGAAGGAACCACGATTAAACTAACTACAGAACTAAAATACCTCGGAATCGTATTGGATAAAAACTTATCCTTTACCCCACATCTCATCTATCTCCACAGAAAGATCAGGAACTACTCAGCCCTCATAGCAAGAGTCACACGAAAAGATTGGGGACTACGGAAACGGACCCTGTCTCTCTTTCACAAGGCTTTTTTCATCCCTGCCGTCTCATACGCTGCAGGGATTTGGTACAACAAAGCAACCATGGCTGTGAACAAAAGGAAATTAGAATCAATACAGCGTAGCATCTTGCTCACCATCACAAGAGCATGCTGCACTGTCAACTCTCATGCGCTGCAGGCCCTGGTAGGATCACTCCCCTTGGACCTGGAAATTGTCCGCTGCGCCATGCTCTTTCAACTGTCCAGAGGTAAAAGTGTATCATGCATCGGCTTCACTACCGATCCAGCCAACAACAGCAACATAGAGAAAAAACGTCTTATCAACCATCTCCGGCAGTCCCGATGGGCAGAATCAACTAAAGGCGCCATAACCCGGAAATTTATCCCGAACGTTACCCAAGTCTACCCCCACCAGCCGGCCTGGTTCTCACCGGGGCTCTACACCACCTTCCTTCTAACGGGACATGGTTCCTTTAATGCCAAACTTTCGACCTTCGGAATAAAAGAATCACCACTATGCCACTGCGGTGAAAATCAGACATGGACACATCTGATGCATGAATGCCCCCTCTTTGATGATATAAGATGTCACTTTAGAACAAAATATGTTTTAACCCGAAGGATCGGGAACACCTTGTACTGTCGGAGGAGGAGTACTATAGAGCCCTCTCGAAATTTGCGCACGAACTGTTCAGCAGACTACGAGCATTACCACAACTTCCCTAAACTGGACACTGGAACTCTGACAACTGAAACGGACAACAATGACTAGGACTTTACTGGATGATCCCCTTAGTGACACCATCCCACACTGACACCCTGATTATTGGAACAGCAGTGGATGAGATCCTATCCCAACACTGACCAACTAATGGACTGTACACTGTCATGTACCTGACGAAGCCACAGCTTTGCTACATACACGCCATGTTAGTGATCTGAGCCGGCTCCCTTGTTCGGCCCTTTCTTCTCCCTTACCCCGGCGGGGGGAGGTCCTCCCCTTCTTGCCGACCCCACTCTTCCCTCTGGTGGGGTATGGGCATGCCCCACTGATTCTACCTGGGGTCGTCTCACCTATTGACCCCATTCTTCTGTGTTTATCCCTCCAGTCTTCATTCTCCCTACCCAACTCTATCTGTATGCAAGCGAATGCCCCACACGCCAAAAATAACCGTGTCTAAATTACGCTGTTCGCCCACCATTTTGGCTTTTCTAATTCTAGCGCAATATTCCCATGAAAATTTTTTTTTTTTAAAGGTCATAGCCACTGAAATCCCAGGAAACTAGGTGGCAGGACCTGCCAGAGTGCAAATTTAAACTAGTGGTTACCTGGTCTGCCTCCACGGGGCGAAGTGCGGGCAACGTTGTACCTCAGCTGGGGTCCAGCGGCTAAATGGCCAGAAGAACAACGGTACATAACACAACACACTGACATGATCCATACACTTTTAAATCTCTGGCCTTCCCAGTGAACTGGTACACTCACAATGAAGGCAACGGAGATGGGTGGAAGCCCTGGTGCCGTTAGACACTTAACACACTTTGCACCAACACGCTGTTCTACCACAGATCTCAACATAAGTAACATGGACATCACCAGATGGAAATACAAAAAACTGCATCGACTACATTTTAATAAATAACAAGTGGAAATCATCCATACAAAATGTTAAAACTCTCTTAGAAGTACAGATTTTGACACCGACCACGAGCAGCAGCAATTAAATGGAAATTTAAAAATACAAATACAAAGAACATTAGAGTAACATTAAATATATCATGATTTGAAGAAGACAAAATAAAGGAAATTTATGGGAAAACATTACAAGAAAAATTAAAAGATATAAACTATTCATCATCTGTGTAAAATATATGGGAGAAAACTAAACAAATGACTAAAGATGCAGCCTTAGAAACCTTGGGAACAAAACCAAAACATGCTTGGATTACAGCTGAAATTTTAGACGTATGGACGGAAAAAAGACAAATGAAAAACCTCCTAAACAAAGAAAATAATGAAGAAAAATATAAAACCCAAAAAAACAAAATAGACAACCTGTGTAAAGCTGCTAAAAGGAAATGATTGTGCGAAGAGGCAAATGAACGCCACGACTCTAAAACACTTACCGAGTTATAAAGGACATACATCCAGAAAACACTGACGATGAAAAATAAAAACAATATAAAAACAGGAAACACGCAAGAAATTAAAAAAAATATATGGAAAGAATATTACCAATCCCTGTTCAAAGGAGAAAGAAAAAACTCTCCTGTCATAGATAATAGAAGAGATAAAGTACCCTCGATAACAAAAGAAGAAGTCCAGAAAGCAATTAGCCAAATGAAGAATGACAAGCAACCGGAAATGATGGTACCCAAGCAGAACTATGGAAATTCGGAGTTGATGCAATGTTAAAACACCTCGCACAATTCTTTAATCTAATTTTATTTACAGGTGATATACCAGAAGACTGGAAAAGTGGAATAATAGTACCTATACACAAAAGGAGATAAAGAAAATTGTCAGAATTATAGACCCATTACCCATTTAAACCATATATATATAAAGCATTTATAAGGATCTTACAAAATATGATACTTAAAATATATGAAGAAATAACAGGGGAAGAACAAGCAGGATTTAGAAAAGGCAGATCAACAATAGACCAAATATTCACACTAAAGATCATTGCAGAAAAATATTGGAATAAGAAGAAACCTCTTTATCTGTGCTTCATCGATTTCAAGTAAGCATTTGACTCTGTAAATAGAGAAAATTTAATGAAGCAACTACAAAAAATACCACTTGATCAAGAAATAATCATGTTTGTAAACAATTTCTACAAAAATACAAGAGCAATAATACAATTCAACAACCTTAAAACAGAGAAATTTGAAATAGAGAAAGGAGTCATGCAGGGATGCGCTTTATCTCCATATTTATTTAATATCTACCTGGAAGAACTAATGAAATCAATTGAAGAAAAAAGAGGCACTATAATAAATGGAAAAACTATATAAACCACATAAAATATGCAGACGATATTGTGATTTTAACAGAAACCAAAGAACAACTAAAAGAAATATTAACAAACATCGATAAAGGAAGCAACAATTATGGAATTAATACAAATAAAACCAAAGTAATGCAAATCGGAAAAAAATAGAAGACATAAACATCCAAAATCAACAAATAGAACAAGTACAAAAATTTGTATACCTGAGCTCACTAATAACCGGAAACCTGAGTATCATCATCATCAGCCATTTTCAATCCACTGCAGGATGAAGGCCTCTCCAGCAACTTTCCAGTTCCTTCTGTTTTGAGCATTGGCCATCCATTTACTACTCAAAAACTCATGAATTTCATCTCTCCATCTCGCCTTTGTCTTCCAGGTTTTCTTCTAGCTCCTCTTGGGTACCATTCTGTTATTTTCTTAGTCCATCTGTCATCATGTCTTCGAGCTATGTGTCCTGCCCAAGACCATTTTAGTTCTTTAGTTTTGATAAGAATGTCCTTTACTTGAGTTTGCTGCCTAATCCATGTGTTTCTCTTCTTATCTAACAGTCTGATTCCCAATATAATTCGTTCCATTCTTCGCTGTGTAGTTCTTAGCTTCTCTTCCATTCTTTTGGTGAGTGCCCAAGTTTCACTTCCATAAGTCATGGTGGGGAGTATACATTGATTCATTATTTTACGTTTCAGACAAACTGGGATATTGCTCTTCAGTATGTGACTATATTTCCTGAATGCTATCCATCCAAAATTTATTCTTCTCTTGACTTCCAGCCATTTATCATTATTACAGCTAATTCAATTACTTTTCAATTACTGCTCCTTCAATCATTATTTCCCTTTCCGTGGCATACTTGTTCATCATTACTTTTGTTTTAGCCATATTCATCTTTAGTCCAAAATCCTTACTAACTGCGCATAACTGATTAAGATTTTCCTCTAATTCTTTGGGATCGTGGCTTATGACCACAATGTCATCTGCAAATCGTAAATGGTTTAGGTACTCTCCGTTCACATTGACTCCTTTCTGCGACCAGTCTAATCTTCTGAAAGCTTCCTCAAGGGCAGCAGTAAACAGCTTCGGAGATATTGTGTCTCCTTGTCGAACTCCTTTCTCGATTTTAAATTTGCTACTGTCTTTGTCTAGTCTAATAAAGGATGTAGCACTCTCATATATTTTCTTCAAAATCATAATATATGGAGTATCTATGCCTTGTCTTTCCAGTGCCCGAAACATTGCCTTATGCTGTATGGAGTCAAATGCCTTTTCATAATCCACAAATGCCAGGCATAATGGTGTTTTATATTCATTTGCTTTCTCCATTAGCTGTGATATTACGTGAAGGTGATCCATAGTTGAGAATCCTGTCCTAAAGCCAGCTTGCTCTTTCGGTTGATTCTCATCAAGTATTCTTTCTAATCTGTTAGTAATGACCCTTGTGAACAACTTGTAGATATGGGATAACAAGCTAATTGGTCTATAATTTCCAATTTCTGATTTATCTCCTTTCTTATGCAGCAAAACTATAATTGCATTATTCCACTGCTTAGGCATCACACCTTTTCTAATGCACTTTGTGAAGAGCCTTGCCAGTTTTTGTGTTATGTCTCTTCCTCCCAATTTTAACAACTCTACAGTAACTTCATCTTCCCCCGGGGCTTTCCGATTCTTCATTTTCTTCAATGCATGTTCTACCTCATCAGGAAGAATATCGGGTATGTCGTATGTGTTGCTACTTTGCAATCCATCTTCCCCACTGCTGGTATCATTCCCTCGCTCCTTGTATAATTCTCTATAGTAGTCTTCTGCTATTTGAATTATGCTTTCTCTGCTGTTTATAAGTACACCATCGCTATTCTTCAGTTTCAGTATCATTTGTCTTTCTGTATTACTGCTCATGGCTGCTGATTTAAATCCTTTGTTTTCCCTTAATGCTTGTTCTACTTTTCTTGTGTTAAATCTTCTTATGTCCTCTCCGAGTATCTTTCTAATGGCTTTGCATAACTCAGTATACTCAATTTTCTCCCTGGCAGTGTTTTTCTTGCTCTTCATTTGTCGTCTTTGGTTCATCATGACAAGTGTTTCTTGACTAATTTTTTCTTCTTTGGATTTCTGTTTCCCTATAGGTTTCTTGGGCTTTATCACTTTCAGAAAGTTGTAATATTCCTCGTCGATATCTTGGTCCTGAGCAGTCTGCAGAAGCTCAAACTTGTTCTTAAGTTCCAGTACATACTGCTTTTTTTCCTCCTCTGTTATTTCAAAGACCTTTGTATTATTTACTCTAGTCAGTTTTTTTCTTTCCTTTCCTATATCTATATCAAGTGTACATCTTACCATTCTGTGATCACTTCCAACATTTACCTTATACAGGTCGGTAACATCATTCACAATATATCTTCTGTTAGTGAGGATGAAGTCGATTTCATTAGTTGTTAATCCATTTGGACTCTTCCATGTCCACTTTCTGTTCACCCTTTTCTTGAAAAAAGTGTTCATTACTGACAGTCCTTGAGATTCTGCAAATTCCACAAGTCTCTCACCTCTTTTATTTCAAAGACCTTTGTATTATTTACTCGAGTCAGTTTTTTCCTTTCCTACATCTATATCAAGTGTACATCTTACCATTCTGTGATCACTTCCAACATTTACCTTATACAGGTCGGTAACATCATTCACAATATATCTTCTGTTAGTGAGGATGAAGTCGATTTCATTAGTTTTTAATCCATTTGGACTCTTCCATGTCCACTTTCTGTTCACCCTTTTCTTGAAAAAAGTGTTCATTACTGACAGTCCGTGAGATTCTGCAAATTCCACAAGTCTCTCACCTCTTTTATTTCTTTCACCAATTCCAAAATTTCCTATAGTTCCTCTTTCTGCGCTGTTTTGCCCTTTTCCAACCTTAGCATTGAAGTCCCCCATAATAATAGTGTAGTGGGTTTTCTGCTCATCTAGAAGACTCTCAATTTCAGTGTACATTTCTTCAACCTCTTCATCATCATGGCTCGATGTTGGTGCATAAATCATTATAATCTTTAGTTTGTACCTCTTAGAAATCTTGAATATTAGTCTTGACACCCTTGGGGATGTACTTTTGAATTCCAAAATGTTGTTTTTAAAATCTTTATGGACCAGAAACCCAACTCCACCTTCACTCCTTTCACTGTTTCCATTGGTGTACAGCAGATTTCCACTTGATAAACGTATAAGTGATTCATTTCTTCTTCTTGTTTCAGCCAAACCAATGATATTCCAGTTCACATTTTCTAATTCCTTTTCCAGCTCTAATATCCTGTCTTCACCGATGAGTGATCGTACGTTATAACAGGCCAAGTTCAATTTCCGTGCATGGCAGCCTGGTCGTACCCAGAGATTCGTAGCACCCTCTGCTTCCACTGTGATCCTCTCTCTGCCGTAAGAGGGAGAGTGAAAGCTGCTGGGGACTGAGGGCCATTTGTATTGTTGTGCTCTCGTTGCTGGAGGGTTTGGTCTTTTCCTCTTCACGCTGACCAGGCGTCTTGAAGAGAACCACTCTACACGTTCGTTGCCACCTAAGTGACGTAACAGGGCTTACCATCGAGAAGGTGTGCATGAGTGGATTTTAGGGAGGCAGGCCACCCGGACTTCTCCTAAATCTTCTGTAATAGAGAGATATTGGATCCGTCAGTGTTTTAGGCTGAGTGTCTGATAACACACAGGATACCTGTTCTCCTCTAAACCTGAGTAATATTGACCAAATTAATCACAAACTGAACATTGGATGAACAAACTCAAAAACATATGGAAGAGCAATAAAATCTCAAATAGTGTAAAAATTAAACTATATGAAACTGTCATGATGACACTTATGGATCCGAGAATTGAAGAATAAATAAGAAAGAAAGGCAAAAATAAAAAACAACTGTTAGTCATTTCAAATAATGGCATTTGAAATGAGATGTCCAAGGAAAATCAATAAAACTAATTGGAGAGAACATAAAACTAATGAACAAGTAAGAAAAGATCTAAATTTTGAACGCAGAATAATAGAGCAGGTTTACAAAAACAACTTCAGTGGTTTGGACATGTGAACCGGATGAAACAATACAGGCTGCCTAATGTAGTACTGACAGGAAAAATTGGAGATAAGAGACCACCAGGAAGACCCAAAAGAGAATGGCTCAAATGCCCGAAGGAAAACACAGGCTTTCAGAGCTATCAACAAACGATGCAAGATTCAAGAGACCGATATCTAAATAGGTACTCAACCCATGCCAAACGGAAGAGTAGTTGATGATGAATCTAATAATGTATAGGACTTGCTGTTGCTAGATGTGTATTATTGTGTAGAGATTTTCTAACACTAGTTTTTATTTAATTAATTAATTAATTTATTTATTTATTTTTATTTTATTATTATTATTATTTCTTTTTCATTCTGCAGGTTTGGGCAGCCTGTAGGAAGTAATTGCATCCATTGGTATTGCACTACCTCCAATGGATGCATCCACTTGTGTACTTGCGCTTGATAGTAAAATCAGGCCCTGCTCTACTGCTTAGGGACGGGCTCCAGGAAGCGACTGCTCAGGAGCAAGCCGCTCCCTGGATCAACATAACCTAAACAAATATTACGCACTACACACACACACACACACACACACACACACACACACAATCAGCCCTTTTGACAGAATACTGTTTTTACCACAAATATGCAAATTGGAGCATGACTTACGTCTTACAGGAAATTTATACCTACATACATACATATTATGCACCAGGATAAAAAAAAAAAATGCAAACAGAGAATCTGCTTGCACAAAAAGCCTAGAACTTTTAAAAAATAAGCCTAGAAGTTCTAAAAAATATAAATTGTTCATATTTACCAGTTTACTACAACTCACAAAAATCAACATGAATGTACATTATTCAAAGAATTTTTTTTTCATGAATTTGTTTCATGAAAAAAAAAAAAAAAAGTCTGATAATGAAACACTTGAAAATAAACTTACTTGAAAACGCTATTCTCTTTCTCGATAACGCTCCTTTACATCTCAATTGTGAAGAACTTAAAAGAGGAAATATAAAGGTATGTTTTTACCATTGAATGTAACCGCTTAATCACTTTTTGTTGTTGAGAGACGTGGTACTAGACGAGATATCGCTCGTCTAGGGATTTTATGTGTCAAGCGGTTCTAGAATGTCTAAAACGTTGACATAGGGGAAAGTTTTTTAAGTTTAATTTTGGAAAAGAACAGAAGACAGGAATATACTGTACTTCTTATAAAATCATTAAAAGTCACCAACATCAAAGATATCTTTACAACATATTATTAGCATTCGGAATTCAGCATTTACTGAATTTTGGAGAAAACTGGCTCGAAGTTGACAACGCCAACGAAAATCCTGAACTGAATAGTTTATGAACTATTTCAGCAAAATTGAAGGCTCCAAAGATTTACAGCAAGAAGATATAGGACAGTGGGTTCAAAAATGTTTTCAAATCGGTGACGATTTGTTGGAATATGAAATAATGAAAATAAACAAATGGATCTAAAGTAGTTGGTAAATGAAAATAAAGAAGTGGATCTAAATATGAAGAGGAGATTGAATCAAATCAGGTCCCAAAATTTTATCATGCAGCCGCTTTTACACTCTAGATGCAGCTTTACATTATATGGAACGGCCTGATTCAGTCGTCAACTATGTGACGTTCATAAACAAAGTGGATGGACTCTTCTGCAAAACGTCACATTTCATCATCTAAACGATGAAAATTACTAATTTTATATAAACGAATGTACAGGGTGTTCGGAAAGTCACTGTGCAGTTATATATTTATTAACAGACGTGTTTCAATATAGAATACAGGAGGTAAATATGAATGACAGTTATAAACAATGTTGAAAGTGACCCCTCCCCCCCTTAGCATCAATACAGGCTTGGATCCTTCTTATTTTGTTTCTAAACACCG
Source organism: Mastigoproctus giganteus (assembly GCF_048544385.1). Taxonomy (NCBI): domain Eukaryota; kingdom Metazoa; phylum Arthropoda; class Arachnida; order Uropygi; family Thelyphonidae; genus Mastigoproctus; species Mastigoproctus giganteus. The sequence continues at coordinate 144,746,571 of NC_143575.1, forward strand.
CTATCAGTTGCTCGCTTGAAATAGACTGAATGAATGCTGTTATCGCTGCTTTCAAGTCATTCAGGGTGCGCGGACAAGCTCGATACACTGCAGATTTTGCTGCTCCCCATAGATAAAAGTCTGGTGGATTTAGATCTGGTGAGCGTGGGGGCCACACGTCTGTCGAAATAATGCGGTCTCCAAAACATTCCTTTAATAACTGCATAGATCTGTGAAGGCAGTAGCACCATCCTGTTGAAACCATGAGTAATTGATTTCATCACTTATCATCTGACCGATGAAGGTGTGAAGAATCTCCAAACAATAGCGCTCGCTGTTTATTGTGTTCATAAAGAAAATAGGGCCAACAATTCGACGTCTGGAAATCGCAACCCACACACCAACCTTGAAATCGTGTAGGGTTGTTTCGTGCAAAGTGTTAGGATTATCGGATGAATTTTGCGAATTAACATAACCCGAGAGATGGAACCATGCTCGTTGGTGAAAAAGGTCACATCCAACACATTAGCTGTATTCTCTTCGATAAATCGGTTAAACCATCTGTAAAAGCGTATTCGTTTTTCATGATCAGTTGCTTTCAGTTCATGTACCGCATTTTGTATGGGAAGAGCTTTAATTTCTTTCTGACGGCTTTATGAGCAGTTCCAAGACCAATATCATGCTGCTGAGCTAACTTTCGTAATGATTTTGATGAACTCTGCAGCATACTGTCAGAAATATCTAACAGTTTCTCCTCCGATAGCTTTTCTGGCCTTCCACAGTGTTTGACATCATCCACTGCTCCTTTTCCCGAAACTTATCGACAAGGTTACGAACTGTATTGCGATGTGGAACAGGTGTATCTGGGAATTTGTCAGCAAATCGCTGTCGCACTACAGAGATGTGGTGCAAATCGCTGTCGCACCACATCTCTGTATATACCACCTTCTCGGAATACGTGCTCGACGAGCCATACACGTTCTTCAGTTGTTAAAACCATATTGGGATCAAAATCTGAAATATAAACAAAATATGATTAGAAAAGTGCACAGTGACTCTCCGAACATCCTGTATATGTTTCAATTGAAAATATAATTTGACTCTCCGAACATCCTGTATATGTTTTAATTGAAAATATAATTTTACTTTTGTGATTACCCGCTTTAAACGAATTTTCAATTAACCGACCAGTCCTGATCATCCTACTGTAATCATAAAATAAAGATATTTAATTGTACACTTAGTAAAACAAATATATTAAAGTAAACAAACAAATAAAATTAATTAAAAAACCTAGTCATTGCGAGAATATTCCATCAAGGTTCTTGGCATCACATAGTTAATATTTGAAGTCAAAATTTGACAGTCACACAAGATTGTTTCAAAAACACATACGGTAATTGCACAAGCCACCCCGAAGTGTTCGCAGATATTCTGTTCCACTCCAGTGAGGAACAGAATATCTGCGAATAGTCTGCAGGGAAGACCTGCTATATAATCCTTTGCCTATACGAGCCGACCGGGCTAGCCGGGTGGGTCAAGTGCCTACCTAGCAACCCAAAGGTCGCGGGTTCGATTCTCGCCTCGGGCTTGGATCAAAGTACTGCAAAAACCTTGGGAAGTGCATTATGGCCACAGAAGCCTATGCGCCAACAACTACCTACCTACCTTTGCCTATACATCTGTCCCTGGCAAATTTTGTGAAGTCAGCATCCAAGGCATGAGCCACTAGGAGCCCCATTTGTAATGGCAGAAACCTTTCAGAGAGATGCAGTGCTTGAAGATTAGGATGGAGTTCTGAAGATGACTTTTCGTAATGGCTATAAAATGTGACGCATATCCCATAAATTTGGTGAAGAGATTAATTTAGTGACGAACTAAATGACAGTGACAGTGGCATCTACTGTCAGAGTGCTGAGAGACGTGGTACTTGAAGTGACCTGGCCAGGCCATGCTAGTAGTATTCAGCTGAGAGGGGGAGAAGGCGATCCACTTGACCAGCCAAAACTCATATATGTGAACACACACACACACACACACACACACACACACACACACACACACACACACACAAATATGCATGAATTATTAGTCGGAAATGAGTATAAAAACCTTTCATTCCATAATCGATTTATTATATGAGAGCTCGAGTATGAATGATTGTGATAGTATTGCTATTTGTAGTCTGCTAAAACGTACCTTCCGGTGCATTTTACCAGATCTCAGTAAATCTGTAAATCTTAGATTTACAGACTGAAATCAAGCATAGAATTTGCATCTTTCTTTTGCGGAACTTCTCCACTGGAACGAATGCGTTTGTGGCTTCTAGGATAAATCCCTTGAATACTTCTCCTGATTAATCCGTATCAGTAATGTACTGTTGTTTCTCCGATTAACAGCCCCAGAGTCCACTATATCCCTTCTCTTCAAATTGAAGCCTTCATCTTTTCCTTTGATAACAGAAATATCTATAGTCACTACACGCTGTTGGTTGTACTATGACGCGTTAAATGTAAACAGTCTGGCATATTATTTAGCGTAATTAGTATGTTCTAAAAATTCAGATCTAATTAAGCAACTAAGGCTGTGATGAGGCATCAGTATATTACTTATTATATACTGATGTATCAATATATGACATCAGTATATTACTTATTATATACCATTACTCTGTAAGCCGAGGCCTACTTAGGGGAATTTTTCTCCTATAGTCCTTGAAATGGTCTTACAGTTTAATAATTTAAGGTCATACAATAGGATCAATCTCCAAGAAGCAATAGCGCTACTACAGTAACACTTCCCTCCGCCCGAGCAAGGATGTTTGTCCGCAAAATTTGCCTTTTAAGTAATTGTTACCTGGTTTCAACCGGTTTAATTTGTTCGCCTTCTATCCCAAAATCACCCTTAATGGTTTCTTTCCTTCTTTTCTTCCCCCCCCCCCCCCCTTTATGTCGTAATCATTAACTCAGCTCATTCCATTTATGAACTTGTAATTCTCTGATAATTGCAAAGCTGGCAGTCTGCCATAATCTGTGTCATCATCACATCTTAAAACATCAAGCACTGTGTGGTTTTTCAAGGACCTTGCACTAGAGAGGAAATAAAAATGTGGCGGTTCGTCTATCCTTCATCTTGCCCGCTTTGGAGCACATGATCATAAATCATCCCGAGGATTCTTCCACTGGACAGCCGTTGTCAACAAAATAAATATTTGAATTTTTCCCCCTTCACTTTTTACTCTCTGAAACCTTTAAAAAAATTGAACTAATTTAATAGCATTATCACAAGAAAGTCTTATTATTAGTGATGCTAATTTGTATTATCAAAACCCTTATATCCATGCACTTCGAAGAATTAAAAGCTCACAAAAGTTGGTTTTCTTTCTTTTTTGATAAAATAGATGTGATAAAATGAATTAGCATAAATGACATTCTTACTACTTCTCACGTAATTTTTATTTCTAAGTTATTCTCAGAACACTTATTGTATTATTTTATCGCAATCCATATTATTTTTATAGTGCACCAACAATAATCACTTCATTCGATATTGCATTTTCCTGCGCACTTATTCGCAAATTTCGTGACTATATACTCAGACAGAAAGCAAGTGCAGTGTATGCACAACCGTACGTGCAACTGAAGTGCACTGTACAGAGTTACCTACTATATGTTCGAATCCATGAAATATTAATATTCATGGAGCCTTCATCTTATGAATTCCTCCAATACCTTATTTAGTCATTCCGCAGTATATATCTTAAACAGAAAAGAATAATAGCATATATATATATATATATATATATATATATATATATATATATATATATGCAGGGATATGTCTATGCAGAATTAGAGAATTGAAGTACGAGTATTAAAGTGCTATACTAGCGGTAGAGAATGAAATAAGCTGGCTGTGAGCCGAGTTCGTAAATAACACTTGACTGAGCTAAGGAAACAGTGGGCCCTTATTAAGAGCAAACAAGTTGGTTAATGTACGCATTACATTATAATGTATGCATTACATTTCATTTCACGGGCGTTCGATTTTTTGTTTTTTTATTAAATTGAATGTTTTATTATTAGTATTATTTTTTTCATTTCTTGTGATTAATAGACATTGAAAAGTAAATATAATTATTTCCTTCTGAATTGATTACGATTATAACTTTAGAGGAGTTTTAGCCATTTAGTTTAATTGCAACTGTATAATTATAATAATTATTAATATCCTCCTGTACGTATTATGTACAGGACGATATTATGTATTAATATCCTCCTGTACGTATGTATATATGTCTCTTCACAAGCGAAATCACATTCGTTAGTCTTGCATAATATTACACACCAAGCGTGTACTGTCTAACGCTAACAATGCTGTATTAAAATTATATCTAATCTATGAATTTCTTTTCTTTTTTTTTTCATACAATTTGTATGGAAAAAATAAATACAGTAATAATTTCCGGGTTTCCACCCCCCCCCCCCTGATTTTAATGAAATTTGGTTTGTTTGGCTGCAGAATATTTTAACAAGCCCAAATGCAAAATTTCATGAAAACCTGTCCACTAGGAGTCCCTCTGTTACATGTAGACGGGCAGACGTTCGGGCATGGTGAAGAAAAGAGGTGCTTCTCATAAATACGAGTATATACACACTGGTGTTCAAAGAAAGTGCATCACCAAGGAATTTCACATTTATAACCCTTTTTCGCATGGTATTTAACATTAATGACTAGAATCGCAAATAGAAATATAAACAAAAGATATTTATTAATAGTTAAGGGAAAGCTAAGTATTGTGTGTGTGTGTGTGTGTGTGTGTGTGTGTGTGTGTGTGTGTGTGTGTGTATAGTGTGTTTAGGATCTAAGGGACCCAGGGGTTCCCGCCATCTCCGCGTAGTATACATTGTGGTGTGATACAGAACACTGTAGAGGCCAGAGGTTTAAAAGTGTGTGTGGATATTGTGGTGTGTAATGTTTTGTACCGTTGTTCATCTGGTCTTTTAGCCGTTGGGTCTCAAATGAGACCCACCGTTGTCCACACTATACCTCGTGGAGGCAGACCAGGTACACCAGTATTTTAGAGATTTACTATTTACTCTGGCAGGTCGTGCCACCTAATTTTCTGAGATTTCAGTGGCTAGGATCTAAAAAAAGAAAAAAAATAATGGGGGGGGGATGGAGAAACGCTAGAAATTGGGTCAGGCCGAAAGAGAGATAAGTTATGCGGGGTAGAGTTAATTTTCCCTTTTCTTTTTTTTTTTTTTTTTTTTTATTATTGTGGGGCTTGTGTAGTTTTGACGGGGGTCACATGCTAGTCGCAAGAAAGCTAGAGAGGGAAGGGAGACTGAAGACTAGGGGGATGAGAGACAGAAATATGGGGTCAGTAGTGAAGATAACCCCAAAAGTCGGCGGGGCAGGCCCATGCCTCACCAGGTGAAGATACGGGATGGCAGGGGGGAGGGTACAGAGTAACCATCCCCCTGCCAAGGGAAGGGAAGGAAAGTGAACCGAGTGAGGGTACCCGGTTCAGATCGCCTAATGATGTTTCGGCAGCAAACTGCACAATGTCTTTGTCAGGTCTTCGTATGCCATTCCTGGGACATGTTGTCCCGTCCGTGTGAGTGGTCAAGTGCAGATAATGACTCCAGTTTAAGCCAGTGGTCAGATCCAGGTTAAGTTAATAAATAGTTGTTCTTCAGATTGTAGCTGTTAGGTTTTTGTTTGGTTGACACATCTAAGGATCTTTATTATGGATGACGAGTGGTTAGTTTGTGGGAAAATTCCTGCTAAGGTTGTGGGTATGTTCTTCTAGTAAAAAGATCCTGCGCAAACTGCGTTAAGGCTTTATAATTGTCCTCGCTTTCCAGGAGATATTGTTCTTGGTTTATTGGCGAGAAACGTATTCTAGTTATTAAGAGGCAGCGAAGGTTTTCGTATAGATGGCAGTGGTGCATGAGGTGCTCCCACGTCTCTGGCTGTCCACAGTGGCAGAGAGGGGTGTCACTCAATCCGAAACTAAGTAGTATTTGACAGGTGCTCTCAAAATATTTTAAAATGAGCATTTTCAACCTTTATTCTTCTTCGTGGCGTCAACTGCAGGTAACTCGCCATCCTGACACAAGCAAGGAATGACTGCAACTCTTGCAGAGCATGCCTATATAGCTGAAAGTAACAGCTAGTGCAGTATTACGTCATCACCTACGCGTATCAATCTTATCTGATGCAATCTGTAAGAAATATTGCCATATACTTACGTTATTCGGACGACAATTACAATTTTAAGCGGTGTTGCACTTTCTTGGAACACCAGTGTGTGTGTGTATACTGCATATATATATATATACACAGTATATATAGCTATTGCAGATCCAACTGCAATAGCCAATGCTCTTGGGGAAACATTCTCTAACATCTCTGCAACATCTTCGTATTCCCCAGAGTTCCTGGTCCTGAAATATAAAATCGAAAAACAGGCACTTAACTTTAAATCTAAGAGCATTTATCCCTACAACGGGGATTTCACTATTCAGGAACTGAAAAGAGCCCTCGCTCTTTCCAAAGCAAGTGCCGTTGGACCAGATGGCATCCATTATGAAATGATTAAACATCTTTCACCAAAATCTATGGATTGTCTGCTCCTTCTCTATAACAGAATCTTTACTGAAGGGCAGTTTCCGGACTCCTGGCGAAAGGCAATCGTTCTTGCCTTTCCTAAGCCAGGAAAGGATCCAAAAGTCACCACCAATTATCGTCCTATTGCTCTGACTAGCTGTCTGTGCAAAATCCTGGAGAGAATGGTTAATTCTCGTTTAATTTGGTATCTCGAAACAAATGACCTTCTCTCCAACATCCAGTGCGGCTTCCGAAGGAACCGGTCCACTTTGGACCATCTTATTAGATTGGAAGCATCCATCCGGGATGCTTTCCTAAAACGCGAACACTTGGTGTCGGTGTTCTTTGACATGGAGAAAGCGTATGACACAACTTGGAGATTTGGCATCTTAAAAGATCTGCATAGCCTTGGCCTTAGGGGGCAACTCCCCATTTTTATTAAAAACTTTTTAGCCAATCGATCTTTCCAAGTTCATGTGGGATCCTCACTCTGTCGTTCCTTCAGCCAAGAGGAGGGAGTACCACAAGGATCAGTATTAAGTGTCACGCTTTTTGCCATCAAAGTCAATTCCATCACAGAACAACTTCCTCCAACTGTAAACTGTGCCCTCTATGTTGATGACTTTAGCATATTTTGTCAGTCATGCAACATGAGGGTTATTGAAAGACAACTGCAGAAAGCTATTGATCGCCTCAACTCCTGGGCTCTTGCTAATGGCTTCAGGTTCTCGCCGGAGAAGACCGTTTGCGTACACTTTTGTCGTAAGCGTAATCTTCATCCTGAACCTGAATTAAAGCTCGGACAAAATGCAATTCCAGTAGCAGCGGACACAAAATTCTTGGGACTCGTATTCGATAAAAAGCTGACCTTTCTGGATCACATCCGTCAACTCCGCACAAAGTGCATAAGAGGGCTGAATATTCTGCGCTCTCTTTCCTCAACATCTTGGGGTGCGGATCGATGCACCCTACTACGCATCTATCGTGCACTTGTACGATCCAGACTGGATTACGGGTCCCTGGTATACAATTCGGCCAGAGACAGTGTACTTCGATGGCTGGATCCTCTCCATCATCAGGCTCTCCGTATTGCTATTGGAGCATTTCGAACATCTCCCGTCCAGAGCTTATACGTCGAAGGAAACGAACCACCGTTATCACTTCGACGTAAGCAGTTGTCTCTAAAGTACGCCTTAAAACTGAAATCCCTGCCAGACCATCCTACGTGGCCATTCGTTTTTGAGCCACGATGGGAAAATTTGTACAACACCCGTAAGACTGCCAATCGTCCTTTTGGTATTCGTCTCCAAGAGCTACTCAAAGAACTTAATATTAAGGTAGACAAGGTTGCCCAAACACCAAAGCAACCCCTTCCACCCTGGCATGCTCGTGTTCCAACATGTGACTTGTCCCTCAGAAATTGGGGAAAGTCGGACACTCCATCGTCTGTCTACCTGCAGCTTTGTTCAGCACACCGAGCTGAACATTCTGACTTCGCGCCAGTTTACACAGACGGTTCGAAGTCGGAATCATATGTGGAATCTGCTGCTGTCTTTACAGACAGCACTACATCGGAGCAGATTCCCTCTGAATGCAGTATATTTACTGAATGCAGTATATTTACTGCAGAGCTGCATGCTATAGAGTTAGCCTTGGATCACATTAGTGAATGCCAATACCAACGGTTCATTTTATACTCCGATTCTCTCAGCGTGTTACAGGCTTTAATATCTGTAAGATATAATCCTCATCCAGTTCTGTCTAGTATTCAGCAGAAGATTCACTTCCTCCTCGGACGTGAATATGATATCCGCTTCTGCTGGATTCCCAGCCACATTGGGATTAGGGGAAATGATTTGGCTGACGCCGCAGCCAAATCAGCAATTCCCAATAATAACCGCTGCCTGTCAGTCCCCTATACAGACTACAGGCAAATAATACACAAAAAGATATATTCCCAATGGCAGGATTCGTGGAATAGACAGACTGCGAATAAATTATATCGTATAAAGCCTGTTATAGAACCGTGGCAGTCTAGTCTGCGCAGGAATCGTAAGGAGCAAGTTGTTCTTGCCCGGACCTGCATAGGACACAGTCATTTAACTCATTCGTTTTTGCTGAGGGCTGATGACCCTCCTATGTGTGAGTCGTGTGGCACAATTTTAACGATCAGACACCTTTTAATTTACTGTCCAGATTTTAACAGCACCCGTTTTACCGTTTTTAATCATCTGACTGAGCCTTATACACTCAGTCAGATTTTATCCGACAATGACAATGTGTCTGCGATTTTTAGCTTTTTGAAAGCAATAAAGGTTTTTAATCGTATTTAAAATTTATATATGTTGTTGTTATCTCTTTTATTGATTTATCTTTTTTATATATTTATTTTTAGATCTGGACATGGTGGCCTAATTAATTAGGTCACTGAGATGTTAAATTTTTACCTGGTCTTGGCGCATTATATCCCTAGTTGCTAATGCGCCAATAAAATCGAAATCAAATCAAATCAAATCAGTACATATATATTCGAACGCGCCTAAAAACCAGCTCGTCAGGTAAAGGATAAAAAGTATGTTCATCATGAGCTGAAACAATGCTTTAAGCAGTACAAAGAATAAAAATAACAAAATACATTACATATACATAAATTTAATACACTAAAGTTAGTCATTAAAAACAGAATACATTGATACTTATCGTATAGGCCTAAGTTCTGCAAATTGCAGTGGCTGGAGACTAGGCACCTGCGCTGTGATCTGATTGAGGTATATAAGGCCTTGAATGGGTTGAGCACGCTGAATTCTGATGGGATCCTTCCACTTGTTCAGATTACGAACCTAAGGGGGCATAAATTCAAATTAAGAAAAGACAGATGTAGAATAGATGTGCGGAAATTTGCCTTTAGCCAGCGGGTGGTTAATTGCTGGAACAAACTTCCATCTGTCGTTGTGGAAGTTGATAGGTTGAATAAATTTAAGGAGGAACTGGACAGGCATTTGGAGGGAATGGTGTGATTTTTTTTTTTGGCTGAAGCTGCATAAGCTCATACACTTGCTTTCTTGCATCACATGCCACTACTACTACATTCCACCAGTTTAACTGATTAGCCGAAGCTCTCTGAATATTATTTAACAGAGTCAATCTCGTGACACGGTCTGTTACGTTGCTAGTGTATCAAAGTGCTGTTATCAGACATTGTAACTCTTCCGTTTATGCCTGCCATTTACACTCCATTTCTATCTTTTGTGACCTTAGATTTCTTGCACCATGGCCGCATGGTGCAAGAAAGCCTATGGCTTATGCTGCACCAGCAAAAAAAAAAAAAAAACAAAAACAAAAACAAACAAACTAATTATTAATAAAAGAAAAGGAAATTAAACCTATCATCCTATGCATTTCCCTCACCCGAAGGTACTATCCAGATGACCTTTGAATTTCCCCAAACTGTCAGCCTCTACCACCCATGTAGGTGTAGGCAATTTATTCCAGTAATTTATAACTCGCTGGCTAAAATAAAACTTCCTGCAGTCCAATCTAAACATCTCCCCCTGTAACTTGAATTTATGTCTCCTAGTTCTAGCATCATTTATAATGTTGCAAATTTCGTCCTCATTCATTTTACTGATGCCTCTCAGAGCCTTAAACACCTCAATCAAATCTCCTCTAAGGTATCTAGTTTTCAAACTCTCTAATCCACATATTCGAAGTCTTTCTTCATAAGGACGCCCTTTTGCCGATCTCGCCAGGCGAGTTACTCGTCTTTGCACCCTTTCAAGAAGCTTGATGTCTTTCTTTAGGTGCGGTCTCCGTACTTGAACACAGTATTCCAAGTGTGGTCTAACAAAAGCCTTATATAATGGGATTATCACGTCCCTATCTCTACTTGCAAAAAGTTCGATAGATCATCGATAGGACACCATGGGCCTTCCTTGCAACCTGGTTACAATGCTCAGAGAATTTCATGTCTGACCCTATCGACCCAAGTCCCTTTCCTCCAGTACTGGATTTAGTTGAACTCCACCAAGTGAATAAGTTATTTTGGGATTACTGTTTCCCAGGTGTAATACCTTACACTTTGTTGGATAAAAGCATAGCTGCTATTTTTCTCACCATTCCTGAAGTCTATCTAGGTCTCTCTGAAGAAGCTCAGCGTGACAGTGATCATTAACTACTCTACCAATTTTAACATCATCTGCAAATTTAGATATCACGTCCTCTATCCCTACATCAATGTCGTTTATGAAAATTAAAAACAACAGTGGTCCTAATACTGATCCTTGGGGAACCCCACTTCTTACATCAACCCAATCTGAGGAATAGCTATTTATCACAACTCTCTGCCTCCCGCCCTGAAGCCATCCTGCTATCCATCTAAGGATTTTCCCAGTGATTCCAACCTCTTCTAGCTTATAAAGCAACCGCTAATGTGGGACTGAGTCAAAAGCTTTGCTGAAATCTAAATAAACAATGTCGAAATTATTCCCTAAATCCAGCTCATGAGTGACCCTTTCGAAATAGCGAAATAGATTTGTTAAACATTTTCCCTTTACAAAACCATGCTGAGTATCCTTGAGAATTTCAATCCAAATGATCCTGAATTCTACCCTTGATCATTGCCTCCATGATTTTCCCTACCACTGAAGTCAGACTGACAGGTCGATAATTTCCCACTTCATTCTTAGAACCACCTTTATGTATGGAGATACATTGGCATTTTTCCAATCCAAGGGAATCTCCCCAGAGTCTAGTGATGCGCGCATAATTAGCCTCAATGGTTCAATGCACTCACTTGCCGCCTCCCTTAAGATTATAAGGTATATTCCATCAACTCCAGGAGCCTTACTGGCCTGTAGGCTCGAAAGTTTTTTTCATTAAATAATCTTGCGAAATTTCAATATTTCGATGCAAAATAACTGTTGAGTTCATCTGCAACGGCAGCTGGTGTATTTAATACTATCGTCTTTCCCTTACGTAAAGGTTCGATCTGGTTTGTCCTGCTCTTCTTATCATTTATATATGTGAAGAATTCCGTATCCCCCCCCCCTCTTTGTTCTGTTTGCTAGCGATTTTTCATAAACCGCCTTTGCCCGTCGAACCTTTTCTGTGGCTCTATTACAGATCATCTTGTAGCTGTTATAGGCTTCAGTACTTTTTATTGCTCTGTAACTTTTCCCTTATATGGAGTATTATTTGTGTCCTAACAGGATATCATTTATTCTGTCATTTCACTTCGCCAAATTTTAGCGTTTGTTTATAACATCCGCGCTTCTTTCCCTCCCTTGCTGTATGCATAGAATTTGGTTTTTTATTTTTATTTATATATAATTATTCTAGCCGTTATTCTGCTGGTAAGCTACTAAATTGTAAGGTATAACCTGTTTGCATTACGGCCATGTGGCCCGTCTTTATGCCACATGGCCTTAATTAGCCATAACTGGTAGATGACAGTCGGAACTTCAACTAATTGTCGCAATGTACCTTTAGCTAATAATGCAATCTTTCTTCTTGGGTAAAGGTGATACTCTACCCAAATGGGATATAGATTGTGATGACCTATATACGGTGATCTCGCTGGCTCCTATGTGTTGTGAACGTGGGCCGGATAAAATTCCGATAGCTTTTGTCAGCAATCTTTGCACATCATTAATTTCTCTTTCATTACAGGAACAATACCAGAAGCCCTGCTTAGCAGCTTTCTTATTGCAATCTATAAAAGGATGATAAATCAGAATCAGCCAATTATCATCTCATTTGTACAAATAATAGCCTGGCTAAAATAATAGAAAAATTGCATTTCTTCAATTATCATCCTTCTTTAAACCTCACTTAATATGAAGAACATCACGATTTTATAAACGCTAGATCTACGTTAACAAATCATTTGAAATTTGACTTTGATTAAGAGTACTGTTAGAAAAAGGACAGCAGCAGGATGTCGTTTATCTTGACACTTCTATAGCCTTTGATTCTATAAATCACATCATATTATTAGATAAATTGCATCCTTATGATACCGTAACAATAATAGAGCACCTCAATATAAAAATACTGACCTATACAGAGACGTAGAATTTATACTCCAGTCAATTTTCTGGATACAAGTATCTACTGAAATTAGATGAATGACTACAAAATAAGGATTTAAAACTAAATCATTTAAAATACATTATAATTCATACTGTAAGTACATAAAGTTAAAATATGTTTTGAAATATGTTCTTGGCACTATTCTGATCCCCCTGACCATTCAGTTTATCACTTAGGTAATTTTTTTTTTTTTTTTTTTTACACCAGCAGTTATAAAAATCATATTAAATGCATTTATAAGAAATCAATGAGCGTAATTCAATCTATTTGAATATGTAAATCAATATATACAGAACAAATAAATACAGCATAATTTTACTAGATACCTTGCTGTAAACTAAAACTATATTTTACAGAAATTAATTACGTTGATAGGTTTAAAAAATTTGGGTTGAGTAATCTTGTGAATCGAAGAAAACTTTTAGACCTTTTCATTTTGTTAAGAACTTTTCTTTAACATCAGTAATGCATACCATAAGAATTCGTCTGTTAACCCCCCCCATCCATATTAAATAGAAACAAAGAATCATTCAAACCACAATATGCTAAATCTTACTAGTTATATTATCATTTTATCAATAGGACTAAGAGATTATGCTTCAACTAAAAACTGAAGTTATTCGACTTTAATAATTTAAAGTGTTTAGATATTGATTTTATTTGTTCTTTATTTTTAATATTATATGCTTGGATTATTTTGTTTAGCGTTACAGTATTTTGGTATTTTATATGTATTTCTTCTCCCTCAATCCGGATTTATTCTGTAAGGTTGAAGTTTAAATTTAAATATATATATATATATATATATGTTTGGATATCGAGTGGTGCTAGCCGTTGATAACATATGTTCATTGTATTCTTTTTTTTCATAATTGGTCTTAATATAATAATTTTATGTTTATATCTCTCTATACATTAAAAAAGTTTTCCTTCTAGTGATATTTATTCGAGCCAATGGGAGAGGAGGGTGGGGCAATTACATCACTACAAATGCGCAAGTAAATAATTACATTGTGATCTTCCATTGAAAGAGAAAGACAACTGCCTCCATAACGTTCACCAACCTCGTGCACGTGCTTCACTCTGTAATACATCACCACGCACGGCATTTGATGTTTCATTGTAATGTCAGCTGATGAAGGAACCCGATATAATTTGTATATTTATAAAAAGTTTAGTATTTTGTAAATATTTTAAATATATGTATAGTTTGTAAATATTTTAGTCCTGTTCTTTTGGATAAAACAATGTTCCTCATGCATTATGGAACCCGAAGCAAAAGGCCTTTTCCTAAGTGACATATGTAAAAAATTACATAATGATATTTTTTACCACCTTGAGAATGCCGCGTAGTGGGGAGCCAACGGGAGAAGAGGGCTGCAGGTCACGTGGTACAAATGGGCGGGACAATTCCGTCACTACAAATGCACAGGTAAATAATTACATTGGTCATTTGCTGATTAGATATCGATCATAGTGGCATACTGTTTGGGTAAGGTGCCACCTGTGGTTTCCCACATCTGTGCCATCAGTACTCGTATGATGAATACAGAACCTCTGTAAAAGCCAGAAAAGTGTTGTGCGTTGCATGTGTAGATTAGTGTTGGATTCTGTTGTTTGTGTTAACTTGGCCGCAGGGCCCCTAGTGGGAATCCACAGTACTCTGGCTGCTCTCCATCAGGGGTCGACTGAGCTTCCTGAGGGAGAACAAAAGAAAATAAAAAAGCATGAGTGAGAGTGAGGGAGATAGCTGAAGGATGGGAATTAAAGGGGGGAGGAAGAACATCAGTGCATTTCTACAGGTGAATTTTACATAGAAAGGTTTGACTTACTCTGTCATACCTCTACATTTTAAGTAGAAAAGCGTGTGCGGGGTTTGGTGAGCAGGACGCCAAGCCCCTAGTAATGCATTATTTTATTTGTTTAATATTTGTAGTACTAAATGCATTGTTTCAGTTCAGTGTCTGTTTCTTCTTTGTTTAACTGACTAGCCTAGTTTTTTTAGCTTGTAACCGTCCCTTGTTTGGCTCAGTCAAGTGCTATTCGGACTGTCGGTTCAAATCGCGTACAGCAAAATGTTGTTATTTTTTTCAAGCCTCTCGTAGCCTTTTACATTCTCTCTCTCTCTCTCTCTCTCTCTCTCTCCACACACACACACACACACACACACAGAGCTGAGTGGGTCAAGTGCCTGCCTGGCAACCCAAAGGTCGCGGGTTCGATTCCCGCCTCGGGCTTGGATCAAAGTACTGGAAAAACCTTGGGAGGTGCATTATGGCGACAGAAGCCTATGCGCCAACTACCAAAAAAAAAAAAAAAAAAAAAAAAAACACATACACTATATACATATACATAGAGAGATACCACTTAGCCCGGAAAATTACTTTGAAGTACTATACTGTAGAATTCTCAAAAATGTTGGTAATGCTGTCGCCATTCTTAACTGAGTTTATCAGCATAATCGTAATATGCAATCAGGGTTAATTATCACCAGAGGTTTATTATTATTATTATTAGCCATATGGCGCAAGGAAGCCTGAGGCTTATGCTGCACTAGCCAAAAAAAAAAATCCTGCGTTACCCTGGGAGAGAGAAATAGAAGGGAATCACCAAGAAAGAAAGGAAGAAAAGAATGATGATATTTAGCTCAGGACCCTGGGTTTGCCAAACCCATACTCACAAGATGTGAGCTCCCAGTTTATTACAGTTGTACTTATTTATAAGTATCATTTCTGCTTATGATATCCACCATTATAATACTTTTTTTATGCAGAAAAAAAAAATATTTTATACTTTTTTCATACTCATGCCCCACCAGAGTAGAAACGAGGGCGGGGGACGAGAGAATCGTTCCCCTGGGAAGTAGGGTTTAAAGGTGAAGGGGGTAGGGTGCCCTCTTCAGGCTGCCCAAAGGCTTTGGCAGCTAGGCTGCGGTTTGTTCTCTCTATTCCTGTCCACTTAGTTCAGGTTGGGACGCTTAATAGGGTAAGCCTCATACTTTTTCTCCTTTTCTTCTTTTCCGTTCATTCTCTTTTCTTCCATAGTTTTCTTTTACAGGAGTTGTCTCTGTGTTATGCAATTTTTTATGATACTGTCCTATCAGTGTCGATGTATGTCAATTAACATCTTTCTCCTTTTGAAGAGGTCCTGTGCATACTGGGGAAACGCTTGGTACTCCTCTTCCTTGTCAATGAAGTGATATTCAAGTCCTTTGGGGAGGTAATGGATTTTAGTGATGAAGGTGCATCTAAGATCTTCGTATTGTGGGCAGTCGTAAAGCATGTGGTTCCAGTTTTCGACCTCTCCGCACATGCAGTTTGGGTCATCGGTGAGGCCAAAGCCGAACAGTTTCTGGTTGAAGGGTCATGTTCTGTGAGTAATGAGGTCAGCTGCAAGCGCAGGAAGAACCAGCCCGGTTGCTTTGGGTATATTTTGTTCAGTTCTGGAAAGAATTTATGAGTGATCTCGCCTTTTTCGTCTCTGTCCATCTTTGCTGCCACTCCTGAAGGAGGCATGTCTGTAGTCGGGCTCTTTCCGTTTTTTGACTGCTTGCTGGGTTGATTGTGAAGTCCTGATGATATGTGGCCACTCCCTTTGAATACAGGTAGAGCAGTCCTGCTTTCACAGCTTCTAAATCCGGGGGGAGTGCGCCAGCAAGCACCTGCAATGCAGTTGTGCTTACCGTGCAGCAAGTTCATGTGGTTGTAAATAGGATGGTCCCTATGTGCCATGTCCAGGATTTTCTTATTGGTTACTAGTGATGTTTTGGTGTACCATACTGCAGCTGCATAGATAATTGCTGGGATGAAAGTTGACTTATAATATAGCATTAGGGTTCGTTTTTTCAATCCCCAATCCTTCCTCGTAATCGTATCCCCTAGGGCTAGGATTACTAGGATATCTTCTTATATTCATTCTTATGTATTTTAGTGGGGTATGAAGGATAGGTTATTATCTAAGATAACTCTCAAGTACTTCATTTGGTTGGTGAGTTTGATGGTCAGGCCATTTATTTTTTTTGGGGGGCAGACCCTGTACCTGAACAGTATCTTTCAGCAAGATGGATGTGGTTTTCGTCGGTGCAATTTTTGGCTGAAGTTGATGGGTACTGCAGCTTCTCTCAGTCTGCTCAGGATGCTTGGCCACCAAAGTGAGTCGAACGCTTCGGTGAAATCGACTGAAATGAATAATAGATATTTTTTCTTGCACTCTTGTGCTTTCCTAAGCAGATCTCCAAGGGCATACACCGTAGAGGATCTGGCTTAAAGCCAAACTGATTTTTAGCTGCCAGGTTTGCCCTTTCGTAGTGGTTCTGTATCCGCATGTGGAGCAGCCTCTTGTATAATTTACTGACCACTGAGAGCAGCGCAATGGGTCTGTATGATGCTGGACATTCTGGGTCCTTAGTAGAGCTTTTGAAAATTAGCTTGGTGTTTGCAGTTTTCCACGCCATAGGGAATTTCCCTGTTTCCAAACATCTGTTGTAGAGGGTGAGTAGGATTTGCGGGGAAATTTCTACTGTTTTTTTTTCAATATTCCGGTTCGATCATATCAAGTCCCGGGAATTTGCGGTTTCTGATCCTGGTAGCAGCCGCGCAGTTTCTCATGGTGAAGGTGGGTGATATATTTTTCATTTTCTTCGCAGATTTTGTTTTTCTTGCAGAGTTAGGGTCGCAAGTTCCCTGAAAATTGTGTCGAGTATGTTACCCATCGATTACTCCCAAGTGGTTGTATAGTCTCCTTGCGGGGTCCTGGTTGTGCTGATCACCCCCCCCCCCCCGGGCAGTTTGTTTGTAGTCACCTTATAAACTACACCCCAGGGGTCAGTGCTTCTTTACGTGGATACCAGACGTTCTCAGGAACGCTTCTTGCTTTTCTGTATTTTGTTCGTATAGCGATTTCTAGCTTCTTGCTAGCGCTGTCTTAAAGCCTCCACTTCATGTGTGGGCCATGTCCTACGGGCTCTCTGGAAATCTTTTCTAGCTTTTTGCATCTGGTGTCGAAGCATAGCTATTTCTGAGGTCCACCAGGGAACAGCAGCAGGTTTTGAGTTTTTTCTTTTGATTGTTCGATCGCTAATGTTTTGGATCAGGTCTGTGGTTCCCCTCAGCAGATCATCTGGGTCATTCTGTGAGTTTATACTGGAGTAGGTTTTTGAATGACATCCAGTCCGCTTTGGCAACTGCATACCTGTTTTTCTGTTGGTTTGTTAGTGTTACTGTTGTCAGTTGTCTGAATATTTTAAGGTGATTGCACGGTGGTCTGAGGTAGTCCATGCCTCCTCCACCCTCCAGTCGGCCACAAATCCCGCCAAGTTCCTAGTGGCTAGGGATACATTAGTCGTGGTCTCCCAGAGGATGTTGCAAAAGGTTGGCAAGTGGTGAGGTTGATTTAGTACTGCCAGCTGTGATCCTGCCAAGTAATCCTCGAGGAGTTGACCATTCCGGGTTCCTCGCCTGCTGGTGTAGTACTGTGCCATGTCAGAGATCGACAGTTCACGTTAGTTCCTATGATGATTTTTTGGTTTCGTAGGGTGTCCTGCAGGCATCGAAGGTAGTCAATTGCAATCTGTCGGTTGTCCTGGTCTACAATAGAGTACCACAACGTAGAGGTTTCCTAAGGCTGTATTTAGCTGGGCACAGGCTTTCCATTTCAGCCGATAACATTTCAACTATAATTGTCGTGTTTACCAGAACTGTTGTATAAAAGTTGCAGATGCTCATTTTGGAATATTTTGAGAGCATCTGTCAAATATTATTTAGCTTTGCCTTAACTATTAATAAATATCTATTGTTTATATTTCTATTTGTTGTTGTTTGTTTATTATTTGGTTTTTAGGAGATTAGCAACTAAGGCCATATTGCTCCATGGATATGCGGTGTTCATTCCCTGACTTTTCCGCATCCTCCGTATTTGGTGGGCGCGGGCTTGAACCCCGGTCTAATCAAGAAGCGTGTGCTACGCACTGCTGCTGCTGCTCCTGCCCACCTGGCTACAGAGGCGCCATTTCTATTTGTGAAGCTGGTCATACATACCATCGCGAAAAAGGGTTAGAAATGTGAAATTCCTAAGTGACGCACTTTCTTTGAACACCAGTGTACTGTGTGTGTGTGTAGTGACACATTACTCCCGTCAAGAGCATTCCAATTACTGGCGAGTTTTGCCACAGTCGTCCAAGACCTCGCCGGCGGTTCGTGGGTTTTCCTCGGACCACTTTCGGTAGGTACTAACCACGGCTGCCCGTGAGCAGTGGCGGATTACCCATTAAGGCAATGAGGCACGTGCCTAGGGACCCCAGACTTTGGGGGGCGCCCAAGCCAAGACATTTTCCTATAGTGTTCTAAAATAGATTAATGTTTTCAGTAAACATCATAAAAATCTTGATTAATTTAAGCGAAAATTTAAGTAAAAAATTCAAAAGTACAAAATTTCATTTATTTGCCACCTAACTTTTATTTATTTTTTTTTATTATTATTTTTTGGGAGGCCCCCCAAATATAATTTGCCTAGGGGCCCCAACTATCCTTAATCCGCCACTGCCCGTGAGCATCCCACCAGCCATGCCGTTTGGGATATGCTCTGACCCAGTCGTCTGGCCATTACAATTTGGCCTTTGTCAAACTCGCTTAAGTCCGCTGCCTTTCCCATCTGAAGAACAAGAGTAACACTGATTAACGGAGCTCAGTATCAGGTGTTTTTTATACCGTGTCCCGACCCGCACACGCGCCGTAGTTCACCTGCAGTTGCTACGATTTGCACAATGACTCGCTGGTCATAATGTTTTGGCTCATCGGTGTATGTCTCTGTAGGTTATACTGTCATAAAAGCCAGAAATTTCAAAACAGCCAATACTAGATTTCCAATATTATCAAGCCGAATTATATTTCGAAAAAAAAAAAAAAAAAAAATGGCTTTTAAAAAATAGATATACATGTAATTGCATAATTTAAAAATATAATTGCAGCGATAAAGTTCATTTTCTTAATGATTAATATGACAGCTACTCGTTATTAATTAAAGTAATTATTTACAGAGGTGTATTGCTAAAAAAAATAGTACCGGAACGCTCGTCGATTAACTACAAATAGTTGCGTAGGCTTTTTTTTTTCATTTGCAAAAATAATAAAAGAGTAGAATATTTGTTCAGTATTTATTTATAACTATTAATTAAAAATTTCAAAAGTAAAACACAAAAGACAAAAAATTTTTAAAATTAGAGAAGAAAAAAAACGAATACAAAAACTCCAAAATAATATAAAGAATATTGTTCAGAAGAATTATAGAAATTCCCATACAGGATCGATTACGTATTCTTGTGTGACTGCTCTTTTTGCTTGTTAGTCAACAGCAGAACGATGAGACCGCAACCAAGTTCGGATATAAATATTTGCATTCCATAATTCTAATGGTGGACGGTGTAGTTTAATAAACAACAAACATTTCGGAAAAAGTACCGGAACGTCGTTCCTGCGCGTTCCGGCTGGAATACAACACTGATTATTTCTCTTCTGTTCGTGGGCTGTTATTCTATTTATCGGCACTGCTGCTGAACATGTGGGTGCAACATTGCTAGCGTTTTTAAAGGAGGCGCTCTACTTGCATTTATTCTCCAGCTATGTACACAATCGGAATACAGAGGGTAATAACCCCCAGCAGTACCTTAGCTGGTTTGTTTATTTGTTTGCGTGATCTTTAGAGCTACGTGTCCTTAATCCACTTCCAGTTGAAGTACTCGACCTCGATTACAGGCGAATCCTATAGGTGTCTTTCTACAGATGCTCGATTTTCGTAGCTTCAGTTTCCGTACGAGCATTTACAGGAAATCCCATTGAATGGGCTCCTGGAACGAACAGCTTTTTTTTTTTTGACATGTTGATTTACCCGAATTAACATCATTGCAGATAACCATGTGTAAATTAAATATTGAAATCTGTTATTAAAACGTCCTCAAAACTCACATAAAGGCCTTAAAACTCACAAAATTAAATATTGAAATCTGTTATTCATATTAATTCCAGAAAGGCAAAATACCAGGTTATTTTTATGTGAAAATGCATGGGCTAAGCTTGTGGTTTGAAATGCGTTCCAGTTAACAGTAATTTTAATTGAAATTATACATATGTTTGAGCGCACTGTTTTTAAGAAACTAGAGCCTTCGCCTTGGAATGTATTATTTGGAAACACTAGGTAACAAATACTGAACCTTCCCTTGGTTAGCTCATCCAGGACCGTAATTGTAATGGCGCAAAGGAGCGCCTCTTTGTCCAGAACCTGAAATAATTAAACGTACCTCTGCAAATGATCAATTATGTGCTAATACATAATTGATCACTTGAACATAGTGCAAAATTTAATATACAAAAGAACATAGTGCTTTTTAACATAGTGCAAAATTAAAATATGTATGAAAAACAAGATTTCAATATTAGTATCGTTTGTCACTGCGGGCGCAGATTACTATGCAGGTTAAGACGAAAGCAAACGTAAAATGTTAAATGAATAAATGCTCTTTATTGTACAACTGTTGTGCGAAAAACGGAAAGGATTAACATGTAAGATATGTAAATAATAAGCAAAATAATCAAAACATATAAAGAATTATTCAATATAACATGAAAATTGTGACATTTATACAAAACAAGAATGAAAAATGAGAATTATACAATACTTTCACGATATTTTTTTTTTATATTACTGGCGAATCTCTTGGGATCGCAGCCTAGTTCCAGAATGATGGAGGGAAGTTGTTTAGTTGAGAACTTGTCCGTTATGCTGAGCCTGTTGCTATGACAGATAACTGCAGGTTTTGACCTAAGTATAGGTGATAGCACCTGCTATGAACATTGCTCCTAGATGTTTGGCTCAGAGAAAACGCAGGCAAACATTTTCTTTGTGAAGATGATTCTTCTCTGCTGATTATTTGTAGGCAATCGATTTAGCAGGGAATATTCATGTGTTGTTGAGGCGGATCCCAGGGTTTCTCCCATCAGCCGCAGTTGTACATCTTGTGTAGAAGCTTACGCCAAAACCAGCCATTTTTATGTAGTGTGTTGGATGTGTAAGTGTAGTCATATGGTATGTATGTTCGTGTCAGACAGCATCTGGGATTTCTCCCATCTCCGCTGTAGTGATATGGTGTATTGTTATGTTTTCGGCCGGTACCTGACTCTTAGTAGATAGGAAGTAGCAACACTGGTCACCACGTCCCATCCCCGCCACGTGGAGGCCACCAGGATCTATTATCACCTGCTGGACTAGAGCTGGAGAGGTAGGAAAGAATAGAAGAGAGGAGGATAAAACAGAGGAACCCTCCAATATTTAGAAGGTATAAAGGAAGGTAATAAAGGAAGGAGAGGTGGAGAAGTGGACTGACTTCTCATGCTATGGGAAATAATCCCATCCTAGAAGCTAGGATCAGCAAGATTTCTTGAGATATAATTATGTCTAATCTCTTGCACCAGGCGCTTCCTCGAAGAAACAAGTTTTTTTATTTATGTATTTATTTTGTTTTATTTATTTATTACCATTTATTATTATTTTTTTTTACCCCAATCACGCTATAAACAGGTTCCACGTCTTCAGAAGAACACCAAAAATTTACACTATACAAATTTGTATACAGGAACACGTTCAATATCCAGCAGGGTATATTTGATTACAGTGAGTATTCAATCATTATCAACTCCTGAAAAAATTATTCGAAATTAGCAAGTCTAAGCTCCTCTCTTCTTTTAAAAGCACGTGAGGCAAAGGTGTTCAGTGCTATAAATGCTGCTTGAGATCGGATAAGCACAGGTTTATTTCCTATTGTGAAGGTATTCGAAACAAGCTGCAGTTCATGCCTGTAGTCCTGCTAATATTGACAATCGAAAATAATGTGGTCAATACTCTCTTCCTGTCCACAGAGACAAAGTAGGGTAGGAGACAATCCTAATTTGAATAATTTGCTGTTAATACTCCCGTGACCTGTGAATAAAAATGTACCATGCAAGCCAGGTGCAAACCACAAAGATTCTCTCTTCCTGAACTCCTTCACCGATGGTAAAAACTCTCTGGTCACGGCACCAAGTTCCGAAGCTGACCAGTCTCTTTGCCATTTATCTACATAAATGGAACCAAGCCTTCTTTTCTCAGAGGTTAAAGAAACATCTAGGTCGAGTAGCACATCATCCAAAGTAACAGGTATTGATTTCTTCAGGTGATACATCATATATCTGGATTGTATTTCATAATGTAGAGGTGATTTTCCCAATAACACCTGCAAACCATAGTAGAAGTGGTTCTACACGGCCGTGACATCATCAGGAGGGCAGCACGCTGGGCCTTCAGAAGCTGTTTCATAATTGCAGACTTATTGGCCCTATGTCCCCACGCTCCAGCTGCATAAGCAGTGATAGGTAAGAAAACACAATTATAGTATAACCTGAGTGAATGGCCTCTCAGGCCCCATTCCTGCCTGGTTACCTGTCTCAATCTGGATAAGAAAGACTTACACTTCTCTTATGACAGAGGCAGAAAACTTACGGCATCATCAAGTTGAATACCTAAATATTTTGTAATGGCAGTATATTTAATATTCTGCCCTCTATACTTTACGAGTGGCCGACGTTCTCTATATAATTTTCCTTTTAAAAGCATCTGCGATGTTTTAGTTGAAACTTTTTAGCATTAGCATTAGTAGAGGCATTTGATGCAAGAAAGCAAGCTTATGCAGCATCAGCCAAAAAAAAAAAAAAAAAAAAAAAAGAAACCACTTCCACTTCACCCCTCTGTTCGTTCAAAATACCTGTACAGCTGAGCCTTAAACTTATTTAGGCTATCAACTTCCACGACAAGGGATGGAAGTCTGTTCCACCAACCAACCACCCGCTGGCTAAAGGCAAATTTCCGCACGTCTATCCTACATCTGTCTTTCCTCAATTTGAATTTATGCCCTCTCAGGTGATTATTCTGAGCGAGAAACTTGCAGTTTGTGAATTGCAGACTAAGTTGAAGTTCTTGTAAGATGCAGTTAGCTGTGTCTTCCAGTTTCTTCCTTGAATTTCCGCGGACAAGGATGGTAAGATCGTCTGCATGGTGAGCCATGCAGACGATCAAATTTCCTGGTGAGCCATGAATCAAACTCAACATTCCAACACAGGGGACCAAGAATTAATCCCTGTGGGCAACCTCTTGTAACATGTCTAGAGACCTGTTTAGTAAAACTCTTAACTATGATAGAGTGCTGGTAAAAATAGCGTGTAAGTTATTTGAAGATTAGTCTAGAAACCTCGGTCTCTCGGAACCTCTTCAGAGTACTCTGCCACCAAAGGGTGTCAAAGGCCCCTTGGAAGTCCACAAAGAGGCCAAGTAGGTATTTTGTATCAGTTTCCTTTTGCAAAGTAAGGAGTCTGGCAATTGCATCCTCAGTCCCCTTACCACGAGTAAAACCAAATTGATTCTGATATGATAATGCTATTATTGATGTGAATAAATAATAGTCGATTAGCGTTCACTTTTTTCCAGTGTCTTGCCCATAACTGGTAGCAAGGCAATCGGCCGGTATGAAGCCGGGTCGTCCTCAGGTTTCTTCGGATGTTTAAGGAGTATCTTAAGATTTGCAATTTTACAGGCTTTAGGAAAAATTCCATGTTGCAGACAAGAATTAAACAGCTTGAGAATAAAAGGAGAGACAACTTTCCAGGCTCTTTTGAGGACGTCCACTTCAAGACCATCAAAACCTGGACATTTCCCAGAGCGCTTGAATTTATTGCATTATCTACTTCTTCAAATGTGAAAGGAGGCTCTCCAGACTGTCCAATATAAGTCGAATTTTTAGATTTATTTCCACTTGCTCAGGGAGCTCACACGTTCCATCGTCCTGGTGTATGATTACATAAAGAATTCTATTAATAGTAGACGTCCACGAAAGGGTGCCCTGATTCTCTGCAGTTTTAATGAAGCAAACACCTCTCCAGGTGGGATCTTGTTACTCAGTAACTTGTACACTAGTCCCCAGGGATCAGCATTTCTTATATCATAACAGATATAAGCTTGCTTATATCTGTTTTTTTACACCAGTATTTTCAGGGATGAACGGGTTCTATTCCTTTTTGCTCTCTAAAATTCACGTCGTGTTCGCCTAGTTAGCGATTTCATCTATTTAGCAGAGAACAATCCTGGCAGCTATTTAAGTCAGCAAAATTCCGAGGAATAGATTTTTTTTTTTTTTTTTTTTTACATTCTTGGGAACCGCGGAGGCCCGGATTTCGTTGCCTTTGAAGATTGCTAGATTGGTGGCACTGATGAAGTTCCGTACTGTGGAGATAACTTTAACATGCAGAAGTGTGTTTTGGAGATTCAGCGAAGCTTAGCAAACCATGACTGCAGGCATATACTGTAGATGGTTATGGAAGGAGAGCTTGCTGTTCTTGTACAAGAATTCGACAAACCCTCGAAATCAAATAATAGATACTAACATATCATGATGATGCTGAAATCTTGTTTTCCTTACATTTTCTTTTCTTCTTCTTTTTGCAGTATGTTAGATTAAATATATTCCAAAATATGTGAAACTCCACGAAAGCTCTGCATCGCAATAAAAGTAGACAGTGCCAACGTTCTGTTAGGTTGATTAATTAATTGGAAGAGGGGGGGGGTCTACGTGATTGTGCATCATTGTGCGCTAATGAATTGATTGAGAGTACACTATTATATCATGTGGTAGATTTAAGTAATTTATTACTGATATGCCACAATTCTCAACGATTGAAATACCTCAACGCCAAATACTTAAACAGCTGTGGCTACATTTCGGGAACTCACTATATCCTATCTTCAGGCCTCAGGGGTTAGAATATTGGTTTGAGGTACAGTTTTCTAGAAAGTTTTAAAAAATTCTATTAATAATCTAATTAAAGAATTACTCAATTCATTCAAAGCCTTGACTACTTCAATCAGATCTATTTTCAGGTGCCTAGAATCCAAATGCTGCAGTTTGCAGGAATGTTGGTTTGAGGTACAAATTTTCTAGAAAGTTTTAAAAAATTCTATTAATAATCTGATTATAGAATGTAATGTAATTATTTAACATAATTAGATTATGAATAAAATTTTGCAAAGCTCTAGAAAATTGTACCTCAAACCAATGTTCTGACTCTACAGACCTGAAGATGGGAAACAGTGAGTACCCGAAATGTAGCCAGAATTTGTTGCATTGAAGTGTTTTAATCGTTCAGAATTGTAGCATTTCAGTAATAAATTACTTAAATCTGTCACGTGATATAACACTTTCACTCTTAAATAAGTCTCATTAGTTAATCATAAAATCCTAAGTGAATATATTACTTGTTTCTCTTTGTGAAATAGCTATTACGCTATTCAATAGTAATTCACTTTTCACGTCATGAAAAATGCATCTCACAAGCATAATTTGATAGAGAAAAAAAAACTTAGCCAGACTCACTGTCTTCACCACATTGTAAGGCAGCTTATTCCAATGTTCAACATGCGGCCCATAGGTGAACTTCATCAGGTCCAATCTTCTGTTATTCCCTGAGATTTTATGTTTATGTTCGCTGGAGAACAAACCTTCATCATTCATTTTACTCAATCCCTTTAGTACTTATAATCCTCAGTCAGATCTCTCCTTAGATGTCCGGTTACCAGACTCTGCAGTCCACACTTTCTAACCCGTTTCTCGTATGTGCATCGCTTTGCACTCATCACCAATCTAGACGCCCTTCTCTGAATCCACGACCTTCTCCCTACTTGTAAAGGTTCTAGAAATGAGACAGAACACCAAGTGCTTTCCTAGTCCCTATCTTTACATTGCCTGGAAAATTTCATGCAGATTGAGTCATAACACCCAAGTCTTTGTCTTGCACCACTTTTACCTCCCTTCTCCCCCATCTTATATGTGGTCAAATTACTGTTCCCCAAATGCATAACCACACATTTAGAAGCATTAAACTTGAGTTGCCATTTTTCGGATCGTATATGCAATCGATCCAAGTCTTTTTGAAGTAACATGGCCTGACTCGGATTGTTAGCCACTCTTCCTACCATTCGAATTTCCCCCTCTTGGGTAGCATAGTTGGTAGAATCACTGTCCTCCTCACACCGGGTAGAAAAGACCTGAGTTCGAGTCTCGTCGATGATGCGAGGAACATTTATGGATCTTTTTCAAAACGTGGCTGAGTTAGTCGGTCTCAGAGAGTGTAGCATGTTTTTTTCTCCCGGAAACTCTGGTTTTTCGTCCAGCAAACAGAAAATCGACCACAGAACATACACAATTTACAGACGGTATATAAAGAGCCATATGGCCATATTTGCCGATGCTCCTAAAAAAAAACCCAACAACAACCTTCGAAACACCAGCAAACTTGATAACATACGGGGAATATCCTTGTTTAAACTCCGGCACGACCACCAAGACAGAGGAGTTTATGTTTACTGTATTATGTTTAAAAAGCGTAAAAAAAAAAAAAAAAAACTGCAGCAAATTATCAACCCACTGCAGGATGGAAGCCTCCTCAACAATTCATGCTGGGGGAAATGGACCATAATCTGCCACGTTGGTCCAGTGCGGGTTGGCAGATCGACCGTATTTAGTAGTCAGGGGCTTGAACCCCGGGCTACTCAAAGAGCGTGTGCTACTGCACTCCCGCTCCTGACCACTCGGCTACGGAGGCCTACAAAGCCTCCCTAAAGGCTTAAAAAGCGTAGGTAACTACAAATAGTTACTTACTCTTTTTTTCATTTGCAAAAATAAATAAGTCAAAGATTAGAATATTTGTTCAGTATTTATAACTATTAAATAAAAATTACAAAAGTGAAAAACAAAGACAAAAAATTAAAAAAATCAGAAAGAAAAAAAAAAAAACGAAAACAAAAACTCCAAAATAATATAAAAAATACTGTTCAGAGGAATCATAGAAATTTCCATACAGGATCGATTACGTATTCTTGTGTGACTGCCCTTTTTGCTTGTTGGTCAACAGCAGAACGATAAGACCGCAACCAAGTTCGGACATAAAAATTTGGATTCCATAATTCTAATGGTGGACCGTGTAGTTTAATAAACAACAAACTGCCACATGTTCGACAAGAATACGGGATCTTTTCTCAGTTAATATTAAATTCATACTGCTGAAGCCACGCCCGCATTCAGAAGAACGGCAAGCTATAATTTTGGAATAAGTTTTTAAATGTTCCAAATCTGTAGGCACGCTACGACCACCATTAGCTAAATAATACCTGTAGGCACGCTACGACCACCATTAGCTAAATAATACCTGTAGGCATTCAAACATTTTGTGAAAGATAAATTAAAACATTTACAGAGAGATTCTATTTCATTTTCTCCAAATCCAAGATCAATTTTAGATGGCCATTCGCTTGGTTCAAGAATTCGCAACTCTTTTATAATGTCTGAAGTTGAAATTCCTTCAGTAAATTCAGTAGAATCTGTACTAACGCTCAGCCTATGCTTCATATTAATAATACTGTTTAGAAATTGATTTCTATGGATTAATGTTACTTTGTTGTTGTCCGTTAATGTTACTGAAAATAATTGCATTTTTTCGATAGCATCTGAGGCTTCTAACAACTTTTTTCCTTTTTGAGGATCTTTTAAAAATTCCAAGTAGCGAATTGTACCACGAATCAATTTGTCTGCATATACTATTGTCGTATCTCTTTTTTGCAATGACTCTGAAAGAATCGATAGCTCACACAATACATCGTACATCAGGGCTAAATTTAGAACAAACTGTTTGGATGAAATTCGTTTATATAATCCATTGAACATTGATTGTTCAGTTTTGTTTCGGTTGTTATCTTTACTGGCATTTTCAAAATGATGGCATAAAGATGCAAAATTTTTCCAAACTGCTGATACGGTCCTAAAGGAGCTGGCCACCCACCCACTTTACATTAAATACCCGTCCAATCTTTTTAACTTCTTCGCCGATGCTGGTAGCGCATGCTTCTGTTTCTCTCTGATTTTTTGGAGATTGACTATACAACGTGTACAGCTTGTCCATAAATATTTGAAAATGGTTAATTCCATGAACTTCTGATATTGCATCTCCAACTGATAACTGAAGCCGATGATTTAAACAATGCCATATGATCAAATTTGGATATTTTTGTAATAATTTATTTCCAACTCCAGATTTTCTGCCCAACATAACACTTGTCCCATCGCTGGTAAAAGAAATTAAATAGTGTTTTAAATAATTGTCGTCAAATCCGTATTTTTCAAGACATTTTAAGAGACACTCTGTTATTGTGAAAGCTGTTTGATCTGGCAGTTCGATTAAATCAAGAAACAAGTAATGTGGATCTTTCATTTTATTAGTTTCACATTTTAAAACAATAATCAGAGTAGATTTATTGCTTAGAGTGGTAGACTCATCAATGAGAATTGATGTTTCCACGTTATGTCCACAATTTGTTGGCACAATTTTAATTTCATTTACCTTGCGAAATGCTCTATCATATTAGTAGCACTTAATCTTGAACGCAAACCGTGAGCAATAAGAGTGCGCATTCAATTCTTGAAGTTGTAACAACTGTCAATTGTGCACTTTTATCTTTTCCATTAGATAATACCACTGCCAAACTCCATTCCTTTTAAATGCTAACTCCCTGTGTTTTAAATGGCCCTAATTTTTTTACAGCAGCACAAGTCAAACATCCTAATTTTCCGGCGTCGCATGTAAGCCAAGGATATGCTTTTTTCTTCTCAGTCCACATGTCAGCATTCCAAACGTGGGGCCAATTAAATTTTAATTCTGTGTTACTGTTTCTCTCATCTTTAGATCTTGATGGAAAAGAAGAGGTCATGTCGTTATCATTTCCACATTGTTGCACATTTTCTTGCACAGTTTTCAGTTTTTTTTTCAAGAAATCTACTTAATGTTGTTTGCTTGCGTTTTTCGCTCATTTTGTATTTAATGAAAATTTCTTCTTTTAATTTTTAAATACTGAAATTACGTAAATTTAAATTTATATATTTAATCCCGTA
Organism: Mastigoproctus giganteus; assembly: GCF_048544385.1. Taxonomy (NCBI): domain Eukaryota; kingdom Metazoa; phylum Arthropoda; class Arachnida; order Uropygi; family Thelyphonidae; genus Mastigoproctus; species Mastigoproctus giganteus. The sequence goes on from NC_143575.1 coordinate 144,776,266, forward strand.
AATATTAATTTTTACCTTAGAATAAACAGTAATAAATAAATTAATTAATCTAATAGTAGAGATCGGTCATAAACTCACATGTACATATTATACATATATGAATATTAAAAAAAAAATCCTGTACGTCGTTCTCCAGAAGACTATATGATCACGCCACATCGACTGTACAGTAACCGAATCAGACTTACGGTTCACAGAATAACAAGTTCAAGCGTTCAACTCATGGTGAATCAAAATGCAGCGTTTTTTTTTTTTTTTTTTTGTTGGTAGTTGTTGGCGCATCGGCTTCTGTGGCCATAATGCACCTCCCAAGGTTTTTTTTGCAGTACTTTGATCCAAGCCCGAGGCGGGATTCGAACCCGCGACCTTTGGGTTGCCAGGCAGGCACTTTACCCACCCGGCTAGCAATGCAGCGTTCACACGTATCACAGTATATCTCATTCGTTGGATCTCTTTATCTAACACATTGTACTCTAGTAACAAACGTTCAAGTTTCATTGCGAAATTTATATTTTTGTTTTTAAATAAATTTTTAAAGAAATCTATTAATTTCAAAGATTACTATTAATATATATTTTTAGTAGCAATGGGTAAAATAGATATTATTTCTCCCTCCCCTTTGATTACGCCATTGTTTCTTAATATCAGGTGTATAAATTTATTGATTTTCTTTTATGACATTTAGAAAAAAGTACTGGAACGTCGTTCCGGTCCGAATACACCAGTGGCAACCACTCACGAATGGTGTGGGCAGTGTATGGAGTTGCGTTGTCGTTCAACAAAATCACGCCACTTGTCAGGAGTCGTGGTCGTTTGCGTCGAATGTTGACTTTCAGTTTTTCCAACGTTGCACAGTAAAGCTGTGCATTGATTTTTACTCCCTTCAGCAAGAAATCCACCACAACACAACACCCGCCCGATGTCGATCTTCAATGTCAACACGGCCCGCTTTAAATTCATTGCACCAAAAACACACCTGTTTCTTTGTCATCACCTTTTCGCAATACACAGCAACCAGTTCACGGTGAATGTCACTTGGTGAAAACCCTTTTGCTTGCAAAAAGCGAATAACTTCACGAACACCTGTTTTGGACCACACTCTCACGGTAGCCGCCATTTTGCAGTAACTAAAATCTGCTGTGAGGCGACAGTACCGCAGCACTGCACTGGCAGTCTTTTTGAACGTTATTAACAGGTATATCTGTCCACCATGTTTCATCTCATTCCCTTTTACTCTTATTAAGAAAAAAAAAAAAAAAATGTGTTGCCTTACTTTTCGGAAACCTCTCGTATACAGCATTGGCTGAACCATGGCTTACTAGGACTCTAGTAGGCTATGACTGAACTACGGTTTTCGTTATTTATTTCAAGTTACGTTTTTGGTGCGTTAGCATATATGCATAATGCGCCTGTTATCCTTGACATATCCGTTTGAATGTAATAACTCGGCACATAGTGGATAGATATTCATGAAATTGTATATTTGGACCTTTTAGAAAAGATTTGGCGAGCAATCTCAAATTTCAGATTTTGTCACATAACCCTTCTGTCTACTGCAAGAGCAAATGTATTGCACTATTGTAAAGGCGATCTAATTTTTTTTTTTTTTGGAAATGTCTACATTATGCATGGTCAGCTGCTCTGGCTTTGATAGTGAACAAAAGTTCTCTTCGTTCTTCGCTAATCTCCTTTTGCTTTTGCATACATGCGTAATGTGCCTGTTTGTCTGCACTATGTCCGTCCGCTTGTAATAACTCGACTCCTAGTGGATGAATTTTCATAAAATTTTAAATTTGGCTCGTTTTGAAAGGTTTGCCCAGCCATTCCAAATTTTTTAAATTTGATCAATAGATAGAAATCCGGAAATTATTATTTCTTTGGCCGTCTGTCTGAATGTAATATCTCGATTCCCAGTAGATGGATTTTTATGAAATTTCTGTTTCCTCTTTTAGAACGATTTGTCGAGGCATCCCAAATTTCTCTGAAATCGGACTAATAGAAATTCGGCAATTATTAATTATTATGGGTTTTTAATTTTTTTTTTTTTATACATATTAGATAGGCCAACGTTTCCCAAATGGTGTTCAGCGGAACCCTGGGGTTCCGTGAGGTAAAATTAAGGGTTCCGCGAAAAAAAAAAGTTTTTTTTTTTTTAAATTTACACGTTAAAAGTTAAAAATATTGTAGGTACGTTTATATCTAGCGGACGAGACAATATTTGGGCCAGGTCTCTTTAACTGCACAGATTGTGTACTAAACTGCCTTTGTAATTGTAATCCAGAACTTTCACATTACATCGACTGTATACTACCGCACCTACCTATCTAAATATTAGGAAACGATGCGCAAACGGCTGTGGTTCGTTACGCTCCGTGTTTGGATCCATATTTCGCCTGGTGGGAAACCGCCCTCAGTTTTAAGCGAAAGCTTGAAGAATATGACAAGGCTGAACGATTCATGACAAAAAAATTTAAAACTGAAACCGAAAACGCCACAGAGGCTTCTTACGGAGTGAGTTATCGCATAGCACCCGCTGGAGAAGCACACAATTGGGGAATCGCTAATAAAACCACGTGCAAAAGATATAGCGTCGTTTATAGAGGAGTCGTGTAAAAAAGGTGAAGCTGTGCCACTTTCCAAAAACAGTTTCGCGTTGTATTCGTGATCTTGCTGATGACATCCAGACAGAATTCATTTCTCGGCTGCATCAATGTGATGCAATTAGACGAGTCCACTGATGTTGCAGGTCTTGCAATTTTTCTGGTTTTTGTAAGATATGATTTTGACAAAGGGATTGAAGAAGACTTGCTTCTATGGGAAAGTTTACAAACTCATACCACTGAGTATGAGAACATCTTTAACTGTATCCGTAATTTTATGAACACACACATACACAGTATAAGTTGGGACAAATGTGTTGATGTGTGCAGTGATGGCGCCAAAGCAATGGTCGGAAAAGTGGCAGGTGCTGTGACACGAATAAAAAATGTAGCAAAAAACTGCAGCAATAGTCACTGTGTTCTTCATAGACATTCACTGGTAGCTAAAAATATTTCAATCACACTTAAAACTGTGCTAGACGAAGCGATCCAGATTATTAATTTTATTAAAATTCGACCATTAGAGTCACGAATATTTAAATTTATATGTGAAGATATGGGTAATCACCACTCGATCCTGCTTTTGCATTCAGAACTCCGGTGGCTATCACGAGGTAAAGTCCTCGTTAGCATGTTTGAATTGCTGCAAGAGTTGTTGGCATATATTCTGGATCATAAATTTCGATTATCTGATCGATTAACAAACATTTCGTGGTTATCCAAAATTGCATATCTTGCCGACATATTCAAAAAATTAAATTAAGTATGTTTATCACTCCAAGGAAAAAAACGTAAACATTTTTAATGCGAGAGATAAAAATATTTTTACTGTCTCGTAATTTGCAATTTTCGATCTCAGCTGTGGAGCAAAATAATTTGGACTTTTTTCCAACACTTAAGGATTTTCTTGAAGAATCCGAGCTTGAACTTGAAGAAGAAATTCGCAGCGACATTGTAGATCATCTTCGCAATTTATACACGTCTATTAATTAGTATTTTCCATCCTTGAATGAAAAAAATAACGACTGGGTTCAAAATCCATTCGTACAAGATAAACCAGCCAGGTTTTCAAACGTAGATTTTGAAAATCTGATCGATATTACTTCTGACAGTCAACTAACAGAAAAATTTTAAAAAGTTTCTCTTATTGCTTTTTGGGGCGATTTACGCGAAGAATACCCTGAGTTGTCGCGGCGGGCAATCAAAGTACTGTTGCCATTCGCCAGCACGTACTTGTGCGAAACTGGATTCTCGCCATGCTATGGAATCGAAACGAAGTATCGAAACCGGCTTGATGCGACTCCAGACTTTGCGAATACAATTGTCAACAATTAAACCGGATATAAGTAAAATTTTCCAAAACAAAAAAATATTACGCTCTGCTCATTAAAATGTATATCGACGTTTTTGTATTTTTTTGTATACTAATAATAATAAAGAAAGAATCTGGTACCATAATTATCATTTAATTAAGAGTAAAATCTAATCATTTTTTCCCCCTGACAGGCACATATACAGGGCGGCTGTTTTTATTTATGAGACATGAAAGAGGACAAAACGTGTAGTTGCCTTTCCCCTGGAAAAATGTAACTTTCAATTTAAAGGTATTTGACCTTGAACCAAGAAAATTTTTCGCTTGCGGCACATTTATTATTATTATTTTTTATGTGCTATGCTAAAAATATTTGAGGGGTTCCGTTATGTTGTACAAAATATAAAAAGGTTCCGTGACTAAATTTAATTGGGAAACACTGAGATAGGCAATGTACCGTATATTGCAACAGAAGCACTGGATATTATTGAGGGTTTGGCGTCAAACAACGTTAACTACAAAATTGCGTTTTATTTTTGGAGATAACTTACGTTTTACTTTATGTAAATAATAATGAATATCATTCCACAGAACTGTATCTCTCTAGTACTTCACAGGTTAGCTTGGGCTGTAAGTACATCTCCGGTAAACTAAGAAAATGTTAAATGACTTTTTCTTGGTTAATTACAAAAACGTGTACTACAAAATGATTTTGTAGTTAACGTTGTTTGACACTAAACCCTCGTTATGTGTGGAAAAATGAATAAGCAATGTTTGGTCGGTGGAATGAGTAAGCAATATGGCGGAATGCGCAGAAACGAAATGTTCTCGATTCGTGCATAAAAGTCGTTGCTTTTTGTTCTTTTTTATTACAAATCATGACTTATTACTATTTGCTAAGGCATCTGAAATATAACACACTACTTATATTAACTAACTTGTTGAGCTCTAATGATGTTCATGACAGTATCATCATTCTTTTCAGCATACCCTTGCTTGACTTCAATAAGCCCAGTTTTAGAGGGTTGTAACAATCATAGCAGGACCGAAATATCTCAAACTTGCCCACAGTCTTAAAACTGCCTCAGCCATGCCATAGGACTGTCCTCAGTGTTGTGATCCCTAGCAATAAATCTCCTAACTAATTGGATCCAAACAATTTTAAACTACGCTGCCTCCAAGAAAATCGCCATCACTGCGCATTCTAAAGCCTGGTGGGGCCCATCACTGAACAGTAGTTTCCATACAAAACAGCTTCTTCACACCAAGTACAAACAGTCTGGTAGCACGGTATCAAGGAGCATTTAGAAGCAACCACCAAGAGAGGCAATGCTATGTATAAACTAATGCCCACCAACGGCAACATTAAGGATTGCTCTTAACCAGTGGATGAACTACATAGCTAGATTCTCCAGCCAGATTGAAGCCCCCAGTCAACTACAACTTCATGAGAATGTCCATCTGACGGGCCCACCAGCCACGAGGTTAACAAAATAGCAGCTGATCACCGCAGTTAATGCCCTATCCTCGACTGCTACAGTGAGGGATGATACGATTTGCCACTTTATGGTAAAATGTCTTAGCCCTTATTTTGCCAATACCTTAACCACAATATTTAATAAAATCCTCTGTGGAGTCCCTACATAATAAAACCCATCCCAAAACCTCAAGAACCCAACACCATCAGCCAATACTGACCAGTAGTCTTGCTTCTCATCCTAACACACCAAATTCTTCCGCACTTGTCTCCACTAATACATTATGCAGTTTCTGCCAAGTCTACCATTACCAACCTAGCTTCCACTGCATCTGCCATTCTTCGAGATTTTGAGGATAACACTAAGATGGCCATCACCTACTTTAACCTCCAAGCAGCCTTCGATACCATTTGCATCCCAGCACTCTTCACCCTCTTGGAACAGTATTTTGAAATCCATGGGGATTTGCGTGATTCATCAGTGCCTGTCTTCGCAGCCGAACCATACTCCTCCATGCTAACAAGTGCACAATCTTAAGAACTATTACCGCAAGCGTACCACAAGGGAGAGTATTTTCTGGAATTTTATTCAGAGCCATTTTCGTACCCCTTTATTGAGAACACACCCAACGTCATGTGCTGTGCTGATGATCTGAAGCCGCTACCTAGAATCAGTCCCGGAGACAAAGTGCCAGTTATGAACTCTAACATCAGTGCAATTCTCAGCGACCTCGAAAACTAGCTTAAATGCTTTAGGCTCTCCATCAACGCATCTAATTCGGCCCAGATTATCTTCTCACTGAAAAATAATCTAACACAGCTACTATTGTAGAATCCCAGATACTAAATGTGCCCATGCATACCGAATTAGGAATAGTCTTCGATCCCAAGTTATGATTTCATTATCATATCGAAAAAACACTAAGTTCCGTCGGATGCGCTGGCCTGCGAGGTGTCAACTCCTCCACAACCGTGACACTGTGCAAGTTCCCAAATATATAACTGCCTTCCTCTACGCTGGAATCCTACACAGAGCTGAAACCTGGGCATTGGTTGCCCACACTAACGTGAAATGCATTTATGCCGAGGAATACTTGGTAAAATGGGCAACCCACAAATTTAATCTTCCCCTTTACAACGGACAACAGCAAAGACACAAGAACGACTGGAGCTAAGGAGGCTACAAAACTGGTTGAAGAACAGTTCTGGTAGCCTCCTTAGCTCCAGTCGTTCTGCTAAAATGATCACCAGCATTATATCGGAGCCCAATATATGGGACCCAATATATATGGCCCAATATATGTTCATGGCGTGTCCTCCCTGCGCATCCAAGGTCAACACCAACCTTAATTGTTCATTCCAACAGACTCTCCTTATAGGACCGTTTCCTACCGAGTCAAATTGTTCACAAAATCCAAAAACTAGATGCTGACTTCCATCTATTGCCACCAATGCATGTTAAACGTGCCATGTGCTCCTCACCACAAGCTACCCAGCTGACTTGTCATCATAACTGTGTGGACTGATTCATTCAAACTCTCCCACTTTGCTTCAGCACCTCCAGCTGTGTATGGATAACCCGTCATATTGTCTAGTTGGACTAACTGCATGTACCACAGCAATCCGTTGGTGTTTTAGGTCTTCTCCCTTCCACCCCTATACAAAATCATTGTTGTACTTTCCTTTCGTTACAGGATATGCTATTTTGTTCTTGTTTTCCTTTCTTTGTTATTTATGTTATGCATTGAGTTTAACTTATACATTATCATGTACACCTTTTAGCATCTCTCATATTGTGTGATTATCTTCACAACTAGGTTGTCATGGCTGCAATACCAGGGATCTGCCCACCCACCGATGAAAGGCCAACAAGCCTTGAAACGGTGCCATCTGGGTGATGGTGCCTACTGAGAATAAGTAACAATAATCTTCTCTTTTAGTGAAGCGTTACTTATTCGAAGTAGTGCAATACATGGCAACTCGTTGTGAAGGAGGAGCACAATATGAGATACAGATAATATGATGCCCTTTTACACTGCAAACGTAGTTTTTTGCCTTTAAGAGTGATGTATGGTGTATTCACACCAATATTATATAGGTTGTTATTTAAATACAGGGCTGTAGTGGAGGATATACGCTGGTATATCCTCTGGATTTTTTAGGTGAATAGCGTATACTTTCTGGTTGGCGCCTCCGTAGCCAGGTGGGCAGGAGCAGCAGTGCGTAGCATTCGCTTCTTGATTAGACCGGGGTTCGAGCTCGTGATCCATCAAATACGGAGGATGCGGAAAGGTCAGGGAATGACCATCGCATGTCCCCGGAGCAATATGGCTTTAGTTGCTAATGCTCCTAAAATCCAAAATAACAACAACAACCTTCTAGGGTTTTGATTTGAAAGACTTGAAAAAACAAATTTTATTAAAATATTTGCTGAAAATTAAAAAAACGATTTTATTAGAATTTGGTTCTTAGGCAATATTTACGATGGCAGACAAAAAAACTGCATCACTTGTGAATTTTGCAAATAATGTGTTTTGCGCTGCATTGTGGGTTGCAGAAATGTTCAAAATGCCTTTGTTATATGAGATACTGTATATATATATATATATATATATATATATATATATATATATATATATATATATATATATATATATATAATTAAATTAAAACGACAGTAACTGTAAATAAGTAAATAATATTTATGAGTCAATGCAGTTGCAAGCAATCATGCAAAGCACCCATAATGTCTATAATATTACAGATAATAGAAAGAATAAGCAAATAAATCCAACAATAATACCATCAGGGACCTAAGATAACGCAAAAAAAAAAAAAAATTATCGCTTTTTACCGACAATCTAGATGACGTCAACTGGGGCCAACCACCCAGAATGAAGGCAAAAAACGACAAGAGGTTCTCTGTTTCTGTGATGATCAATATATGCTAAGTAATTTAAATCTAAACCAAATATAAACCACTATAGGCCTAAAGTAAATCGAATATAAAACGAAAGATGATAATAAAATTTAGCAATATTAGAATCAAAAGTAAGAAATATAAGTAAAATATAAATGTAAGCATATATTAATCATCGTTGACCCGACAGAGAACGTAATTTAATGATTAAAATAAGATTAAATATATAATACATACTACATATTGACCGTATCTAGGACATAATGTAATAGTCGTCAAAATAATATGTGGTGCCCCCTATGTGATGGATACGGTAAAAATAATTAATTAAATTAAATTAACGCATTGAGAAACATGCAGATAGTAAGAAGAAAAAACTAAAGGAGTAGGAATAATAGAACCTGAACTCCACAAAGGCGAAAAATAGTGGTATAGATAAGAAATAGTTTCTCCTACGTCCTCGGATTGCCCTAATAATTTCGGAGAAATAAAAATAAAGAGTGTAGGACAGTTTAAAGACATTACAAGATATAAGTTGTGGCTCGGGTATGCCCGGGATCGCAAACCCGTTCCTATAGTAGGACCCTGAGCTGAATTTGCATGTTATCTCAGCGTGAACTTAAGTAAATTTAAATAAATTTAACTATATTAACTATATATTAAAAAAAAAAAAAAAAAAAATGATACACTGTAATTTGCAAGCCGGTGGGTACAAGTTTTCTACGCCGTAAGACACCAAGAATGCAAAGTGTATCCTATTTACATATGTACATGGCACTAAATATAACGATTATATTGAAAATTATATTAAAACAATAGGTTCAGAAAACAAATTTTTGAAATTAATAATGCTTATTGCTTTCCTGAAATGATATTTCAGGTAAGCGATGGGGAAATTATTATTGATCAACTTGCCGTACAACACTGTTAAGCCCGCTGAACAATTTATATTACTATTGCAGATATAAGCAATCCTTAGACATTGTGATAAAATTATATTAGCATGCACTGATTTTGATATATTAGATTTCCAATTTGTAAGGCTTACTACGTTAAATCCAATAAAAAGGCTCCACCTGATGGTGGAGCTCAATATCTTCCCAAAGGGTAAAGTGCGTAATTAATGGAAATATGAGAAATCACAATAACTATTGCATTTACGTGTAAAAACTGAAATGACAAGTTAACGTAATAGTATTATGTAAATAAGTCCTCAATATTTTGTTGTACCTCCTCGAACTGCAGTTACAGCCTTGCAACGTCTGGCATAAAGTTAATCAACTTCTGGATATATGGTTGCCCAGTTTCGTGGTAACACACACACACACACACACACACACACACACACACACACACACACACACACACACACACACACACACACACCATTACAGTGCTCTCCTTAGGCGCCTCCGTGGCCAGGTGGGAAGGAGCAGCAGTGCGTAGCACACGCTTCTTGATTAGACCGGGGTTCGAGCTCGTCACCACCAAATACGGAGGATGCGGAAAGGTCAAGGAATGACCACCGCATATTCCCGGAGCAATATGGCCTTAGTTCCAAATAACAAAAAAAAAACAAAAAAAAAACAGTGCTCTCCTGCAGCTGAATCTTACTTGTTGGCTTCTTCTGAGCAATTTTAGACGACTTTATGTACCAGAAATTTTCAGTAGGGTTCAAATCTGCACTGTTGCCGGGCCAGTCCAACACTGTAATGCCAGCATTTCTGAGGTATGACTGCATCTTAATGGAGAAAAACGAGGGTAAACATTGGTGAGTATGTTTTAAGCCTTGTGAGACAAGACGATAAATTCATCATTAAATCTAAATAGCATAAAACTTACCAATTTTGCTGTGTGGCAGGGTGCTGAGTCCTGTTGAAAAATGCAGTTTTGGACGTCTGTGTGGTGATCCCTAATAACTGGTTTCAGGCACTCCTCCAAGATAGCAGTGTAGGTTTCTGCATTCATCGTTCCGTTAATAAACTTAATTTGCCCACTCCTTTGCTTGTTATGCCTCACCAGACCATCTGACCGGCGGGAAACTTTACAGTCGGTGTTATATAGTCAGGATGGTCTGTCTTCGATTTTCTTCTTCCGATATATCGCTTCCCATCCGAGCCATGCAGGTTGAATTTCGTTTCGTCAGAAAAGATGGCAGTGTCCCATTGCTCTTTTGTCCATGAAACATGCGTTTAGCCCAAGCAAGTCGCTTCTTTCTCATTTGTTGGGTCAACAAAGGCTTCTTCTTGGGCCAATAGGCATGCAGACCAAATTCCGAAAGCCGTCTTTGAATAGGTCGTGCACTTGTTTCAACACCAGAGGCCATCTTAAAGTCCAATTTTAGATCAGGAGCACTAGCATGGCGATTACGAAGGCATAGCCGTTTCAAATATCGATCTTGAGAAGGCTCTTACGGCCTGATCCAGATCTTCTCTTCACATCACCGGTTTCACGCTTTAATTTCAGCACCCGGGATAGTGTTGACTGGTGGCAGCCTATTTCATCAGCGAGACCACGCGTTGCTCTCTCCCTTCCTGGGACAGAGCAACAGCTGCACTTTTTTTCTTGGTGTCAACTGAACATATGGAGCGATGCTTACACCTCTGCAAAATAGGGTACTATTCAGCTTGTATACCCTTCCAACGGCTGATGTAATATCTTGCAGTTACTGTCTGATGCAATAGAAACGTTATCTGACGCAATAGAAACGTTATTTGACGCAATATCTTTGCTTTGCAACAAACAAAATGACTGTAATCAAACATTATCTTATACGTTTCACTACAAATGGTACTTTTTTTTAAGGAGATGCAGTTTTTTGTCTGCCACTGTATCAAAGTCCGATAAATCCTTCCTTTTACCCATCACGCTCGGAATTTTACTGGAATATTACTGAATCATCCCGCCTCGGGCTTGGATCAGAGTAAAATGCAAAAACTTTGGGAGGTGCATTATGGCTACAGAAGCCGATGCGCCAACAACTAACAAAAATAAAATAATAATAAATAAATAAAATGTCGTATACCCTCTGGAATTTGATTAATAAGCCTGATATGCACAGTATACTCTCTTCTTTTCGTAACATTCATAGACTAAACCTGATAATTTTAAGACTACAGCACTGCTTGTATACTGTTTCTCCATGTACATTTTTATGTGTAATCTGTTGAATGTGTAAACCCCTGGCAACCTTGCGTGATTGGAATAAAGATCATTTTTTTATTTATTTTTAATGGATGACGAAAACTTATAGAACTGGTTCTTTCAAAAACTGGTTCATTCAAAATGTAGAACTTTGATGATTTATCACATCCAAAAGCAACATCAAGGAGAAAATTTGGCTTTGTGAGAAAACAAAAATTGTATGTTAATTACTTGGTCGAGTCAACATGCAATTTTTCTTCAGCATTAAATTTGTATATATACGCGAAAAAAGTAAAATAATGAAAGTAAAACTGAGAGTAAAAGTGAAATAATGAAAGTAAAGCAATAAATGTACCAATTCGTGTGGTACGCTGTCTCATTGTATTTCCGAGTGTGCTTTATTAAAATTTCTTATAAATAAAATACGCTTTCGAAACTATAGTGCCTGTACCAATATTTTCTCTTCTAATTTATTTATTATTGATTAAAAGTCAACATTTCCGTTAAATAAAACGGAAATTACTGCTTTTATATGTTAGAAAATTGCAGCAGAATCTATTTGAAAAAATCTTATTTTTTAAAAATAAGTTGAAATGATAATCATTTGTACGAAATTTCGTTATAAAACTGATTCATGCCCCCCCCTCCCCCCCGAGATGTTGGTCCTTATGAGATTTTAATATAATACAAATTATCTTCATTCATGTTTTTGTGTTTTCGAAAATTAATTTTTTCACCACTTTTCTTACAAAAGCTTTCTCGTCCATCGTATGTATGTACGAGAAAGCTGTTGAAAATATGGCTACTTTTGTTTTTATTATTTACCTAACTTTTGCTTTTCATGCATTAATATGAAAATTAAAATTTAAAGCAAAAGAAAAATTTTATGTTCCTTTTTCTTTTCATTTCATCACCTATTTGTTGCCAATTCTCCTGGAAGTTGTTATCGAGGTACGTATTTATGATTCGTTAAATCATGAGTTCTTCATTGAACGGACCAACTGTCTTCCTTAGAATATAACACAAACAGTAATTAAAAAAAAAACTCCGTAACTTAACAGTAATTTAACTGAATACATAAGTAAATAAGTAATCCTAGTTCAGCCAACACTGCTATATAATTTAACCGAAAATTAAACTAATTCCAGGAAACAAGCGCTCGTGCAAATTCACTGAAGGACTACGCCGGATGTCACACACACACACACACTTCGTTCCCGACGAGTAACCGCCCTGCCAGTGTTAGTGCCGCAACTGAAAAATACCATTGCCGAAGATATCTGAGAGTACGCACAGACACTGTCTATCACCGGATGCCGCTGTGCCGGAACTGTGTTGGATATATAGATGCGTGCATTGAATGCACTTTGGACAATACTGAAATCAGCCATACAAATATAATAAAAGCATTCATGTGTGCTCCATCGTGGTTCTTCTGTACCAGACGGACACATAATAAAGAACCCTGGCAGCTTGGTGCGATGGGCATTTGTATACATCATCATTCACGGACGGCGCTGATACGGTACGCGGACACCGTACGGTGAAATTGTATACTGAGCTTTAAGGGGAAAGGAGTTGAAACTCGTTTAGAAAAAAAGACATGATGTGATCACATATACATTTGCTTTGATGTGTTAAGAGGTGATAGGATGCACACGGTGTTCCTTCAGTAATTCTGTCATTGTTGCTCTGTATAAGACAACAATGAGAATACTGTTGGAACATCTAGAGAGGATGCAAAGAGAGGCAATCAGATTGTTGAGGAGGACTAATCAACGCCCACATGAAGAATAACTTTTAAAGTGCTGTTTGCAATTAAAACACCTTGGAGGTGACCTGATGTGTATATGGCCCTCGAGGGAATAAGAAAAATGGTATGCTCCCACTATCAGGTGAGGCGAGAACTAGGAGCCACGAATGCATCTTAGGGAGTAACAGAAGACTGTATTTCTAGTTTACCTTTGGATAGCTTGGTGTAGAGCCGACCGGGCTAGCCGAGTGGGTCAAGTACCTGCTCGGCAACCCAAAGGTCGCGGGTTCGATTCCCGCCTCGGGCTTGGATCAAAGTACTGCAAAAAACCTTGGGAGGTGCAATATGGCCACAGAAGCCGATGCGCCAACAACTACCAAATCAAAAAAAAAAAAAAAAAAAAGCTTGGTGTAGAATACTGCAATATATTATGGGTAATTTAAGTAATGTTGAAAACGGAATGGGATGTTCACTATTTCCTAATTGTAAAAGTAAGAATGATAGGGAAATGAGTTCTTGGGGGGGGCAAATGCTGAAAAATTCTGCTGCGTTGCGTCATTTGGCTATTATGTTACTAATAATAATAATAATACTGTAATTAATATTCATCATTGCTTTTACAATATTGTAACAGTAAAATTAAGATGAAATATTCATTATGTTTTCTACTAAATAAATAAAACAATCTCCGTCGATCACATATGCCATTTTCACATATGTCATTAGCTCACTGTTTCTTAAAGTGCTTAACACTCATGATTAATATGAAGGGTGCAACAGAAAATAGGGACACGTAATTTAAAAAGAATAAAGTAACCGTGTGTATGCGTATTTTCACTGTACAATGGCGAACTTGGCTAATGCTAGAATGTAATAGATGTGAACTACTTTACAATACGGTTGATCTTTGCGTTGGAAGAGCTTTTCTATTGGGGCGTTTCATACAAAATATCTAGTTAAAAAACTTGTTCGATGTTTCGACAGTTGTTTTTATAAGCATGGGTACTGTTGTCTTAATAATCTTAAAATTGTTTAAACCTGATTTTATTTAAAATGATTTTATGCGAGTTGCTGCATAAAGGCATGACGTAGCCGAGTGGTTAGGAGCGAGAGTGCATAGCATGTATTCCTTTGAGTAGACCGAGGTTCAAGCCCGTGACTACTAAATACGGTAAATATTTGTATTGACGTTTTATTGTAAACTTTACTGACCCGGTTGTCGTGCCGGAGTATAAACAGAAAATTTAATTTGAAAGGTTTTAGATTTTATCACCTGTTTTATTGTTTTAACTTCTATTTGATTGTTCGTGCTGATAGTTTCAGCTCAACTTGTATATTATAGAAATTGTCGTGGCTGTTTAGTAATTTGCCATCAGTACTGGTTGAGGATTTCAACGTTAGCGTTTTCTTCTTGTTTTGTCGTGACAGCCTGTATTTATGTGTCTCTTGTCGTGACAGCTTGTATTTACCGGTATGTGTTTGTAGCTTGACCCTGATCCCAGCTTTCTGGTGTCGGGGTTGTGTTCAGACTATCACTTGTTAAAATGTAAAATACTGCTTGATTATTGTTAAGTTAAATTTTAAGTCGCCTATTTGGACATGCTCTCTGATTGTGTCTTGGGTTTTGGAAGTGGTATCAGATTAATTACCTTGTTATGCGTTATCTTGCATTAATCGTGTTGTTAGGGGTTTTGCTGATTGATTGGCTGTTGTAGTTGTAAGTTTTTCAAGGTTTTGTAATCTTATTGATTTGCACGCTTTCGATTGCTTATTGGTATGATTCTTGCCTTTTATTTTTGGAATTTTAAATTTGAATTTAAGTTATTATCTGCCCTAATGGTTGATATTATGACTGGGTTTATTGTGATTACTGGATAAAATTGATTGTATGTATATATGCATAGCTGTTGATAATTAGTTTCTAATTACATGTTCCTTGTAGTCTTCTTACTTTTCTCTTTCATATTCTTCTGCTTATATTTCTAGAGGATCTCTGTATTCCTCTTCTGTTCTTGTTCCTTTTTCTTCATCCTCTCTCCCCTTTTCCCTTCTTCCTTTCTAAATTACTTTGAGGTTCTTGTGACAACCTCAGTACGTGTCTCTTGATAGTAGAACCTGGCTGCATCCTCGTGGCTTGGGATAGGAGTAGGGGGGGAAAGCTTTGTTCTCCTGTCCCCTGACTGCTAAATGTCAGGTGCCGGCTCACAACGTACAACAAAGCACACATAAAGATACAAACATTTCATTAGATCTCTTTTCTTTCTCTTTTTTTTTTTTTTATGTCGACCTTGGCACTTTGCCGTTAGATGACTCGGCGACGTGTAGGGGAAACCCTGGTTACCGACTTTACATACAAGAATACTTTGAATTCTTTGTACTCCGTGCAGTTATGCAAATTCCATACAAAAATTTTCAGGTAGTTTGTACGGTCCAAAAATTTTCTGGAAGAACTTATATTTACAAATGACGATTCCACTGATTTACATTTCAGTCAGATCATTAGGAAATAGTTTTAGTACAGGAATAATCAGATGACGTAAGCAGACTATTTTCTGCCTCTACCAAAGAGTAGGCTTTCACATCCTTCGTATCCTTTCCACATCTTTTTACATCCTTTCCCCCTTGACTAAATAGGTGACCATATGATTTCGCCTTGAACTTTGTTAACTGGTAGTTTATTCCACTAGTGTGTAAACACTGCCCAAAGGTAAACTTTGTGAAATCCATCCTTCTGTTACTCTGTAAGAATTTACATTTGTGACCCGTGATTCTTGTTTCATCTATTAACAAGAATATACTTTACCGCACCTAAGTGTCCTTAGTATAGATTTTTATTATTGCTCCTCACCAATCTGGGCGCCCTTCTTTGAATTCTTTCTAGAAAGTTTTATTGTGTATATATTTTTAGGCCATAGACCTGAATACAATGTTTAAGATTTGGTGTCGCCATTGTCGTATATGGGTTTAGTTCAAAGTGGCGAGAATTCAGAACACCAAATACACCAACTGCTTCAACGCACTGACCACACCTCAAACGTCGACACATTCAAAATACGACAGATTCAAAACGTGAACAAGAATAAAATCCCGGAAATATCAGAACACCAAATTGTTAAAACGCCAACTCTCGGCGATTTAAGTTGCAAAGCATGTTCGCTGGTTATATTATCAAACAATTTTGCGTTTTTTGACGACAAATTGTTGATAAATTACTGCCTTCATAACAGGGGGGGGAAAATCTGTTTATACTCCGGGAACAACCAAGTTAGTAGAGTTTACAATAAATCGTCAATACAACTATTTATCGTATTTAGTAGTCACGGGCTATATATGTTACCAATCTATTATTGTTATTTCACTATACATTAAAAAGGTTTTCTTCCTAGTGGAGGAAAAATACTTATTCGAGCCAATGTGAGAAGAGGGCAGGGCAATTACGTCAGGTAATTTCCCCGCCCTCTTGTACCACGTGTTGGAACCCGCAGCAAAGGCCTTTTCCTAAGTGACCTATGTAAACGCGGGTAAATAATTACATAGTGGTATTTATTCCACCTTGAGAATGCCGCGTGGTGGTGTAGCCACTGGAAGAAGAGGGATGCACGTCACGTGGTACAAGTGGGCGGGGGCAATTACGTCGGGCGGGGAAATTCGAGCCAATGGGGGAAGAGGGTGGGCAATTGAGTCACTACAAATGTGTACGTAAATAATTACATTGTTGTCTTCTTTCATTGCTGCCTTCATAACATTCACCAACTTGTGTACGTGCTCATTGTCTAATACATGACCATGCCCAGCATTAATTGATGTTCCATTTTAATGTCAGCTGATGAAGGAACCGGATATAGTTTGTATATTTGTAAATAGTTTACTATTTTGTAAATATCTTAAATATTTGTAGAGTTTGTATATATTTCAGTTAATTATTTTAGTCCTGCTCTTTTGGATGCATCAATATTCCTCATGCATTATGGAATCCGAAGCAAATGGCCTTTTCCTAAGTGACCTATGTAAATGCAGGTTTACATAGGTGGTTACATTGTGCTATTTATTCCACCTTGAGAATGCTGCGTGGTGGGGGGTAGGGAAGCCAGTGGAAGAAGAGATCCCTCTTCTTCACATGGTCACATGGTACAAGTGGGCAGGGGTAAATTAGGTCACTACAAATGTACTGGGAAATAATTACATTGGTCATTTCCTGATTAGATATTGATTAATTTCAGGTTTCAATTTAGAAATCGTTAATTTTGATTAGTTGTGTGGGGATTTATGCTGGCATATTAGTCAGAGTAAGGGGGAAGAGACTGAAGACTTGGGGAAAGACAGAAGTATGGGGTCGATAGGGAAGGCAACCCCAGGTGGTCAGTAAGGCATGCCCATGCCTCACCATACGAAGTATATGGGGTGGCAGGTTTTTTTTTTTTATGTTCTTGAATCAGGGTGGCACCTAGGCAAATGCCCATCTCCACCTTGATCACCTGCGACAGCGCAAAACCTCTGTAAAACGGCCTGAAAAAAAGTGTTGATGTATGAGTGTTAGTATTGTGTATGTTGTGTGTTAGGCCTCTTCGTACTAGGGAGCAGCCAACACCTGGGCAGCTGCCGCCTAATGCCCATCCCAAGTTCGAGGAGCCAGGTCCGGGTCCATTATTCACTGTTAGTGCTCGGCGCACTAAAATCCCGCACCCGCCGGACATAGTGCAATACCGGCGGGTGTATGAGAACCCCCATACACCTGCCGGCAGGGGAGGGAGGAGAAAGGAAGATCGTCTTCTCCCCCCCCTGCCGGGGAGAGGAAAAAGGCACTAGGCAAGGGAGCTGGTACAGATCACCATTTGGCTACATGGCAGCAAGGCTGTAGCAGTCGTAGTGTAGTCATATAAGATCATGACCGGTAGTACAGCCTCTCGTGGGACAGTGTCCCTTCCAGGTTGAATGTCTTTGTCTTTGGTTCCCTATCTTCGGTTAGTACATTTGTCAGTTTCACTTAGGTCTCACATTTGTTGGTACATAGGCAGAGTTTCTTGGTTCCAGTGTTGGTTCTTATCATTGTAGGAAGTGCACTGTCACTATTCCTAGGCAAGACAGCTAGTATCTTTCGCAATATTATCATTCCGGAGTGTGTTCGAAAGGATGTTTTGATTTGTTATCTGGCTGGTCGTCTTTCGCTACTGGTGTATTGCATTAAGTGTTCTCCTTCTTGAGCGAAGTTGGTCAGGGCTCTGCATTCCTCCTCTGAATCCAGTAGGTGAAACTCTTGCCCTTTGGGGAGGTATCTTATACGCGTGATTAGGATGCAACTGAGACCCTCGTATTGCGGAAAGTCATACATGAGATGTTCCCAGGTTTCAATCTCTCCACATGTACAGCATGGGTTCTCTACGAGGGCGAAGTCCATTGACTTTGCGTTGAAGGGGCCGTGTCCAGTTAGCAAGTACATTGTTTGCAACCCCGGAAAGAACCAGGTAGGCGATTTTGGATAATTTTTTTCAAGTTGCGGCAAGGACTTGTGGGTGATGGCTCCTTTGGTTGTTTCTGCCTATCTGCTTTTTGTTTTGTTTTGTTTTTGTTATTTAGGAGCATTAGCAACTAAGGCCATATTGCTCCGGGATATGCGGTGGTCATTCCCTGACCTTCCGCATCCTCCGTATTTCGTGGTGACGGGCTCGAACCCCGGTATAATCTGCCCACCTGCCCTGCCACACCTGCCGCAGGTGAGACTGAAGCCAGATCTTTTCTGCCTTGTGGTTGTTTGTTGGATCAATTGTAAATTCCAGGAAAGTGGTGGTTGTTCCCTTAAATAAGTAGTAGAGGAGTCCTGTTCTTGCGATTTCAAGATCAAGTGGAAGTACTGCTGCTATCGATCATTGCGCTTCGACAGGTGTCTTTTACATAGAAAAGATTTGACTTACTCTGTCATACCTTTACATTTTATGTAGAAAAGCACGCGCGGGAGTTAGCGACCAAAGCGAGCAGGTGGCGAAGCCCCCCTAGTTATTATTATTATTATTTTATGGAACCAAAATAATTTACTTTCTAATTGTTAATTTTTATTCTCTCTTTTTATATTTTTTCTCCAGTTTTTTTTTTAATTTTTGAGGGATTTATATAGGATTTAAAAAATCCTTAAAATCGAACCCCATCTTGAAAAGATTTCAATGTTTATGCAATATCGCTTTATAAATGCTAATTGATACTTTCCTTGAAAGCCCTAAAAGAAATCGCAGGTATAAGAGATCCCAGGATAACAACTGGCAAACAAAGAATTGACATTATCGCACACCATTCCTTTTCCCCCACCCCCCACCTGAAACTGCCATTATGAGATCCCAAGTCTGAGAGAGAGAGATTCATCATCTCCTCACAGTGGTAATATAAGCAGACTCATTTCGTAGACAGGTTCATCCTAAATCAGAATAGTTTAACAATTTTATGTTGACTTTGCGGTCGTCAAAGAGCCAGGATATCTTAGAGACTCCCGGGATCGACTTAAATTAACAGCTTATTTCTGATCGTCCAACTTTTCTTTTCTTTCTGCTCATTCCTAGTCACTATGCATATGAACTGTTCCTTTCCGAACTGTTTTAACACAGAGCTCATCAGTTACCAAGAAACCTTAGGTATTTTAAGAGGACTATTTAATGCTTTTGTGAAGCATCCTGCTCAGAAGTTGGCTGTGCTATACAAATACAAATGTATAATAAAAGCATTCAGGAGTGCTGTGTCGTGGTTGTAATGTGCTAGATGGGGACTTCATGATGAACGTAGCATGGTATGATGGGCATTGTGTACATCAACAGTACCAATGAAGATTGACTGTATATCCAAGCCTTCATCAGGATTCTCACCCACAGTGTCTTCTGCAGATGGGCGAGGGGGTTCAAAAGAACCCATATCTGCTTAAGATGAGAAGTGGATGTACAGAATATCTGCAAGGAATTTATCCAGTGGAGTACCGTCACAAGTTCGGGCCATATTGCAAGATCATTTTTATGTAAATTTTTGATTTTTAATTTTATTTTCTGGCCTCTCCCCCTAACCAGTCGATGGGATCGCCAATATGGCCACCTTTGCAGTCGGACGCACGTTAAAACGCTCCGTAAAAATATGTCTATAAAATGTGTTTAAATTGCAGTAAAAATTCCAAATTGTGTCTCCACCTGAAGATATTCATCTGAGGAGTGCCTAGGTGAGAAACGTTTGGTTCCTTATAGGGAAATTAGCCAGATACTAGCGTTATTCTCTGTTTTCCTTTATTTGTGAGACATGAATGGGCACCATGCGGCTTGCGGAAGGAAAATAGAGAAGTGCACCGGTATAACGCGGCTGCTGCGCTAGAATCTGGCCCTTGACTGGGGAAGCACTCAAGTTGAGTAACATTGGACAGGGATTCTGCACCAACTGAACATTTTCTGTGCGTCTCCAATATAAGAAACAATGACTTTTGTGTCTCCTCCTCAACTGCCATGGACAAATTGGATCATCGCAAATATGCATCTAGTACAAAAACTGTGCCAACCATCGTCATCTACGTCCTAGAAAACTCCCATAGAAATTAGTCCGGTCTCTCTAGGGCTATTTTCATATTCGGGTGTTCCCCCCCCCCCACGTGACAGTGTGGGATAGCCCAAATCTTCACCAGAACATTGTGTTTCAACAAAACATCGCACGAACCTGTGTGACGCATCAAAATTCCTAATTTTCTATCCTCTACACGGATCCATCGGCTAAATCCCGCTAATCCAGAAACCCCGTTTTTCCGACCTTGACAAAATGCCTTTGGGAAACCTTACCCAAACTGAAGAAGACTGTGGGAAAGCGCTAGTTACCATACAAATAGACTACCCTAAGGACATCACAGATGAACAGAGGTCAGCCCCGCTCTCAAAAAGCGGAACAAGAAGCAGACCGTCCCCAAAACAGAAAGGGAAATCAGGTCCCAATCAGACCCAGACAAAAAACTGCAAGATCAACAAAGCCAACAGACGGAAAATGGAGAAGTGTACATCTTGCACCCTACACTGTCGGAGGACCTTGTGCCGGACCAGATGCTCATCCTCAGGCAGGCACTTGAAGACCTACTAAAAGAACAAAATAGCACAGTAACGACATGTCTCGGTGCTGATATAGTCTCCCTGTGGCCTAAGCTGGAGACTATCCTATACAAGACCCACATGGAATATGAAAAAGTAACTCCCAAATTAGAGGCGTACCTTCAAGGCAGGGCAAGTGAAATGCCATAGCGTGCCCCTACTTAGAAGCGCTGAGGAGCAGAACCACCGCTGCAGCACGTAGTTATTCTAAAGCCAACAGGACAAGACAACCATACAAGTGAAGAAATGAAGAAAGAGGTGATGGAAAACCTGAAGGAAGGCCTCGGAGCTATCCGAATCAAAGCATTCAGAAAAACTAGAAACCCAGGGATAGTTATAGAAACAGAGACTAAAGAGGAAGTGGAAGTAATCATTGTAAATGCAAAAATCCAAACCTTGGTCCTCATTGCGGAAACTAAAGAGAAAAGGGCCAAGCGTAATAATATTTGACGTGGACCAGGACATGACCCCCGAGACCTTAATGGGGGAAATCTACAGGAAAAACCTATAGAGATGGCTACCAGAGAGGGATGAAACACTGCTGGTCACTCCCAAGTATAAGACAAAAGCCAGAAACAGGGGAAACTACAACTGGGTTGTGGAGCTGGCCCCAGAGGCCTGGCAAGCCCTGCGAGAACAGCGATCAATCTATATTGAGTGGAGTAGCCACAGATTTAGAGAACACGTGGCCATAATAAAGTGTTTCAGGTGCTGCAAATATGGGTACACAACACAAGTGCAATCAAACGGAATCGATGTGGGGCCACTGCTCTGAAAAGGGGCACAATTTCAGTAGCTGCCTAAACAAAACTAAAGCCCCCATATGGGTCAACTGCAAGCTACTAAGGCTAGGCCACACGCATTCAATAAGAGACCCAAAATGTCCGACTTACTAAAAGTTATAGTGTACGTACCAACTCAGAACCGATTATGGGTACGCAATTTAAAAAATACAAACTACGGAGTGCTACGAATTCACCAAATAAATGCCCAGAGAGCAAAAGCAGTGGAGTCCCAAGTGTGCCTAAAAGCAGAAGAGGACAACGCAGACCTCATGCTGATGCAGGAACCCTACGCCCATATGAAGCAAGTGAGGGGCTACCCACTCAGGTACAAGATTGTGCAAAGAAGCCAAGACGCCACGTGTAGCAATCATCGTTATCAACCCTAAGATAACCGTGACCAAGCTACCGCAGTTATGCACACCCTGGGCGGCATGCGCCCAAATCATCAGCTCAGTGGGATGCTTCTTTGTAGTCTAACTCTATTCCAGACCTGGAGTCAATATTGACTTCGCCATCACATACCTGCAAACACTCCAAACCACCATAGCGGGACAAAGAATTGTGCTAGGCGCAGACGTAAACTGCCGACCCCCAACCTGGAACAGTGCCACCCCGGAGCGAAGAAGCGCCAGAAACGGGCAAAAGCTGGAAGAGTTCCTGGCCAACTCAATACTTACATTGAAAAACCAACCCTTTTGTCTCCCAACATTCTGTAATACACTTTGGGAGGCTACCATTGATCTCATACTGACTTCGAGGAACATACCGCCATGTCACCAACTGGACCGTACAAAACGCCTGGACCACGTCGGACCACCGTACCATCACCTATAACGTCCGGAGGACCACCACAAGAACTGTAAAAGAAAGAAAAATGCAAAACCGATTCACAATATCCAAAGCAAACTGGGAACTCTTCCAGGAGCAGCTCATCAGGAAAGCCCAACACGACGGAGGGGAACAACCTGGACAGGGATGGGGGGGGGCAGTAGCCTGACCGAATACCCCAATGAAAGACAAAATATAGTAACAAGAATGATAACCGAGACAGCCATAAAAAGAAAAACGCCTAGAAGTGGGGCCAAGCCCTGGTGTAACCCTGAACTGCAGCACCAAAGAAAACTGGTATAGGCAAAGGGAAAGGAATACCAGCGAGCTCGGACCTCATGGCCGCCTGCAGAAGTAACATGCTCAAGTACAGAGAAATAAGGAACACATATACAGAGAGAATAAAAAAGAGCAAGAGAGCCTCCTAGAAACGATTGGTCTCAGTGAAAGGAAATGATCACCCCTGGGGAGTAGTCTAAAAACCACGACAAACAAACTTCCTAGGGAAGAAACAACCAACGCAACCATGACGCCGCAACGAACACTTACCACAATATGGGATGACTCAGTGGCAAACATCTTGAGTACTATAATAAGAGACTCATCAGAGACCCTCACCGATGAACAGCAGGCAATCGACCAAGCCCACGAGGCCTACATGATGGGACAACTAGAACCGCCATTTACTATGGAGGAAATACAAGAAGAAGCAACGCAAATGCCGAACCAGAAATGCCCTGGGCAAGATCTCTTGGACCCAGAACTAATCAAAAAGGCAGTGGAGCACACCCCAGAAATCCTGTTACAACCCTTCAACTGCTATCTCACTGCAGGCAGATTCCCATCCAACTGGAAAACAGCGCACCTTAAGCTAATTCTGAAAAACCCGACGAAGCCATCCGAAGAACCAAACTCATACCGTCCCATAGCGCTCCTATCAATGCTAAGCAAACTCATGGAGAGGTTACTATACAAAAGAATAGTTAACCACTACAGAACAGCAAACCTGGTGTCACCCAGAGAGTAAGGCTTTAAACCCAGACTCTCAACCATTGAAGCTATCCGAAACCTTTTGGAATCCGTAGCACAATGCAACAAAAAATACTTGCTGACCATTGCAATCGACTTGGCCGGGGCGTTCGACACCCTGTGCTGGCCAAGCATCCTCGGCATATTCCGGAAAGCTGGAATCCCAGCAAATCTATACAAATGCATTAAATTTTACTTTTCCAACAGAAACATCAATGTAATGGCACCCTTCCAAAGCCTGACCAGATCAGTCCGCAGGGATCTGTCCTGGGGCCGCTCCTATGGAACATCGTATTCGACGAGTTCCTGGCTCTGGACCTGGGCGAAGTAGGCGTCCAGGTGTTTGCCGACAATCTCGTCTTAACTGTAGCTGCGGATTCCAGGTCACTATTTTAGGCCCTGTACTTTAAACAGCACTTAGTCCATTTAAGGCAAAAAATGAGGAACTACGCTGCGCTAGAGTAACACGCAGGGATTGGGGACTAAACAAGAAAACCCTATCCCTGTGTTACAAAACTATATTTGTCCCCGCAATAACATTTGGTGCCCCAATGTGGTATACTAAAGCAGGAACCGCTGTGAATAAAAGTATCCTGGAAACAATCCAGCGAAACATCCTCCTAACAATCACCAAGGCTTGCAACACTGTAAGTACCAACGCCCTGCAGGTCCTGGCTGTTTTCCTACCCTGGACCTTGAGGTGGCTAGGCGTGGATTGGTGTATCTCTTGACAAAGGGCACACCGACCACATTTAAAGCATTCACGCTGGGCCCCACAAATAACCACAAAAACGAAAAGCAGAGAATGTGGAACACCTAACGAAAAAGTGGCAGGAAAGATGGCAAGAGACAACCAAGGGAGAAGTCTCACGGCGTTTATACCCTCAATGAACAAAACCTACCCCAAGTGGTTCTGGCCAGAACAATGATCAATTTTGTGAAGCATTCACGATTCTACTGTACTAAAAGGTAACACCAGGACGAACCTGGAGAAAATGGCAAATGGAGCACTGGTAAAACTTCAGAACTGGGCAGCCCTGCACAACCTTACCATTTCAGGAGAGAAAACAAAGTCCATACTCCTTAAAGGCAGGCTACAAATCACAAGACCACCTACAATAAAATTAAACTTTATGCCCATACGGCTGCACACTGAAGTCAAGCTCCTAGGTATCTTCTTAGACTCGGGGCTTACCTTCCACCACCACCTAAAGTATCTAGCCAACAAAATTCAAAGGTACAGTGCTATGATAAGGCGAGTCAGCAGGGCAGACTGGGGGCTGAAGCACAAAGCTCTTACTCTGATATACCAAGCCGCATACGTGCCAATTGTGTGTTATGGTGCCTCTATCTGGTACCGAAAAGCCATCCTAGCAAGAAATAAACGTAAGCTGGATTCAATCCAGAGATTCATGCTCCTTTCAATTTGCAGGGCGTGCCGCACCGTCAGCACTCCTGCTCTGCAGGTATTAACTGGATGTCAGCCACTATACTTAGAAGTGGTTAAAAGAGGGCTTTTTTTTATCACTTAAGGAAGGGAGTTCCAACCCAACTGCTAAATTTTCAACTTGACACCACAAACGGCACCAGGCAGGAAAGACAACGGATAACCCAACATCTACAAGAGATATGGCAACATGACTGGGACACTGCAACAAAAGGGGCCATCACAAAACGATTCCTTCCATCCATAAGCTCAACTCACCCAGAACCTTCACCCTGGTTTTTGCCTGGCCTCCATGTGACCTTTATCAGCACCGGCCATGGATCCTTCCAACAAAAACTGACCACCATGGGAATCGAGAATGATCCACATTGCCACTGCGGCGAAGAGGAGTCCTGGGGGCACCTCAAGTATGAGTGCCCCAGCTACGACAACATTAGGCTTAAATTCCTCACCACGATACAGAGAAACCCTCGTAATCAAGAATCCACTCTGCTACTCGAGGAACATACCTATAAGGCATTAACCACCTACGCGCAGGAAATATTTGCTCTTAGGCGAGCTAAGATTGCAGAACTCAGAGCCCAAGAACTAAACCGGACCGGCGTGGGATAACTCTCTATTCCCCCAGAAAACGCAGCCATAATCATGCAAACCCTAATAGGGTAGGATCTATTGCAGGCACCATCCAAGGTGCGGGATGCTGGCACTCCTTGGAGTGCGGGATTTAAGTCATCGCAAACCCGAAATGGGTAGGATATACTGCTGGCACCGATCTAGGTGCGGGATTGCTGGCACTGACCTCAGTGCGGGATCTACAGGCACTATGCCATTGACAATTACACAGGGGCACTTGTCCCCTGTGACTTTTTAAACCCACACTCTTTCCTATACTTCGCCCAATTAGGGTGGATTTATTCTCCACTGTCAACCCACCCAAATTCATTCCCCCTCAAATCCTCTATTCTTCTATGCCCCTCTCTCTCTCTTTTTTTTTTTTTTTTTGGTCTCCTTCAGGAAGCTCAGGCAACCCTGGCGGAGGCCAGCCAGAGTATAATGGGCAGCCTGGCTCACCTCCCAGTGGTGGTGGCGGGCAACGTGGGGTTACCTTAGGGGCCTTGCGGCTAAGCAGCCAGAGACAGAACAACAGACCACAGCACAACTCTGTTTCATCATAGCGAAAGCCCCACACGTCAAAAACTTAATATGATAAAATTACCTTACGCCCAAAACTCGGCCTAGCAAACCAAAGCGACATTACCCCTACGACAGCGCAGATTTTTTATTTATTTATTTTTTTTCTTTATTTATTTATTTTATTTTTATATATTTATTTTTATTTTTATTATTATTTTTATTTTTATTATATTTTTTATTTATTTATTTACTTTTTTATTTTATTTATTTTATTTTATTTATTTATTTTTTTCTTTTTCTTTTATTTTATTTATTATCATTTTTTTTTTATTATATATATTTTTTTTTATTATTATTATATTTTTTTTTAAGGTCCTAGCCGCCGAAATCCCAGGAAATTAAGCGGCAGGACCTGCCAGAGTAAATCTACAGCTACTGTGTACCTGGTCTGCCTCCACGGGGCGTAAGTGGGACAACGTTGGACCTCAATAGGGGTCCAACGGCTAAATGACCAGATGAACAACGGTACAGAACACTACACATGAACAATTCCCACACACTTTTAAATCTCTGGCATTTCCCAGTGAACTGGTTCACCACAATGAAAGCAACGCGGAGATGGGGGAAACCCCTGGTGCCGTAAGACAACAACACACACTTACACTTACACTTACTAGCACAACTCTGTCACAAACCAGACACCGCACTTTTTCTGGCTTTTACAGAGATTCTGTAAATTCTTCACAGAGTACTATGGTGCAGATGTGGGAAACCACCGGTGGCGCCTTCCACAAAACACTATGCCACTATGTACTAAAAGGGTGCAAACAAGCTCCAGTAGGTGAAAACTGGGTCATCATTTCTGGCAATAAACGTAAAATTAACTGTATGTTAATAAAGTTCAAACTTTTTTTTTTTTTTTTTTGACACCAACACTTAATGAACCTGTCAAAAATAATTCGAAACCCCACCCGGACTTTTGTAATAATTCGAAGTTGATGGTAAATGCAACGGTACTCACTTTTGCTTCTGGCCAAAAACAAGAGAGAGGGAATATGTGCTTTGCTGCGTATAAATTTAAACAAGGCTATTTAAATCGACTAGGCTAGTTATTGGCTTTCAAATGGAAAGAAAGAATCCAGAGCTTATCCAGTTCCAAGCGTGAAGCACGTGAAAATATAAATGTAAATATTTTATGTATTAACAATAATCGTATTTTAATCAATCAGTTATATCAATATATGCAAACAGTGCTGATATAATGCCAAAATTTAACGACACTCCCTTTGGGAACACTCACTTTGAAAAGCTGTACTATTTGTGTTTAGCTTCATTTCTGATTTTTGAAATCGGTTGCATAATTTTTTGCATAATTTTTTCATGTGGGGAGGTGTGTCAGTGACTGCGTGGCCGTCCCGCAAATTGGCCACCTCTGCTGCTGTAGTGAATTTTAATAATGTTGCGATGTAATAATCCACTGTGTTTTCACTAAAAAATTACAAACACGAAAGACTGTAAGAAATTACAGTCTTTCGTGTTTGTAATTTTTTAGTATTAGTAAAATAATAAGAGGAGTTTACCTCAATATATGTGTAGAACACTTCCGTAGTATTTATCGTAAGTTCGCGCTTTTGACTACAGATAAATATAGTGATATGTGAATATTTCCTTTTTGTCATTACATTTACTTCAGGCACAAATGGCAACCAAGAGTTTTTTGTAGGACTACACATCAAAGTCGCGCACTGAGTACTCAAGACGGAACAGAGTGTCCTTCTATGCATCGGAAACGTTCTTCTTGTAAGTTGTGTGCGTATCCTATTCTTGCTGAAACGCGTGTATATGTCGATCACATTCACCTTCACTGACACCCACACAGAAATAAATCAGAAGAGCCGCCTTGGAGAGCGCGTGAATCAGCAGAAAAGTGACCTGCTGATGTGCCAAGAACAGGAAAGAATCCGCGGTATTAAGTTCCGTTTTCTTGCTCCGTACGCGCCATTTTGATCCACTTAGTTAAAATGCCTAATCAGTCAGGTGAAAGTGCAAAAGTGGGGGAAACCCCTGGTGTCTGACGGCACCAGGTGTTTCCCCCTCTCCGCGTTGTGTACTCTGTTTGTGTAGCACAGAACTCTGTGTAGGCCAGAGATTTAAAAAGTGTGGAGAGTATAAGGATGTGTAGCGTTGTGTCACAATCAGTCAGGTCACAATAATTATCATATACAAAGATATATAAGGCATCTGAGTGCATTCCGAAACGCATTTTCTGCTGAAATATAGTTTAAAGACAGCCATGCTGAAGTGATGGATTTTGTAGTAAGGATGTTTAAGCATGATATGATACATTTTCACCCCTTTTACTTTTTGATGTGAAACCATCTTTGGCGGCACCTACTAGATTTCAGAATGAAGTACAGTGGATCCCCTGTATCCGAGTCCTCGCAGTTACGATAATTTGAAAATTAAAAAATTAAAGCTTTCTTTTTCTTGAGAAAATTGACGAAGCACTTGAATATTTTTTGTAAGAACGATCATAATCGTACAACAAATGTTACGCGCGAAGTTAAAGACATAACTAATAAATAATAAATAAATTTTCTGTTTATACTCCGGGACGACCAAACGGTCAGAGGAGTTCACACACAATTTTTATCTGAAAAAATACGACAAAAAAAAAACAAAAAAAAAAAAAACACAAACAACTTTGCATTCATTCTTTATTTGTACAACTGAAAAATAGTGTAACTTCAATAAACTTTACTTAACCTTACATATTATAATAAAAAATGTCTAATTAAATAATTTTGTCATTTTTCAGTTTCTTCATCCATTTTTTACTATGTACAAGTACATAATAAACATTACTATATAATATCGGTGTAGATACACCATATCTACTCATCCTTCACAATGAGTTGCCCATGTATTGCACTACATAGAATAAGTAACGCTTCACTTGCAATACCAGGATACC
This sequence comes from Mastigoproctus giganteus, assembly GCF_048544385.1. Lineage (NCBI taxonomy): Eukaryota > Metazoa > Arthropoda > Arachnida > Uropygi > Thelyphonidae > Mastigoproctus > Mastigoproctus giganteus. The sequence continues at coordinate 144,805,759 of NC_143575.1, forward strand.
TGCCCACCCATCGATGAAAAGACAACTAGCTTTGAAACGGTGTCATCTGAGTGGTGGCACCCACCGAGAATAAGTAACAATAGTCTTCTCTTTCATTACTTATTCGAGGTAATGCAATACATGGTAACTCGTTGTGATGGATGAGCACACTATGAGATACAAATAAAATGATGCTTTCACACTACTGTCATAGTTTTTCTTTAAGAGTTGTCTATGACGTGTCTACACCGATATTATATTGATATAAAATCTTATGTCTAGTTGCATTTAGTTTTATTTAAATTATAAACATTATGAAAATTGGACCCCGTTTCAAGTGGAATTTTCTGGAACCAATTATACTCGAATAACGAGGATCCCCTGTAAAACCAATTTGTCGTGACTTTGCGACACGGAAATGACGCCATTCAACGTTTTTTTTTTTAGTTTATCAACAAACCGGAAATTACGATTTTATGCACGTCATTGTCATTTCCTGGTCGCGAAATCGTGACAGAAAAGTGAATTCCAAGGGAAAAAAAAGAGGTATCAGTGACGGAAATGACGTCATTTTATATAATTTCCGATTTTTGAATTTGACCGACAAACCGGAAATCACGATTTTGCATTGAAATGACGATTTTACGACACGCCATTTCCGTGTCGCAGAATCACGTGTTGACACACGATTGTGTTGATTTGAAGCACTATTCATGCGACAAGGCATGAATGATGCTTTAAACCGATACATCTGTCGTTTATCCAGTGTTATTTTCTTTTAACACGTCAGTGTATGTTTGTGAGTTTGAAACTTGATGCTACCCAAAGCCTCGCTAGCGCAAGCAGACACTAACTTGTCGATCATCTATGGCGTCTTCTTTTTCTCCCCCAAAGGATCTTTGGGCGCGTTATTTAGCCACAGCAAAATGTGCACGCGTGAACTACTGCGATATTGAAATTCTATGCGCTTGAAAAAGTTGACCACCTAATATTGACCAAACGGCCTATGACGTTCGACTGCAGTATGTTCATAATTACATCCACAATCTTCTTGCAGTATATCGCACAAGTGTCGCCCTCTGCATGAAGATCATGTCGCTCGCATCATCCTCACTAATATCCCCTTATTCTGTAGCTTGTACAATAGCTGAAGCAAGCGTGGTCAACCCATGTCATTGCCACTCAGTCATGAACATTGTAGGTTTATCGAGCTGTCTAATCATAGTGAATAGATCGCGCTTACATTGAGCCCAGTAAAGTAAAGTGTATTTAGAGTCAAATGGCACCTGGGGTTCCCCCATCTCCGCGTAGTTTTTTCCATGTCAGGTGATCAGTACGCTGTAAAAGCCAGAGATTTAAAAGTGTGTAGTATGTAGTGTTGTGTACCGTTGTTCCTCTGGCCATTTGGCTGCTAGACCCCTGCTGAGGCCCGACGTTTCCCCACTTTTGCTCCGTGGAGGCTTACTCTGGCAGGTCCTGCCACCTAATTTCCTGAAATTTCAGTGGCTAGAACCTATTAAACAAAAAATTAGTAGTAGATAAATATGCACATATATACATGCATATAAAAAATATGCGCACGTACACACATACAGAAATGTATGCACGCGTAGTGGGGATAGAGCTAGATTTTAAGACTGAATTGGTTAGTGAAAGTAATTTAGGGGTTTTTTTTATGTAAACCCCAAACACGAGAGGTGTTAGAACCTATAGTACTTAGCACCGTGTTTAGGTTGGAGGTTGAGAAGATATTTGTTGATATTGGACTTTGTTTGTTTGTTATTTGGTTTTTAGGAGCATTAGCAACTAAGGCCATATTGCTCCGGGATATGCGGTGGTCATTCCCTGACCTTTCCGTATCCTCCGTATTTGGTGGTGACGGGCTCGAACCCCGGTCTAATCAAAAAGCGTGTGCTATGCACTGCTGCTCCTTCCCACCTGGCTACGGAGGCGCCATATTGGACTTTAACTTCTACAGAATGTAATTTTCAGGAAATGCGTATGAAGGAAGGTTGTTCCAGAAAACGGCAGTTGAATGAATAAACGAGCAAGATGAAAAGTTGGTTCTGTGAGTTTGAAGTTGGACAGTAAATGGATGTTGGCTGGTGGCTGCACGTGTTCGGACTGTTTTCACAGAGAGAGAGAGAGAGAGAGAGAGAGAGAGAGAGAGAGAGAGAGAGAGAGAGAGAGAGAGCGGGAATTGTAGAAGCCAATTCAGAAGAACAGTGCCCATGGAAATATCTGTAGAAGAGGCATGCAGCAGAAACAGTATCTCTATGCCTCTATCCAGACAGCGAGTGGAGAGACTCTTTTAGAGATGAATCATTAATTAACCTAACTGCTCTCTTTTGAATGGCATCAAGAAGCCTGAGAGAGAGAGGTTTTGGGGGCACCACCCCAGATGTGGGAACAATATTTCATGCCAGGGCGGATTTGCGATTTATACAGAGTGAACAGCTGTTTGGAAGAAAAGTAACGTCGAGAGCGAAAGAGTAAACCAAGTGTTTTAGATGCAGAGGAAGCAATATTTGTAATGTGCTTGTGCCAAGACAGATTAGAAGTCAGGGTAATCCCCAAAAGAAATATATCATTTTGCCTAAAAATCGAAGTGTCACCAAAGATAATCATAGGAGCAGAAGAATCCTTTTTGCGAGATATAAGACAAGATTGAGTTTTAGAAGTATTGAAATCAACTAAGTTGTCTTTGTCCCGCTGGAGAATTACCTGAAGATCCGCATTTAAGGAATTGGTAGCAGATTTTCGAGAAGTTGAAGCTGATTGAGCAGGGCAAGGTTTCTCCAAATGGAAAGTGGAATGCAATGTGCTATCATCGGCAAAACTATGGATAGGATTTCCAGTCAATGGAAGAAGGTCATTAATATACAAGAGGAAAAGAGTGGGGGACAGAACTGAAGCTTGGGGGACACCGGCATTAATGGAGAAATTAGAAGACAGAGAGCCATCTGCCATCACCCTCAGTGAGCGATCAGAGAGAAAACTGGATAACCAATTACAAAAAACAGTTGGCAAAACATGAGATGGAAGTTTGATCAGAAGACCTTTATGCCAAACACGATCGAAAGCCTTTGAGATGTCAAGAGCAACTACTTGCGTTTCACCGAACCTTTCCATTGAGTTAGTCCATACATGGGTAACATAAGCCAGAATATCCCCAGTGGATCGACACTGACTGAATCCATAGTGGCGATCGTTGATCAGACGGAAGGTTTCTAGGTAGTTTAAAAGTTGGCGGTTAATTGATTTCTCCATTACTTTATAAAGAGTAGAAGTAATTGCAATGGGACGATAATTGGATGGGAGGGGTTTGTCACCCTTTTTAGGAACTGGCTGGATATGAGCAAATTTCGAAGCAGAAGGAAAAACACGCTTGGAATAAGAAAGTGAATAAAGATACGTTAGTTTCTCCTGGGGCGATTCTAAGATATTTGTCGTCGCTCCACAACAACGTTTGCTGTTGGGCGATGGGACTTTCCACGATCGGAACCGCTTCTCTTATGTCGTCCTTAGCCAAATTAATTTCCTCGTGATTGTCATCAAAGAATGACTCATCTATCGTGATTTGATACAATGTATAGAGAGGCGTGTCGACCAAATATTGAAGCGACGCTTTAACCACTCGCTTTCTCACTAACCCGATCAAATAGCTGGACGTGTGTATTTTCTTGCGTTTTATATGCACAAATAAGGCCCCTGAGACACGTATACTGATAATATAGCTTTCTGGGCCACGTGATCAATGTGCTTGTTTCTGTCAATCTCTTTTGGCAAGTGATGGATCATCGTGTTGACTGACATGAGCACATCACTTGGCCCAGAATGCCATATTGACCGCATGCAGTCGCAGGCACCTTATTTGCATGAACGGTATGCGAGGAGAAATAAGCCTCTCTCACTAAATCAAACTTCGGTAAATGTGATGGAATTTCTGGGTAGACAAAACCGTTTGACTTATATAGCGCTGGAATGGTGTTTTTCTTAAGTGATCCTCTGCAGCCATTACACACAAGGATCCCGTCGACGTCAACATCGGGAAATGCATTGCGTATCAATTGTGCATTTTTAGCTGCTGGTTTCTTTGTGAACTTTTCGAACCATATACGATTGCAGATGTAGCATACAGAACATAAATCATTTTTCATAAATATCCTTTCAAACTCTCGATGCGCGTTCTTATGTAAAATAGTAGTCTGTGTTAAAAAAAAAAAAAAGGAGCTTGATCATTTAAACTCATCTGCTGCGCAATCGGGAAAATGTTCCGTTGTACATAATTGATACTCACTTAGGGTACATCGTTGTTAGATGGAGCGGCATTGCTTGTTGAAAGCACTGCTAAATCCAACGCTTGACTTTCTGTTTGCGTTTTACGCATTCTCGATAGTCTTTGTCATTCTCGCACACTCATTATACCTCCATCTTTATTTTGTAAGGTTAGCTTGCTCGATATTCTTACAACGCTCTGCATTTGACTTCAATATCGTTGAACACAAAGGCTATAGCAATGTGGCATTCAGCCCCTTTCACTACTCAGAAAATTACTGATGTGAAAACATCTATAGCGACACCTAACAATGGAATGCAACCAAAATGAGGATTGCAACAATACAAATACTTGTATTGTTGCAAAATGGCTACAATAAAATGGGTAATTAGGCTATTGGCTTGTACAGCATTTCGCTGACCTCTTCAAAACGTTGATTCGTTAGAGTAAGTAGTGGGCGTGTGCATAAAACATTACATCATTCATACTAAATATTTCGGACTGAAGTATGAGGCTAATGTCACTAATGTTGATTCGGTAGAGTATGAAGCGGGTGTGAGCATAAAACGTTCCATCGTTCATGGCTTCTGTTCTAGCTGTTCGATTTTAAAACGGTTCTGATTTTCGTTAAAGATGTTTTCACATAAAACGTCTTTCGTGCGTACAGGGTACTCATGCGGTTTTTTTTATTTAACTTTTACATTATAATCATTATAAGGATCGCTGATGAATTACTTCTGTTCTCCTGAATGATTTTTACTTATGCACTACAGTTTTGACACCTCGTCGGGTTTTTCAAGCTGCACAGTTTCATGAATTCTGAGGAATAATTAATTATTTTCTGATTTCCGCAGTTTAGAAATACTATAGGATGTGATACCTTTTATTACCAGTATATGCAGTATTACTATCTTTTTCCGAAAAAGCCATTTCAAAATTCCCCGAATTGGAATATCATTGTAATTTGGAAGAAGTTCTCTAATGCAACCTAGAAATAGTTTCGAATAATGCATGATCAGATGATTATGATATGCACATTGAATTTAAACCACGGTCTGTCAACGTAGCAGTTGATATCAAAGATGTATAAAAGCAGCAGCTAGAAGTGACAAGAGAATTGATTAACATTATGAAAATAGAATATGAAGAGGCAGTTGGTTGAGCTCAGTTATGATCTTAAATGGTTATGCTTAAAAGAAGTGGCTTCAGTTCTGTTATTTAAAACACTTGGAACTATGCAGCTGCGTGGTGACAGAATTAAAGCCCTTGGAGGTTTGAAAAGTATATTAAGCAATGTGGCTACCTTTTCTCTTTCTCGGGAAACGTACGTAAGGGGCAAATTTAAATTAGGAATTGATAATTTCAAAGTGGACATAAAATAGCACAGGGATAGCACAAATCACGCAAGAAGAAATACAAGTGGAAATAACTGAGTCACTCGGGTGGGGGGGGGGAAGAATATAGCTGTAACAAAGCAACCGATCGGTTTAGTGTTTGTGCTCTGTATGCAGTCTGTTTATTTTTAAGTCTCTGACATTTCTTTAGGCTCGTTCCAGCCTCAAAATTAAAGAACCATCTCTTCCATTATTGCTGACTATGGAAAGGTCAAAAAGAATGACCTGGGAAGACAAGTAACTTATAAGCCCTCCCACAGGAAGCTAGGGTCACCTGTTGAGTTCAATTCACGGAGTGCAGGTGTGCAGCCACACCAATAAGTGCGTGCTTTGCATGAACTTGGTAGGTTGTGGTCTTCATTCACATTCTATTCAGACCACTAATGGAGTTCCTTTACAAGATGCTTTGTCATGCTGATGGAAGAGATTTCCGGGTAGAGTATAGCATCAATCATTTTAGTAGGTTTGGTCACTTTCCCTAGGTTGTGGGGGATGTCCATGCAATGGTCGTCAATTTAAAGTACACTATATTGCCAAAAGTAACTGAAAGCTGAATGTGTTAAAAGTTCTTTTATTGATACATTTAAAAACGTGTCGGCTTGCTTCTGATCTTAACTACACACCATGTTCTCATCAGTGGACCCAGAATCAATTTCTGATAACAGGAAATCGTTCACTTTGGTCCATTCCTCCTTCAGGTGCTCCTGGGTAGCACAGTTGGTAAGATCGCTGTCCTCCCCACACCGGGTGAAAAATACCTGAGTTCGGATCCCGTCGATGATGGGAGGAATTTTTATGGGTCTTTTTCACGAGATTTTTGGTCCAGCAAACAGAAAATCGACCACAGAACACACGCAATTTGCAGACAATGTAAAAGGGCCAACATTGCCTTAGTCACCGATGCTCCTAAAATCCAACAACAATCCCTTCAGGAAACTGATCAATTCAGGTATTGATTGCTCGTGTAGGCGTGGCCCAAAACCGACCTTAAATAGCGCTTGGTTTTTAATTCTCTTGTCTCTATTCGAGAATATTTAGTATTTTCCAACCCATCGAGATTATATTCAAAGTACAAATATATATACGAGGTCTGGTACGAAAGTAATGCCTTCTAATTTTTTTACTTTCTAATGTGACGTCGTAGATCTTTTCGGGTGTCACTGAATGGTCACTAGCGGTCTCTAGTTTCACCAAACTGAGTGGCATGTGATCGAACTGAGTACAGCACACGGATAGTTCAAAATGGTGGTTGTTTCAGTTACATTGTATACGTATTAAACAAAGATTGGTGATTTGAATTCTTACCAAGGAAGAAGCGACGCCTATTGAAATCCATACGCGTCTCAAAAATGTTTATGGTGACAATACTGAACATATGAGTACAGTTAGACGTTGGGTAAGACAATTTAAGAGTAGGGAATGTGACATCATAAAGTAAATAAATGAAGTGTTCGTTGCCTAACCGCCCCAGGGGTTTCCTCCATCTCTGCGTTGTGTACTCTTTGTGTGTGTCACAGTACTCTGTGAAGGTTACAAAAAGTGTAAGAGGTTTCAAAAAGTGTAAGTGTATGTTAGTGTTGTGTAGTGTCATGTTATGTTGTTCTTCTGACCATTTGGTTGTTGGGCCCCTAGTGAGACCCTCCATTGCCCATCCTTAGGCACATGGAGACAGGTCAGGCAATTGAGGGATCACAATGGTACTCTGGCAGGTCCTGCTGCCTAATTTTCGAAGATTTCAACGGCATGTAAAAAAAACGTGCAAAGATAGTGTTGGAAGAAGTGTCAAGGGGAGAGAGACAGAAGCATGGGGGAGAGAGAAAAGACATCCTCCAGGAACAATGGAGTGAGCTCCATCAGACGAAACGGGGGTAAGGGAAAAGGGGATCAATAGACACCATGTTAGGTAGCATGGTGAACGTCTCCACTTGGCATATGTGTGCAGCGAAGCTGCAGCACATGGCGATATCTTGGAGTTTTGTGGTCATAGCCAGTAAAAGTAAAATCCGAGGTTAAAGTCATTCTTGGGACAGAAAGCCCCGTCCGTGAAGGTGTGGTCACATTCCATTAGTCGTATGTTGAGGCATGTAGTCTGAAATGAGTTTGGTCCGTATCTTGGTTGATACTTTAGGTGAGGTCTGCAGATTACAGGGTTACAGAGGCATCGAGGAGCTCGAGCAGTGGGAGATAAGATATTTAATTTGTTGGTTAGAGCCTCTATTGTGGTTAGGAATATGTCCGTCTTCTGGTGAAGAGGTCCTGAGCGAACTGTGTTAGTCCTTTATAATCGTCCTTATTTTCCATAAGAGAGTGTTCCTGATCTTTAGGTGAGAAGTGAATTGTAGTTATTAGATGATAGCGAAGGAATTTGTAGAGGCAGTGATACATGAGATATTCCCATGTTTCTTGCTGGCCTTAGTGGCAGAGAGAGGTATCACTAAGTCCAAAACTTAAGAGCTTTCCTCTAATTGCGCAGTGAGTAAGCAGGTAATTAGGAGTCCTGGAGATAGACAGTGCAGATGTTTCGGGTATACCTTTTGAATGTATGGTACGAATTTTCTGGTCTCTTCGCGCTTTGTTGAAGTCTCCCAGCGTGACTTACAGGTCTGCTGTAAGTGTGCAGTGAGGCGCCTCTTCTCTATCTTTCGGTCAATAGCAGTGTGTAGACCAGTGGTTTTCAACCTGGGTGCCGCGGCATCTTAGGGTGCCGCAACAACATTCCAGGGGTGCCACGTCATTTGGGTTTAAGTTACTTAAACTTATTATTTTTTTAAATTTATATTTATTTCCTTATAAAAAGGTGTACAGTTTCTTTTTAATTTTGTAGTAATCTATAATTAATGCTTACTTAGTACCTCTATATAAAGAATAAAATTATTTTATATATAATTTGTATTATTAAATGTAATTTTTATAATTATATTATTGTAATAACTATCATATATATTTTTTAATATATATCCAATATTTTAAATTAAATAAAATAAAACATAAGCCAGTAGTATGGCAAAAACTGTAGAGCGAAAATTAACATAAAAATAATCCAAATAAACAAACGAACGAAAAAAAGAATAGACATAATAGTAGCCCGATAACTCTTGTATAATTTCGAGTTTTAAATCCGATTAATAAAAAACTATACAAATTTTAAGATAATGCCAATTATATAATAATTTAGCGGTACCCCCCCCCCCCCCCCCCGAAACCGGTGGGTCCCGAAAATGCTGACACATGAGCACAAAGATGCCTGGAAAGTCATCTGCAAAACAGGGGTGCACTGTTCTTCCTCATCCCTCTCATAGCTCGGATGGATAACCATTTTTCGGAGGACGACCAGCTCAAGCGCAGTGTTCGCGATGCCCTCCGGAACAAGAGTAAGGACTTTCACACGATTGGAATGCATCGCTGACTCACAGATGGCGGAAGTGCATAGAAAATGATGGTGACTTTGTGGAAAAATAACAGTGTGTTTATTAATGATTGAGGATTAATTGATGTAATAGGCATGGTTGTAGAAATTAAAATTTCTGAGTTAAAAAATAGGAGGCTTTACTTTCGTACCGCTCCTCGTACAAGCCTGGTAAGTCTGAATCTCAGCAATAAGTTTTCAGTTCTCACAAAGCTGGCAGATCGTAGTGTCGCAAAACTTGGCAGGATATTTGATACTTAACAGGAATTTTGTTTTGTACATAGGTTTTATACATAAAATTTAATGTAACTTGACAAGATCAGGAGTATATTTCAGAAACACTTATTTCCAAATTAGGGAACTTTAAAACAGTTCCGAAATGATAATTGACTGAAGGAATATCAAATACTTTTTAACTCAAAACTCTATTAAACCAAAGGGATTTTAACTCTGAAATCCCTTTGGTTTAATTTATTTAAACAAAATGAAAATTGAAATTAAGATTAAAAATTAAAACTGATATTACCGTAAACCCTTGATTTTACGGACAAATAGATAGGGGGCGTCCTTTATTGCCGAAAGTCCTTTAAATTAATTTTTTCCCTCGAGACCATATGTACCTTACATAATTGATAATTTGAGCAGTTATTCTGTATAGGTATGTTTCGCAAACACTGAAATGAAGCTAGACAATTAAAAATAGCTCTTATTTACTTTGACGTTATTGTTTGATACATAGTATGTACTCAATTATAGGATGATAATTTATTGTGAACGTATGTAGTAGTGCCTGGTAAAAACCTTTACTCAGAATCAAGGCTATGTATCCGGAGTTGAGATTGTGGTGAATCTTCAGAGTCAGACATCTTAAAAACTCCTCAGACTTAACTTGCTATTTATAACATCTGACACAGTTTGTTTTTTCACGCCATATTGCTCACAGCGTCTGTGAGGAGCCACACCAGAATCTACTCTAACAACTTTAATTTCTCCGCAACACTCAGATGCTCACTTTAACTCTTTTTACTTAGATTTCTTAGGAGTCATGATTATACACCGTAAGTGAAGTTATAATAAAGAAACAGGGCACAGATAAGCATGTAATGGTATAATAGCCAGCACATAAAAAAAAAAAAAACTCTTGATGCCGTGACTCGAGATCCTAGTTTTCTATGTCACGAGCATACTCAGAATACACTGTGGTGCGAGTCAAATATTTTCGTCCGTTAAATCGAGAATTTACTGCATTCGATTTGGAAGCCCAGTATACTAAATATTGAAAAGGTAGGTTTTTTTTTTTATATGAAGATATCTTCTTTAAGATACATTAGACCTCCGTTGCCATTTTTATTAAAAAAAACTTCGGGAACCGCGTCAACGTTAAATGAAACTTAAAACTAAAAGCGTGAAAAACCATGAACCTGAACGGCAGGCCATTGATTGTCATCCTCACCTCGTTTAAAAGTGTGAATGACGAGAGTTGAACAGTTGAGGAGAACAGCGTTTGGAGGCCCATGATGCACACGTAGGTTTAATTCACAGTTGGTTTTTTTTTGGGGGGGGGGGATGATTTCCAGAATCAGAAAAGTGAACCGGAATAAGAACGTTGAGAACACATCGGAAGAGGTGTGTTGCCGGAACCATTCGCTGGCTTGTGTTTGGTTTAGTTGAGAAAAGTGTGAAGTAGTATGAAAAGTGATTGAGGAATTACTATTAAAGCTTAGCTGTTGATAATACGCCCTAGTGCTGCAGCCGAATCTAGTTGAAATGAATTCAGTGTAGCAGGCATGCAACTTTTCTGACATTAAATTAAATAACAATAAGAACTCTTTATTGTATACTTATAAAGCGCATCACTGAATACAACTCCCCTCACTGCTACAAGCCAGGGTTTTACATGAAAATACGATTACATAAAAACAACGAATGAAGATGATAAATGCTAAAGTAATAAAATATTTGCAAAGTATTATTAAAAGATTAGATGACAATTTGATTAAAAATTAGAGAAAGAGAAAGATTAAAAAAACAACAAAGAATAAACAATGGTGTTAAGAAGTCAATTAAACATATATACATATGTTTTGGAAGCGTTTGGAAGTAAATTCAAGCTTGGGTAAAGCGCCATTTTATAGTGCAGGACAACAGTGAGGAGGCTAATTGTTTGCCCAGAGTACAATATATCGTAGTCCATCAATCTTTAATCCTTTACTCTTACTTCGCAGCTTCATGGGAACCAAGCAAGCACAGTCTCGTTCTAAGTTCAGATTTTCAGTTTATCTCAAAGCACTAGTGGTATTGAACTGCAACACTTAAGTCGTAAATCATCTCAGCAAAGCTGCAGAGATGTTGGAACACTGAAGCGATGTTCTGTAGACCTGATGGGAAAAGTTTCAGGAACAGGTTTTATTGCCTTGTGACAAGGGTATGGGTCGGAGGCTCACGGAGTAATGTCTGCTTATACACATATATTTTTTTATCTGTTAACGAACTTTTAGACGTCGTCGTCCAGCAATTGTATGTTTCTAAGCATTTGCATGGGTAGGAACCGATTTGGGTTGCTCTGGAGGACTGAAATCCTCAACCTTCAACCAATCCTCCAGTCCTGCGGTGAGCCCAGAAATCGAGTTCAGAGATGAACCAAAAAAAAAAAAAAAGCGTATTTACTTGATGATTAAGCAGGCTTACATTTGACATTATAATTTGAGGAATCTTCCAGTACATACATAAAGTTTGTGCGGCTAGAACAGTGGTTATAATCACTATCCTCCCCGCATCGGGTGGTAAAGGCCCGGGTTCGAATTCCGTCAATGACGCGGAGGATATTTTATAGGCCTTTTGTTTAAGAACTGTATGTCTCCTAGTAGATTTTTCAATCCACCAGAAAAGTCTTTCGCATTAATCCTAGGTGCAGTGAATCCATTAACATTTTCTCGAATATATGGAGATAACGCCATGAGGTTTATAATTATCTTAAAAAAATTACCCTATAATCAAATATAGTCATAAAATTAACATGTACATACAGTAATTCACTTCATTAATAATATATAAATGACATCTTGGGCATAGCTGTCCTTGTATCGTAAAGCCACAACAATGACAACTACAGTAGATTTTCGAAATAACGGCACCTTTGGAGATTCAAGGTGCCGTTATTTCGATTTTTCCGTTATCTAGAATGTTTTATTTTTAATATATTTAACGCAGAAATAATGAGGCTAAATAAGAAATAGAGAGTAATATTAAGAATGCAATTTTATTAATTGCACATAAAAAAACAAACATGTTGACGATCCAATGTTATATTTTGCTATTAATACACTCCTGCTTACGCCCTGTTCTATTTTCTTTTTATTATATCAAGTCTAGTCTGCGCGGGTAGCAGAATAGTATCGTCATCGTCCTCCCCACATCGGCTGGAAAAGGCCCGGGTTCGAATTCCGTCGATGACGCGAGGAACTTTTATAGGCTTTTTTCTCTGCGTGGCTGAGTTAGTGGGTTTCAGGCGTAGATAGCATGGTTTCCCCCCCAGAAACTGGTATTTTTCGTCCACGCAAATCGAGCAGAGAACACACGCAATTTACAGACACAATATACATGGGTATAGGAATTAACATTCTGGTGACCCTAATGTAATAGCTTGGATTATATGAAGTTTGTCACTAAGCTTTATGTTGTTCTTCTTTTGTTCTCTGCATGAGGTTTGTTAACTTTAGGAGCCATAGTGAGGGTTTTTTTAATTTAAAATAAATGTAGAACAGTGATATAATCCGTGATATTAGTACAGAATTCACTTTCAAAATGGCGAACGTAAACAAATACAGTAATCACATGACTTGCCGTTTTCTGTTTTTTTCCGGCACTGCAAGACATCTGTGCTGTTTGTATACGTCCGATCTCAATGTGCCGTTATTTCGACAGTCTACCATAGTTCAAATTTAGTGTTAAATTCCGTTATATCCACTCGGGGGGAGGGGCACTTCACGTTTGGCACTATTTTTATTTTATTTCATTATTAAATTTTTTTTTTTTTTTTTACAAACGTATTTCGAACACCTTCCCACACTTCTGTAAGAGTAAGAATATCACCTTATAAGACATCCTCAATACTTTTAAAAGGCTTCCTTGATATCAGGAGGCCACCTCAGATAAAAATAGAAGGAAAAACCATAAAACTGACCACGGAATTAAAATACCTAGGAACCATCCTTGACAAAAATATGTCATTCACCCCACACCTCGTATATCTACAAACAAAGACCAAAAACTACTCAGCCCTCATAGCAAGAATCTCGCGAAAGGATTGGGGCTTAAGGAAAAGAACCCTGACCCTCTTTTACACGGCTTTCTTCATCCCAGCCATCAGATATGCAGCAGGGATCTGGTTTAAAAAAGCAACCACCGCAGTCAATAAAAGAAAGCTAGAAACGATACAGCGCAGCATCTTACTCACCGTCTCCAGAGCATGCTGCACGGTCAGCTCACACGCACTGCAGGCCCTTGTGGGGTTCCTACCCTTGGACCTGGAGATTGTCCGCTGTGGCGTGCTATATCAATTATCAAGAGGGAACAGTGTAACTTGCATTGGCTTCACCACAGACCCGACCAACAACAGCAACGCAGAAAAGAAACGACTAACCAAATATCTTCAACAAACCTGGCAGTCTCGATGGGCGGACTCAACTAAAGGTGAGATAACCCGGAAGTTCATCCCAGACATTACCCAAGTGTATCTCGAACAGCCAAACTGGTTCTCACCGGGGCTCTATACCACCTTTCTTCTAACGGGGCACGGCTTTTTTAATGCCAAGCTGTCAACTTTTGGCATCAGGGATACCCCATTATGCCACTGCGGATAAAAAATCATTTCATCACAAAGATACGATTTAACCCGAAGGAACGGGAGCACCTTATATTACATGAGGAAGAGCACTACAAGGCCCTCTCGTGCTTTGCACATGAGCTGTTTACCCGGCTAAGGGCATTGACCCAACCTCCCCAGGCCTGATGCAGGACCTGACTACAACTGCAACTCACCGGACGGGACTCTGCTCCCATGAGTTCCATTACCTTTTCATCTGAACCAGAAAGATCAGAGTACCACGCTATTGGACGGGACTTTACTCCCACGAACGTTACTATCAAACAAGGACACCTTATCAACTGGGCCGACAGCGCATGTAATTTACCCAATGAACTACCCTAGGATGTGACAATCACCATATGCAGAAGTGGCAACAATGCATCGGCGCCCAGGCAACAGAACAAACAGTGGAAGTGACCTCATACCAAGAATGACTACCCAAAATGGAAACAGAAGGACCATGACCACGACCAAACTGAATGAGACCTTGATCCCATGATCAACACCGACATTCAACCGATCTGTGAACAAGTCGGTAGAGACCTTGTCCCTGGGGTGGGGCCAGTGTCGTGATGCTGTTCTGAACCTGCTGACCTAGCCACTCTGCTGCCATGCTACACACACGCCATATGGCGACCTGTGCCAGCTGCCTTCTCCGGCCCTTTTTACCCCACCCCGGCAGGGAGGAGGAGACGGTCATACTGTTTCCTCCCCTCCACGCCACCCCCATTCTTCCTTCTGGCAGGGCATGGGCATGCCCTACTGACACCAAATTGAGGCCTCCTACTCTATTGGCCTCATCCTTTCTCCTTTAACCCCCCCCAGTCTTCAGTCTCCCCCCTCTCTATCTTTACACAAGCGAATGCCCCCCACACACATAAATTCAATGAATCCAAATTAACTTACGCCCATATTTCGGTCTTTCCTTATTCAAGCGACGTCACCCTACGCAATCGAGAGATATCACACATATATATCTATACATACAGGGTGGTTCACTACCAGTGCGACATCCGTAGCCAGGTGGGAAGGAGCAGCAGTGCGTAGCACACGCTTCTTGATTAGACCGGGGTTCGAGCCCGTCACCACCAAATACGGAGCATGCGGAAATGTCAGGGAATGACCACCGCACCGAGCAATATGGCCTTAGTTGCTAATACTCCAAATAACAACAACTACCAGTGCGACAAACTTGCAGGAGGTGTAGGGGTCACAAAGACGAATCGGAATCACATAGCATTGCAGGGTTTGAAATGCCTTCGTCATGCGGTACAGGACGTTGAACGGGAGGTCGCGTGAACAGCGATCCCGCTGGAAGTGAGCATTTGCGAACCGTTTCTGTTGAAGAAACCAAGTAGCAAAAGTCCTCCGGAGTGGATAATCCGCAGGCTCCAATGATTGGACGCGTTGGTATGAACTCATTTGGTTTGTTGACAGTATCCTCCATACAGTGGATTGGGAAATAAGAAGAAGAAGAAGAAGAATTCTTTATTATATACAGAAAGCACATTGCTGTATACAACTCCCTTCACGGCTACAAGCCAGGGGTTTACATAAAAGAAATCATATAATACAATAAACACAAAAAAAAAAAAAAAAAAGAGCGTTATGACTCCTGAAAAGTTTGTACACTGAGATGATGGAGTCAGGGCAGTGATGAATAGGTCTCCGGGAGCAGGGTCTACTGTCCTCTAACGTGGTCCTGGGAAGGAAGTCGACCGAGTACTTTCTGCCTATATTCCTTGTCGACTGCGAATCTGTAGAGGTCGCCGTCCAAGGACTGTATGTCTTGCAGCATTTGCACGGGTAGGAACCGCTCAGTTAGCTTTAACCGGTTTGGAATGGCCTGTAGGATTGGATTAGCCCTAAGGCTTGGGACCGGGATCCTCCATCCACAGTTAGCCCAGAAATCTGGTACTGAAATAATGCCAACCATCATTTTGATGGCAAAGACGAGTCTTCTCTCGTGAATGATGGCAGGAAGAGGTCTCATGTTGAGAGCTGCCGCCATCTGGGTGGTCCTTGGTGTAGAGGGAAGCCGAAATTTCCATATGGCCCACTTCAGTAGCCAGAATTCCCCCGCGAAAATCCGTCTAAGATGGGTCGTAGCAGTTGAGGTCCAGACTTCGGCGCCATACAATATTACCGGATAAACACATGTCTTAATATATCTGCACCCCACAGCCTGGTCATGGACGTGCATTAGTTGTTGTTTAATCATCCACCGGAGTCGACAGAACTTTATTTGCAAGTTGTCTATGTGCGGTACAAAGGAGAGCTTTTGATCGTTGGACTATCGCTCGAGTACTCGTACTCGGATTGCCTTCTGCAATACGTAGGACATTGTCCTCATTGTCTGGCGTCCTCGTCGTTCGCTCTCGATTCATGGTACCTCTCGTGAAACAACCAGTCTCACGTAACCTTCTGTGCACACGTGCGAAAATCGTATGATGAGGAGCACGCCTGTGCGGGAAACGTTCCTGGTACAAGCGCAGAGCGGCGCGCCCTTTACAGTCCTCAGCTCCATACGCGAGGTGCATGTCGGCCAGTTCAACGTTTGAATACTCGTCCATCCTACTGCCTCGGGAACCGGTTCGCAAATGCTGACTTCCAGCGGGATCGCTGTTCACGCGACCTCCCGTTCAACGTCCTCTACCGCATGACGAAGGCATTTCGGACCCTGCAATGCTATGTGATTCCGATTCGTCTTTGAGCCCCCTACACCTCTTGCAAGTTTGTCACACTAGTAGTGAATCACCCTGTATATGTGTAATATTTTTTAAAAATTTATTATTATTATTATTATTTATTTATTTATTTTTTTTTTTTTTTAGGTCCTAGCCACTGAAATCTCAGGAAATTAGGTGACAGGGCCTGCCAGAGTGAACTAAAGACTATCGGGTACCTGGTCTGCCTCCACGGGGCGTAAGTGGGGCAACGTTGGGCCTCAGCAGAGGTCCAGCGGCTAAATGGCCAGAGGAACAACGGTACAAAACACCACACTTCCATAATCCATACACTTTTAAATCGCTGGCCCTGCCAGTGAACTGGTACACCCACAATAAAAGCCCTGGTGCCGTTAGACACTGAAAATACTTACACTTACACTTCTGTAAGAGCACTGATTTATAATTTCCGTCTACTTCACTTTCTTTGGTGCAATATCCGCATTCACTTGGATACGTGACTTAATGAACCGTAGTAGCATTTTGCTATTTTTGTTGCGTCATATAACAGAGTTATGTAGGTTAATCCAGCAGCGACATCTCCCTTTTGTTTCTTCTAGTAAATAACGCGAGTTATGAAGTTCTCGCTGAAAAGATTGCAGAACCGCTATTAGCTTTTCATTGTTTTCAGGAGGAAGCATTTTTTGTTCTGCGGTAGTTGGACGAAGTGAGCTTGAAAAATAGTGTAACGAAAGAGATATGACTAGGTAAGAAAGAAAGATAGAATCACAGATAAATTTTAACCTAATCTGGGAATAGAAAATAAAATATCATTACGTTCATTTATCTTTGTGGCTTCCGTGAGTTCCGCTCTGTCAAACGAGAATAGGTCAGCGTTTTATGATAAGTAAATACCCACACAATGCGTAGTTCTCATGTGTTTCATGTTTGACGTCCATTGCCGCTTATCTCAACAGCCTATGTCCTCTGATACAACGGTATCAGAAAGGAGATGAAATACAAATTTTAAAAAAATTATAATAAATTTCTGTTTATACTCCGGGACAACCAAACGGTCAGAGAAGTTCACATGATAGACACATACAAGAAACAGCACCGTATTTAGCAGTCACAGGCTTGAACCTCGGTCAATCAAGGCACGTGTATTTATACAGCCGCGCGCTTGACCACTTGGCTACGGCGGCCATCTGAAACCGAACACTGCAAAACTTTTAAAAATTGAGAACGGATTTAATTTCTCTTGCATTTCCCCTACTACTAAACAGCACAATTCGGTCACCATTGCTGTAGAATGTTGTCTCATACTGCTCCGCTCATACCCGAACAGTGATGTGGGTTAAGGCCTTGATGGTTTGAGCAGACTAAAAGCTGACGTGATATTTCCACTTGCTCAGATTAAGAACCTGAGGGGGCATAGATTCAAATTGAGGAAAGACAGTTTAGAATAGATGTGGGGAAGTTTGCCTTTAGCCAGTGGGTAGTTAATTGCTGAAACAAACTTCCATCTGTCGTTGTGGAAGTTGATAGCTTAAATAAATTTAAGGCTGAACTAGAGAAACATTTGGAGTGACCGGTTGGGTGAAATGGAAATGTTTTTTTTTTTTTGGGGGGGGGGGGTGCTGTATCTGCTTTCATGCATCATATGTTTAAACTAATGCTAATGCTAATATTTCAGAAATTTCACTTCCCATTCTAGAACAAGTGCTAACTTTTATAATTTAATATATTATATACTTTTAACAACCGCCTCCTTAGCCAAGTGGTGAGGAGCGGTGGGTTCAATAGCACACACTCCCTGAATAGATCGGTGTTTAAGCCCCTGACTGTTATATACGTTCGATCTACCACGCCATACTGGACCAGTGTGGCAGATTATGGTCTCTTCCCTGAATATGTCGTGTTGAGGCAGTGGATTGACAATGGTTGCATTTCAATTTAATTTAATAGTGTAATATCTATAATCTAAAATATTGAAATAAAATATGCTGCTGATGTGGAATAGTGAATGCTTTGAAAAAAAACTTCAGGTGTGGATTTATATATTAATAATATCCTTTATTTTAGATATAGGAAGCTTCTTTTCCAACCAACTCTCCTAGTCCAACTCGCTAGGAGAGTTGGTCGGAAAAGAAGCTTCCTATATCTAAAATAAAAGTAATCCCTGTTGATTCATAATATAATAGAATATAGGAATTATCGAGCACTTAATAGCTCTCTATTATCAAATTAATAATATCCATAATAATTTCCAGATTTCTTTCTGTTTTTACATATTTCCTGGGCTGTATTTGCAACATTTAAAAGCATTCAGTTTGCCAGATATGTAGTACTACTTCGCAGCACAGTACGTACAGCAGTGTGTACGTATTTAGTTTTAAAGGCGATTCAATTACTAAAATCATATTGCACTATTTATACATCATTAAAAATATTAGTCAATCGCAACACTCATGCCGGAGGCAACGGTCGAACCCGCGACCTTTATTTCCTCGACAAGTACGTTACCTACTGGACGAATCCACCAGTAAGAGTAACATTTTGCTGGCGACGGTCGTTCTACTTAGGTTTTGTGCATAACCTTCAAAAAAACAGCATTTTCAAAAATGCGGCTTGTGCTCGGTCTCAAGGATATCAGATTTAGTAGTTGACAGATTTTTTTTCAGATAATAAATGCAGCGCAACACCTTTTGTACAATTCTCTATCCTTCTAAAGAAGTTGCACTTTCTAATACTTCTTTTCTTAGGATGGCTGAAACACCTAATTAACTTCATCTCGCGTCGCGTTAGAGAATTTATAGTCGTTGTCATGTCCCTTGTAATTTTGATTGTCTTCTAAGTACAGTCTCATTAACGGCTTCTTGAACAGGAGATTATCATCACGAACATATCCATGTTTTTCTAAAGACGATTACAAGGTGAATATCCCCTTACTAACTCCAGGAAGTCCGATTGCCAACAATGTAAAGAATGTAGGACAGCCCTGCTAATGACGTCAGCATGTAGCAACTGAGACCGAGTTAAGAAGAGGGGGTGGGGGGGGGGCTGCATGGTTTTCTTGCTGCGAGGCTAAAAAATTTCTATTCGTAGCCTCGAAAACGTGTGCTGAAAACGATCTTCAGGTTTCTCTTTTGCGTTGATTATTAAGCAGTGAGTGTTAACTCGCCTCGCCAGAAGTATGATTTATCTGCTGGCTAAATCATTTCACCCACTTTAGTTGTCGTGCGAAGTCAGTCTAAATCAGTGTTTACACACTGTGTTGTGTTTCAGCCAAGTTGATACCACTAAGAAAGGTACAGGGTCTCCTCACACAATAAATGGTATAACGCATTATTACGGTCTGCTCCTATCCTAGTGTAGCAAAGTCTGCTTCTATGTCGTTAAAAATAAATATTAATTTGAGTTATCACTTAGAAGTTTTGATCAGTATGATATAAAAAAAATAATCGCAGGCGAATTTGAACACAAGTGCTAAAATATAATGAACGTTGATGCTGGTATTGGATTTTTTTTTATTTTTTATATGAAAACCGCAAAAACGAAAGTTATTAGAACCTGTAGTACTTAGTACTGTGCCTGGGTTGGAGGTTGTGAAGATGAAACAAGATATTTGTTGACATTAGGCTTAAATTTCTGTAGATTTTAATTTTTAGGAAATACCTAAGAAGGAAGGTTGTTCCAGAAAACGGAAGTTGAATGAATAAACGAGGAAGAAGAAAAGTTGGTTCTGTGAGTTTGTAGTTGGACAGTAAAAGAATGTTGACTGGTTGCGGCACATGTTCGGACTCCTTTGAAAGAGAGAGCGGGAATTATAAAAGCAAATTCAGAAGAACAGTGTCCATGAAAGTATCTGTAGAAGAGGCATGCAGCAGAAACAGTACGTCTATGAGGCAGCTAGTGGAGAGACTCTGTTAGAGATGAATCATTAATTAACCTAACTGCCCTCTTCTGAATGGAATCAAGAAGCCTGAGAGAGGTGTTGGGGGCACCGCCCCATTTGTAGGAACAATATTCTATGGTAGAACGGATTTGCGATTTGTACAGAGTGAATAGCTGTTTGCATGAAAAGTAACGCCGAGAACGAAAGAGAAAAACCAAGTTTTTTAGATGCAGAGGAAGCAATATTTGTAATGTGCTTGTGCCAAGAGAGATTAGAAGTCGAGGTAATCCCCAAAAGAGATATATCAACTTGCCTGGAAATCGGAGTGTCACGAAAGATAAGCAGAGGAGCAGAAGAATCCTTTTTGCGATACGTGTATATATAAGACAGGACTGAGTTTTAGAAGGGTTGAGGCGCCTCCGTAGCTGGGTGGGCAGGAGCAGCAGTGCGTAGCACACGCTTCTTGATCAGACCGGGGTTCAAGCCCGTGACCACCAAATACGGAGGATGCGGAAAGGTCAGGGAATGACAATCGCATATCCCCCGAGCAATATGGCCTTAGTTGCTAATGCTCCTAAAAACCAAATAACAAACAACAAACAAACAGAGAAAGATTGAAATCAACTAAGTTATCTTTGCTCCACTGGAAAATTGTGATGAAACTGTGATTTTGCTGATGAAAGAACATTCTATGCAATGTTCTTTCATCAGCAAAAACTATGCATAGAATTTTCACTAAATGGAAGAAGGTCATTAAGATACACTGAGTGGACAGAAATCATGGGATACTTAGTTAGTAACGAGTAGAGCCACCTTTCGCCCGGATAAGGGCAGTCATCCAGCGAGGCATTGAATCCGCTACTTCACAAAAGCATTCCACAGGTATTTCTATCCATGCATGCTGCACCGCTGTCAATAATTCCGTCGCATTCCTCGGTGGAGGATCCAAGGCTTGAACGGACCTATCCACAGCATCCCAAAGATGCTTCACAGGGTTCATGTTCAGTGAAGGGGGGGGGCATTCCATGGTGGTAAATTTTGCGGAATGCTTTTTGAACCATGTTCTAGTCACCACGGCTCTGTGGGGAGGCACATTGTCCTGGAAGAGTCCATTGCCCTGTGGGTGCATGGCGACCACTAAGGGATGCAGATGGTGTGTATAGTGTGTTTAGGGTCTAAAGGCAAGAGGGGTTTCCCCCATCTCCGCGTAATATAAATTGTGGTGTGATTGACAGAAACACTATGTCCACTATTGGTGTGATACAAAACACTGTAGAGACAACAGGTTTAAAAGTGTATGGATATTGCGGTGTGTAATGTTTTGTACCGTTGTTCATCTGACCTTTTAGCCGTTGGGCCCCTAATGGGCCCATCGTTGCCAACACTATACCTCGTTTGTTTGTTTGTTATTTCGTGTTCAGGAGCATTAGCAACTAAGGCCGTATTGCTCCGGGAAATGGGTGGTCATTCCCTGACCTTTCTGCATGCTCCGTATTTGGTGGTGACGGACTCGAACCCCGGTCTAATCAAGAAGCGTGTGCTACGCACTGCTGTTCCTTCCCACCTGGCTACGGAGGCGCCACTATACCTCGTGGAGGCAGACCAGGTAATCAGCATTTTAGAGATTTACTGTTTACTCTGGCAGGTCCTGCCACCTAATTTCCTGAGATTTCAGTGGCTAGGACAAAAAAAAAAAAAAAAAAAGAGAGGAGAGGAGGGGAGAAACTCTAGAAAGGGTCAGGCTGAAAGAGATATAAGTTATGCGGAGTACAGTTTGAATTTTTTGAGTGTAGGGCTTGTGTTTTTTTGAAATATGGGGTCGATAGAGAAGATAACACCAAAAGTCGGTGGGGCAGGCCCATGCCTCAACAGGCGAAGAGTAGGGGTGACAGGAAAGGGGAAGGTACAGAGGAACCGTCCCCTTCCATCCACGAAGGGAAGGGATGGAAAGTGAACCTGGTGAGGGTACTTGGATCAGATCGCCAAATCACCTTTCGGCGGCAAACTGCACAATGTCTTTGTTGGATATTCCTATGCCATTCCTGGGCCATGTTGTTCCGTCCGTGTGAGGTGGTCAAGTTCAGATAATGGCTTCAGTTTAAGCCAGTGGTCAAATCCAGATTAAGTTAACGATTTGTTGTTCTTCAGATTGTAGCTGTCCGGTTTTTGTTTGGTTGAGGCATCTAACGATCTTTATTTTGGATGACGAGTGGTTAGTGTATAGGAAAATTCCTGCTAAGGTTTTTTTTTTTATAGTGTTTAGGGTCTAACGGCACCAGTGGTTTCCCCCATCTCCGTGTAGTATACATTGTGGTGTGATACAGAACACTGTAGAGACCAGAGGTTTAAAAGTGTATGGATATTGTGGTGTGTAATGTTTTGTACCGTTGTTCATCTGGTCTTTTAGCCGTTGGGTCTCAAATGAGACCCACCGTTGCCCACACTATACCTCGTGGAGGCAGACCAGGTACACACTAG
This sequence comes from Mastigoproctus giganteus, assembly GCF_048544385.1. NCBI lineage: Eukaryota > Metazoa > Arthropoda > Arachnida > Uropygi > Thelyphonidae > Mastigoproctus > Mastigoproctus giganteus. Next base: position 144,828,726 of record NC_143575.1, read on the forward strand.
TATTTTAGAGATTTACTATTTACTCTGGCAGATCGTGCTACCTAATTTCCTGAAATTTCAGTGGCTAGGACCTAAAAAAAAAAAGGTGTGGGGGAGATAGTTAGAGGGGGAAGAGAGACTGAAGACTAGGGGGTGAAAGACAGAAATATGGGGTCAATGTTGAAGATAACCCCAAAAGTCGGTGGGGCAGGCCAATGCCTCACCAGGTGAAGATAGGGAATGGCAGGGGGACACGGTGCAGAGTAACCATTCCCCTGCCAAGGGAAGGGATGGAAAGTGAACCGAGTGAGGGTACCCGGTTCAGATCGCCTAATGACGTTTCGCAGCAAACTGCACAATGTCTTTGTCGGGTCTTCGTATGCCATTCCTGGGACATGTTGTCCTGTCCGTTTGAGTGGTCAAGTCCAGATTTTGACTCCAGTTTAAGCCAGTGGTCAGATCCAGGTTAAGTTAACGATCAGTTGTCCTTCAGATTGTAGCTGTTAGGTTTTTGTTTGGTTGACACATCTAAGGCTTTTTATTCTGGTTGACGAGTGGTTGGTTTCTAGGAAAATTCCTGCTAAGGTTGTGGGTATGTTCTTCTAGTAAAAAGATCCTGCGCAAACTGCGTTAAGGCTTTATAATTGTCCTCGCTCTCCAGGAGATATTGTTCTTGGTTTATTGGCGAGAAACGTATACTGGTTATTAAGAGGCAGCGGAGGTCTTCGTATAGTTGCCAGTGGTGCATGAGGTCTCCCACGTCTCTGGCTATCCACAGTGGCAGTCTGCGCGGGTAGCACAGTGGTATCGTCACCGTCCTCCCCACACCGGGTGGAAAAGGCCTGGGTTCGAATCCCGTCGATGACGCGAGGAACTTTAATGGGCTTTTTTTCACTCCTTGGCTGAGTTAGTCGGTCTCAGGCGTAGATAACAAGGTTTTTCTCCCCAGTAACTGGGGGTTTTTCGTCCAGCAAAACAGGCAAATCGACCATAGAACATACGCAATTTACAGACTCAAATACGGGTTAATGTATTTAATTACGGGCAACCATAAAATAATAATAATAATGTCCACAGTGGCAGAGAGGGGTGTCACTCAAACCGAAACTGGAGAGTTTTGCTCTTATTGCGTAGGTAAGATGTCAGCAGTCCTGGTGAAAACCAGTTTGGGCTTTTGGGAAACACTAATTGATTATCCGGTATGAATCTTCGGGTGACGTCTCCTTTTGTAGAAGTCGTCCAGCGGGTTTACCAAGCCTGCTGTAGGTGGGTGAGAAGGCGTTTTCTCCTGAGTCGCATTCCTCGGTGAATCGTTTACCAGATCAGTTTTGTAGTCTAGACAATTGATTGCTCTGCCTTTGGATAGTTGATAAAGGAACCCACAGCGGACGACCTCTAGGTCCAGGGGGAGAGGACCTTGAGGGCATGGGTGCTTACAGTACAGCAGGCTCTCGAGATTGTCAGTGGGATTGAACGTTGAATGGTCTCTAGCTTCCTTTTGTTTAATGCTGTTACCGCCTTGTGGAACCAGACTCCTAATGTGCTGGTAAGAAGACTATGGGTCTGCAATGATGGTATGTAAACTGGACCGTTCAGAGATGGGTCTGGACCATAGGTCCCAACGTGTGCCAGTTGAACACGCGCCAGACCATTACCGACCGTCCACCTGCCTGAACAGTTCCGATGTAGTGATACTGTTCTACACAGAGATAAGAGGCGGAGTTGAACAGACGTTCTAGGAGCCGCCCTTTACAAAAACACATATCCACATATCCATGTCCACCTAAACATCATATATGACTTACGACCTCATGCATGACTGCCACCTTTATTACGACCTCCGCGACATCCTGATAACGAAACTGACATACTTATCTAGAGGACAGGGACACCACCTGCTAGACACGACGGAGGAATATTTTTCATTCTCCGATTTCGCCCAGGTGCTCTTCACGAGGCGGAGGACACTTACTGCTTACTGTTGTGGAAGGCCACTAACATACTCCCATAAATGCGACAACTTCACTGGAATGGACATAAGCCCTATGTATGATAATACTACTGGACTTGACATCCATCTGCACCTGATACTGATAGGTGCTCAAGATCACGAACGATTTGATATCAACCACTGGAGCATGACGGACGGCAGATGGACAGCACAGTTGGACCTGACACTGATGGACTCGAACCAACGTGACATTAACCTCATCACAGACCTGGACACCTACCATGACCAGATGTTAACCAACTGACGATGACATGAGGCGATTTGCCCCTGGCGCACCACATGGGCGATCTGCTCTGCGCTCCCTTGCATGGTGCCTTTACTCGTGTTCCCTGGCGGCGAGGGGGTAGAAGACGGCTCTCTTCCCCTGCCTCCCCCTCTTTCCTCCTGGTGGGGCTTGGGCCAGCCTCACTGACCGTATTGGGGATGGGTCTGAGCGTGTAGCACAGTGGCAGCGTCACCGTCCTCCCCACACCTTGTGAAAAAGGCCCGGATTCGAATCCCCTCGATGACGCGAGGAACTTTAATGGGCTTTTTTTCACTCCGTGGCTGAGTTAGTTGGTCTCAGGCGTAGATAGCAAGGTTCCCCCCCAGAAAACTGGGGTTCTTAGTCCAGCAAAACAGATAAATCGACCAGAGAACATACGCAATTAACAGACAAAAGACACACAGCACAGCAGATGAATTTAATTATTCTGGTGGCCTAAATATAATAGTTTTGGTTTGCCCGTATTAGGTATTAGGTGTGTTCGGGGTCTGACGGCACCTGGGATTTCTCCCATCTCCGCGTATGTTCTCTGTATCGGACAAGCCAGAGATTTAAAAGTGTGTGGGATATGTACTGTGTAGTTTGTTGTGCCCATTGTTCATCCGGGCCCTTAGTGAGACCCGACGTTACCAATACCCGCCACAGGGAGGCCGGCCGGGTGTTACCAATATTTGTACTCTGGCTGGTCTTGCCACTTACTTTCCTGGGATTTCAGTGGCTAGGACCAAAAAAAAAATAAAATAATAAAATAAAATAAAAAATAAAAAATAAATAATAATAATTATAATAAATAAATAAATCGAGGTTGATATTAGTGATACTTAGCAAGTTAGTATTAATAGTACGCGACGTGGGGCTGTGCGGTGAAAGTGAGTTTTAAAAACCAAATAGGTTCGGGCAAGAATTTTGATGTTCTCTTTTGATTTTGAAATGTAGGGCTAAACGCTGTGCAAGACAAAAGTTTTGGGAGAAGGATGAAGACTGGGGGGAAGGAGTTGGAAATAAGGGGCCGACAGAGTAGATAGCCCCTGCAGGTAGTGAGGCATGCCCGTGCCCCACCAGAGTGAGAAAATTGGGGAGGCAAGGAGAGGCAAGCCTCTCCTCCCCAGGAGTTTGGAAAGAAAGATCCGCTCAAGAGAGTGCGGACTTGGGTCGCCAATAGGCTGTTCCGGCGGGAGAGTGCCACCGTATGTCGTCTCCATCAGTTTGCAGGCCCTAAAAAGCTGGCCGTTGAGTCTCATCTAGGTGGGACACTAATAGGGGGTTAAATCTGGGATGTCATCCTTCCAGACTGCATGTGGTCTGGGTCCTATTCTCTGGTCATTATCCTGGGGTCATAATCAAGTCTACTGGCTGTCATTATGGGGTTTTATCCCTTCCGTGATGTTTGATAGTCCTCACGCTACCTTTTGTCATTATATAGTGGGTCTATGCTGCAAGGTCTGGGGGCAGTGTCCCTTTGTTCTGATGTCACAACTATTTAAAGGTGTTTTTTTTTTTTTTTTTTTTCGCTTCCATTGGCGGTAATCATGACTCTTGTGGTTAGACAATATATTGTCATTTGTCTTTTCCCAGTTCATTTTGTACTCAGTCCAAGGTCTGTATAGTCGGCTCCTCTGTGTCATCTCGCTGCTATTTGCAGGTTTGTTTTGTCTCATTCCTTTAAGGCCTTCTGTATATGGCGGTTAGTGTTTGGCGCCTGGTAAATAATCCCTGGGCAAAATCAGTTAAGGCTAAATATTCCTCTTGTGTATCTAGTAGATGTGACTCAAGATCCCTCGGTAGATAGTGAACTCTAGTTATTAGTCTGCATCTAAGGTCTTCGTATTGGGCACACTCAAACATAATGTGCACCCAGCTTTCTTGTTCCCCGCAAGTACAACGCGGATCCTCCACTATTCCCAATGCTGTAAGCTTTGCATTGAAAGCCCCGTGACCCGTAAGGAGGTAAGTCGTGTAAAGTCCGGGTTGCAGCCAGGTTGGAAGAATGGGGTAAACTCTGTCTACGTCCGGGATGAACTTTTTGATATTCCCTTTTGTTGTGTTTGTCCAGCGGTATTGTCAGGTTTCTTTTAAGTATTTCTGCAGCCTGTTCTTTTCAGCCTTGTGGGTTGCACTGTTATCCACTGTGTAGTCTAGGTGGGTGCAAGGCATTCCTTTGTTTATATAATAGGCTATTCCAGTACGTAAGATGTCCAGGTCAAGGGGAAGGGCTCTGGCCAAGACCTGTAGGGCAACAGTGCTAGTGGTGCTGCAGGCTCTGGTAATGGTTAACAGGATAGTTCTATGGATTGAGTCGATTATGCGTCTAGTTGCGGCGGTTGATGCCTTGTGATACCAAACCACAGAGGCCTATGTCATAGCTGGTAGGAATGTCGTTTTATAATATAAGGAGAGTACGCGACGTTTAAGTCCCCAGTCACGACGGACCACACGTGCTAACAGTGCAGAGTACTTCCTTATCTTTGTTCTTAGATGTGTGAGATGCTGCTTGAAGGAAAGATTACAATCTAATATCACCCCCAGGTACTTAAGCTGGCTTTGGAGTTTCACTGTGGTGTTGTTCACCTTTATTTGAGGCGGCCTGTGCAGGTCAAGGGTGCCTTTCAGTAAGATTGAGGATGTCTTAGTTGGTGAGATTTTTAGGCAGTGTAAGGTGGTCCAGTCCTGTAGTATCTTGATGGCATGGTTTGCTTTTACCTCCAACTGGGTTCTACTGTCGGCAGCAATTTTCAAGATTAAGTCGTCGGCAAAAGCTTGGGTTTGGACGTCACCAAGGTCCATGGCCAGGAACTCATCCAAGACAATGTTCCACAACAGCGGCCCCAGGACAGAACCCCGGGGGCAACCCCTGCAGACACTGCGGTTTACCCTACCATAGGGTGCCACGACACTAATACTCCTGTCGGTAAGGTAAGACTTGATAGTGAGATACAAATTGCAGGGAAGGTTGGCCCGCCTTAGCCTTGCCAGGACACTTGGCCACCAAATGGTGTCGAAAGCCCCGGCAAAATCTATGGAGATGATTAGGTAGTATTTACTGTTGGAACTGGTGACACCGTACAGCAGATGTCTAAGTGCCTCTACTGTCGAAGACTCGGGCTTAAAGCCGAACTGGGTAGACATGTGCAGTTCAGCACTCTTGTAATGTGTGTCAATTCGGGCATATAGCATTCTCTCAAATAGTTTGCTGATCACTGGTAGCAAAGCTATCGGTCTGTAGGTGGTTAGCTGTTGTGGAGGCTTCGTGGGTGTTTTTGGGATCAGCTTCAGTCCCGCAGTCTTCCAGTTTCTTGGGAAGATGCCTTGATGCAAACAGTTATTAAACAGATTTAGGAGGAGTTCGGGGGTCAGATCCGTTACTTTTTTGATAATTTCCGGTTCGAGATAATCGAGGCCTGGGCACTTATTATTTCTTACGTGATTTGCCGCGGATTTGATGTCATCTAGCGTGAACGGTTGTTCACGGGAGTCAGTGGTGTATATGTCATTTTCTTGGCATATTCTATGCTGTTCAGGTGAAGTAGGCATGGCAGTCTCCGGGAAAATAGTGCCCAGAATATTTGTGATTGACTGTTGACATGTGGTGGTTTGGCTCCCCTGTGGTGTCAATGTGGTAGAAATAACTTCCCCCCCTGGAGAGTTTGTGATTATCCTATAGACTACCCCCCATGGCTCATTATTTCCTGTTATGCCTGCCAAGTTTTCCCAGGCTCTTTGTTTGCTCTTGTTTATCGCATCCGTATATCTGTTTCTTGCTTCTCTATAGCGCTCCTTTAGTATCTGTACCTCAGCAGCAGGCCATGTGCGTCTTGCCCGTTGAAAGAATTTTCTTCTTCTCATGGTCTCCCTTCTGAGTTGCTGGATCTCGTGAGACCACCACGGGACTGCTCCCGGTTTGGGATTTCTCCTCTTCATTGATGCTTCACTCGCCGCAAGTATTATTTCCGTTACCCTCTTTTGATTCTCGTCTGGGTCCCCATTCTGGTCTGTTGTTTCCATGTGTTGGGCCGCAGCAGGCATTAAGACCTCTCTGAACCTTTCCCAGTTCGCCCAGCGGATGGCGAAGCGATTTAGTGTTTGTTTAGGTATCAGTAGCCTGTTTAATGATCTTCTGATTTGGCAGGTAATCACCCTGTGGTCGGAAGTCGTCCACGAGTCTCTGACGATCCACTCATCAACGTAACCTGCAAGGTTTCCCGTGGACAACGTGACATCAATAGTCCCCTCCCACAGGGTATTACAAAATGTAGGCATCTGGTGTGGTCTGTTCAGGATAGTGAACCGAGAATTCGAGAGAAAGCCCTCTAAAATCTGTCCATTTCTGGTACCTCTCCTGTCTGGGGTCAGACTGTGCCAGGCTGGTGAGCGGCAATTTACATCTGCCCCAATTATGATCCTTTGATCAGGGAGCATGTCGGCCAAGGCCTGCAAGTACCTGGTGATGGGTGTGATGTTCTCGCCCGGCCTGCTGTAAAGGGCAACAGCATAGATTTGGCCCAATGGCGTTAAGATATGGGCACACGCCGCCCAGAGTGCACAAAGCTGTTACTTTAGTCACAGTATAATTGGGATTGCGGACCACAACCGCAGCCCAAGGGGTGTCACTCTCGTCATGGACTAATTTGTATGCAGCCGGATATCCGCACACTCGGTTTGAGTGGGTATATGGTTCCTGTAGTAGTAGGACGTCAGCTGCTTCCTCGTCCGCTATGACCCTAAGTTGCTGGGCCACTGCTCTAGCTCTCTGCGCGTTATGCTGTATTATTGCAATTTTGGATCTGTTGTACTCTTTAGGGCGTCTCTCCATAATCGATTCGTGACTGGTATAACGCTTTTACTTTAAGATAAACTGGACAGTTCGGGTCTCTGATAGAATGCGAATGGTCCATTTTCCCTGCCTTGCAGTTTGTACAGATTGGATCTTGCTCCTTGTTTGGACATGTTTTATATTCATGTCCCCTGCCAGAGCAGTGACCGCAGATTGATTCTGTTTGTGTACACGTATGGGTTGTGTGGCCGTGTTTACAACACCGGAAGCATTTCGGGACTGCCAAATGCTCCCGGAATCGGTGGGATCCCCATTCAATGTAGATTCTCTCTTGATTCTTTAGTTGCTGCCAGACAGTCGGGGCCAGCTCTAGAACCCAGTTTCTGTTTGGTCCTGCCCTAGATCTGGTGGAGTACCTGGGCTGCACTAGAGTTCGCTGTTCCTGTAGTTGCTGGGGGGTCGGTCTCAGATTTCTGTTTATGATCTCTGTGGCTAACTGTTCCGGGGTTAGGTCTTTGTCAAAGACAATGATAACAGTCTTTTTTTTTGGCAATTCTGCAGTCAAACCCAAGGTGGCAATTTTTGGGTTATCCATTATCGTCTGTATGTCTTCGTTTCCCTCCGTTTCAATAACGAGTCCTACATTCCTCGTTTTCCGGATGGACTTTATCTTAGTAGTTTTGAGGTCATCCTTTAGTTCCTTCATCACAGTTGTCTTTATTTCTTCACTAGTTCTCTTTTCCTGGGGGCCATCTGTGGCCACAGGTCTAAGCACAACCAAGTTGGGTGTCATCAAGAGAGGTTGCTTCCTTTTTGGGGGCCCGTGCTGAGTTTGTTTTCCCTGATTTTTGTTACTCCTCAGCGTTTCAGCATATGTGGGAGCACGCTGTTGCATTTTATTTGCCCCACAGTCTTTATAGGCCTGCAGCCTCGCGGTGACCTTTTCATTTTCAACATATGTCTCGAAAAGGATAGTCTCCATTTTGTTAAAGATTGTGACGATTTGCGACCTCACAAGGGTGGTTATCCTGTTATTCGGTTCTTTAAATATTGATTCCAGTGCTGTTTTGAGTGCCAGTGACTTTCCATAGACAGTGCCCACCGGTAGGGAGGGATCCGTGGGGGGAGTTTCCTGCTGCTTTTCGTTGTTTGTTTCTTTGTTCGCATTGACATTTTCCTGAGTGTCATTATTCTCAGTTTGGGAACGTGTTCCCTGCTCTATTTTCGCTGTTAACAACTTTTTGTTTTTACGCTTGCTTTGTGTTTGGGGGGTCCCTGGACAGGCGTCTTCTGTGTCCTCCTGTTGTTCTAGGGGGATTATCTCGTCGTCCTGCCCCTTTGGCTGAGTTTCTTTCAGTTTGTGATTTTTGCTATCCATATCAGCAAAGGTTCCGGATAATCGGATGTGCGGATTATCGAAGTTGTCAATCTTTTTATCAGTTTGTGGCTGTAATATGCTGGTGAACAATACCTGCTACACGCACATAGGGCAAAGAGAGATTATTTTGTAGGTTTTTAGGGCTTCCAAAGTTTGGTCCGCTCTAATCAAAACGATTATTCTAAACATATGCTGCCAGCATATTGCTGTACTGGTTTACATAGGAAAATTTCTTAAAAACATTCATATCTCTAAAAATAGTTAACGAAAAGTCACAAAAGGTCACCTGTATATCCAGTCCAATTTCCTCTTCTTCCAACACCATTTGCAATCAGAAATTTGATGTTTTTCACAATAAAAATAACTTTTTCCACGGAGCTCACTATTCGCGTGATTACACTGGTCAGGGTATTCAGCGGCCTAGTTTAAATAGCCGATTGGGCTAGCCAGGTGAGTAAAGTGTCTGCCTGGAAACCCAAAGGTCGTGGGATGAAATCCCGCCTCGGGCTTGGATCAGAGTACTGCAAAAACCTTGGGAGGTGTATTATAGCCACAGAAGCCGATGCGCCAATAACTAACTAGGGTTAAACGAGACAGTCAGAGATTCCTGAGTTAGGCCTAACAATATTACGACGGTAATGAACTAATATTAACAGTTTACAAAACTATTAAAATTTATAGCCAGTTAGGGAATTACTTACTGACAATTTCTCGACAACAACTGAATTAAATAAAGCACAATGAATACATTAGAATATTAAATGAAGTGCAGCATACTAAAATGTCAACCGTACTAACAACGACACTGGTTTGCCCGTATTGGGGTCGCCTCCTCTATCGTCCCCACCTCTTACTCTCCAGCTTCGGTCTCCCTCCCGTACTCTACCTATACACTAGCGTTCGCCCCACATAAGTTCCAAAGTTTAATTACGTCCAAAGTGCATCGTTTATAATCCATTTAGCTTTTCCAATCCTAGCGCTCACCCCCACTATTTTTTTTTTTTTTTTTTTTTTTTTTTTAGGTCCTAGCCACTGAAATCTCAGGAAACTAGGTGGCAGGGCTTGCCAGAGTAAAATATAGAGCTACTGGGTACCTGGTCTTCCTACACGAGGCCAAGTGTGGGAAACGGTGGGTCCCAATATTGGCCCAGTGGGTGAATGGTCAGAAGAACAATGGTACATAACACTTACCATATACATAGCCCACACACTTTTATTTCTAGCCTTAACAATGAACTGTGACACCCACAATGAAAGCTATGCGGAGACGGCGGAAAACCTCTGGTGCCCTTAGACACGAAAACACTTTACACTTTATCTAAACATCATTGCTGACCAGGTACACTTTCATGGCAACGGACTCCCCTCTTGCGGTGCCGTCTTTCAGCAGGATAATGCGCCATTTCACACTGCCCGGATTGTTCGAGACTGGTTCGCGGAATACGAGGAAGACTTCCAGGTATTGCCCTGTCCTCCAAATTCCCCAGACATCAGTCCCGTCGAGCATCTGTGGTTTGTGTTGGAACAGCAACTCCGATCTGCGGCGTCTCAACCACGGACCTTACAGGAGTTAAAGGATCTGCGTGTGGTTACGTGTTGGTACCAGATACCCCGAAGTGTCTTGTGGTATCTGGTATCTGTTGGTACCAGATACCACAAGACACTTTTAGAATTCTTGTAGCGTCCATGCCTCGCCGGATACGAGCTGTTTTGGTTGCACGTGGAGGACCAGCATCATATTAGGTAGGTGGTAATAATGTTTTGGCTCATCGGTGTGTAAGGTAATAGTAAATAAATAAAATTTTTTCCTGTTGCTTTAGCGAATACAGCTGTATACCTGAATCTAATTTGCACTGTTTTAGATTATACACCTTCTATTAGGTGGACCTGGAAAGGCACGTTTTGGCTATTTTCTTTTATGTCATTAATAATCTCATGGCAACTATGGTATTAGCCTGATTTTTCGGCTTCATGCTAAATGAACCATCAGCCTCTTGTGCCAGTGTGTGTTTGTGTGTGTGTGCGCGCGCGAGCGTTCATTGTATGGTGGTCTTGGCGAACTCGTATTTGAAAGAAAATAAAATGAAGTAGCATTGACTTCATTGTATTGAAATCTGGTTAACAAATTATCTAACACTTATAGCAGGATAAAGATGGAACTGCTTAACGAATGACAGTTAATTCACGGTCAAAACAAAATCTGCTGCTATGAGAGTGGCTTCTTTTGAGGTTAAATGGGATATACCCATATATACCAATGCAAGAAATCTCACAGCATTGGAGAACGTGTGAAGTTAGTCATAATGATCTTAATATACCTCTTCACTTGATCTTAATTTAGTAAAGAAATCCATTATGTTCTTCCATAAAACCAAGTGTGTGTGTGTGTGTGCGGGCGCGCGTGCATGCAAAAGAAGGGGAAATTTTCTGGGTGTTTCTTTGGGTCCTTTTTTCAGAGAGAGAGCATGGACCTTTTTCGGTAGATTCGTTCTGTGGAAGATGGGTTGAGTTTTCTTTAAAATAAACCACGTAACTGACGATCACATACCGACATTTTGCTAACAGGAAAATGAAATAATCACGTCAAGGAACATAATGACCCTCGCTCAGCTTTTAACAGGACGACTGGATGCACCGAAAGCCCGAGAGTGGATAGAAATACCCGGCGAAAAATCAAGACGAGTTGCAGATAAAGAACCACAACTGAAAGCGGCATTTACGCAGTTGGATAGCCTCGGAAGATTCTTTCCAGCAAACACCATCCAGCTATTCAACAACCTCAACATCAATCCTGAAAAGCTCTGCAATTGCAAATCCTACAGAAAGGAATTTCTCAGAAACTCTTACTTGCAAATACAGATGTGAGGATACAGTTTCAGCACCTTGTTAGGCCAGGCACAAGCCACTGGGCTTTAGGAAACCCGACCTCATCAATGTGTAAGGATTGACCTACCTACACAACTCTAATCCCCACAGAAGAAGAAGACTGCTGGAAAATTGAACTTTAAAATTTTTATTTTGCCGTATCACGGTCATTCGTGTTGTTTCATATGCTGTACGTTGTTTTGGCTGCTGTAAATATTTGTGTTTATGTAAATATGGTAAAACTCCCACTTGTGTGTGTTTAAGCAGAAGGTATGCTTCAATTGTCACGGTATGTTCTTACCAGTTTACAGTAGTTAAGTAGTAAAAGTATTTGCGAATAATTAATAACTCAAATAGTGTATTTTCCAGATAAAATGTAGTTATAAATCAGATATTATGTATTTCATGTATTTTATAATTGTAAACATAGATGTATTTTTGTAACATAGTTGTATATGTATTTTCACCCTCTAGCCAGTAGCTGTAACCGGGTGTTCTCCTAAGAGAAATAAACTGATAATAATAATAATAATAATAAAAATAAGCGTTAGCGATCAGGGAAGACTTTATGGCGGCAACGTTTTTTTATTTATTTATTTTATTTTATTATTATTTTTACAGCAGCTGTAATCAGTTCAGCAAATTTCGGGTGTACTAGCTACGCCGACTAGGAAATTATCCCAAGGACCTCTAGTAACTAAATAAAAAAAAAAAAGAGCCAAAATTTTCAATATTTTGATAAATAAATTGGCATGGATTTCGACATTACAGTTATTATGGCTCTCAATCTTTTATCCTTTGCAGCAGTTTTTGGTTTCAACTTTTTTTTTTTTTTTTTTTTTTTACTTTGGTATATACATTGCAGTTCAACTGAAGAAATTAGCTTATGGATGGATTTGCACGATGGTTCATTCTCTTTTAAACAAGGAAATTTAACATATTATTGATTACTTGTTGTAGCAGTGGTGGGAGGAACAAATTCCAAATAAATAGTTGAAATACATTTTCACATCCAAGAGTGCAGAGATTAGAAAAACTTATACAGCTAAAGTAGTTCAATGAATTTTTTATTCATCGAACATTCTCGTGATCACTTTCACAAGTATCTTTTTTGTCATACTTACGAAGGTATTTTGTGTATCCCTATTTCGCTCGCTTTCCTCCATATATTCGTCCCCAAAAAAACATTTTCTGCCGTAGTTGCATCGTATAGCGTTCTTCATGTCCTTTTCAGTTTCGCTTGTTCCCTTTTTCCCTGAGCGTTTGATGGTTCCAAGCGCCTTTGTGTAACGATTTTACTGTGCCCGTTGTTATCTCTATTTTGTCAGAGTGTTGTGGCAAAAAGCGCGCACACACACACAGGGGTGGGTTAAATAAATGAGACTGGAAGTAGACATGACCATTCTTTTAAGAGCCTCGGAATGCAACTTTTGTATTCGAGCGTAGCCCATTGTTCAAAGTCTTTAGCCAGTATGCTCACGCTTGTATATCCTGCATTCCTCTCGTGCTTGCCAGCTAGTGACCTGTCTTGATACAGACCAGCTGCTTGTATTTCCCCACTCTCCACTTTATCCCTAAGGCTACAGGTGAAGTAACAAATGCGAGTAACACGTAACCTGCTGCAGCCGGGATGAAAAGTGAGTTACTACGTATTTACATACATTGAGTGAATAGGTGAAACATTTAGGGGCGGGCGGTAGAAGTAAGTGTATAGGTGTCCTTTCCGTTACACGATGAGTGTTTTCATGAAAGTAATCTCGTAAGGTGAAATTGCATATCTTTGAAATCATTATCCAATAGAAGATGAAGTAATAAAGCTGGGTTACGTTCTAAATTAGGTTATTGAACCTTTTTTCCCCCTTGGATATGTTCCTTCACATTAATGTTTTATTAGCATTTTAAATTAGAATATGATTACAATTATATTCAAAATAAATTAATATGTTATAAAAATATTCTCTTTATTCGATTTTTATACTGCGGTACAGCCACATAAATCCTAGAAATTCACAACCAACCAACAGCTGTATTTAACAACTCCAAACAAGTTGGAGTTGGTTCAACTCAGCATGGTCAGCTCCAAGGGCGGATACAACTATGGACACAAAGTACACTTACCCCACCCTCCCCTTCCACTTTGTCCTTATTTATGCAAAGCGAATTAGCAAAAAGAAATGTTACATTAAAAGTAAAACGTGAAATTTTTATTAAATATTACGATGGCTACTTTAGGATATGGATGAGTTGGTTGTAAAATCCGAGAAGAGCAAGGATATCCGACTGTTCGTCCTTTACTATGATATGGTTCTTGAAAAATAAGAATGTCAATGAGTTCCTCCTCAGATACACGACGTAGCTCATCTGCCACGGTGCTCGAATGATGAGCATTGGCTTGAAGAAATTTTAAGTTGACAGTCGAGATATTTGGCTGGGAAGCGCTTGAACTCGATAAGACTATGATATTAGAAGGGAATTGTTCGTTGCCTTACTGTGCCGTGAGCCTTTATGTATTCAGGACAGTTGATATCTCTGACCGAATGATTAGCATCACGTTTGTGCCTCTTGCAATTAAATGCAGACAGGCAGTTGATCCTAGCCGGGGTACTCAACAAGGCCTTGTTTGCCACAATGTCCACAAGAAGGTCTTTCTTGTTTACATATACTTGAAGTGTGTCCGAAAGCAAGACAACATAGCACTTCGTCACAACAGTGAAAGACTTAAAACGGTGAGCAGTCCACCCAATAAATAACCTGTCTAAAGTAGAAATAGCTGAAAAAATGCGTGGGGTAAAATCAAACACCCAATTAGAAGTGTTCTTTGATTTGGAGCTAATTTTAAATCGGAAAATGATTTCTGGTGAGATTTCTTCACGTGTGAAATTAAATTCTTTCAGGTTTTGAAGTATAAATCATCAAGTATTTCCTCCTTGGTTAAATCATTATCAATATTTAATACCGATAGGGGTGGATTCAATTTCCAACGTCAGACAGGATTTTTGAGGACGAGATGGTATCCAAATATTTACTGGAATTAGTTTCTAAAATTAAACCATTGGTTTTAAATGAGACAGAGAACTTTGACTTCTTTGAAACCTTGCTTTAAGGTTTTGACTACGGTACATGTTCTTTAACATCAGTGCTCGTAGTAAGAGTAGAACTTTCAGATGTCTTTATAAGGAGTAATAAATGTGGTTTTCTGGTTGAAGTAGTTTTAACATTAGCGGATTGCAGACTGTCTGGTTAATAGAAATTTTTGCAAGAGATTGTGCAGTAGCCTCAGAGAAGTTTTCAGGAGAAACTACATTCAAAGAAGTATCAACTAATTTTGTAGAAGTTGAAGATTTTGCCACAGAAGCATATGAGAGAGCAGCTGTGGGTATAGTTTTTGAGTCATCACTTCTTATCTGCCGCATCTTAATTTTCATCTTAAGAGCTTCGTTTTCTGTAATCAAGCCATTCACAACTAGTTCAAGACCGCTCCAAGAATAGCTATTATGGCAGTTTTTGTGACCTTACTATTCTCGTTTAATAGGTAAGTTTACATTTCTTCTCGCAGGAAAGTGCATCGACAGGGGATAGATCTGAAAGTAAGACCGTCCCGACATTTGGTATTTTAATTTTCCTGGCAGTTGAAGTAGCAGCCCTAGTTAAAGTGTCAGGACTAGAAGGTTTTACTTGAGCAGAATAAGTAACGACATTTGTCGTCGTAGAAATTGGTACCTTACTTGATAATTCAAGATGTTCTAGTTTAGCCTTAGAAGCGGTTGCACTTGTAGTTTCCCTCATCTTACTTTGTTCCTGTGAATAAACTGGAGGTGGAAACTTATCGGTGTTTACCGACAAATTAGTGGCGCCTGTATTTTCTTCCACGTTGGAGGTTTGTTCCTGGGAGGAATTCAGTATGGAGAAGTCTCCTTTATCACGGGGCATTTTAATAGCTTCACTAATAGCCTCTGTCATCCTGGAACTTTGCAATTTTTAACGATAAAAGGCAATTCTATGGGATCTAGGGTTTTTACCCCTGAGGTTATTTACCCCAGATGGTTAAATAGACATAAGGCAAGGAGTGGCAGGGAGAAAAGCAATAAAATTATCGCTACAATTGTTTGCTTATTTGACCTTGGGGTAGCTTAATTGGCCCTTCTTGTACGAGCTGAACTACAGTACTTGTGTTGGAAAATCTTTTGTCAGTAAGGTTGCTTATGCAGATCTAAAACTAATAAAATAACTTTACCTGATAACTTCTTTCAGGAGGTGATACATCCATTTTGGAGACTTAATTTTCCTCTTCCCAATGATACCAAATACCACTGTTAACTGTTCAGGCAATTAAAATAAGACCAAAATAGCGGAGCACTTTTTCACTCGACTGGCGTGCTGCGTGATCGAGAGACAGCCCACCTGAGGGGGGGGGGAAAGGTTCCTTAATACAGATCAAATCATATACCTGCTGAGCCGTAGGTAGAGGGCGTCTCCAGGCGCACAGTTCCCAGATGCTTGGCTCCGAGACCATTCCGGTAGTCATTTTGGCAGTGAGGACGAGGCATTTTTCCAATACTAGATCTGGCAGTCGGACCAAGTTTAGTGAGATCGCCATTACAGTTGTCCTTTGCTGGGATGGACGACGATGTTTATGCGTGATCCAACGAAGGAGCCAGTTTTCGGCGGAGTACAAGCACTTGAAGTTGGTAGGGGCTGCGGACGCCCAAGTTTCCTTGGCATATAATACGATAGAGTATACAGAGGTTTATCATTTCATCAGCACTTATTATATTTAAGCAATAAAATCAGGAAATTTTCTGGTGTTATCATTAGAATTTCAAAGTGGCCTATCACATAAAACACTGTTTTTGTATTACAATGCAGTATTCCTTCCTATAATTACGTACGCAGCAGGAGCCTGGTGTTAAAATAGCTAGTTTTTTTCGGCTAAAGCATCATGCTTCTTGGTATTCTAAGAGTGTGCAGAACGGTGTCCACTGCTGCACTGCAGGTGTTGGCCAGAGCGCTAACCTTGGATCTACATTTGTTGTATCATGGTTTTTGCTACCTTATTAAGAGGGAAATTCCTACAGAATTTTTTTGGTATAGAGATCAATATTCGCTCTGACTGTAGCGGCGAAAAGAAAAGATGTATGAATGAAGTAATCAATTTATGGTAGACAAGATGGGATACCATACCTACTGGAAGAGTGACCAACTTGTTTATCCCGAACGTGACTTTTCTCAGTGATAAAAAAGTTCGCAATTGGTTTACACCTAGTTTACAGTCATTTTTGTTAACAGGGCACGGGTCAATGAATGAGAAATTATATGCATTAGGACTAAGTAACACGGACCTTTGTTATTGCGGGTCCAGGGAAGGCTGGCGGCACATACTATATGATTGTCGAATATATGACAATGCCAGGATAGCGATACGTGAAATTCTTGAGAGTATAGCTCCAGGAGAAGAAACTATATTTTTAAGAGACCGTAGTAAGTTTCAGATGTTCCAGGTATTTACTAAAGAAGTGTTTGAACTAAGGAAAAGTATGATTCTAGTGATACGAGGTTGATAAAATCCATCTGGCTAGAGGCATCGAAGTGTTTTGATGCTGCCGTTCTTAATGGTTGCACAACTGGAAGATCTACTCTTCTTTTCTTTATCTCTCTCTCTCTCTCTCTCTCTCTCTCTATTTTTTTTTTTTACTTTCGGTTTTTATTAAATTTTTTTTTTTTTTGGTGTGGACGAGTACTCAGAATCATCTGTCCAGATGACTGATGCTTCTGGGTAGCCAAGCAGCCAGAACACACACACACACACACACACACACACACACACACACACACACACACACACACACACACACACACACACACACACACACACACACACACCTGGGCCCATTTGTAGTGATACTGTTCTTCACAGAGATACGAGGCGGAATGAACTGACGTTCTAGGAGCCGCCCCTTAGATAAACACATGTCCACGTACGGACGAGTTACATCCAGATCCCTAACGTGGAGCAGTTGTTGTTTGGTAGTCCAGCGCATTTGACAGAATTTCTTTATGAGTGTTTCAGTGTGGGGGTTGAAGCTCAGTTTATAATCGATGACAACTCCCATGTCCGTATGCAGCTTCGCCACTGGAAAGGGAATACCATCTAGAGAAGCTTGGACTTCAGTGGGTTGGTGCTTCAGAGAAAAGACAATTTGTGCTGATTTGGCACTGTTAATCAGGAGGCCAAATTGATGGAGATAGAATCCTAAGTCCTGTATCTTTTCATTGATGTTTGAGATATATTCGCCTGGGTTAATCTGAGTATATATCTTAATATCATCGGCACAGCAGAGTACGTCTTCTCTCTGTTGCAGAAACGGAATAATAACTGCAGTGAATAATGCTCCGGAGAGGACTTCGCCTTGGAAAAGTCTCACAGTGATCTTTCTCCGGATTGTGTGTTGATCTTGGAGTAAATCTCCAAGTAAATCTCCATTTACTTGGAGAACACCACATAAAGGTATGTGGACAGGTGTTTTTGTAATGGGCGGCCCCAAAATGTCTGTTCAACTCCGTCTCGTATCTCTGTGTAGAACAGTACCACTATAAAAGGGCCAGATATGAGAGCAATGTAGGTTTGTGTGTGTGTGTGTGTGTGTGTGTGTGTGTGTGTGTGTGTGTTGTGCGTTGGCCGCTTGGCTATCCAGAAGCATCAATCACCTGGACAGATGGTTCTGGCTTCTCGTCCACACAACGGGAAGGTGGACTAGTCCCAATGGAGTACGCACTGTCTCAATACGAGACTGACCCACCTGATGTTGCCAAAAGGTGGGCCTAGTTCATATGGAGGTATTGTGTTCTCCAAGATATACTCATTGCGGGGTCATCTGCGTGTGTGTGTGTGTGTGTGTGTGTTTTGTTGTGCGTTGGCCGCTTGGCTATCCAGAAGCATCAATCACCTGGACAGATGGTTCTGGCTTCTCGTCCACACAACGGGAAGGTGGACTAGTCCCAATGGAGTACGCACTGTCTCAATACGAGACTGACCCACCTGATGTTGCCAAAAGGTGGGCCTAGTTCCTCTGGGGGCTTATTCCAGAGGATTTAAAAGAAAAAAAAAAATCCCGTGGTGTAATTAAAAAAAAGAAAGGGAAACTTCAGAAGTTCAGAAGAAAAAAAAATAAACATAAAATAATAAAAGAAAATAAATAAACTATAAAAAAATAAAAATAACAAAATTAAGAAAATTTCATCCGCAGCGGGAAAACATTTTTTTTTTATATGCTGCACAAATGCAGAGCGCAGAAAAGTGCTACCATCAACAACAACAAAAAAACTTATCAAGTAGCTGCCATGCCCTCGTTGTAAAGTCCTTCACTACTGAGAAATTGTCAGGTTTCTGTAATAGGAGCTCCAGGTGTTCATCAGAAATTCGAGTGCAAGTGACCAAGTTTAGACGGAGATCGTCGTAGAGGGCACATTCAAAGAGGATGTTCCACAAAGTTTCTCTGGAACTACAGGTGTAGAGGTCAGTAGGATGCAAGCCCAGTTGATACAATTTTCCATTCATCCATCCATGGCCTGTGATCAACAATGAGGTTTCTAGTGCTAGGATGAACCATTTCCTCACAAATTTAGAGGCGGGACCATATGGAGGTATTGTGTTCTCCAAGATATACTCATTGCGGGGTCATCTGCGGCTCCTAGTCCGAAAGAACATTTTTTAGAGGACTTTTTCAAGTCTTGTCTTGTCTTCCTTCACGGATTGGCGATCCGCCTGTTCCGATCTCAAAGAGGTCTGCCCATCTTTTCTTCGATCTGCCTCTTGTCTCTTTTTCCTTTTGCTCTATATGTGTAAGCTAATTTAGGGAATCTATTATATTCCATTCTTTCTACATGTTCTTTTCCATCTTTGTCTATATTCTATAATTTTTTCATTAATTGAGTAAATCTTTAATTCCTTTCTAATATTTACGTTTGGTATTTTATCTAATTTTGTACATCCTTTAACATATCTTAAAATTTTCATTTCTGCAGCTTGTATTCTATTAATGTCTCTGTTTCGGTATCCATGTTTCAGAACCGTAAAGAAGTGTTGGTATTGCCATTACTTTGTAAAATTTCAATTGTGTTTCTTTCCTTGTTTTCCTTGATTTCTCAGACTTATGTCCAAGAATAAGGTGTCAACAGGGATCAATACTGAGTGCCAAACTATTTGCAATCAAAATAAATAACATGACGGAAGATATTCTAAAAACTAAAGAAACACATTTGTATGCTGACTTAATTGCCGGTCATTCACGCAATATGAGTACTACTGAAAGGCAATGTCATATTTTAGTAAATTGAAAATAGAACTGTGGATGTCAAATAATGGCATTGTTTTACTGCGAAAAAGTCTGTTATTCACTTCTATAAAAAACTTTCACCCCCATCCCGTACCCAGATTATGGTTGAAAAATCACATTATTCCACTTGTTAACAGTATACATTTTCTTGGTTTGTTACTTGACAGGAAACTGAACTCTCAGGAGCGCACAATTTACTTGTGATCATAATGTTTCAATAAACAGTATCCTCAGAGCTGTTTCCGCATTTACGTGGGGTGCTCATAGGTAAACCCCGCTTCACCGATCTTGTACGCTAATCAGGTCTGTTATGGTTCAGGAGATGTATAGGACTCCGCTAGGAAATGTAAAGCTCAACACTATTTATCACGTTACACTCAGAATAGTTCTGAATACTGTCAGGACTTCTCTGATTCACAACTTGTATATAGAAGCAGATGAACCTCCACTACACTTTAGGTGGTAAATGTTACTATTGAATTATGGAGCAAAAATTCACCGCCTTTCAATCCGTGATATCTGGCCATTCTCTTTGATAATTAGTCGAGCAATCATTATGAAGTAATTTGTGCCAAGTTTATTAAAAGAATTTTACCTCAACCTGTTCTTATTTTATCCTTTTTTTTCCCTCAGCGATATTGCATTATTATATTTAGTAAGGTACCTGAACTTGCTCACCGTTATAATTCAATTATGAAATAAAATAATACATTAAATTATTATCTTGCATGAACGACAAGCATTTATAGCAATACAGTAATTGGTATCATGTTTTTGAATGAATTCTAAATTCAGTTAGTCTTTTTCTTTAACTCCATACTGCGCTTAAGGTTAATTGGCGCATATGGCCTGGACCACATGCGCCAACACCCCAATTATTCCTTTGGTTATGACTAGAAACTATTGCTTGTTTCATGCATGTATTCTCATGGTTAAGTTGATTTCCACATGTTTCCCAATAAACTAGAGTAGGTATTCCAAATGCGATGCCTGCGGAAGATTTTGGGCATCTCACTTCGTGACCGCATCACTAATGATACCATCCGCACCAGATGCCAACAGCAACCAACCATTGCCGACCAAATCCAGAAGCGAAGGCTTAGATGGTTTGGCCACGTATGTAGAATGGGCACGAACAGAATACCATCCACACTCCTTTGGAGACAACGACTCACCCAATGGAGCATCCAACGGACCGCGCCTAGGAAAACGTGGGCCAAACAAGTGGAAAATGACTTGAAGAGCCGATGTCTCGACCTTAACCAGGCCAGGACTGACGCCATGGATCGTAAAGTATGGAAGAACATCACAGAGCAAGTCCGAAACCCTGCAGCATCTACAGCAGCATACTGGTTGCGTGGCCAACCGCCTCCCCCAGCTGCCAGCTAAGGACCAAGAAGAAGAAGAAGAAGAAGAAGAAGAAGAAGAGTAGCGCAGTCAGTATGACCCGACCATACTCAAAATGTAGTCATTTATTCGTTGACAAAATATTTCCGCGAAATGCTTCGAGCTTCTCTGTACTTTACAGATGAAGCACGTTGCACGCGAAAACAGATTTATAGACCAGTTACGTGGCTGTTAGAGCGCAATTAGGGATTGTAGAAAGATGGCAGAGTAATCTTTTATTATTTTATTTATTTATTTATTTCGCCAAGTACAGTTTTTACTAAGTACGAATTTGAAGCAGTGAATGAACGGTTATTAGAATAACTATAGTTATGTAGAGAAGCCAGGAAATTTCAGTTATAGGGGCTGATATGCACCATCACTTTGTTACCTCATAGCTCTAACAGTGAAGCATCTGCGGACGAAAGCATGTTGCAAGACAATATCCCATTTCATTAACCCAAGGTCAAAGTCAAAATACTACTTATACACAGCGGTAATATTTTTGGTCGATTGGTCTTTTTGATCGATTTACCTCTTTTCCGGAAGAAAAACCCGAGTTTACTGGAGAAATAAACTATGCATCCCTCGCATGTGACAAAAAAGAAAAAAAAAAAAAAAAAAGTAGAAATTTCAGTTGGTTTCTCTCTGATACTTTTTTTATATGAACATCTTCTTTTATACGAAGGTTGCTTGATAAACTTCTGTCCTTCCATAGAAGGAGATATATTCTTGGTACATTGTTTTACTGAGTTCAAGTTACGGGGGGGAATGTTTAGATTGGACTGCAGGAAGTTTTATTTTAGCCAGCGAGTTATAAATTACTGGAATAAGTTGCCTACATGGGTGGTAGAGGCCGACAGTTTGGGGAAATTCAAAGGTCATCTGGATAGTACGTTCGGGTAAGGGAAGCGCATAGGATGATAGGTTTAATTTCCTTTTTATTTATTTTTTATTTTATTTTTTTATTTATTAATTCTTTATTGATCCTCAGTCATTTTTTCTTTTTCTTCTTCCCCCTCCAACTCAGGACCCTGGTGTTGCTACACTACCTCCTGCAATGAATCGCATTATCGAAAAGAAAAATTCCGTCGTTTGAATTCACATTGTTTCGACACTGAGCTTATAAAGTAATAAAGGTCGTTGTGAAACAACGATCTAGGATATATATATATATATATATATATATATATATATTACGCGGTAATGATGACACCGGATGGACAAGGAAACAGTGCACTCTTTTACCTCATGAAATTTTCAGTAGCTTTTTTTTATAAAATACAGAAAGTGAATACCGAGAAACTAAGTGTTACGTGACAGCTTCACAGTCATCAGGAAATAATTCTAAGCATCATGTCTGTAGTTGTCGCCGTGATGAAAATCTGCCAGCCAAAACATTGAAATATCGGCACTGTGCCAAACACGCACATGACGAAGCTGGAATTTCTGGGGTAATAATCATATGCAATGTTTACATGCATCGTACAAAATTAACTGGACAGACAGACTGGTTATATATATACGTACTCTCTCTGGTGGGAAATATACGTACTTTTGACTTCAATGACTTGGGGGGGAAAAAAAAGTAAGTCTTGTTATACAGTGGAAAATTTCCATTACAGGGACACATCCGTAAAGTCATAAATGTTTTTGCTAACATTGTAAACAAGAATTTGTCTCTTTTTAATTGTACTTATAGTTAAATTATAAGTTATTTCAATAGTTTGAGATTCTGAGTAGTTCTTGCCTTATAACCCACATACAGCTTTTAAATTTCTGAACATGATTTCTGTTCAGAAATTTAAAAGTTTTCCTGATAAGTAACATGTACCCGTCATTAATTATTCTGGTAACTTATTCCCATCGCATAGCATCTACGTATTAGTTTATTTTGGTACTGCGTAGGACCTGGAATTTTTAATATATTTTCTCGCTCTCATTACTAAACCAAGTATTTTATTTCAGTTATTTCTCCAAATAATCCATCCAACGCGTAATGCCAGTTTCAAATAAAATTGTAAATACTATCTTTATTTCATTTAGCAAATTTTATTTCGTTTTACTTTTGCTGCTTATGATATAAATTGTAAAAATTTCAATCATAAGGCGACGACAGATAATAAAAATTCAAAATTCGAAAAATTGATACTTCGAGATATCTACTAACATAAGTTTTTAGAGCTAAAACTGTAGCACTACAGTAGAATTCCGAGTGATAGGATGTACTTTAAATCAAACTGCATTTTCCTAAAGCCGAAAATTTATTCAGCTAGGCGCTGTGATAAATATTGAAGGAGGTAGTGCAGTATACCAGTATTTCAATACTGGTATACTCTGTTGTCACTGCACTACGCAATATTACACAACATTTCGAAGAGTGGGTAAAAATTGATGAAAATATTCAGACAACAGGTGATCTTCCAGTAAAAGATATAGTCGATGAAATTATATAAGATAAACCTGACACTGAGGAAAATAAAAAAAAAATTCTGATAACGAAGATAACGAGGTCCAGAGAGTTATGCCAAAGTCCAGAGAAACAAATTAGGAAGTCTTTTAAAGCGTTACGGTGTGCAATAGAACTTAAGGGAGAAGACTAAAAAGTGAAGACTACAAATTATTATAAAGGTTAGAAGAACGTATTGAAGTTTTAACTGCTAAGGGTTTAAAACAAAAAACATTGGGGAAATTTTTTCAATAGGTTGGTATGTTAATAATGTGTTTTTGTGTTCATTTTTTTAAGTTTCGACAATGAAATCGGTTGATATGTATTTATATTATTATTATTATTAGCCATATGGTGCAAGGAAGCCTGAGGCATATGCTGCACCGGCCAAAAAAAAATTTCCGAGTTACCCTGAGAGAGAGAGAGAGAGAGAGAGAGAGAGAGAGAGAGAGAGAGAGAGAGAGAGAGAGAGAGAGAGAGAGAGAGAGAGAAGTAGAAGGAATCACCAAGAAAGAGCAAGAGAAGAATGATGATATCCAGCTCAGGACCCTGGGCGTTGTAGTTATATATTTAAAGCATCATATATACGGTACTGGATCACAAATAAAGATTTTAAGATAAACAGTTTTTATATAATCCATTAAAAAAATCCCTCCGGTTAATATTATCAACCATTTAATGTTATCTATTTTCGTAAACCAAATATACCCACAATAAGCGGCACAACCACTGTATTAAAGCACATAAACGACTGTATCCTTATATGATATTGAGCTAACTTCATTAAGTACACATCTTTGTATGGTATCTTGCTTATCTGCTTAGTTTTGTACTTTTATCGGTTCTGCAAGAAGGCGTCACCGAAACTACTGACACAGATTTTAGATCCAGCAAAACTTTTCTGAACCTTTGGTGATGCTGACTTATCTTTGACGTCAAAATGACAAAGAACTGAGCTCACTGCTAAGTTTAGGAACGAGCCCTGGTGTGAGACAAGGACACTAAATACAGAACAGTGCATTTCGAGCATGAAGAATGGCAATGGAATTCGAATGGAGAACCAATTTTAATGTAAAAAGGTTATATAAATTAAATGGACTGAAGAAAAGAGAGTACCAGTTACACAACGATAATAGCTTCAAAAATTTAGACGCCAGTTTAAGAG
The DNA here is from genome assembly GCF_048544385.1 of Mastigoproctus giganteus. Lineage (NCBI taxonomy): Eukaryota > Metazoa > Arthropoda > Arachnida > Uropygi > Thelyphonidae > Mastigoproctus > Mastigoproctus giganteus. Next base: position 144,853,328 of record NC_143575.1, read on the forward strand.
AGCTTTGCTTGAGAATCGATTTCGTAACATAACCTCTCTGAAGCCGAAATAAAAATAAGAAAAGCAAATAAATGAATTTCTCTGAGCAGTGAGCACACAGCGTTATATTTAGCTATGTTCACTTGTATGCTGACATTGTTTGTTGGCTTAAATGTCAGTTAAATCGAAAAATAAATAAATAAATAATAATAAAAAAAACAAAGACATAAATTTCAAGAGTGCTATAAACTACACCGGTGTGAAAAATTTAAGGACCAGTCAGGTTTTCACCTGTAGCTTCTCATAGGAGTGGCCTGGATAAGGGAAAATCATACCAAAGAAACCTCGTGAGGTACAGAAATGACGAAGGAAACAACAACGGAAACAAAACGGTACAGAGGGACTTGATTCAAAAATAGCAACATAGCACTGACTGCCATGATACAGATGCATCACTGCCAAAGATAGAACAAAGGAAAGAGGTGATCCTCAGTAGGAGATATGGCCACCCCCTAATTTCGATGCAGACTTTGCACCGCCGGTTCATTCTTAGAATGCGGTAACATCGTCCATTCCTCTATCAGCGCCATCTTCATTAGTGAACATTTTCTGGTGGGTGTGGATGTGCCGCTAGGCGTCTCCTCAGAGCGTCCCATATGTGTTCGATGGGTATTAGATCGGTTGAACGGCCAGGCCAATCCATAAGAACAATGTCCTCACTTTCCAAAAGCATATCAACAGCTACACTGCGATGGGGTGTGGCGTTATCATCCATAAATACGAACTCGGGGCCAATGGCACCTCGGAACAGACGCACATGGGGAAGGATTACCTCAGTACGCGTCCATTTACAGTACCGCCTTCCAGTACTTCAGATACTGCCTTCCAGTATCTGAAGTTGTGTACGTCCATCCACGCTAACGCCTCCCCAGACGAGAACACCTCGACCGCCATATCGAACCCTTTCAGTGATGTTTGCGGGGTGATACCGTGTGCCACCCTCTCGTCAGATTAGCTGACGTCCAGAATCGCTGCTGAGACTGAATCTACTCTAATCAGTAAAGAGTACCTTAAGTAAAGATTTTTTGATTGTAACCTTTAGAAATACTGCTGGTCCTTACGTTTTGCACACCAGTGTATAATACCTTGCCAGAAAACTTTTTTTGCCTTACTGCTGAGTGTTTTGGATGTTACTGCTACTCGTTCAGGCTGCAACTGTGTTCGTAATTTTGTACAGGTTTGCCTAAGGAAGCTTTAGTACTCTTAGTACTGATATATTAACATATTACACATCAACAAGTTAGTTACTGTATACAGTGCGTTACATTCCAGGTGCATCAGCTTTTAATTTTTTGAATTAAGTGAAAATTTTTTTTTCTGTGAGTAATAGAATTAAAAAAAATAACTGATTTTCTTGTTATCAATTAATTATTAATTGAGTAACTAATACTGTAATAAATAAAAGTAATTGTTTTCATTTCACTGCATATGCCACCCAACAACGTATTCACACCACGTTTTCTAACAATTTGCAGTCAACATCGTGTGAAATGCAAAGCACGGCAACGAACTTTATATGTAGTGCTCCTCGCAAGGGAGGGAGTTGGTCAGGTCTTGCCCAAGCACCACCTGTCAGATACAACTAAAATGTGGCCGTAGGCCTTCGAGGAGACAGTAGTACGATTGTGAATGCAAGATGCTGAAACCGATGGAGTTAACAGACCTCCAAATACGGAATTATAATAGGATCCAGATAAGATCGGTCTGTTGGTGACAATTCAACGGCACTGAATACCATAGATCGACGAATTGTGATGTCTGCAAATGGTAGCGAGCTGGCGCAGAAACTGTCACGAAACGATCCAGAAAACGATCCAGCCCTGCAAAGAATCATCCGCTTGGAACGCAGTTCAACGTTGTCGCAGCACAAACAAGTCCTCATTGAAACGATTGGGACACACATCAGCACAAGCAGAATGCGCAAGACTGTGCATGATATATCACCACTATAATAGGTCACCACGATCGTGCAGCTATCGAGATGCCACTAATTACAGACACTATCAAGTTGGTTTAAGGCTCGCATTCTGTATAAACCAATGGAAAGCTGTGCTTTGAAGAGATGAGTCACAGTCTATGGTTCCACCAGTCTGACAGTCATGCCTGGGTATGGTGGATGTACAGAGAGCTCTACTTGCCGGATTGTATTATCCTGCCAACGAAGTTTGGCAGAGGCAGCGTGACGGTCTGAGGCTGTTTTTCATGGCTCGGTTTAGGACCATTGGTTATTTTTGAACAAAACCATGAATGTGAGGTCTAGACGTCCTGGACAATAATGTGATACTTACGTTGTGGCAGCACGTCGCGGAAGGCCCATACCTGTATCAGCGGGACAACGCTCCATGTCATACTGCTCGCGTTGTGAATGACTGGTTTGAGAATATGAGCGTCGAAAAGTGGACTGGCCCACCCATAGCTCTGACCTTAATCCTATAGAGAATCTGTGGGATGAATTGGATCGTCGGGTGCATGTGAGGAGAGACTGCCCAAACCACACAGCTGAACTGGCCCCTGCTTTGAATTGTGAATGGCTAAAAATATTGGATGGCATTTACAAAAACCTGGAGGAGAGTGTTCCAAAGAGACTAGAGGCCATCATAAAGACTAAAGTTTTAGCACACGTTATTCGTTTTCCTGTAAATAAAGTTTATTTGTAGATATGAAGGTGTCCGGATATTAATGGTAGGGTAGTGTATAAATAACCTGTGATAAAAATCAAAAATTAATAAATAATTATCGAAGTTTAAAGCTAAAAAATTACTAATCTCTTTATACTTTAGTAATTACTGAAGTTTGAATAGATTAGTAATTAAGTTTGGCCTCCAGAGTAATATTCTAAAGGATGGTGAAATCATCGTTCATCATCCTTTTGTATAAGATAATGGTGACCCCCGCATTTATTTTCATGTCTAGAGGCCACACTTGAAGAAAGACATAGAACAAGGGTTCAGAGAAGGGCACCCAGATTGGTATGTGTTATAACTGATGCACATGTGAAGAACGGCTTAGAAAGTGCAGACCGCAAAGCTTGGAAAGTAGACATCTTTGGATGGTGGGGGAAGGAACCTGATAGAGGTATATAAAGCCCTAAGGCAGCGGTTCCCAACATTTTTTGACTCGCGAACCCCTTTCAACGTAATATTTTTTTTATCGTGAACCCCTTTCAACACAATATTTTTAATGCGAACCATTAAGCCTGTATTCTCTGAAATCGTATAATATTTCTGAATTTTTATTATAAAATATTTCCAGTACTACGTTTCTATAAAAGACATTTCGTAATAATCAAAATTATTATTAAGTATTATTTATACTTTGAAAAGCAGTTATTAATAAGTACAAACTAGATTTCGAAAAGGCTAAGAGTAGAAAACTTGCTTCTTGTCCAAATAGTAGCCGAGCATTCTGGTCTCTTGCCAAAGCTAATGGCCGCTGACCTCATGTATTGATGATCTTGGTAAATCACCTCAAACCTTTCCCAGTACACTCCATTCAGAGCCTCCTGTGGTTTTCCGTAAACAGGATGTCAGAAGGATTTTGATTAATCTGATGCTAAGAAAGCGCCAGGACACGATGCTATTTCTCCACTTGTTCTCAAAACCTGTGCCTGCCTCGGAACTTACTTCTGTTTTGTGTTGTCTTTTTCACTTTCTTCCAAAGGTATTTTTCCTTCTGCTTGGAAGTTTGCTCAAATCCAGCCAGTTCCTAAAAAGAGTGACAAATTCCTTCCATCCAATTATCGTCCCATTGCGATTACTTCTACTCTTTCCAAAGTAATGGAGAAATCAATTAACTGCCAACTCTTATCTGGAAATCTTTCATCTTATCACCGATTGCCAGTATGGATTCTGTCAGTGTCGATCCACTGGTGATATTCTGGCTTATGTTACCCATCTATGTACAAATTCAATGGAAACGTTTGGTGAAACTCAGGCCATTGCTCTTGCTTTACATTTCAAAGGCTTTCGATCGTGTTTGGCATAAAGGTCTAAATAAGCTTCCATCCTATGGTTTGCCGGCTGTTCTTTGTAATTGGATATCCAGTTTTCTCTCTGACCGCTCACTGCGGGTGATGGTAGACGGCTCTCTGTCTTCTAACTTCTCCACCAATGCTGATGTTCCCCAAGGTTCAGTTCTTTCTCCCATTCTTTTCCTCTTTAGATTAATGACCTTCTTCCATTGACCGGAAATCTTATCTTTTGCTGATGATAGCACATGGCTTTCCACCATCCAGTTTGAGAAACCTTGCCCTGCTCAAACAGGTTCTACTTTTCGCGTATCCACTGCCAATTCTTAAATGTCGATTTCAAGGTAATTCGACAGTGGGGCAACGAAAACTTAATTCCAATTCTTCCAAAACTCACTCCTATCTTATATCTCGCAAAAAGGATTCCTTTGCTCCTATGCTTATCTTCGATTATGCTCCGATTTCTAGGCAAGATCTTGTGGATTACCCTGACTTCTAATCTCTCTTGTCATAAAACATATTACAAATATTGCTTCCTCTCCATCCAAAAAACTGGGCTTTCTCTTTCGCTCTCGACGTTTCTTTTCTTCCAAACAGATGTCGACTTTGTAGAAATCGCAAATCCGCCCTACCATGAAATATTGTTCCCACATCTGGGGCGGTGCCCCCAAAACCGCCCTCAGGCTTCTAGATTCCATTCAGAAGAGGGCAGTTAGGTTAATTAATGACTGCTCTCTAACAGAGTCTCTCCACTTTCTGTCGCATAGACGTACTGTTTCTGCTGCATGCCTTTTCTACAGATACTTCCATGGGCACTGTTCTTCTGAATTGGCTTATATAATTTCCCGCTCTCTCGTTCAAAGCAGTCCGAACACGTGCCGCAACCAGTGAACATCCTTTTACTGTCCAAGTTCAATCCCACAGAACCAACAATTCTTCTTCCTTACTTATTGATTCAATTTCTTGTTTGGAACAAACTTCCTTCATACGTATTTCCTGAAAATTACAGTGTACAGAAGTTCAAGTCTAATGTGAACAAGTATCTTCTTTCATCTTTTCAACTTATGCACGGTACTAAGTACTATAGGTTCTGAAAAAAAAACTACCCATAGATTACAATGATATTTGAGAATGACAAAAAAATTACTATGAAAAACATATTTATTTAAAAAAGGTTGTTTATGCATGGGTAATGTACTTCCATGATTTCTACTACCCAGGTAGAATGCATACATCTTTCGATTATATCTCATATTGTGAATACCTTCACAACGAGTTGCGGACGTACATTGCACTTCCTCGAATAAGTAACGCTTCAGCTATAAAGAAGACTAATGTTACTTATTCTCGGCGGATACTACCACCCAGACGGCACCATTTGAAGAATGGTATGGGATAAGATTCTCTGTTATCCACATATATGTACTGTCCCCTCTTTTTTTTGAATATTTTTTATTTTTTTAAATGAAAACCTCAAACACGAGAGGTATTAGAACCCATAGTACTTGTGCCTGGGTTGGAGGTTGAGAAGACGAAAGAAGATATTTCTTGACATTAGACGAACTTCTGTAGACCGTAATTTTCAGGAAATACGTACGAAGGAAGGTTGTTCCAGAAAACAGCAGTTCCATGAATAAACAAGGAAGATGAAAAGTTGGTTCTGTGAGTTTTAAGTTGGACAGTAAATGGATCATGGCTGGTGGCGTCACGTGTTCGACTGTTTTGAAAGAGAGAGCGGGAATTATAGAAGCCAATTCAGAAGAACAGTGCCCATGGAAGTATCTGTAGAAAAGGCATGCAGCAGAAACAGTACGTGTATGAGACAGCGAGTGGAGAGACTGTTAGAGATGAGTCATAATTAACTTAAATGCTCTCTTCTGAATGGAATCTAGAAGCCTGGGAGAGGTTTGATTTGATTTGATTTTGGTAGTTGTTGGCGCATCGGCTTCTGTGGCCATATTACACCTCCCAAGGTTTTTGCAGTACTTTGATCCAAGCCCGAGGCGGGAATCGAACCCGCGACCTTTGGGTTGCCGGGCAGGTACTTTACCCACTCGGCTAGCCCGGTCGGCCCTGAGAGAGGTTTTGGGGACACCGCCCCAGATGTAAGAACAATATTCCAAGCTAGGGCGGATTTGCGATTTGTACAGAGTGAACAGCTGTTTGGAAGAAAAGTAATGCCGAGAGCGAAAGAGAAAAACAAGTTTTTTAGATGCAGAAGAACCAATATTTGTAATGTGCTTGTGCCAAGAGAGATTAGAAGTTGGGGTAATCCCCAAAATAGGTATATCAACTTGCTTAGAAATCGGAGTGTCACCAAAGATAAGCATAGGAGCAGAAGAATCCTTTTTGCGAGATACATGACAAGACTGAGCTTTAGAAGGATTGAAATCAACTAAGTTGTCTTTACTCCACTGGAGATCGGCATTTAAGAAATTGGTAGCAGAAATTCGAGTTGAGGCTGATTGAGCAGGGCAAGGTTTCTCAAAATGGAAAGTGCAATGCAATGTGTTATCATCAGCAAAACTATGAATAGGATTTCCAGTCAATGGAAGAAGGTCATTAATATACAAGAGGAAAAGAGTGGGGGAAAGAACTGAACCTTGGGGGACATCAGCATTAGTGGAGAAGTTACAAGACAGAGCCATCTACCATCACCCTCAGTGAGCGATCAGGGAGAAAACTGCATAACCAATTACAAAAAACAGTTGGCAAACCATAAGATGGAAGCTTGTTTAGAAGACCTTTATGCCAAACACGGTCGAAAGCCTTTGAGATGTCAAGAGCAACTGCTTGTGTTTCACCGAACTTTTCGATTGAATCTGTCCATAAATGGCTAACATAAGCCAGAATATCACCAGTGGATCGACACTGACGGAATCCATCCTGGCGATCGTTGATTAGACGGAAGGTTTCTAGGTAGTTTAAGAGTTGACGGTTAATTGATATCTCCATTACTTTAGAAAGAGTAGAAGTAATTGCAATGGGACGATAATTAATGGGAGCGATTTGTCACCCTTTTTAGGAACTGGCTGGATATGAGCAAATTTCCAAGCAGAAGGAAAAATACCTTTGGAATAAGAAAGTGAAAAAAGGCAGCAAAGAACAGGAGTAGTTGAGGAGCACGGGTTTTGAGAACAAGTGGAGAAATACCATCAGGACCTGGAGCTTTCTTAGCATCAAGATTTATCAAAATCCTTCTGACATCCTTTTGACGGAAGACCACACAGGAGGCATTGAATGGAGCGTGTTGGGAATGGTGGGAGGTATTTTACCAAGATCATTAATACATGAATTGGAAGCAAAATGAGATGCTAGCAGGTCAGCTTTATCCTTGGCTGAAGTGACAACGGAACCATCTGGTTTTGACAGAGGTGGGAGCAGAGATGGGTAAAAGTTGCGGCCAATAGCTTTGGCAAGAGATCAGAATGCTCAGCTACCATTAGGGCAAGATGCAAGTTTTCTACTCTCAGCCTGTTCAAAATCTAGTTTGGACTGATTAATAACTGCTTTGGAAAGCAAAAAAGGTGTAGGAAAGTGATAGTAGGAGAGGAAGGGGAAAGGAGCAGTTACTCCTCACACTCACTGAACTCAATCATTCATGAATTCCCCGAATAGGCAACGCTTCCCCATTTAGGGAAGATTGTTGTTACCTATTCGTGGTAATGAGGGCCTCATCAAGACTCCCCAGACGGCACCATTTCGGATCTGATCGGCTCCTCTTCGGTGGGTGGGCAGGCACCCTGGTGTTGCAATAGTGATAACCCAGTTACGAAGTATAACTCCACAATATGAGAGATGCTTGATGGTGTGCATGGTTTAATCTAAATCTATTTCTTTACTAAATGTGTAAGAGTATGAAAAGGTTGTTTATGCATGGGTAATGCACTTCCATCAAATCTAGTACCTAGGTATTATGCATGCATCGGTTGATTATATCTCGCATTACCCATGCATAAACAACCTTTTACATACTTTTAGAAATTTAGTTAAGAAATATATTTAGATTAAACCATGCACACCATCAAGCATCTGTCATATTGTGGAGTTATACTTCATAATTGGGTTGTCACTATTGCAACAACAGGGTACCTGTCCACCCACCGATGAGTAAGCCAACAAGCTTCGAAACGGTGCCATCTGGGTGGTGGTATCCGCCAAGAATAAGTGACATTTCTCCACTGGTGAAGCTTTATTCATTCAAAGCAGTACAATACCTCGGCAACTCGTTGTGAAGGTATTCACAATATGAGATGTAATCAAACAATGCATGCATACTACCTGGGTAGTAGAAATGATAGAAGTGCAGTACCCATGCATAAACAACGTTTTTGATAATCTTAGACATTTAGTCAAGAAATAATTTTAGATATTTATTTAACATGATATACTGTAAGATAGTAAAGTAATTATAAGGAATTGAGGGATATGTGGTTTCTTTCTTTGCCAATTTTTTACTTTTTATTTAATTTTATTTTACTTTATTGTTTATTATTAGTTATATTTTGTAGTTTACAGTAATATACCTATGTAAATCGAAGCAGACGCCATTACAGAATTTTTAGTGCGAACCCCCTGGAATACTTTCGTGAACCACCGGTTGGGAACCCCTACCCTAAGGGAATCGGCAAAATGACAGGTATATTTTTACTGGCGAAAGAGAGAAGAACTAGGCGGTGCAAATACAAAATTTTGGCGTGTAACTGGAAAGCTGGATCTTATCGAGTTTACTTTCGGGCTGGCAAAGCATTATGTCCGCGCGGGTAGCATAGTGGTATCACCACTGTCCTCTCCATACGGGTGGAAAAGACCCAGGTTGGAATCCCGTCGATGACGTGAGGAACTTTAGTGGTCCTTTTTCACTCCGTGGCTGAGTTGGTCGATCTCAGGCGTAGATAGCAAGGTTCCCCCTCCCCCCAGAAACTGGGGTTTTTTTCGTCCAGCAAAATTGACCAGAGAACACAGGCAATTTACAGTCATAATAGTTATATGTAAGAGATTATGAGTGGCCCTAATATAATAATTTAAATTTTTTTTTGGGCAAAGCATTATAGTTCGTTCGAATGAATTGCTTGCCATAGTGATTGGGATTGATAGTCTGGTTAAGTTCAAAGCAGAATGGACCGGCACATTTTTTGGGCCACTGGGAAGGTACTAAATGATACTTTTTTTTTTTTTTTTTTTTCTTTTTTTGCAGATGCATTGAAAGCTCACTTCCTTACATCATTTATCCGTTATAACACTAATACTTAAATTGTTTCCACTGGCGGTTGTGGTCTCTTAAAAATTTTACAGGTAACTGATAATTATCGAAGAGGAGAGACAAAAGACAGAATATTCCTTTCTGTCGAAAAATGATGTGCTATGCAACGTTTTGAACTCCATATTTTAAGGTTTTGATTTATGGATTCAGAAATGGTTCTGAAGTTATATTTCTTGAAGTCAATAAAGTATCTGTTTTCATTATTTGAAGCTGTGTGCATTTGCTGATAAAGGAGGGAATGATTAAACGGTTAATAATCGCCCCTACTTCATCCGCCATCTCCCTCAGTGCTCGAGTAAAGGAAGCAAATACTGTACTTCGAGCTTAATTTTCTATTGTCAATTATACGAGAGCAAGCAACGGTCATTTGCTTAAAAAGAGGACGAGATGTAAAAAAAGTAACAAAAACATTTCTATATACTGTATTTTTTGGTTAGTGTTTACAATCGTATTATCATTTTATTTCGCACGCTGCCACAACCGAAAAACTTTTTGGATCCGTTAGTGCTGTTTAATTGTAATAGGCGAACTGCTTTCAGTGAATTTTACGGATACCAGAGCACAGACCTCGCACAGTAGTATAAGTCAGTGTTCGGCAGCCAAAATGCTTTCAAGTGAAGGAATATTTCTGGTCAGGGTTTAGAACTTCTTTCTCTTATGGTACATTAGCAGAAGGTTACATCAAGAGATAGATAAATGTTTCTCTGTATTCGCTAATTGTGAACAATTCGTTTGGGAAAATGTTCGTATAGACAGATATGCAAGGTTTTCCAATTAAAATGCACTGGGGTTTATCTCGCCTACTTTTAGATGGAGACTATTTATAGTTTGGACCGTTTTTGTCATATATGAGCTAATATTTTTGAATTTGACGTTAAAATATGCTAAATATTACGATTTCTAAATTCAAAATTTGCCTATTCAGTTGATTTTTATTCACTGAAAAAGTTGTTCTCAGTTTAGCGTAAAAACGTCATCAGTGTACTTATGATGACGGTTTTATAAAACGTCATCAGAAACGAATGTAATATGATTTTATTTAAAGAAAAAGATATTAATACAGCCACTCCTCGATTAACGTAAGGGTTGCGTTTCGCGGAACTGTACGTAAGTCGGAATTTCCTCCATGCTTGTGCAGCACTCGCAACTGTGCTCGCTGAATTGATTGAATCAAAAAATAAATGTTCGGCGAACATGTGAATAGAATTATTTATTGTATTTATTCATTTTTTTTTTCATGCGTAGGAAAAATTACAAAAGCGTGCAATTTAAAAAAAATTCCAAAATTATAAAACAAGAGAGGAGACAGGCATAACGTCAGTAAGTTTTACCTCTCGAGCATCGTTGCCAGAATCGACGTCTTCAGCTGATAAGTACGCCGCCGCGGAGGTCGAGGGCTGTGGAGGGGTCGGCCGCTCAACCTTACGAAAGAACATATTAATGGATGACTGGACGGTGGCTTTTTGCTGTTCACCGTAGATTTCTTTGTAGCAAGCAAGCATATCATTCACCCCTCTGTTAACTTTTAACAATCGTTCGCTGTCAGGATCCATCTCCTCAACCCTCACCATTGCCGATGCAATTTCACGAAATGCCATTTCCATCTCAACGGTGATGAAGCGTCTCGGCTGCTCATTTGGTTTATCTTGAACTTCGTCAGAATTTTCTTCTTTCGCTATCACAAAATTTTTCACTATCGCAAAATTTTTGATCGAATTTTGTGAACTAATGTTTTTCTTGATAACTGCCGCCATGACCGATTGGCCGCATGTACTTATGTACATGCGGCCCATCGGTCATGTGCCAGTGTACAGAATAATATTTTTTCTGTTTATACTCCGGGATGACCTCATGCTCAGAGGAGTTCACAAGATAGAGAGAATACAAGAAACAGCACCGTTTTCAGCAGTCACGGGCTTGAATCCGGATCACTCAAGGCGCGTGTACTTATGCACCCTTGTACCTGACCACTCTGCTACGGCGGCCTTTCAGTACACATGCTCTGAGTGACCGTGATTCTAGTTCATGTGAATACTATGTATGCTGTTTCTCTTATTCCTTTTATTTTGTGAACTTCTCCCACCATGTTGTCGTCCCGTAGTATGAAAAGAAAATTTATTTATTTGTTTACTTATCTAAGTTTAAATATGTGCATAAACTATTAAAAAAATCCGTTATCTGGAACAATGTATTTATGAGTTCATATTTCGCTATCCGACACATTTTCCCTTGTGTTGTCTTTTTTATCGAGTCCAACGCCAAATACGAAACTTGACAACTTGAGCAATTCCTACTAAGGAGTTAAAATCCAAACTTCACTGTGCTCTCTCGCTCTCCCAGTAAACACCCTCGAAATGGCCTTGTATTCTGTACTTGACCTACATAAGTAAACAGTTCGCATTAAAAACGCTAACAGCTGTGATATCCAAGGTCTTTCTGTTTCAGAGTATCTTTCCGTTAAGCGAAATTCTATTCATATACAATTCTTTTTTGTATCTGTATAACAAATGAAACAATTCTGTAGCTAGCCCATGTAGGGACGAAAGCCCCCCCACATGATGAAATAATGTGTAATTTTTTGCTTCTACGTGCTGATTAAAGCTTAATGATTCTCTGAAACTCTGCTTTACCCCCTTCCCCGCTTTTAAAAAAATTCCGGACCACCACTGAAACAGTAACTTTAAATTTTCTCGGGGAGAGACAGAGAGAGAGAACTGTTCTCTCGAAAAAAAAAAAAAAAAAATCGTATAATAGCTGTTCATGAATGACGCCACTGATTTTTTTTTTTTTTAATTCTGTTCCTTTTTACAGATCGTCATAAAACCTAACACCTCAGAAATGACGTCACACTAATGACGCAATTTCTGAGATGATTTTCTTTTATATCTTTATATAGTACTCGTTACTCACAGGACATCGAGTGGATTATCTTCTGGTTTATTTTATCGTTTTTTAACATGAAGGTTAGTGCAAAAGCATCATTTTAACGCAGCCACCTACCAAAGTAGTTAAATTAATTAATTAAATTGGCATCGTTTTGGTTATAATGCTTTTGATGCTTTTGCACTAACCTACATGTTAGTCATTCTACCTCGTAGCATGAGGCCTTTGCCCTTAAATATTTTATAGTCTTTATTATTTTTTATAACTCACTATTCGAAAGATATAGGAACCTCTGGTAATTTATTACCGTGTGTGGGTTGAAGACAGACGACACTTGTTGACCATTTTATTTTATTTTATTAATCACTTTCCTTTCTCATTTTACTGAGTTCAGCTGTACAGAAAGAATGAATGAAAGTACAGTAAACTGCCTTTTTAGCACTCCTGACTCCCTTATAATATTTTCGCTTATAGAGCTATGCCGATTTTAGCTTTCGCTTCCTCTGGTCATTTGATGAATTCTGTGTAGTGGGGGTTCCCTCTTAAAGTGTCTTTGGGGCCGGCCCCTTCGAAAATTCTGTAACTGGAGTATATCGCATATACAGTATGCCTGAAAAAGAAATCGAGATAATATCTGAAATGACAATATGTATGATCTTTATTGCAAAAATAAATAAATAAATAAATAAAAATAAATAAGAAGAAATAAACCTTATTGTAATAATCCATCACAGCCGTAGGCTAGGGTTTTACAGAGTGCATTGTTGAAATTATAACACAAAAAAGGAAATAATAAAATTAAAAAGTCAACTGAATGAGAAAGTGAATGAAAATTAAACATGGAAAATTAAAAGCCAAGGCCTATATCGAGATATCTAAACTTGGCAGAAATAGAGTGTAAAGTGTCTAACGGCACCAGGGGTTTCCCCCATCTCCGCGTTGCTTTCATTGTGAGTATACCAGTTCACTGGGAAGGCCAGAGATTTAAAAGTGTGTGGATCATGTTAATGTGTTATGTTATGTACCGTTGTTCCTCTGGCCATTTAGCCGCTGGACCCCAGCTGAGGCCCAACGTTGCCCGCACTTCGCCCCATGGAGGCAGACCAGGAAACCACTAGTTTAAATTTTCACTCTGGCAGGCCCTGCCACCTAGTTTCCTGAGATTTCAGTGGTTAGGACCTAAAAAAAAAAAAAAAAATTGCATGGGGATATTGCGCTATAATTGGAAAAGCCAAAATGGTGGGCGAACAGCGTAATTTAGATACGGTTATTTTTGGCGTGTGGGACATTCGCTTGCATACAGATAGAGTTGGGTAGGGAGAATGAAGATTGGGGGGATAAAGACAGAAGAATGAGGTCAATAGGAAAGACGACCCCAGTTGGAATCAGTGGGGCATGCCCATGCCCCACCAGAGGGAAGAGTGGGGTCAGCGAGGAGGGGAGGAGACAGAAAAGCCATCACCTCCACCCCGCCGGACTGAGGGAGAAGAAAGTGCCGAACAAGAGAGCCGGCTCAGATCGCCAGCATGGCTGTATGCAGCAAAGCTGTGGCTTAGTCAGGTCCGCGACAGTATCCCGTCCAATAGTTGGTCAGTGTTGGGATAGGATCTCGTCCACTGCTGGTCCAATAATCAGGATGTCAGGATGGTGTCACTAATGGGACCTGGATCTCATCCAGTAAAGTCCTAGTCATTGTTGTCAGAGTTCCAGTGTCGAGTCTAGGGAAGTTGTGGTAGTGTTCGTAGTCTGCTGAACAGTTCGTGCGAAAATTGAGAGAGGGCTCTGTAGTACTCCTCCTCCCCCAGTACAAGGTGTTCCCGATCCTTCGGGTTGAAACATATTTTTGTTATAAAGTGACATCTTATATCCTCAAAGAGGGAACGTTCATGCATCAGATGTGTCCATGTCTGATTTTCACCGCAGTGGCATAGTGGTGATTCTTTTATTCCGAAGGTCGAAAGTTTGGCATTAAAGGAACCGTGCCCCGTTAGAAGGAAGGTGGTGTAGAGTCCCGGTGAGAACCAGGCCGGCTGGTGTGGGTAGACTTGGGTAACGTCCGGGATAAATTTCCGGGTTATGGCGCCTTTAGTTGATTCTGCCCATCGGGACTGCCGGAGATGGTTGATAAGACGTTTTTTCTCTATGTTGCTGCTGTTAGCTGGATCGGTAGTGAAGCCGATGCAGGATACACTTTTACCTCTGGACAGTTGAAAGAGCATGTCGCAGCGGACAATTTCCAGGTCCAGGCGGAGTGATCCCGCCAAGGCCTGCAGCGCATGAGAGCTGACAGTGCAGCACGCTCATGTGATGGTGAGCAAGATGCTACGCTGTATTGATTCTAATTTCCTTTTGTTGAAAGCCATGGTTGCTTTGTTGTACCAAATACCTGCAGCGTAAGAGACGGCAGGGATGAAAAAAGCCTTGTAAAAGAGAGACAGGGTCCTTTTCCTTAGTCCCCCAATCTTTTCGTGTGACTCTTATTATGAGAGCTGAGTAGTTCCTGATCTTTCTCTGGAGATAGAAGAGAAATAGTTGTGGACTTAGCATTATACATCACATGGTAGACAGGTCTACCAATGTACTTGGCTTATTGTAGACAAGGCCTCATTTATGCTTTACGCTGGTAATTATAGCCCCTGGTTATGGGCTCTGAGTATTCTCTCCTTTAGATTTATCTCTTTAAGAGATATATACCGTAAAAGTCGCAGTTGTTTGAACTGTAAATAGCATTTGTGTTGGGAGAAAGCTTTTCACGAGCTGAAGGCGTTACTTGCTCAAATTCACAAACTTAAAACTATTATATTAGGGCCACCCATAATTTTTTATATATACCCATATATGTATTATGTCTGTTCTCTGGTCGATTTGCTGGACAAAAAAAAAAAACCCAGTTTCTGGGGGGGGGGAACCTTGCTGTCAGCGGCTGAGACTGACTAACTCAGCTACAGAGTGAAAAAAGCCCATTAAAGTTCCTCGCGTCATCGACGGGATTTGAACCCGGGCCTTTTCCACCTGGTGTGGGCAGAACGGTGAGGATACCACTGTGCTACTCGCGCAGACTGGTACATTGAGGTCGGATGCATACATACAGCGCAGATGTTTTGCAGTGGCGAAAAAAGAAAACGGCAAGTCACGTGATTGCTGTATTTGTGTACGTTCGCCATTTTCAAAGTGAATTCTGTACTGATATCACGGATTATACCGCTGTTTTACATTTATTTTAAATAAAAAACCCCTCACTATGGCTCCTAAAGTTAATAAACCTCATACGAAAAAGAAACGAAGAACAACATTAAAGCTTAGTGAAAAACTTTATATAATCCACACTATTACATTAGGGTCATCGGGAAAGTTAATTCATATACCCATGTGTAATGTGTCTGTAAATTGCGTGTGTTCTCTGCTCGATTTGCCTGCTTTGCTAGACGAAGGGGGAAAATACCCTTGCTGTCTACGCGTGAGACCCACCAACTCAGCGCCCGAGGCGGGATTCGAACCCGCGACCTTGGGTTGCCAGGCAGGCGCTTTACCCACCTGGCTAGCCCGGTCGGCACGGACGGAGTGAAAATGGGGAGGATGGTGACGATACCACTGTGCTACACGCGGAGTCTAATATCGATATAATACAAAAAATAGAATAGAAATGTATTAATGGCAGAATATAACATTGGATCGTCAACACGTTTATGTTTCTTATGTGCAGTTAATAAAATTGCATTCTTAATCTCTCTCTATTTCTTAATTATATCTGCATTAAATACATTAAAAATAAAACTTTCTAGATAACGGCACCTTGAATCCCCGAAGATGCCGTTATTCTGAACGTCTACTGTTCAGAACAATGCTGTGTCACAAAGCTAGACCTGTAAATATATCAGTCAGACTGAATTTTTCGAACAGAAATTTTTTTCCAAAAACCGTGTTATCTTCGCCTGAGACGGACTAACTCAGCCACGTTGTGAAAAAGACCGATAAAAATTCCTCGTGCCATTTACGGGATTCAAACTCAGATCTTTTCCACTCGGTGGTGCCCTCGTGGGTAGCACATTTGGTATAATTGCCGTCCTCCCCACACCGCATGGAAAAGACGTGAGTTCGAGTCGATGACGTTAGGAATTTTAATGAGCCTTTTTCACAACGTGGCTGAGTTAATCGGTCCCAGGCGAGCGTAGCATGTTTTTTTCTCCCGAAAACTCTGGTTTTTCGTCCAGCAAATAGAAAATCGACCTCAGAACATACGCAATTTACAGACAGTGTACACGCAGCATGGCCTTAGTCGATGATGCTCCTAAAACCTCACAACAACAACAACATTCGGTGGTAAAACAAAAAGAGAACAAAATGTTTACATCATTGAACATTAGAACTGAAAAAATATGAAAAGCTGAATCACTGTCCAAAACATGGATTTTGGATGGGAATTATCATCATATGAAAGATGATTGAGGATGGACATAAAAAGGCACTTGGGCGGATGGAATCTATCCAGTTATATTAATAGAGGTAGCAAAAGAGGTAAGCAAACCCTTAGCCATAATTATGAGAGCATCCTTCGATTTAGGTTGTTGTTGTTGTTGTTGTTTGGTTTTTAGGAGCATTAGCAACTAAGGCCATATTGCTCCGGGAATATGCGGTGGTCATTCCCTTGACCTTTCCGCATCCTCCGTTTTTGGTGGTGATGGGCTCAAACCCCGGTCTAATCAAGAAGCGTGTGCTACGCACTGCTGCTCCTTCCCACCTGGCTACGGAGGCGCCTTTCGATTTAGGGGAGATTCCTATGGACTGGAGAAGAGAAGTACGAATATATCCCCAATTCATAAAGGGGAATCAAAAGGCGACATTAGACCTCCTAGGTTAACGTCTGTTCCAGGGAAAATAATGGAATCACTGGTAAAAGAAGTGATGCAGAACTATTTGGATAGGCATGTAATTATATTGAAATCACAGCATCGATTTTATCTAACCGATCTGATCAGTTACTATGATGCAGTGACCAAAGAACTGGAAGCAAGATATAATTTTGACATGACATGAATACGAGGGGTGATCCTTTATTCGCGGACTGTACAAGATTTTGTGTACCGCGCGAATTTTCCATAACTGTCGCTACTGGCGCTCTCCCTGTTCGCTACTGAGCAGACTCTGTGTGCATGCCAGTGCTTGTTGAGCTATTGTTGCGTGAAGAGAGTTTTTTTTATTATTATCATTATTTTTTTTTTTTGTCGCGTATCACTGACGATCAATTTGAAGCAAGTATCATGTCGGACCTACAGATTGAACAGCGATATGTGATTCGTTATTCTGTCAGACGGGGCTTAAATGCATTGGAAATAGTTAAAAGAGATGAATGGAGCATATGGTAATGAGAGTCTTGGTAGGACGGCCATATTCCGGTGTGACCGAACTTTATGGTGTGAAGTGATTTTTTCATCAAGACAATGTCAGGCTCTCATATGGCTAATATTGTGCAGGCAGTGATCACTGCCATAGGTACCGAGGTTCTGCCACCCCCTCCCCCCTTATTCACCCGACTTAACCCGTGTGATTTCTTCCTGTTTCCACATCTGAAGAAAGCTCTGAAAGGCAAGCGTTTCGTGTCCGACACAACGATGCCCGCAGAACCAAAACGGAAGCACTTAGCAGTCTTTCGAAAAATGGTTTGCAAGAAGCATTTAATGCACTCGTACGAGGTGGCGAAAAAAAAAATTGTGATATTAGGGTCCCCTGTAAATGATTACATCTACCCATATTTATTTTGTCTGTATATTGCATGTGTTCTCTGGTCGATAAATACATCATTAACACCTTAACAGCAAAAGAATATGTTTTTCTGGTTCAATATCATTTATATCAAGCGATGGCCTACTCGACGAAAAGAAAACAGACAGGAAGAACTTCTGTCCCATGGTGGTCTTCGGCACTAGCTGAATTGAGACAACAAACTCAACAAGCACGAAAAGCATACCAAAGGAATAGGCATCTATCGGACGCAGACACTCAGGCTTTGAAAAATGATTACAGAGACTTGAGGAAGAGGTACCATAAAGCAATTGCTGATAGCAGGCAAAATTGTTGACAACGTCTGGTGAAGGAAACAGGAAATGCTGACCCTTGGGGTATAATTTATAAGCTTTCAAGAAATAAACTTTTGTGTGGTGAAATTTACAACACGATAATTAGAGAGAATCAAGAAACTTCGGACTGGGAATCTACAGTCGAAGGGACAGTGAGTAGCCTATTTCCGGAAGATTTGCCGTTTATGGACAGCCCTGATCAAGCGGAAATTAGACGCATTAATCGTGAATATAAGGGGACAACCGAAACTGCCATTTTTAATATGCTTGAGCTAGGTGCTGCAGTAGCTAAATTGAACCATAAAAAATGTCCTGGCATTGACCTCATTGAGAATCAAGTAATTGAAAAATTTTATGAATTATTCCCTGAGATTTTATTAAACTTATTTAATAAATGCCTGCTAGAAGGGCTTTTCCCTCTCGAATGGAAGCTTGCGCTCTTAAAAATCTTGCATAAACCGGGAAAGCCAAAAACAAACCCCAGAGCATACAGGCCAATCTCTTTATTGGCAAATCTTGGCAAATTATTTGAAAGGATGATTGCCCCAAGGATTTTTAAATTATTTACAGAACATAAACTCTCCTCTGATTGCCAGTTTGGATTCAAAAAAGGACGTTCCACTGAGGACGCAATCTCAACCCTGCTGACTTACATTCAGGAGGCAAACAGCAAATATGTTCTTGCTGTTTTTATTGACTTTGAGGGCGCTTTCGATTCCCTTTGGTGGGAGAGTGCTCTCAGGTCACTGCAACTGGCAAAGTGTGATGACTACCTGTTCAGAGTCCTCAGATCTTACTTTAAGGATCGACAAATTAGAGTATGTGCAAAGCATTTATCATACACGACTACCGTTTCAAGAGGATGCCCTCAGGGTTCAGTCTTGGGACCTCTCTTTTGGAATGCAGTGCTAGACCAGTGGCTCACGAAGGATAGCGATGCGTTCATCAAAGTTGCATATGCAGATGACTTGGTGGTGGCGGTGCAGGGAGGATCAAGACAAATTCTCGAACAAAAAATTCAGTCAGTTTTGAATAATTTAGTGGCATGGGCGGGTTTGAATAAACTAAAGATTTCTGTCACCAAGACCAATTTCATGGTGTTTAAACACCACTTCGATTATGGAAGGCCGCCAAAGGTAACCCTATATGGTACTCAAATTCCATATGTACAGAACACCAAGTATTTGGGTTTAACTTTAGATGATCGTCTCAGGTTTCATGTACATGTCACTAAAATCAATGAAAAAATCAAAAAGTTCGTAGCTGCAGTTGTTAGAATTTCCCGCAAGGAATGGGGTTTATCCAAAAAAACTCTGGTATTGTACTACAAGACGATATTTCTTCCCATTGTAGATTATGGTGCTGGTATTTGGTTTGCGGCTGCTACCAAGGTTACAACTAAAGCCAAGCTTCTGTCCCTGCAACGTACAATGTTGCTTACAGTTATACGCGCTCCAAGGACAGTGTCGACAAATGCCTTACAGGTTATTGCAGGTACCATCCCCTTGGATTTACACATTATTTTCCGAGGTATTGTATATAACTTAAAGAAGGGAAGGGCGTTACAAATATTGAATATCACCTCTAATCCAAATAACAACATAAAGGAGGAAAAACGTAGAATTTGGGGCGAGCTTGTGAATTGCTGGCAGCAACGTTGGGATTTGAGTGAGTATGGAACCATTACAAGAGGCTTCATTCCAGCCGTAAGCTTTTCAATGGACAGGAGGGTGTCGTCTTGGTTTGCTCCCACCATGACCACGAGTTACTTAATCACTGGACATGGCTTAAGGGCCAAACTATTTGAAAGAGGATTAGAACCTGACCCCTACTGTTCGTGCGGTGAGGTGGAATCTTGGAGACATGTCATCCTTGAATGCGGACTGTATACTTCAGACAGGCAGGAATTACTAAATAGGTTGCCAAACCTCACGGAGAATAATTTACCTCTCTTGGTTCAGAGGTGGGACATCTTTGCTTTGCTTCAGGAATTCTCGGCCAAAGTTTTTAAAAGAAGACAGGAGCTAAGAAATCTATTGCAGGATACCAATTAAGGGAAGTGCTGCACATTTGACGACAGAACACTTCGTGTAATGTCATCTTTATAGGATGTTTCTTGTCTACAGCGAGATGATCTTCTGCTCCTGGACACCCAATTGCAGGCTTGCATTTGTGGATGGACTCTAAAGTGGAGATAATGTTAATGTAATGTTTCTAAGTGTTAAGTTAATGTCATTCTAAGTGTATGTATTTGCTATTTACATGTAAATAATCGTATAATGTTGCTTTTGTTCAACAAGTGTACATTGTTCTTAGTTGGAAATTTTTTTATTTTTATTTTTATTTTTTATTATTTTTTTTTTTTCGCTGGCCTCCAAGTTTGGGCAGCCTTGGGGCCGGGATTGCTGGCACCTACCAGTATAGCACTACTTCCGGTAGGTGCAGGATTTGTGCATTACAGCACACATAGAGAATGGTGGATCCAGGTGTTAGTTAATCCCTGGTGGCGAAATGGCCTGACATAATGCTCTTTTTTTTTTTTTTTTTTTTTTTTCAGGCCTGTTTTGCAGACGTTCTGAGCTTTCTCAGGAGTGAAAGGTGGAGATGGGCTTGTGTCTAGGAGCCACCCTTCATATCAGGACACACACAATTAATGTACAGAAAGACTACAGTACTGTATTTATAAGAGCATGTATTTAAATTTGTATATAAATATTGTATATAAATTGATTAATATTGTATATAAATTGATTAAGATATCTTGAGAATGTATATACAGTTGTGTGTTAATAAATAAGATAAAAAAAATGGTCGATTTGCCTGTTTGCTGGACGAAAAAGCCCACTAAAGTTCCTAGCGTCATCGACTAGATTCGAACCCGGGCCTTTTCCACGCGGTGAGGGAAGGACGGTGACGATACCACTGTGCTACCGCGCAGACTGGTGAAGGTGTGTAAAGTTAACCCGGAGAGTATTTCTAGAAGGAGAAATCCACAGAAGATTCAGCTGATGACAATTAAGATAAGATCTTGCACCACTCCGCGAATTAAATGATCACTCCTCGTACTTGGGTATCAGGAAGGCTTTTGTTACTGTTGCACAGTAAATTCTGTACAAATTGGTGCAACTAGGCATTAAGGGCAAGTTACTGCTGTGGATAAAGGGATGGTTAGGTGGAAGAAGTCAGAGAGTGGTTATCAGTGGGCACGGCTCTTCGTGGACTAATATTAATAGTGCAGTTCTCCAGGGTTCAGTGCTGGGTCAATTGTTGTTTTCAATATTTATCAGTGATATTGATGAAGTTATACCAGGCTTAATGTCTACGTTTGCAGATGATATAAAGTTTGGCAGGGTGGTTAACGACAGTCATCAGGGTGAGTTACTTAAACAAGATCTAGGAAAATTGGGTCGATGGGCTGATAAATTACAGTTCAAATTTAACATTGAAAGATGCAAGTCACCGTACATGGGTAGAAGTAACCTCGGAATAACTTATCAACTGTGGGGTACTACACTCGGGGTAGTGGATAATGAGATAGACCTGGGGTAATTGTACAGTGCAGACATGCTGCCAGGACAGTTCATGGTGCTTTGTCAATGATATGCAGAAACTTTGCTAGCAAGGATAAGGAGGTGATTATCCTTTTGAATAAGGCCATAGTTAGGCCGCATCTTGAGCACTGCATACAATCCTGGAGGTGTCACTTTTGGAAGGATGGACAACTGCTGGAACAGGTGCAGAGAAGGGCAACCATATTGGTGAAGAGAACAAACGGATGTTCTTACCTAGAAAGGCTTCAGTTCTGTAAATTTCAGCGTCTCAAGACCAGGCACCAGATCTGGTTGAGGTGTTTACAGCCTTGAATGGATTGAGTAAGCTGAATGCTATTGGTGCTGCCACTTGCTGAGAGGGCACATGAGGGGGAATAAATTCAAGTTGAGGAAGGATGGTTGCAGGATAGATGTGCGGAAGTTTGCCTTCAGGCAGCGGGTGATTGATTGTTGTAACAAGCTTTCATCTGTTGTAGTGGAAGTGGATGGGTTGAATAAATTCAAGTGAGAACTAGACAAATTCTTGGAGGGTACAGATGTGTGAATTTTTTTTTTTTTTTTTTTTATTTCGCTAATATGATACAGGAAAGCATGCTATATAAGCATGCTTTCCTGTATCATTTTCCATTTTTACTATTAATTTATGTCTCAGTTAACTAATGGTTTCTATAGGCGATGTGGCCGGCGCCTCCGTAGCCAGGTGGGAAGGAGCAATAGTGCGTAGCACATGCTTCTTGATTAGACCGGGGTTCGAACCCGTCACCACCAAATACGGAGGATGCGGAAAGGTCAGGGAATGACCACCGCATATCCCGGAGCAATATGGCCTTAGGTGCTAATGCTCCTAAAATCCAAATAACAAACAACATATAGGCGATGTGAATGGGCGATTCATCACCAGATAATCTGGTATAGTTTATACCTCAGATTTAGCAGGAATTATTCCAACTATACTTTTGTGATCGACTTTCGGAGAATACGATGGTATTTCTTATCATTAATCATCTTCTGCAGGCTAATTCGAAGACGCAGGAGTGCTTGGCAGGTATAAAACGATCACACACTTTCAGGCGATTATGTTTCACGATAAGTGTGGTGTTAGGCCTCAAGGATGACGGAGGGTTGTGCCATTTGACAGATATTCCAGATTTTCGGGATATTTATCGTGCTTGTGAACATTTTGGCAGTGGTAATTATGTGTCTAATGTCTATTAACTTGGATACGATATTTACAGTGGCCCATTTCAGAGTCAAGTATTCGCATGCGTACACAGATTTCTAAAGTGAGAGAGAAGCAGATACCCAGCATACAAAATCACTGGATAACTGTGTTTTGCGGATATCGAGTAGTGATTGCAGCATCGTTGATATGGAGAAAGCGCTGTTTCGCTCCCTATCGTAAGGTGTTATATCGCATCTGGAGGTATTCTATGTGAGCATCAAATATCAGCTTGGGGTAAAATAGACGCCGAGGTCCTTATGGCTGGCGACAACTGAGATGACAGTGCCACAAACTGATGGTTCAATCACTGTTGGTTGTTGTGTGAGTGAATATATTATTATTGTAGATTTATTTGGGTTAATGTTTAACCCAAAATTCATTATTTTAGCCAACAACTAATAAAAATAAAAGATTTATTGAAACAAAAATATATACCCAAAACTTTAAAAATATACTCGATTAAAAATAAAAATAAAACATTAATTAAAGACATAAAATACAACAAAATTAAATAAATTCAAGTAAACGGCTTTCAAGGAGCAGTAGTAGTAGGATTTTAGAAGCATCGGCGATTAAGGACAATATTGCTCAGTGTATATTGTCTGTTAATTGCGTGTGTTCTGAGGTCGATTTTCAGTTTTGCTGGACGAAAAAACCATGCTACCCTTGCCTGAAGCTGACTAACTCAGCCACATTGTGAAAAAGGACCATAAAAATTCTCGTATTGTCGACAGGATTCGAACTCAGGTATTTTCTACCCGGTGGGGGGAGGACGGCGATTCTTCCAACTATGCTACCCACGAGGGCTAGCTTTCAAGGCGAAGAGTCTTCTTTGTCAACTGAAATCAGAGACAGAAAGTAGACAGAAAGTAAATATTTAAATTTATATTAGCCGAAATAACTCAATTATCAAAATAAACTACTCATCATTTGTCAAATCCTCTATAATAATCCTGTTTAATTCTTCCTTAAATTTATTCAAGGAAGTTGAATAAATTTTTTTTTTTTTTTTTTGCTTATGCTGCATAAGCTTGCTTTCTTGCATCGTATGCCTCTACTAATGCTAATGCTAAGTCACTTAAATACAGAAAGGTAGCCTTGTGCATGCGTATGGATACCCGGCTGCGGACCGTTCTTGGGACGAAATGAAAAGAAGGAAGGAGTAACGGAAGCGGATATTAACTGCTAGACTCAGCATTGTTGTTGCGACGTACATTAGGAGTTATTAGGTCGTTTTCTCTCATTACATTGTAAAATGACGGCTTCCATAATAAGTTGTATGGGGGTTCCAGCATTACCATTGATGGTGGAACCCGCTACAGCTATATGGAGAGCCTCTAACCATGAGAGATGGCGAGAATTATTAGTTCAATCTATTATTTCTGTTATTTCAACGTTGGTATGGGGATTATAGTTGAAATGCCACTCGCAGCATTCTCAGAGATGGTTGTCATAGGCTTCAGTAAGTTGACAAGAGGCTCTTGGCCTCGAAAGCTACTTGCTCGGTTTGTTTGATTTTACGTTTTTAATCTAACTTTATATTTTTTATGTTTTTAATTAATTTGTTTTAGCTTTATTTTTAACCCAATTTTATTTTATATCCAGTATATTTTTAAAATTTTGGTTATATATTTTTGCTTCAATAACCCTTTTATTTTTATCAGTTGTCAGTTGGGGTAATATTATTTTAGTAATTTTATGTTGTCAACCTATATTATTGCATCATCACTGTGACACGTAAATAGGATTAACATGTCTGAAAATAGGAGGCAAGTAAGGGCTCCACCCTGTGGAATTCTTGTAGTGATTTTCTGGGTATAGCGAGACTTCTTAATTGTGAGGTTGACACTTCAGTTCTTCATTAATGAGGTGAGGAAGGCGAGTAAATCGCCATTTATCCTGAAGAAGGATTACAGTAGGTTGAGAAGGGCTGTGGTGTCTAGACCGTTAAAAGCAGCTTCAATATCAGTTTACACAATAGCTAATTCACATTTAGTTTCGAAAGTTTGAAGGATGGATGTATATACAGCCAAGAGGTTTCTTATGGTTGATAAATTTGTGATTGCGAAGTGGAACTGTTTAGGTTTCTGAGGCATGAACTGCTGGCTTAATGCTGGAAGGAGTGCCTTTGCTAGGAGTTTTTGGAGAGCGAATGTTGAAATAGGTCTGAAATATTTTGGGCTTGTTGGCACTTGAACTTTTGTCAGTGGGATTACGAAGTATAAATTCCATTGGGTAAGGAATACTCCTGTGGACAGGACTGAGTTAATTGAGAGCAATGCATCTAGGACGAAGGCACCTAATGATAAAATGAGTTATCTTATCTTGGCGTGCTGTACTTGATGAGCGAAGTAGTTTATAGCTTTTATAAGTTGCTGTCTGGTGACAGAAACGACAAATGGATCATTAATAGGAGCAGACTCGGAGTGTTAGAGAGATAATGCTGCTAGAAAGATACTGGTTTTGAATCTAGCTATGTGGTCCATCCACTTATCTGGATCAAGATTTTAAGAAAATATGCTGTGTCTAGTAGAGTAGATTTTGTGTATCTTTTTATTGCTATGACTTATGTCGGTTGAAAATAGACCTTGCTCTGGAATACAAAATCCCAGAGATTTTTCACTGCTTGTGAAGGGATTACTTATGGTGAAAACCGTACGATAAGTATTTGGTCTACCGTGCCCTGATCTTCAGTGAAATGTGAATAGTTTTGGCCAGTGAATAGATAAGGCCAGGTAATTGCATATATCCATCTCGTGATGAGACAATTATTGGGTCACATCCTTCAAAGACAAAGATTGGGTCACATCCTTCAAATACGTGCAATGGTATACATGGTGCTATCTTTAAGCACTTGTTGGCGTCAAGGAAAGTCGGAGAAATTATGACCTTCTCCACAGTGGCCACCGTGGGTTTGCAAAGTTGATAGAATCGCTGTCAACATCATACCTGGAGGAAAAGATCCGAGTTAGAGTCCCATCGATGACGTGAGGAATTTTTATGGGCCTTTTTCACAACGTGACTGAGTTAGTCGGTCTCAGGCGAGGATAGCATGGTTTTTCCTCCGGGAAACTTGGGTTTTTTTTCCAGCAAAATAAAATCGACCACAGAACACACGCAATTTATAGACAGTATATACGGAGCAATATTGCCTTAGTCGCTGATGGCATTATATGCTCCTAAAACTCAACAACATCTCTATAGTGTTATGACTATTATAGTTAGGCATAGACAAGTAATACAATCCGGTTATGTTCTGATACTAGGGAGGTTTCTGATGGAATGTCTGTTCTGCAATACCTGAACTTAGAATCAGGTCGTGACGGTTAATTCCTCTTGTTAGTTCCCCAGTATATATTACAATGGTCATCACTGACCATTGTAATATATACTGGGGAGAGATTGTGTTCCTTAGTCGTTGGAAAAGATTACTCAGATGCGGTGGAAGGTTGCATTCGTGCCGAGTAGATGAGGGGTATTGTAGCTTACTACTTATCCAACCAGTGGTATCGTATCATCTATAGTAGTATCTAGTGTTGGTGGGTTGTAAATTGCAGCTACACCCTACCTTTTCCTTATTCTCTGCTGCTTCGTAGAATAAGGAGTTACTAGATGTCGCGTGATCAAATTTAAGTTTGGCATTATTAATGAGAACGGCAATCCATACCTCCTCTGGTATGGAATCTTGATGTCTAAAAAGATGTATCTCCAGCAGTGGCAACACAGGCTATTGACTCTTGTTCAGGTTAGAGCCTTGTTTCAGAAAGGAAAATTACATCTGCGTTCTTGGACAAAAGGAGTTGTTCGAGGATTTCGAGTTTATTTCGGAATCTCTAGACATTTTAGTAGAAAACTTTCACAGTGGTGTGATAGCGAATTTTGATAAGCGTTGATCTATCTGTTATTGATTTGGGTTCGATGAAAATTATGCTCTGAATTGGTAGTGATCGAGAGGCAGGATAGTGAAGTGTCACATCAGGTTGACTAGCAGTTATTGATGCAAGAATGATTGGAGCGGAACATGTGATGTAGTAGTTTTCGACAGTCAACAGACAATTGGACTGTTTCATGGTTTGTCGGTCATGCAGGAAGAAGGGATATCATCCGTTGGTTTTGTGATAAAGCTGGAGTTGTAATCGTTGGTTTTGACCATTCGGTTCATAATATGGCCTAATAAGGTATCAGTAGCCACACTGATGTAGATGCAGCCGAACTGAAGTCCCGAGTATCGTATTTCACTCTAAAGGAGGTATAATTTGTCATTTTCCTGAGCCTGTTGTAGAATCAATATCTTCAGCTGTTGCCTGTGACTCAATTCAGTAATAAAGAGGCTTGTGATGGAAGGTGGACGAGCTGTCGACTAAGAAGAAGAAGGAGAGAGAGAGAGAGAGAGAGAGAGAGAGAGAGAGAGAGAGAGAGAGCGCTGCGCGAGCGAGCAAGCAAGCAATGGCTATCTAGTTTTTCAAATGCTAGTTGTTCTCTGGATTTTTATCTACGAAGGTAGAGATGTTGTTTAACATTGTAGGTATTACTGGTGTCGATATTGGAATTAGATTGCTAATATGATAGTCCACTGCTTGTGGATTTTGTCTTGGTTCATGCGCTTGTTCATGAACTTATAACTGGGACATCACTGCACTGAGTTCTATATTAGGGAGGTGCAGTTCATCTGTAAAGTGATTAACGTCCTGAATATTTGGTTCAGTTGCTGATTTATCGGGATAAAGACAAGTCAGTGTCTACCTCTGTTGACTGGGTGGATGGTACAGTTGACCTGATAAAGGAAATGGGAAAAGAGAATAAGGCAGCCCACGAGTAACCCATTCTTGGAGAGCAGAATTGGCAACAAAAATGAAGTGAGGGGACAAAGTTGAAAGAACTGGTGAGGAAAGTTCCAAAATATGAGGAAAATGGAGGAGGCTTCTCCAAGTAATGCTATTTGGAGAAGCACAATCCCACACTTAGGATCTAGGAATCAACAGGAAGGAACATGGAGTAGTTTAAATAGATAGGGGTAAAGGCGAGAGAAGAAAAGTAATGACTTACCTACGAGATTCCCACTCCGCAGGATTAGAGATTAACAAATTTTCACTCCTAGGAACTCTAGAGGTCATTAATAAAAGAATAGAACAAAAGCTAGAGATAGGGTAGGAGAAACTGATACTAAGGCCACCTGAGAATGATCTCCCTGTCTGTGTGTATTATGTCGTTTGCGTGTGTTCTCTGGTCGAGTTATTTAATTTTCTGGACGAAAAACCTGAGTTTGTGTAAGGGCTTCCCATTAGATAATCCATCCCTGGAGAACCCAGAGATCAACGTGTTATCCCATGCTAGGTAAGAAAGTATGCAGTACCAGCATGGAGGTTGCCTTGATGGATGGAAGATCTTAAGGATATTGAGGGAAATCCTTTAATTTAGCGGTATTACTTTAAAAGAACTCTTTGGTGGATAAAGACGGATATGGAGAACACAGTAAAATGCTGAAAGATGACTGGTGGTTATAGGGTTTTAGGCATTAGCAACTTGAGCTACATTGCACCGTATATAACATGTTTGTAAATTCCGTTTGTTCTCTGGTCGAAAAATCTGAGTTTCCCGGAGAAAAAAGAATGCTACTCTTGTCTAAGACCGACTAACTCAGCTACGTTGTGCACGGGATCCATAAAAATTTCTCGCTTCACTGACGAACTCAGGTCTTATCCCTGTGTGGTGAGGGCGATGATTATACCAACTGTGCTACCCACAATGGCAAGCTGACTAGATTCCTTAGTAAGACTTAATTCATGTATATGGTGGAGATAGGTAGTAGGTTAAGCATTTAATTTCTGCAATAAAGTTGGGCCCTCGTGGGTAGCACGCATTGATCAACGTCTCGCCACACCGGGTAAAAAAAGACCTGAGTTCGAGTCCCGTCGATGACGTGAGGAATTTTTATGGGCCTTTTTCACAACGTGGCTCAGTTAGTCGGTCTCAAGCGTGGAAGCATAGCCCCCCCCCCCCCCGGAAACTCAGGTTTTTCGTACAGCAAACAGAAAATCGACCACAGAACACACGCAATTTACAGACAGTATACACGCAGCAATATGGCCTTAGTCGCTGATGCTCCTAAAAACCCTACTACAACAACAACTATAAAAGTCGAACGATAAATTTGGGTATTAATTTTATTAAATTTTTTATTATATTTGAGAGCTTTGTCAATCTATTTCGTTCTGCAATCTGCCCATAGAGATAAAAATGATGATCTGACCTTGTCAGTATAAAAGTTTATGCATCACTGGATTTGGTTTTAGGCATATTGTTTATCACCATCAAAAGGTTGGTCAGTAATTAACAGCTAAAGGAATCGTTAATGGAACAATGAGTACAATTTTCTGTTGACAGTTACTAAAATGCAGTATAATGAGGGATTAACACAGTGGTTTTCAACCTTTTTTTTAATAACGGCACCCCTAAGTAATTTATTTTATTTTGCGGCACACCTACTCAATTTTCTGCCTGTTTGATCCGATTCTCGGTGTGTGTGCGTGTGTATATATATATATATATATATATATATATATATATATATATATGTTGTGTTTTTAAATTATTATTATAAATGTCTAAATGATTATTTTAAATTTATCACTTGCAACGTTAATGCTATTGCCGTGTGGCAATTAGACATTATACGTGCTTGATATATTATAGTTTTATTGTTTAAACTACTTCAATTTTCTAGTATTTATTTTCTATAAAGGTATTAAGGTGTACACGGAACAGGAGAATTCAGTTAGAATGTGTAGTCTAACCTATTCCTGAGGGTCTGTAATGGTATTAAAGATATGATTAATACTTAATGAAGTTAAAGTTAAAATTATAATTATTTCAACAAACTTTAAATATCATTAATTAATCATCAAATCAATATCAACTAAACATTCCTTTACCTGGTCATCTATCCGCTACTTCATCGGGGGCTTTGAGCGGATAGATAGCCAGATTAAATTAATGTCTCATAATTACCCGTTTCTGTTAACTCCTTATCAGTTTTGCCATTGTATTGAGATTATTTTTGCTCTTATAAATTAATCTAGCTATCGATCCGCTCAAAGCCCCCGATGAAGTAGCGGGTAAAGGAATGTTTAGTTGATATTGATTTGATGATTAATTAATGCTATTTAAAGTTTGTTAAAATAATTATAATTTTAACTTTAACTTCATTAAGTATTAATCATATCTTTAATACCATTACAGACCCCCAGGAATAGGTTAGACTACACATTCTAACTGAATTCTCCTGTTCCGTATACAATATTATATAATTTATAATTTTATATAATTTTATACAACAGTATATAATTTTATTCTTTATATAGAAGTACTAAGTAAACGTCAATTATAGATCACCACAAAATTAAAAAGATACTATGCACCATTTTATAATGAAATAAACATATAAATTAAAAAATAATAATAAGTTTAAGTAACTTAAACCCAAATTACTTGGCACCCCTGGAATGTTGTTGCGGCACCCCGGTTGAAAACCACTGGATTAACAACTACTCAGTGATGCAAATATTTTCACGAAGTGTGTGAGAAAAGCGGTTTAAACCATTTTCTTACTTCTCATCAACCTACTGCTCTGCCAGATAAGGCACCGCCTTGTAGGAAGGGGCAGGGAAGAATTACACAGCGACCTTCTTTCCGAAACTAAGTAGAGAAACAGCTCGCTTCTGATGATGTTCTGGATTTTATCCACTTTATTTTAATGCCTGCTTTCCAGCTGTTCATATTCGAATATTCCGTAGTTTCAAAATCTCTTTTCAAAGGCCAGCAGAAAGAGAATAAGCATAATGACGGGAAAATCTGTAAAGTTGCCTCTGTAGCGAGGTTCATGACCTTTGGATGAGTTAATATGAATTTCAGTTAGAGAGCGAAAGTTTTGTGCGAGATGTATTTCATAATATAAATTCGTGAAGTGTTGGATCCGGAACGCTTTTTATAAAGCATATTCTTACTTCTCTCTCTCTCTCTCTCTCTCTCAACTGCAATAACCCCCCCTCCCCTATCCTTCTCTATTCTGCAAATATGGTTATAAGTCACGGACTTGGAGGGAAAGAACGTCATATTATTTCGTCAAGGGCAGCGACCTCCGGTAGACGCCACCAAATGCTCGTTCAGCAGGCTTTGCTGATTCACGAGTAAAAGCTTCTGAAGGAGAGACGGAAAAGAAAGAGAGTGAGAGAGAGAGAGAGAAAAAAAAAACTTTTCTCAGCCAACGTGTTTTTGAACTGCTCTGCACATGTAGCAGAAATCTAATCTTTTCGACTATTTTTACCTCTTTGGAAGACTCCTTTCACGCCCAGGTAATTAAACGTTGTCGCCTCCGGCTGAAATTTGATAAATGTTTGAATGTCTCTTTATATTCCCTTCCACAGCTATGACTTCAACCTCAGTCTGTTTTGCAGACTACTTCCGTGATGAAACACATACAAACACCGTGCGATGTACTCATTCGCTTTTATAGAGGTTACGTTAAACCAAATTTTAGAATCAAGTTTTCGACATTTGTGCTGTTTTGCTTGTTATTTATTCCACATTCAGACCCCTTGCTATGAATCTGAATATGAAATTAGTATTATTTATATGAAAAATTAAATAACAAAAATTGTGAAATTTATGTGAATACAGGGTTATTTATTTCACACATAGACCCGCGATTTCGTTCCTGGGCATCAAAACAAAGGATTTATTGACCTGAAATAGGATGCACGTTGCACATGGTTAATAGTAGATTGACAAATTTGATACAAGCTGTACTATCTCTGTTTATAATGGTCATCGAACTGAAATTTTTTCCCTCTGGTTTTCGTTCCTGTTTTTGAAAAACTCAAAATTTCGGTTTAGCTCCAGTTTCGCTGCGACAGTCGCCAGTAAACCCGGTTATTTTGTTTCCCACAAAATTTGGGAATTAATTATTTTGTTTTCCACAAAATTTCGAATTAATTTTAAAACTTTACATTATCGCTGTATTTTATTATTTATAATTTTATTGTATTATATTTCACATTTAATATTTTAAAATTAATTTTACTTTGCTTTACTGAAAAATACAAACGAAATTAAAGTCTAATATTGCAACTTGGTTTATATCGTAGTCAAAGAGGACGAAGATTTCGTGCGGCCCTGGCGAAAATAACTTCAGGATCCTTAAAAAGATTAACTAAAATTTGAATTAGGTATCTTTATTATAATAGATAAAAAAAATAATAATAAATAAATGGGTACATAACATTGAAGGGTTGCCCTTAAAGACTTCAAGGCCAAGGGTTAACAGTGGAAATGAGAGGAAATACTGTATAAAACAATTACCGTTAAATGCATAAGTATATTAGAGTAACATTAAAATAAATATGAGATAAAATTGTAAAAGATAACTAAATTAATAAATGAGCGCACATTGAAATGAAAACTGGTGGTATAGGAGATAAAACATGAAAATAAATACCAAATATTTGCACATTGAAATCAAAATATGCAGCATAACCACATTACTTTTGGAAGGTCAGTAAAAATGCAAAGTTTGTCATTATTCATCATGACTTAAGAAAGTTGGTAACTGTAGTTATCCCACTTCGCGACAGAGAGCGTAGATGACCTTCATAGTGGAGAAAGATCAGGAACAGAAATTTGTAACTCAAAGATGCGCTGTCTGTATTCTCCATCACAAGTGAACTTATTAAAGTCAGCATCCAGTGACTGGACACATGAGAACATCTGAAAGGACAGAAAACGATTTTGCGCTTTAAGACAGCTGAGGGGCAAGCACCTGGTTGGAATTGCTAATGAGGGCTGGCTGAAGGATTCTCAAAGTGTACATATCCCCGAATGATGGTGCAGAAATTTGGTCATATGTTGCAATAAGAGGCTTCCCATAATCAGCTTGGCAGTCACTGAATTTGCAAAGTTAATATTTAACTACAAGAAACAAAACTATTACACGAATATAATAACCCAGAGTAAATTTCAACCCTATCACTTCATCTGTAATACCAGTGCGCTTCATATGTAATACTAGTACAAAACTTTCATTTAAAAAAAAAAAAAAAAATCAGAGACAACAAATTCGCCCGTTACATTTCACTTCATTTACAATTTTACTGCATTACAATTTACTAGAGTAGAAAGAAAAAGAAATATGTAATAGAGTCAATTAAACGAATGTGCCATGAAGATGCAAACGACCCGAATTATCACTTATGAGGAAATAGTTTCTCCATTAATTATATTAATCCAAACGAGACGATTTGAAAATTAAGAGCGATATTATGATGAATACGCACCACGGAAAATAACCACCAGACGAGCTGAATCGCAAGAAGGATTGAGTGCGAACCAATAATGTGTTTGAATAAAATATTTACTTTTGCAGCAGGAAGAAGACTGAGATCTTTCAAGTAGAAAACATTAGCTATTAATTTTAAAGATATTTTAAACATGTACAGTACATAACGTGTGTAATAAATACAAGTTGCTGTAATTTTCTCTCATCAGTTTTTTTCTCTTTTTTCCCTGCTTTTATACGGAAGATAGACTGCATTTAAAATCGATTATACGAAAATAATCGGCTATCCTAAATATTCTCAGTTCATTTGTTTTGGTTAACCATGAATCTACTGTCCACCTGAATGTGAAGCAAATTTAATTCTAAACATTTCGCTGCTTTGCACGTTATTTTAGTTAATTTCTGAAACAGCTAGTGGAAGTTGAAATAAACCACATAGTTTGACCCTTCAGGGTCTGATCCAGACGAATTTTCTCGGTGGAACGAATTTTCTCGATATAACGATGATGATATTTGTTATTAGCAGTAACTGAACTAATATCATAAAAAAGAGGGAATTTCTCCCCCTCACCACTGGATTCG
This sequence comes from Mastigoproctus giganteus, assembly GCF_048544385.1. NCBI lineage: Eukaryota > Metazoa > Arthropoda > Arachnida > Uropygi > Thelyphonidae > Mastigoproctus > Mastigoproctus giganteus. The sequence goes on from NC_143575.1 coordinate 144,887,239, forward strand.
CCACTAGCTTATTTGATCTTTAGACCTGAAAAGGACTACTGTTTTTGCTTTAACGATATTTCTATATTTTCATCGTAAAAAGATATTTCTCTAAACACACTTAACACTTCTCTTTAGAATTACTGCGTATGATCAAAAGCATCAGTTTGTATTTGAAACTGTTTCTAGAAACAGAATTCCAAGGCATGTTGCAATGTTTCACAGCGATAAAAAACCAAATTGTTTATTCTTGATCTGTAATGTTTCTCCACTATTACCCTTCTTCACTATTCCCCATTCTCCTCCATTTAATCCTTCTCGTTGATATCGAGCTTCGTAATTTGCTCCCCAACATCTCTGTTATCTAAATATGCTCTAATTACCTTGTGCATCAAAATTTTGACACATATAACATCAATCGTCTGTTATCAACATACAACGTTGTGCGAATTTGATAATACACTGTTTAAATGTGTTTAATTCCTTGCACCTGTCATCGAAATAGTTTTCAAGAAACATTTAATGCAACCTCTTTCTAGCATTTATCCTTCTCAGAATTTCAGTAACACTTTAGTTTCTATTATACAGTTTATGATTTTTGGTTTGTGTATGTTATTTTAGTATTAGTAGTGACAAATGATGCAAGGAAGCGACATTAGCCAAAAAAAAAAAAAAAAAAAATCCCTACCCACCTGTCACCTCTAATAATTTGTCTAATTCTTCCTTTGTCTAATTCTTTCCTTTGTCAATAATTTGTCTGATTCCTTTAAACAGAACACCACACGAAGGTACATACGTTCCAACGATCAATCACTCTCTGGCTGAAAGTAAATTTTTGTACATCTGCCCTACAATCATCCTTTTTCAGTTTTAAATTTGTCCCTGTGTGTTTTAAAGATTTAAAATACGATCACATTAAGTTTGCTGTATCAATTTTCGTACATCTGTTCTACAATCATCCTTTTTAATGTGACACATCCTTGGGGGTACCTGCAACCGAGTAAATCAGATCGGTCACGAAAAATGCGTCACGGAAGTGACATCATCCTCGGTTTCCTCCAGAAGCGCTTTTCTTTTCACGCATCCACCACTAGTCTGTGCCAAGCACTCACTAGTAGTGTGATTAGAGCGCTTGATGCATTTTTCGTGATACGATATCTAGAGTTATAATGAACCGATTATACAAAATTCAAACACCATTCGTTTGAATTTCGACGATCTGCATTAGAAAAACACAACAAAATAATAAAAAAAAAATGCGTGTATACCTTTGAACACACGAAAGATATATATTATGTGAAAACATCCTTGGTTTGGAAGCAGTTAGCGAAATCAAAGCATATTTGTCATATGACTGCAACGTTACAAATATTTGTCAACAGTTTCGTCTTTTCGTCTCGCATTTTCGTTACATTCCATTGTTAGGTGCCGCTACAGAAGTTTTCACATCAATAAGTTTGGAAAAGGTGTTCAATGACCCTGAAGTAAGGTGTAAGGTATATTGTTGTCATGTGGCACCAGGGGTTTCCCCCATCTCCGCGTTGCTTTCTTTGTGGGTGTACCACTTTGCTGGGAATGCCAGAGGTTTAAAAGTGTGTGGGTATTGTTCCTGTGTAATGTCGTGTACTGTTGTTCATGTGGTCATTTAGCGTTTGACCCCTGCTGGAGCCCAGCGTTACCCCATCTTCACCCCGTGGAGGCAAACCAGGAACCCAGGAGACTTAAGTTACTCTGGCAGGTCCTGCCGCGTAATATCGTGAGATTTCATCGGCTAGGACCTAAAAAAAAAAAAAAAAAAAAACTTATGCACACATGCACATATAAAAACATACATGTATATGCACATATACAAAACAGTGATACATAATATACACGCATCCATGCAGTCGTAATTACTTTGGATGTTTGCATACAGCATGTGTGCATGCATTCATATGGCAGGAGCAGGGTAGTGCGCGGGATGATTAGGCCGAGACTGAGCCAAGATTATTTTTGGGCTAGATTAAATTTAGTGTGTAGGACGTTCGCATTGTGTATAGGTAGAGTGGGCGAGGGGAGGGGAGGCAGAAGGTTGGGCGAGAAAGGGGGAGACAGAGGAGATTCCCACAGGTGGTCAGTGAGGCATGCCCATGCCTCACCAGAAGGAAAGGTGGAGTAGCAGGGGGGTCTAGGTGACTGGTCGTCTCGTCCTCCTGCCAGGAAAGGGTATTAAAGGAGAGCCAGGCTAGTGCTTGGCTCAGGTTATCAGAATGGCTGTTATTCGTCCTTCATTCAGATTTTTTGTCTATCTTCATGGTTGCTTGGTAGGTCATCATTGGTGTTATGCACATTTTTACTTCTAGCCATTATGTGGCTAGTGTGCATTTAGGTCCTGTCTTCTGTACAAGTCTTCAGCGAACTTTGAAAAGGCAATATATTCCTGCCTCCCGTCCAGGAGGTGCTGTTCTCTATTTCTGGGCAAAAAGGTGATCTGGGCGATGAGCTGGCAGCGGAGGTCATCATAAAGCTGGCATTCATGCATGAGGTGGTGCCAGCTCTCTAACTCTCCACAGCAGCAAGGAGGATCATCTCTAATGCCCAGGGCTGTCCTGTTAGCAGGAAGGTCGTGTGGAGTCCCAACATGAACCATGCCGGAGCCATTGGGTAGAGTTTTCCAACGTTGGGGAAGAATCGTTTGGTGACTTCTCCCTTTGGGGAATTCTCTCATCTGGTTTGCCAGGTCTGTATGAGGTGATTTGTAAGTCTCTTTTTCTCAGTCAAACGGTTTGTGGTAGGATCTGCGTCGAAGCCAACAAAGGTACAGGCTCTTCCCTTGGAGAGTCCATATAATACTCCACATATAGCTACTTCGAGGTCTAAAAGTAGGGTTCCCACCAGCACCTGCAGCACGTGCGTGGGTGCTAACTGTGCTGCAGGCCCGGGTTATAGCGAGCAGCATGGCTCTATGGATAGAGTCGAGGATTCTGCGATTTATAGCCATTGTAACTTTGGGGTACCATGCTCCGGAAGCATATGTAGCTATCGGCAGGAAGGCGGCTTTGTAAAAGAACTTGAGGGTCTTCTTTTTCAATCCCCAGTCCCTTTTTGCGACTCTGGTAAGAAGGGCTGTATAGCCCCGTATCTTCTTGGGCATGTATTTCATGTGTGCCTGGAAGGGGAGAGTGGGGTCCAGTATTACTCCCAGGTATCTAAGTTCCTTGGACAGTCGTAGTGTGATACCACCAATCTTAATCTGTGGGGGGTCTCCTGTAATCTAGGGCACCCTTGGGGAAAATGGAATTCGTTTTGGTTGCAGAGATCCTAAGGAAGTGGATATTGGTCCACTTTTGTAGGATTTTAAGGGCATGATTTGCCTTTCTTTTCAGCTGGATTCTGCTGTCTGCCTCTATGATCAGGATGAGGTCGTCTGCAAAGGCTTGTGAAGATGCCTCTCCAATATCAGTATTTAGGAATTCATCCAAGACGATGCTGAAATAAAGTGCAGAGCGTTCTCAAGAGTATCGAGCAAGAATGAAAGCGACAAGACCTAAGAAAATAAAGATGAAGGTAGCAGTGAGTGTGCGAAAACAAAAAACACTATCGAGATTGCTTAAAAGACAAACAGAAAATCAAGCATTGGATTTAGCAGTGCCGCTGCTCCATCTAACAGTGGTGTACCCGAAGTGAGTATTAATTAAATACAACAGAACATTTCTCCAATTGCGGAACAGATGAGTTTAAATGATCAAGCTTCTTTTCCTTACGCCAATTACTATATACATCTTTTCCTTACGCCAATTCTATATACATCTATATACATTTTTCATAAATCTCCTTCGAAAGGAGATTTATGAAAAATGATTTCTGTTCTGTACTATGCTAAATTGCGATGTCTGTGGTCGAAAACGACACAAAGAAACTAGCTGCTAAAGATACATCATCGATACACATTGCATTTTCCGATGTTGACGTTGACGGGATCCTTGTGTGTAATAGCTGTAGGGGATCACTTAAGAACAACACCATTCCAGTGCTATCTAAGTCAGCTTTGTCTACCCGAAAATTCCATCTCATTTACTGAAGTTGGATTTAGTGACATAGAGGCTCATTTTTCCTCTCTTACCGTTCATGCAGATAAGGCGCCTGAGGCACACATACGGCATTCTGGGCCAAGTGATCAATGTGCCTGTTTCAGTAAACACGATGGTCCATCACTTGCCAAGAGAGATTGACGAAGATCATTGTATAAACGTATATATAAAACGCAGGAAAATACACAAGTCCAGCTATTTGATTGGGTTAGTAAGAAAGCGAGTGGTTCAAGTGTGGCTTCAGTATTTGGTTGACACACCTATCTGTTGATTGTATCAAATTACTATAGATCAGTCATTCATTGATGACTGATCTACTGAGTCAATTATATCATACATGATATAATTGACTCAGTAGATCAGTAAATGAATAAAGTCAATTATATCATATATGATATAATTGACTTTATTCATTTCGTTTTGCTGCCGTATCAATTCAAGGGGCAGCTCTGTTAAAGAAAGATTTACATAAAATACCCATGATCATGGGCTGCGATTTCAACGTTAAGTTTGGATTGGAAAAAACTAAACCGTTAATTACTTTCTTGCAAGTAACGTTCGATCTAACTCTAAACACGAATCCCTCAGGATTGTTCCTTCCTATGGGACCCTCTCCAAGATTACATTTCACGGCTGTCCACAGGGTTCGGTCCTTGGACTACTACTGTGGAACGTAGTAATGGACTCCTTCCTAGCCATAGACCTTGACGAGATAAAATCACAAGCCTTTGCTGACGACCTCTTACTAACAGTGTCAGCGGACTCAAGGGCACAACTGGAGACATTGGCAAATCGGGCTTTGTCCACCCTTCAGGAATGGGCAAAGCAAAATCAACTTAGAATGTCTCCTGCAAAGACAAACTCCATTCTGCTCAAGGGGTAGCTCAACCTCAGGCGGCCTCCACAAATCAAGATTGACCAGAAAACAATTAAATTCTCAAAACAGCTAAAGTACCTAGGTGTGATTCTAGATCCGAATCTGTCATTTCAGGACCACCTGAAATACTTGTGCATAAAAGTCAGACGGTACACTGCATTGGTTGCCAGAGTCACTCACAGAGACTGGGGCCAAGACAGACGGGTGCTACGTTTTTTCTATAAAACCATCTTCACCCCAATAGTCACGTGTGCATCTGGCGCATAGTATCACAAAGCCACAACTGTTGTCAATAAACGAATCATTGACTCTATTCACTGATCAATCCTTCTGACCACTACTCGAGTTTCTGACCACTATGCCCTGCAGGCTCTTGCTGGTGTCCTTCCACTGGACTTAGCGATCATTCGACAGGGCCTCACGCACCACCTGGAAAAGGGTATCCCACAGATATGTTTGGGATTCAGCACCAACATCATCAATAGCAAGACTATGGAAAAGAAAAAGCTGCATGCTCACCAGCTGCAGTTGTGGCAGGATAGATGGGCCACCTCGCGAAAAGGCGAAATCACCAGAAAGTTTCTGCCCAACATTGGCCGGGTTTTTCCGAACTTCCCACCCTGGTTTTCCCCGGGCCTACAAGTAACATACCTACTGACAGGACATGGAGCTCTGAATGCAAAGCTGTCCCTACTCAGAATACAGGAAAATCCCACCTGCACCTGCGGGAGGCTGGAGAGCTGGCAGTACCTCATGCATGATTGCCAGCTCTATGACGACCTCTGCAGTGCATTCATCACCAAAATACAGTATCTACCATACGGCCAGGAGCACCACATCTTGGACACCAGGGAAGAATATCAGGTTTTCTCCAGCTATGCACTGGCCCTGTTCACAAGACGCAGAGCTCTTATCGCAGCGAACCGCAACCAACTACTAACACAATAAGGAAATGAACAAATCTTGAAGACAGTCGTCCTGCCGAAGACGCCTGGAACCCTCCGATAATCGTCCCACAGAAGATGCCTGGAAACCTCCGATAATCAAGGCACTAAATCCTGAATCAATGAGAATTTCTCGAATCAATGAGAAATGACTCTATAAACAACATTGACACAAACACCACATGGTTGGGAAATGACACAAGAAAGCCCCACAAACGCCGACAAGCAAACCAGGACCATTTGACTGTAAAGACTGCAGAACGGACGGGAACCATCCCATGAACGATCACGCTTTGTCCGATCTCTACTGGGAACAGACCACCAGCAGCTCCGCTGCCAAATGCTATATGGCGAGCTGAATGGGGTGTCCTATTCAGCTCGCCATATAGCTGGAGCCGGACCTGCTCTACTATTTTGTCTTTTGGGCCACTGCACATTCCTGCACCCGACAGTATTGCACTTTTTCTGTCGGGTGCAGGATTGTGCTTTGGCACTAAAGATCATAATAGTAGAGCAGGTCCGGCTCCACGTGCCGGGGACGGGCATCACTTAGCAGCTGTGGATGACAGCTGCTTCCTGATGGCAAAGTGACCTGACATTTACAACACACTATACACACAAACACTTCTTTAATACAATTTTAACCTTTCCTATACAAAATTCAGTTATTAGTTTTAGATCATTGTTCAAAATTGAATCCATCTCAAAATTTTCTTCTTTTGAATATTCTATTTCTTAGCTATAATTCAGGCCCACTTTACAGTTTTTCTGTTAAAATGTTTTAGGTGGAGATGGGCACATGCCTAGGTACCACCCCGACACAGTATATACACACACACACACTCCCCTGCCGACCACCCCTGGTGCCGTTTGACGCGAATACACTTTACACTTCCCCTGCCGACCCAGTCTGCACAGGTAGCACAGTGGTATCATCACCGTCCTCCCCACACTGGGTGGAAAAGGCCTGGGTTTGAATCCCGTCGATGACGCGAGGAACTTTAATCATCTTTTTTCACTCCGTGCCTGAGTTAGTTGGTCTCAGGCGTAGATAGCAAGGTTTTTCTCCCCAGTAACTGGGGTTTTTTCGTCCAGCAAAACAGGCAAATCAACCATAGAACATACGCAATTTACAGACACAAATACGGGTTAATGTATTTAATTACGGGCAACCCTAAAATAATAATAATTTAAATAATAATCCCATGCTGACCCATCTCTTTGCCTGGTGAAGCATGGGCCTGCCTCACTGACCACCTGGGGTCACGTTCTCTTTCGACCCCATACTTCTGCCTTTCAACCCCCCCAGTCTTCAGCCTCCCCCAATCTACTTGTATACCCTATCCATAGCAGGGGGAGATAACTCTTCTTTGTCTCCCCCACCTGCCATCCAAACTTCCCTCTGGTGTGGCATGGGCATGCCACACTGCCTTGCAGGGGTTATCTCCTCCATCGACCCTTTACTTCTATTTCTATTCCCTAGTCTTCGGCCTCCCCTCCCTCCCACTATTATCTTTCACCTAACATATAGCCCACACGTCTAAATTTAATAACAACAAAATCTGCCCAACCTATTAGGCCTTTTAACACATCTCTCTAGCATTCAACCCCAACAAGCGATTTGCTAACAGCAATCTTATTAAGAATTAATGTTAAACACGTAGATTTTTTATTTAATTATTTATTTTGAGGTCCTAGCCACTGAAATCCCAGGAAACTAGGTGGCGGGACCTGCCAGAGCAACTTGTCATGATTCTGGACACACCCGGCTAGCCTCCACGTGGCGAGGTATGGGCATCATCGGGCCCCCACTAGGGGCCTGGCGGCCAATAAGCTGGACAAACAATGGTTACTACACATCACACTGCACAGACAGGGCCCACACACTTTCAAGTCTGTGGCTTGACAGTGTACTGTCCTCGAGGGGGCTCGGGGTGAAGGTTTTTCTCTGTGCGGTCGCATGTTTTCAGGCTCCTGTTTGATGAATAGTTTAAAGGATTATGCTGAACATCTTGTTGAGTTTCTGGTATCCAGAGAATCAGTTTCTTGTGTGCTTTTTGCTGAGGCAAGTTGTACTCACTAAATGATCAGGTAAACAACTTTATTCTCAGTTTAAAAACTTGAATACATATCTTATTTTGTTCAGCCAAGCAATATAACCAACGGAATGCTTTCCAGCACAAGGTCACGTTGACCAGCATTTTAGAGATCACCTTAATCGGGTCAACCGGCAGGTGGTCTGTATATGTTGTCTCACTGCAGTGGAGATCGGCTTCCCACTGGAGCACTTAATGAAGGGAAACTTAAAAGTGCTAGAAAAAGCAACGCAGAGAGAGACAGCACAACAACTGACCAAATCTCTCCCATTCCTGCGGACTTATCTGTCGAGGAGCTACGATTAGACGAAAGCTACTGCCCAGAAAAGGGAAAGAGAAGTAGTTGTGAACCCAAGGATTCACAACAGTTGACTCTCTTGCACCCGGATGTGACTGAAGAGACCACCAAAGAGGTGAACAAAGATGCAAATAAAGAAACAAGCGAAGTGCCAGAACCAGCTGCAAACCCGAACCCCACTGTACCCCCTCTAACTGGAACCCCAGTTGACCAAATTATGGTTATCAGGGGGATGCTTGAGGAGTATGTGGGAAAATCAAACAAAATTACTGCTGTTATCTGCACTGACCTCATTACTATATTCAGTAAGATGGAGACGGTGATTTTAAACCTCTACGTCGAAAAACTGCAAGCGAAATGGGAGGTTCGCCCTCAGAAAGGGGAAAAACAAATGTTTCAACGCCCCCGTACCTTCGCGGAGGTGTTGCGGAATGGCGCTAAAGTCGCATCCCATAAACCAGATGGACCCCAAACCAAAACACTAACAAGAAAGACAGAATCACATATAATCCTAATTAAGCCGACAGAAGACGCGCAGCTTGACACAAGTGACACTGTAAATTAGACCTTAGCAAAAAATCTAAAAGACCAAATGAAGACGATCCAGATCAAAAGTATGCGGAAGACTAGACACCCAGGCGTGGTAATTGAAACCATCTCCAGAGAAGAGGCACAAACAATCTTAATTAATAAAAATATGACCAAGTACGGTTTAAAGGCAGAGGCTCTCAAGAAAAAAGGACCCTCAATTGTCTTATTTGATATACAGTAAGGTGTAACCCCAGAAGAACTCAAAGAGGAAATTTACCACAAAAACCTAAGTCTCCACCTACCTGAGGACACTGTGGAAGGTGACGTTAGCCCAAAATACAGTACTAAATCTAAAACACATTCAAATGTCAATTGGGTAATCCAGCTCTCCACGCGAGCATGGCAAATCTTAGAAACAGAGTCGCATTTTCATAGGCTGGGGAAGCCATAGGTTTAAGGAGCATATTTCAGTTACAAAATGTTACAAGTGCCTTCGCTTTGGCCACACATCACACACATGCAACCAGCGTGATTCAGCATGTGGCCACTGTGCCCAAAAAGAGCACAAGTACAGAGACCAGCTCCCAGTCTGTGCAAACTGCAAAGCAGTGAAAGCTCCTCATCAACACTCAATCAGGGATGGGAAGTGTATGGTATACCTAAAAGCCAAAAGCCAATACCAAATGAGAATCAACTATGGATAGAGGCCCCTCTACAAACTGCCACCATGAAATAAAAATAGTTCAACTGAACGCACAACGAGCAAGGCTGGTATCTGACCAACTAAAAGTGAAAATAGAGGAAAACCATTTTGATGTGGCCTTATTACAGGAACCGTATGTTCGCTCAGGTGTGGTCACAGGTTACCCTGCATCCTATAAAATGGTATACTGTAAAACTGAAAACCCATGGGCAGCAATAATCATCAGAAACCTAGAAATCAGCACAACAAAGTTTACACCACTCTGCACTGCAAACAGTGCCTGTTCACAAATCATAACTCAGTTAGGGTCCTTGTTCCTGTTAACAATATATACTCACCCTGGTGAAGACATCGCCCCAGCGATCTCAACCATTCAGACGGCTCTTGAGACTCTCCCGGGGGGCACGACTATTAATAGCTATGGATGGAAACTGCAGATCTCTGCTCTGGCACAGTCGCACTCCTGACAGATCTGCACAAAGAAATGGTGCAAAACTAGAAGAATTCTTCCTAGCCACAGGCCTCCAAGTAATAAACCGCCCAGATCAACTTCCAACTTACAGCGGTCCCCTTTGGGACAGCACCATAGATGTTACAGCAGCCACCCCAGACATTGCCAACAAACTAGCCAAATGGACTGTACAAGAAGCCTGGACCACGTCAGACCACAGAGCGATATCATTTTCTCTGGTTCGCTCTGTGGAACGGACTCCTCCGATCCCATGAGATGTGATGCGGTACAATTCAAAAAAGGCAGACTGGCAACGCTTTCGTACTGAGCTAACAAGAAGACTCTCTGAAGCACTCCACTCCCTTCAGACGATTGCGTACGGATTATTACCACTGCGCCATAAGATCTGCATGTGATCTCTCCATCCCATGCAGAAGGCCCTACCGGTATGCAGTTCCCTGGTGGAATCCCCAACTATAGGATCTCAGAAGAAGAGTCCACCATGCAAGAAAAATGTTCCAGCAGGCTGGTTCAAGGCTACCTCCCCATGAGGTAGATGCCGCCAGGGGGCCTTACCGCATTGTCAGAAATGAATACACAAAGCTAATACGTAAAAGTAAAAAGCAAACGTGGCAAACCCTGGTATTCACTTCTCGGAATAAGGACCCCTGTGGCATCGTTTTCAAGATCGTAACAAGCAAGCTGCCACGAGGAGAGGTACTCGATACGACACTAAAGATGGATGGCTCCTCTACTTACACCTGTAAGGATAGCATTAACAATATTCTAGACACCATTTAACCATTGAAGCTGCAACTATGACTCAACAACAACAAGAAATAGTAGATGAAAATCACAACTATCATCCTGCCTCTGTGGAATCCCCCTTCACTAAAATTGAGATGGACTTGGCAATAAACAAAATGAAAGTAGGAAAAACACCTGGTGCGGATCTGCTGGAAATGGATGTGGTTAAAACATTTGCAGAATACTATCCTGTTACTCCCCTAAGCCTTCTAAATAGGTGCCTGACAGAAGGCACCTTTCCAACATCCTGGAAAACTGCAAGCCTGAAATTTATATTGAAAAATCCCGACAAGCCACCGCAAATTCCAACCTCCTACCGCCCGATTGCCTTGCTCTCTGTAATGGCCAAGTTACAAGAACGCCTGCTCCTATTTCGCTTAACCGCCAGATATCAAGAACAAAAACTTCCAAGTGACAAGCAATTTGGATTCAAAGCAGGTTGCAGCACAGAAGATGTCATCAACAGATTAATCACTCAAGCAACTCACACAGCCTTTAAGTACTCCCTTGCAATCGTGGTAGACTTCGCTGGGGCCTTTGATCGACTATGGTGGCCCAGTGTTCTTCGGAGGCTTCGGCAATCAAATGTTTCCAACAACCTATACAACAGTTTAAGGTCATATTTAACTGGTAGAAAAGTCCAATTTACCAACAGATTCCAGACAGTGACTAGGTACATCGATCGAGGCTGTCCACAGGGCTCTGTGCTTGGCCTGTTCCTCTGGTCTATTGTGCTGGATGAGTTCCTGGGCATGGACCTGGGAGGTGTTGAGCCCTTGGCCTTGTGGCGCCTCCGTAGCCAGGTGGGAAGGAGCAGCAGTGCGTAGCACACGCTTCTTGATTAGACCGGGGTTCGAGCCCGTCACCACCAAATACAGAGGATGTGGAAAGGTTGGGAATGACCACCGCATATCCCCGAGCAATATGGCCTTAGTTGCTAATGCTCCAAATAACAAACAAACATACAAGCCCTTGGCCTTCGCGGATGATCTTGTCCTTTTGGTATGTGCTAACACCAGGGCAATCCTGGAGAAAATGGAAAATGGAGCACTGGTAAAATTCCAGAACTGGGCAGCCCTGCACAACCTTACCAAAATCCATACTCCTTAAAGGCAGGCTACAAATCACAAGACCACCTACAATAAAATTAAACTTTACACCCATACTACTGCACACTGAAGTCAAGCTCCTAGGTATCTTCTTAGACTCGGGTCTTACCTTCCACCACCACCTAAAGTATCTAGCCAACAAAATTTAAAGGTACAGTGCTATGATAAGGCGGGTCAGCAGGGCAGACTAGGGGCTGAAGCACAAGGCTCTAACTCTCATATACCAAGCTAATACTCTCATATGCTAACTCTCATATATCTAAGCAACTATACTTAGAAGTGGTTAAAAGAGGGCTTTTTTATCATTTAAGGAAGGGAGTTCCAACCCAACTGCTTAATTTTCAACTTGACACCACAAAGGTAATAGTTAAAATATAAAGAAATAAATTATATATATATATATATATATATATTTTTTTTTTTTGGTTTCAATGTAATTTGAGAATAATACAGTATAGTAACAACAATAATACATATTACACTACAAAGTTATGTTATTATGCTATACAATTGCGTTCGTAGTGTTATAAAATTAAGACACTAATAATACTGTATTAATTATAGTCCTACGGAAAACAATGTTGTAAATCTAAAAAAAAAAAAAAATAAATAAATAAAATGTATATATAATTTATTTATTTATATTTTAACTATTATCTTTTGAATGAACGAAATTTCTTCATATGTGATTTTTCTGCTAATCGGGAGATTTAATTTTCAGATATTACTTGCTTCTATTTAGAGCTGTTTACTTAACTGTTAAATAAAACAGATTTTACTCTTTTTCTTTTCTTTTCTTTTTTTTCTTTCTTAATCTCCCAAACAAGGAAGTTATATTTTACATGTCTCAGCTAATCCGGTTGTAGAACGGTTGCATTTGACACTGTCAGGTAATGGCTCTGCCTTTAACTGGTAAATTTGAAGAGTTCTGTGAGTGCTATTGTTCGTGACATATGTTCCATTACCATCGTGAAATGTGCCTACTGCTCTTTTTTTCGTGTCGGATAAAGTTATTGCTGGAAATCCATATTGCTTAACGCCTTTCACACTCCCAAAACACAAATACAGCATTTGCATGCATGTAACTAACGATATGAATGGTTAGTTAATTCTTCAATAGTTTCCTGATGCTCCGTGACCTTGCATTTTAGTCCTCTATGCACTCTGTTTTGGTAATCAGTCATCACGCCACTCCCATACTGGGCGAACTTCATTGTCTTTCTTTTCTGCGATACATGTCTGGCTAGCTGTTCTTTATTCTATTGTACTGTTCTCGTGATTATTTGCATGGTATTACGTATTCAGCCGTAGTAATTCTTCATTTATGCAATCCTTCAGTATCTTACAGATGGCTTATTCGTTGTGCAGCCTAATTACAGTTATCGCGCATGTGCGCAGAATACCAGATTCACCTTGTCATTTATAAAGCAAATACAGTATTTTCTTTCGCAACAAGAACTTTCCCCCTTTGTATTCAAGGGACTGTAAATAAAAACATCTTAACTGTACGATACAAAGAACAGAAACACGAAAACGTGACGCTGGAATTTTCTTTCTCTGAAAAAGTGTTCTGAGGCGCTGTTCTTTTCCTGCTTTTTCCTTTCCTAAATACAAAGATGACTAAACGGTGAAGAAGAAGAAATAAAGTTATCCGATAGTGGAGAATGCCACATACAGCACATGCAAAATAGCATGCATTCCGTTTTTCAGAGGTGTGCTACGAAGACTGACAGATGCGGACGCCCTCTCCAGATACATTGCTAAGAATTGTGAGAATTTCAGGGAGTGTTATTGACACTCAGGCTAATTGACAGCCACAACTGACATAGCGCATATACAATAACCTCTCAATTTACGAACATTCGATCTTGTCACGAACGTTTAAAAAGTTCTTATCAAAAACATTTGTTGTCTTAAATTCGAGCTGAGAACACAAAAGCTCTATCTTACTAACTTTTTCTAAACTTCACAAACTTTACGTTACATTACCGTTACCTTTTAAAAGAAAAATGGTTGAGAATAAAATAATTTCAACGTTTATGTATTTAAATTGTATTTTACAGACACCTGCAACACGGTACGCTTCGTTTTGTAAAATTAATGTTGCCACTTCAGTACTTTCTTCATTTTCTGTTGATCCAGCATCGGGGTCGGAGTGAACTTTTGTGAGAAAAGAGCATGAAGATTTCGCGAAGTCGCGAATAGTAATTTATTATTCAATATTTCGAAATGTACGTGCAATCGCTTTAACACGAGGCCAGGGTAAGGGTTCCAGTTGTTGCGTCGCTCCTCCGGTTTTCGCGTGATAAATGTTTATTCTGATCTTTATCGTCCATCATAGCGCAGCGTAGTATATCAGTACACTTCACTTTTTTTTTTATAACTTAGAACTTAAAAAAAAAAAGAGAGAAAGAAATAATAAATAAAAATACATAAGTAAATAACTAATAAATATAGTACAAACACTCTTGCAACCTTATCAACATATTTCAGTATACATATATGTATATATTTTTTAACCCCCGTAGTTAGCACAGTGGTTATAATCACCGTTCTTCTATACTGGGTAGAAAGGCCTGAATTCGAAGCCGAATTCGAATTTTTATACGTATACTGAAATACTTTTTTTTCGCACAATGTGATTGAGTTAGTATTGTTATTATAATGGCTAAATGTTTATTTATTTATTTATTTATATACACTTTTCTCACACACAGGGCATACAGACCCTAAATAAAGGTGAGAACGCTAGGAATTAAGGAATTACATAAAATACAAAACAGTAGTAATCAATATAGAACTAGAATTATAATATATACAAAATATAGAACTAGAATTAAAATACAGGGTGTCCCAAAAAGGTGTAACCAATTTTAAATGTTTGTAACAAATGTAATTTTAATGATAGAAACACAAAACCTGCGCTAAATGTGAGAAAAACAGGTGACGTTTTTACTGACATTCAACATGTGCACCACTTGTCACACTAACAAAAAGGTGTAACCAATTTTAAATGAGCAATACAAACAACAGGAAACTAATAATCCGTTCTTTTCTTTTACAGATTGTGACGGTTGTCCTGAAGTTTAAGTAGAGAGGTAACAAATGGATCCCGTGACCAAAGCACAGGTAGTGGAGTGGTTTATCGAAACTCGGTCTGAAACGCAGGTTCAGCGTAATTTGAGGAGTAAATACGGTCTCTTGATGACAAGTTTCTTGGCCGTTGGATTGGGCGTGATGGTCATTGCGTGGCCACCACGTTTACTAGATTTTAGCCCCTTGCGATTTCTTCTTATGGGCATTCATCAAAGACACAGTCTACAAGACCCCTCTTGCAGACATCGCAGACTTAAAGCGCAGGATTACAAATGCAATTACCATGATTAAGCGTAACATCCTTGGAAAAACATGGGATGAATTTTATTACCGATTAGATATTGTTCGTGTGACAAGTGGTGTACATGTTGAATGTCAGTAAAAACTTCACCTGTTTTTCTCACATTTAGCGCAGGTTTTGTGTTTCTATCATTAAAATTACATTTGTTACAAACATTTAAAATTGGTTACACCTTTTTGGGACACCCTGTATATGCAAAATTTACATTAAGAAAAGAGAGTAAGGAGCAAATTCTTATAGATAGATGGATTAAGAGTAAAATCAATATTGTAATAATTCATTACCTGAAAAAAAACGAAACAGAGGACTACCAAGTAAGTGATGAGTACAAGGAACAGGCAGTGAGAAATTAATTTTATAACGAGAATTCAAACGGGGTATAGCGAAAGGTATTTGTTCAAGAAGAGATGGAGAATCGATAACAGAGTTTACGATATTGTAGACAAAAAGAGACCCATAGAGTTGTCTAGAGTGAAGAGGAATGATTCTGAAGCGACCATAAAGAGCTCCATAATTTCGACGGGGAAAGGCAATGTGATTTCGATAGCATAAGAATTTAATGAATTTAGTTTGAATTCTCTCAAGTCTGTGAGAAAGATATTCCTGTTATTGGGACCAGATAATATCACAATAATCAAAAATGGGAAGTATAAGCTGCTTGTAGAGAAGAATTATAAGTTTGTCACTCTTGAAAACAGCGGAAGAACGCTTGATTAATCCAAGAAGTTTAGAAGTGTGAGATATTACATGATCAACGTGGGAAGAGGGATAAAGGTCATATCGAAATAGGACACCTAAATCCTTGAACGAATGAGTACTTGCAATTAAAGGGTTTACAATATAATAATCAGTAAGGATGGAGGGTCTAACTACACGATTCGAGCGAAAGCGACATAATTTACATTTTAACGGGTTTAAAAACAAGTTATCTTTATTGAGCCAGAGTGAGAGGGAATCGAGACAGGCCTGGAGTTCATCTCCGTGAGTTGAAGAACGAATTGTGGGGGGGGGGGGATATTTATAATTTTTATTTATTCTCTTCTTCTATTTATATTTATTTTCTTATTATTCTTTTTGACCTCATTTTAATCTATCCCTTAGCTATTTCTTTCCCCCTTTTCTTTTGGAACCATAAAGGCTGTTGTTGTTATTTTCTTTATTCCTTTAAACAGGGGGGTCCTCACTTCCCTTCCAAGACCCACAATCTATCTGCTGCGCAGTTAATCGGCACGCTTCTTACTCACTCCTTTGTCATTAAGGTTTTTTTTTTGTATCAGAAGATCCAAGTTGGAGGAAATACTAATTTTCTCTTATTTGTGTTATTATCTCCCCGTGCTAGAATAGTTCCCGTGACTTACAGTTAATGCTTGGTGTCAATATCACACTAAAGCTCATGATAAAACAAACTAGATTTATTTACTTGTTTATACAAGATATTTACACACACTATATAATTCATAATATCCAATTTCTTACAACTAATTATTAATATACAAGGGGTGATTCAATTAAGTTTCACCTTCATCCTATATACTCTAGAGAGGAATGTTCTACAGAATAAATATTATACACTGTTATTACTAGTTATACATTCCATAAACTTGACCCTTTTCAGGTTTAACAACTTTCCTTATTTTTCAGATACTTCTAATCACAGATGAGTAACACTCACACACTTTCTTTCTCTCTTTTTCCCTAGTTAGTGACTCTAATTTCTATCACTTACGATAGTGTTCATCTGGTTTCAGTTCTTTACTGACTGTCCTGTCCATTACTTTTTCTTTCGTTTATTTCTTTATAACACCGTTTCTGTTAATAAATATTCTACATAAACTTACTTGCTTTCCTTTTCTACCACCTGGATGAGTTTTCCTTCTTTGCTTCTTCCGCTATTTCCTCGCTGGACTTGGCCACCGCAAACTCGCTAGATGTGCTCCCGACTCGACCTCAGACGTTCCTATTGCGCACAGGATCTTCCTCCAGGACTGTTGCTTTCTTTCCTCAGTGGATAACTCGAACGACCTTCCTTACGCTGACCCTTCCGCCTTTTTTTTTTGCTATTATTCTACCCACTATACTTCCATTTTTTCGGAACTTTCTATATGCGCTTCCCGCACTCCCAAAAATATCTTTCCGCCACTCTCACGCCTCTCCCCGAAATTTCCTCCGGATCCTTCCTTCCAGGCTTCGGGACTCTGACTTTCGGGCTCTCGCTCCGTCTTCTTCCTACATCCGAGTTTTGTTTCCAAATCTCCCTTATTTTTCGTCCAATCATATTTTTCTCTCCCTCTTCATCTTTAATTTCATTCGCTTATTTTTTTTTTCTCGTCGTCCGGACCCGCGTCTGGTAGGTCGAGCTCCCTTCTTTGTGTCGAGAACAGCCAGGCACTAAGCAATCTGTAGAACTATCTTTGGGATGCCCGCTACCACTTACCTCTTCCGTCACGCTTCCTTCCAAGATACCGCCTGTGAAATTATTGAGAGTGCCTCCCGTGTCGGCCTGTTTGGACTGTTTACCGCTCGAACACGGTGAGCTCTCTGATCTGGGTCTTCCCTTTGGATGGAGTACCGAACCACTTTAGGGGTGTGGGCGTTCTTTTGTCCCCCGCTACCGTCAGTAGGCCACAGCCCTTTTTCTGTACACACGAACTGTGTCAAACTGGCCTACCCATTGTATCACAGTTCTGTCAGCGCCCCCCCCTGCTGTTAAGCTAATCTCTCAGTATTGAAAGGTGCACCGCACAAGCAAATCAGCTGAGTGCTTATCTGTTAAAAACATTAGATATTGTAAATTATAAATTCCTAAAAATATATGTAAGAATAGTTCTTACAGAATAACTTTGTAAAGTTTAATATCATCTGCATAGAGTTGCCACTCAACATTAACAGACTGAAATAAGGTTGACAAATCATTAATATAAACAATAAAGAAGAGCGGACCCAATGGTGAGCCTTGAGGAACACCTTGCGAAAGAGTAAACGGATTCGATGAAGTACCATCGTTTATTATGGATAGTTTACGATTTCTAAGCAGTGAATCAAGCAAATCTAGTAAAGGCGATCGTAGACCATACGATGACAGCTTGAACAGCAAAAGATCGATGTGGACAGAGTCAAATGCATGTGAAATATCAAGGAAAAGCGAATCAATTTGATTTCCTTTGCCCCATTTAGTTTGTAGGAAATGAGAAAACAAAGCAAGATTTGAAACAGTTGATTTCCTAATGTTGTAACAGTTGATGTAAGGAAGTGAATTCTTTTCTGCATCTTCCAAAAAAAAAAAAAAAATTTCTATCAATGACACACTTTCCCGTCGCCAAAAAGTGGCTATCGAATTCCGCTTTGAATTTTACAGGAAATTCACTCCAATAACCTGGAATGAACTTCCGGCATTTTCGGACAATACGCTGTCCAAAAAACAATTTATGACATCCAGCCTTCATATACTAACGCCTCATATTCTTATTTGCTGTTGCTCTTAATACACCTAACCTACCTTTGTTTTTACTATGATTCTAGAAACTCCAACTTTCTATGCAGGGAAAACTAACCGTCTGCCGTAAACGTATTCTGAATATCCGTGTGTGTGGAGTGGTGGAAGAACTCATGACACAAATTATAACTTCAAGAAATGAAATGACGCATCAGCACGATTAATTAACAAGAGGGATTCAGTTAAAGTGGTCTGTGAGCTGATATCACCGACCATATCTCAGTGAAAAACTCAAATGTACTGGTTTACTAACACATGACTTGTAAATTGAGAATAAATTCGGAAGATTTCCTTAATCTCTGCTAGAACTGACAAAACATACTTGGACAGATTCAGAAGACAAATGAAAAAGTAAAAATAATTAACCTGTTTCACCAATAGATAAAATATACTCGAAATTTGTGCCTGGTTTTCCATTTCACGTTTTTGACATTGACTGACGTCTACGCTAGACTGGAACAGTTAGTCAAAGGTTTTAGGTGCGTTAGGTTTTAGGCGCGTTAGCAAATGGTAATAATTTATAAAAACAGTGAAAAAGAACGACTTTTATACCCAAACCGAGAGCATTCGTTTCTGCTCGTTCACCATACCGCCGATTCAATTCTAGTCAGCGATGCAAAAATAAATAAATAAATAAATAACATCCAGAGCTTCAGCTACAATATACCGTACATGAGTAGTCTATGTGATTTTAATGGAAAAAAAAAAAGAAAAGAAATACAGTAATAACTGCCGAATTTCTGATTTTAATTAAATTTGGGGAGGCTCGGCGGATTGTCCTAAAAGAACGAAATTTAAAATATCATGAAAATCCATGAACTAGGATTCAAGTTATTACATGCGGACCGACAAAGAAATAACAATGACCAGATTTATTTTGGTCCCATTTTAATGAAATTTGGGATGGCGCTCGACAAATATTTCTACGCTGGCAAAATATAAAATATTATGAAAATCCATCTATTATGAGTTGAGTTATTACATGCCGGCAAACGGACAGACAGTAGGAGTCTTATGCATCTGTGCTAGGTACCTAACAATAGGAGATGTATATACTGTATGGAGATTGATATAACGCTGTAACACATGACTTGTAAATTGGGAATAAATTCGGAAGATTTCCTTAATCTCTGCTAGAACTGACAAAATATACTTGGTATATGAAAAATATAGAAAATAGAGTGCAGTACATGCATTAAATAAAAAATGCTTCAACCATTAATTTCCTTGCATCACTTGACCATTTTAATGCAACCATTTTGTAACAGATGCGCATTTTTTCCCCCATGCATCTTTCCGTTATATAGTAAATTCTGTAAAATTCGGACAGCACCAGTGTGAATCTCTCCTTTTTGATAGCCTTGTTTGCAGCATTAGTGACGAGCTTTGTAATTGCGCATTGATGCTGGTATGGGCTGGGGCCGCTAGGATTGAAGCGGCTGGCTGCGCTGGTCAATTCCTCCTTAAAACGGTTCAAGTCAGCCTTATTCAGAGCATATCTTCTTTGTTTAGTTCGGTTGGGCGACTAGTGAATGGTGTAGATGGAAGGTTAATACCCTATGGTCAGTGATCCAGTCCTCAGGGACTGTCCAGGCAGCAAGGTGCTGGGCAATGGAGTTGAGGCTAAGGTCACATCTATGATAGCTTCCCACAGGGTACTGGAGAAAGTTGGCAGGCAGTTAGGTTTGTTTAGAATGACCAGGTTGCTCTTAGACAGGCAGTCCTCAAGACGGTGGCCATTTCTATTTGCTCTGCGATCTTGAGTCCTGCTGTGCCAGGCTGGGGACAAAGAATATAAATAAATTTTTACAAAAAGCGGATTTCACAAGGTCAAATTACATAAATAACAGCAATAAATAAGAAATATTTACAAATTTAAGTCTCCGATTTAACAGAAAACAAATTTACAAATTTTGGTACAACTTTAACAGCAGGAGGCAGGGCAATTCTAAACACATCTCAGTATCTTGGTTTCTCGGACTTTTTTTTTTTTAATGGTTAGTAGATGTCATAACTCCATCCACTTGAAAGTTTCCTGCAGTTTTTCGGATCTGTAAACTTTTGAGTCACCGAACTTGTCTAGATCAATCGCTAGTCTGTTGATAAGCTAGACAATGTTTCTGGGAAACATATTACTTAAGCGATCTAGATTGTCTAGTGCTGCTTGAAGAGGAAGCCGAGAGTCAGCCTGGTAGCGTCCTGCTGACCTAGGAGTCCTAATGATATCGTCGATTCTGGGAGCATCGATGCGTCCGGTTATGAGTTTAGTGAGTGGTAGAAATTTTTGGGCAGCAATCTGCTGTTTCCTTCGTATCACGTTTAAATTCGAGTACAGCACCAATTTAGAAATGGTATTCTGCCTCCCTGTTATTCTATAAAGCGTTTAAGGATCCAATACTGTAACCCGAGAAATCAAAGTGGGTTTTGGTCCCTTAAGACCAGATGAGTGAGGAACACAATAGTATGGGATAAAGGTAGCGTTGAACATATCGGATGATGAGTTGAGGATCATGTCTTCCTGCAAGCTCTTGACGTAGCAGCCACATTGCTGCATAGGTCTTCGTTTTAGTGATGCTTAGATGCTGCTGAAATGTGAGGCCCTCATCCTACGTTAAGCCTAAGTCCTTATGCGTGATGACTTTTCCGACAGGTTCCCTGCGATATAGATTTCTATGTTGTTCCTTAACCTTTTGTTTATAAAGGTCATTTGAACTGATTTAATATGATTAAGTTCTAACCTGATTGAATCTAGATACATTTTAGTTGTATTTTTTGATTGGCTAGTTGATTGATGGTATCTGCTTAATTAGGATTAGATGAAGTGCCGTAGAATTTAATGTTGTCCGCATAGGACAAAAGGTCATGTTGTGATGCAGTGAAGGGTTCAAGAGCTGCAGCGGACAGTAAGGGCCAAAAGACCCCTCTAGTGACCAGGCACCTATATTGATAGTTTTCATGAGCAACTAGAAGTCGTCTGGGTTTTAGAACTATGTACTTCTAAAATTCGCAGAGCATTACCAGTAACGTTGAAATAGTTCTCCAAGATATCTATTAATGCATCAATACTGACACGGTTATATGCTGCTTTCACATCGAAGAAGACGACATCAAGCTGCGCTCGGGTGCTGAGGGTTCTTTGAATTATTTTAAGTGTCAAGCAGGTTGGTACTAGTAGACCTGCCTTTGATTACCGTGTGGTTACCGTTTTGATAAGAAGCACGATACCACCACCCCTCCTATATTCTCTATCTTTCCTAAATATATTATACATACCATAGTGGAACTCGTCATTCCCAATTTCTGGGTGGCACCACGTTTCTATTAGCCCTACTATTTCAGCATTAGTTGTCTTATCCAGGATTTCAAATTCAGCCATTTTATTGACAAAACTCCTAGCATTACTGTAGACACAGTTAAGGCTAAGTATTCTCTGTAGTTTACTACCCTGACACACCCCTTGAAGTTATTTAGCTTTATTTCCCTATCTTTCTCATCCCGCTCATTTGAAACGTTGCTACCCTCAGAACAACTTGCAAACATCGGCTTTTTGGCAACAAACAAGGATCCTTGAGGTGAGTGCAAGCATTCCTTTTACCCTATCATTAGATAAACGCGGATCTATATTATTCTTCTACCCCAACTAGCAGTTCCCTGAACCCTTAAGACAGTGATTTTCAAACGGGGTGCCACAAACATTCCAGGGGTGCCACGTAACTTGTGTTTAAGTTACTTAAACTTATTATTGTTTTTTAATTTATATGTTTATTTCATTATAAAACGGTGTACAGTATCTTGTTAATTCTGTGGTGATCTATAATTGATGTTTACTTAGTACTTCTATATATGTATAAAGAATAAAATTATTATATACTGTATATATATAATTTGTATTATTAAATGTAATTTTTATAATTATTTATTGTAATAACTATCATATAACATATATATTTTTTAATATTACACACACACACACACACACAGAATTGGATCTAACAGGCAAAAAATTGAGTAGGGGTGCCGCAAAATAAAATAAATTACTTAGGGGTGCTGTTATTAAAAAAAGGTTGAAAACCACTGACTTACATGTTCCGTTTTCCATAGAACAGGGGTCGGCAATCTTTTTTGAGTGAAGAGCCATTTTTGATCTAATTAAAAAAAAAAAAAAGAGAAAAGGAGCCTCACCTCACCTCAATCTATGGGGGGTGGGGTGAGGGAATTTTTTAATAAATGTAATAGTGGGAAGGTGTTTTATTAAAAAAATATATTTTTTGAAATATTATTTATTAACACTGAAAAAACGTACCTAATTAACAATTAGGTACGAATTAATGTGACTTTTGCTGCTGAACTTCTTGAGCGAGTCTCTCAACATCAGGCGAGTATGCCGTAAATTTCATCTTTAAACATGCTGAGAGACTCGCATTGTTCAAACGGTTTCTTGGATTATTTTTAATATAGTTCATGTTCGAAAATATTTGCCTGCAGAAAAACGTCGAACAAAACACTGAGAAGTCCAAACGCAAATATTTTCAAATTTATATACTTGTCTGGTGAGCTACTTCACGCTTCGAACACAATTTGGTCTTGTTTTTTCAACTCATGTATCGCCTTCCATTTGTGTAGAATTGCAAGGGCAGCCTTTTAAATAAATTTTCTATTTATACTCCGGCACGACAACCAAGTCAGTAGAGTTTACAATAAATCGTCAATACAAATATTTATCGTATTTAGTAGTCACGGGCTTGAACCCCGGTCCATTCAAGGAACGCGTGCTATGCACTCTCGCTCCTGACCACTGGGCTACGTCAGGCCTTGCCTTTCCAAATCCTCAATTTTAGTCTTGCACTCCACGTCCTTGATTTTCAAGTCCTCTAACTCCATTTTAAATTGTGCTTCATGTGGGCTAAAAGTTAAAGAGCCGCAGTTACATGTTCAAAGAGCCTCAAGTTGCCGACCCCTGCCATAGAGGAGATTGACATTGCTATTCAGGTTTAAACGGGAAAGCCCCTGTCATAATCTGATAGAGAGTGAAACCATCTTTGAACGCTTCCCATATATTCTGTTCGACATTTTTAATAGTTGTTTTTGGGAAGGAATTTTGTCCCTATTGTTTGAAAAAATCCAATTTCAGTTGCTCTCTCTAATTATTTTCTCTGTTCAAAAAGTATTGGTTGCTGTGGTGAATTATATACACTGTTTTATGTTTTTGTTATGCAATGATCGTTTATATCAATTTTATGAAATTGCTTTTCATAATATATTCGATAAATATCTTTAAAAACATACTCATACGTCATACAAATACACTGAGGTAGTAACACCTACATAATACCTGGTACATCCACCTTTTGCCTGTAATATAATAATAATAATAATATGATCTTTATTGAAAGGTGCAAAAAAAAAAAAAGCTATCATATATGGCCACCTGAATAATCAAATCATATGCCGTGCTGTTTGTCTGATGCCTGCTTGTGTTCTATGGTCGATTTGACTGTTTTGCTGAATGAAAAACCCCAATTTCTGGGTGGAAACCTTGTATCTACGCCTGAGACCAACTAACTCAGCCACGGAGTGAAAAAAAAAAAAAAAAAAAAAAACCCATTAAAGTTCTTCGCGTCGGGATTCGAACCCAGGTCTTTTCAGCCGGTGTGTGGGGATGATGGTGGCGATGCCACTGTGCTACAGCGCAAACTTACAAGGTTCAAAGGTACACGCAGGTCTGGGTACCTGACTTTACAAACACTTCACGGCACTAACCAGGAGTTAACAAGTGGCAGAGATATCATCTCTGCTCCAAGACTGCTGTACAAATTGGAGCGGTATTGCAAGTTGCTACAATGGATAAAGAGATAGTTGAGTGGGAGACAGCAAATAGTGGTAATAAATGGACACTGCTCTACTTAGACTATTGTTAATAGTGTAGTCCCCAAGGGTTCGGTGCTGGGCCCAATGTTGTTTTGTGTATTTATCAATGATATCGATAGAGGTATATCAGGCTTAATGTCCAAGTTTGCACATGATACAAAGGTTGGTAGGGTTGTTGAGCAGATGGGCTGAGAGGTGGCAACTGTAGTTTAACATTGACAAATGTAAAGTACTGCATATGGGTAGCAGTAACCCCAGAGTAACGTATCAACTGTGTTGTACTACGCTCAGAGTGGTAGACAATGAAAAAGACCTGGGGTTATTTGTGCAGGCAGATATGAAGTTCTCTGAGAAGTGGAGACGGGCTACCAGAGCAGGTCATGGAGTTTTGTCAATGATATATAGGAATTTTGCTAGCAAAGAGATGGAGGTGATTATCCCTTTGTATAAAGGCAAGGGTCAGGTCACTGACCATTGCTTTGAGTACTGCGTACAGGTCTGGAGGCCTCATTTTAGGGAGGATGTAGAGTTGCTAGAACGAGTACAGAGAAGGGCAACAAGATTAATGAGAGGAAGAAAGGGATTCGCTTACGAAGAAAGGCGTAAGGTCTGCAAGTTGCAGCATCTGGAGACTAGGCACCTGCGAGGTGATCTGATTGAGTTGTATAAGGCTTTGAATGGTTTGAGCAGGCTCAATGCTGATGGATACTTCCGCATGCTCAGATTAAGAACCTGAGGGGGCATAGATTCAGATTGTGAAAAGATAGTTGTAGAACAGATGTGCGGAAGTTTGCATTTAGCCAGCGGGTGGTTGATTGCTGGAACAGACTTCCATAATTTTTTTTAATAGAAACTTAGTTTTTGAATTTAATCCCTTCTCCTTTAAAATTGGTTGGTGTTACAGCAATATGGTTGCCATATTTGAATTCAGCAACGTGAAATCTACAGAAATCACCCTGAATCTTAACAGCAACGGAAAAAAAATGTTTTTTTTTTTTTTTTTTCTTTTTCTATCCCGACCAGTGCAAGTTATAAGTTACGTGTTGATGAAACAGGTAAATTTTTCATTTATTATATGAAGTAAACAGATGTAATACAAAGTACTTCCTAGTGACAGCAGTGGACTTCGCTGGGGCGTTCGACTCACTTTGGTCGCCGAGCGTCCTGGCGAGGCTGCGTGAAGCCAACATGCCGGAAAACCTCTATAACGCCATCAAAAGTTACCTAAGCAACAGAACCATCAAAGTCACCGCCCTCTATGGCACAACCTCCAGGCATGTCCATTGGGGCTTCCCTCAAGGTTTGGTTATTGTCTTGGACACCTTTCTTAACATCGATCTCTATGAAGTACAATCTCAGGCATTTGCGGACGATCTCATTCTGACGATACAGGCAGACTCAAGAGCCGCGTTAAAGGTCCTCGCAAATCGGGCCTTGATCACTCTCCAAGAATGAGCAAACCGAAATCAACTCAAAATACCCTCCCACAAAAACAAACTCCATCCTACTAAACGGACGCCTTGATCTTAGGTGGCCTCCGCAAATAAAAATTGGCAGGAAACAATCAAATTCTCCAACCAACTGAAATACCTAGGCGTGATGTGGGACCAAAAACCTGTCATTTCAGGACCATCTGAAATATCTCCGTCAAAAAATAAGATGCTACGCAGCCATGGTTGCCAGGGTCACCCGTAAAGAATGTGGCTTGAAAAAGCGAGTCCTCCAACTGTTCTACAAAACTATCTTCACTCCGATCGTCACGTACTCAGCCGGCGCATGGTTTCAAAAAACTACAACAGCAGTAAACAGACGTATCACAGACCAAATTCACAGATCCATCCTCCTAACCATCACTCGCGTTTGCCGCACGGTGAGCACCCATGCTCTGCAGGTGCTCGCCGGCACTCTCCCGCTGGACTTAGAAATCATACAACGCGGCCTACTGTACTACCTAGAGAAAGGTACTCCACAGACTTTTCTGGGGTTCACTATTGACCTAACTAGCAACAGAAATATGGAAAAGTAGAGGATACAAACTCACCTGCAGCAGGCATGGCAGGAAAGGTGGAGCAACTCTCAAAAGGGAGAGATCACAAAGAAGTTTCTACCCAATATTGAACAAAACTACTCAGCCTCACCCAACTGGTTCTCCCCAGGTCTACAAGTAACTTACCTCTTAACTGGACACGGAGCGATTAATGCCAAACTGTCTCTACTTGGGATCCAGGATGAACCAACCTGCACTTGTAGGGAGCTGGAGAGCCGACAGCACCTCATGTATGACTGCCGGCTCTATGAAGACCTACGTAGTGTTTTATTCACCAGAATCCACTACTTACCACAGGGACAAGAATATTACCTCCGAGACACGAAGGAGGAGTATCAAGCCTTCTCAGATTACGCACAGGCACTTTTCGCGAGGAGGAGAAACCAAATGGCCACAACCCACTACCATTATAACCAAAGAACATATGTTCTTTTGCTCGCTTGGACTGGGACACCAGAAGTGACCTACCCCCAAAAATTAGAAAACTCAGGAAACAAACTATACCAAAATAGACTAACATGGATGGGACACATGTCACATGAATGACAAATGGAAATGACTATCAAACTTAGACACCCCACCAGCTGGGTCTATGTGAACAAGACACATTCCTGAGAACTGGAAGGCTTAGGAAATAAACCACACTAAGGTAAAGGACTAACATGGGACCCAGGTCCCACGGATGACAACTCGGACATCACACAAGATTGGACACCACCAACAGGGTCATTGTATAGTTTTCCTGCAACCGCCTGTTGCCGATCGCACCGGGCTCCCTTTCCTGGTGCCTTTCCACGGCCTCCCCCTGCGCCCCTACTTTCTCCTGGTGAGGCATGGGGCCTGCCTCACTGACTTCTGGGGTTGCCTACACTATCATCCCCATATTTCTACCTTAACCCCCCAGCCTTCAGTGTCCCATCCACTCTATCTTTAGCCAGCGAATGCCCCACACACACAAAAACTTAATTATGTCAAAATTACCGTTCGCCCATTTTTTCGGCTTTTATTATGCAAGCGTTATCCCCCTCACGTAACGATAATCAAAACCGACGATGACGTATATATGTATCGCATATATATGGATCTGTCTGTATGTACGTGCATATAAAAGAGCGCGCCCGTTTTTTTTTTTTTTTTCTTTTTTTAAGGTCCTAGCCACCGAAATCTCAGGAAATTAGGTGGCAGGACCTGCCAGAGTGAAACTAAAACTACTGGGTTCCTGGTCTGCCTCCACGGGACGAAGGTGGGGCAAGGTTGGGCCTCAGCAGGGGTCCAGCGGCTAAACGACCAGATGAACAACGGTACATGACACTACACATATACAATATCCATACACATTTAAACCTCTGGAATTTCCATCAAACTGGTACACCCACAATAAAAACTACGCGGAGATGGGGGAAACCCCTGGTGCCGTCTGACACTAAATACACCTTATTATATGAAGTTAAGATATTTTCAAACTCTCTAGTTTTATCTCCCAGAAGCTGTTTTTTCTTTTAGCAAATAGGCAAATCGACCACAGAATCATACAATTTACCGACACAAACTCCTAATTTCTTTAGCTGCTTTGGTGCTCAATGCACAGACAATCTGAGCATGCAAGACATTCGCTGTACTGGCAATATACTACGTACTTGCAGTAATTCCCCCCCCCCCCTGTTATCTGTATTCTGGGAAAATAGCAATTTAAACGCGTTTTCAGAAATAATATGTGGATTGTTTCTGTCAATCAATGTTTTTTTTTTTTTTTTTCTTATGTTAACCCCAAACACTAGAGGTATTAGAACCTATGGTACTTAGTACCGTGCTTGGGTCGGATGTTGAGAAGACGAAAGAAGATATTTGTTGACATTGGACTTGAACTTCTGTAGACTGTAATTTTCAGGAAATACGTATGAAGGAAGGTTGTTCCAGAAAACGGCAGTTGAATGAATAAACGAGGAAGATGAAAAGTTGGTTCTGTGAGTTTGAAGTTGGACAGTTGGCACGTGTTCGGACTGTTTTGAAAGAGAGAGCGGGAATTATAGAAGCCAATTCAGAAGAACAGTGCCCATGGAAGTATCTGTAGAAGAGGCATGCAGCAGAAACAGTACGTGTATGAGACAGCGAGTGGAGAGACTTAGCAGAGATGAATCATTAATTAACCTAACTGCCCTCTTCTGAATGGAATCAAGAATCCTGAGAGAGGTTTTGGGGGCACCACCCCAGATGAGGGAACAATATTCCATGGCAGGGCGGATTTGCGATTTATATAGAGTGAGCAGCTGTTTGGAAGAAAAGGAACGCCGAGACCGAAATAGAAAACCAAGTTTTTTAGATGAAGAGGACTCAATATTTGTAATGTGCTTGTGCCACGAGAGATTAGAAATCAGGGTAATCCCCAAAAGAGACATACATTTTTCCTAGAATTCGGAGTGTCACTAAAGATAAGCATAGGAGCAGAAGAATCCTTTTTGCGAGATATAAGACAAGACTGAGTTTTAGAAGGGTTGAAATCAACTAAGTTATCTTTGCCCCACTGGAGAATTACCTGAAGATCGGCATTTAAGGAATTCGTAGCAGATTTTCGAGAATTTGAAGCTGATTGAACAGGGCAAGATTTCTCAAAATGGAAAGTGGAATGCAATGTGCTATCATCGGCAAAACTATGGATAGAATTTCCATTCAATAGAAGAAGGTCATTAGTATACAAGAGGAAAAGAGTGGGGGAAAGAACTGAACCTTGGGGGACACCGGCATTAGTGGAAAAGTTAGAAGACAGAGAGCCATCTACTAATACCCTCAGTGAGCGATCAGAGAGAAAACTGGATAACCAATTACTAAAAACAGTTGGCAAACCATAAGATGGAAACTTGTTCAGAAGACCTTTATGGCAAACACGATCGAAAGCCTTTGAGATGTCAAGAGCAACTACTTGTGTTTCACCGAATCTTACCATTGAATTAGTCCATAAATGGGTAACATAAGCTAGAACATCACCAGTGGATTGACACTGACGGAATCCATACTGGCGATCGTTGATCAGACGGAAGGTTTCTAGGTAGTTTAAGAGTTGGCGGTTAATTGATTTCTCCATTACTTTAGAAAGAGTAGAAGTAATTGAAATGGGACGATAATTGGATGGGAGGGATTTGCCACCCTTTTTAGGAACTGTCTGGATATGAGCAAATTTCCAAGCAGAAGGAAAAACACCTTTGGAACAAGAAAGTGAAAAAAGGCGGCAAAGAATAGGAGTAAATTCAGGAGCACAGGTTTTGAGAACAAGTGGAGAAATACCATCAGGACCTGGAGCTTTCTTAGCATCAAGATTCGTCAAAATCCTTCTGACATCCTTTTGAAGGAAGACCACAGGAGGCATTGAATGGAGCGTGTTGGGAATGATGGGAGGTATTTTACCAAGATCATTAATATATGAGTTGGAATAAAAATGGGATGCTAGCTGGTCAGCTTTATCCTTGGCTGAAGTGACAACAGAACCATCTGGTTTGGACAGAGGTGGGAGCAGAGATGGGCAAAAGTTGCGGCCAATAGCTTTGGCAAGAGACCAGAATGCTCGGCTACCATTAGGGCAAGAAGCAAGTTTTCTGCTCTTAGCCTGTTCAAACTCTAGTTTGGACTGATTAATAACTGCTTTACAATTGTTGCGAGCTTTGGTGTAGGCAGAAAATGAAACTGAAGAATTAATAACAAGCCAATTACGATATGCAATTACGATATGCAACATTCTTCTCTTGAACAGCCTTAGCACATTTATTGGAAAACCAAGGTTTAGATAAAGGACGAGATTTTAAAGTGGAGTGTGGGATAAAGGATTCAATTCCTACAAGAATAATTTCACTGACACGATCTGAGCAAACGTTAACATCAGAAGTTTTGAAACAGTAATCCGACAAAGGAAAAGAAGAAAAGAAATCTTGCAGGTCATCCCATTTTGCATTCTTGTAATGCCAAACAACGCGAGGTTGGGAATAGCCATGAGATAAAGGCTCCATTGGAGAAGAGACAATCACCAAGTTGTGATCTGAAGTGCCTACAGGACCTCTCACTTCGACCGTGTACTTAGAAGGGTTGTTTGTGAGAAAAAGATCAAGTCAAGCGTATTGGCTGTATGATTAGGATTATCCGGTCTTCTTGTAGGTAAATGAACAGTCTGTGTAAAGTCATTAGTAATTGCAAAAGCCTCAGCAACTCGACCAGCTGGGTCGGTGTGACTAGAAAACGGAAGCCAGCTGGAGTTGTGAACATTAAAATCACCAAGGAAAATTACCTCACTGTTAGGAAAGTTGGACTGGAGAAAGTCAAGTTGCAAAGAGAGGAAGTCAAAAAGCTCCAAGTGATTAGTGGAGTTGGGAGAACGGTAGAGACAACAGATGAATTTTACATAATGGGGTAGAGATGTTTTAAGCCAGAGAAGATCAAAAAGAGCAGATTACAAATTGCGAAGTCTCTGACAGGGAATATCAGAACGGACATATGCACAAGTACCACCTTTGAGGCGAAAGGAATCATACAGCGAATAATTTGGGCATCTGAGATGAGTAGTAGTTGAATCAACCGATAACTGAGATTCTGTCAGAAAAAGTACATGGGGTTTGGCAGACTGCAAGTGGAAATGGACATCGTTGAGATTAGAATTGAGACCACGTATATTTGTGAAATGAATTAGGAAGTACTTGGGAGGTGTATATCTTTTCGCAGATAAGCTTGCTCTATTAGTTTGACAATTCATGGTGTATTCAATAGTAAGAAAAAGTTGGTGGGACATGCTGTATGAAGTCATGAAATTTTTGGATATGGCGTACACATGGTAAGAATATACCCAGATGCTTGACATAACGTGGCCTCGACAATGCTCCCCGTATACACACTACTCGGACTCCCTCCAGTCACTATCTGGCAGAGTAGAGTTAGCAAGGTTATACACTAGCTGATCCGGAAGCCTCCTAGAGAGTTACCATTAGGTTCGGTCGGGCGTACTAACTAGCGGCCGGCCTGCGAACACCGTTTCAGAGCTGTACCCTCGAAATGTAAGGAATAGTGGAGCTCGCCACGATGTTCATCATAACCTCAAAAGTCATCAATCATACGGAATGATGGAAGAGATAGGGAAGGGTTGACCGGAACTTAGCTGTAGAGACTAAACATGGGCATCATCTCGAGTAGTGTATAAAAATGTGCATCATTCTCCCACGAATGCACCAAATATAAACCGTACTTTAATTATTCTGCAATTCATGCATATCCATTAATATTAGAAATACACCTCTGAATCCTAAGATTTCATTGCAAAAAATAAACAAATAATAATAATAAAATATATAATTTACAAAATGTATACATGAATTTTTTGTCTATCTATCTATATATATATAGATATATATATATAGATATATTAACCACGGGCTTTCCTATGGTATGTTGCGCCCGGGTGTCAAATGAAATTTGGCGCCCCCTTTAAAATTTTCTTTATATGTCTATGTAAGTTTCAGGTGCCCCTTGAATGTTCCTTGGGACGGCCCGCCCCTGATTAAACTTTCTAAAAATACGGTAGTACCTTTGTTAAAAACCATTTCAAGTGATAATAAACTAAACATATGCAATGAAGATGTGTTATTTTAATTGAATTTTTCTCCCCTCTGCCGAAGAGAATCATCAATAATTTTATTCTAATTTACGTGAGTTTCAATGGATATGCAGTAATTAATATATTGGTTAGTCGTTCTTGTCCAGTTGTTGATCTAAGGTGATTTTTAATCAATTAAATTTACCGGAGGACCTTTCACAAGAAGCTACTGTTACAGGCAGGGTAAGAAAAATTCGTAATGCTACTTCGGTGTTTGGATAAGATTCGATAACACAATACTCATGAATGAATTGGAGAAGTTGAAAAGGGGTTATAGATTTTATATCCTGCAAAACTGATAAAACATGATTTTTGAAACTTTCAGTTTCTGTTGAAATATTTGACGCATTTAAATGTTTGTTGTATTGTAATGCAAGGTCTGAAGCAGCATTCTGCAAGTCAGATTTATTAATGAATGCGAGTGACTAGATATACAAGAGGGAAAAAAAAAAATAATAATAAATACTGCGAGTAAGTAGTACGTTACCTGCATATAGACCGGCAGATACAGTGGGTGTTGCGCATGCTCAGTTAAGTCGGAACTGCTCCGTCAGAATACGATTAATAGGTTGGAGCTGGCGGTGACTTCCGACACTAGACTGCAGGTAATCCTGCACTTTTGTATCCAGTATAGTTGTATGTTTAGTAAAGTGCAGTGCTGTACAGTACAATACAACGTTTTTGCAAACACGTTTCCCTAAAAAATGTTAACTCTTTTTTTAATAATAAAAGTTTCATAAAATCGACACTTATTTTCTCAATTCGCTTTTTTACGTCAGTTCATCACTATAAATGTATTAAATTTCTGAATTTCAATTGTTTTTATTGAAAATATTTTCATTTTTTTAAATAAGAATTTACAGGGTTCCGCTGTCGTCCTTGTAATCTCTCGAAGGCTTTCAGAGATTCCTTAAGTCCTTGCATAGCACAAAAAGCATTCAGCATCATTAATCACTCCTTTTCAGACAACTACTATTCGAATTCCGTTGATGACGGGAAGAATTTTTTATGGGTTTTTTCACAACATGGCTGAGTCAGTCGGTCTCAGGCGAGGGTAGGATAGTGTTTTTTCTCCCGGAAACTCGAGTTTTTCGTCCACAACAGAAAATGGACCTCAGAACACATGCAATTTACAGACAATATATACGGAACAGCACGGCCTTAGTTGCCGATGCTCCTAAAACAACAACAAATATGATATCAAAAACTGACTTCAAAAGTGCTGAAAAAATGATCTAAATGGACTGAATCCGGTAAACTACCTGACTTCCATAGAAATCGCCGAATTTTCTCAGTCATCTTTTATGAAATCCTCCAAAATATTCATGTATCCGGTAAAATTATGGTACCGTGAATTTGTGTTTTATTTGATGCGAACAAAATACTCGCGCAATTTCTTCAGCTAATTTATCCTTAAACTGAATTTACCTTTAGTTTGACAATGATACATAATTGCTCAATTTTACATATTGCTTATTCATTACGGTTCCCAACCTTTTTTGACTCGCGAACCCCTTTCAATGTAATATTTTTTATCGCGAACCCGTTTCAACACAATATTTTTAATGCGAACCGCTCGCTAAGCCTATATTCTCTGAAATCGTATAATATTTCTGAATTTTTATTATAAAATATTTCCAGTACTACGTTTTTATAAGCGACATTGCATAATAATAAAAATTATTATTAAGTATTATTTATACGTTTGTAAAGCAGTTATTAATAAGTCCAAACTAGATTTCGAACAGGCTAAGAGTAGAAAACTTGCTTTTATTCCAAATGGTAGCTGAGAATTCTGGTCTCTTACCAAAGCTAATTGCTCGCAATTTTTGCCCATCTCTGTTCTCACACCTGACAAAACCAGATGGTTCTGTTGCCACATCAGCTAAAGATAAAGCTGACCTGCTAGCATCCTATTTTTCTTCCAACTCATGTATTGATGATCTTGGTAAATCACCTCAAACCATTTCCAGCACATTCCATTCAGTGCCTCCTGTGGGCTTCCGTCTAAAGGATGTCAGAAGTATTTGTAGCATGAATGAATCTGATGCTAAGAAAACTCCAGGTCCTGAGGTATTTCTCCACTTGTTCTCTAAATCTGCGCTCCTGAGCTTACTCCTGTTTTGTGTCTTTTTTTTTTTTTTTTTCACTTTCTTATTTCAAAGGTGTTTTTTCTTCTGCCTTGGAAATTTGCTCATATCCGGCCAGTTCCCAAAAAAAGGGTGACAAATCCCTTCCATCCAATTATCGTCCCATTGCGATTACTTTTACTCTTTCCAAAGTAATGGAGAAATCAATTAACCTCCAACTCTAAAACTACCTAGAAACCTTGCGTCTGATCAACGATCGCCAGTATGGATTCCGTCAGTGCCGTTCCAGTGGTGTTATTCTGGCTTATGTTACCCATTTATAGACAAATTGAGAGAAAAAGTTTGGTGAAACTCAAGCCATTTCTCTTGACATTTCAAAGGCTTTTGGTCGTGTTTGGCATAAAGATCTTCTAAATAAGCTTCCTATGATTTGTCAGCTGTTCTTTGTAACAGGGTATCCAGTTTTCTCTCTAACCGTTCACTGCAGGTGATGGTAGACAGCTCTCTGTCTTCTAACTTGTCCACTAATGCTGGTGTTCCCCAAGGTTCAGTTCTTTCTCCCACTATTTTCCTTTTGTATATTAATGACCTTCGGAAGATCCAGAAATCCTATCCATAGTTTTGCTGACTATAACACATTACATTCCACCTTCCAGTTTGAGAAACCGTGCCCTGCTCAAACAGTTTCAACTACTCGAGTATCCACTGCCAAATCCTTAAATGCTGATCTCCAGTGGGGCAAAGATAACTTAATTTCAATCCTTCTAAAACAATCCTGTCTTATATCTAGCAAAAAAAGGATTCTTCTGCTCCTATGCTTATCTTTGATGACGCTCCGATTTCTAGGCAAGATCTTGGCGATTACCTTGACTTCTGATCTCTTTCTGTCTTGGCATAAAGCACATTACAAATATTGCTTTCTCTGCATCTAATAAACTGGGTTTTCTCTTTCGCTCTCGGCCTTGCTTTTCTTCCAAACAGTTGCTGACTCTGTAGAA
This sequence comes from Mastigoproctus giganteus, assembly GCF_048544385.1. NCBI lineage: Eukaryota > Metazoa > Arthropoda > Arachnida > Uropygi > Thelyphonidae > Mastigoproctus > Mastigoproctus giganteus. The sequence continues at coordinate 144,922,623 of NC_143575.1, forward strand.
ATCGCAAATCCGCCCTACCATGTAATATTGTTCCCACATATGGGGCGGGTTCCCGAAATCTCTCTCTCTTTCAGGCTTCTAGATTCCATTCAAAAGAGGGCAGTTAGGCTAATTAATGTCTCATCTCTAACAGAGTCTCTCCACTCTCTGTCTCTCTGTCTCATAGATTTTCTGTTTCTGTTGCATGCCTTTTCTGTAGATACTTGCATGGCACTGTTCTTCTGAATTGGCTTCTATAATTCCTGCTCTCTCTTTCAAAGCAGTCCGAACACTTGCCGCAACCAGTCAACATCATTTTACTGTCCAAGTTCAAACTCACAGAACCAACTTTTCTTCTTCCTCATTTACTCATTCAACTTCTCTTTTCTGGAACCACCTTCCTTCATAATTTCCTGAAAATTGCAATCTGCAGAAGTTCAAGTTTAATGTCAACAAGTATTTCTTTCAACTTTTCAACCCATTCACGATACTAAGTACTATAGGTTCTAAAAAATTAAAAAATAAAAGTTCCTCTACATAAAAATTATCCTTAAGAATGAAAAAAAAAAAAAAAAATTAGTATGGAATACATTTATTTAACATGATATGCTGTAAGATAATACACTAATTATGAGGAATTATGGAAGATGTAGTTTCTTTCTTTGGCAATTTTTACTTTTTATTTAATTTTATTTTACTTTATTGTTTATTATTAGTTATATTTTGTAGTTTACAATAATATACCTATGTAAATCTAAGCAGTCGACATTGCAGAATTTTTATTGCGAACCCCCCCAGGGGCTGGCTTATTGAATGGAAACTTCAAGAATGAAAATATTACAAGAAGGTGCTTGGATGTATTTGAAAAATGAATAATAATAAACTTACAATTGCAGAACTTGACAGTAATTGTTTCATGTGATGCGCAGTTGTTCACATGCATTTAAACTCTCCTCCTGCTATCATGCATTCGTGCAAATCCGGTGTCATTGTTGCCCCTTAAGCCCGAGGGGCTTAAGGTCATCTTAAAGTCTTTTTATAAGGTCATCTGCAAGATTGTTTCGTACATTATTCGATCACTATTATCCTCTCCATTTTCCCCTTGTTCAGAGAATGTACTTCAGGACACTTATGATTAATTATTTTAAATAAAGGATGTAGAATTATGCCGCAGTTACCGACAGAACAGTAATCATTGAACATATTGCCACATAAACAGTTGGAAGCGTCGCCATCTAGTGAGTAAATATTAATAATGATTTTGCTTAGATCTCAAGACGTTTCATATTGTAGTAGATTTCCTATTCACCAGTACGTTTACATTAATCCAATTTGTTTATCAGAGTTCATTCCTGCTAGTGTATATAGGTTAAAAATCTGCATAATATTAATCTTTCATTGATCTAGACCGGAAGCAAGGCCCAGAAACCGAGTCCTATATAACCGGGAATCCGATAGAGCTGTCGTAGGGTTTCCATTGATGAAAGAAAATTGCCTCTCTCCAATTAAATATAGATTTCTAAGGTAAATTATTTATTATTATTATTATTATTATTATTATTATTATTATTGCTCATAGTATTTCTCCCTGACTGGGGGGTTCCACCCTGTGACGGATATTGCTACAAGTACAAAGGCTGTGGTTCTTCTTCTTATTATTATTATTCTTATAAAATACTTAGAAATAAACTTACAGATATGATTGAAAAACAAAAGAAATTCTTATTATAATCAAATTTTTATGGATAAGCATATTACTCAAAAGGAGAAATGGAATATTATAAATAATCTGGTAAGTGCAAGGAAGAGATTATCTAAGGGAAGTTAAATTAAAACATTATTATAACAGATTTCTCGTACAAATAAACAGTATGAATAGTTTTCATAATCATTACTGCCAATTTTTTTTTAAACAACAAGATAGTCTTCCTAAAATTGTGAATTTTTGTGTAGTTTTAACTCCACTGTATACTGAGACTCTTAGGATAATGAACAGTGCATGTTTGGTTGTCATGATCGCAATTTGCATGATTTCTCATATTTCCATTAATTACGCATTTTATCCTGTGGAAAGATATTTATGGCAATTAGGTATATCAGGTGGAATCTTTTATTGGATTTCATTCACAGCAATTCGAAATGCAATTCGAACATTTCTGCAACCTACAATGTAGTGCAAAACACATTACTTGCAAAATTCACAAGTGATGCAGTTTTTTTGTCCGCCACTGTAATTTAATAAATACGTATTCAGATGACATTGACGCTAATGTTTATAAAGAATTAACGCATTTTATACATTTTGCAAAAAAATGAAAATTTATGTTCACCTTTTTATTGTACGAAGCAATTCAAGGAGGACTAATATCAACTTTTCCCAATGTGAACATACCGTATTTTTAAAAATATTTTTGTCAATTCCTGTTTTGAACGCATCAGCAGAACGATCGTTCTCTGTGCTTAAAAGAGTTAAGAATTATATTAGAAATTCAATTGGACAAGAAAAATTAAGTGATTTGCCAATAATTTGTGTTGATAATGATATCACAAACAGGGTTGATTATAATGAACTGATATACAATTTCTCAGCCCAAAAAGCACGAAAAGTCCATATAAAGTAGTAAAAAAATACAGTTAGTTTAAGTGTATGTATTATTTCTGAATTATTCTTGTGGATTAGATATTTTTCTTATGTCATGTAATATGTTTTGTTGTCACAATAAAATGAAATCGAAAATGTTCTCTATTAGTTTTTTCTTTATATTGGGCCCCCAAATTCCATTTTGCCTTGGGCCCCTTCAGGGTATAACGCGCCCCTGATAACAGGGTATTTCTGCAGGGAAAACCCTGCTATTATGTTGGCTGTAATTTTTCGACATTTCCACTCTTTTTGAATCCCCGCTGTTGACTCAGTAGTAATAAAAAAAAAAAAAATTGAAAAAAAAAGAGAAATCCCTGTATTTTATTTTGTTGAAAAATCCACGTGTTATGTTCTGTGCTATTGAACTTGTGGAAAAATCTAGATTTCAAAGTTTTATTACTATTCGATAGCACACCATGCCGTCCGAAAGATTTAAGTCATCCAAACGTTGAAGTTTTGTTCCTACCGCCACAGCTGTACTTAGGTTAATACAACTCCTTTCATTCAGCCATTAGACCAAGGCATTATATCCACCTTTAAAACTCATTAATTCAGAAAATCGTTACAGTGGATTTTGGAAAAAAATTGATTCCGAATCTATTGAAGTAATGGAGGCATGAAAACATTTCTCAATTGTGGACCGTATCGGAATCATAGCTTTATCACTGAAAGAAGTAAAACCGTCAACATTAAATGCATGTGAAAAAATGTATCGCCAGAGTCAGTTCATTCAGGAAACATGGTCGAACTGGCAGAAAACGGAATCAGTGCGATAGTAGAACTTGCTACGTCGGTCAGTGGCGGATTTCCGCACAGGCACACGAGGCGCGCGCCTGGGGCCTCTTAAATCGAGGGGCCTCAGATCTCAGGTCTCAAAAAAAAAATTGTTTCATTTTAAATTTTTACACTCATCTTTATTACCGTTACTGAATAAAACTATAATTTAAGATGAGAAGTTAGTAAACTCTTATGCGAATATCCCTACATATTATATGAAATATCTATGCGAACTAAGTGAATCTGAAGTAGAATACATATTATCATTAATGCTTAAATTAAACAATTTCAATTTTTTTTCCTAGTGGAGGTAATTCCACGAGCGAAGAATCCTGTGACGATATTGTTCAAGAAACGATATTAGATTTGTTCGCGGAGGCAGTTCAAAACTATTCGCAACTAATTGGGAACCAATAAGCAAGCGCAGTAGTCTTTTAAAGCATCTGAAATCACTACTGCGCTGGCTCACATGTAACGGAGCATCGTCTTTTTAAATAGCTTTCGGAACTAACATTTCACTCACGAATCTGTTACAAATTACTAGTTTGGTGTGGTTGGTGTTTTAGTGTAGGAGTATTTTTGTTTTGTTATCAAGTAAGTATCTGTAATATCTTATGTATTGTTTATGTATTTATCAAAACTGAATTGTTTGACGAGGCTTGACATTTATAGCAAGTGATAATTGGGAATTAATTGTTTAATTCCTAATTAATAAAATATGTATGAAAGAATTGCGCAACCAAATTGATTAAAACCGCAACACCAAGTCTAGAGCGCGTGCGATAGTAAAAACGTGCGCGTAGAACGCACACTGTAGTGGTACTGAAAATATTTAAAGGGGGGGCCTCAAAATTGAATTGCGCCTGGGGCCTCTCAAGTGCTAAATCCGCCACTGACGTCGGTAGGAGGAGAAGGTTATGAAGCCGTCGTGGGTAGCATAGTTGATAGAATCACCCTCCTCCCCACACCGGTTGGAAAAGACCTGAATTCGAATCCCGTCGATGACGGGTGGAATTTTTATGGGTCTTTTTCACAACGTGGCTGAGTTAGTCGGGCTGAGGCGAGGTAGCATGGTTTTTTCTCCCGTTGTCTATAAATTGCGTGTGTCCTGAGACACACGCAATTTATAGACAATATACGCAGAACAATATGCCCTTAGTCGGCGATGCTCCCAAAAAAATAAATAAATAAAATAAATAAAAAAAGATATGATTACTGAAGACGTTCAAGAATTCCTGGTAGAAAAAGAGGCTGGCGAAGCGGATTTGGTGGAAATGGCATCGGAGGTAAAACCAAATCAATTTAGAGGATGATAGAGCAGATGAAAATTCTAAACTTCCAAATTTTTCATAAAAAGCATAGGGGAAGCTAACTTTCAAATCTGCATTCAAAAAATAAGATTCTAATTGCTCGGCTAACTTTATTCTCGGCATAAAGTTAGCCGAGCAATTAGAATCTTATTTTTTGAATGCAGATTATTGAATAAAAGGAGCCCAAAGTTCAAAAGCGAGCTTCAAAAATGCTTAGTTCCATACGATGAAATTCACAAAGATTTATGAAGCAAAAGCAAACAAACCCAGATTACTGATTTTTTAAAGAGAGCAGAAGATGCACGAAATCTAGAATTGTTTGTTTTTGTTAATTTTGGTAAAGAAAGTGTATTTTTGTTTGCTTTTGGAACTAATCTCCCTTTTTGTACTTTTTCTTAGTCCCGTATAAAAGGGTTTCACTAAAACAACATTTTATAGGAACCTAACTACCGTGTTATATGAGGAACTCATTCCTGAAGTTATGCCGTGTATTTTTGAGACACCCTGTATATATATATATATATATATATATGTATTATGTGAGGTAAAAGTTAGGTAAAAGTAATAGAAATAAATAAATATGACTATGTAGCTATCATTAGAGGCAGCAAATGCACATCCTCCACATGATGCCTAATTATATCTGATAATTAAAATAAATATGATATTTAAATAAAATCATCAGCCAGTAGTACGGCAATAATGCAGAGCGAAATGAAACGCAAAATAATATAAAATAAACAAACAGGGAAGGGAAAGTAGAGATAATAGGACAAAAAGGTAGTCGATAATCCCCTGTATAATTTAGTCAATTAAGTCATTAAACCCAATTAATAAAAAACGATATAAATTTAAATAATGCCAATTATAAATAATTTAGCGGTACCGCCCTTGAAGGTACCAGTTCCAAAAGACGTGAAATATCACCAAAAAAGGGTTAAAGAAACTACCAAAAAACTAAAATATCAAAATAATAGACTGACCATCATGCCCCATATCGACAGAGGACCACGAGGCCAATAATGGTCATGGAATCGCTGCATTTCAATCGTCATACAAATCATCGCAAAGGCAGAAATATCGAAGAACCAAACCACCCCTCCATTCTCCGATAGATCAACCAATGCAGAGGATTTGCATGGCGGTGGTCCTTATGCAGCGAAAAATAATCTATAGAACAGACAGCACTCTTGATCAGAGCCACACCTGGTGTGGCTCTGATCAAGAGTGCTGTCTGTTCTATAGATTATTTGCACTCTTGATCAGAGCCACACCTGGTGTGGCTCTGATCAAGAGTGCTGTCTGTTCTATAGATTATTTTTCGCTGCATAAGGACCACCGCCATGCAAATCCTCTGCATTGGTTGATCTATCGGAGAATGGAGGGGTGGTTTGGTTCTTCGATATTTCTGCCTTTGCGATGATTTGTATGACGATTGAAATGCAGCGATTCCATGACCATTATTGGCCTCGTGGTCCTCTGTCGATATGGGGCATGATGGTCAGTCTATTATTTTGATATTTTAGTTTTTTGGTAGTTTCTTTAACCCTTTTTTGGTGATATTTCACGTCTTTTGGAACTGGTACCTTCAAGGGCGGTACCGCTAAATTATTTATAATTGGCATTATTTAAATTTATATCGTTTTTTATTAATTGGGTTTAATGACTTAATTGACTAAATTATACAGGGGATTATCGACTACCTTTTTGTCCTATTATCTCTACTTTCCCTTCCCTGTTTGTTTATTTTATATTATTTTGCGTTTCATTTCGCTCTGCATTATTGCCGTACTACTGGCTGATGATTTTATTTAAATATCATATTTATTTTAATTATCAGATATATATATGTATATATATATATATACTAAATATTATATATATGTATATATATCAGATATCGTGAGGGAAACCGGATGTGCCCGTGTCAGATGAGAAGAAACGTTCAAGAAGCATCTGTGACGTCAGGCGAAAGTTCCAGAGGGACTGAGTCATGGTGGTCGGTCTAATTAACAGAAAGCAAGATCATGTACAGGCGCGTTTTTTGTATTTGCTTGTAATATTCAAAAGAACAGTGGAAATTAACAATAAAAAAAATTAGGTTCTGCTGGTTGAACTTATAAATGTTTGGGCTATTGAGCTAAGTTAAAAAATGTGTTTCTTCTCTGGAAAACGATGTGTAGCCTTGTGCTGGCGTTGACATGATGATGAGCGTATTTCCAGTGAACAAAGTGAAAAATCTTGGAATTCTGGCGAATAAGCCTTGTGTGTAATTCGCGACCGAACTGCACAATTCTGTGTTCACAGTGGAGCAGACCTAGTGAGTTTTTGATTTCAATTTTCAAATGCTCGATTCCTCAATAAAAGCTCTAGAGACACTACCCTTATTAATTTGTTAAATAGTTTTGTGCGCTTACTCATAAGTTTGTCATCCAGGGGGACTCGCTAGCCGTGAGTAAACGTCAACAACAACAACGAAGCAGCCACACCTCAGTTCAATTCTCAGCCCGAAGGCATAAATAAATTGAAATTATAATCTGTAAATGCCATCTATCCAAAGAAAATAAAACCACAAAAAAATCGCGATGAGAAACATTTTTTCCACCTCCTCATCCGAGTGGCGACCCTGACATTCGGTTCATACGGTATCCTAATACAGTACTACTATTACTTTTGAAAGCTTACAAGCTGCAATTAGCGCATCCATTAATACTGAACGAGGAATCGTGTTCTGCGTTGATTTCAACAGAAAATGGAAGAGGATGACGTTGCAACATGCCTTGTTTTGAGTGAAGATGCCACTTTTCAGTAGCCACAACATTGCTATGGGACATTTTAAATCGTAAGCAAGTCGAGCATGAATTTGATTTTCAAAAATAAATGTAAAAAAAATTGAAGCACTTTCTCTTTCATAAAAAAAGTCTATGAGTGGGAACATTTATTTGTACAAGTTAAATAACTGGCCTACGACTCAACTTCTTGAAGATTCCGCACCTTCTCTCTTTCATGTGAAAGATAAGAATGTCTTAATAACTTGCACCCTAGCGATGAATGGGACGAGGAACTAAAGATGATTTTGTCAAATGATTCGGTTAAGTATACCATTTGACAGTATCATATACAGTTCCAAATGCTTCCAAATAAAGTTGAATTGTTGCTTCAGCCTATTTCTATACTGGTGACGGCGAACCTTTTTTTCGACGTGCTTGCCAAAACTGAACTTGAAACAAAAATACTGTATAATTTTTGCCTGCCATGGATGCCAATATGATAATGGTCACTATTTTCTTCCCACTGAAGCTGATTTGTAGGAGGGTTGTTTTTTACTGTTTATTTATTTATTTGTTTTCCCCTTTACCTTTGTATTGCCGTCAGTGGCAATTGTTATTATTTTAGTACCCCAGTTCCCTCATATCAGAATTTCCAGGAGCTGAGGGATTTTCCCATATAATATATATCTTCTTCTTCTTAGGATTTATTGCTATATAAAATTTACATTTTATTGTGCTTTTCTATTGATTTATCTTTTATCCATTTGTTATTATTTATTTTGACATGGTGACCTAACTAGTTAGGTCACCATGTCAAACTTTCAGTGACCTAACTAGTTAGGTCACTGAAAGTTTAAATTTTTATTAATGACATGGTCTTGGCGCATTATAGCCTTAGTAGCTAATGCGCCAATAAAACCAAAACAAACAAACAAACAAACAAACAAATCTTAGGATTTATTCCGTTATTACAACGGTTCTCCTCAGCCTAACATCGAAGAGTCATTCCTTTATTCTTTTGTTTTCATTTTCTTCTAATTCCCAATCTCTATCCACCTCTATTCATAGCTGCTCTCACATCCTCTATACACGCCCTTCTTGGTCTCCTTTTCTTTTTCCTTCTCCATGGCATCCATTCCATGGCTCCTCTGGGCAATCTTTCGCTCTCCATTCTTTTCACATGGCCAAACCACTCCAATCTTTTCTCCTCTGTTTTATCAATGACAATAATTTGGACGTTCATTGTGTTCCTTATCACGTAATTTTTAACATTTTCGGTCCTAGACTTTCTTGCTAATTTTCGCCAAAAATCTATCTCAACAGCCAGTAGTTGATTTTTTTTTTTTTTTTTTTTTGTCTTTCAGTTAAAGTTCAAGTCTCACACGCATATAACAAAACAGTTTGTAGTATTGCATTATATATTTTATGTTTAGTTTTGTTAATAATATTTTTATTCCAAATCCCAGAATTGAGCATTCCTATGAGCTTTCTACCTTCGTCCAGTCTTTTCTAAATTTCCTGCGCAGATCATCCGTCAGCCTGAATACTTGCACCCAGGTATTTAAATTGCTGTACAGTTTTCACCTGTATTCCATTTAAATCCAGAACATCCTCACTTCGATTCATGTACTCTGTCTTATTAAAATTTTCTATCAATCCTCATGTTTTCTATTCTTCTAGCAACTTTCAGCCCATGTAATTTACATCGTCATCGTCCTGTGCACCCATCACTTGGTCGTCTTCAAACAGTAGATTGTAAAGGTACTTATTTTGACCAAGGGGAACACACCCATTGCACTGCCCTTTTGTGACCATGGTTATACACTGAGTGATTACTGAATTATGACCACCTACCTAATACTTCATAGGTCCTCCTTTTTCCCTCAGTACAGCAGCTATCCGATGTGGCATTCATTCAACAAGATGTCGGAAGCGTTCGGGAGGTATGGCCAACCAAGTGTAATTCGGTCAGCAATGCAGGTATGGAGGTGATTGGTGTATCCAGATGCCTGATATGCCTTTCCATAGTGTCCCACAAGTGCTCTATGGGATTGATATCAGGAGAGTTCGGAGGCCAGTCGATATGCTGGTAGTCAGAACTGTGTTCCTAAAACCATTCCTGCACAACAAGTGCCGGATGGCTCGGCGCATTGTCATCTTGGAAGACACTATCGCCATTCGGGGAAAAGTGTAACATAGCGGGGTGTACACAGTCAGCAAGCAGTTGACGATAGCGGAGACCACTGCACCAGGGGTACAGGTTCCCGCCAGTGAAACATGGCCCACACCATACAACTGTCTCCACCAGCCTGTACTTTTGATACCATGCATGGTGGATGAAGAGCCTCATGTTGTTGACTCCAAATTCGTACACGACCATCCAAAGTGTGGAGTAAATAACGTGACTCGTCCGACCAGCACACCTTTTTCCGGTCTTCTGACGTCCAATTTTTTGCACAAGGCGAGTCTTTTATGCCGATGAACCTTGGTTAGGAGAGGATGCCGTAGGGATCGTCAACTGGTATAACCCGTACATGCGAGCGTGCGACGCATGGTCATGCCAGATATTGTTCCGGGTTGGCCCATGTTGCATTGGGTTGCCAACTCTTTAACAGTTCTGCGTCTGTTCACCTGTATGAGTCGTCGGACCCGGCGCTCGCCTATAACATCAACCTTTCGCTGACCTTTGCAGTTTTGCCGTCGGGTCGTTGTTTGACCATTTTGACGCCAGTCCTGGTACACTTTAACTACGGCGGCTCTCGAACTCCCCACCAGTTCAGCCGTTCGGGAAGCGAGGCACCAGTCCGTCGAGCACCCACTATCTGTCCTTTATCAAAGTCCAATAAATCCATCCTTTTAACAATCACGTTCGAAATTTTACTACCTACTGAACCACTGACACCTTATCTATGCTACGTAGGTCGACTAACTGCGCACTCTGGTACCTTACATGGTCAACGGGTTGCATTCAGTTTTTATAGGGGTGGTCATAATTCAGTGATAACTCAGTGCATATAATGTATTTTATATGTGAGCTGTTAGTTTCTCATAAGCAGTGACAAATATTATAAAGCAAAGTCATTTATTATACAAAATCTACAAGTATAGTATATACATAACTGATATTCGTTTACATTTAATCAATTCATTTTTATCATTTAATCTGCTAATACATAACATCTGCTATCATTTCCATAAAATTTCTCTCAATTAACAATGTTAACTCTCTATACAGCTGCAAACATTAATCTAATTTAATCTTAATCACTTACTCATATTTTTCTTAATCAGCAATATCAATTCTCTTCACAACGTCAATCAATTGCTAACTTAATACTCACAATTCCATATATCTCTTTTAATTTAGCAATATCAATTTTATTTACAACTTCAACCAATAAACCAAATCAATACTAAATATTTCCTTATATTTCTCGTAATTTCTTCAACTTCAATCTTACTCTAAAATAATCTACAACTTTATCTAAGTATCCGTTCCAATACAACACAGCTCGAAAGAATTATGTTCTGTGGGGGGGGGTTTATAATGTGTATATATATATATTATTATTTTATTATTTATATTATTTTAATTTATTCCCCTATTTAAACAACTCCCCTTTATAATATCTCCCCACTTGCGCATCTGACTTTACTTCTCAGAAAATTCTAAGTTCATAGGGGAGAAACTCTTATATATGTTTAATTCCCATTGGTTAGGCTTGTGTCCAGTACAACAAATAACTACACAAATGTTATCCAAAAAAAAACACATTTATTATGCATATTTACAGTTAAATCAAAACAAATCTCATTAAGAATAAAATTTCACTGTTTCAACACCAAGGTACTTACAACATATCCAGTCTCTTCCTATCTAACAGGCTCCTTTACAGACTTGACTTTTTTTTTTTTTTTATCTCACCTCTCTCATTATGCATACACAGGTTAAATAGTTACACTCTTTATATGCTCACCTTATTTCTGCTCTTATTACAACACAATCAAATCATACCTCATAGGTGTCATTAACATTTTTTAATCATTAAAGTTAAACATATCATTGATCATATTACTTTTATGTATCATCATAACTATCAATTTATTCTTTAATTCCCTATTCCTCTTTCTTATATATTTCTTTAACCATTATCAGTTACAGAACTTGATTACCAAAATACAATATTACATTCAAACACACCTTTAAGGGTTGGCAATATACACAAATTTTATCTCCACACATTTAGTATTTCTATTTTTTTACTACAATTCCTTTCGTTAACTTTCTCATCTACATTACTATCCTCCTTATTCCAAATTACTGCCTAAACCAACTATAATTGCCTTAGAGTAGAATTTACTCCTATTTGGTTCACCCATCTAATCTTATCTTTATCATTAAATTCCCCAATTATCGCACTACAGTCCTTTCTCTAGCAGTTAACTTACAGTATTTTCAAAAATAACTTTCTCTTATCATTGAATTCCCCAAATATCGCTCTACAGTCCTTTCTCTAGCTTTTAACTTACAGTATTCTCAAATTAACTTTCACTTACTTAATTTCTGTGATCAGGTGTCTTCATAAGGGCCTTCTATTCTATCCTTATCCAGAGCTGTTATCTTCTGCTATCCAGGGCAACATCTTACAGCTTCCAGTGCAACATCTTACAGCTTCCAGGGCATCATCATATGGCATCACAACTGCTACTCCGCTTTCAGGATATTATCGCCTTCCTCTCTGGACTGGGTGTTCTAAGGGAATCTTCTTCTCTCATTCTTACTGTTTGCAGAACTTCCTTTTACTACCCCTTTCCAGTTCATCTCCTAATTTCTCACTCACTACATTACTGATAACCCCACTTCGACTTTTTTCGTCGGCTATTTCTTCATCATCTTTCAAGCAACTCCTCCCGACTCACCCTTTCACTAGCACCGCTCAAAAAATTCTCCTCTCCCCTTCTCTTCCTTTTCCACTCTCTCCCCTTGTGTCCATATCCATCCACAATTTTCTCCAGGAGTTTTCCACGCCTTCCCACAGTGTTTTCTTCCAATCACTCTTTCTTTTTCATTTTTTCTTTCTTTTCATTTGTTGGAAGGCCTAATTCAGCCTGCCCCGTAGCACTAGCACGTGATTCCCAATATCCCTCTCTTTTATTATTTTCAACTTGTTAACACGTGTTCTTTGATGTCGGCCGAATATTCCAAAACAACTCTTCCTGTCTCATAACAGCTTGTCTCTATTGCACTCAAAAAAAACCACAAATTGTGACACTGGCTACTATAGCGTCTATTTTTAGAAACTAGTGTGTGTTGTACAGAATACGTTTCCGGTGTGTGACCACTCATAAACTTTAAGTTGTTTTTGTAGCGCCGGACCCCCTGGTGGGTTTGTCATAGTATCCTCCATCTGTTCCCTGGTTTAACGGAAGTAAAGCTAATGGCTCTGTTTTCGTTCCCGCTACTCTTTTAATTTTTATACCTCTTACCAGAATAATTCTTATTTCTGAAACTGCATATATTACCCATTTATCCTATTAACGGCAAGAATCAAAAGAAAACTAACTTTCAAAGTCTTAATAAAAAAAATATTTTATTTTTGTAAGATTTTTCAAATCTTATAGTTCCTTCTCTTTCACGGTGTAGTTTCTTTGTGCAGTTTCCTTCCATGGAGTGCGATGAAGTCTCTCTTCTTAGTTGAAGTCGACCATATAGCTCCTCCAGCACTACTGTCTTATTTCGGGAACAGTTCTCTGTTAATACTGAAGGAAATTGCCACAGGAGTAGTAGAAGCCAGGGGTTACTGTCTGACTGACTTGTTACTCAACTCCTGGTTAAACTTCTAGCACAGTAACATGCCCAACGACAGATAAACTAAACTTGCCCTAATAACGTTACTGCTTAAGGAGCAACTGGACAAGACAGGTACACGGCGGAACTCTTCACTAGATAGCGGGACTGGACTGGACCCAGAATTGAGCTACAACACCAGCCACTCCAAACAGCAACAAAATTGGGGTTGTGGTTGAGTTAGTCGGTCTCAGACCCAGATAGCAAGGTTTTTTTCTCTCAGAAACTGGGGTTTTTCGTCCAGCAAAAACAGGCAAATCGACCTGAGAACACACTCAATTTGCAAACGCAACATACGGGTTTATGTAATGAATTACGGGTGACCCTAATATAATATTTTTTTTTAACAACTCGCTCATCTCATACGTGAGTATCTCACATTCTGTTTTCCCACACAACGGAACACTTTAATCTTTAACCTCTAGATCACCTGCTGACCATATCTTTGTATGTATGCTTTTTTTTTTTTTTTTTTTTTTTGTATGCAATACTCAGGCCACGTCTTGAGTACTGCATACAGGTCTCTGGAGGCCTCATTTTAGGAAAGATGTAGATTTGCCTGAGCGTGTACAAAGAAGTGCAACAAGATTGGTGAGGGGAATGAAGGATCCCTTTACCAAGAGAAGCTTAAGTTCTGTAAATTGCAGTGGCTGGAGACTAGGCACCTGCGAGGTGATCTGATTGAGGTGTATAAGGCCTTGAATGGGTTCAGTCCGCTGAATTCTGATGGGATTCTTCCACTTGTTCACTTTACGAACCTAAGGGGGCATAAATTCAAATTAAGGAAAGACAGATGTAGAATAGATGTGTGGAAATTTGCCTTTAGCCAGCGGGCGGTTAATTGCTGGAACAAACTTCTATCTGTCGTTGTGGAAGTTGATAGATTAAATAAATTTAAGGAGGAACTGGACAAATATTTAGTGGGATTTGTTTTGTCAATTTTTTTTTTTTTTTTTGGATGATGCTGCATAAGCTCATACACTTGCTTTCTTGCATCACATGCCACTACTACTACTACTACTACTACTATATCAGATGGTTTATTTTCCATATTTGTACTGATTGAGACCGTAGAAGCATTACTTATATGTTTGTCTTAATTCTCGAGCAGTGGCCAGATATTTCACTTGTGTCACGAGAACCGTGCGGTAGTGGGGGAGAGCTATACACTCCACACCCAGTTACAGTTAAATTGGAGCCCTTCTGATGTTTTCTGGAAGTACTGTACTGTACTTCCACACGCTATTCTTTCCAAGAGAAATATATTTGTAGGACTTTGCCTTACAGTTTCAGATACTGTTATAGATGGGAGTGGAGTGTAATTTTTGTTAAGCTGGCCCTACAGGTACAAATTCAAATTGAGGTTCATTCCTGTTATCGCATGTTGACGCATTAGTGTAGATTCTGGTAAAGGCTGAAACAGCGAAAACTGATCAAGGGCAGGGGCCTGGGAAATTTCGTTGAAGTTTTCTTGGCATGAGTGGCTCGAAATGAAACTAATGTCACTTCTGAAACCTTCGCGTGTTGGATCTATACACTTGTGATCACATTTTATTACTATTTCTCAATGAACAGATAATAAAATCTGAGGAAAAGTGCAGTCGTTGGTGTCTCCCCTATTTTGGTAATCATTTTTGCAGCCCACACCTCCGAAATGAGACTGTAGGGTTTAAATTCTGCCAAGCTGAAGACATCTTCTGGTGCTTATTCTGGAGTGGTTGGAAAGTAGGACAACAAAAGAGAGAGACAAAAAATAAAGTAATAAAAATGAAATAAATGAATCAGTGAATGAATAAATAAAGTAATAATAAATCGATTTAACGGTCATATGGTGATTGAAAATCATATAACGGTACTAGCGAGATGTTGCAACCAAAATATCGATATATTGAAAATTTGTTTATTATGTTGTCCAAGTTTTTTTTTTTTTTTTTTTTTTTTTCTGTTTACTAATAGTACTTTTAGTGGGTGCCGATATAAAAGTACGATATAAGAATTTCATTCATATCATGTATCCAAACCCACGCATCGATTTTAGCGATATATCGTTGATAATATAATGTTGTTTAATGCAGAATGTTTGGATATACTAATAGTGTGTTTAGGGGGTCAGACGCCACAATTGGTTTCCCACATCTGCGCCATAAATACTTTTGTGAAGAAATACAGCTGCACTGTAAAAAGCCAGAAAACTGTTGTGTGTTGTATATGTAAAGTGTTGTGTTGGGTTCTGTTGTTCTCTTCTGGTTTTTGGCCGCAGGGCCTCTGATGGAACCCTATGTTGCCTGTACACACCGCTAGGAGGTAAGCCAGGCTGTTCATTATTCTCTGGCTGGTCTCCACTTGGGTCGCCTGAGCTTCCTGGACGGAGGCCAAATTAAAAAAAAAAAAAAAAAACGAGGTAGAGTGTGGGGAGTTAACTCCTCTGACCGTTTGGTTGTCCCGGAGTATAAACAGAAAATTTATTTATTATTATTTACAGAGTGTAACACAGGAAGGTGGGTGAAAGTAGAGGGGATGTAGATGAAGGCATCCCCCTCTAGTGAAAGATGAAACATAAGCTCCACCAGGTGAAAGGGGAAGGGGAAGAAAAGCCACGCAGTGGAGTGCTGAGTGTGATTGCCTTTGGCATTGGTGTGGATTTAAGCCACGGATCCTCATCCCACCCTGGGAAACAGGGTCAGCAGAGATTTGTGGTTGTCAATTACCAGAATAAGTAAACAGGAGATAGGATCAGTCCAGTAGGTGCCACATCTGGGCGTGTGGTCAAGTCCAGGGATAAGTCGATACAGTGGGTGTCAAATCCAGAGATAAGTCGGTACAGTGGGTGTCAAAAGCTTTTTCATCACTGTTGTTTTGGTTTGGTGGGGGAGCGAGCAGGGTTTTTCTCTGTTCAAATAGACTCTGTGCAAAATGGGAGAGGCTTTTTAGCGATGTGCATCATTGATGTAGATATACTCGTGTCCATATACTAATACATTTATTTGTTGTCCTCTTATACATTTATAAGTTGTTTCAAGTAAATAATCAACAACCTCGTTCCAAATAAGATGATTTCCCGCCAGAGAAGTTCGAAATGTGTCTGTGCTTGACTAATATTCCGTAACTTTATGGTACTTTTTACGGTTTAGAATTGTCACCGTAACGATTGAAATTAGAATTTTGTAAAAGAAGGCTGTTTTGATCATTGCGAACTGACGTTTTCCCCCTCATATCGTTACCGGCATCGGTTTGAAGAAGGGGGAGCAGGGGGAAACTAATACAGAAGTGGAAAACCGCAGCAATACTTCTAAATAGCGCTATCAGTTTTATTGTTTTTAACCTGCCATCTCATCACCAAATGAAAGCCTCCAGTTTCTTGATACTAGTTTGTGTGAACCCGTACTGGAATGTACTGAGCGCAATGTGAAAATGCCTGGGTAGATTTCATTGCCGAAAACTAGGTCCTCGAAGCTTCTGCCTGCAACTAAGTATTTCAGTGTTGAAGCTAAACGTTTGCGAAGCAAAATGGCCTTTCTCATTACGGTGTCAATCTTTATTTTTATTACTGGAAATACCAAAGATAACAATAACAAATAACTGACATAGGAAATTCTGTCAAGCTGTTGGTTCATTTAATTTACGCAAGAAATTCACGTGGCATAACCGAATTCTTTTCAGTAACTAGTGTTTGCTCCATTTTGATTTGTTCTTTTTAAAATTTTCCTTTTTCTAGACAACAAAAATAAAGGAGACCCAATTTCTCATTTTCACAGAAATTTTATTAACAGCAACTGAATATCTGCTGCTGATTTGAACACCTATATGTTCGGAAGCGTTCCGTTCCTTGGACGGAGGGAATGTTCTTTACTTACAGCCAAGGTCACTAATTGCTTCAGCGACAGAAAGGTGTGAACTGCAAACATGAATCCTCTAAAGTTTGTGACGTGTTAGGCAGTGGCGTGTTATCCTATAGGCAAAAAAGACATCCGCTTAGGTCTCCGATCAGAGGGGCCCCCGAAAATCACTGTTTCAAAAACTCATTACTGTGTTTACTAATATTTTTATGGGAAACTAAATTTTCTACCTGCCAAAGTCAATGAACTTTACTTGAAGATTAATTTGAAAATTACGTTTTTTTCAAAAATGGTTTTACCGATTTTGATGAAATTTTATATTTAGTTCTTCCTTAAATAGTTGAGTTAACTGAAAAAAAACAAAGACTGCCTTGTATGTAACCGGCGCCCTTATGCAGCACAGTAGCAGGGAGAAGGTAGCCACCATCTTATCAACTAGTCTTGAATGAATGTCCAAGCAGAACAGAGGTGCAGCGTAACAATTCAGCAGTTTTTGATTTTAATGTGTAAGAAACATAAAAAAAACTAGTGTAAGAACATTAAATATTGAGTGACAGAAGAACACGGAGAGTTGAACTTAGTTCAGCTCCCAGTGTTCTTCTGTCACCCAATATTTAATGTTGATGGGGGCCCCTTTTTCTTTAGATGTCAGGTGGTAGATGACTTTCATCAACTGGTGAAATACCACCACTTTGCTTATTGAGGCTTGAAGTGGTGAAACCCATGTTTAGTCTCTAGAGCAAAGTTTCCGGCATCACCCCATACTTCTCCTTCAACCCATGCACGGTACTAAGTACTATAGGTTTTGATACCTTTCGTGTTTGGGGTTTTCATTTAAAAAAAAAAAAAAAAAAAAAACTTCCATTTTTGCCTTCGGCCTCATGAAGGTATAACTCGCCACTGCGTGCAGGGCCAGCTTTATGGCCGCTGTAGCCGAGTGGTCAGCGCGCAGGTGCATAAGTACACATGCCTTGAGTGTCCGGGGTTCAAGCCCATGACTGCTAAATACGGTGCTGTTTCTTGTATTCTGTCTATCTTGTGAACTCCTCTGACCGTTTTGTCGTCCCGGAGTATAAACAGAAAATTTATTTATTTATTTTATTTACTTCGTTATTCGTATAGCCGAGTGTAGATTTTTCCAGGTAAGGACCTGAAGGAAACGCACACGCATTAGCATGATCAATGCAATTCTGTGCTTAATTGTTCTCTGCTTATTTTGAACCGAATACTTGATAACAATTATCTTTACTCCTTCGACACAGCTATGTCTTTAAAAGGCTATATGAATGCTTTGAACTCCAAATCACATGTGACACTCATTCGCAGTGATTTATTGCGCCTCATTTGTTAAACCCCAACAGGGTCATCAAGTTTACCTGTTGTAGACAGTCCAGTTTAACCTCCCACAAATTGACCTTCAGAATTGACTCATTTGATTTCAGTAGCCGTATATGCCCACCTAAGCACGATGAACGTGAAAATGGATGCACCCATTAAGGTTACAAACACTTGACGGGCATCGTTACTGAATGATAGGCTAAGGGAGTGGCTGCTACACAACTATTTATTTTATTTTATTTTATTATTTTTCTTTTCGCTGCTTTTATGATTCGAAGGAAATTGGAATACGACAGCTGGAATTTTTTTTTAATAAATGAATGGTATTACATAGTATGGGTAGTTAATATTGATATATAATGACTACCCGAAATGCCGTTACCGTTCATGTGGTGGTTTTTTTTTTTTTTTTTTTTTATGTAAAAAGAATTAAGTTCAAACTGTTCGAGTTGTTAACTTTAAAAAAAATAATAAATAATAATAAATAAATAAAACATCCAGGATTTTAAGATGCCCATTGCCGATTAAAGTTTGACTCGGCAAACCTATAAGGGAAACGATGTATGATATTTACATGTGTCTAAACTTTTGACAAAAAAAAAAAAAACTATTTAATTCGGTTTTTGCTGACAAATATTAGCGTTCTGGTTGTTAATATTTTTGTAGTTCGAGCGCCGCTTATAACATCTGTGCATTCACTTAACTTTGCGAAGTTCTTTATTTAATTTATTTAGTTTTTTTTATTGTATTTATTTTTTAATCCAAATGTCGCAAAGTATGCACATATAAGAACAGAAAATCACATTTCATAGTTTCAAAAAAAAAAAAAAAAAAATCTTTCTTTCTTAGAAAACCACAACATTATTCATTTTACTATATGATCTTATACGTCATAAAAAAATTGACAATTCATTCGTTTCAGATATTATCAGGACATACTTCCACTTCATATTGTAACCCGCATTATTTGGTAAAATATCTGAAATAAGGATACTGGTTGAGGATAATAGGGCTCATGTAGTGCTTCTACAATTGCAAGTTCTCTGTCAAGTTTACATTACAAAACAAATAAAATATTCATGTTGTGCTGTCCAACTCATACCTAAAGAATTTCAAGACAAGTAAAAGCGATAATCCAATAGAAGCTGTTGTTGTTATTTGGTTTTTAGGAGCATTAGCAACTAAGGTCATATTGCTCGGGGGATATGCGGTGGTCATTCCCTGACCTTTCTGCATCCTCCGTATTTGGTGGTCTGGGACTGGAACTCCGGTCTAATCAAGAAGCCCACCTGGCTACGGAGGCGCCTCCAATAGAAGCACCTTAGCAATACGCCACTGGTTCGAGAGCGAATTGATAGTTACAAGTAGATACGGAAAATTGTTATGAGGATGGGATCAGCACTACTAGTATGTGTCCAATGAATATTATCCACTAAAATGAATATTTCAGAATTAGCAAGGTAGACGATACATTTAAGAGTGGTAAAATTTAATAAATTTTTCCACTCTTAAATGTCATTTCACATTAAAAAAATATCTAATTCCTGTGACTATGCTGGCATTCAGTTAATCGTATTAGTAGAGAGGGAAGGGGGGGAATATGATGTATGGAAGCAAGCAGCATCAGCCAAAAAAAGCAGAATACAACCCATTTTATTTGCCCATTCCTTCTAATAAGTTATTTTATTTTTTAAATTTATTCGAATTGCCCATTTCTTCATCATCAGGTGGAAGTTTGTATATCAACGACAAATGGACAAAAATTTTTCTTCTTTAGCATAAAAGCTTTAAAAAAAAAAAAAAAGAGGGCATGAGAAATAATTACTCCTTATCCTTTAATTTGAGATTTACTCAGTTTCAAAAAATCTTCCGTCTTTTTACGACAGAAGATTTCAATGAGCAATATAATGAAACTGTTATTCATATTAGTACATTGCGATTAGAATCCCTGATTGTGAGCCGCCTTTGTGAAAATCTGTATGGCGCTCCCCACATAGACAAAAAAAAAAAAAAAACCCTTACAACTATGCTCCAGCATTTTACAACAAAAACGAACAGTCCATTAATACCTTAATTATTTATAATAGGATAATAACAGGAAAACAAACAAATAAATTTTTTAGGTATGGTATGCTTATTTTATTATATTTCGTAACAATTTAAAATCGAAAGAAATAGAGTAGGAATAACAATATTATAACTTTATTTTTTGTTCAGTAGAATGCGGCACTATAAAAGCAAGGTTTTTCTCCCCAGTAACTGGGGTTTTTTCGTCCAGCAAAACAGACAAATCAACCATAGAACATACGCAATTTACAGACACAAATACGGGTTAATGTATTTAATTACGGGTAACCCTAAAATAATAATTTGGTTTTTTTTTTTTTTTTTTTTTTTTTGCACCATGGCACAACGCACCACCTCGAGGTCAAGGGGGAGTGCTCCCGCCAGAACCAGCAGAGCATGTGTACTCACAGTGCAGCAGGCCCGTGTAATAGAGAGGAGTATTGTCCGCTGGATGGAATCTAGTGTCCGTCTGTTAACTGCAGTAGTTGCTTTCTGGAACCAGATGGGTGACGCGTAAGTTATGGCTGGTATAAATGTCGTTTTGTAATACAGTCCCAAGGTGTGCCTCTTGAGTCCCCAGTCCCTTTTAGCTATTCTTGAGATGAGGGCGGAATATATCCTGATTTTCTCTCGGATATGTTTCAAGTGTGGGTTGAAAGATTGGTTCCTGTCCAGTAAGATTTATAGATATTTGATCTCACTGAGTAGTTTGATAGTTGTATTTTCTACTTTAATTTGCTGTGGTCTACGGAGATTTAATGTTCCTTTCAGTAGCATTGAGTAGGTTTTTCCCGGTGAGATCTTAAGAAAATGGACCTTCATCCAGTCTTGTAGAATTTGAATTGCTCGATTTGCCTGGGTTCCAATTGAAGTCGATTGTCTGCGGCAACAGTCAGTATCAGGTCATCTGCAAATGCCTGTGAGTGGACTTCCCCCAGGTCGAAGGACAGAAACTCATCCAATACCATACTCCAGAGAAGCGGTCCCAGTACCGAGCCCTGGGGCCAGCCCCTGTAAACAGGCCTGATCAGTTTCTTGTATGGAGTCACTACTTGTATTTTTCTCTTGGATAAATAAGACTTCATTATTTTGTAAAGGTTGATGGGTGTTTTTGCCTTCTGCAGTCTGGCCAGGACGCTCGGCCACCAGATGGTGTCGAACGCCCAGCAAAATCGACCGAAATAACCAAGAAGTACTTCCTATCACAGGCAGCAGCCAAACGTAGGAGGCTGTTGAGAGCATCCACTGTTGAGGTTCCGGGTTTGAACCCAAACTGTGTGGGCATCACGAGATTTGCAGCTTCATAGTGGTGCAGGAGTCGCTTATGAAGCATCTTTTCAAGGAGTTTACTAGCAACTGGGAGCAAGGAAATTGGCCGGTATGATTCGGGTTGTTCGGGTGGCTTCACAGGATTTTTTAGAATTAATTTGACGTTGGCCATTTTCCAGTCGGTTGGAAAGACTCCAGTCTTCAGGCATGTGTTGAAGAGGTTTAGTAAATTCTGCAGAGAGATGTCTACTACTTTTTTAATAATCTCCGGCTCCAGAAGATCTGGGCCTGGGCATTTATATTCCTTATTTGTTGCACTGCCTGTTGTAGTTCTTCTAGGGCAAAAGGTGGTTCCATTTCGTCTATGTGATATGCTTCATTTCCATCGCAGATCTGCAGTTGTTCTGGTAGTTGCGGGTGTGCTGGTTTTTGGAAAATCACATTGAGGATGTTGATGATAGACTGTTCCCAGGTGGTGGCCAATGTTCCCTGCGGGGTGCGGGTGGAGGTCATGACCTCACCTCTGGGGAGCTTATTCGTAGTGACTTTGTACACCACCCCCCAGGGGTCGGCATTTCCAGTCGTGCTGACTAAATGCTCCCAGGCCTTCTGCTTACTTTTTCGTATTAACTCAGTGTATCTGTTTCTCACTGCTGCGTATCTTTGTCTGAGTGCTGTTA
Organism: Mastigoproctus giganteus; assembly: GCF_048544385.1. Taxonomy (NCBI): domain Eukaryota; kingdom Metazoa; phylum Arthropoda; class Arachnida; order Uropygi; family Thelyphonidae; genus Mastigoproctus; species Mastigoproctus giganteus. The sequence goes on from NC_143575.1 coordinate 144,945,139, forward strand.
CTTCCACTTCCGGCCAGGTACGTCTTGCCCTTTGGAATTGTTTGCTTGCCTTTATGACTTCTCTTCTGAGGATCTGGATGTCGCGAGTCTACCAAGGGACTGCACCAAGTGTGGGCAATTTTCGCTTCATCGCAGCTTCACTGGCCGCTATTATGGTCTTGGTAATTTTTCTCTGGATGTGGTCTGGGTCTTCTTGTCCATCCGCTTCAATGCGGTGTTGGCATAAGGTTTGAGTCAGCAGTTCCCCAAAGAGTCTCCAGTCAGTTTTGTTTACTGTAAAGCGGTTAAGCATCTGTTTGGCTATTGGTGTTCTATAGAGAGAACGGTTGATTTGGAAGGTAATCACTTTGTGGTCAGACGTGGTCCAGGAGTCTTGGACTGTCCAGCCAGTCATGTGTTCTGCAAGATTTCTGGTGGCAAGGGTGACATCAATTGTTGCCTCTCACAGAGTGTTACAAAACGTAGGTAGGTGGTGAGGCCTGTTTAGGACTGTCAAGGGAGAATTCGCCAGGAACTCCTCGAGACGCTGCCCATTTCCGGTGCCCCTTCTGTCCTGTGTTTGGCTGTGCCAAGCCGGGGAGCGGCAGTTTACATCCGCCCCTACCAAGATCCGTTGGCCTGGAAGAGTGTCCAACACAACCTGGAGGTATCTCGTGGCAAATGTTATTTCTTCCCCCGGCCTACAATACAAGGCAATCGCGTAGAAGGATCCCAGGGGAGATATTATATGGGCACAAGCAGCCCAGCCTGTGCAGAGTTGTGTGATACAGGTGACAGTAATGGCTGGATTGCGGAACACTATGGCCGCTTTTGGAGTCTCATTCTCAGCCTTTATGATTTTATATGCTATTGGATAGCCACTTACTTTTTTGGAGTGGGTGTAGGGTTCCTGCAACAAGAGGATGTCGGCATTTTCCTCGTCCGCTATTTTTCTGAGTTATTCAGGCACTGCTCTGGCTTGGTGTGCGTTTTGTTGTAGTATTAAAAGCTTGGTTGTATTCAACTTTTTAAATTGTATTGCCATAATCAGTCCTCATTTGGTATAAACTCTTTATCTTGTAGTACGTCGGACATTTTGGGTCCCTGATGGAATGGGTGTGTTCGAGCTTTGAGGATTTACAATTCACACAAACCGGTTCTTGCTCCTTGTTTGGACAGCTGTTGTATTCACGCCCTTTGCTAGAGCAGTGTCTGCAAGTTGGTGTGATCTGAGTGCATGTATGGGAGGTGTGGCCATACCTGCAGCATTTATAGCATTTAGGCACAGTCACATGCTCCCTGAACCTGTGGCTACCCCACTCAATATAGTCTTGTCTGGTGTTTTGGAATCTGCCAAGCGGCAGGAGCCAGTTCCACTGTCCAGTTGTTTTCTCTGGACTTTGACTTTTTTGAATATCTTGGTTGCACAAGATTTGTCATGTCTTTATTTATCCCTTGTAGATTACGAGTTAGCACTTCCTCCGCAAGTTGGGTAGGTGTCACATCTTTGTTGACATCGAAAATTAAGATTGATGGCCCTCTTCTCTTGGGTGGCTCTGCAGTGATATCCAGTGTGGCTGTCTTGGAGTTTTCCACGATATTCGTGATATCCTCCCTTGACTCTGTTTCTATTATTACCCCTACATTTCTCGTCTTTCTAATCGCTTTTATCTTTGTTGTCTTTAAATCATCCTTCAGTTTTTCCCTTGTGGTGGTTTTAAAATCCTCACTTGTTTGTGTTCCTTCTATCCCTGGTGGTCTGAGGACCACAAGGTTTGGTGTTCGAAGCAGCGGTTGTTTTCTAGGTTGTGGGGCCTTTGGGTTTGACTCTTTGTTGTTTGGAATCCTCAGCGCTTGTGCATATGTGGGAGTACGCTGTGGAGACTGTGGTGTAGGAAGATTCGGTAGAGTGTCCAGCACCTTCTGAAAGATGGAGGTTCTTGTCTTAAGTTCCTCCTTAGTGGTTTTTAGTTTCTCGCTGTCGATGAGGAGGGCAGTGGTAATAGATTCCAGGGTGGCCCAGAGTTCCTGGACATAACTTGCCACTTGTCTGGTGAATCGACTATTATCTTGATTAAGAAAGGTCACAAGATTCCTATGTAAAGCAGATATTATTTGATGGGTTGGAGAGTCTTCATCTATAGGTTTGTGAGTTGTAGGGTATGCAGAAGGTGTAGTTGCTGTGACGGTTAGTTTTCTGGATTGGGGGAGGCCTTCTGCCTCAGTCTGATCCAATGCCGTGCGTGGTCCCTCTGGTTGTTTGGCAGAGGAGGTCTTAGGGACCCCTAATGGGGTAGGAAGATTAGTTGATAGTTTGGCTGCAGATACTGTTTAGGACTCTTGGCTAGATTGGGGGAGGGCCCCTAAAGCTGCCTGGGAGGCAGGAGGACTTATAGCTGTTGCAGAGAGAGTGGTTTGTAATTTCCCAGTGTAGGAAGAGCTTGCCTGTGAAGGTTGCAGAGTAGGAGGGACAGGGGCTAGGCGATCTGCTACTGGCGTTGAGGTGTTAAATTGAAACTTAGATGAGATCACAGGGTCAGATTCATCAAAAGGCACTTTGTTGAGAAATTCTAGTATGGTTTGAGGAGACCGGGGTGTTCTGGTTTTTGCTTTCCTCTTACTTTTCTGTTTCTTTTTCTTGGACTTGTTGACTTTGGGAGTCTGGAGGCCAACTTGGTCTGAATCGTCTGCTACAGCATTCTCGTCAGCCGACGATGAGGATGCCTCTCTTCAGCTCATGTCTAAGGGTTGTATGGTTGGGGTGAAAGACCAATAAAGTTAAAACAATTGTAAGGGGTTGCTCCTGAGTAAATTTGATTTCTTCTGAAAGGTCTACAGAAGGAGGTTTAACGGGTACGAAATTTTTTACGTTTCAAAGAGGACTGAAAATGCCGGCGAACGACAGTGCTAGGCCCGCGTGATGACCTGAAGCCGCACGTCAACGCCTCGAAAATCCTTGAGTCACCCCAGAACACAAGTGGGGGGGAAGAACCAGCCAGCGGCGAGCGTGGCCCTAGCGTGAGGAACCGACGGCGAAGCAGACCACTTTCTGATAGTTGCTATAAAGGGATTAGGCAAGATGTTTGTGGTAGCACAGCTCCCTAGTTTATTTCATCCGCAGTCTTTAAAACAGCCGGAGGCAATGACCTAGATACCAAGAGGTGGGAACACTAACAGTCGTCGAACACTGGTTGTCAATAGCCAACTGCTTTTATTCTATAGTCAGGAATTGGAAGTACTGTGTTGTATTGATAAAATCAGCCAAGAAATCATATATAATAAAACATTACCTGAGGAAGATGCAGGCGATTTGGCATCATTACCGGAACAATCAACACCAGAGGAATTCTTTAGAACATCTTTCTTGAAAATCAAAACAGTATAACCGCACAAATTATTAACTTTAATCGGAGATCATTCGCAGGCTGCCACACACTCTCGGTTGGGTTATTGATGCGGGTCAGAACCATTAGATGGGGTCATTCTCGTGTCCTTAATCCACTGCCCGCCCACACGCGCACTTTCCAAGGGAGGCGCCGCACAATAGATTTCTTCCGAGTTCAATTCTATTTTTCCAGCGAGCCGGTTCTAATGTCCCCTGACGTGGTCCTGGGAAGGAAGTCAACCAAGTACTTTCTGCCTATATTCCTTGGCGACTACGAATTTGTAGAGGTCGCCGTCCAAGGACTGTATGTCTTGCAGCATTTGCACGGGTAGGAACTGATCAGTTAGCTTTAACCGGTTTGGAATGGCCTGTATGATTGGATTAGCCCTAAGGCTTGGGACCGGGATCCTCCATCCGCAGTTAGACCCAGAAATCTGGTACTGAAATAATGCCGACCATTTACGTTTACTGAATGAATTAGTGTTCTTATTACGCTTCAAGTTCACACACTGTAATTACACACGGTAATTTGTTCATACACTGCAAAAGGTCAGAAATTCAATCACCAAAGAAGTCATGGCAAGATGTTCAGAGCTACCAGAGACAGAAAGACATTTGCCGCGGTGGTCGCCGACCTCCGTTAGGAGATGGCACACAGAGAAGAAGAAGTCATACAAGAAGTAGTATCACGCTTCAGAACTATATGTATTCCTTCTAGAAATTAATGACAGATTTCACTCCACGCAGGTTGAAGTGCTTTGATTTTCACTGTTCACTAAAATAATAACTGCACTGAATTTTATTACAGTAAAAATGCAGAAACAGTATTTGTAAGTCAAACAGAAAACTTAGGTGGATGCTAATTTTTTTTCAAGTGTTACTTTATGAAATACTGTTATTATTACAAAACAATACAATTTGACATGTTGACATGTCACATTGTAAAAAATTAACCTCATCTGTCTAACGGAGTCCTCTGGCTATCAAGTGATAGACAAATTGATATACTTCTTCAAGGTACCTCTACAAAGGTGTCCGAAACTGTAGGAGATTGAGAAGCGGTGGCGGCGTTCAAATATTCTTCCCAATGCAATGGCAGGCGACAAGAATTATTCTAACCGAATCTAACAACTTTAAAGCTCTATGTGTAACACTGGTAAACCGACAAGTGAGGATACAACTCTGTTTGGTCTACCTCTCCCCTGACCACACTGAAAATACACGGATTGAACTTCAGACCTGGCTAGTACAAATAGTTGTGGGAGGAGACTTCAATATTACTTTTCCAAGATGTGTTAAAACTCTGCAAGACTTAACATTAACCTCAGAAGACATATCACACTGCCCACGAGAGCAGGTCAAGCTTTAGACCTTGTTTTTTCCAACTTTCCCAACTGTAATAACCTTCCCAACTCTTTCGCATTTTCTTCAGATCACTCACCTGTTACCTGTGCCTTCTCAATATCTACTGTATTAGGAACTCAAGTTAGAAATTATAATTCAGATATCCACTCTCAACTGATATTTTCTACAAAATTCTTTAAACCTGAAATAGTCATCAACCATCTCTCCACCATTAATTGGGATAATTTATTTTCATTATCTGCTGAAGAGGCAATCCAATCCTCAGCTGCGCAGTTGAGACATATGGCCATGATTGGTGCTTCTAAACAAGTCAGGATTAGCGAGAGAACCCAACGGTGGACGGTTGTTTCACCCGGACATGAAAACTGCCTTTATACGTAAGCAGAGGGCATATAGAAAATGGATAAGTTCCAGAAACAGTACACACCACGAAGCCTTTAAAGGGGAGAGAGCTAACTTCCTGCGCCTCAAGAGAGGAGCACATCAACAGTACATCTTATCCCAAATTAAGAAATCCCGGAGAAATTCCCGAAATGCAACAATCACTTTAAAATGGAAGGAAAGCTATTTGAGGAGAGGACGCGCATATCTTTTGATCATCCACATGCGACCACAGAAACCGCAATCCTGCCTAGTCTAACTGGGAAAACTCTAACTGCTATGGATCAATAATAGGTACTAAGCAACAGCTCACTGACATGATAAATGGCCTGCCCAACAAGGCTACAACTGGACCTGACGGCTTTCCACTGTTTATGGTCAAGGTTGCTCTGTGTAAATTGTGGATTCCTCTTTAACATCTTCCAGAAGATTCTAGAGACAGGCACCATCCTGAACTCTGGAAATCTTATTATGTCAAACAAGTTCCTAAAATTGGAAACCCCAAGAATACTAAAGACTTCCATGTAATTGCCATAGGTTGTACTTTATTAAAATTTTTTGAAAAACTAATACATCCAGTAATTATCCAACACTGTTTTTCTCACCGACCACCTTACCTCCACAGAGTCCTACACCACAGGTCCACTACCTTAAATCTCCTCGATACTCTCTCTCTTCAAAGCACAAAAAAGCCCTGGATGACAGAGCTCAAACTGGACATTATCTTTTTCGATATTAAATCTGCTTATGATACTGTGTCAATTCCTACTCTTTTATACATCCTAAAATAATATTTCAACATTAATTTAGGATATTTTATATTATTTTAAATTATTTCAATATTTCAAGACATCAAACCAAATAGTAAGCATTTTGGAGCCTTTACTACAGCGGAGAAAGTTAATTATAGAAAATGGATCTCACCAAAAAACTATCTATGCAACGATGGGGATGCCTCAGGGTGGGGTGATGTCGACCACCCTCTTTGCAATTCTACTTGAACTTTTCCTTGCAGCACATCCAAATTTCTGCTCCTTCGCCAATGATTTTTATTATTTCAAAAGACCCCAAACAGATTCAAGAAATTAATAATCAAACTTCCAATATCAAATTCAGCAATTAATAGATTATTTACGGCTAGCTGGACTCCAACTAAACAATGCGAGGTCAGTCCATACGACAATTGCGAAGAGGAAGTTCAGGCATGACATCCGAGTTATAGTTAATGGCGAGACAATTCCAAAAGTTTCATCGCATACTGATCTTGGGCTAACGTGGGAAAAAAAAAAAAAAAAATCAAAGTTCACTGACTCAAGACAAAGAAGGAGACCTGTGCTGCATTCTGGGCTAACCACCAGGAGTTCGTAGGGTGCCAAAACATGAATTTGATTGGTCAATACATTGATAGATGTCTCACTCCTATAACTTTATATCCAGTTTCGAATCCCGTCGATGACGCGAGGAACTTTAATGGACTTTTCTAACTCTGTGGCTGAGATAGTCGGTCTCAAGCGTAGATAGCAAGGTTTACCCCCAGAAACTGGGGTTTTTTTCGTCCATCAAACAGGCAAATCAACCAGAGGACACACGCAATTTACAGACAAAATACATATATGGGTATACCAGGTGATTCACTACCAGTGCGACAAACTTGCAGGAGGTGTAGGGGGCACAAAGACGAATCGGAATCACATAGCATTGCAGGGTCCGAAATGCCTTCGTCATGCGGTAGAGGACGTTGAACGGGAACAGCGATCCCGCTGGAAGTCAGCATTTGCGAACCGTTTCTGTTGAAGAAACCAAGTAGCAAAAGTCCACCGGAGTGGATAATCCGCAGGCTCCAATGATTGGACGCGTTGCAGATGGTATGAACTCATTTGGTTTATTGACAGTATCCTCCATACAGTGGATTGGAAAATACCCAATCGTTGGCCTATCGCTCGAGTACTCGTACTAGGATTGCCTTCTGCAAGACGTAGGACATTCTCCTCATTGCCTGGCGTCCTCGTCGTTCGCTCTCGATTCATGGTACCTCTTATGAAACAACCAGTCTCAATAACCTTCTGTGCACACGTGCGAAAATCGTGTGATGAGGAGCACGCCTGTGCGGGAAACGTTCCTGGTACAAGCGCAGAGCGGCGCGCCCGTTACAGTCCACCGCTCCATACGCGAGGTGCATCTCGGCCAGTTCGACGTTTGAATACTCGTCCATCCTACTGCCTCGGGAACCGGTTCGCAAATGCTGACTTCCAGCGGGATCGCTGTTCACGCGACCTCCCGTTCAACGTCCTCTACCGCATGATGAAGGCATTTCGGACCCTGCAATGCTATGTGATTCCGATTCGTCTTTGTTTCTCCTACACCTCCTGCAAGTTTGTCGCACTGGTAGTGAATCACCCTGTATATTAGAAATAATGGTTAACCCTAATATAATAATTTGATTTTGATTTGATACCTTTATATGCATCTGCAATCTGGTCCTCAGTACCTACCTCTCTACGTAACAGATTCCTGACGATGCAATAATGGATTCTGTGGTGGCTGAACCTTCTGGGAGGGAACCCGTTCACCATATCGAAATCTATTCTTCTAGTCAATCTAGGCATTACCCCCTGTAAGCTGACTGTTCTAAAAAAAAAAATCTGTCCACATTCTCTAATCTGTTAACCCGCCAGATTAATGTCCCGTCGATAGAGGATATAATCATACTTCCAAAATCAAGCAATAGAAACCGCCAGAGCGGAAAACGTCCGCTAAGGATGAATCTCACTATCCTGGATTCCTTAAAAAGAATATTCCCGTGTAATATGATCCAACACTTCAACACCTTCACCATAGATCCAAATAAGTTTCGAGAAAATATAACATACAGAAACCAAATTACGGAAGAAATCTGGACCAAATCACCAGAACTACTATAAAATCTGAGTTTTTATTTACACTGAGTGATCACTGAATTATGACCTAATACTTCGTAGGTGCTCCTTTTGCCCTCAGTACAGCAGATATCCGAGGTGTCATTCATTCAAGATGTCGGAAGTGTTCGGAAGGTATGAACAACCAAGCTGTGTGTAATGCGGTCAGTTATGGAGGTGATTGGTGTATCCAGAAGCCCGATATGCCTTTCCATGGTGTCCTACAAGTGCTCTATGGGATTGATAACGGGGAAGTTCGGAGGCCAATCGATAGGCTGGAAGTCAGGGAAAGGGAAACATGTCAGGGAAAGGGAAACATGTCAGGGAAAGTACTAGAGAAAAGAATATCCTAGACCTCACCATCACCCATGAATCAGATGACATAACAGGGCTGACAGAGGAACCAGTAGCAGGAAGTGATCACGGAGTGCTACGGTGGATGATGATGAGAGAGGTAGCAGCAGTAAAAGGCAAAGGAATGGGTTTTAATTTCAGAAAAGGATATTACGATGCCTTAAGCTACTACATGGCCTCTATTAACTGGGTAGATATCGCGCAGAGAATGAACACATTTGAACTGTGGTACGCCTTTAAAACATTAATCCCAGATGCCTTGAATGCGTATATACCATTAAAAAAATACTCTACGAGGAGTGTTCCAAGTTGGATGAATAGTGAAGTTGCCACATTACTTGAGCAGAAAAAGGTGGCACGGAAAGTTACAGAGCAATAAAAAGTACTGAAGCCTATAACAGCTACAAGGTGATCTGTAATAGAGCCACAGAAAAGGTTCGACAGGCAAAGGCAGTTTATGAGAAATCACTAGCAAACAGAGCAAAGAGGGGGGGGGGATAAGGAATTCTTCACATATATAAATGCCAAGAAGAGCAGAACAAACCAGATCGGACCTTTACGTAAGGGAAAGGCGATATTATTAAATACACCAGCTACCGTTGCAGATGAACTCAACAGTTTTGCATCGATATTTACAAATGAAAAACCTTTTGTGGCAATGGGAATTTGTGGGAGCGAAGTTGAAAAATATGTAATTAATGATATTGAAATTTCGCAAGATTATTTAATGAAAAAACTTTCGAGCCTACAGGCCAGTAAGGCTCCTGGAGTTGATGGAATATACGCCATAATCTTAAGGCAGGCAGCAAGTGAGTGCCTTGAACCATTGAGGCTAATTATGCGAGCATCACTAGACTCTGGGGAGATTCCCTTGGATTGGAAAAGTGCCAGTGTATCTCCCATACATAAGGGTGGCTCTAAAAGTGAAGTGAGAAATCATCGACCTGCTAGTCTGACTTCAGTGGTAGGGAAAATCATGGAGGCAATGATCAGTGGTGGAATTCAGGATCATTTGGATCGAATTGAAATTCTCAAGGATACTCAGCATGGTTTTGTAAAGGGAAAATCATGTTTAACAAATCTGGTTTGCTATTTCGAAAGGGTCACTCACGAGCTGAATTTAGGGAATAATTTCGACATTGTTTATTTAGATTTCAGCAAAGCTTTTGACTCAGTCCCACATGAGCGGTTGCTTTATAAGCTGGAACAGGTTGGAATCACTGGGAAAACCCTTAGATGGATAGCAGGATGGCTTCAGGGCAGGAGGCAGAGGGCTGTGATAAATGGCTATTCCTCAGATTGGGTTGATGTAAGAAGTGGGGTTTCCCAAGGATCAGTATCAGGACCACTGTTGTTTTTAAGTTTCATAAACGACATTGATGAAAGGATAGAGGGCGTGATGTCTAAATTTGCAGATGATGTTAAAATTGGTAGAGTGGTTAATGATCACTGTCAAGCTGAGCTTCTTCAGAGAGACCTAGATAGACTTCAGGAATGGTCAGAAAAATGGCAGCTATGCTTTAATCCAACAAATGTAAGGTATTACACCTGGGAAACAGTAATCCCAAAATAACTTATTCACTTGGTGGAGTTCAACTAAACCCAGTACTGGAGGAAAGGGACTTGGGTGTTACGATAAGGGCAGACATGAAATTCTCTGAGAATTGTAAACAAGTTGCAAGGAAGGCCCATGGTGTCCTATCGATGATCTATCGAACTTTTGCAAGTAGAGATAGAGACGTGATAATCCTATTATATAAGGCTTTTGTTAGACCACACTTGGAATACTGTGTTCAAGTATGGAGACCGCACCTAAAGAAAGATATCGAGCTTCTTGAAAGGGTGCAAAGACGGGTCACTCGCCTGGTGAGATCCGCAAAAGGGCGTCCTTATGAAGAAAGATTTCGAATATGTGGGTTGCAGAGTTTGGAAACTAAAAACCTTAGTGGAGATTTGATTGAGGTGTTTAAGGCTTTGAGAGGCATCAGTAAAATGAATGAGGACGAAATTTTCAAGATTATAAATAATGCTAGAACTAGGGGACATAAATTCAAGATTCGGGGGGAAATGTTTAGATTGGACTGCAGGAAGTTTTATTTTAGCCAGCGAGTTATAAATTACTGGAATAAGTTGCTTACATGGGTGGTAGAGGCTGACAGTTTGGAGAAATTCAAAGGTCATCTGGATAGTACCTTCGCGTCAGGGAAGCGCATAGGATGATAGGTTTAATTTACTTTTTTTTATTAATTATTATTATTTTTTTATCATTGTTTTGTTCGTTTTTTTTTTTTTTTTTTTTTTTTTTGGCTGGTGCAGCATAAGCCATAGGTTTTCTTGCACCATGCGGCCATTACTAATACTAATACTAAGTCACTACTGTGTTCCTCAAACCATTCCTGCACATCAAGTGCCAATGGCTCGGTGCATTGTAATCTTGGAAGACACCATCGTCATTCGGGAAAAAATGTAACATAGCAGGGTGTGCATAGTCAGCAAGCAGTTGACGATAGCGGAGACCAGTAATACGTTGTTCCACATGCACCAGGGTTCCATGTTACTGCAAGTGAAACATGCCGTACACCATACAGCCCCCTCCAACGGCCTGCACGTTTGATAACATGCATGACGGATTAAGAGCCTCATGCTATTTACGCCAAATTTGTACACGACCATCCACGGTGTGGACTCATCCGACCAGCACACCTTCTTCCAGTCTTCTAACGTCCAACTTGTATGCTCTTTGTACCAGGTGAGTCTTTTACGCCGATGAATCTTGGTTAGGAGAGGATGCTGTAGGGATTGTCTGTTATCTATAGCCCATATGTGCGAGCGTGCAACGCATGGTCATGCCAGATATTTTCCAGGTTGGCCCGTGTTGTATTGGGTAGTCAACTCGTCAACAGTGTTGCGCCTGTTCGCCTGTACGAGTCGTCGTACCCGGCACTCACCTCTAACATAAACATTTCGCTGACCTTTACACTTTTGCCGTCGGGTCGTTGTTTGATCATTTTGACGCCAGTCCTGGTACACTTTAACAACGGCGGCTCTCGAACTCTCCACCAGTTCAGCCGTTGGGGAAATCGAGGCACGAGCTCTTGGAGCTCTCATAATCTGTCGTTTATCAAATTCCGATAAATTCTTCGTTTTACCCTTCATGTTCGGAATTTTAGTACCTACTGAAGCACTGTCACCTTATCTATGCTACGTAGGTCGACTAACTCCGCACCTCGTACCTCACGTGATCAACCCTTCGTATTCAGTTTTCATAGGGGTGGTCATAATCCAGTGATCACGTTGTATATATTAGAAATGTTAGCATTACCATTAGTTGAGGTATATGGTGAAAGAAAGCAAGCTTATACAGCATCAGCCAAAAAAAAAAAAAAAAAAAACCCCTTCCCATTTCACCCGTCCGGTTACTCCAAATATTTATCTAGTTCAGCCTTAAATTTATTTAAGCTGTCTACTTCCACAACAACAGATGGAAGTCTATTCCAGCAAACCACCACCCGCTGGCTAAAGGCAATCTTCCGCACATCTGTTCTTCAACTGTCTTTCCTCAATTTGAATTTATGCCTCCTCAGGTTCTTAATGTGAACGAGCGGAAGTATCCCGTCAGCATTGAGCCTGCCCAAAATATTCAAGGCCTTATACACCTTGATCAGATGAGAGTGTGAAGTTTATTTTTCCTCTCCTGCAAATTCGAGTTTTTGGACTTATTTGCTTATTTACTTAGACCACAGAAATATACATATACGACAAATACATGCCATTGTGTATCACGGTTCTTCCTTAATAATAATTCTGTGCGCAGACAAAGTAATTTTTTATTTTAATCTGAGATCGCCAAACCTATCCAAAGGTACAGTCACGACGCCAAACGAGCGTTTGTATGAAAGGAATTATCTATTTCATATAACATGCGGAGTTTGCGGTAGGCTACAGTAGACAACCACTTTGCTTGCGCATTGCGCATGCCATAAGCAATCGTCCAATACAGTACGTGCTATTCCTTCACTAGGCATAGTAAGCAATACTCTCCGAGCAAACTGTTGTTGATATTACTCCAAACTTTCAATTGCGGCTCTATAGAAAGTACAACATTTAACGAACGCTTATTTCAAATTGAGATACCAACAATTCTTCTTTTGTACAAGTTAAATCATAGTAGGCAGTTGTTTTAAACTCTAGACGAGCAATTTTTGAATTGCCCCCCTGAACAATCAAATTTCCCCCATGTGGGGCGTGGGACCCACGTTGGGAAACACCGTGCTAGAACATCCTCCTAGCATAGGAGTGGTTGGTCTTGGTGACTCGGGACCAAAATTACCTATCTCCTAAGAACAGGAGTGTTTGGTCGAAATACTCAGACCATAATGTATATAACTACTAGTTTTTTTTTTTCTTTTTGCTGGCTCTCTGGTAAGGGCAACCTGGGAGCGGGATTGCAGGCACTCGCCAGTATTGCACTACTTCTGGCGGGTGCGAGATTTTCGGTGGTAATAACACCGGTACAGGAGGACTGTTGACCCAGGCCCGGTGCTAGGGATGGGCACCAGGCAGCAGCTGCCCATACGTTGGCTGCACCCTGGTGGAATAATAGCCTTACACAAACAAAACAACACACATTAATATTGCACACATACACTGACACTTTTCAGGCCCATTATGCAGAGTTTCTGCACCATAACAGTACGAAGGTGGAGATTGGCTAAGGCCTAGGAGCCATCCCGATATAAGAACACACACACACAAACACACAGTACCTTCATTACCATTATTAATGTCTATAAAACTCTATATAATCTTGTATATAAATTGTTTATATCATGAGAATGTACATAAAATTGTGTGTGTAAATAAATGTAAAAGTGGAATGGAATGGAATGATAAGCCACCCGGAGACAATCCCGAAGTTTCTCACCGAAGGAATCACATATCTGAAGCCTAAAGACGAAGATACAAGAAACCATCGAAATACAGGCCAATCACCTGCCTCCCAACGATGTATAAGATCTTGACTAGCTGCATAACCAAGAAGATATCAGACCACTTAGAGAGTCAGAATATAATGGCCGAAGAGCAGAAAGGATGCAAGCGGAGGAGCAAAGGATGCAAGCGGAGGAGCAAAGGATGCAAGGAGCAATTAATCATAGATGCCGCAGTTATGGAGCAAGCCTACAAGAAGCACCGCAACCTATACACGGCCTACATCGATTAGGCCTTCGACACCGTATCTCATAGCTGGCTAATAGAGACCCTGAAGATCTAAAAGGTTCCTAGGAGCAACAATGGCGAAATGGAGTACCACCATTAAGGTCGAGAACATCACAACCAGGCCAATCCCCATTAGAAGAGGAATCTTTCAGGGAGATGTTCTAAGCCCACTGTGGTTCTGTCTAGCACTCAACCCGCTATCTACCATACTTAACAGCAGAAGTATAGATATAATCTCAAAGAAGGAAGAAAGAGCCTGTACACCCTCACACACCTGATGTACGTGGACGACATCAAGCTCTATGCGGCAACCGAGAAGCAACTCCAGCAACTATTCCGGATCACCAAAGAATTCGGCAAGGACATCAGGATGGAATTTGGTTTAGACAAATGCAAGACCCACACTCTGCACCAGGGTAAATTAGTTGGCCGAAACTACCAGCTGCTGACTGGTAAAGAGATCGAATCTATGACAGAAGTAGAGACCTACAAATACCTAGGGATGACGCAGGCTCAGCAGTAAGAGCAGAAGGAAATCAAGAAATGCCTGACCGAAAAATCATCAGAGACTCAGAAGCCTGCTGAAAGCAAAATTGAACGGAGGGAACACAGTTAAAGCCATAAACACCTGTGCAGCTCCAGTACTAACATACACCTTCGGAGTGATAGATTGGACTAACATCGAGCTAGAAAACAAAGACAATGATGACCAAGAGCTGCCAACACCACCCGAAGTCAGCAGTGGGGAGACTAACAATAGCTCGGAAAGTGGGAGGATTGGGCCTCAAAACTTCGATGGTTAACCTGAAGGATTACTTCGAGAACAACACAGCACCACTCCACCAGGCCATAAGGAAGATAGATAAATCGTATACCCCACTCAACCTAAGCGAGTAACCCCGACCCACCCAGACGGCACAAGAAACGAAGTTAGAAAGATGGGCAAAGAAGACACTCCATGGCAGACACCACAATGACCTCCATCAAGATTATATCGATAACATTGCTTCCAATGCTTGGCTCACAATCGGAACACTCTTCCCCGAGACTGAAGGATTCATGCTGGCCATCCAAGATAATACAGCCATCCAAGATAAGGTAGCCAGGATAATACAGCAGAAGCTAGCGAGGAAATACCAGTTGACCAAAGAAAGTGTACCATACTACAAGTACGAACCCCAGGCAGTACTAGAGACCCGAACCGACAGGCTGTACTGGGACCGCGCCATAATAACGGATAAGACCATCCCGCACAACAGACCGGACATAACCCTTGTGGACAAGATGGAATAGGCTACATACCGGATTGACACAGCGGTGCCCAACACTAGGAATGTCCAGAAAACCCACGAGGAAAAAATTCGGAAGTACCGTACACGAACCTGAGATATGAAGTGAAGGAGATGTGGCATATGCAAGAAGTATCGACTATCCCGATCATCGTGCCCTCCACCGGTATGATGCCAAAGACTCTACATAGCAGCAATAGGTCTCCCAACGAACACCTACAAGGAACTCCAGAAAGTCGCAATCCTGAACACCTGTAGGATAGTCAGAGATTTCCTCGACCAACAGTAACACCAGACATGACAACCACCCTGTGTACTTGGTAGCAGTACCTGTCACGGAGTGGAATCCCCCAATCAGGGAGGAAATGATCTAAGAGCAACAATAATGATAATAAGCGTGCTAATACATTGTGCGCATTATCTAAGTAGTCATTTCTTAATGTGTATGTATTAATAAATTAATTTTTAAATGTTAGAAAATTTATTCATTCCCACTTATTTCTGAATTATTTCTCATCTTTTATTATATTTCTGAATTTACAGTATTTTTCATTGTTGAAAAGGTCATATTCTTTATGACGAAATTTCTGTTTAACGAAATTTGTTAAGGGAAAGAGAGCGATTTCGTTATATACTGTATGTGTATATATATATATATATATATATTTATTATTATTTTCATTATTAGCAATAGTTAAATTATAGATATATTCCTACTACATTCTACACATAACAATAAAAATAATTTTATATATATATATATATATATATATATATATATATTTTTTTTTTTTTTTTTATTATTTATTTTTTTTTTTTTTATTATTTTTTTTTTAATTTATTTAATTTTTGTGAAGTATAGGTGGCGTGTTATTAAAATATGGCGCCGGATGTGAAAGTTGTTTACACAAGTTGTGCTTGTAATCGTTGCCCTCATGCTCTCGATTGGGGCTATAATAATCTTATTTGTTATGCAGCTTGCAACGCTGTGGCTATCTATGACCCCCAGGTAAGTGAGCTAATATATATACGTGTTTATTTATTTATCATAATTTCATGTAAGAATACGCGTATTGGAGTTTACGGGCGCCTCCGTAGCCAGGTGGGAAGGAGCAGCAGTGCATAGCACACGCTTCTTGATTAGACCGGGGGTTCTAGCCCGTGCTACCAAATACGGAGGTTGTGGAAAGGTCAGGAAATGACCACCGCATATCCCCGGCGCAATATGGCCTTAGTTGCTAATACTCTGCAATTCTGCCCAGACACGATAGGAGGGAGTATATGATGAGAGCCTTGTCGATCAATTCGGCCCTGGAGGGATTGTGCAAGGCTCAAGGGGTAGAATTTTTTTCAGCCTGGACTGTACTTGTTAACAGGAGAGATTGCTTCTACAGGGATGGGATACACTTAAATAGAAAGGGTGCAAGAATTTTTGCTGATGCTGTCGAGGCAGTGTTAGGTGAATCGGAAAACTGCTAGTTGGGGGGGATACAAGGACTAATAGATTAACAGTAGCCAGTGGCAGAGGTGGAAGTGATTCTTGCACTGCTTCTATTGAAATGAGCAGAAGTCTGAAAAACAAGATGCAGGATATTTCAGAGACTGCTGGTAGTCATTGCGGTACAAGTAAACACATGGGTTGTGTTAGGGTAGCTAAGAATAGAAACAGGTGCATGTATATCTGCGTGTACACCAATGCTAGGAGTTTGGTAAATAAATTTGATGAATTTGAGGTATTGCTCAAAACATCAAAGGCAGATATTGTTGGGATATCAGAGACGTGGTGTCACACAGATATAAGTATTGCGGAACTGGAATTTGGGGAATACAATGTGTATAGAAAGGATAGACAGGACAGGAGGGGAGGAGGGGTTATGCTATTAATTAAGAAACACATAAAGTCCAAGGAAGTGAAGCCAGTCGACATCGATGGACAGGGCAGCGTCGAGTCAGTTTGGTGTGACATAAGCATAGGGAAATCAAAATTGAGAGTAGGAGTGTGCTATAGGCCTAATGACTCTGATGAGTATAATAAGATATTGTACAGGGAAATAGAGTGGGCCAGTAAATCAGAGAGTCTTATAATGGGGGACTTTAATTTCCCAGATATTGACTGGAATTTGTGGGTTGGTCACTCGCACACTAGCAAGGCTTTTGTGGATTTATTGGATGATTGTTTTCTACATCAGCATGTTCGTGAGGCAACAAGAGGGAGCAATACTCTTGATCTGATTATCAGTAGTGATTCTTCATGCATTAAGAACCTGCAGATAAATGAACCACTAGGTGGCAGTGATCACAGTGTGTTGAAGTGGGATTTACTCAAGGAGGTAACTACCATCAGAGGTAAAGGGAAGGGTTTTTGTTTTCGTAAAGGCGACTATGATGGTCTGAGACAGTATTTAAATTCTATACAGTGGGACCAACTGATGATGTTACCAACAGCAAACTCAAAATGGGAAGCATTCAAGGAACTAATCTTGGAGGCTACCAGGCTTTACATACCAACTAAGAAATATTGTTCAAGGTTTAGGCCTAAATGGTTGTCAGATGAACTAATGAGACATGTGGCAGAGAAGAAAAATGCATGGGATACATACAAATTAATGGGTGACATGGAAGCCTGTGATAGATATAAGTTGGTCTGTAACCAAGTCACAAAGGAGATCAGGCAGGCAAAGGCAGACTATGAAAAATCCTTTGCAAAGGATGCAAAGAAAAACAGAAAAGAGTTCTTTACATACTTGAACTCGAAAAGGAAAGGGATGAATCAGATTGGTCCACTGGATATTGATGGTTCAACAGTTGAGGATCCTGCTCAGGTGGCTAACAATCTAAACGAGTATTTTGCATCTACATTCACGCATGAGGAGTTATTCAGGAAGGAGAATGATGTAGGTAAAGTAAACATTGGCAGTGAGCTGGATGATTTTGTAATAACTGAGAGGAAAGTGGAGGAGAGATTGTTGAGGATAAACATAAAAAAGGCACCTGGGGTGGATGGGATCTATCCAGTTATATTAAAGGAGGCAGCAAAGGAAGTAAGCAAACCCTTAGCCATAATTATGAGAGCTTCCTTGGACTCAGGGGAGGTACCTATGGACTGGAGATGTGCAAATGTGACCCCAATTCACAAAGGAGGTTCAAAGGCTGACACAAGTAATTATAGACCTGTTAGTTTAACTTCTGTTCCAGGTAAATTAATGGAGGCACTGGTTAAAGAAGCACTGCAGGATCATCTAGACAAGAATTCAGTTATAGCTCAGACGCAGCATGGTTTTGTTAAGGGCAGATCTTGCCTGACCAATTTGATTGGATACTATGATGTAGTCACAAAAGAACTGGATGCAGGGAATAACTTTGATATTATATATTTGGATCTTAGAAAGGCTTTTGATACTGTTGCACATGGAAGACTGCTGCACAAATTGGAGCAGTGTGGCATTGGAGGCAAATTGCTGCTATGGATAAGGGGATGGTTGAGTGGCAGAAGACAGAGAGTGGTAATCAATGGCCACTGCTCAACGTGGACTAATGTTATTAGTGGAGTTCCTCAAGGTTCAGTGTTGGGTCCGTTGTTGTTTTCGGTGTTTATGAATGATATTGATGATGGGATATCAAGTTTAATGTCCAAGTTTGCAGATGATACAAAGGTTGGCAGGGTCGTTAAGGACAATACTGATGCTATGCTGCTGCAACAGGATCTGGAAAGGTTGAACAGATGGGCTGAGAGGTGGCAAATGAGGTTTAACATCGACAAATGTAAAGTGCTGCATATGGGAAACAGTAACCCCAGAGCAACGTATCAACTCTGTGGTACTACACTGACAGTGGTGGAGAATGAAAAGGACCTGGGGGTAATTGTGCAGGCAGATATGAAGTTCTCTGAGCAGTGCAGACGAGCTGCAAGAGTAGCTCATGGTGTCTTGTCAATGATATACAGGAATTTTTCTAGCAGGGATAAGGAGGTGATTATTCCCTTGTATAAGGCAATGGTAAGGCCACATCTTGAGTACTGTATACAGGTCTGGAGGCCTCATTTCAAGAAGGATGTAGAGCTGCTGGAACGGGTGCAGAGAAGGGCAACAAGATTAGTAAATGGAACAAAGGGTTGCTCTTACGAAGAAAGGCTTAAGTTTTGCAAATTACAGAGTCTGGAGACTAGGCACCGGCGAGGTGATCTGATGGAGGTGTATAAGGCTTTGAATGGTTTGAGCATGCTCAATGCCAATGGGATTCTTCATCTTTCTCAGAATAATCACCTCAGAGGGCATAAATTCAAATTGAGGAAGGACGGATGTCGGATAGATGTGCGGAAATTTGCCTTTGGCCAGCGGGTGGTTGGTTGGTGGAACCGACTTCCATCACTTGTTGTTGAAGTTGATAGCCTAAACAAATTTAAAGCTCAACTGGACAGGTATTTCGAACGAACGGAGGGGTGAAATGGGAGTGGGTTTTTTTTTTTTTTTTTTGGCTGATGCTGAATAAGCTTGCTTTCTTGCATCATATGCCTCTGCTAATGCTACTCCTAAAAACCAAATAACAATAACATCTGACGCGGTCCAATAATTTTGGTTCAGACATTAACTGTGGCTCTTGGATACCTTCTCTAATTTCCTCTATTTGAATTCCCTGATCTATAACCTGAATCTGACTTCCAACATTCCCTTAAGCACCTAATGAGGTACTTGGCTCACTGCCTTCTGGCATGGAACCTGTAACCGCACTCTGAACTAACGTGTAACCTACTTTAACACCTTTAAGTTTAGGATCAAGTAATTTCTTAGAAACTTCACCTTGCAATCTTGGAACTCTAGAATGAGAGGGGGGGGAGTGAAAGCATTCAATTCAAATCTTCCTCCTTTCCACCTCCCCACCTCTAGGATTTTGCTTCCTATCCATAGTTAATGAATTAATCCATCAGCCTACAGGTAACCCAATTCACAAGCTCGTTAATCCAACCACGGATCACAAATCCGTTAATACCCAGTGAAACACTGTTGAAATTACAAATTGTTCTCGGTTAAATTAAGAACCTTTTACCTCCTTCCTAGGATAATAACACAATTTCCATGAAAACAACAAACTGGGAACCAAGATAGTGGCCCAGCATTACTAACAATGTAGAATACACAAGATTTTCAAAATTAATTAATTTGTTAGTATAAGTCACCAAACACTTTTATAATTATTAGAAAAACCCAACAAGAAATGATTAAATGCCACACAATCGATGACAGCCCAATGCAAACAAACACTTGAATATTTACCAGAAACTGTAAAACTATAGAACATGTGTACAGAAAGGACAGGAGGTTGGGGGGGGGGAGGTAATGCTCTTGGTTAAGAAGCATATTAAATCTAAGGCAGTGCATCCAGTCAACATGGATGGCCAGTGCAATGTTGAGTCAGTTTGGCGTGACATAATCACTGGGAAAACAAAAATGAGATTAGGGGTTTGTTATAGGCCTAATGACTGTGGTGAGTATAACAAACAACTATACAGAGAAATAGTCGGCCAGTAAATCAGAATATATATAATTGGAGATTTTAATTTTTCAGTTATTGACTGGAACTTGTGGATTAGTCACTCACACAGTAACAAGACTTTTGTGGATTTATTGGATGACATTTTTCTGCAGCAGTATGTTAGAGAGGCTAGAAGAGGAAGCAGTACTCTTGATCTGATTATCAGCAGGAACTCTTCATGCATTAAGAATCAGTAGGTAAAAGACCCACTGGGTGGCAGTGATCACAGTCTACTGATGTAGGATTTACTTAAAGACATATAACTACTGTCAAGGGTAAAGTGAAAGACTTGCTTTCGTGAGATGAGTACAGTGTAGTGGGACTAACCGATCATGTTATCAACAGCAAATTTTAAATGGGAAGCATGGAGGGAAGTAATTATAGTAGCTCCTTGGCTTTTCATACCAAATAAGAAATCCTGTTCAAGGCTTAGACCTAAATGAATGTCAAATGAATTGATTAGACCTGTGGCAGAGAAGAAAATGCATGCGGTGCATATAAATTTTTGAGTGCTACAGTGGCCTATGGTCGATATAAACTATAATCAAATCTAAAAGGAAATTTGGCAAGCCAAGGCAGGTTACGAGAAGGCTCTGGCAAAGAATGCAAAAAAATGCAGCTATGACTTCAATTTTATTAACAGTAGAAGGAAAGGGTTAAATTACATTGGTTGACAAGGTGTGAATGGATTAACTGTTGATTGATCTCGTTCAGGTTAATGACGAACTCAATAGGTATTTTGAATTCACACACAAGGAATTCTTTGGGGAAGGGTTTGCCAGAAGTTTATTCAGGATAGGAAGGGGGAGGGGTAAATGCTATTAGTTAAGAAACACATAAAAACCAAGGAAGTGAAGCCAGTCGACATCGCTGGACAGTGCAGTGTTGAGTCAGTTTGGTGTGACATAAGCATTGGGAGATCAAAATTGAGAGTAGGAGTGTGCTATAGGCCTAATGACTCTGATGAGTATAATAAGAAACTGTACAGAGAAATAGAGTGGGCCAGTAAATCAGAGAGTCTTATAATGGCAGATTTTAATTTCCCAGATATTGACTGGAATTTGGGGGCTGGTCACTCACACACTAGCAGGGCTTTTGTGGATTTATTGGATGATTGTTTTCTACATCAGCATGTTCGGGAGGCAACTAGAGGGAGTAATACTCTTGATTTGATTATCAGCAGTGATCCTTCATGCATTAAGAATCTGCAGATAAATGAACCACTAGGTGGCAGTGATCACAGTGTGCTGAAGTGGGATTTACTCAAAGAGGTAACTACCATTAGGGGTAAAGGGAAGGGTTATTGCTTCCGTAAAGGCGAATACGATGGACTGAGACAGTATTTAAATTCTATACAGTGGGACCAACTGATGATGTTACCAACAGCAAATTCAAAATGGGAAGCATTCAAAGAATTAATCTTGGAAGCTACTAGGCTTTACATACCAACTAAGAAATATTGTTCAAGGTTTAGGCCAAAATGGATGTCAGATGAACTAATGAGGCATATGGCAGAGAAGAAAAATGCATGGGATACTTACAAATTAACACATGACACAGAAGCCTATGATAGATACAAGTTGATATGCAACCAAGTTACAAAGGAGGTTAGGCAGGCGAAGGCAGATTACGAGAAATCCTTGGCAAGGGATGCAAAGAAAAACAGCAAAGAGTTCTTTACTTATGTAAACTCTAGAAGGAAGGGGATGAATCAGATTGGTCCACTTGATATTGATGGGTCAACTGTTGATGACCCTGCTCAGGTAGCTAACAAACTAAATGAATATTTTGCATCGACATTCACACATGAGGAGTTATTCAGCAAGGGGAATGCCAGAGGTGTATTCAACTCTAGCAGTAAGCTACAGAATCTTGAAATAACTGGGAGTAAAGTGGAGGAGAAACTGTTGAAGATAAACACAAGAAAGGCACCCGGGGTGGATGGGATCTATCCAGTTATATTAAAGGAGGCAGCAAAGGAAGTAAGCAAAACCTTAGCCATAATTAGGAGAGCTTCCTTGAACTCAGGGGAGGTACCTCCCCAAATGTGACCCCAATTCACAAAGGAGGATCAAAGGCTGACACAAGTAATTATAGACCTGTGAGCTTAACGTCTGTTCCAGGAAAATTAATGGAGGCACTGGTTAAAGAAGCACTGCAGGATCATTTAGACAAGACTTCAGTTATAGCTCGGACACAGCATGGTTTTGTTAAGGGGAAGTCTTGCCTGACCAATTTGATTGGATATTATGATGCAGTCACAAAAGAACTGGTGCAGGGAATAGCTTTGATATTATATACTTGGATCTTAGAAAGGCTTTTGATACTGTTGCACATGGAAGACTGCTACACAAATTGGAGCAGTGTGACATTGGAGGCAAATTGCTGCTATGGATAAAGGGGTGGTTGAGGGGGAGAAGACAGAGAGTGGTAATCAATGGACACTGCTCATCGTGGACTAATGTTATTAGTGGAGTCCTTCAGGGCTCAGTGTTGGGTCCATTATTGTTTTCTGTATTTATAAATGATATTGATGATGGTATATCAAGCTTAATGTCCAAGTTTGCAGACGATACAAAGGTTGGCAGGGTTGTTAAGGACACTACTGACACTATGCTGCTGCAACAGGATCTGGAAAGGTTGAACAGATGGGGCTGAGAGGTGGCAAATGAAGTTTAACATTGACAAATATAAAGTACTACATATGGGAAACAGCAACCCCAGAGCAACGTATCAACTCTGTGGTACTACACTGACAGTGGTAGAGAATGAAAGGGACTTGGGGGTGGTTGTGCAGGCAGATATGAAGTTCTCGGAGCAGTGCAGACAGGCTGCAAGAGTAGCTCATGGAGTATTGTCAATGATATACAGGAATTTTTCCTGCAGGGATAAGAAGGTGATTATTCCCTTGTATAAGGCAATGGTCAGGCCACACTTAGAGTACTGTATACAGGTCTGGAGGCCTCATTTCAAGAAGGATGTAGAGCTGCTGTAATTAAGTTTTGCAAATTACAGTGTCTGGTCTCTATCAGATCACCTCGCTGGTGATCTGATAGAGGTGTATAAAGCCTTGAATGGTTTGAGCATGCTCAATGCTGATGGGATTCTTCCTCTACCTCAGAATAATCACCTGAGAGGGCATAAATTCAAATTGAGGAAAGACAGATGTAGGATAGACGTGCGGAAATTTGCCTTTAGCCAGCGGGTGGTTGGTTGGTGGAACAGACTTCCATCCCTTGTAGTGGAGGTTGATAGCCTAAATAAGTTTAAGGCTCAGCTGGACAGGTATTTTGAACCAACAGAGGGGTGAAGTGGAAGTGGGTTTTTTTTTTTTTTGGCTGATGCTGCATAAGCTTGCTTTCTTGCATCAAATGCCTCTACTAATGCTAATGCTAAATGCTAACAGGGTGCTAAATGATTTTGAGATAACTGAGAGAAAAGTGGAAGAGGAATTGTCAAAGCTGAACATATAAAAGGCACCTGTGTTTAATGGGATGTATTCAATTGTATTAAGGGAGGCAGCAAAGGAAGCAAACCCATATTCATAATTGTGAGAGCATTTCTGGATTCAGGAGAGGTCTCTGTGGACTGGAGATATGCAAGTGTATCCCCATTTCACAAAGGGAGATCAAAAGATGATTGACATCAGTAATTACAGACCCATGTCATTCCCTTTAACTATGCTTTTTACTATTTTAAACTTTTTTCTTTTTTAAAGGTTAACGATGGAGCTGGAGCAGTTACCAGTGTTTTAGTTAATCATAAAGCACCAGTCAATTCGGTATGTTGGATCAGGAAAAGGATAGAAAGTGAGTGTTGATATTTGGATTATCTGTACAAGTTATACCAACAAATTTGTAGTTAAATTTCTTGCCACTAGTGAAGGAGTTAAGCTCATATAATTTATTTTCTCTGTACTATATTTTACAAGTGACCTATCTAATTTTACTATTAAAAGTAGTATTTAAAACGTGTCACTACGTGATATGTATCTGTATTGTATCATATCACTCTATGATAAATTGTATTATTGTATACATTCCTGGTGCTTAAAAAAAAAAATAATCAGATTTTATTTTTATTATTACTTCCAGAAGTTGAAAACTTTTTGACTAAAAGAAAATTTGCCAAATATCCAGTGTTATCTATCTTTCCTTACTTTGAATTCATGTCTGATTTTTTTAAAAATTATATTCGAAAGCAGAATTATACTTCCAGTATTGGGTGTGCTTAACTGTTTAATACATTCACTGCTACCTAAATGCGAGAGAACTTTTTCAATGTTCCACGATTTTCCAAATATTGAAAAAAAAAAAAAAAATCAGCATTCTGACATTCTGAGCATTCTGAAAGTTTGTACATAATGGTTGACAATTAAAAGTTTGAATTCTTTGCTAAATTTAAAAACACGTACTTTTGTGCTGAGTTGTAAATCAGAACAAATCTCTGAATTTTATATAAAGTTTATTCATGTATATAAACTAACATCAACACAAGCAAAAAACAAATAAAACTGTGTGCAACTTGTTGGTTGACTGCTTGAGACTGACCACTTATGCGCATTATGGCACACTGCTTGGGTGCATTTTGAATGCAGCTGTTCATTTTGGCACATCCAATAAAGGTTAAAGGAGAAGTGAGACAGAAGGAATAGGCAAAGAGATTGGTTCTTTAAGGCTAAAATAAATAAATTTTATCCACTGTTTTGAACATTCTTTCTAACTGCATTTTACAGGCTCGACCATTGGATAATGCTCAGTATGCTTAAGAAGATAGGAATTGAGAGAAAGGATTTAAGATTTATTCGGAACTTATACCAAGAACAGATTGCTGCTTTCGGAATAAATAACAAAATGACAGAGTGGTTCATGGTCAAATGCGACATAAGACGAGGTTGATTGCGGTTACCCTCCTTCTTCACCTTATATAGTGAGGAATTAATTTCGAAAACTTTAGAAGACAATTAATTTCAATAGGATTAGGTATGCAGATGATATTGTTATAATTACTGAAAGTAAACGTATAGTATATAGTAACGTATTTATGTACTCATAGATGAGGAAGAAATACACACAGAGTCGAAAGCTGCTGTGTATTTTATTTTATCAAATGAAGTGAGTGCAGCTCCCTAGTTATTATTATTACTGTTATCATCATTAGCCATATGGTGCAAGAAAGCCTGAGGCTTTTGCTGCACCAGCCAAAAAAAAAAAAAAAAAAAACTTGAGTTATCTTGAGAGAGAGAGAGAGAGAGAGAGAGAGAGAGAGAGAGAGAGAGAGAGAGAGAGTCAGAAGCAGAAGGGAATCACCAAGAAAGAGAAGAATAATGATATCCAGCTCAAGACCATGGGCATGCCAAGCCCACCAGATGTGAACCAGATGATTCACCAGATGTGAACCCCTGGGGTTAAATATAATGCATTTGGTTCAATTTCTTTTATGTGGGCTTGTGCACTGGAATAAACTCCACTCATAGTATTAGCCCCATCATATCCTTGGCCCCGACATTTAGACAGATGCCAATCTGATTTCAGCGTGTTGCAAAGTCATCATGATACCTGCAGTAGTTTTGCTTAGTTAGATTAGTGTTTCCAAACTGGTTTCCGTTAACCAGTTCCAGAGGGTTCACAAAACTTTCAGAAGGTGTCAAGTAATATGTGTTTATTTTCTTAAAAATTATACTGATAGAATCACAATGAATTTTGTTACCGAACATTACTTATTTTCTATATGATTAGTATATATAATTGTATACATATTTCAAATTAGTATATATAATTGTATACACCCACCCACACACACGCATAGTATGAAAACTAATTAAAAAGGAAAAGAAAATTGTCATAAAAAGAAAAGAACAGTAAAAAAGAAAAATTAGTATAGCAAACCTCAGTGGCAGCATTAATGCACATTCCACTTGTAATGATTAAAATAAAAATCCAATAAAATACATGCCAATAGCATGGTAAACCAGTGGAGCAAAAATAAATCAAGGGGGCATCAAGATGAGGGTATTGCAGAAGAAAACATTCCTAAAGTAATTTAGAAAAAGCAGAAAATACAATATCAAATAACGAAAAAATGTTTTAGAAAAAGCCAATTAGATGAAATTTAGCAGCTCCCTCTGACTAGCACCAGTTCTGAATTATGTGAAATATCACTAAGTTCGGAAAGTGTAAACTAACTACAATACATGACCAACAAAATTATAAAGTGAAAGTTTTCTTTTGCAATGTCCTCATCTTGATTCCCCGATTCAAGTTTAACGTTGACAAATGCAAAGTACTGCGTATGGGTAGAAGTAACCCCAGAGAAACGTACCAACTGTGTGGTACTACACTTAAGGTGGTAGAAAATGAAAAAGACCTGGGAGTAATTGTGGAGTCAGATATGAAGTTTTCTGAGCAATGCAGACAGGCTGCCAAGGCAGGTCATGGGGTTTTGTCAATGATATATAGGAATTTTGCTAGCAGGGAGAAGGAGGTGATTATCCCTCTGTATAAGGCAATGGTCAGGCCACGCCTTGAGTACTGTGTACAGGTCTGGAGGCCTCATTTTAGGAAGGATGTAGATTTACTTGAGCGTGTACAGAGAAGGGCAACAAGATTGGTGAGGGGAATGAAGGGATCCTCTTACCAAGAGAGGCTTAAGTTATGCAAATTGCAGTGGCTGGAGACTAGGCACCTGCGCGGTGATCTGATTGAGGTGTATAAGGCCTTGAATGGGTTGAGCACGCTGAATTCTGATGGGATCCTTCCACTTGTTCAGATACGAACCTAAGGGGGCATAAATTCAAATTAAGAAAAGACAGATGGAGATTAGATGTGCGGAAATTTGCCTTTAGCCAGCGGGTGGTTGGTTGATTGCTGGAACAAACTTCCATCTGTCGTTGTGGAAGTTGATAGGTTGAATAAATTTAAGGAGGGACTGGACAGGCATTTGGAGGGAATGGTGCGATTTTTTTTTTTTTTTTGGCTGATGCTGCATAAACTCATACACTTGCTTTCTTGCATCAAATGCCACTGCTACTACTACTATTTGTTTTATAAAGTCTGGTTTATTTTTGCTCCATTGGTTTCCACGCTACCGGCACTTATTTAATTTTTATTTTAGTTGTACACGCACACAGACATATTATATTTATATATATATATATATATGTTAAATTAAATTTAAAATTAAAGTTTCAGTTGATGGATAAAAATAAATAAGCACGGTATGATACTTTATCAGACTTATCTATTCTTACATACTTATATATATACAGGGTGTTTCAGTTAAACGTTTCAGAACTTCTAAGAGGGGTAGGGTACATCCTGACAACTCGAAATCATATAGCAATGTGGGGTCGGAAATGCTTTCCTGAAGCGGTGTTGTACCCAGAAGCACCATAAAGAAAAGAGACCGTAAGTGAGAAATCGTTTTAATAATACATGAAAAGAAGCAAAAGGTACATGGATTAAAGTAAGTGTTCGAAGTTTCTTCCACGGGCTACAATGCACGCCTCACATCTCCGACGCATGGACATCCGAACATTCTGGAATACTCCAGGCGAATTTCGAATTTCTTCGGCAGCTACTGCGATTCTTGCAACCAGTTCCTCAGCATTGTCAACAGGGGTGTCATAAACTAGCGATTTCATATGACCCCAGAAATAAAAATCAAGACATGATAGGTCGGGTGACCGAGCAGGCCAACGCACGGGACCATCACGTCCGATCCACTGTTGACCAAATGTGACATCCAGGTAGTTACGAACATCTCCGCTATAATGGGCAGGGGCTCCATCGTGTTGGAACCACATTGTCTGTTGCGTCGATGCAGAAATCTGTTCATCTCTCAAAAGTTGTGGCAATACTTGCTGCAGAAAGATCAAGTAGATAGGTCCGGTTAGACGACACGGTAACAGCTAAGGTCCGGTGAGGTGATCTCCCATAATACCGGCCCATACATTGACCGAAAATCGAATCTGTGCTGCACGACGTCGCACGACGAATTCTGTGTACAATACCGCTTCAGGAAAGCATTTCCGACCCCACATTGCTATATGATTTCGAGTTGTCAGGATGTACCCTACCCCTCTTAGAAGTTCTGAAACGTTTAACTGAAACACCCTGTATATATGATTAGTATGTATATGGGTCTGCAAACTTTTTTAAAGGGGTCCATAAATCTCGATACTTTGGGAACCACTGGGTTAGATGAACAAAATCAAGAAAAGACTCCTCAATTTTTAATCATGTAGGTTTATTTCCAATATCGCTGTTTAAAATTTTGACGTATTGACAGATAATGCTCAGCTGATGTTTTTTTGAAATGTCTTGAGTTGTGTCTAATATGACAGAAAAGAAAGGAGAGGCTTTTATTTGCATTATTAATTGTTTTTTCAAATACAAATTCAAACATTCTGTCAACTCATTTTGTATTTTATAACTTAGATATTTTGATGTGCCAAGACACAAATTTAACACGTCTCATAGTGTCATCATATTTGGCTAAAAATTTTCAACCAGACAAAATGTTTCCATTATATGTATCTTTTAAACTCTCTCGATGACCTCTAAATCCGATTGAATTTTTTGATAATTTTAGAGTTATTTTGATAAGCCTCTCCAAAACTTTACGTGAAAAATTACGTTCTTGTAAATTCTCTTCTACATTTTTATCCAAACATCTGTTTGCCATCCCTAATTTGCTTCTACAGGGATGGGATACACTTAAATAGAAAGGGTGCAAGAATATTTGCTGATGCTATCGAGGCAGTGTTAGGTGGGTCGGAAAACTGCTAGCTTGGGGGGAGACAAAGACCAATAGATTGACAGTAGCCACTGGCAGAGGTGAAAGAGATTCTTGCACTGCATTCTATTAGAATGAGCAGAAGCCTGAAAAACAAGATGCATGGTATTTCAGAGACTGCTGGGAGCCATTGCGGTACAAGTAAACACATGGGTTGTGTTAGGGTAGCTAAGAATAGAAACAGGTGTAGGTATACTTGCGTGCTAGGAGTTTAGTAAATAAATTTGATGAATTTCAGGTATTGCTCAAAACATCAAAGGCAGATATTGTTGGGATATCAGAGACGTGGTGTCACACAGATATAAGGGATGCAGAACTGCAATTTGGGGAGTACAACGTCTATAGAAAGGATAGACAGGATAGGAAGGGGGGAGGGGTTATGCTATTAGTTAAGAAACACATAAAAACCAAGGAAGTGAAGCCAGTCGACATCGCTGGACAGTGCAGTGTTGAGTCAGTTTGGTGTGACATAAGCATTGGGAGATCAAAATTGAGAGTAGGAGTGTGCTATAGGCCTAATGACTCTGATGAGTATAATAAGGAACTGTACAGGGAAATAGAGTGGGCCAGTAAATCAGAGAGTCTTATAATGGGAGATTTTAATTTCCCAGATATTGACTCGAATTTGGGGGCTGGTTACTCACACACTAGCAGTGCTTTTGTGCATTTATTGGATAATTGTTTTCTACATCAGCATGTTCGGGAGGCAACTAGAGAGATTAATACTCTTGATTTGATTATCAGCAGTGATTCTTCATGCATTAAGAATCTGCAGATAAATGAACCACTAGGTGGCAGTGATCACAGTGTGCTGAAGTGGGATTTACTCAAAGAGGTAACTATCATTAGGGGTAAAGGGAAGGGTTATTGCGTCCGTAAAGGCGACTACGATGGACTGAGACAGTATTTAAATTCTATACAGTGGGACCAACTGATGATATTAGCAACAGCAAATTCAAAATGGGAAGCATTCAAAGAACTTATCTTGGAAGCTACTAGGCTTTACATACCAACTAAGAAATATTGTTCAAGGTTTAGGCCAAAATGGATGTCAGATGAACTAATGAGGCATATGGCAGAGAAGAAAAATGCATGGGATACTTACAAATTAACACATGACACAGAAGCCTATGATAGATACAAGTTGATATGCAACCAAGTTACAAAGGAGGTTAGGCAGGCGAAGGCAGATTACGAGAAATCCTTGGCAAGGGATGCAAAGAAAAACAGCAAAGAGTTCTTTACTTATGTAAACTCTAGAAGGAAGGGGATGAATCAGATTGGTCCACTTGATATTGATGGGTCAACTGTTGATGATCCTGCTCAGGTAGCTAACAAACTAAATGAATATTTTGCATCGACATTCACACATGAGGAGTTATTCAGCAAGGGGAATGCCAGAGGTGTATTCAACTCTAGCAGTAAGCTACAGAATCTTGAAATAACTGGGAGTAAAGTGGAGGAGAAACTGTTGAAGATAAACACAAGAAAAGCACCCGTTGTGGATGGGATCTATCCAGTTATATTAAAGGAGGCAGCAAAGGAAGTAAGCAAACCCTTAGCCATAATTATGAGAACTTCCTTGGACTCAGGGGAGGTACCCATAGACTGGAAATGTGCAAATGTGACCCCAATTCACAAAGGAGGATCAAAAGTCTGACACAAGTAATTATAGACCTGTGAGCTTAACTTCTGTTCCAGGAAAATTAATGGAGGCACTGGTTAAAGAAGCACTGCAGGATCATTTAAACAAGACTTCAGTTATAGCTCAGACACAGCATGGTTTTGTTAAGGGGAAGTCTTGCCTGACCAACTTGATTGGATACTATGATGCAGTCACAAAAGAACTGGATGCAGGGAATAACTTTGATATTATATACTTGGATCTTAGAAAGGCTTTTGATACTGTTGCACATGGAAGACTGCTACACAAATTGGAGCAGTGTGACATTGGAGGCAAATTGCTGCTATGGATAAAGGGGTGGTTGAGGGGGAGAAGACAGAGAGTGGTAATCAATGGACACTGCTCATCGTGGAGTAATGTTATTAGTGGAGTCCCTCAGGGCTCAGTGTTGGGTCCATTATTGTTTTCTGTATTTATAAATGATATTGATGATGGTATATCAAGCTTAATGTCCAAGTTTGCAGACGATACAAAGGTTGGCAGGGTTGTCAAGGACACTACTGACACTATGCTGCTGCAACAGGATCTGGAAAGGTTGAGCAGATGGGCTGAGAGGTGGCAAATGAAGTTTAACACTGACAAATGTAAAGTACTACACATGGGAAACAGCAACCCCAGAGCAACGTATCAACTCTGTGGTACTACACTGACAGTGGTAGAGAATGAAAGGGACCTGGGGGTGGTTGTGCAGGCAGATATGAAATTCTCTGAGCAGGGCAGACGGGCTGCAAGAGTAGCTCATGGAGTATTGTCAATGATATACAAGAATTTTTCCAGCAGGGATAAGGAGGTGATTATTCCATTGTATAAGGCAATGGTCAGGCCACACCTAGAGTACTGTATACAGGTCTGGAGGCTTCATTTCAAGAAGGATGTAGAGCTGCTGGAATGAGTACAGAGAAGGGCAACAAGATTAGTGAATGGAACAAAGGGGTGCTCTTATGAAGAAAGGCTTAAGTTTTGCAGATTACAGTGTCTGGAGACTAGGCACCAGCGAGGTGATCTGATAGAGGTGTATAAAGCCTTGAATGGTTTAAGCATGCTCAATGCTAATGGGATTCTTCCTCTAGCTCAGAAAAATCACCTGAGGGGGCATAAATTCAAATTGAGGAAGGACAGATGTAGGATAGACGTGCGGAAATTTGCCTTTAGCCAGCGGGTGGTTGGTTGGTGGAACAGACTTCCATCCCTTGTGGTGGAGGTTGATAGCCTAAATAAGTTTAAGGCTCAGCTGGACAGGTATTTTGAACGAACAGATGGGTGAAGTGGAAGTGGGTTTTTTTTTTTTTTTGGCTGATGCTGCATAAGCTTGCTTTCTTGCATCAAATGCCTCTACTAATGCTAATGCTAATTCCTCGACAAACAATTTGACATTTTGTTCTTTGCAATTTGAAGTCCGTACATTCCCTGCTTTCTGAAAAACGTAATTTGCAAATGTCTCTCAAATGATCAACTACCCTTGATGCACAATGCACAGCTATGAAAAATGCTATGCTGCTTTCTGCCTTTACAACTTTTGTCTCCCCAATTTCATTGAATGCCAATACGCTATGATGCTTAAATCTAATGGGCTCTTTAACTTTCTTGTGCTTTGTTTTATGATGCTCTTCATATCACTTAATTTGGTTGTCAGCATGCATTTTCAATATTTGCAAAAACACTTTAAATAATCACCATGTAATTTGCAGGAGCCAGTTCTTATATTTAGTGTTCATTGATCACGAAAGTGTTGAATCTATTTTTCACTCATTTTCACAAAGAGGCAAAATTGCACACTATGGTTTAATATAAAATTCACCAGCAAAAAAAAAAAAAAAAAAATAATACTTACCTACTCAAAGTAATTGAATCATGACAAACAAAAAAGGACAAATTTTCATTAACACATGTTACACTTATTCAGAACAGAAACGATGCAGAAATCAATGATTTAAGTTACTGCATCTATGTTTTGGGAAGGATACTCCATAATTCAAAAAGTGAACCCATAAAGCAATCCGCTATATTAGGAACGTTAGACTGCAGAAAGTCGAATTTCAAAGGAAGGAACTTTAAGAGTTCTGAGTGACTGGTAGAAATTCATATTATATCTTTCTCTGATCTGTAAATGATCCAGCAACAAATTTTCAATAAAAAAATTATTGACATCAGAATAATAAAATTACAAATCAGTTTGTCAAACTGTAACAAAATGCAAAGAATAGTAAATAAAATAAAATAAATCTACAGCAATGTGTGAGTAACATATATTAGTATCACAAACTATACAATGTTTGACAATTGCCGACGTCATGGACCATTCAAAATTTGTGAGTGATCCATCATGTAAACTTATGAAAACTGGAATAATAAATTCACTTACATGGAATAATAAAAGCACTTATTACAGAATCACTACAAAGTTAGCGTTGGATTGTGCACATAAAGCAAATCAACATATTTCTCTATTCAGAGGTGCACATTCATTGTTCACTGAGCGCAAAATAAAAAAAAAAAAAAAAAACTAACGGACTGGAAAAATAACTTTTTGAAATTCATATTATAATGTTTTCCTGATCCATAAATGATCCAGCAAAAAATTTACAATAAAAAGAAAAAATTACTGACACCAGAGTAATAAAATTTTAAATCGTTCTATTAAATTGTAACAAAATGCAAAGAATAGTAAAAAATAAAATAAAAAAATAAATCTACAGCAATGAGTAATATATAGTATCAAAACTGGACAATGTTGGACGCTCGCCGACGTCATGAATCATTCATAATTTGTGAATGGTCCATCATATAAACTAACAAAATTGGAATAATTAATTTACTTACATCTTCAGCTTTTCTATTACAAGTTAGAAAATAATGATGGTAATGGGTAAATCTTTTTCATGCTCTGAGAAACTTGAAAATGTAGAATCACTGAATATTACATGATGTTTGATAACAGCTGCAGAACTTTACTTTCTCTGCCAATAAAACAAATGGAAATCTCTGTGTGATTGGAAAATCTTCAAGTAACTTTGCAGCAAATTTTCCCACCACAAACGAAAACAGAACAGATCCATATAAAAGGATTTTAAAATGTAATAGTCATAGCCAGCGACAAAGTCCAAGTCCTGTTGGCTGTACAGAAACAAAGCAGTAGACAAGGGTAGACTGTAGTTGTGAAAATGGCAAATGAACCTCGAAACCATAAATTTAATGAAACTACATGCTTTGGAGGGACTGAAGTAGAGTCTGCTTTACTCTGCCTGGTCATTGTTTATTCCGCTCTCTGAACACCGTGGAATAAATGTTAATTACAGGAAGGGTTCCTCCCAATTCTCTAGTCAGTTTTAAAATGTCAAATGCGAGGATCAAAGGATCCACAATTTAGATGTGTTTCTAGTTAGCATAGTAATAACTCATCCTAGTCCTTTTAGTTTTTCATTTCAGATAAATAAAAAAAGGCTATCTCTAGCATGAAAGACACTATAGCCTTTTGCCAGCCTTTTAGTTGATTGGTGGAACAGACTTCCATCTTTTGTTGTGGAAGCTGATAGCCTAAATAAATTGAAGGCTGAGCTGGAGAGGCATTTGGAACGAATGGAGGGGTGAAATGGGTGGTTTTTTTTTTTTGGCTGATGCTGTATAAGCTTGCTTTCTTGCATCATATTCCTCTACTAATGCTAAAGCGACAACACTAGCCATAGATAGACTTATGTGACAAATTTGTGTATTGTGAAATAAAACATATTGCCCTCTGACAACAGAGTATGCATACACACAAAAAATGTAAAATAAATTCCCAACACTAGAATACAATCAGACTGATATATATTTATATTTGACACTGGTTTTGCTGAATATTTCACGGCGATCTATTTACTAATATTTCTATAAGCATGGCATCAGTCTAAACAATACTCGGGCAGCCAGTCATTAAGTTGATAGAATGTTTTTTGTTTAATTTTAAAAAAATTGCTCATTTATGAATGAAATTCATTAATTATCTTGAGAAATGAATCTGTTCTCCAAATTTCATGGGCACATTTGAAGCTTGGGCCCACAGTGCAGCTGCATTGGCATAGCTACACTACTGGTTGGTGCACTACACAGTGGAGCCATGCTATCATTAGCACTCCTTTCCAAATTTAGTGATTGAATTTGAACTTCTGACGTTATTTACATTTAAACTATATTTGAATTTTGAATAACATATGGTATGTACAGTGTTCCTTAGGGTAAACAATAAAATATTCATTAAACGGTTATTTGTTTTATTTTGTTAAATTGTAAATATTTGAAACGTAAAATGAATGGGTCCTGAAGGATCCATTCATTTTAAGGTCACCAGTTCACATTTTTAATGATAGGTCCAGCATCTGATTGTTAAAAAAATAATTAATAGGGAAAAAAAGGTGACACGGAATATTTCCAAAATTATTTTATTAATTGACAAAGGTCCACAAAAGCTTTAATACTTTAAATTGTTATTAAAAAATAAAAATACTTATCAAAATTGCATTATTTTATCTACTAAATTTTTTAAAATCATTTAAAATTCTATGCTCCCTCGATTAGGGGCCCTGGTGCAGCGCATCCAGTGCACCCCATTTGCATGGCCCTGCAGGCAGATTGAAGTTTTTTGAACAGTGTAAACAGGCAACTAGGAAAGCCCATTGTGTCCTGTTGATGATTTATTGAACGTTATCCTGTAGAGATAGGGAGGTCATAATCCCACCGTATAAGGCAATTGTGAGACCACATTTGGAATACTGTGTTCAAGTATGGAGACCTCATCTGAAAAAAGACACTGAGCTTCTTGAAAGGGTCCAAAGATGGGCAACTCGAATGGTGAGATTGGCAGAAGGATGATCGCTTGATGAAAGATTGATTGTGTGGGCTACAGAGCTTGGTAACCAGGCACCTCAGTGGTGACATGATTGAGGTTTACAAGACTCTGAGAGGGATTAGTAAAATGAATGAAGGTGGAATTCTCACTGTTATAAAAAATTCCAGAACTAGTGGCCATAAATTCAAATTACAGGGGTTGAGGTTTAGATTAGATTGAGGAAGTTTTCTTTTATCCAGTAAATCATTGATTGCTGGAACAAGTTGCCCTTTCAGGTAGTTGAGGCTGATAGTTTGAATAAATTCAAAGGTGAGCTGGATACTTACCCGTGTGTGGAGGGAAGCATATAATTTGTTTCTTATCTACTTGGTTGTGGTTTTTTTTTTTTGGCCAGTGCAGCATAAGCCTGTGGTTTCCTTGCACTATATGGCAAGTACTGTTACTGTAATGCTGAAAATTCAAAATGGACTGATAAGATTAGGAATAAAGAAATTTGGAGGAGAATGGGAAGTGACTACAGTTTATTGAAAGAATTGATGAAAAGGAAGTGGATGTATGCTGGACATATCATGAGACATCTGAAAACAAACTAGTTACTGCAGTGGAGGGAGGGAGGGAGGGAGGGAGGGAGGGAGGGAGAGAGAGAGAGAGAGAGAGAGAGAGAGAGAGAGAGAGAGAGAGAGAGAGAGAGAGAGAGAGAGAGAGAGAGAGAGAGAGAAATGACAAGGGAGCCAAGAAGAGAAGAGAATGGCCAGGATAACTTAAAGGAATGATTCAATAGGAAGAAATTTCTTTGATCTGAAGAGACAGAAAGCTTTGGAGAATCATGACTGTGAACCTTCGACACCGAGACCTCGCCTGATGATGATGATGATTACTGCATATGATTTTCCATTAGGAAATCATTGTGCTCCTACTAAAAACACCAACGCCAAGTACATGGTGCTAAGGCTTGGAGTTATTTATAATAGATTCACCTCTTCAGATGAGTCCACTATAAATGTAATTTCTAGTATTGCTGATATCTTAAAATTTTATGCTATACAACTTAAAAAGCTTAGGCTGAACTATATTATGTTGTGATAATAGCATTTGCATATGAGTTCAACATAAGACCAGGCCTTAGCACCAAGTATTCAGCCTTGGTCTCAAGTGGCAGCAGAATGATTCCTGTGATTTAAAATAAAACCCAGTAAAGCATATGAGTATATTTGATTTCAACTTCTGCATTGAAACATCCTCTTGCAATCCTATAGTATCGCTTTTTAGGGCATACACAGCCAGTTCTAAGGTTTAAAGGCACACATAATGGTTGTTGTTTGTTTAAATGGAAGTTTTTCTTCCTTACACTGTGTGACTCTTTGATTATAGATAGCTGTTAATAGAGACCACCATCTAGCTGATGAGAAGCCAGTTTCTTCAAAACAGCTGTCGTGGCATTTTCTCAGATTTTTAAAGCAGATTCATCTGTTCAGATGATGCTATACAATTTTAGATGATATTAGCAACTTAAGCAGAAACTGTAGATAACAGTATTTATGTCTAACTAAATATAAGCTCAAGAGCCTTACTGCCAGGAACTTATCATCTGCCTTCAGTCAAAGCAGAATGAACCCATAATTGAAAAGTGAACATAGTAAATTGTACAAATTTATTTAAGTTCTTTGCATTGGGATATCCCTTTGCAATTCTATAGTATTGAAACAGCCTTGTTTAATGTGTCTAAAAATGTCTCATTCCATATTTAGTTATCTTGGTAATATCAGATATACCATACTCTCTGGATACCTTGATAATATCAGATTTCCCTCCCGCTGTTGCCGTACTTTGTACACCAGCAGTAAGTGAGAGATATGATTTTTTAATCTGCTTAATTGTTTAAAAAAATTTAAATAATTTAAAAATAAGATAGAACAAATAACACATCACTGCCATAGAGATGATTGTTGGTGAATGTTATTTTTGATGGTCTGTTGCATTGCTGCAATTAAAAAAAAAAAATATATATATATATACAAACAGTGGAACTTCTCTATTACGAACTTCTATTTAATGAATTTCTCTATATTATGAATTTTTTTGCAG
Organism: Mastigoproctus giganteus; assembly: GCF_048544385.1. Taxonomy (NCBI): domain Eukaryota; kingdom Metazoa; phylum Arthropoda; class Arachnida; order Uropygi; family Thelyphonidae; genus Mastigoproctus; species Mastigoproctus giganteus. The sequence goes on from NC_143575.1 coordinate 144,982,943, forward strand.
AAAATTGCACCTTGAAACGAAATTACATGTAAAATTAACCCCATATAGTGAAGTGTTAGTCTCTCTATAACGAATTTTTAAAAAAATTAGTAAAAGCATTTTTGAAGATTTTCAAGCATTTACTGCTAAACAGCCGCTCAAATATATGGCGCCCTTCCCTCCGAATTGTGCATTAGCATCTGGAATTAATCATCCTTTTAGTGAATACTTGTGGCCATTGACGCCCGTAGGACGGTCTTTGTTTCATTTTTGTTACAGTTATAAAACCAAATGGGTTTCTTAAAAGTGGTCATAAACTTTACAATAAATAGGGTAGATTTGTAAATTGATGTTGGCTCAGGGGGAAAACGAAATTCGCTGCGGTAAACGTTTAGCGTGCTGTGACGGCAATACATAGAATGCTACCATAGTCGGATTTTATTAACGCCTACTGAGTGGCATTTGCTTCGCACCTCAACCGTACCATGTGACCTTCCTGTCAATCATTATATGATATGTCCATTCTCATCTAACTGGACTTCCAGTAGATAGTTTCATGATTTTTTTTTTTTTTTTTTTTTTAAATTTCGTTCTTTTAGAACAGCTTGTCATCAATCACATAGGCTATATGCTCTTGTATTTTTTATTTATTTTTTCTGAAAAGTAACATACAGAATACATTAACCATAAATTTTCTTTTGTGTATATATGAATGAAAGCAGAATAAAAGAAATTCACAAAGTCGTGTATTTCTTCAAAGTGATTGCTAGGAGGGGTCACGTGATACTGTTGAATTGGCAAGTGAACATCATTGAGTAGATGGTACTAACAATTCACTATACGGCCAGCGCACGAAGTTTGCGGTATGTGTATCGGCAAGAGCTGCAGTTGAGTAATTTTTACAATTGCGGAAACAATGTCGAAGAGAAAGTGTTTAAGTATTAATGATAAAGTAAAGCTTCTTCATGATATTGACCAGGGTTTTAAGAAAAAAGATGTTGCGGAGAAATATGGCATACCTGCAAGCAGCTTATCACAATTTTAAAAAATCGAGAATCAATTTTAAATGCCATTGAAGGAGAAGCAGACAAGAAGCTAATTAAGTTGTGTATATACGAAGATGTTGATAAAGCTGTTCTAAAATGGGTGCAAATGATACGTGAAAAGAATATCCCAATATCGAGCCTAATAATTAAGCAACAAGCTCTGAAATTTGCACAGTCCCTTGGACATAAAGAATTTAATGTGAGCACTGAGTGGCTAGATAAATTTAAGAAGTGCCACAGAATTGTGGAAAAGGTTATTTGTGGAGAAAGTGTTAATGTAAGCGAAGAAGATTGCAACAGTTGGAGGAACAATACCAGAAGATTTTGGAAGAATATGAGTGTAAGGATGTTTCTAATGCTGACGAAATGGGTTTATTCTTTAAATGTTTACCGAATACAACACTTGCTTTTAAGGATGATAAATGTTTTGGCAGAAAACAAAGCAAAGAAAGAATCACTGTGCTAGTTGGGGCAAATATGACAGGAAGTGAAAAATTAAGACTTTTAGTCATCGGAAAATCAAAAAACCCAAGATGTTTTAGAGGCACAAAATCTTTGGAAGTTGTCTACACCTTTTAATAAAAAAGCAAGAATGACAAGTGATATTTCTGAAGAATGGATATTAAAACTAGACAAGCATATAGCAAAAGAAAAAAGAAAAATCTTGTTGGTAACTGACAACTGTCCGGCACATCCTGCCAGTATTTCTGCTAAACTTAAAAGTGTGAAGTTGTTGTTTTTACCATCAAACGTAACGTCAAAACTCCAGCCAATAGACCAAGGCATTATTAAAAATTTTAAATTTCATTATCGAAAGAGAATAATAATGAAGATTGTCAATGTGTTATCAGAAAATAGAAACTTGGAGGTTACAATTAACCTTAGAGATTACATCTCCGAACTGGCAAAAGTTTGAACAAACGATGTCACTGAATACACTATTCAAAATTGTTTTTTGAAAGCGGGATATGCATTGAATACAGAAGTCGAACAACAACTGGACGAACAAGATGAATTGCCCCTTTCACAACTGAGAAACTTTTGGACATTATTAGAATCGTCCGGAAATATCGAAAATGAAATAACACTGGATAGTTATGTTTATGTAGATCAAGATCTGACTACAACAGAACATCCAAATGAAGATGAAATACTGCTGAACAGTGTTAGACGCAACCATGATCACGAAGAAATTGACAATGACGCTGAAGACGCATCAGAACAACCCATAGAAAAGCCAACTCGCGAAGAAATTATTAATGCTTTTAAAATGTTTGTATGGGTCTACAGTTTTGTGAAAATGTTCCTGATAATGTTTTTAATGCTCTGAACAAATGTGAGGTTTTCTTTGAGAATCGGACATTTTTTAATTGTACTGTGCAAATGAAAATTACAGATTTTTTTTTTAATTTGTGATACTTACCGGTGAAAATTGTGTAAACATAATTTAAATAAGTGTTTTTGAAATAAAATACATTAAAAATAAATGTAGATTTATTTTCATTTTCTAATTAAATAACAATTTTTAATAAAAAAAAGATATTCTCTATATAATGAAATTTCTCTATAATGAATTTTTTCGCTGGATTTATCGATTGCATTATAGGGAAGTTCGACTGTATATATATATACACACACAGGGTGTCTCAAAAATACACGCCATAACTTCAGGAATGAGTTCCTCATGTGTAGACAATAAAAATATTTTATATCAACATAGTTCCGGAAATGCTTGGTTCCCGAGTTATTAACCGGAATGTCTTATCTCCCGCAGGTGATTTCCTTCATCACAAGGTACTGACAGAATCTGGTGGTTTTCCATTCCGGCCATGTACTCAAATCAGGAACAAGCGGATATGCACTTTATGTACGGTTTGGCAGACGGCAGTGCTCTGGAGGCTTGTCGTTTGTACCACGAAAGTTTCCCAGAACAAAGATGTCCAGACAGGAAAACATTTGAAGGTATCCATCGCTGCCTTTGTGAACATGGGACCTTTACACCTTGTGCTGCCGACAGAGGACCAACAGCTACGACTCCTGAAGTAGAGGAGGAGATTTTGGATGTTGTGCATGCCCCTCCTGGAATCAGCACATGCAGAATAGCAATGCAACTGGCTGTTCAACGTTCGACTATTTGGAGAGTGTTGCAAGAACACCAACTGTATCCTTACCATCTGCAATGGGTACCGGCCTTGTCACCAGCAGATTACCCTGCGCGAGAAATGTTCTGCCTGTGGTTCTTGCAGCAGTGTGGTACAACTCCTCACTTTCCTGCCTTAGTGATATTCACAGATGAAGCACAGGTTCACATGAGACAGAATCCAAAACTTTCACAATCAGCATGTATGGACTGAGGAAAACCCACATGCAATTCTTCCATTACCAACGGCAGTTCAGCCTCAACATCTGGGCGGGTGTTTTTGGTGATAAGTTATTTGGGCCCCCATGTACTTCCAAACAAACTCACAGGGCAGGCATACAGAAACCTCCTGGAAAACAACATGCCTGATTTCTTGGACGACACGCCTCTGATCATTCATCAACAAGCACACTTCATGCATGATGGCGCTCCCACACATTTCAGCCACCTAGCCCGCAATTACCTGAATCGAAGGTTTCCTAGTCAGTGGACAGATAGAGGTGGACCAACTGCTTGGCCTCCACTTTCACTGATTTAAGCCCACTATGTTTCTTCTTGTGGGGCCATTTAAAGTCATTGGTGTATTCGACTCTGGTAGCTGATGTGGAAACTCTCTGCAGTTGAATTGTGGCAGGTTGTGAGACAATACGAAACATGCCAGGAATTTGGCATCGTCTTCGCGAGTCCATGAGACATCGATGTGAAGCCTATATTCAGGCAGAAGGTGAACATTTTGAACAATTACTATAAGGTGATGTGAACAGTTAAATGTCATAGACAGATCTTCAAAACTTGTTAACCAAGCATTTCAGGAACTATGTTGATATAAAATATTTGTATTGTCTACATATGAGGAATTCATTCCTCAAGTTATGCCGTGTATTTTTGAGACACCCTGTATATATATGTGTGTGTTTCCCAACCTTTTTCGAGTCGTGACCCCCTTTTATAATAGCCAAGTAACCTGCGGCCCCTGCCACATTTGCATAAAAAGGCATTTTTAATAGGGTAAAGAAACCACATTAAAAATAGATTTTTCAGAATATAATTCTAACCTAATATTTAATGCGATGATTTTACTTGCATCTGGATAACGACCTTCAAAATTCGCGGCTGAGTGTTTGTTAAAGCCAATTTCATGTCATTCTCAACATTCAGTCTGTTTCTTGCCTTTGTTTTGATATGAAGAAGCATTGAAAATCCACTCTCGCAGAGATATGTAAAGGCAAATGGAAGTAAATCTCGAAAGGCAAGCATGGTGACATTTGGATATGACTTATACATAACACACCAGAACTGAGTCAGCATTTTTTTATAAAACAAATTACGTGCCAAGGAATCATTCCACAGATCAAAGAATTCATCCTGTACTTCATCGGGAATGCTGGCTACATTTAGGGAAGCAGAGAATGCAGCTTCTTCTGTAAGCTCAGGGAAGTACTGCTGAAATTCTTTTCAAGGGATTTAAGGTGCCCAGTAATCTCTTCTTTCAGATTCTCATCCAGTTCACCTTCAGATTCCTCTACTGCACTGCAGAGTTTTTCAAACATGGCAATGTTTCCAAGATTTACTTTCTGATGCCAGTTTTGCAGCTTGGATACAAATGCCTGAAGATTGTCTTGAAATTGGATAATGTGTGTTTGTTTCCTTTCACTGAAATTTCAGGTTCAGCTTATTTAGCTGGTCTAAAATGTCTGCTAAGTAGGCAACTCTTTTCTTCCAAGCTTCATTAAAGTAAGCCACAAGGTCATGTTTCCCTTGCACTTCGAGAAACAACTTGATTTCATCTTTCAACTCAAAGACACGATTGACAACATTTCCTTTTGACAACTAGCATACAGCAGTGTAGAAAAGAAGAATCTCATGATCAGAATTCATGTCTTTACAGAGTTCTTTAAACAGACAGGTGTTGAAGGCTCCAGATTTGATGTAATTCACAATTTTGATTAGAGAATCAAGTACCTCTTGCAGAGGAGCTGGAAGAGAGTCTTACTGGCAAGAGCGTATTGGTGAATCATGCAGTGAATGCCCTTTGCTTGGGGAGCCAGTTCTTTCACTTTTGTCTGAAAGCCCGACTTTGATCCTAGCATAGCTGGTGCTCCATCTGTACAAATCCCACAGATATTTTTCCACTGTAGTGCTTCAGTTTCAAAAAAGGTATTTATCTTCTCCATAATATCTTTACCTTTTGTAGTAGTTTCAAGTGCAGTACAAAACAGGAACTCTTCTTTGATGTTATCTGAATGAATATATTTCATGAAGACAAGCAACTGAGAACATGAACTTACGTCCGTTGATTCATCAACTTTTGAAAAGAAAACAATAGAGAAACTTTGATTTCATTCAAAACCTGCTCTTTCACGTCTATGGACATATCTGAAACGTACCTCTAAATAGTGTTATTGGACAGAGATATTTGTCGCATCTTTATCTTGCTGGCTTCACCATCTTCAACATGCAGGGTTTAATGACCGTTTCTCCAATCGTGTAAAGTTTTTTTTGTTTGGCAATTTCCAATGCGATTTCATATGATGTTTGCACTGCTGTGCTCTGTTGCCGAAACCTTCCTGTAGGATCAAGTCTCTGATGTCTGAGACCAGTTTCATGGCGTCAGAAGAACTCCAAATCCTTTTTAGTGTGTTCTGAATGCATAGTGATTTCTTGCTTGCACTGACCAAATGAAAAGAATTTAATTAGTAAGTGAGAGAGTAAACACAGTAATGCATATAAAACTGACATAAGGCACAGATGGTTAGGAGATAACATATATTAAATTTAGAAAATATAGTTAATATATTTATCTCCTAAATATCTGTGTTTTGTGAGTTTCATGGCGTTGGAAGAACTCCAAATCCTTTTTAGTATGTTCTGAATGCATAGTGATTTCTTGCTTGCACTGTCCAAATGAAAAGAATTTAATTAGTAAATGAGAGAGTAAACACAGTAACGCATAAAAAACTGACACAAGACAGATGGTTAGGGGATAACCTATATGAAATTTAGAAAATACATTAATATATGTTATCTCCTAAATATCTGTGCCTTGTGTCAGTTTTTTATGTGTTACTGTGTTTACTCTTGAACTTACTAATTAAATTCTTTTCACTTGGTCAGTGCAAGCAAGAAATCACTATGCATCCAAATGCCGACCTCACAGGGTTCTTCAATCATGTTCTGAAGGCTTTGTCTCTAAGTGATATTTGCGTTTTGAAAGTTTCATAGATTTAGCACTGAGAACAACATTGCACAGAACACATTTATTTTTTGTTTTTATCATTGTTTTGTTCGAATTTTTTTTTTTTTTTTTTTTTGGCTGGTGCAGCATAAGCCATAGGTTTTCTTGCACCATGCGGCCGTTACTAATACTAATACAATGTGGCTTCTCTATGCCATTGCTGATCATGGTGGTATAGCCAAATTTTAGATAATCTTCTGAATATTTACGTTTTTTCTTCATGAGTACGGATTTAGCACGGACTGATGATGACTTACTGACGCTCTTTAGATTTTAGAAAGTGCAAGCAGTAGCTAAACCTGTGCTCGACAGCTGTGGCTGGTTTCTATCGTGGAATCAACTAAAGGTGGTTGACTATTGGCAAACTAAGTTCGCGCCAGTTTGCATTAGATGGCCCATCGCGGACATTATTGAATTATATCATTGCAAACATGGCGGCATCAGCAAAACATATGGGGTGATCTTCAACTGCGTTAAGAGAGTAACTCACCTTTATTCAACGATCTGTATTCAACAGTCTGTTATTCACACATCGAGACACCGATTAAAAATGAATTTTGATATTGAATTTTGCATCATAGTGAATATTTTTTTCAATTTACTATTTGTAACATAGAATTTTATTTTAATGATAACACTGCATTTGTATATTTTATTTTTAGGGAGTGAATCAAGGTCCACTGTGGCAGAAATTTGAAAAAATATTAAAGGCCTGCCATAGCAAATAATTAAAATAATATAAAATGTTTAATTTGTATGAATACGGCAGGCTTTTAATATTTTTTAAGTATCCGCTGCGGTGGACCTTAAGTCGCTTCCTATCATTTATCAAAAATCAGTGTTACAACCACTAGTAAAATATTGCAGTGTAGCCATATGCCATATTGAAATAAATAAATGTTGAAAAACTTCGTGGTGAAATTTCCTAAAAAAATAATTGCAACTAAAACTAACCGTGGCAACCCCCTTGGTGGGGTCGCAACCCACAGGTTGGGAACCCGGGATATATATATATATATATATTATTCATAATGCTAAAAGTATTAGATAGCATTGTGAAGTTTTTGTATCCTTTATTATATTCTAGTAGGAACTATCTGAGACTCTAAGAATATGGTAATATTCTTCTTGAGACGAAGAATATAGCAAATATAAATTGTAATATTTTAAATTCATAAGAAACAGATTCAAATAACAAAGAAATTTATAAAAATATATAAATTTTTTATACATTTATATTAATTATGCCTCTTACATAATATCCCCCTTTTTTTTTTTTACATCCAATTTGGCTTTAGCATAAATTTACTTCTAATTCATGATTTTATTTTAGTGTTGACTTTAGTTTTGAACTCACTTTTTTTTAGTATATATTTTGTGTTGAAACAGATACATGATATTCTTATATTTTCTTAGTCTTGATCAGAGGTCCCCAAACATTTAGAGAATCAGGCCACAAATGAATTTTTGGAATGTTTGGTGGACCAGAGAAAATTCCTGATTACTGAAAGCTACATTCTCTGCATAACTTTAATGTTATGCAGAGAATCGTAATATTTTAAATAACTTTAATATTATGCAGAGAAACAATTTTTATATCCACCTATATCTACAGATTCAAAAATAAATCGATAGATATGTAATATAAAATTTTAATTATTATTTCTTATTGTACTAATTGTACATAAAAATAGTCGGTAGCACAACAAAATTATAGTTAGTAATACAACAGAATTATAATTAATGTGATGAATGTGGTTGTACAGTGTAACTAATTTCGTAATATTGGGTTTTAAAGTACTAGTTCCAATTCGTAAAAAGTCATGTAAATGTAGGTCAGTTAGATGTGATCGTATTTTTGATTTTACATATTTCATTTTTGAAAAGGTCTGCTCACATATACATATACTTGATGTAACCTTTTGTGCAAAATTTTTAATTTTTGGATAATCCGACTCAGATAATATTGAATAAAATGAATTAGATTTTCATTTTTAAATATTGTCTTCAGTGCATCATTAGATGGAAGATCTACCAACTGTCATTGTAAATTTCCAACAGTAGATGGAAGATCTACCAACTCTCATTGTAAATTTCCAACGGTAGATGGAAGATCTACCAACTCTCATTGTACATCAAATGGATTTTGAAAACGTTCAAACATCTTTGAATTATTTTTAAAATCAGAAAATCTATCCCCAAAATTTTCCTGTAACAAACTATTTTGAACAAAATTTTCAGTGGAAAAATTACAACTAGGCATATTTTTAGATAAATTATTGCAACATGGAAAATGTGAAAAATTATTCCAAAGTAGTTGACTTTTAAATAATTCCAGTTTTGTTTTAAATGCTTTAATATTATAATAGAATTCATTGACAGGTTTGTCTCATCCTTTTTGTTTCATATTAAGAAAATTCAGGTGTTCACATATATCTGTTAAAAAGGCAAGGTTCCACAACCATTCGAGATCTAACAGTTCTGGAACAGGTTTCAATTTTTTGTTCATACATAGACCTATTTCAATCCTAAGTTCAAAATATCGCTTCAACACGTTACTGCAACTCAACTATTGTACTTCAGTGTGGTACAACAAATCACCGTATTCAGCCTCAATAGTTTCAAGAAAATTTTTGAATTGCTGATGATTCAGACCAGTCTTGCGAATAAAATTTACTGTTGATATTACAGTTGACATGACTGAATACATGCCCAAAAATTTTCTGCACAAAGACTTCTGGTGAATTATACAATGAAATTGCATTGGTTTTCTAATATTTTTACTCTCAAGATATTTATTAAGCTGACCCATGAATGCAATTTTAGTACCAACCATATTTTTTGCACCATCCGTCATGCCGACCGGGCTAGCCGAGTGGGTAAAGTACCTGCCCGGCAACCCAAAGGTCGCGGGTTCGATTCCCGCCTCGGGCTTGGATCAGAGTACTGCAAAAACCTTGGGAGGTGCAATATGGCCACAGAAGCCGATGCGCCAACAACTACCAAATCAAAAAAAAACCATCCGTCATAACCACTGCTAGCAAATCCCAATTCAATTTGGGGCTGTCAAATTGCTTCTCACACACTCAAAAATATATTTTCAGCTGTTGTTGTATCTTTCAAGCTTTTTAATGCAACTAACTCTTCAGTTACTGCAAAATTTTGATTTACACCTTAGATATAAATAAGTAATTTAACTGTATGGCTTGTATCGTCACTCTCATCAGTGACAATATGAAAAATGTGTGAATTCACAAACTTTTTCTACAAGTTGATTTTGAACATCAGCTTCTAAATCTTCAGTTCTCATTACAGTTGATGAAGATAAACTTACAGACCCAAAATTCTTTACTCAGGACATACTTCTTCTGCAATTGCCAAACATTTGTTTTACAAATTCTCCATCCGCAAAGGTCCTTCCTTCTTCAGAAATGATTTGGGAGGCTTGAAAACTGATATCTGCATAACTGCTGATAAATTTTGATGAGTAAAAGTTCTAATCTTCTGTTGTTGACTTTGAAAAGTTTAGGTTAGTTCTTGGAGTTTTTTTCTGCCGCGTAGTGTTGCAGTGTAGTGATGTTTCACATTATATTCCTTGAACACTGATAAGGCTTCACTGCAAATAAGACATGTGTAAGTATCATTGAGCAGTGCAAAAAAGTAATTAATTGGCTACCACTCATTAAAGATGCGACACTCAGCATCAACTTTTCTTTTTTTCGACATCAACTTTGACATTTTTTTTTATTCCAGTGGCCTCATAAAAATCATACTCGTGAATGTTGTAGTAATTAAACACTGACGCGTCTTAAAATTTTTATGAAATATATTAACATAAAGGTTATTATTATATTCATATCACTCTTATATCATGTGAAATTAATCTTCTTCTTTGTCTTCGCCTTTTCCCACGTTATATGGGGTCGGCATTCAATGTTCCCATTTCACACTTTACATCCTCTTCTTCTCCTCTAGTTGGATTAACTTCTTAACCGGAACACATCTATTGGTTTTGGCATAGTTTTTACGACCGGATGCCCTTCCTGACGTCAACCCTCACCATTTATCCGGGCTTGGGATTTAAGCTGCCGATCTACTAAACCTGCCGCAGCCATATAAATGGAGTAGCTCTTATTGAGTGATGTCACAATTTAATAATTTTACACAATTTATGCCCTGTGAAATTAATAATATAGTTTATTAGCTTGTTTGCCTAATAAACTACATTATTATAATATAAAACTTATCCAGGTAACCCTCGTATATAACACAGTAGTTTGGTTCCTACAAAATCTCGTGTAATGCAGGACTAAGAACCAGTACAAAAAGAGGGATTACGTTCCAAAAGCTAACAAAAATACACCCTTTTTTTATTTATATATATATATAACTATCGTAAACTTAATTTTTATAATAGTAATAAATTAATATTTTAGCTTTATTTTTATAATAGTAGTAACTTAAATAGTAATAACTGAACAAACATCTTACCTTACAAACTGTGATACTTATATGTGAGATAATGTACTTTATTTAATTTTCTTCCTCTTCATCGCTGCTAAGCACAATCTCTTCTGCAGCATCTAGATTTCGTCTACCTACTGCTCACTTCAAAATTCACAATCTGCACGCTTCGAAGTCACAATTTTTTATGGTCTAAACAAGCACGTTCAATAGCACAGAACCTAACCCAGGCATCTCCCAACAAAATACAGTGGACCCCCACTTTAAGTGATATGTGAAAATCGGAAGAATATTTTCCAGTTAGCAAAATAAATTTATGCTTATGTACATAGCTTATAATTAATACGTATTGTAATATGTAAATGCTAATTGATATTTCTGTTCACTGACTTTTTTTTTTTTTGGGTGTAAAATTTATAACAGTAAAAATGATAAGCAATTAGTAACAAAGAACACGGCACACACAAGTTGCAACAAACACGATACAGAGTAATGAGTTTCTGAAAATTTGTTTTTTATACAATTGAATATTTCATGGAAAGGACAACTCATTTCACCATAATAATGTGAAAACCCACAGAATTCCAGCTATCGGTACTATAGCAAATGCAAGAAGATCAAGTTTACTCTTCTTCTTTATCTTTGTCTTCTTCCCACGTTTATATGGGGTCAGCATTTCCGTCCTTAATTCTTTTCCTCCATCCCTCCCTATCCTGGGCTTCCTCTCTCCTCCATCCTTAATTTTTTTAAATTCTCTGCCACCTTGTCCTTCCATCTCAGCTTAGGTCTCCCCCTCTTCCTCTTCCCTATCACCTCCAACTTTTCACATCTCTTCCCCACATACTCCTCACTTCTTCGTTCCACATGTCCAAGCCACTTCAACCTAGATTTCTGCATTTTTTTACTCAGAGGCCCACCTTAACTATACCTCATCTTAGCATCTTCATCTCCGCCACTTCTATCTTCTTCTCCTGGGCCTTTGTAATCGCCCATGTCTCTCAGCTGCGTAAATCAATGCAGGTCTAGCCACAGTTTTATACAATCTTCCCTTCATTCTGCAATTTACTTTCTTATCACACAGTACGTTGCTCATCTTTCTCCAGTTCAACCATCCACATTGCATTCTATGCTGTATTTCTATACTCAATCCTCCATCCCTCTCCACAACGTTTGATCCCAGATACTTAAATTTCAAAACTGATGGTAGCTTTTCCTCCTGCAGTTTTATAGAACTCTCATCTTCTCCATTCAGTGCCATATATTCTGTCTTTGTTCTACTTATCCTCATGCCTCTCTCTCTCTCTCTCTCTCTCTCTCTCTTCTAACGCTTTTCTCCATTCCTCCAATTTCTTCTCTACCTTTCCTTGGGATGGTTTGCACAGTACGATGTCGTCTGCAAACAGCATACTCCATGTTGTTCTATTCTTCACACCTCTCACCAACACATCCATTACCAGATCAAACAGATATGGGCTGAAAGCTGATCCCTGGTGCAGTCCAACTACTACAGAGAACCCCTTAGTCATACCTACACTACTCTTAACCTGAGTCACCGCTCCCTCATATATTTCCTTCACAAGCCTTACGTACTTTTCTGATGCATCTTCCTCCCTCATGCATCTCAATTCCTCTTGTCTGGGAAGATCGAGATTACTACCCATTTATAATTGATTACACTAACAGAAAATACCAAGAAACCGGAAACTGCAAATTGTTTTTATTGTTTTATGGTAGTGACCTCCAGAAATGTGCTTTAGAAAAATATCACAAAGGCAATAGCAACTAGAGAGTCAACAGCAGGGATTCACAAAAAGGAATGGAAACGTTGAAAATTACATCTACCATAATATCAGGGTTTTCTCAGCACAAAAGCTCAAAAATACAATGTTATGCGAGATTTCCTGTAATTTCAAACTGTGTTAGAGCAAAACCGTGTTGTTGAAGTACTGCGTTAAACGGGGGTTGCCTGTAGTTTTATATTATAATTAATAATTATTTAATAATAAATTAATATAGTTTAATAAAGTGACGTTTCAAGGTATCTTACAGATTTCAATATTTTAGGATATTACAGGTTACAATTACCAATAATGCAATTGCAATTACCAATTTTACAGTTTCAGTTACCAATAATATAATTGCAATTACCAATAATGCAATTGCAATTACCAATTTTACAGTTTCAGTTACCAATAATATAATTGCAATTACCAATATTACAATTTGCAAATTACAATTCTAAAGTATTAAGTTTTGAATTGCTGTTTCATAGAAAACAGGAAATCTAAGGTAATACAAAGAGATTAAATTCATACCTGTCGACAGCCTCCTTTTGCCAATGCTAACAGAAACTTTATTTGCATACAGGCTGCCAGCAGTTAATTTATAACAGAGGGATTAACTCCATTAACCAATAGGATAGAGTTTTGTATTTTAATCCTGTATCCAGGCTTCTTGTATAGTAGAAGCCAGGGGCAACCTTTGCTCTCATGCTTTGCACATCAGGATTCATGTGCAGGCTGGTTCAGGTTCTTACCAATACCAATTATCAGACCATGCTGCTGTGCCAGATTTTATCCGGGATTCTTGTGTAGTGGAAAGTGCAGAGTATGGGAGCAAAGGTCACCCTTTGCTCCCATACTCTGCACATCAGGGTTGGTGTGTAGGCTGGCAAGGGATTGGGAAATCCCTAATTACTGACTCTAACGCCTATTGCTATTTAATGATAAGGTCAAGATTAACAGATTATTTTAACGATGTTTCAAAGAAGAGCTTTGAGTGGAAAAAACAGAATTAATATCTAACAGACTAAGCTGACACACAAGTGTCAACACTATTAATCAACCGACAAATGCAAAATAATCTGTAAAATGTGTTTTTCATAAATTTTATTGTGATCTAATAATAAATGTTAATTTTTACAATCTAATTGAAATATCCACGGTCTGGATAAAATTCTTTCGCGTGCCAGTTTGGGGACCACTGGTCTTGATGACACCTGATAAAGACACCAGGGTTGTAAGTTATGCAACAATATTCTTTTCTAGAATATTGCTTTTTTTTTTTTTTTTTTTAATATTTTATTTTTTTCATATTTTTATTCCTTCTTTATTCCTCTGCTATCTCTCTTCTTTTTCCCTCTTTTTTCTATTACTTTTATCATCAAACTACACGTGTGCACACGCAATATTTTTTATTATATTTCTGTAAGAGGCGAGATAGGTGAAAAACTGAACATCTACATTAATTACTCTGGGATAATGGGCACCGGTAGCATGGTGCAAGGTGGTGCAAACGTACCACCTTTCAATTTCGAAGTAATACACAATTTTTAATTTTTCATTAATTTATTGAAACATTAAAACAATACAAATTCTACAAAAAAATAAATAAAATATTAATTCAAGTATTTTCTTCCACTGATCACGAAACGCTGGCTCAGCTGTACATGTAAATCAGTAAAATAAATTTGACTTAATTAAGATTTGCATGTATTCGAAAATTTGGCAAACAAAAAATATATTTTCACATGCACTTCCTAGCAAAATATCCTGCCAGTGCCCATGTCTGGGATAATTCTTTATAAAAATTTAATTATCTAATTGGGAGAATATACTGCACAAGGGAATACAATAACTTGAATGGTCTGCATTTGGAAACCAATACATTAGCTGGTTATCCCTCCATGAGGTACGAAGTTTGTGTGCTTGCTGTAAACTGAATTATTTTTAGGCATGTTTGCATATACACTGAATTGGCTTTGCATTAGCAGTGTCTACCTTACAGTGAGTGTGGGTACTCTAATATCTTGTGGAGCCACCTTTTGCTTTTAATATAGCCTGTGCATGTCAGGTGTAGAATCCACAAGGATGTTGTAGGGTGTCTAATATAGTTTTCCAATAAGTCCCAAACATTCTTGATTGGGGTTGGAATTGAGTGAGTTTGGGGGTGCCTGTAGAAGGATGGAGAATTCGTTGTCATGTTCCAAAAACCAGCAACCTGCTGGCCTTGTGGCATAGCATGTTGTCTTGTTGGTAGATGCCAGAGTTGTCTGGATGCACTGTCATCACGAAGGGGTGTACTTGGTCGGCAACAATAGACAGGAAAGCTTTCCCATGGGCTATTAATTAATGGTGAACAGAGGGCCAAGAGTATGCTAAGAAAATAGTTCTCAAATCATAATGCCACTGCCTCCAGCTGGCTGAACACCAAAAGTGCATCCTGGTGCCATGGTCTCATGCTGCTTTCTCCAAATGTGGATATGCTCATCAACATAATAGAGCCAACAGCATAATACAGTCAATTTATCAGATTAGGCGACATATTTCCACTCGTTAGTGCTGCAGTGTTGGTGTTGGCATGCCCATGCAAGGTGCAGTTTCTTGTGCCTCACAGTGAGCATGGGCACCTGTGATGACCATTGATTGCCATAATCCATATGAGCTTTTGTCCAGTGTCTTGTGTCTAGTCTATGTGTGTATTGGTCTTGTTATTAATATGTTGTACTGGACAGTTAGCTGGGTAACTGTTCTGTGGCACCTCCTTAGCCAGGTGGGCAGAAGCAGCAGTGCGTAGCACACGCTTCTTGATTAGACCGGGGTTCAAGCCCGTGACCACCAAATACGGAGGATGTGGAAATGTCAGGGAGTGACCACCACATATCCCCAGAGCAATATGGCCTTAGTTGCTAATGCTCCTAAAAACCAAATAACAACAACGACTGTTCTGTGTCACCACTATTATGAAACAAGAAGACATCCTATGCTCACTAAGTGTTACCACACTTGGCTGACTCTTGGCTGGTTGTTTGACTACTGTTCAGCCAGTCACGATAGATTTGTGACACCACAGAATGGTCCATTGATCCTGAAAGGAATGATCTGTAATATAGAATTTCCAGCATTATATGAAATTCCATTTTTAGCTGAAAATGTAACTTATTTGTTCTTTGAAATTAAGTTGGAAATAAAAGCGATTATTTAAAAAAACAAATGTTAAATTATTTCCTTATTAAAAGTTGATATCGTTGTTGAATTAAAATGCAAATATAGTTGAAACCCTTAATCTTATGTGATTAGGACCAGTATTTTGTCATTCAATTGAAAAATTTGGTTTAAGCAGAGAGTCATAAAAAAAAAAAGTAAACATACGTACCTTAAGAATTTTATTCTCACTTAAAACATAATAGATTTAGAAGTTAACATGTGCTAGTATAGAATCTGTGTGATGTGATATGAGTGATAGTAATGTGTAAGCAAGATTGTGAAGATTACAGTGGGAACCTCTACATGTAAATGCAATGGGTGAGCAAGTGTGAATGACTCATGGGCAATTTCGATTTGCTTTAACTGATTGGAGCAAGTGGGATTGATCTCATTATGGGGGACAAAATTTTTAAACTTGATCAATGTTTTTTTGAGAAAGTACAAGGGATGAGAATATTATAGATCTTATCATCATCCATGAACCAGATATCATAGGGCTGACAGTACAGAAATCATTAGCATGTAATGATCACATAGTTCTGAGTTGAACAATGAGGAAGAAGGTAGGAGTTTCTAAATGTAAAGGAATGGGTTTTAATTTGAGGAAATTAGATTGACAGCTTATGGTTCTACATGGCTTCTGTCAATTGGGGAGGTAGCTCACTAGGCATGATTATATTAGAATTGTAGTATATAACTAAAGCTATAGTCAGAGAAGCCTTGAATTCATAAATATCATTAAAAAAACTTTGAAGGATCCGAGATGAAAGAATAATAATCTAGCCAGTTTAATAGGTAGAGGCATATGATACAAGAAAGCAAGCTTATGCAGCATCAGCCAAAAAAAACCCTCTCATTTCACCCACCCTTTTGTTCCAAATGCCTGTCCAGCTCAGCCTTAAATTTATTTAGGCTATCAACTTTCACAACAAAAGATGGAAGTCTGTTCCACCAATCAACCACCTGTTGGTTAAACGCAAACTTCCGCACATCTGTTCTACAACTGTCTTTCTTCAATTTGAATCTATGCCCCCTCAGGTTCTTGATCTGAGCAAGAATCACATCAGCATTCAGCTTGCTCAACCCATTCAAGACCTTATACACCTCAATCAGATCACCTTGCAAGTGTTTACTCTCCAGGCGCTGTAATTTGCAGAACTTAAGCCTTTCTTGGTAAGAGCACCCCTTTGTTCCCCTCACCAATCTTGTTGCCCTTCTTTGTACTCGTTATAGCAACTCTACGTCCTTCCTAAAATGAGGCCTCCAGACCCTTACTCTAGGTGTGGCCTGACCATCGACTTGTACAACGGGATAATCACCTCCATGTCCCTTCTAGCAAAATTCCTATATGTCATTGAGAAGACTCCATGACCTGCAATGGCAGGTCATGATCTGCACTGCTCAGCGAACTTCATATTTGACTGCACAATTACCCCCAGGTCTTTTTCACTTTCCACTTCCCTGAGTGTAGTACCACACAGTTGGTACGATTCTCTTGGGATATTGCTACCCATATGCAGTACTTTGCATTTGTCAATGTTAAATTTCAGTTGCCACTTCTCAGCCCATTTGCCCAACTTGTCTAGATCCAGTTGGAGGAGCATACTGTCGTTAACAACCCTGCCAACCTTTGTATCATCTGCAAACTTGGACATTAATCGTGAAATGTACATAAATCAATAATATTGATGAATACACAAAACAACAATGGACCCAGCACTGAACCCTGGGGAACTCCACTAATAACATTTGTCCATGAAGAGCAGTGTCTGTTGATTACCACTCTCTGTCATCTCCCGCTCAACCATCCCTTTATCCATTGTAGCAGCTTACCCTTAATGCCACACCTCTCCAATTTTTACAGCCTTCCATGTGCAATAGTATCAAAAGCTTTCCTGAAATCCAAGTATATGATATCAAAATTGTTTTTGACCTCCAGTTCCTTTGTGACCACATCATAGTATCCAATAAAATTGGCCAGACAAGACCTCCCTTTAACAAACACATACTGTGTCTTATCTTAACTATTACTGGAGTCTTGTCTAGATGAACCTGCAATGCTTCTTTAACCAGTGACTCCATTATTTTCCCTGGAACACAAGTTAAACTAACCGGTCTATAGTTACTTGTGTCACCTTTTGAATTGGTGATACATTTGCACACCTCCAGTCCATGGGGACCTCCCCCGATTCTAAGGAAGCGCTCATAATTATGGCTAAGGATTTGCTTACTTCCTTTGCTGCCTCCTTTAATGTAACTGGATAGATCCCATCCACCACAGGTGCCTTCCTTATGTTTAACTTTAACAATTTCTCCTCCACTTTGTTCTCAGTTATTACAAAATCACTTAGCTCCCTGTTAGAGTTTGATAAACGTCTGGCTTTTCCCTCATTGAAGAATCCTCATGTGTGAATGTAGATGCAAAATACTCATTCAGTTTATCAGCTACCTGAGCATGATCATCAATAGTCAACCCATCTATGTTAAGTGGTCCAATCTGATTCATACCTTTCCTTCTAGAGCAGGGGTGGGCAACTTTTTTCGTCAGCAGGCCGAATGAAATTTTCGTATCATGACGTGGGCCGGAATAGAATGAATGATTTAACAAAAAAAATCAGAACCTAAAAAATGTTATATTACATGAATTACCAAATTATTAATGTATTTCTTAAAAAAAAGTAAATACAATATTTAAATAGAAGTCGATTATAGATAGGTACAGATAAGAACTACGATTTGGAATAAACATTTTTATTGTTATGATAACAAAGTAAATGCAGAAAACCAAAAAAACTTTAATGTGAGGGATTACATTTGGAATGTTCCTGATTTATGATTTCATCAAAATTGGGATTCAATTTACTAGTGGCTATTCGTAGAACTGCTCCTAAATTTTCATCTGTTATTCTTGATCTAATTTTGCTCTTTGTATTTTTCAATAAAGAAAATGTAGTTTCACATAGGTATGTCGATCCAAAGAATGCCAAATTTTTCTGTGCATTATCCAGAATATTTTTAAATATTTCTGTATTTAACGAGGTATAAAAGTCCGTTATTGTTTTTTCAACAAATTGATTCTTTAATATTAAATATGATTGTAAATTTATCAGTTCCAACTGGATACAAGGATCTATCTTCATACACTTCAGCTGATGTTTTCTTGAAGTGGAAACAAAATTTGTGTGCAACATACTGTTCCTTGTATGTAACATCCATTGTTACATAGGCAAAACTGAACAGGCAGGAACTTGACCAACTGCCAAGGTCACACCATGCGTACGAGTCAACTACGTAGTTGCTATGAAATACAGCTTGGTTTGGTCTTAAATTCTGCAGTTCTGCTAGAAAAAGCAAGCTGTACATTTCTTAATGAAAAATTATGATCATTCTTTATCAAACAGTTTTCTTACAAAAAATGATTCAGTTTGAACAGAAGAGCTCGTTGAAAAACTGTCTATAGTCTTCAGAAGTCTATGCTAGAAAGTTTGTTTACTGTGCTTAATTATGTTGTCTCATTGGAATGATTAAATTTAAATAATTTTCCTTTAATTTTATATGCACTTATATTTATGTGATTTTTAATGAAAATTTCAGTTCCCGAAAGTGAATTATTGTCTACATCAGTGGATAAAACTGCTGTCATATGGAAAAGATGTGGAGAATCGGTTAGTAAATTAACAAAATACAATAATAAATAAATAAAAAAGAATAAATTAATTGTAAGATAAATTTATTAGCCCACTCTTGTTATACATCTGATAGCATATGTAAGTGCAACCTCAGAATAATGCAAGTGTTTAGGAGAGGAGGAGCAGGAGAACTTTTCTATCTTTGCAAAACTGATGTCTCAGAAAAATTGATATGCACTCTTGCTAAGAATATATAAACAAAGGTGAGGGTGGATGCTGCATTTCAAAATAGTGAGTAGGATGATGAAAAGGGGGGGGGATTAAATTAAATTTTAGTTGTGGTTCTGATGCAAGTGTAGTGTGAATTCAATGTCTAGTAAAGAAGAAAATATAAAGTATGGCAATTTTTCAGAATATATTGAGTGTATTATAGAATAGCATTTCATGATGTGCAAAATGAATCAGAAGTCAACATGATATTGCATTCGTTATTTTAGTTTAATTTTTTTGTTTTTAGCAAAAAACTTCTTTTGTGCATATTTTAAATCCTTAATTTCTTGTCTACCACTAGTAAAAAATAAAATAATTAAAATAATAAATAAATATTATTACTGATTTTTTTTTTTTTTTTTAATGCAACATAAACAATTATGATTAACTTTGAAAAAGATCTGACACACACAGCTGCAGGCAGAGAGAAAAAAAAATACCCGGATGGTAAATGAGCTAATGAAATAAAGATCTGTTTCTCCAATATATAATGTACTTTTCTAAATGCTGATAATGCTCTGTTATTTTTTGGGACACCTTTTCCTTAACAGTAAAATTTCAGTCATCAATCTCTCTGTGAGGGAAAAAAATCCACCTCCAGCCTATTGATAAAGTGGCAGACTACATATCGCATCTCCTAAATGTGGCCAAAGACACAATACAGCAGGCCCCCGTTATAACGCGGTTCGCTTTACGCTGATTCGCTATAACGCTGTTCTTATATTATAACCCGTATCTGACTATAACGCTGTCGCAGATCACTATAACGCTCTTTTACATATTACATTTTTGACATATTTAACGAAATCGTTTCATTTGATGGAGTCGATAGCTTGAAAATGGATAGCAAAACAGCATTAAAACGTTTCCCACGCCGACTTGAGCAATTTTCCCACGCTCAGTGAAATTTTCTCTCACGCTAATTTAAGTACAGTCACTTGTTACGTAGTTCCCAGATCAACATTTTAAAAAATGATCAAATATATTGCTTGTAATATTTGCGTTATATGCATTTATCCGAAGTCTAGTTAGTCATCACTCAGTACAGTATTAGACATCGTGCGTAACGGACAGTTTACTTCAACATTGTATCATAATTAATTCAACCAACGCAGTTATATTTTCGAAGAGCTAATAATGACCGACAGGAATGAAAATGCAACAACGTCTGGGCGCAGTACGAAGACTATAAATGTAAGAAAAAGACTGAATTTGAAAATTAAATTAGACGTTTTGAAGCGAATCACTTCCGGTCAACGACAAGCGGATGTGTGCCATAATTTAGGACTCACAAATTTAACTGTAAGAACAATTATGAAAAAATAAAGAATTAATTTTAGCAGCGGGAAAGATAGCTGTTCCACTGCAAGCAACTAGGACTAGACCGGCTATTAGGGTTGAAATGGAAAGACTAATTTTTTTGAAGATAATATTCCAATGCAGAATTCAGTTAAGTTAAAGCCAATACGATGATCTGAAGAAAACTCGCCTAAAAAAAAAAAAAAAAAAGTGGAACCATTTAAAACTGGTAGAATAGATTTAAAATCCTGGGAGAAGCCGCTAGTGCAGATTAAGGAGCCGAAACTTTCAAAAAAGAACTTGTTAAAATTATTGAAGAGGGGTATTATGTGTTATACTTCTCAACAAGTTTTTAACATAGATGAAGCAGGACTTTTGTGGAAACGAATGCCTAAAAGAAGTTTCATATTGAAAGAACAAAAAACATACCAAGTTTCAAAGCGGCGAAGGATCGGTTGACTTTATTGTTGGGTGGTAACGCTGCGGGCCATTTAAAATTAATATCCCTTTTAGTTTATTTGGAAGAGGGCCAAAGTTCAACTCAAAATCCACACATTTTTCATGATTAAATTCATCCATTAAATTAAATCAATTAAATTCATTATTTTAATTGGAATTTTGTTTACTTTTGAGACGCAAGTAGTTACCACATAATTATACGTATGTAATGCAGAATATTTTATATGTGCAAATATTTTAATATTAAATATTTTGACCGACATTTGTGCATCTTTTCATTACCGTTTATTATTGATTAGGAAATATCCTATGGCACCGACCGCAGCTCACAAATACATATGTTACCTTATGGGAAAGCGGCGCTCGCTTAGCGCGGATTCACTTAGCGCTCTGTTTTTCCGGAACGAATGATCAGCGTTAAGCGGGGGTCACCTGTACCATTATCAGATCCCCCAGGCAAAAAGCATTATAATTATTGGTGGAATGAGGAATGCACAAAAGCAAAGAAAGCAAAAAAAATATAGCCTGAAATTTTTTTCGGCAGTCTCCAACCACAGCCAACCTAATTAATTATAAGAAGTTAAGGGCAAAAGCACGTTTCATACAAAGGCAAGCCAATAAAGAATCCTGGACCTGTTTTGCATTGAGCATTAACAGAAACACTGACAGCAAAGTAATATGAAAAAAATTAGCTTTCTGGTGAATTTCCTACTGTACTTTCTCCATTCCTCTCCTGGATTGATCTGTCTACTCTCTCTCTCTTAGATATAACTAATGCTTTGGGCAATACTTTTGCTGAAATCTCAGCTGCATCAGCTTATACTACATCTTTTTTTCCAGCTAATTAAAAACACTGCAGAACAGCATTTTGGCGCCTCTGTAGCCAGGTGGGCAGGAGCAGCAGTGCGTAGCACACGCTTCTTGATTAGACCGGGGTTTGAGCCCGTGACCACCAAATATGGAGGATGCGGAAAGGTCAAGGAATGACCACCGCATATCCCCGGAGCAATATGGCCTTAGTTGCTAATGCTCCTAAAAACCAAATAACAAACAACAAACAAACAGCATTCTCTTAACTTCCAGACTATGCTCATTCTGTCATATAACAAACCTCCGCAATATTCTGAGCTTTCGAAGGCCATAAAAATAGCCCACAATGGTGCTGCTGGGCCAGATGGGATTTATTATGCCAAACTTTGCACCTCCTCCTCATTTTTAACAACTGTATATTTTTAGAAAATGTTTACTATCTCGACACTCTTGACATCATTCTACTGTTTTGGAATTCCTAAAGCCTGGAAAAGATCCCACCAACCCCCATAGCTATAAACCAATATCTCTCTCAAGCTGCCTCAGCAAAATTGTTTAAAAAATTGTCTATGGTAGACTTGTCTGGATCATTGAGTCAGAACATCTAATCAGCCATAGTCAACATGGCTTTCGACAAAACAGGTCATGCTTGGATCTCATGGTCAAGGCTGAATTTGCCATTCATAATCCCTTTGTTAAACATGAACATCTAGTAATGGTTTCAATAAATATAGAGAAGGCTTTTGACACCACCTGGTGACATGGGGCAACCTTCCTATATATGTGAAGATTTTTCTACTTGATTGTTTAAAGTTTGATACCAACATGCCCTTTCTGCAACCTTCATTCGGGAAGAAGGTGTCTTCCCGAAGATCAGCGCTGAGTGCCACTCTTTTTGCTCCTAGAATAGATTCTATAACTAAACAACTTCCAAATACAGTTGAGTCTTACCTTTATGCACATGACCTTTCCATATCCTGCCATTCCCAAAACATGAGATCTATTGAATGACAACTTCAGATATCACTTAATAAAATACAGCAGTGGGCCAGCCTCAACTGCTATCAATTCTCCCAGCAGAAAACAGTTGCTATCCATTTTTGTAGACAATGTAAACTTCATCCTATTCCTGAACTTTAAATCTCTAATATCTCCATCCCAGTCACTAATAACATCAGATTTCTATGATTAATTCTTGACAACATATTAAATTTCTTAGATCATATTAAAAATGCGTGTATTTCATGTCTAAAAAAAACTTAAACATATTCTGAGCTTTATTTGCTCAAGCATGGCGTGCTGATCGTACCTCCCTGCTTCGGTTACACAGCACATCAATCAGATCCTATCTTCGTTTCTTGATTAGACCGGGGTTCAAGCCCATGACCACCAAATACGGAGGATGCGGAAAGGTCAGGGAATGACCACCGCATATCCCCGGAGCAATATGGCCTTAGTTGCTAATGCTCCTAAAAACCAAATAACGACAACAACAGATCCTATCTTGATTATGGAGCTCCCATCTATGATTCTGCCAGAATGAGTGCATTTCACTGGCTTGATCCAATTCAGCATAGTGCTTTGAGGATTGCACTTGGTGCTTTCAGAACATCGCCAACACAGCCTCTACAGTGTACATTGATGCTCATGAGCCCACTAACTTTACTTAGAAAACACTGTTACTGAAGTATGCTGTCAAGGTACAAAGTTGTACCTCGCATCCCATTTGGTCCTTAAACCTATTAAATCCACCATTAGAAAACCTGTACAGAAATAAACCTAGCATAGTAAAACCAGCTGGTCTTCACCTTCTTGAACTGATGCAGGTTTGAAATGTTTCTGTCCATTCTGTACAATAGGTAGCAACTTTCACTCAACCAGCATGGGTTCCTCCTCCTATATCGACTTGTGACATTTAACTCTGCCAATGGGAAAGAATGTTTTGCAAGCAGCAAATGTTAAACAACTTCATACAATTCACACTCAAAGATCTATTGATTTTTCTTGAATTTATACAGATGGCTCTAAATCTAATTCAATGTTGGAGCAGCTGCAGTGTTTCCAAATGCCATTATTTCAGCATCTCTTCCATCTAAATTCAGTATCTTCTTGGCTGAATTATATGCAGTTAATCTGGATTTAGAAAATATCTGTTCTGACTGCTCTTTAAAATGTTATTTACACTGATTCCCTCAGCTCAATCATTGCATTACATAATTCCTCAGATATCAAGTCCACCTTGCTCTAGAGGAAATAAGAAGCTTATTAATGCAAATTGAAGAATGCCATCAACTAGTCACCTTCTGTCTGATTTCAGCACATCCTGGTATTCTGGGTAAAAAACTGCCCAATAAAGCTGCAAAAATTCCAACCACCTTAAATTTAACAAATATCCCTGTTCCAGCATTAGACTATGCACTAAACATTCATACTGCATGCCTATCAGAATGGACAGCACTATGGCTCTCAACTAATAATAAACTCTTTAAGTGTAAACTGGATCCGAAACTTTGGTGCTCCAGTGTCCATACATCAAGACGAAGTAGTCCTTTCAAGGGCAAGAAAGGTCATACTCACCTGACCCACTATCATTTACTTACAGGAGATGATCCACCACAGTGTCCATTGTTCAAAAAATCTGAACACCTAGCTAAACACAAAAACTCTTAAATACATTCTCATTGCTCCTACTGTAAACAGGACAGAACTTCAACACTTCTATCGCTGGTTAATCTTCTTAAACCAGTAACCGAGCAGAATCTTATTGGTGACAAGGCAAATAATTTTGAATTTTCCAACTTCCTCAAGCAAACTAGAGTTTTTAATCTTTTCTTATTGCAGATTTTTCTGACTTTACGAGAATATCTCATTTCTTTATATAATAAATGAATAGGTTCATTGTAGCACATTGAAATAGAAGCATTGCATCTTATGCACCAGTAAACCCCACAGCAACAAAAAAACAACTAGTTTTTGTTCTAGATAAAAAAAAAAGTACTAAACTTACTTAAATAGCCCATTTATTATTATCTAAATTTATTCAATTTTTCAATTTCTTCTCACCAGTAACCCTATCAATAAAAAAGAAATTATACCATTTTATAACAACTTCAGTAAATAACACTGGTCAACATGTAAAATGTTGGAAAAACGAAAATACCCACTCTTGACTAATATTGTGTTGCTGAGCTTGAAAATCACATTAAAATTTGTCAATTGGCTCTTGTTTTCAAATTAGATTCTTTCAGCAAAATGCATGGCAAAACTGCAGTTTCAGTACCGCAATGCTCTTATCACGTGATCAGCAACTGTTGCCTCGCTCTGCATCACATGACAAGTTGTTGCCTCAAATTGTTGACAAGTTGTTGCCTCAAGCTGTATTCAAGGATTACTTCAACTCTGTTGCAGTAATCCTTGAATACAGCTAGATACTGGGTGATTTGTTCTCAGTTAACAGTTCTCTGTGGGATTCCTATTTTCTGCACAGTATTTGTGTCGTATAAGATTAATATGCTCTGTAATTGTGTGAATAGTCCGGATAACTTCTGTTACGTATGTGAAGAAGTCATGTTAGCTTCAAGAAAGTGTCCCTTGATTCAAACCATTAAAATTGCCCATTTCTTATACTTTGGGTGTAAAGTAGGCGACCAGAACAAGAATTGGGGTCCACACATATGCTACACTACCTGTTCATCAAAACTCAACGCGTGGGTGAATCGAAAGTGACATTTTATGCCTTTTGCAGTGCCCATGACATGGAGAGAGCTAACAAATCATGTCACAGACTGTTACTTTTGTATGGTGCCTCCTATTAGAAAAGGGATGACAATGAAGCAAAACTGGACAGTGACGTGACATACCCAAATATAACATCTGGAATTCATCCTCCTCGTGGTGAAGTACTACCTATTTCTGAACCGTGACTTTTTTTTCTATTCTCTGAAGATGAAGACACTGAACAATCAACTTGATATACACAAAGAAGTACATCAGCGGTCTTCGTCAAAAGCTCCACAATTTTGTCAAAACCTTTATCATTCTGAACTACATAAGGTCACAGAAAGTGAGTTAATGACCTCATCAGGGATCTCAAACTGCGAAGAATAAGGTAGGTTTTGGCCTCGAGTCTACTTTAAGATAGTGACAAGAATTACATAAGTAATTAAATTCTTGATGCTCGTTTTTTTTTTTTCCCCCATAATAACACACTTTGCTTGATCAGTGTGCAGAAGTGACAGTTGTGTAATGGAACATGTGGCCACTTGATCCTGCCTCGTATCTCTAGGCAACAACTTTCATATCCCACAGTGCGTGTGTGCATGCACTAGAATTATCAATAGATGTGCATATAACTGAAAAATGAAGTACAATCTTATTCTTTGTGGGAAAAAAACTTTACACAGTATTTTCTTTCTGTATTTCAGTTTGCAGTTAGCAGCGTGCTTTTAGGACACAAAGCTTCTGTTACAGTGGGAACTGCTGCATACTATCCATCAAGCCATGATTTTTCAGATATGTATATTGCTACAGCATCAACAGATTCAACTGTCATAATATGGAAGAGGAGTTTAGATCAGGGTATGTTTTTAAAACTGCAGTTGCGCTGTATCTCAATAGAAATTAAAATATAGTATTACTTATTAACTCTTACTCAGCCATGATTTTTTTGTTATCTATCACAAGTTATCTAGTATTTCATAATCATTGACCCAATAAAGTTTTTTTAAAAATTAAACAAGTGTTATTGTTTTTCAATAGCTTTATGTTTTATGTAGCTGACTCTCCATGCACAATCAGCTCTAACGTTAAGAGCTGATTGTGCAGGCGGAAACATCACTTCCGAAACAAGGAAGGCTTTACTGATTTCAAGCCACATGGGGAAATTTGTTTGAAGAACATGGGATTATGTGCTACTATTCATGAACAAGATTAATAAATTCCAGAGTTCAGTGTCAGTGTTGGGCCCATTGTTGTTTTGTATATTTATCAATGATATTGATGAAGGTATATCAGGGTTAATGTCCCAGTTTGCAGACAGTATGAAGGTTGGCAGGGTTGTTAATGACAGTAAAAACAGTATGTTACTCCCACTGGATCTAGGTAAGTTGGGCAAATGAGCTGAGAGTTGGCAACTGAAGTTTAACCTTGAAAGGTACTTCATATGGGTAGCAGTAACCCCAGAGTAACATATCAACTGTGTGGTACTACACTCAGGGTGGTAGAGAATGAAAATGACCCGGGGGTAATTATGCAGTCAGATATGGAGTTTTCTGAGCAGTGCAGACAGGCTGCAAGAGTAGCTCATGGTGTCCTGTCAGTGATATACAGGAATTTTTCTAGCAGGGATAAGGAAGTGATTATCCTCCTGTTTAAGACAATGGTCAGATCACACCTTGAGTACTGTATACAAGTCTGGAGGCCTCATTTTAGGAAGGATGTAGAGCTGCTCGAACGAGTACAGAGAAGGGCAACAAGATTGGTGAATGCAAGAAAGGGTGGCTCTTATGAAGAAAGGCTTAAGTTCTGCAAATTGCAGTGTCTGGAGACTAGGCACCTGCGAGGTGATGTGATTGAGGTGTATAACGCCTTGAATGGTTTGAGCAAGCTTAATGCTGATGGGATGCTTCCTCTTGCCCAGATTAATTGCCTGAGGGGACATGAATTCAAATAGAGGAAAGACAGTTGTAGAATAAATCTGTGGAAATTTGCTTTTAGCCAGCGGGTGGTTGATTGCTGGAACAAACCTCCATCTGTCTTTGTAGAAGTTGATAGCTTAAAAAAATTCAAAGCAAAAGTAGACAAACATTTGGAGTGAATGGTTGGGTGAATTGAGAAAGCTTTTTTTTTTTTTTGGCTAATGATATTAGCTTGCTTTATTTCATTATATGCCTCTACTAATGCTAAAGTTTTGATGATTCATAGATCCAGCAGCAAGGCTATTACTTGCAGGGCAGGGCGGGGTTCTCACACTGCAGCAGACTCGGGTTATTGTTAGCAGTAAGATTCTGTGGACACTATCTATTTTTTGATTATTTCTGATTATAGGTGCTTGGGGGAGCCACATTTCAGAACCATAGGTAATTGCAGGGAGAAAGGGTTTAATGATAGGATTTTCTTCTTGATGTCCCAGTCTGAGCAATTGATATGGGGAATCATAGCTGCATAATTTCTGATTTTTTGGCCAGATAAGTGAGATGAGGGTAGAATGATAATTTATTGTCAAATGTTACCCCCAGATACTTCAGTTTGATGGTCATTTTGATTGAGGCACTAGATAATGTAATCACAGGAGGGCTCCTGGTATTAAGGGTCCCCTTGACCAGGATGCATTTAAGTTTTTGCTGCAGAGATTGTGATTTTGTGAGCACTTGCCCACTGCAGCAATGTCTGCAGAACAAGATTAGCTCTTCCTTCCATAAATGCTCTGGTGTTTGCTGTATAAGTAGAATAAGGTCATCAGCTGTGAAAGTGACTGTATTTACGGAATCTAGGCGATATTAAGAAATTCACCCAGCATTGAGTTCCAAAAGAAGTGACCGAGTCCCTGAGCCCAGGATATCCATTGGTCACAATGCCACTATTGCATGCAGTGGCAGATTCAGCGTAGGGGCACTTGCCCCCCCCCCCCCCCGTTGTTTTTTGGAAAATATACATCAATCATTTAAATTGCCTTTAGCTACAAAAAAAATTTTTTTTTTTTGTGGCTCAGCTATTTTCAATGACTACAGTTGGCAACACTAATGCTAATGTGATTGCCATTCTAGTGCGCGAAAGATTTCAACGAGATTTCTTTTCTTCTTTACCTGGTCGGATTACTGTTTCAAAACTTCTGATGTCAACATTTGCTCAGATCGTGTCAGCGAAATTATTCTTGTAGGAATGGAATCCTTCATTCCACACTCCACCTTAAAACCTCATCCTTTATCTAACCCTTGGTTTTCCAATAAATGTGCTAAGGCTGTTCAAGAGAAGAATATTGCATATCATAATTGGCTTGTTTCCAAATCTTCAGTTTTATTTTCTGCCTGCCAAAGCTTGCAACAATTGGAAAGCAGTTTGTAATCAATCTAAACTAGATTTCAAAGAGGCTAAGAGTAGAAAACTTTCTTCTTGTCCAAATGGTGTTGAGCATTCTGGTCTTTTGCCAAAGCTATGGGCTGGAGCTTTTGCCCATCTCTGTTCCCACTTCTGTTAAAACTAGATGGTTCTTTTGCCACTTCAGCCAAAGTGACCTGCTACCATCCTACTTTTCTTTCAACTGATGTATTGATGATTTGGTAAACCAGCTCCCACCCCATTCCCAGTACATTCCATTCAATGCCTCCTGTGGTCTTATGTCAGAAGGATTTTTACGAATCTTGATGCTAAGAAAGCTCCAGGTTCTGATGGTATTTCTGCTCTTGTTTTCAAAACCTGTGCTCCTGAACTCAGGCCAGTTCTGTCTCGCCTTTTTTTCACTCTCTTATTCCAAAGGTGTTTTTCCTTCTGATTGGAAATTTGCTCATCCAGCCAGTTCCTAAAAAGTGTGACAAATTGCAATTACTTCTACTCTTTCCAAAGTAATGGAGAAATGAATTAACCACCAACTATCTAGAAACCTTCTATATGATCAATGATTGCCAATATGGATTCCATCAATGTCAATCCACTATTGATATTCTGACTTATGTAACCTATCTATGGACAAATTCAATGGAAAAATTTGGTCAAACGCAAGCAATTTGCTCTTGATATTTAAAAGGCCTTTGATCCTGTTTGGCATAAATGTCTTCAAAATAATCTTTCATCTTATGGTTTGCCAACTTTTTTTTTGTAATTGGGCATCCAGTTTTCTCTCTGATTGCTCACTGCAGTTGATGGTAGATAGTTCTCTGTCTTCTAACTTTTCCACTAATGCTGGCATTCCCCAAGATTCAGTTTTTTCTCCCACTCTTTTCCTCTTGTATATTAATGATCTTCTTCTTCAGTTGACCAGAAATCCTATCCATAGTTTTGGTGATAATAGCACAATTGCATTTCACTTTCTAGTTTGGGAAATCTTGCCCTGCTCAAACAGCTTCAACTTCTCGAATATCCACTACCAATTCCTTAAATGTTGATCTCCAGTGGGGCAAAGAAAACTTAGTTGATTTCAATCCTTCTAAAACTCAGTCCTGTCTTATATCTCCCATAAAAGATTCCTCTGCTCCTATGCTTATTTTCGATGATACTCCGATTTCAAGGCAAGCTCATATATCTCTGTTGAGGATTACTCCGACTTCTAATCTCTCCTGGCATAAGCACATTACACAATATTGCTTTCAGAAATTAAAAATAACAAGGAAAAAATTTTAAAGTTTGCATCAAAACTTGATTTACATGATGGTGCAAAAAAAAGAGAGGAAAGCTATGAGAACAGCTAATGATCCATCCCTCGAAGATGCTATTTTTTGTTGTTGTAGTTGGGTTCTGGAAGCATCAGCAACTAAGGCCATATTGCTTTGTGTGTACTGCCTGTAAGTTGCTTGTTCTGTTTGATTTTCTGTTTGCTGGACGAAAAACCCGAGTTTCAGGGAGAAAAACCATGCTAGCCTAGCCTGAGACTGAACCATATTGTTAAAAAGGTCTATAAAAATTCTCTCAAACTCAGGTCTTTTACACCCAGGGTGGGGAGGACAGTGATTCTACCAACTGTGCTACTTGGTATGAGCAACAAACTGAATACTGTCCAACTCAACTACTCTGGCTGGAAAGAGTTAGAGATCTGGCCGCAAAGAAACAAAGTTCGAAAATGGTGGAGTAAAAAATAAGTAATTATTTTCGTTATGGCCTATACATATCTGTTATTGTGACTGAAAGTTCCATTTGTTTTGTGCCTATGAATAAAAATACATAAGTATTTTTATTCATAGGCATAGGCTGTACTGTATGTCCATTACTGCCTCTTGTCCTACTTTCGCATTAAAATTATCCACAACGATATTTATTTCCTGTTTCTTAGTTAGCTTCATCAAACTCTGGATCTCTTCATACAGTTTGTTTACTTCATCCGTCTTATCAGCTGTAGGGACATAAACTCAAATCAGATTAATATTTATTGGATTGCCCCTCAGTTGAAATAGCATTACTCTATCAGATTTTGGGATGAAATTGCTAACATATTTTATCATGTCCTTGCTACAAGGATGCCAACACCATTTACCCCACTGGAGCTTCCTGAGTTGTATAATCTGTGTCCATTATAAGTGTCACACATTCAATTTTCCTTCCGGCTCACTTCACTAAGCCTAAAATTGAATCAGCCACTTCATTGAATCCTTGAAGACAAAATGTTTTATATGTAGTGCTGTTTAAAATTTTTGTCTTTTGTTAAGAATCATAATTTCAGTTTATTGAATTATATTGATAAAATAAAATTATATTAACAGTATATGTAAAAAAACACAACTGTATGTGTTGTTTGTATCTGTTACCTCCAGCAATGCTTTACCACACACTGTAGGAAGTAATCAAATGATATTTAATCCCCGTGTGTTTACTGCCTATTGTCTTCCCCTTTCTGAAAATGGACTGTATTTTATTGTATGTAATATATTACAATTGTATATAATATATATATATAACAGTAATTGGGTTAATTTTAGAATGCCAGTGACAGTATTATTTTTTAAAAAATGGACCTTTGTTAATTTGTACAGCCTTAATTAGTGAACATTGTAAATTGTGTCACCTAAAACATTAAGTGCTAAAAAAAGTGCTTTGTACGTAATCATTTAAATTTCATCTCAATTTATACATTTTTGCATATAGGCTTTTAAATCAGAAACGTTTTAAATGTCAATGCAAAATCAGCAAAAGAATTTGTGTCGCTGAAAGACATGAAATTTTAAAGTTTAATGCATTACCTCATCCATGTTATCAGCGAGAAGCTTCAACAAAGTTGGGCCTAACATCTGGTGCATATGAGCTTGGCACACACCCAGAGTCATGAGCTGGATATCATCCTTCTTGGTGATTCCCTTCTACTTTTGACTCTTGTTTTCTGTCTCTCTCTCTCTCTCAAGGTAATTCAGAAATTTTTTTTGGTACAGCATAAGGCTAATAATAATAATATCACAAACTACATTTTGCAGGATCCTAAAAAATATCAGTAACTTATGCAATTCTAGTTACTCCATTCAGAATTACAGTAGAAAAGAAAATGCCAAGGAAAAACTGTTGAAAGTGTTTTGTTATGTTGGTTTAACCGAGCTAGGATATTAAATGCCCTCATAAGTAGAGGAATTCTTATGGAAAAAGCTGCAGAGTTTGCAACTGTTCTTGTTGAAGAAAATTTTAAAGCAACCAATAGCTGGTTATCCAGATGGAAGACCAGAAATAACATTGTTTAAAAAAAACAAATTTATGGTGAAAAAGAAGATGCAAATGTACCAGCAGTAGATGAATGGATAAAAACCATTCTTCCAAAACTACATAAAAATTATAATCCAAAGGATATATATACAATACCAATGCAGCTGACTTTATTATTGAGCAATTACCTGATATACTTTTAAAAACATCTCGAACGAAGTGGGGGAAAGGTTGAAAGATCAGGTAACAGTACTGATTATGTGCAATAAAATGTGTAAGTCAGCATTACGTATTGAAGGACTTTGAAAGAGGTTGGATCATTGGGTTGCCTGAAGCTGGATGTCCAGCACAGCATATCACCATTCATATCAGTTGGAATGCCAAATGGTTGAATGCTATTGGCAACAAGGGATATAGAAGGTAATCATGCATGTTGCCTAGACTTTGGTGGCATCAGAATTGGAGGATCGATGGATCAAGCGACCAAATACAGGAAATAGATCTTTTGCAATCTGCCAGATTTCCAGCATCATAATGCTCTCCGACTGAATTGTGTTAGGGGCATGGTTAGCAAACACCTGTGAGAAGTTGGGCTACATTCTTAATGTCCATTGCCCTGTCTGTCTCTGATGCCATTTTATCATCATCAGAGATGAAGATGGGGAAGGCTGGATTACCTCTATCCCCTGCATGTCTCCAGACATGCAGGGGATAGAGGTAATCCAAGCTTCATCAGGGAGTTGCATTTGGCCATTACCTGTAATCATGGTATCAGGGAGCTATCAGTTACAAGAGCTGTTAACCTCTTGTCATTAATTACATGTTAGTGGCAAGACATTATATTGAAACCATTCTGAGACCAGTGCTTCTTCCCTTTCTATGCTCCTCCAATACAGAATGCTGTTTTCCAGAAGGACAGTTGCTTGTCACGTAAGCCCTCGTATCCCAACAGTGCCTATGTAGACAATCTTTCTTGACTTGTATGTTTAACAGACCTGTTGCTTGTCATTTGGACATTTACTGACCTTTGTATCCCAGCCCCTAACACCGATTCCCAACTCACAGCACATGCAAAGAGCATAGCTCAGCATTTGGCTGCTCATGTTGCTGTTCATGGTCATACTTAGTATTGATGTGCACTACATTTCTTAAGTATTTAGTGCTGAATTTATACACAAACATAATCAGTTCCTGTTCTGTTTATATATTACACTCCACTTGTTTGAGCTCAAAACATATACAGTTAACCCCCGCGAATAGTGGGGGTTACGTTCCTGAGAAATGCCGCGAATACTTAATTATGGCTCTCATAGTAATAAAGGGGTTCCGTTCCAAAGTATGAAATATATAAGAAAAACTAGTCTAAAATTTTGTTTATGTATGTATTATATGTACCTTCATAATATGACTATGTACATAGGCAGCACATAGTGAAATGCAAGCATATGGTGTCGAAATGAAAATAAGAAACAATTTAATATTAAATGTAATATTTATTAGAAATTTCAAACAAATCTTTCAAACCAGTGCCTTTGCTAGCTAAAACTTATCCTGCAAGTGTTATCACCAGTTTTGCTAAAGTGTTGATAAAGGAGTTTTGCCTTTTCACGAATGTTGAGTGAACTTAACGGAATTTTATTTTGAGTTCGGCCTTCTATCCACAGATTTTAAGCCTTTTCCATTTTTTCTAATTTAACATCACGAGTTACAGAGCAAATTTTTGAAACAATTAGCACGTTTTCACGGACACTATGGCAGATTTTTCCTTCTGATTTCTTGATTGATCGTACCGTTGACTCATTGATTTTATAATATTTTGCCACTGAGGAGACACTTTCACTATTAGAAATTTTGTCTAATAACTCAATTTTATTTGCTAATGTCATCATCTTCTTTGATCTTTTCATATTTCCCTTGTTATTCGTAGCCATATTTTTATGGCTACGAATAGGAAAGAACTTGTCCACAGTAAAGTCACTTTCTTCCGTTAACACACTCGAAAAAGTGTGTTTTACACTGCAAAACGGTAGATTTATTACTTTTGTAAGCATATCAATTTATAAATGGATAAATTTATTCAATTTATAACATATAAATTAAAAGCAAACGACGAAACCTCCGATGACAAGCGCATAACACATACTGAACAAGGATTAGCGAGAAACATCCACCCTTGCGATTTTGTCACCCCTCTCCCCTCACCCACTGAGCGCTGTTTTGACCGGGGAAGATCATTTTAGCCACGCCCATGCTTTTTTATGGCGAAAAATGTTCACGGCGCTTTAAAATTTACATTTTTTTAGGTTTCATTTTATGTTAAATCAGCGACCGCGAATACAGATACCGCGAATAGCAGGGGTTTACTGTACTCCTTTTAGGTCGCCAATATGGCAGCCTTAGTGTCCGGACACGTTTTATCGCGCTCCTGATTTTTAATGGAATTTAGTAGTTTAAAATGTGCATATAGTACAAAAAAGTGTTCAAGCCGAAAGAACTTAATCGGAGGATTCCCTAGGTGAGACTATTTTTATATTCTACTGGGAATTTAGTAAACTACCAGCGTTTTTATCTGTGTCCTTTGTTGCCAGACCTACAATGGTCACCATGTGGCTGGCGGAAAAGCCATAGAGAGGCACTGATATAAAGCAGTGGCCACGTCGGTAGTTTGCCCTTGACTGGGGAGGTTCCCAAACCGTGTTAAAACCGAGCAGGAAGTTTGCTCCACCAAACTGTGCTGGTAACTGCTATATGTTATATTATGTGTGTATTAACTGCTTTATGTGTACATTAAACTAGAAGCAATGAATTCAGTGACTCCCCCCCTTGCCATAAACTTTGCCTGGCTGACTGTGAACTCCTTACCTATGCATTCCACGGAATTACTAATGGCACTATCGCCAGAGCCGGCCCGAACAAAAGCGGGGCCCGGTGCAAAGTTGACTTGCGGGGCCTTGATACAAATTTCGTACAACAAAATCAAAATAATTTATTGCATTTTGATATTTATTACGTTGCACAAATTGGTTTAGTAAGGATTACATGAAAATGATAAATAATTAAATTATTTTAATAAAATTAACATTTCAATCACAAAAAAAATCTTTAATAAATCAAATAAGAAAAATAATTGCTTCATATACTTATAAAATACAATTTGGTATGCGACTAATCGAATAAGGTCACAATATGTGATTTTGGTTTCATTTTCTTACATGTTTTATAGCAAATTCGTTGGTAATATCATCATAATTTAGTTTTTTGGCTATTTCGGATTCGATAGATAAAATGGCTAAGGAGGTAAATCGTTCTTGACTAATGCTAGATCTCAAGTAATTTTTTATTATTTTCAATCTTGAGAAAGATCTTTCTGCAGTTGCGATGGTAATTGGTAAGGTTAATATAATTTTCAGAACAGTAACAAAATTTGGATACAGTTCAAATAAATTATTTTTCAGTAAATATTGTGATCCTGGAAGGCAAAACTCGATGACAAATTTTGATATCATTAAATAAATCAATGCTACCAATATCGTCTTGCAAGGTCGCATTTAAGTCTTTGCAACATTTAAGAAGATCGTTTTCAGTCAGTTTTTGAATATTATCCGAATTATATAAAAAAACCATATGATGTCTCATGTTCCTGATAAATTTCGAATCTTTTCTTAAAAGAAATAATCCCACTATCGATTATGACTAGAAAATATTGAATTCTGAAATATTCTTCGCCTGATGAAATAAGCTGATCGGTTCCTTCATAACAAAATTGCTTTGTTTTTCGTCCAGTTCTTTGATTCTTAAATTCAGATGTCACTTGTAATTCTTCAGCTATTTCCTTTGCAGTTATTAAAGAAGATTTGAATCCCGATTCACGATACTATTCAAAAAAAATTTAAAAGGCCTTTTAAATGTGAATTTGTAGTACCGATATCTATATTTGAATTTTGAAATATCTTGCTCACAATATTTACTTCATTCAGTATGTCATACCAAATGACCAAACTTAATAAAAATTCAAATGAAGTAAGTTTATTTTCGATTGATTGGATTTCGTTTTCATGTCACGGGTATGTTCATAAAGGTATTTCAAAGCTAGAGAAAATTGTGGTACTTGGTATTTCACAGATTTCACACTTTCGAGGCGACATTCCCACCTCGTTTCTGACAGTGGTTTTGGAGTAAGATGTTTGACATGCTCTTTTAATATATCCGAGCGTATCACAGAACTTGCAAAAATATTATATATGCTTTGTAAAGTCCCAAAAAATGAATTTGCAAGAAAAGATGATTTTGAAATGTCTCCAAGAACTAAATTCAAATTATGACTTCCGCAGGGCATATACTTTGGAATTCTTTTGCAGGATAAGTGCTTGCACGCCTTTATATAAACCTCTCATATGAGCTCCGTTATCGTACCTCTGTCCTCGACAGTTCCCTAAATCTAATTCCTCCTTTTCTTATATGCTTTCAATTTTGGCTGATAACCCTTTTCCTGTCGAGTCTTTTACTGTTTCAAAACAAATAAATCGTTCTTGTATACTTACATCACTTTCAGAGTTATCTACATTAACATATCTTAAAATAACAGATAATTGTTCTTGATGGCTTACGTTTGGAGTGCAATCTAATAAAATTGTGATATACTTAACTTTCTTAACTGTATTTATTATATCCTTTCTAACTTTTTTAGGCAAAGCAGAAATCAGTTCATCTTGTATTCTATGAGATAAATAGGAACGCGATGCTGATTCTACGCACCGATCCAAATGTTGTTTCATGATTGGGTCAAATCTTGCAAGTAATTCTACGAGATCTAAGAAATTACCGTTGTGTGGTTTATATAAAGCATCGCTACTGCCCCTGAACGCCAAATTATGCTCTGATAAATATAAAATTGCAGCCACTATTCATTCACAAACACATTTTAAACGCTGTGTTTCGTTTTTAATTATTTTTTCATGTTCTTTGTCAATAGTGTTTCCAAGTTTCAAATTCTTTTCAAGTTGTAACAATTTGTACATAGTTTGCAAATGATATTCTGATCTTTCATGACTTTGTAATCGCGAACTTAAATGTTGTACCCAATCGTTAAGTCCAGTTAAACACAGAGAAGTGGTATTTGAAGAGAATAACTTACACGCATAACACAATGTGGCATCTTTGTACTTTGAGTAGAGTAACCACCTTCGTTCTTGACCTTCCCCATTTGTTAATTTTCTTAAATAATAATTTTCAGAAAAACTTTCGTTATTTTTATCTTTCGTAAAATCGTAGTTTTTTACTTGTGTCACGCCATTTTGTACGATAGCCATTCTAAATTTATCAGTTATAATTTCGGGCCAAGTACCAGGATCATTGATGTCGACATTTTCGTCTTCGTCGCTTTGTTGATTTTCTTGAAGGTCCTCGGAATAATTCATCTTGTTCTTTGTTCGACGCTGAAAAAAAATCCTCCGTCTGTACATTTCCCTCTGCTTCGTGATTATCTTCCCGTTCTACAGATTTCTTATCATCGCTTTCCTCTTCATTAGGAAAGATAATGTTAATAACATGATTACTGACATTTTATTTCTTATGTATATTAAAAATATGGCCATTTTATGGCGATGTCACTAGATTTTGCCACAGTATTAAAACAAAAAACAAAAAAAAAAAAAAATGAAACAATTTTTATTATTAGCAAAATCAGTCAGCGGCGCGGGGCCTTGTATGCTCGCACCGTTTGCACCCCCCCTCGGGCCGGCTCTGACTATCGCCTCCGGCGCCCCAGGAAGCCCCTATGAGAAGTAATCCTGCTCTTCTGGTAGCATATTCACACTAGGCTATTCCCCCCCCCCTCCCTTAGTGACCGAAGGGGATAGCACAAAACTTCAATTACCACCTGTGTGCCTTCAAATTCAACCACAGATTTGTGGAGGACATCGTCCGACAGCATTTTCAGTGCCCTACCAGATCATCCCAACATACGCCCGATAAACCGAACTGTCCCGGTTATCCGGAATTCGCTAAATGGAAGGGAAAACAGAAAAAATTATGGAATCCTTGATGCAGTCACAAAGTGACCATCTCGACATTTGAAGACCTGACCATCTCAGGTCTTCAAAGAATTGTTGAATTCCCCCCCTAAGCTTTTTTTTTTTTTTTTTTTTAAATAATTTTTCAGAGACACTGTATTTTACATATAATCAGCATACAGAGATGAATTTTTTCCTTCTGAATGTAGATGTTTTCTGTATGGCATCTTGAGAATTCTTGATAGAGAACAGATTGGGTGGAATTAACGGATAAAAAATTAATTCTTTGTCTCCATTGATTCTACCCAGTTGATACTATTTAACCAGCTACTTGGAAATTTTTTGGTCTGGTTCATACTTTCTCTTATGATAGATCTCGCTGAAAATATGATTTGTGAAGCTTGATATTAATATACACTGAGTGATCACTGAATTATGACCACCCCTATGAAAACTGAATGCAATCCGTTGACCACGTGAGGTATGAGAGTGCTTAGTTAGTTGACCTACGTAGCATAGTTAAGGTGTCAGTGACTCGGTAGGTAGTAAAATTTCGAGCATGATTGTTAAAAGGATGGATTTATTGGACTTTGATAAAGGACAAATTGTGGGTGCCCGACGAGCTGGTGCCTCAATTTCCCAAACAGCTGAACTGATGGGGTGTTCGAGTGCCGCCGTAGTTAAAGTATGCCAGGACTGCCATCAAAATGGTCAAATAAAGACCCGACAGCAAAACTGCAAAGGTTCACGAAAGGTTGATATTAGAGGTGAACGCCGGGTCCAACGACTCATATAGGCGAACAGGCACAGCACCGTTGAAGAGTTGACTACCCAATACAACATGGGCCAACCCGGAATGATATCTGGCATGACCATGCAACGCATGGTCATGCCAGATATCATTCGCACGTATCGCCTATACCAGCAGACAACCCCTACGGCATCTTCCCCTAACCGAGGTTCATCAGCAAAAAAGACTCGACTGTTGAAAAGAGCATGCAAGTTGGAAGTTAGAAGACTGGACGAAGTTATGCTGGTCAGATGAGTCACGTTATTTACTCCATGCTGTGGATAGATGTGTATGAATTTGGTGTCAACAACATGAAGCTCTTGATCCATCATGCATGGTATCAAAAATGTAGGCCAGTGGAGGGGGTTGTATGGTGTGGGACATGTTTCACTGGCAGGAACTTGGATCCCTGGTGCATGTGGAACAACATATCAGTGATCTCTGCTATCGTCAACTGCTTGTTGACTGTGTACAACCCGCTATGTTACACTTTTACCCTCAGTGGCGATGGTGTCTTCCAAGATGACAATGTGCCGAGCCATCAGGCACTTGTTGTGCAGGAATGGTTTGAGGAACACAGTTCTGACTTCCAGCATATCGATTGGCCTCCAAACTCCCCTGATATCAATCCCATAGAGCACTTGTGGGACACTATAGAAAAGCATATCAGGCATCTGGATACACCAATCACCTCCATACCTGCATTACTGACTGCTTTACACACAACTTGGTTGACCATACTTCCCGAACGCTTCTGACATCTTGTTGAATCAGTGCCACATTGATAGCTACTGTACTTACTGAGGGCAAAAGGAGGACCTACGAAGTATTAGGTAGGTAGGTAGGTGGTCATAATTCAGCGATCACTCAGTGTATATACGAAAGGGAAGAGTTTAAAAAAAGATTTATTCACCCAGAAGTAATTGTGATTGAAGGTTGAAAGAAACAAAATGTATTACACTTTTTCAACATAGTCACCGGACAAAGTGACACATTTTTGCCACCTCTCAACTCACTTCCACAGACCAGTTTTGTAGAAGTCCTCTGACTCTCCTTCATGCCACAACTAGGCAGCAGAAATAGCCTCACCATCAGCATCAAATTGTTTCCCACGAAGAAAGGACTTCAGGACAGGAAAGCAGAAGAAACTGAAGGTGCAAGGTTGGTGGAATAAGCAGGATGCGGCAATACATCAAACCTACATTAGTGGGCACACCTCATTGCAGAATGCGATTAATGTGCAGGGGCATTATCGGCACAAACCTTTTGACAGCTTTCCCTATCATTTTTCTTTTATAGCAGCATGTAGCTTTATGAATGGATTGGAACGCTTCACCATCACAGCCTAGCCCTTTTTTAAGGTAATCTGTTAGTATTACACCATCCTGATCCCAAAAGAACTGACAGCACACCTTTTCCTTTTGTGTGTGGGGGGGGTGATTCTGCATGCTTCAATTGTTTCAACATTTGTTTCGTTTCAGTATTGTAGTGATGGATCCAAGTTTCATCTACGCGGCACCTAGTCTTGAAAAAACTCCTCTTGCTTTTCCACCACGTCAACAACAGTTCATGTGCACATTTAGCCTTTTCCTTCATTGCTAAGGGATCAGAAGTCTGGGAACCCATCTATCAGATACTCTACTCATGTGCAACTGTTGATGGATGATGTTCTCCACAGACCCTGCACTAATTTTTCACTCTGCAGCTATTTCTTTGATGCTAATACGGCGATCTTTCAGGATTAATGCATAAATTTTTGCAACATTCTCTTCCGTTACAGCAGTTGCTGACCATCCTCGGGTTTTTTCATCATGCACTGAGGTTCTTCCACATTTCATTTGTTTATATGCAGCTACAACAACACTGTAATATGAGAATTGCTCTCCATAAACAGTGACCATTTCTTCGTGGTCACTGTTTTGGGTGTTTTTCCTTGCAGGAAGAGGATCCGTATCACCGATCTGTATTCCACTTTATCCATTGTGACACTTCGCTCACTGCTGCAAGAAAAAAAAAATAATAATAATAATTTTCAGATCAAAACCAAAATTTGTGTGATTCTTACAAAGATTTCAAGGTATGAAATGAAAAAAATAATTCATCTTTCTATCAAAACTGCTTATTTTTGGGTAAATACAAATCTTTTCCCCCCACCCCCGCCCCCTATATAATGGCTTGGAGTTCATATGGTTTTAATTTTTTGAATTTTTTTTTTTTTTAGTTTTTATTAGTTTACTTTTGTTCTAGCAAATCCATCAGTTTAGATTTTACTAAATCTTGGGTTCAGTAGGGATGTTACCATGAGTACATTGAATAGTTTCTGAAGGTAATCTTGTGATTAGAATGAGAATAGAATCCCTTTGTTTGTTTCAGAGATGTGGATGGGTCTTTCTTTCTCAGCATCCTAGAAGACTGCCTGTTCATTTTTGTTTGAAGTTATTTGAACTGGTTTATCTGGAGAAGATTTCCATGTCCCCTTATCTGTTTCATCTGATACTATCGAGGCAGAGTTAGGTGGGTCAGAAAACAGCTAGATTGGGGGATTCACAGACTAAAATATTAACAGTAACTGCAGGCAGAAACGAAAGTGATTCTTGCACTGCTTCTATTGTAATGAGCAGCAGCTTAGAGAGCAAGTTCTGGGAAATTCAAGAGCTGCTGGGAGTCAATGTGGAACAAGTAAATACATGGGCTGTGTTAGGGTAATTAAGAGTAAGAACAAGTGCATGTACACTAATGCTAGAAGTATAGAAAATAAAATTGATGACTTTGAAGTGCTGATAAAGACATCAAAGGTAGATATTGTTGGGATATGAGAGACATGGTGTCGCACAGATATAAGCAGTGCAGAATTGGAATTTGGGGAGTACAGTGTGTACAGAAAGACAGACAGGGTAGGAAGGGAGGAGGGGTTATGCTGTTAGTTAAGAAACACAAAATGTAAGGAAGTGTATCCAGTTGACACGGGTGGACAGTGCAATGTTGAATCTGTTTGGTGTGACATAAACACTGGGAAAGGGAAAATGAGACTAGGAGTATGTTATAGGCCTAATGACTGACGAGTACAATGAATAGTTGTGCAGAGAAATCGAATGGGCCAGTAAATCAGAATGTCTTGTAATGGGTGATTTTAGCTTTCCAGATATTGACTGGAACTTGTGGGTTGGTCATACGCACGCTAGCAAAACTTTTTTGGATTTATTGGAGGATTGTTTTCTACAGCAACATGTTTGAGGGGCAACCAGAGGGAGTAATACCCTTGATCTGATTATTAGCAGTGATTATTCATGCATTAAGAATAAGAATTTGCAGGTAAAGGAACCACTAGGTGACAGTGATCACAGTGTAGTGATGTGGGATTTACTTAAAGATATAATTATGATCAAGGGTAAAGGGAAGGGTTTTTGTTTTTGTAAAGGTGACTACACTAGTCTGAGACAGTTTTTACATTCTATACAGTTTGATCAACTGATGATGTTACCAACAGTGAATTCTAAATGGGAAGCCGTCAGGGACATAACCTTGGAGGCTACTAGGCTTTTCATACCAACTAAGTTCGAGGTTCAGGCCTAAAAGGGTGCCGGATGAATTAATGAGGCCCGTGGCAGAAAAAAAAAATGCATGGGATGCATATAAATTATCAGGCGATACAGAAGCCTACAGCAGACATAAGCTAGTCTGTAATCAAGTCACAAAGGAAGTTAGGCAGGTGAAGGCAGATTATGAGAAATCTTTGGCAAAGGATGCAAAGAAAAACAGCAAAGAGTTCTTTACTTATGTAAACTCTAGAAGGAAGGGGCTGAATCCGATTGGTTCACTTAACATAGATGGTTCGACTATTGATCATCCTGCTCAAGTAGCTGATAAAGTGAATGAGTATTTTGCATCTACATTCACACATGAGGAGTTATTCAAGGAGAGGAATGCCAGAAGTTTATCAAACTCTAACAGGGAGATAAGTGATTTTGTAATAATTGACAGCGAAGTGGAGAAGAAATTATTGAAGTTAAACATAAAAAAGCCATCTGGGGCAGATGGAATCTATCCAGTTATAATGGAGGCAGCAAGGGAAGTCAGCAAACCCTTTGCTGTAATTATGAGAGCATCCTTAGAGTCAGGGGAGGTCCCCATGGACGGGATATGTGTAAATGTATCCTCAATTCACAAAGTGGGTTCAAATTGTGACACAAGTAATTATAGACCCGTTAGTGTAACTTCTGTTCCAGGGAAAATAATGGAGTCGCTGGTTAAAGAAATGATACAGGATCACCTAGCCATGACAGCAGTAATAGATCAGACACAGCATTGGTTTGTTAAGGGGAAGTCTTGTCTGACCAATTTGATTGTATACTACGAAGTGGTCACAAAGGAATTGGATGCAAAAAATAATTTTGATATCATATACTTGGATTTCAGGAAAGCTTTTGATACTGTTGCATATGGAAGACTGCTGTACAAATTGCAGTGGTATGGCATTAAGGGTAAGTTACTGCAGTGGATAAAGGGATGGTTAAGTGGGAGACAGCAGAGAGTTGTGATAAATGGACACTGCTCTAAGTGGACTAATGTTATTAGCAAGTACCACAGGGTTCGGTGCTGGGCCTATTGTTGTTTTGTGTATTTATCAATGATATCGATAAAGGTATATCAGGCTTAATGTCCAAGTTTGCAGATTATACAAAGGTTGGCAGGGTTGTTAATGACAGTAAAGGCAGTATGTTACAGCAACAGGATCTAGAAAAGTTAGGCAGATGGGTTGAGAAGTGTCAACTGAAGGTTAACATTGTCAAATGCAAAGTACTCCATATGGGTAGCAGTAACCCAAGAGAAACATACCTACTGTGTGGTACTACACTCAGGGAGATGGAGAATGAAAAAGACCTGGGGTAATGGTGCAGTCGGATATGAAGTTTTCTGAGCAGTGCAGGTCATGAAGTTTTGTCAATGATATATACTAATTTTGCTAGCAGGGACAAGGAGGTGATTATCCCTTTACCATTAGCATTGGTAGAGGCATATGATGCAAGAAAATAAGCTTATGCAGCATCAGCCCAAAAAAAAAAAACACTTCCATTTCACCCCTCCATTAGT
Source organism: Mastigoproctus giganteus (assembly GCF_048544385.1). Lineage (NCBI taxonomy): Eukaryota > Metazoa > Arthropoda > Arachnida > Uropygi > Thelyphonidae > Mastigoproctus > Mastigoproctus giganteus. Next base: position 145,027,483 of record NC_143575.1, read on the forward strand.
TCGAAATACCTGTCCAACGGAGCCTTAAATTTATTTAGGCTATCAACTTTCACAACAAGGGATGGAAGTTTGTTCCACCAACCAACTTCCCGCTGGCTAAAGGCAAATTTCCGCACATTTGTCTTTCCTCAATCTGAATTTATGCCTCTCAGGTGATTATTCTAAGCAAGAGGAAGAATCCCATTAGCATTGAGCATGCTCAAACCATTCAAGGCGTTCAACCAATCAAACCATTATACACCTCGCCGGTGCCTAGTCACCATGCACTCTAATTTGCAAAACTTAAGCCTTTCTTCGTAAGAGCAATCCTTTGTTCCATTCACTAATCTTGTTGCCCTTCTCTGTACTCGTTCCAGCATCTCTACATCCTTCTTGAAATGAGGCCTCCAGACCTGTATACAGTACTCAAGGTGTGGCCTGACCCTTATACAAGGGAATAATCACCTTCTTATCCCTGCTAGGAAAATTCCTGTATATCATTGACAAGACACCATGAGCTACTCTTGCACCTGTCTGCACTACTCAGAGAACTTCATATCTGCCTGCACAATTACCCCCAGGTCCTTTTCATTCTCTACCACTGTCAGTGTAGTACCACAGAATTGATACGTTGCTCTGGGGTTGCTGTTTCCCATACGTAGTACTTTACATTTGTCAATGTTAAACTTCATTTGCCACCTATCAGCCCATCTGCTCAACCTTTCCAGATCCTGTTGCAGCAGCATAGCGTCAGTAGTGTCCTTAACAACCCTGCCAACCTTTGTATCGTCTGCAAACTTGGACATTAAGCTTGATATACCATCATCAATATCATTTATAAATACAGAAAACAATGATGGACCCAACACTGAACCCTGAGGGACTCCAATAATAACATTAGTCCACGATGAGCAGTGTCCTTTGATTACCATTCTGTCTTCTCCAAAGCAGCGATTTGCCTCCAATGCCGCACTGCTCCAATTTGTGCAGTAGTCTTCTACGTGCAACAGTATCAAAAGCCTTTCTAAGATCCAAATATATAATATCAAAGTTATTCCCTGTATCCAGTTCTTTTGTGACTGCATTATAGTATCCAATCAAATTGGTCAGGCAAGACTTTCCCTTAACAAAACCATGCTGTTTCCGAACTATAACTGAAGTCTTGTCTAGATAATCCTGCAGTGCTTCTTTAACCAGTGCCTCCATTAATTTTCCTGGAACAGAATTTAAACTCACAGGTTTTTAATTACTTGTGTCAGCCTTTGATCCTCCTTTGTGAATTGGGATAACATTTGCACATCTCCAGTCTATGGGTACCTCCTGAGTCCAAAGAAGCTCTCATAATTATGGCTAAGGGTTTGCTTACGTCCTTTGCTGCCTCCTTTAATATAACTGGATAGATCCCATCCACCCCAGGTGCCTTTTTTTTTTATGTTTCTCCTCCACTTTGCTCTCAGTTATTGCAAAATCATCTAGCTCACTGCCAGAGTTTACTTCGCCTCAGGCATTCTCCTTCCTGAATAACTGCTCATGTGTGAATGTAGATTCAAAATACTCGTTTAGTTTGTTAGCCACCTGAGCAAGATCCTCAAATGTTGAACCATCAATATCCAGTGGCCCAATCTGATTCATCCCTTTCGTTCTAGAGTTTACATAGGTAAAGAATTCTTTTCTGTTTTTCTTTGCATCCTTTGCCAAGGATTTTTCAAAATCTGCCTTTGACTGCCTAATCTCCTTTGTAACTTGGTTACAGACCAGCTTATAACTATCATAGGCTTCCATGTCACACATTAATTTATATGTATCCCATGCATTTTTCTTCTCTGCCATATGTCTCATTAATTCATCTGACATCCATTTAGGCCTAAACCTTTAACAATATTTCTTAGGTATGTACCATCATCATTATGGTAGCTTCCAAGATAAGTTCTTTGAATGCTTACCATTTTGAATTTGCTGTTGGTAACATCATCAGTTGGTCCCACTGTATAGAATTTAAATATTGTCTTTCGTAAAGGCGACCATTGTAGTCTCCTTTACGAAAGCAAAGACCCTTCCCTTTACCCCTGATGGTAGTTACCTGTTTGAGTAAATCCCACTTCAGCACACTATGATCACTGCCACCTAGTGGTTCCTTTATCTGCAGATTCTTAATGCATGAAGAATCACTACTGATAATCAGATCAAGAGTATTACTCCCTCTAGTTGCCTCCCGAACGTGCTGATGTAGAAAACAATTATCCAGTAAATCCACAAAAGCCTTGCTAGTGTGAATTTGTGAGTGACCAACCCACAAATTCCAGTCAATATCTAGGCAATTAAAATCCTCCATTATAAGACTCTGATTTACTGGCCCACTCTATTTTCCTGTACATTTTCTTATTATACTCATCAGAGTCATTAGGCCTATAGCACACTCCTACTCTCAATTTTGATCTCCCAATGCTTATGTCACACCAAACTGACATGACACTGCACTGTCCAGCGATGTCAACTGGCTTCACTTCCTTGGATTTTATGTGTTTCTTAACTAATAGCATAACCCCTCCTCCTTTCCTATCCTGTCTATCCTTTCTGTACACATTGTACTCCCCAAATTCCAGTTCTGCATTCCTTATATCTGTGTGACACCATGTCTCTGGTATCCCAACAATATCTGCCTTTGATGCTTTGAGCAACACCTCAAATTCATCAAATTTATTTACCAAACTGCTAGCATTGGTGTACATGTAAGTATACATGCACCTGTTCCTATTCTTAGCTACCCTAACACAACCCGTGTGTTTACTTGTATCGCAATGACTCCCAGCAGTCTCTGAAATATCCTGCATCTCGTTTTCCAGGCTGCTGCTCATTCCAATAGAAGCAGTGCAATTATCACTTTCACCTCTGCCAGTGGCTACTGTTAATCTATTTGTCCTTGTCATTCCCTGGTCAGGGAATGAAAGGTCATTCCCTGACCTTTCCACATCCTCCGTATTTGGTGGTGACGGGCTCGATCCCCGGTCTAATCAAGAAGCGTGTGCTATGCACTGCTGCTCCTTCCCACCTGGCTACGAAGGTGCGATTGGTGAGAAGAACAAAGGCCTGCGCTTATGAAGAAAGGCTTAAGTTCTGCAAGTTGCAGCATCTGGAGACAAGGCACCTGCGAGGTGATTTGATCGAGGTGTATCCTTGAATGGTTTGAGCAGGCTCAATGCTGATGGGATACTTCTGCTTGCTCAGATTAAGAACCTGAGGGGACATAGATTCAAATTGAGGAAAGACAGTTGTATAATAGATGTGCAGAAGTTTGCCTTTTGTTAGCGGGTAGTTAATTGCTGTAACAGACTTGTGTTGTTGTGGAAGTTGATAGCTTAAATGAATTTAAGGCTGAACTAGATAAACATTTGGAGTGACCAGATGGGTGAAACAGGAAGGTTTTTTTTTTTTTTTTTTTGTCGCTGATGCTGTATACGCTTGCTTTTGTACATCATATGGCACCTTCTTAGCCAGGTGGGTGGGCACGAACAGCAGTGCATAGCAATTGCTTCTTGATTAGACCGGAGTTCCAGCCCGTGACCACCAAATCCGGAGGATGCGAAAAGGTCAGGGAATGACCACAGCATATCCCTGGATGACATCAGTATTTAGTTCAAAGTTGACATCAGTATTTAGTTCAAATTCTTTTAAAGCCTTATACAGTTCAATTATTAGCATTAGTAGAGGCATATGATGCAAGAAAGCAAGCTTATGCAGCATCAGCCAAAAAAAAAAAAAAAAACCCTTCCACTTCACCCCTCAGTTCGTTCAAAATACCTGTCCAGCTGAGCCTTAAATTTATTTAGGCTATCGACTTCCACAACAAGGGATGGAAGTCTGTTCCACCAACCAACTACCCGCTGCCTAAAGGCAAATTTCCACACATCTAACCTACATCTGTCTTTCCTCAATTTGAATTTATGCCCTCTCAGGTAATTAATCTGAGCAAGAGGTAGTATCCCATCAGCATTGAGCATGCTCAAACCATTCAAGGCTTTGTACACCTCTATCAGATCACCTTGCCAGTGCCTAGTCTCCAGACACTGTAATTTGCAAAACTTAAGCCTTTCTTCGTAAGGGCAACCCTTCGTTCCGTTCACTAACCTTGTTGCTCTTCTCTGTACTCGTTTCAGCAGCTCTACATCCTTCTTGAAATGAGGCCTCCAGACCTGTATACAGTACTCAAGGTGCGGCCTGACCATTGCCTTATACAAGGGAATAATCACCTCCCTATCCCTGCTAGAAAAATTCCTGTATATCATTGATAAGACACCATGAGCTACTCTTGCAGCCCATCTGCACTGCTCAGAGAACTTCATATCTGCCTGCACAATTACCCCCAGGTCCTTTTCATTCTCTACCACTGTCAGTGTAGTACCACAGAATTGATACGTTGCTCTGGGGTTACAGTTTCCCATATATAGTACTTTACATTTGTCAATGTTAAACTTCATTTGCTACCTCTCAGCTCTGTACTCGTTTCAGCAGCTCTACATCTTTCTTGAAATGAGGCCTCCAGACCTGTATACAGTACTCAAGGTGCGGCCTGACCATTGCCTTATACAAAGGAATAATCACCTCCCTATCCCTGCTAGAAAAATTCCTGTATATCATTGATAAGACACCATGAGCTACTCTTGCAGCCCATCTGCACTGCTCAGAGAATTTCATATCTGCCTGCACAATTACCCCGAGGACCTTTTCATTCTCTACCACTGTCAGTGTAGTACCACAGAGTTGGTACGTTGCTGTGGGGTTACTGTTTCCCATATATAGTACTTTATATTTGTCAATGTTAAACTTCATTTGCCACCTCTCAGCCCATCTGCTCAACATTTCCAGATCCTGTTGCAGTAGCATCCTTAACAACACTGCCAACCTTTGTATCGTCTGCAAACTTGGACATTAAGCTTGATATACCATCATCAATATTATATATAAATACAGAAAACAACAATGGACCCAACACTGAACCCTGAGGGACTCCACTAATAACATTAGTCCACGTTGAGCAGTGTCCATTAATTACCACTCTCTGTCTTCTGCCACTCAACCATCCCTTTTTTCCATAGCAACAATTTGCCACCAATGCCACACTGCTCCAATTTGTGCAGCAGTCTTCCATGTGCAACAGTGTCAAAAGCCTTTCTAAGATCCAAATATATAATATCAAAGTTTTTCCCTGCATCCAATTCTTTTGTGACTACATCATAGTATCCAATCAAATTGGTCAGGCAAGACCTTCCCTTAACAAAACCATGCTGTGTCTGAGCTATAACTGAAGTCTTGTCAAGATGATCGTGCAGTGCTTCTTTAACCAGTGCTTTCATTAATTTTCCTGGAACAGAAGTTAAACTCACAGGTCTGTAATTACTTGTGTCAGCCTTTGATCCTCCTTTGTGAATTGGGGTTACATTTGCACATCTCCAGTCTGTGGGTACCTCCTCTGTGTCCAAGGAAGCTCTCATAATTATGGCTAACAGATTGCTTACTTCCTTTGCTGCCTCCTTCAATATAACTGGATAGATCCCATCCACCCTAGGTGCCTTTCTTGTATTTATCTTCTTCAACAATTTCTCCTCCACTTTACTCTCAATTATTACAAGATCATCTAGTTCACTGCCAGTGTTTACTTCATCTATGGCATTCTCCTTCCTGAATAACTCCTCGTGTGTGAATGTAGATGCAAAATATTGCTTTAGTTTGTTAGCTACCTGAGCAGGATCATGAATAGTTGAACTATCGATATCAAGTGGACCAATCTGATTCATCCACTTCCTTCTAGAGTTTACATAAGTAAAGAACTCCTTGCTGTTTTTCTTTGCATCCCTTGCCAAAGATTTCTCGTAATCTGCCTTCGCCTGCCTAACCTCCTTTGTAACTTGGTTACAGATCAATTTGTATCTATCATAGGCTTCTGTGTCACGTGTTAATTTGTATGTATCCCATGCATTTTTCTTCTCTGCCATATGTCTCATTAGTTCATCTGACATCCACTTAGGCCTAAACCTTGAACAATATTTCTTAGTTGGTATGTAAAGCCTAGTAGCTTCCAAGATAAGTTCTTTGAATGCTTCCTATTTTGAATTTGCTGTTGGTAACATCATAAGTTGGTCCCACTGTATAGAATTTAAATACTCTCTCAGACCATCGTAGTCGCCTTTACGAAAGCAATCACTCTTCTCTTTACCCCTGATGGTAGTTACCTCCTTAAGTAAATCCCACTTCAGCACACTGTGATCACTGCCACCTAGTGGTTCCTGTATCTGCAGATTCTTAATGCATGATGGAACACTAATGATAATCAAATCAAAAGTATTGCTCCCTCTTGTTGCCTCCTGAACATGCTGATGTAGAAAACAATCATCGAATAAATCCACAAAAGCCTTGCTAGTGTGGGAGTGACCAGCCCACAAATTCCAGTCAATATCTGGGAAATTAAAATCCCCCATTATAAGATTCTCTGATTTACTGGCCCACTCTATTTCCCAGTTTCTTATTCTACTCATCAGAGTCATTAGGCCTATAGCACACTCCTACTCTCAATTTTGATCTCCCAATGCTTATGTCACACCAAACTGACTCAACACTGCACTGTCCAGCGATGTTGACTGGCTTCACTTCCTTGGATTTTGTGTGTTTCTTAACTAATAGCATAACCCCTCCTCCCTTCCTATCCTGTCTATCCTTTCTGTAGACGTTGCACTCCCCAAATTCCAGTTCTGCATTACTTATATCTTTGAGACACGTCTTTGATATCCCAACAGTATCTGCCTTTGATGCTTTGAGCAATACCTCAAATTCATCATATTTATTTACCAAACTCTTAGCATTGGTGTTCACGTAAGTATACATGCACCTGTTCTTTTTCTTAGCTACCCTAACACAACCCATGTGTTTACTTGTACCCCAATGACTCCCAGCAGTCTCTGAAATATCCTGCATCTTATTTTCCAAGCTGCTGCTCATTCGAATAGAAGCAGTGCAAGAATTACTTTCACCTCTGCCAGTGGCTACTGTTAATCTATTAGTCCTTGTATCCCCCAATCTATCAATTTTTCCGACCCACCTAACACTGCCTCGATAGCATCAGCAAACATTCTTGCACCCTTTCTATTTAAGTGTATCCCATCCCTGTAGAAACAGTCTCTCCTGTTAACAAGTACAGACCAGGCTGAAAAAAATTCTACCCTTTGAGCCTTGCACAATCTTTCCAGGGCCGAATTGATCGACAGGGCTCATATATTCCCTCCTATCATGTCTGGCAGAATTGCAGACACTTTCGAATTCAACCCTAATTTACGGCTTTTTTTCAACAGTGACCTGTACTTGTTAAATAATTCCGCCGGTCTTCTACTCTTAATATCATTAGTGCCAACGTGTACAACTATATCACCTTTTTTCATGGCGCCTCCGTAGCCAGGTGGGAAGGAGCAGCAGTGCGTAGCAGACACTTCTTGATTAGACTGGGGTTCGAGCCCGTCACCACCAAATACGGAAGATGCGGAAAGGTCAGGGAATGACCACCGCATATCCCGGAGCAATATGGCCTTAGTTGCTAGTGCTCCTAAAAACCAAATAACAAACAACCAGAACATATCACCTTTTGTGCCCTTAAAAGATGATATCCGCTCTACAAACTCATCAACCTTTGCCCCTGGCAGACATACCCTGGTCCTGTTCCACCTATCCTTTTTACAAAACATGTTTCCCGTTTCCCTGACAATAGAGTCACCAACAACTACTAGTTCCTTTGGGACCAGCGCATTCTGCCTTGGGGATTGCCACTGTGTTGCATGATGCCCAAGTGCAAGCTCTGCATTGGTGTGAGCAGCTGAGAGCTTGATGGGCCCCTCAATTTAGATCCTACGAGGGCATCCACCCTGTCCTTCAAGCTCTCATATAGGCCCATAACAACACTGAGTTGTCACCTGATTTCCTTACACTCCTTGCATTGCGCACATACAAAGACATCCCCCATGGCAGTATCATGTTCCGTATCTGACTTTTCCACAAACATCAAACAAATAGTGCATTTTAAAAGGCTGTGATTCAGAGGGCAACTGTCCCCCTCAGCTCTCTCCTGAGCCACAGCACTCCCATTAGCTTGAGCCTTTTGCTTTGTTGCTCTGGTCTGAGTCATGATTTCGATTTAATTTCAATAAAATGTCAAGTTCAGTACAAAATTAAAACCCTAAACTTGTATCCCAGCATAGTTATAATGCTGTATTTATGTTTCAGTATCGAGTGTTATCTACGAAATTTCTTTATATAACTTCCGTATCAAGTTAAGTGTTAATTATTTATTTTTGCTAATTATTTATGTTAAGTAATCTAAGTCGTTATATGTATATAGTTAAAGGTACAATTTAATTGACAATGAAGTTCAACAAGATTAATAGATTTACTGATTAATTGACAATATTATATTATGTACTATACTATACTAAGCTTATGCTATCTAGTTCGAGATATTTTGTATCGCATAACAATGGCGGCAATTTACGAATGGTAAATCTATGGACACTTAAGTATCGATTAACTTCCAAATCTCGCTGTTGCAATTCAGAATAAACTAAAACTAAGGATCCTGACTAGCTACTTACAGAAAATAATTTGATATAACAATTGGTTAATAAATCGGCTAAATATGGTTAAAAAAAAAAAAAAAAAAAAAACCTCTCATTCAACGGAGCTGCAACTTGTAACACGTGGATTTGATACCCTTACCGATACTAAGTGATACCTACAAATCTCTATCTAAGTTAAACTTTAAACTAAGTATCGTAACTAGGAATATAAAGCTACTCTAGAAAATAAGTTAATATGCCAATTTAAGCTAATAAAACAGAAAATAAATCATAAAAAACTTCTCTGTTCCAGGAGCGGCAATAATTATGTTAGTATTAGTAATGGCCGCATGGTGCAAGAAAGCCTATGGCTTATGCTGCACCAGCCAAAAAAAAAAAAAAAAAAAAAAACCAAATTTCAGTCTCTAGAAAGCATCCGTGTTCCACGTGGATGCTTTCTAGAGACTGAAATTTAGAGATCCCCAATCTTTCTTTGTTTCTTTGTTAAGAATATCCTTTTGTGTCCCAAACTAATCTTGTTACTCGTCTCTGCATTCTTTCAACAGATCTATATCCTTCCTAAAACGAGGTTTCAAATCCTGTATGTGGTATTCCAGATGTGCTTTACTATTGCACCATCCAGTGGGCTAATCACATCTTTGCCCTGCAGACAGAAATTCTGTTTATCACTGGCAGAACTAGTTATTCGGGTTGTAATAGTAGTGGCAAAAATGATGCACAAAAGCAAGCTTTTAAAGCATCAGCAAAAGAAAAAAAAAAAAAAAAACTTCCCACATAATCTGTCCATTCCCTCCAATAGTTTGTCTAGTTCTTACTTAAATTTATTCAAACTACAACCATCTTGCTAGCTTGCACTGCAGAGAGAATGTTATGACAGACTGTACATTTACACTCAGATCTATGTCATAGTCTACTATTTTGAGTTTTGTACCACCCAATTGGTAAGTTATTCTGGGATTAATGCTTCCCAAATGCATTACCTTGCATTTAGCACTGTTAAATTTCATTTGCCATTTTATAGCCCATCTATTTATCTAGATCTATTTAAAGACATTAGTTTATCTAGTTCCACTTGAAGTAGCTAACGTGGTTATATCATTAACTTTGTGTCTTTAGCAAACTTAGACATCAAACTTGAAATACCTAAATCAATATCATTAATAAATATTAAAAATTGTAAGGTGAGCCCCAATGCTGCCCCCTGTAGAACTCCACTCATCACATTAGTCCATGAAGAGGAGTGGCCCTTTATAACCACTCTTTGTCTCCTACCACTTAACCATCCCTTTATGCATAGTAACTTCTCTCTAATGCCGCATTGCACCATTTATATAACAGTCATGCATGTGGTATAGTATCAAAGGCTTTACTGAAATCTAAGTAGATAATATCAGAATTATTCTTCGTATTGAGTTCCTTTGTGACTACTTCATAATAACTAATCAGATTTGTAAAGTACATGACTTATGACCCCACTCTATTAAGATGACCTTGTTTTATTTCTTTAATTAATGATTCTATTATATTCCTTGGCACTGAGGTTAAAGGGATGAGTCTGTATTTACCTAATTTACTCTTGTTAATAGGAGACATATTTGCACATCTCCAATCTACAGATGTTTCTACTGAATTTAAGGATAGTGCTATTTCTTATGTCCAATGGTTTAGCTACCTCTTTTGCAGCTGATCTTACATTGGTGTGCAAAATTTAAGGACCAGTTAGGTTTTCACCTGTAGCTTCTCATAGGAGTGGCCTGGATATGGCAAAAGCATATCAAAGAAACCTCATGAGGTACAGAAATGAAGGAAACAAAACCAACACGATAACGGAAACAAAACGGTGTAGAGGGACTTCAAAAATGGCAACATAGCGCTGGCTGCCATGATACAGATGCATCACTGCCAAAGATGGAACAAAGGGAACAGGTGGTCCTCAGTAGGAGATATGGCCACCCCTAATGTTGATGCAGGCTTTGCACCACCTGTCCATACTTAGAACAATGTTGTTGATAAGTTCTTGTGGTAATATCGTCCATTGCTCTGTCAGTGTCATTTTCAGCTGGTGAACATTTTCTGGTGGGTGTGGACGTGCTGCTAGGCGTCTTCCCAGAGCGTCCCATATGTGTTCGATGGGATTTAGATCAGTGGAACGGGTAGGCTTATTCATACGAACAATGTCCTCACTTTACAAAAGCATATCAACAGCTGCAGTGCGATGGGGTGCAGCATTATCATTCATAAACACGAACTCGGGGCCAGTGGCACCTTGGAGCAGGTGCACATGGGGAAGGATTACCTTGGTACAGTTGCATGCACCGGTTACAGTACTGCCTTCCAGTATCTGGAATTCTGTACGTCCATTCAAGAGAACATCTCGACCACCATATCGATCTCTTTGAGTGATGTTTGCGGGACGATACCATGTGCCAACCTCTCGCCAGATTAGCTGACATCCAGAATCGCTGCTGAGACTGAATCTACTCTCATCAGTAAAGAGTACCTTAAGTAAAGATTTTGTGGTTTTAACCTTTAGAAATAGTGTTGGTCCTTAAGTTTTGCACACCGGTGTAATATAATTGGATAGATTCCATCAACCCTAGGTGCTTTGTTCATTTTTAGCTACAGCTATTTCCCCTACAGTTTTGCTTTCTGTTATTATAGTCATTAATTTCAAATCAGTATTCCATAGATTTCTGCTAATCTTGTCTCTTAAAATTTTTTCATTTTTGAATGTAGATGCAAAATATTTATTCAGTTTATCAGAAATCTATAAAGGATCATCTGTAGTTATACCATTTATATATAAATAACTAATGTGATTCATCCCGTTCTGTCTAGTGTTAACATATACAAAAAGATTGTTGTTGTTGTTTGGTTTTTAGGAGCATTAGCAACTAAGGCCATATTGCTCCGGGGATATGCAGTGGTCATTCCCTGACCTTTCCGTATTTGGTGGTCACGGGCCTGAACCCCGGTCTAATCAAGAAGCGTGTACTACGCACTGCTGCTCCTGCCCACCTGGCTACAGAGGCGGCTATACAAAAAGAATTCCTTGTTGCCCTTCTATACACTTTTTAGCAAAGGACTTTTTACCCCCCCCCACCTTGTATTTATTGAAGGACTCTCTGTATCTCTTCACAATTTATAATCATCCCATGCATTTCTTTCTCTGCTGTGAAGCCCATCAGTTCATTTGACATTCATTTTGGTTTAGATCTTGAGCACTATCTTTTAATTGGTATAAAACCATCTGTGGCTGCTAGATTACCTTTCTAAATCCTTCCAATTTAGCATTCATCTTTTTAAAGACTTTTTTACATTTTTTACCTATAGCTTCAACAACTTCTTGTCTTCTTTCCAATTAGTTATCACAAATTCATTTAGCTCCCTCTTAGAATTTGATACATGTCTGGCATCTGAATCCTAAAAAAATTGTCATTTCTGAATGTAGATGCAAAATATCTATTTAATTTGTCAGCAACCCGATCAGGATCATCAACAGTTAACCATTTCATGTCTAGTGGTCCAATGCAATTCTTCCCTTTCCTTCTAGTCTTTACGTAAGTAAAGAAGTCTTTGCTGCTTTTCTTTGCATTCTTTGCCAAGACTTCTCATTATCTTCCTTAGCTTGTCTAACTGCTTTTGTGACTTGATTGCAGATTTGCTTTTGCAAAGAAAGCAAAAGCCTTTGCCTTTGACAGTAGTTAATATCTTTAAGTAAATCCCACATCAACACAGTCATCACTACCACCTGGTGGCAGTGATGACAGTGTGTACTCTTTTATTTGTACATTCTTAAGATATATATATATACAGAGTCAGTGAAACAGAACTCTGTGATTTTCACATTTAATATCTGAAATCTAACACGATGATGAGATTTATTACAATGAATACCCTAACAGTTATTTTGCAGTAATTGATCCTTTCTAAGTAATTCAACTGTTTTCATCTTAACTGAAACTGTTTCTTCTCTATTTGAACAGGTTTATGGAAATGAACATAATTTCTCTCTTAGATGGTAAAATATAGATAGCACCCATAAATGTTCTATATGCCGAAACAGATCTAGAGGATTTTTTAACCACACATTGTGCAAATTTGAGTGTGAATATGTACACATTTGTAGAGAGAGCATGCACAACAACACAGTATAGTCTAAGTCATGGGTCGTCAACCAGCAGCTCTTTGAACATGTAACTGCGGCTCTTTAACTTTGAGCCCACATGTACAAGTGCAGCAAGCGCGGGCGGCAACATGAATATAGGATTAGTTTCAGTGCAAGCTGCAAACAGTTCTCAGTTTAGTTTGCCTGTGCATCACAAGGCGAGCACACGTACTGCATGGTGTCAAAGATTAATCGTTGTGGCGGTAGCGAATATAAAATATTAAAAACAGGAACAAAATAATATCCATGTGTATGTAGTGTTTGTGATAGGTGAATTCGTATTATAAATCACTTGACTTTTTAAATCAGTGACGTGTTATTAAACAAGTGAAACAAGATATCATTAAAATTGCTATCATTTTTAAAATGTCAACTCAAAAGAGAAAGATTAAGCAATAAAACCGGGAATTTAAGAAGGAATGGACTGTCATATGCATTTGTGGCAAATTCTACAGGACTTTTGTTGTGTTTAATAGGTAGTGAAAAACTTTCAAACAATAAAAAAACAAACACAGAAAGACATTTTTTGACTAAACATGATACATTTGCCAAAACCTATCCACCCTGTGAGGTAAGAAAAAAAAAGGCTGTAAACGAGTTGCAACAGGAAATAATTCATCATGAGGCACTTTGCTCACAAATGTTTCCAAAACGGATAATAGTAGTGATGGATATGGTCATAAAGATAGTCAATAAAATAATGGCAAGACCACTATATCATTGACAATTCCGTGAACTTCTTAAAGTTGATTGCCAATATACTGACCTTCTTGTGCATAACAACATTAGATGGCTTTCTAGAGGTGCAGTGTTGACGCCATTTGCCGCTTGTCTTGATGAAGCGAAATTATTTTTAAGACAGAAGGATATAAATGCTGAATATGAAGAGCTAGAAGACACCAATTGGTTACAAAAATTCTATTTTACGGCAGATGTGACTTCGCATTTAAATGTGTTAAATAAGGAAAAGGTAACACGGGAATTATGTTTTTGGAAGAAGTGCTTTCATTTGAACACAAATTATGTGTTTTCGAAGGAGACATAGTAAGTGGCAAATTATTACATTTTCCGATGTTAAAAAGAAATCAAGGAGATACTAAAAATAATATGAATCCTGTTAATGGGCCATTTTTTCAACAGACAGTTGTCAAAATACATACCAAATTTAGCCATAGATTTGAGTATTTTAGGAAGGAAAAGGCAACATTATCAGTTTAAATCACAAACCTCTTGAAAATGAATACGGCTCAGTTAAATTTTTTTCCATTCCTTGAAAGTGATGAAGCACAATTTTAAATGGAGTTAGAGGACTTAAAAATCAAGGACATGTGAAGTGCAAGACTTAAATGTCTTAAAACTGAAATTGAGGATTTGGACAGGTCTACCTTTGCAATTCTACACAAATGAATGGCAATAGATGAGTTGAAAAAGCAAGACCAAATTGTGTTTGATGCCTGGAGTAGCTTCCCGGACATGTATATAAATTTGAAAATGCTCTGTAAGGAGATTAATGGTACTGTATATATCCAGTAATAAATTTAATTACAAATGATTAAATTACACGCTTTACCAGAACATCTAAGAATGGAAGGGACCTGTCTACTTCTAATTCTAAAGTGAACTGGATGAATACTGATAAAGAATTGAGGTACTCCTCCGAACCACATGGGATGATGGTGAAGATGTCATCGACGTATCTGCACCAAACTGTAATAGGTACAGGCGGGTTCAGGAATATCTATTCCTCCATGGTGGTGTTGGCCACAGTGGAGCTAATATTGGTCATTTGTCATTAAATTTATTACTGGAGATATACAGTATCATTAATCTCCTTACACAGTAGAATCCAGTACAACAGGCCCATTTGTATTTATTGAAAATACTGACTGCATTTTGGTTTGGATTTCTCTCGGTTTTTGGTTCAATGTATTTCTGCAAGCAAATATTTTCGAACATGAGCTATGTTAAAAATAAATCAAGGAACTGTGGGAACAATGCGAGTCTCGCAGCATGTTTAAAGATGAAAATTTCGGCATAACTCACCTGATGTTGAAAAACTCGCTTGAAAAGTTCAGCAGCAAAAGTCACATTAATTCACACCTAATTGGATGTTTGTTACATTTTTTCAGTATTAATAAATAATATTTCAAAATACAGTGTAACTTCTATTTAACGAATTTCTCTATATTACGAATTTTTTCGCAAAACATTGCACCATGAAACGAAATTACATGTAAAATTAACCCCATATAACGAAGTGTTAGTCTCTCTATAATGAATTTTTAAAAAAATTAGTAAAAGCATTTTTGAAGATTTTCAAGCATTTACTGCTAAACAGCGGCTCAAATATACTGCCTCCTTCCTTCCTTCCTTCCGAAATTGCGCATTAGCATCTGGAATTAAATAATCATCCTTTTAGTGAACACTTGTGGCTATTGACGCCCGTAGGAGGGTCTTTGTTTATTTTTGTTACAGTTATTAAACCAAATGGGTTTTCTTAAAAGTGGTTGTAAACTTTACAATAAATAGGGTAGATTTGTAAATTGATATTGGCTCAGGGGAAAGCGAAATTCGCTGCGGTAAACCTTTAGCATGCTGCGGCGGCAATACATAGAATGCTATCATAGTCGGTTTTTAGTAACGCCTGCTGAGTGACATTCACTTCTCACCTCAACTGTACCATGTGACCTTCATGTCAATCATTATATGTCCATTCTCGTCTAACTGGACCCGCAGTAGATGGTTTTCGTGAATTTTTTTTTTTTTTTTTCCGTTCGTCATCAATCACATAGGCTATATGCTCTTGTTTTTTTTTTTTTTTTTTTTTTTTTTTCTGAAAAGTAACATACAGCATACGTTAATCATAAATTTTCTTTCGTGTATATATGAATGAAAGCGGAATAAAAGAAATTCACAAAGTCATATATTTCTTCAAAGGGAGTGATACTGTTGAATTGGCAAGCGAACGTCATTGAGTAGGTGGTACCTGTACTAACAATTCACTGTATGGCCAGCGCAACGAAGTTTGTGGTGTATGTATCGGCAAAAGCTGCAGTCCAGTAATTTTTACAATTGCGAAAACAATGTCGAAGAGAAAGTGTTTAAGTATTAATGATAAAGCAAAGATTGTTATGATATTGACCAGGGTTTTAAGAAAAAAGATGTTGCAGAGAAATATGGCATATCTGCAAGCAGTTTATCTACGAATTTAAAAAAATCGAGAATCAATTTTAAATGCAATTGAAGGAGGAGCAGACAAGAAGCGAATTAAGTTGTGTATATACGAAGATGTTGATAAAGCTGTTCTAAAATGGGTGCAAATGATACGTGAAAAGAATATCCCACTATTGAGCCTAATAATTAAGCAAAAAGCTCTGAAATTTGCACAGTCCCTTGGACATAAAGAATTTAATGCGACCACTGGGTGGATAGATAAATTTAAGAAGCGCCACAGAATTGTGGAAAAGGTTATTTGTGGAGAAAGTGTTAATGTAAGCGAAGAAGATTGCAACATTTGGAGGAACAATACCAGAAGATTTTGGAAGAATATGAGTGTAAGGATGTTTCTAATGCTGACGAAATGGGTTTATTCTTTAAATATTTACCGAATACAACACTTGCTTTTAAGGATGATAAATGTTTTGGCGGAAAACAAAGCAAAGAAAGAATCACTGTGCTAGTTGGAGCAAATATGACAGGAAGTGAAAAATTAAGACTTTTGGTTGTCGGAATATCAAAAAACCCAAGATGTTTTAGAGGCACAAAGTCTTTGGAAGTTGACTATACCTTTAATAAAAGAGCATGGATGACAAGTGATATTTTTGAAGAATGGATATTAAAACTAGACAAGTGTATAACAAAAGAAAAAAGGAAAATCCTGTTGGTAACTGACAACTGGCCGGCACATCCTGCCAATATTTCTGCCAAACTTAAAAGTGCGAAGTTGTTTTTACCACCAAATGTAATGTCAAAACTCCAGCTAATAGACCAAGGCATTATTAAAAATTTTAAATTTCATTATCGAAAGAGAATAATAATGAAAATTGTCAATTCGTTATCAGAAAATAGAAACTTGGAGGTTACAATTAACCTTAGAGATTGCATCTCTGAACTGACAAAAGTTTGGACAAACGATGTCACTGAGTAGACTATTCAAAATTGTTTTTCGAAAGTGGATTTGCATTGAATACAGAAGTCGAACAACGACTGGACGAACAAGATGAACTTCCCCTTTCACAACTGAAAAACTTTTGGATATTATTAGAATCGTCTGGAAACATCGAAAATGAAATAACAATGGATAGTTATGTTTATGTAGATCACAGCAGAACATCCAAATGAAGATGAAATACTGCTGAACAGTATTAGACGCGACTATGATCACGAAGAAATTAACGATGACGCTGAAGAGACATGTCAGAACAACCCGTAGAAAAGCCAACTCGCGAAGAAATGATTAATGCTTTTAAAATGGTTCGTATGGGTCTACAGTTTTCTGAAAATGTTCCTGATAATTGCTCTGAACAAATGTGAGGTTTTCTTTGAGAATCAGACAATTTTTGAATTGTACTGTGCAAACAAAAATTAAAGATTTTTTTTAATTTGTGATATTTACCGGTGAAAATTGTGTAAACGTAATTTAAATAAGTGTTTTTTTAATAAAATACATTAAAAATAAATGTAGATTCGTTTTCATTTTCTAATTAGATAACAATTTCTAATAAAAAAGATAGCCTCCGTATAACGAAATTTCTCTATAACGAATTTTTTTGCCAGATTTATCGAATTCGTTATAGGGAAGATCGACTGTATATATTTTTTTTAAATAAAACACCTTTCCATTTCTCATTCTATTCCATTTCTTAAAACACTCCCCCTCCTCCTAGCTTGAGCTGAGGTGTTACTCTTCGGATTCTTCTTCTTTTTTTTTTTTTTAATTACATCAAAAATGTCTCTTTACTCAAAAAAGGTTGCCAACCCCTGGCCTAAGTAGTTGATATGCCAAAAATCTAAACAGCAACATACATAGGACCATAAATCTGTGCTATAAATAAGTATAACCTATACCACCATTTTTCTCTGAAATTATAAATTAAATAATTTTAGCAGAGCCTGTAGAATTATTTTGCCTTTCTGGTTTAACTTCATATTTCATTCTCAATCTGCTAGTGAGCAAATTTGGACAAGCTTATTTTCAACAAAAATATTGTGGCCTTCCTTTCTCCAGTTAATGATAATCACTAATTGATCTCAGGAAATGTATTTGTCTTTGATATCAAAATTGGATTGTGGGCAAATTAGCACTGTTAATATTTTTATAGGACTACAAAAATAGTAACAGTCCCATCAGTAACAGGCACCTGTGAGGTGATCTGATATAGGTGTATAAAGCCTTGAATGGGTTGAGTAGGCCCAGTGCTGATGGGATTCTTTCTCTTGCTCAAATTATGAACTTTGAGGGGGCCATAAATTCAAATTGAGGAAAGACAAGGGATTATTCATCCATCTCATTTAATTCCACCCACCTTAGACTTGGCATGTCTTAATAATGGTCCTTGCATAAAGATACCCAAATTTTTTTTTTTTTTTTTTTTTTTGGAGGCCAGATTGTTGGATTCCTTCAACAACCTCAGGTTTGAATTTCCACATTTAAAGCACCACAAAACATAGCTATTGAAATGAGATGGGAAGTCACTTAGCTGCAAACAAGTGGATTTGAATTTCCCATTTAATATCATTATTTTACATGAAAATAAAAATTTTCAACATAAATTGGCTGAGATGTAAAAAATGCTCAAATTCAAATATGCTATTCTTGTTCATGAGATAGTAAATTTTAAAATGTTATTAAAATTGTTAATAACATTTTAAAAGTGCAGTATTCTTTATGTGAAACCTGATTTTTCATATTGAATGTAATGTTATTTATAATATTCTTATTTTTCAGGTGTCAGCATTGTGAATACTATTTCATTTAATAATGGCTTTGCTTTGGATCTGAAATTTGGTCTATTTCCAGGAATAAAAGGTATGCCAATATATAAATTTCTAAGAGTGTATATGCTACAAAAGCCTTGACAAACCTGCTTCTTTTAACACTTGTGCTATAACTTTTTTTTTTTATGGTTATCAAAGAACAGAAAAGGTTATTTGGAGTCTATGATACTATGTGCTCTAAGTTGCAGAAAGGAGACTATATGTGTAAACAAAAGCGCATGAAATATGCATGAAAAATCAAGTGTTTGTTATGTTGAGATACTGTTAATCCATCATTCAAACTGGCGAACAATAGCTCATTTGGAATTGATTCTGTTGTTTCATAGCATATTTGGGCGGAAAAAAATAGTGGAAGCGTTACAAAAATCTTAACATGCCTGGTTCTTCTGAAATTGTATATAACATTTTTTCTTATGGTAATCAAAATAACTTAATTGGTTACTGTAGTATATAGCAGTGCTTCTGAAACTGTCTGTGGTGAAGGACCAGTTTCTTTTATTTCCAATCTGTTGCGAACTGGTAATGGATGAATTGTCGGGGATCGAAACATCCGCGACCAATTTCCAATTCGTCGCAGACAGATAACAACAGTTCATGTGCTGCATCAGTCTGTGAACCACACTTTGAGTTGAGTAGCACTGGTCTATAGTCACAGCTAATGGAGAAAGCAAATGAATATAAAACACCATTATACCTGGCATTTGTGGATTATGAAAATGCATTTAACTCCATAAAGCGTAAGGCAATGTTTCGGGCACTGGAAAGACAAGGCATAGACACCCCATATATTATGATTTTGAAGAAAATATATGAGAACGCTACCTCCTTTATTAGACTAGACAAAGACAGTAGCAAATTTAAAATTGAGAAAGGAGTTCGACAAGAAGACAATATCTCCAAAGCTGTTTACTGCTGCCCTTGAGGAAGCTTTCAGAAGATTAGACTGGTAGCAGAAAGGAGTCAATGTGAATGGAGTGTACCTAAATCATTTACGATTTGCAGATGACATTGTGGTCATAAGCCAGGATCCCAATGAATTAGAGGAAAATCTTAATCAGTTATGCAGAGTTAGTAAGGATTTTGGACTAAAGATGAATATGGCTAAAACAAAAGTAATGATGAACAAGTATGCTACAGAAAGGGACATAATGATTGAAGGAGCAGTAATTGAAAATGTGGAGTCATATACTTATCTGGGACAAGATATTAGCTGTAATAATGATAAATGGCTGGAAGTCAAGAGAAGAATAAATTTTGGATGGATAGCATTCAGGAAATATAGTCACATACTGAAGGACAATATCCCAGTTTGTCTGAAACATAAAATAATGAACCAATGTATACTCTCCACCAGGACTTATGGAAGTGAAACTTGGGCACTTGCCAAAAGAATGGAAGAGAAGCTGAGAACTACACAGCAAAGAATGGTACAAATTATTTTGGGAATCAGACTGTTAGGTAAGAAGAGAAACACATGGATTAGGCAGCAAACTCAAGTAAAGGACATTCTTATCAAAACTAAAGAACTAAAATGGTCTTGGGCAGGACACATAGCTTGAAGACATGATGACAGATGGACTAAGAAAATAACAGAATGGTACCCAAGAGGAGCTAGAAGAAAACCTGGAAGACAACGGTGGAGATGGATAGATGAAATTTATGAATTTGTGGGTAGTAAATGGATGGCTATTGCACGAAACAAAAGGAACTGGAAAGTGCTGGAGAGGCCTTCACCCTGCAGTGGATTGAAAATGGCTGATGACGACGATGATGATGGTGGTCTATAGTACTTTAGTACTGTGTGTGTATGTGTTTAAAAAAAAAAAAAAAAAAAAAAAAAAAAATGGATATTGGACTTGAATTTCTGTTCATTATAATTTTTAGAAAGGAAAGTTTGAATTGTGAATGGATGTTGACTGGCTGGTAGTCAACCAGGTTGAAAGGGAAAGTAAATTACAGATTATAATTTAGTGGAATGATGTTGTAAGAGTAATCAAGTTAATTTGGTAGTAATATTAGTTAACTTGATTCCTCATTTTTAGCTAAATTTTTTTGAGAGTTTCTTAGTGCCTAGAGCTCTATGATAGAGCAGATTTGTACAGAGTTTGTAGATGTTTAGAGAAAAAATGTAATGCATGAACAAAAGTAAGGGCTTCTCTCTCTCTCTCTCTCTCTGTTTTTTTTTTTTTTTTATGTGAGGGAAGTGATATATATATATATATGATATGCTCATACCAAGGAAGGTTAGAAACAATGATTAGTCCCAATAGAGATGTGGGGTCACGTTTCTGAATCTGAGTGCTTAAGCTAAGCAAGAGAACAGCTGATTCACTGCTGCAGGAATATTTGTTTCAGATAGACTGATAGTCGAGGTTCTGTTAAAACGAGTGCAATAGGATTTGCTGAATAGCATGCGGTGCTTCTGAATCCCATATTCGGCAGTTTTGAGTATTGACAGTCCCATCGAGATAAAAATGGGCCTTATCTCCCCAAAGAATGTTCCACGGCTAGGTATTGTCCACTTCTACTCTGGCCAAAAACGTTAGAGCAAATGCCATTCATTTTTCGGGATCATCTCTTTGCAGCTGTTGCTGGCGACTGATCTTGTATGGATAACAGTGGATTAGTTTCAGAAGAATTTTCCACACAGAATATGGGACATCAATTGCCTGGTTATTCCCCATGCGCTGCTACTAGTTCTAGTAGCTGTATCCATGGATCGGTCGACAATCTAGTGAGTATGGGCTTGGCACACCCAGGATCCTGAGCTAGATATCATTATTCTTCTCTTTCTTTCCTTCCTACATATTTCTCTCTCTGAGGGTAACTCAGAAATTTTTTTTTGGCTGGTACAGCATAAGCCTCACGCTTCCTTGCACTATGTGGCTGATAATAATAATAATAATAATAATAATAATAATAATAGCTGTTGAAACTTCCTCTGCTACCTGAGGTGAATCAGGCTTCCTTCCTCTTCCAGGCTTAACAACAAAGGACTGTTTCCTCAAATTTGTTAATCATCTTTCTAACTGCCGCAGCTGATAAATGACCTTGACGTAAGTTTTTACAGCATCTATATTCAGCGGCTGCTGCATTTCATCCATTAACCTAGAAGAACTTTTCAATTAAAGCACGATCAAGCAGAGTGAAATGCATTGTTAACAGTAAACTTACAGAATATGCTTGCAACGTTTGTGTTGTGCCTTTATAGCTCTCTGCTGCTGGGAAAATTAAATTAACTCAGATTTATGCAAATTTTCTGCTCTCAAATTTTCTGCTGTCTTATTTTTTAGTTTAGATTTAAAACTTTAGTGTAATTCAGTTTCTTTCTGTTTTTGCAAAGTGCAAAAATAAAAATTTGTAATTTCGTTAAGGTTTGTCTTAGTTATTTATTTGTTGGTACTTTGTAATGTCTTTCCTCTTGTACCTTGCCATGTTATCCCCTATTGGCATATTTTGGAACTTTTTTTTTTTTTTTCATGGGGATCCTTCTCCCCATGCCTTGAATTGTTTACTTACTAATTTTGGTGGCATTCTGCTTATTACTTAGAGCTACAGAGAGCTCTGAATAGGGATGCTTTAATTATGGCCACCCTTTATTTATTGAAATTAATTGGGAAGTTTTTGGGCTTGTTTTCTTGCTTAAGTTTGTTTCATTAATGACTATTCACAATGATGTAAACAAAGTATGTAAATATTGGGGATGGGGCATTGTTGAAGTGGTGAGAGTTTTGTAGACATACCCTGCACAAGGCAGGGTACACTAGTCTTAATCTTATGGAATGAACACATGACATCGACATAATTCATAAAAGAATTCTTTTAAGTGATAGGAATCATCAGTTTTGGTGAAATTATTAGAGAAGGTTGATTAAATGGACTTACAGGAGAAATTACATGTGTAGATTGTGGAAAAGTTGATGCAGAGGATTTAAGATATATTCCGCTGGATGAGTTTCATGATGTCTGATCATATCACAACCACCCTGCAGCAGTTAAAGCCTTAAACTGTACCATAATCAATATTACTAGGTTCCCCCAACCACACAGCACTATTATTATATCCTGCAAACTTTAAAATCTTCTACCCCTACATTTTAAAATTTTCTGGTTTGATCAGTTATATCTAATGGTTGGAGTTTTGGAGAAGCACATTATTTTTTCATTAAACAACTGAATTTACTACAACTCTAAACATTTATGACTGAAATGTAGTCATAATTGTTACAAACATTAATAATAGTTCAATTTATTGAATGAAAACAAATGTCAACAAACAGAATCACAGAAATTGTAACATTTAAGATCATGCCTAGTAAAGTGTCAAGTATTAGTGAATGTGCTTTGAGAAAAAATACTCTTGCACTGCAGGATAAAAAAAAATGAAATGTTCTTCATTTTTTTTTTTTCAAATATAATTATTCAAATAAGTAATAATTATAACAAGGTATATACGACATTTGTTCGTTTGCTTGATATTTTGATTTTAATAATTTACTGTGAAGAGATTAGCCAGTTTCTTGCATGTAACAACAAATGTTGCAAAGTTTTTGCTGTCAGTATAATTTATCATGCATTTGATGAGTAGTTAGGGGCTTAGAGGGGAACAGGCATTCTGTATGTTATCAGACACTCAGTCTAAAACACTGATGGATCCAATATTTTTCTATTTCAGAAGATTTAGGAGAAGTCCGGTTGGACTGCCTCCCTAAAATCCACTCATGCACACCTCGATGGTAAGCCCTGTTATGTCACCTAGGTGGCAACGAACGTGTAGAGTGGTTCTCTTCAAGATGCCTGGTCAGCGTGAACAGGAAAAGACCAAACCCTCCATCACAAAACAGCAGGACAAAACAAATGGCCCTCAGTCCCCAATGGCTTTCACTCCCCCTCTTACGGCAGTGAGAGGATCATAGTGAAAGCAGAAGGTGCTAAGAATCTTTGGGTACGACCAGGTTGCCATGCAGAGAAACTGAACTTGGCCTGTTACAACGTAAGATCGCTCGTCAGTAAAGACAGGATATTAGAGCTGGAAAAGGAATTAGAAGATGTGGAATATCATCGGTTTGGCCGAAACAACAAGAAGAAATGAATCACTTATAATATCGATTTCACTGTTTCCACTAATGGAAACAGTGAAAGGAGCAAAGGTGGAGTTGGGTTTCTGGTCCATAGAGATATAAAAAAACAACATTTTGGAATTCAAAAGTACATCACCAAAGGTGTCAAGACTACTACTCAGGATTTCTAATAGGTACAGGCTAAAGGTTATGATTTATGCACCCACATCGAGCCATAATGATGAAGAGGTTGAAGAAATGTGCCCCGAAATTGAGAGTCTTCTAGATGAGCAGAAAACCCCCTACACTATCATTATGGGGGACTTCGGTGCTAAAGTTGGCAAGAGACAAAACAGTACAGAAAGGGGAACTATAGGAAATTTTGGAATTGGTGAAAGAAATGAAAGACGTGGAATTTTTTCAGAATCTCGAGGATTGTCAGTAATGAACACTTTTTTCAAGAAAAGGGTGAACTAGAAAGTGGTCATGGAAGAGCCGAAATGGATTAACAACTAATGAAATCGACTTCATCCTCACTAACAGAAGATATATCGTGAATGATGTTACCGTCCTGAATAAGGTACGTGTTGGAAGTGATCACAGAATGGTAAGATGCACACTTGATATGTAAGAAAAGAAAGGAAAAAACTGACTCGAGTAAAGAATACAAAGGTTTTTGAGATAACAGAAGAGGAGAAAAAGCAGTATGTACTGGAACTTAAGAAGTTTGAGCTTCTGCAGACTGCTCAGAACCAAGATATCGATGAGAAATATTACAACTTTCTGAAAGTGATAAAGTCGAAAGAACCTATGGGTAAAAAGAAATCCAAAGAAGAAAAAATTAGTAAAGAAACACTTGTCATGATGAACTGAAGACCGGTGCCTCCGTAGCCAGGTGGGCAGGAGCAGCAGTGCGTAGCACATGATCCTTGATTAGACCGGGATTCGAGCCCATTACCACCAAATACGCAGGATGCGGAAAGGTCAGGGAATGACCACTGCATATCCCCGGAGCAATATGGCCTTAGTTGCCAATGCTACTAAAAAACCAAATAACAAACAACAAATGAACCGAAGACAACAAACGAAGAGCAAACACTGACAAGGAGAAATTGAGTATACTGAGTTATGCAAAGCCATTAGAAAGAGACTCAGAGCGGACATAAGAAGGTTTAACACAAGAAAAGTAGAACCAGCATTAAGGGAAAACAAAGGACTTAAATTAGCAGCAATGATCAGCAATACATAAAGACAAATGATACTGAAACTGAAGAATAGCGATGATGTACTTATGTATAGCAGAGAATGCATAATTCAAATAGCAGAAGACTACTATAGAGAATTATACAAGGAGCAAGAGAATGATGCCAGAAAAAAATTGTTATATAAGTATATACAATCTGTATTATGAATTGTAATTTTGCTTATAATTATATTATTATATTAACTTTCATATTATTATTAAATATATGTTATTATATTATAATAACATACCGTAAAAAAATTACTGGGACACTAAGGGCGCCATGAACCGAGAAAGTTTGGGAACCTCTGCTGCAGAGTCATAAAAGAAGTTAGGCAAGGTAAGGTAGATTACGAGAACTCTCTGGAAAAGCAGCAAAGACTATGTAAACACTAGAAGGAAGGAGATGTGAAACACATTGGTCCACTATATATGGATAGTTTAATTGTCAATATGTAAGTAGGTGATCTCAGGTGGAGAGAGTAGGATTCCTCTTATTGGTTATTCTGTGTTTTACAGCCTGTACTATGTGTAAATTTGATACGAATGCCCACTCGTACAGACAGATGACATTATACATATAAACAGAAAGTTCTTATGGTATAAAAATGATAATGTGAATTCATAAATAAATGAGCTATAAACACTTAAATGACTCTTAAGTCATTTGATGGCCATCTTGTTTCAGAATGATGGATAGAATTGTCACTATTGGGGGTGCTTGAGTGACTTAAATTCATTCTGTGGCAGAAATGCAATAGTTTTTAGATGAAGCTTGTTTTCATATGTACAGAAATACAAACAAGCAGAACGTAATTTTGGGCTAGAGAACCACCCCACTGTTTTTACAAGAAATGTAGCTAAAGAGATGAAATATCAAGTCATGATTTTATTGGAACTTTCTTCATTCAAACTATTAACTTGAATTGGTTCCACTTTGTTTTAACAATTTCTGCTGCATCTCATGGACACCCATTAGTTTATGCAAGACAGCACCTCACTACATACAGCTAATATATTGGGTTTTTAGCACACTGTTTCTCACAAAAAAAAAAAAAAAGTATACCATTTATCCTCATTGTATTATCATGACTACAAGTAGTTTTGACTGCCTCTTCTGGTTTTCTCATTTTCTTCTGGGGTTTCTTGGAAGAGATATTGTTCCACAGGAAATCTCTTACACTCCTGGGCTTGAGAGTTATAATTTTTAAAGTTGTGTTGCACAAATTGACAAAGTTGTCAGTGTGTCATTACAAATATTGTTGTATGATAATATTTGTGTAGACACGATTATTACGTTATTGTATGGTTTCAGGAACTTATTCAAAAATTAGGTGGGGAGCATATTTGAGCATGGTAAAATATGAATGTTTTTCAAGTATCTGAGCATGAAGATTCATATTTTTTAACAGTTAATGAATAACTGAGTTTCTTGGGAAACATTTAAATGTGTCAACATTTTGTGCAACAACCCTGTATTAGAGAGGAGGTGGTTTGCAGCTTCCAAATTAAGTCTACCACCATCATATAATTTATCAGTGGAACATTTTTTCTTTGCAAACTAAACTTAACTTAAAGTTTGATATTTGGTATTCATATTTTCTCTTTCATAGAACCAATATAGACCGAAACTTCCACAGTACAGTAGACTGTCTGAAATAACAGCACCACAAATAATAGAATATTCGAGCTAACCGCACATTGAGATCGGTGCTGAAAAAAGAAAACGGCAAGTCACGTGATTACTGTATATGTTTAAGTTCACCATTTTGAAAGTGAATTCTGTACTGATAACACGGATTATATGCAGTTTTATATTTATTTTAAAATAAAAACCCCTCACTATGGCTCCTAATGCTAATAAACTTCATACAGAGAAGAAAAGAAGAGCAACATTAAAGCTTAGTGACAAACTTGATATAATAATAGAACGGGAGTAAGTAGTAGCAGAATATAGCACTGGATCATCAACATGTTTATGTTTTTTATGTGCAGTTAATAAAATTGCATTCTTAATCTCTCTATTTCTTATTTAGCCTCATTATATTCTGCATTAAATATATTAAAAATAAAACTTTCTAGATAACAGAAAAATCGGAATAACGGCATCTTGAATCCCCAAAGGTGCCATTATTTTGAATGTCTACTGTACTTTAAATTAAAATTCAGTTACGAGGGCCATAAAAGATCCTGAATGCAGAGAACATTACCCATTTAAACCACTAACATTTGAAGAATGTTTATGACAACATGACAATTGGGAACACAGTTCACAGTTGGTGGTGGGTTAAGCATGTCAGAATAGTGATTTGAAGAATGTGCCAGGGTCAGGGTGTTCTCACGCTGCTGCATTGGTAGTAACTGAGAAGAGAGTAGATAAAATGGTTTGTGAAGACTCACACACATCTCACCTGTATGAAAGTAGGAGTGCTTTTATGCATCAAAAACAATTCTGGTCAATCTGGGATACAGGAAATTTTATGCCAGGTGGGTTCCATGAATGCTAACAATTAGATACAAGCACCAGAGAGTGCAGGCTTGTGCTGATCTTCTTGAGCAGTGTATTATCATGAGTGACTTTTCTTGACAGTATCATTACTGAAAATGAGATGAGTACACCACTGAAGTCTAATCAGAGGAGCAATGTGTGGGGCGATGACACAAGGATCCACCGATAAAGAAAAGCTAGAAAAGTCATGTTCCTTTTTTTTTTGCACAAGAGAAAGAGTATCCTTGTGGACTGACTAGAGAGAGAGAGAGAGACTGAAGGCACAAATTGCAAGTGAGGCCAGAGAAATATGGAAAATAAATATAAGTACTTAAAAGACTGAAGTAAATAATATACAGAAAATAATATACAATGCAAGAAAAAATAAATTCAAAACCTTTGGTTTTGATTTGTCGAAGTGATCATGAGAGTTACACAGGTTTCTGGCAAGGTGTAAGTGAGTAATTCATTGTCTTATTTCTGAAATGAAGTTCTGTTTGTCAGAATTTGAATTTTTTCTTTTATTGTAGCACACATTACTTCCAAAAATGCTTAAAAGAGGTCAGAATTTCAGTTTTCTGTTGATTTAGTGGAGATAGCTGATCAGCATACATTGTATAATAATGTCTAATTAAATCAGTTTCACTCTTCAGCATTTTATTTATATGATACTCTTAGCAAAGTTCTATGTAATATAGCAAGTTCATGTAATATAACAAATTTCATGGTTTTCTCTCTCTCTCTCTCCCCCCCACCCCTGCCCCAATTATTAATACTTTCCTTTAGTTCCATTACTTGCTGTTGGTGGAGATGATTTAAAAGTTCACCTGTATGTATTTGGTGAAGAGGAACGATTTCAAAAAGTTGCTGCGCTTACTGGACACGAAGATTGGATTCGAGGTGTTGATTTTGCAGTTGGCGGTAAGTCTATCTCTTTCTTCTCTCTCCCTCCTAATCCTCCTTTATCTCTTTTCCAGGGATAAAATATATTTGTTAACCTACACCATTACACCATACATAACAGTGGTATTTGGTATCATCAGGAAGAGGAATATTTAGTCTCCAAAATGAGTTTGTCAGCTTCTGAAAGAAGTCATCAGGTAAAGTTATTTTATTAATTTTAGATCTGCATAAGCAACCTTACTGACAAAAGATTTTCCAACACAAGTAGTTCAGCTCGTACAAGAAGGGCCAATTAAGCAACCCCAAGGTCAAGTTAGCACACATATTGGGGCTATACTTTTACCGCTTCCTCCCTGCCACTCTTCTCCGTATGCCTATTTAACCATCTGAGGTAAATACCTCAAGGGTAAAAACCCTTCATCCCACAGAATTGCTTCTTGTCCCTAAAAATTGTATAGTTTCAGGATGACAGAACTTGCCCCGTGACAAAGGAGACTTCTCCATACTGGATCCCTCCCAAGAACAAACCCCCAACGTGGAAGAAAATACAGGCGCCACTAATTTGCGGTAAACACCGATAAGTTTCCACCTCTAGTTTCTTCACAGGAACAAAGTAAGACAAGGGAAACTACAAGTGTAACTGCTCCTAAGGCTAAATCAGAACATCTTGAATTTTCAAGTAAAGTACCAATTTCTATGACCACAAATGTCGCTACTGATTCTTCACAAATAAAACATTTTAGTCCTGACACAACTAGGGCTGCTACTTCAACTGCCAGGAAAATTAAAATACCAAAAGTTGGGACTGTCTTACTTTCTGATCTTTCTCCTGTCGATGCACTTACTTTCCTGCGAGAAGAAATTGAAACTTACTTATTAAATGACAATAGTAAGGTTACAAAAACTGCCATCAAAGCTATTCTTCATTCTTGGAGCGGTCTTGAATTAGTTGTGAATGGCTTGATTACAGAAAACGAAGCTCTTAAGATGAAAATAAAGATGCGGCAGATAAGAAGTGATGACTCAAAAACTATGCCCACACCTCTCTCATATGCTTCTGTGGCAAAATCTTCAACTTCTACAGAATTAGTTGATACTTCTTTGAATGTAGTTTCTCCTGAAAACTTCTCTGAGGCTACTGCACAATCCCTTGCAAAAATTTCTATTAACCAAACAGAACAGACAGTCTGCAATCCACTAATGTTAAAACTACTTCAACCAGAAAACCACATTTATTACTCCTTAAGGCATCTGAGAGTTCTACTCTTACTACGAGCACTGATGTTAAAGAGCGTATAGTGAAAACCTTAAAGCAAGACTTGAAAGAAGTCAAAGTTAAAGCTCTCCGTCTCATTAAAAACAAAGGCGTAATTTTAGAAACTGATTCACGTAAAGATTTGGATAGCATCTCTTGCTGAAAAATCCTACCTGATGTGGAATCACCCCTGAGATACCTAAGAAATTGAATCCAACCTTATTGGTATACAATATTGATAATGATTTAACCAAAGAGGAAATACTTGATGATTTCTACTTCAAAAACCTGAAAGATTTTAAATTCACACGTGATCACTTTCCGATTTAAAATTAGCTCCAAATCAAAGAACACTTCGAATTGGGTGTTTGACTTTACCCCACATATTTTTTCAACTATCTCTACTTTAGACAGGTTTTTTTATTGGGTGGACCGCTCACCGATTTAAGCCGTTAATTGTTGTGACGAAGTGCTATTGTTGTCTTGCTTTCGGACACACTTCAAGTACATGTAAACAAGAAAGACCTTCTTGTGGACATTGCGGAAAACTAGGCCATATCTTTTCTGAGTGCCCCGGCAAGGATCAACCGCCTGTCTGCATTAATTGCAAGATGCACAAACATGATGCTAATCATTTGGTCAGAGTTATCAACTGTCCTGAATACATAAAGGCTCAAGACACAGTAAGGCAATGAACAATTCCCTTCTAACATCACAGTCTTATCGAGTTCAAGCGCTTCCCAGCCAGATATCTCGACTGTCAACTTAAAATTTCTGCAAGCCAATGCTCACCATTCACGCACCTTGGCAGATGAGCTACGTCGTGTATCTGAGGAGGAACTCATTGACATTCTCATTCTTCAAGAACCATATCATAGCAAAGGACGAATTGTCCTTGCTCTTCTCGGATTTTACAACCAAATCATCCAGATCCTAAGGTAGCCATCGTAATATTTAATAAAAATGTTGACGTTTTATTCTTGTCCTGTTTAACATCACAGCATGCCATTTGCATTCAAGTCTTGAGTCCTAATCACTCGACTTATGTTATCTCAATGTATTGCCCCCCCGTCATCTGACTTGATTCCTCACTTACACTATATCGATTCCGTATTCAGTTTATTAGGCCCTATTCCTCTGTTAATTTTACTCGACTCAAACTCCAAGTCTGCATTGTGGCATAGTTCTTTCACAGATGCGCGGGGGTTACTGCTTGAGGATACTGTCTTCTCCCATCAGCTTACTGTCTTGAATCAACCAAACCAGCCTTGTACCTTTTATAATTCCTTGGGTGAATCAAATATAGACATCTCTCTGGCCACAGCCCATATTGCTCCTTATATTACTGACTGGCACATTGAAACTGACCTAACAACAAGTGACCATCGCTCTATCGTCTTCCTGCTGGGATCAACCCTTCCTCTTCAACAACCTCTTTGTAATCTCATACGTTACTCTCTTAGAAACATAAAATGGGAACGTTTTAATCGTTCCGTTCTCTCTCACTTGCCTGAAGACAACCTAGAAAATTTTAATTCTCTTACCACTGAACAACTAGCACTGCAGATTCAAAACATTATCATCACTGCAATTTAGAAATCTACGCATAAAAAGAAACTAAAAACTAACTGCACACCTTGGTGGAATAACAAACTTTCCTCTACTCGGAAACTTGTACACAAAGCCAGAAGAAATTTTCAGCGCAAACGGCGTACTTGGCCTCAAGAAGAAGTCAACAGATTACGTGAAGAATACAAAACTCTCAAAAGAAAATACGTAAAATTGATTTATGAAAGCAATTTGCAATCCTGGCACAATTTTGTCCGTACGTCTTTGAATAATAATCCCTGGGGCGTCATCTATAAAATTGCTAAAAATAAAATGATCTTGGGTGAAATTTTTAACTCCATTGCCTCCAACAGTATGGAAACTATTACACTAACAGACTCCATAAATTCCATCTTAGACCAACTGCTGCCTAATGATGATCTCACTAGTGACATTTCACACCATCTATCTATTCGAGACTTAAACCAAAAATACTGTCCTTTAGAAGAAACAAGTCCATTCACTGCAGAAGAACTTACTTCAATCTTGAATAAAATTCAGTCAAACAAATGTCCTGGCGATGATCTGATTGACAATATATTTATCAAACACTTTTATGACCTAAGGTCCAAAATTTTACTTAAATTATTCAACAACTGCTTAAATACTGGAACGTTTCCCAAACCATGGAAACACGTCATTCTTCAGATTTTACCTAAATCTGGTGAGCCACTAGATAATGCCAGATCCTACCGCCCCATAGCCTTGCTCTCTCACCTGGGAAAAGTGTTAGAGAGATTAATTGCCAATAAAATAACCACACTGCAGGGAGCCACAAGCTTTACATCCTCTCTTCAATATGGATTTAGACAAGGGCTTGGATGTGAAGACGCCTTACTCCACCATCTCATTGACTGCTCCACTTCCAAGTACGTTATGGCAATCTTTATCGATTTTGAGGGCGCTTTTGATACTTTATGGTGGGAGAGTGCCCTCAGTAGACTCTGTTCCAATCACTGCTCTCTTCAGCTTTATAAACTTGTTAGAAACTACTTTGCCGATCGCACCGTCATCACTAAAAGCACAAAGATTCACAGATCTGTCTCCCGTGGTTTCCCCAAGGATCAATTTTGGGTCCTTTGATTTGGAACCTAGTTCTCGATGATTGGCTGCTTAGGACGACTGAATTTCAAAATGTGCAACAACTTGCGTATGCAGATGACATTATCATTTTAGTAAATGGAAACTCAAGATCTGAATTAGAACTCTATGCCAATAAAGTACTCTTTGAACTATCATCCTGGTCCTCTAAGAACAAATTAAAATTATCCCCAACCAAATCGAAGATCATGATTTTTAAACACAAATTAGACTATCGCAGACAACCAGTTGTGAAACTTGACAAGAAATCACTTCCACTTGTCCGAAGCACCGAATTTTTAGGAGTCATCATCGACGACTGCTTTTCCTTTACTGAGCATATTCAACATCTGTCCGTCAAAGTTAAGAGTTTTACCGCAATGCTGCTCCAAATTACCAGACAAGACTGGGGATTGAACACTAAAGCCCTACATCTATTTTATAATGCTGCCATAATCCCAGTTACAACCTATGCTGCCAGCCTTTGGTTTAGACGTACTGCACTTAAAACTGTACAAACTAAGTTATCCACTATTCAATGTAGTTTTCTCCTTAGCCTACTTCATGTTTGCCGAACAGTATCAACTCCAGCTTTACAGACTCTTGCAGGCACCATACCACTTGACCTGCATGTTGTGTTTAGAGGGCTTTGCTTTTACATCCGCAAAGGCATTTCTACAGAATTTCAGGGAATCATTGTTAACTCTCAGGCTGATCCCAAAACTGAGCGAACCAGATGCTGGAATTTGTTAGTGAACACCTGGCAGAATAGATGCAATTCTACCGAAAAAGGAGCTATCACCAAAAACTTCATTCCCGACGTAACTGCACTACTCTCATCATCCAGCAGAAAATGGTTTTCACCCTCACTGTTTACCTCATACATACTAACTGGGCATGGTTCGCTTAACGCAAAACTCTACCAATTCAGACTTTGCAATACAGTCTCCTGTCGATGTGGTTTACCAGAAGACTCTCCTCATGTACTTTTTGAATGCTCCATTTACGAGCATCTAAATTGGCTCTTAAGGCAACAGTACCAAACTTGTGTCCCAGAGGTGAGAAGATACTCATTTCTGTCAACAATTTCCAGGCCCTTCAAACCTTCTGCAATGTTGCTTTTAATCGCAGGAAGGCTTTCAACCTCAATGTTAATTCAAGAAATTAACTGAAAACACATCATAAATCATAATACAACTGTGCGCTGCCTTGTCGTCTTGATGACGTCATATACAAAATTGTTGTGGTTTTCAAGAACACGCAAAGATTTTAACAGATGCTGCACTTTTCTGACTCATCCTTTATCAAGACTCTCTTCACCTAAATCCTTCCTCTGCTCAGTGATACCGTCATCGACCAGAGACTTCTGACACCACTCCAGATTAACAGAATTCAGAATTATATCTAGAACTTGTTCCTGCCGATCATGATTAAATGACATTACTGCTTCTGTTTGACAATACACCTTTTCTCTTTGTGGACCACTTTGGGCAGCACTGCATAAAGACGTGGGCAAGAAATGGATAAAGATTTTTTATTTTTTTTTTGTTATATATATATATTTTTTTTCTTCTTATTTTTTTATTATTTTTTCTTTTTCTCTCTTTTTTTATTTTTTATTTATTTATTATTATTTTTTTTTACTTTATGCTATTCTCATCCTTCTTTCTTCGTCTTCTGCTGTCCTGTCTCCTGGGAATGTGTGCGCGCGTGTGTGCTGGCACGGGGTTCTTTTGAATGGCTCCAAATCCTCTTTGGACATTCAGTACGTGACTGTTGAGGTTGGCCATGGTTCTTGCGCAGTTGTGGCCTACCTCCCCATGGTGTAGACAGACAGGGCAGGCTTTCCAGGTGATCGCCTGCCTGGTGACAAAATGGCCAGAAACAACTAAGGAACACAACAGCACACACACACTGCACAAACATAACATTACACACATTTCTGGCCTGTTACAGTGCTCTGTCACCATCACAGTGTACAAAGATGGAGTCGAACTTTCGTTCAAGTGCCGTCCTACATAAAATACTATACATGTCTACATACTTCATTTTACAGGATAACTTACTCTCCTACCAGTCTGAGAGCATGTTTGAGGGATTAGTAATAAAGAAAAATGTTCTTATCATGAATGTCATCATCATCATTATCATTGTTCTGCTGTTCCACTGGTTGACATAAGAAGCCTCTTCATCATGTTCTGTCAATGAGCTTCTCTCCTTCATTGATTTCACTCCAGTTTCCTCCTTTCCTAGTAACACCAGTCTTTTTAATGTCTTTACACCTCATTCTTGGTTTCACCTTGGTCTTTTGTTCTTATGACCATTGATAGAAAATGTCTTTGCTGAGTTGAAGCTTCATGAAATCTCATTCATTAAATAGTATGCACTTGGATAGTCTTTCATTTATATATTTGTTACATTTCAATTAATTTATCTTCATAAAAATTTGCAGCTTATACTCAATGCCTACCTTAAGCCCAAATGCATTCATATTTGGATGTCAGGAAAGCTTTTGACACTGTTGCGCTTGGAAGACTATTGTACAAATTGGAGCAGAATGGTATTAAGGGTAAGTTGCTACAATGGATAAAAGGATGGTTAAGTGGGAGAAGACAGAGGATGGTAATCAATAGGTGCTGCTCTTCGTGGACTAATGTTATTAGTGGAGCCCCACAGGGTTCAATGTTGGGTCCACTGTTGTTTTGTATATTTATCAATGATATTGATGAAGGTATATATCAAGCTTAGTGTCGAAGTTTGCAGATGATACAAAGGTTGGCAGGGTTGTTAATGACAGTAATGGCAGTGTGCTACTGCAACAGGATCTAGATAATTTGGGTAGATGGGCTAAGAAGTGGCAACTGAAGTTTAACCTTGACAAATGCAAAGTACTGCATATGGGTAGAAGTAACCCGAGAGAAAAGTACCAACTGTGTGGTACTACACTTAAGGTGGTAGAAAATGAAAAAGACCAGGGAGTAATTGTGCAGTCAGATATGAAGTTTTCTGAGCAATGCAGACAGGCTGCCAGGGCAGGTCATGGGGTTTTGTCAATGATATATAGGAATTTTGCTAGCAGGGAAAAGGAGGTGATTGTCCCTCTGTATAAGGCAGTGGTCAGGCCACACCTTGAGTACTGCATACAGGTCTGGAGGCCTTATTTTAGGAAGGATGTAGATTTGCTTGAGCGTGTACAGAGAAGGGCAACAAGATTGGTGAGGGAAATGAAGGGATCCTCTTACCAAGAGAGGCTTAAGTTCTGCAAATTGCAATGGCTGGAGACTAGGCACTCGCGCGGTGATATGATTGAGGTGTATAACGCCTTGAATGGGTTGAGCACGCTGAATTCTGATGGGATCCTTCCACTTGTTCAGATTACGAACCTAAGGGGGCATAAATTCAAATTAAGAAAAGACAGATGTAGAATAGATGTGTGGAAATTTGCCTTTAGTCAGCGTGTGGTTAATTGCTGGAACAAACTTCCATCTGTCGTTGTGGAAGTTGATAGGATGAATAAATTTAAGGAGGAACTGGACAGGCATTTGGAGGGAATGTTGTGATTTTTTTTTTTTGGCTGATCCTGCATAAGCTCATACACTTGCTTTCTTGCATCACATGCCACTACTACTACTATAACATCAGCATATATATTTCCACAGATAGGGCAACTGTTGTTGGACATGATAATATACCTTTTCAACAACATATTGCTTATACTGAAGTAATTCTTTTTGAATAGGTACCTTAGTTCTATATATCAGTTACTTTAGATATCTCCAAAATGAAAAAAAAATCGTAACAGATTTTGGTTAGAAGAATGGAAGAGTGCATGCAATGTCTGTGGAAATCAATTTTTTGAGAATATGAGGCATGTATTCAGACTTGGATATTTCAAATGATTGAGTTTTTTAATGTAAAAAGAAAAAGAAAATAACACTAATAGGAAACTTCTCCCCCCCCCCCCACACACATCTTCTGAGTTAGACTTGTGGAAAATTAACTGGGTTTCTGACCCAGTGTTCATTCTGACCTTCTCATGACATAACCTGTTAGTAAGTAGTTCATTGGCAAGGTGAAAAAAATCTACCTCTGCGATTGTCCGGAACCAGAACAAACTGTCGATTTTGTTACTCGAACAGCTCTCAACATAGATGCCACCTGCATTAGAGCTTAAATGGAAACAAAGTGGAATTAACTGATCAGCCATGTCAGTTTTGATATCCAAATAACAGGTATCGCAGAAAACAAGTGGGTGAATACAGGGAAGTTGCTGGGAATTGTTATCCAGTACAGCTATTTGGACACATTTTAAGATGGAATGTTGTTGATGAATTTTTGAAAAATTTGAGTCGGAGTTACAAATAAAGATAAAATAGTGGATTCTTTAGTATGTTAGAAAGAGCATTATAAACTAATGAAAAAGAAAGAATAACATTATAGATTTAAATAGCAGGGAACGAAAAGACATATTACGTCTGTAGAAATGGTTGAGAAAAATTTGGAGAGGCACATTAACACATTTGCTCTCACCTATATTTGCACAGAGCCTGTAATTTTTGGAATATTGAAAAATAATTTCTGAATTCCGAAATTTGTAAATAATGGTTAAAAAGTAAAAAGTCTGAAATTCTAAAGTTGAATGCATACTTTTGGGCTGAGTGCTGTAAATCAGAACAAGATTTGAAACTGTTATTGAAGGTTTTTCTTTGTACATAAACTAATCTCAAGACAAGCAAAAAAACAAATGTGTTACCAAACTGTAAACAAAAACAAATCATTGATTCTAATAGCTTAGAGTTCATTTTGCCAGCAGAATCAAGCAGTTGATCTCGTGTGCCTTTGCTTTTACACCATGCTCTCCATCCTAAATGAATTTGAGGTCAAGTGATCCTGGTGTAAATTAACTAGTGAACTTTCTCAGTGATAAAAGTTCTTTTTAAGTTTTATGGTTTTCTCTCAGAAGTTCATTTTTAAGTTAGTTATTTCTCTCTTCTTACTTGCAACTTGAAAAGTGGCAAGTAAGAAGAGAGAAAGGAAATTCACCTTTCTTTTTATTACATATGTTAATTACTCTTTCAGCTCTTTGGCCTCCTAGTGGTACTGCTCCTGCCTCCCTGGATCAGGGCCAAGAACCTGGGAGAGAAAGTTAATCTCCTTCTCAGGACAAAAAATGCAAAGAATAACTTTGATATCATATATTTGGATCCTAGAAAGGCCTTTAATACTGTTGCACATGGAAGACTGCTGCACAAATTGGAACAGTCTTGCATTGGAGGCAAATTGCTGCTGTGGATAAAGGGATGGTTGAGTGGGAGAAGACAGTGTGGTAATCAGTGGACACTGCTCTTCGTGGACTAATGTGGAGTCCCCTCAGGGTTCAGTGGAGTCCCCCTCAGGGTTCAGTGTTGGGTCCATTGTTGCTTTCTGTATTTATAAATGATATTGATGATGGTATATCAGGCTTAATGTCCAGGTTTGCAGACGATGCAAAGGTTGGCAGGGTTGTTAATGACACTAACGACAGTACGCTGCTGCAACAGGATCTAGAAAAGTTGAGCAGATGAGTTGATAGGTGGCAAATGACGCTTAACATTGACAAATGTAAAGTACTACATATGGGGAAACAGCAACCCCAGAGCAACGTATCAACTCTGTGGTACTACACTGACAGTGGTAGAGAATGAAAAGGACCTGGGGGTAATTGTGCAGGCAGATATGAAGTTCTCTGAGTAGTGCAGACAGGTGCAAGAGTAGCTCATGGTGTCTTGTCAATGATATACAGGAATTTTTCCAGCAGGGATAAGGAGGTAATTATTCCCTTGTATAAGGCAATGGTCAGGGCACACCTGGAGTACTGTATACAGGTCTGGAGGCCTCATTTCAAGAAGGATGTAGAGCTGCTGGAACGAGTACAGAGAAGGGCAACAAGATTAGTGAATGGAACAAAGGGTTGCTCTTATGAAGAAAGGCTTAAGTTTTGCAAATTACACTGTCTGGAGAGTAGGCACAAGCGAGGTGTATAAAGCTTTGAATGGTTTGAGCATGCTCAATGCCGATGGGATTCTTCTTTTTGCTCGGAATAATCACCTAAGAATACACACACACACACACACACACACACACACACACACACACACACACACACACACACACACACACACACACCAATATATATACACTGGGGCAGCCATTATTTTAAAGAACATGTGGCAGTCCCAAAGTGTTTCAACCGATGCAAGTTTGGTCACACCACACACACCTGCACTCAGGCTGAGTCAACATGTGGGCACTGTGCCCAGAAGGGACATCAGTATACGGACTGCCCCAACAAAACCAGCGAGCTGGTCTGCGCAAACTGCAAAAGCTCAAAACTTCCTCATAATCACTCAGTAAGAGACAACAGGTGTCCAGTTTATCTAACCACAAAGCGAGCACAACAAAGTAGAACTGATTATGGGCCTACGCCTTAAACAGTTCAACACCCAACAGATCAAATTCATCCAACTTAGTGCACAGTGGGCCAAGGTAGTTCCAGACCAGCTAAAAGTAATTACAAATGAGGAAAATATCGACATCATGATCCTTCAAGAACCTTATACCCATGCCAAGCAGGTGTGCGGTTACCCACTTGCATACAAAATAATCCAAGCAGATAATGAAACTCCCTGGGCGGCAGTTGTAGTCAGGAACTCAGAACTCACCACCACCAAAATATCAAGTTCTCTGCACTTCCCGGGCAGTGTGCCTGCATGTCATAGGTCCCCTTGGAACCTTTTATGTGGTCTCTATATATAACAGACCTGGAGGGGATATTCTACCATCTGTACTGTTTGGCTAGCAGACAGATGACTGGCTACATCTCTGGCTGGTGTGTCCAAGAGGCCTGCACCGGGCTATAACCTTCCAAATGTCTGGAATCCAACAGCAACCATTGAATCCTAAACTCACACTGAACAGGTTTAAAATAGAAAATGCTAACTGGAACAACTTCATAGCAGTTCTGGACATTTCTGTCATGCAACCCCCGCCAGGGGACTGTAACTTGCTGCATCCAGAAGTGTACCAGAGAACTGTTACCAGGGTCATTACAAACGCCTGTACCACAACCTTTAAACGAAAAAATCTGCTCCCGAGCACTGTTCCGTGGTGGTCCCAGAGCTGCAGTGCTTCTGCAGAGAGGAGAGGTAAATAGAAAAAGGAAAGCTTTTCAAAGAGCAAGGAGATCATGGCTGCAGCCAGAGGTGAAGGTCTTGAGACAACAATATAGAATAGTGAGGAACACCTATACAGCTCTAATCCGCCAAAGGAAAGGGACATCTTGGGAGCATCTGGTGGCATTGACTGGGAATACTGACCCTTGTGGGGGAAGGGTATATAAAATTACCACCAATAAACTGCCCAGGGGAGAGGTTCTGACAACCACTCTCACACCACAAGGTACAATAACCAATACCTGGGAGCAGTCAATTAATAATATATTCAATACCATTTTCCAGCCACCAATCTCTGACCTCACACCAATACGAGCCCAACTGTGTACCTCCAATGAGTGCTACACCATGCAGGAAACCGAAGAGCCCTTCACCCTGAGGAACTTCATCAAGCAGTATTGAAACTGAAGGACAGAAAATGCCCAGGTCTTGACCTTCTGGAGCCAGAGATTGTCAAAAGAGTAGCAGACTACAAGCCATACTTACTGCTGAATTTTCAACCACTGTCTGGCAAAAGGATCCTTTCCACTTGATTGGAAGACAGCTAATCTTCAACTTCTTCTCAAGAATCCGAATAAACCACCACAATAGCCAACATCATACAGACCAGTCGCCCTCCTAACTGTTCTCAGCCTCCTTGAGAGCCTAATCTTCTTCAGAATTCACAAGTATTGTACAAACAGAAATCTGCAGGCCAACAATCAGTATTGATTCCGTCAGGGGTGCTCGACGGAATTAGAGGTTACTATATAAGCTTGAACAGGTTAAGATTACTGGTAAGATTCTAAGATGAATCGACTAAATTAGAGGTTACTATATAAGCTTGAACAGGTTAAGATTACTGATAAGATTCTAAGATGAATTGCTGGTGGGCAGAAGGCAGAGGATTGTGAATAATGGATATTCTTTAGATTGGTGTAATGTGAGGAGTGGGATCCCTCAAGGATCG
The DNA here is from genome assembly GCF_048544385.1 of Mastigoproctus giganteus. Lineage (NCBI taxonomy): Eukaryota > Metazoa > Arthropoda > Arachnida > Uropygi > Thelyphonidae > Mastigoproctus > Mastigoproctus giganteus. Next base: position 145,068,036 of record NC_143575.1, read on the forward strand.
GTTCTTGGACCACTGTTGTTTCTCATTTTCGTTAATGACATCAACAAAGGGATAGAAGGTGTAATGTCAAAATTTGCAGATGACATAAAGATTGATAGTCATTAATGATCGGTGTCAAGCAGCACTCCTTCGGGACAACTTGAACAGGCTTCAGGAATGGTCAGAAAAGTGGCTGCTAAGTTTTAATGCAGCAAAATGCAAGGTCTTACATTTGGGAAGAACAACCCCAAAATGAATTACAGGCAGTTCCCGACTTTACGAGTTAATTTGTTCCTAGCGCGCGCTCGTAAAGCAAAAACTCGTAAAGGGGAATTTATAACCTATAGATATAATGTAAAAATAGGGGTTACGTTCTCAACAATGAAATTAGTTAGCTAATTAGTTTTTGTAATCAATGATTGATTTATCCAAAGAAAGAAAAACGTAGCCTATAAAATCAAGCAAATTATAATAATAAAGAAATTATTTATGACTTACAAATGTTAAAGAATGTTTATTCTTCATCATCGTCAACTAAATGCACACTCGTTGATCACTCATTGGTTTGTTGCACAGAGTCGTCTTCTTCAGAAATGCTTCAAGAGGCATTTATTTCCAAGATAATCTTCACTTTTCTTTATAAATTTCAATAGCACGCATAAGCATTTTTTTAACGGAATGCACAAATTGCAACTAACACGATTTGCATGGAGTAACAAGGCATGAAGAGAAGATTCTGAAATTTTCATTAAAGAAGAACACATTTTACCATAATAATGGGAAAAAACACAATTCCAGCCATTGGTATTTTTGCAAATGCAATAACATGGAGTTTACTACCCGTTAATAATTGCTTGTAGTAACAGAAAGGGCCAATAAACCGGAAAGTGCAAATTGTTTTTATTGTTTTATGGTTGTGATCTCCAGAAATGTGCTTTAGAAAAATATCACAAAGCTGTTCAAAATTGGTTCTTATAACAGAACATATGATAACGATGAACGTGTAGTGCATTTTAATGATTTGAATTGGTAACTAATACAATTTACACTATAAAAACTACCTTTTAGAGAGTTATATAGCAAAAATTTCAACTTCCGAGGTCATGGAACAAATTACCAAAAAACAATGTGTTATTGGGTTCACATTATATTTTCACGATATGATGGTGTCTCTGGAACGGATTAATATCGTAAAGCAGGGAACACTGTATTGTATAGCTATGCATGTGGTTTGAAATGCTGTATTTATGAATGTTTAACATTCATTTTTTGCAATTAATGTTCATATTTTCGATTTTGTTGGTACTTGATACCTGTGAAAAAAAAAAAAAAAACACCTCGTAAACCCGGGAACTCGTAAAGCGGGACCTGCCTGTATACACTTGGTGAGGTTGAATTAACAACAGTGGGGGAGGAAAGGGAACTATAAGTTGCAATGCAGACAGATATTAAGTTTTCTGAACAGTGTAAACAGGCAGCCAGGAAAGCCCATGCTGTCTTATTGATTATTTATCGAACGCTGTCCTGTAGAGATAGGGAGGTTGTAATCCTGCTGTATAAGACAGTTGTAAACTACATTTGGAAAACTGTGTTGAAGTACGGAGACCTAATCTTAAAAAAGACATTGAACTTCTTGAAAGAGCCTAAAGATGGGCAACTCTAATGGTGATCTCAGCAGAAGAACGATCATGTGAGGAAAGACTCCGATTATGTGAGCTAGAGAGTTTGGCAACTAGGCACCTCAGAGGTGGCCTGATTGAGATTTATAAGAATCTGAGAGGGATTATTAGAATGAATGAAGGTGGAATTCTCACTGTTTTAAACAATTCCAAAACTAGAGGTCATAAATTCAAACTACAGGACTTGAGGTTTAGATTAGGTTATAAGAAGTTTTTTTTTTAGCCATAAAGTCGTTGATAGCTGGAACAAGTTGCCCTCTCAGGTAGTTGAGGCTGACAGTATGAATTAATTTAAGGGCTATTGGATACTTAACTGTGTGAGGAGGGAAGCATGTCATTTGTGTTTTCTTATCTACTTGGGTGGGATTTTTTTTTTTTTTTGCCAGTTCTAGGTGGTAGATGACTCTCATCAACCGGTGCAATACCACCACTTTGCTTATTGGAGGCTTGAAGTGGTGGAACCCATGTTCAGTCTCTAGAGCTAAGTTCCGGTCAACCCTTCCCTATCTCTTCGATCATGCAGTATGATTGATGACTTTTGAGGTTATGATAAACATCATGGCGAGATCCAATATTCCTTACATTTTGAGGGTACAGGGGGAACACCGTTTTAGAGGGTACTCTAAAACGGTGTTCACAGGCCGGCCACTAGTTAGTACACCGGACCGAACCTATTGGTAGTTCTCTGGGAGGCTTCCGGATCAGTTAGTGTATAATCTTGCTACCTCTACTCAGCCAGATAGTGACTGGAGGGAGTCTGAGTAGTGTGTATGCGGGGAGCATTGTCGAGGCCACATTATGTCAAGGATCTGGTTATATTCTTACCACGTGTACGCCATATCCAAAAATTTCATTACTTCATACAGCATGCCCCACTTTTTCTTACTATTGAATACACCGTGAATTGTCAAACTAATAGAGCAAGCTTATCTGCGTAAAGATCTAAACCTCTCAAGCACTTCCTAATTCATTTCACAAATATATGTGGTCTCAATTCTAATCTCGACGATGTCCATTTCCACTTACAGTCTGCCAAACCCCAAGTACGTTTTCTGACAGAATCTCAGTTATCGGTTGATTCAACTACTGCTCATCTCAGATGCCCAAATTATTTGCTGTATGATTCCTTTCGCCCCAAAGATGGTACTTGTGTATATGTCTGTTCTGATATTTCCTGTCAGAGACTTGGCAATTTGGAATCTCCTCTCTTTGATCTTCTCTGGCTTAAAATCTCTCTACCTCATTGTGTCAAATTCATCTGTTGTCTCTAACGTTCTCTGAACTCCACTAATCACTTGGAGCTCTTTGACTTCCTCTTTTTGCAACTTGACTTTCTCCAGTCCAACTTTCCTAACAGTGAGATAATTTTCCTTGATTTTAATGTTCACAACTCCAGCTGGCTTCCGTTTTCTAGTTACACCGACCCAGCTGGTTGAGATGCTGAGGCTTTTGCAATTACTAATGACCTTGCACAGATTGTTCATTTACCTACAAGAATACCAGACAATCCTAATCATACAGCCAATACACTTGACTTGATCTTTTTCTCACAAACAACCCTTCTAAGTACACGGTCGAAGTGAGAGGTCCTTTAGGCACTTCAGATCACAACTTGGTGATTGTCTCTTCTCCAATGGAACCTTTATCTCTTGGCTACTCCGAACCTTGTGTTGTTTGACATTACAAGAATGCAAAATGGGATGACCTGCGAGACTACTTTTCTTCTTTTCCTTGGTCGGATTACTGTTTCAAAACTTCTGATGTCAACGTTTGCTCAGATCGTGTCAGTGAAATTATTCTTGCAGGAATGGAATCCTTTATCCCACACTCCACTTTAAAATCTTGTCCCTTATCTAAACTTTGGTTTTCCAATAAATGTGCTAAGGCTGTTCAAGAGAAGAATGTTGCATATTGTAATTGGCTTGTTTCTAATTCTTCAGTTTTATTTTCTGTCTACACCAAAGCTCGCAGCAATTGTAAAGCAGTTATTAATCAGTCCAGGCTAAGAGTAGAAAACTTGCTTCTTGCCCTAATGGTAGCCGAGCATTCTGGTCTCTTGCCAAAGCTATTGGCCGCAACTTTTGCCCATCTCTGCTCCCACCTCTGTCCAAACCAGATGGTTCTGTTGTCACTTCAGCCAAGGATAAAGCTGACCTGCTAGCATCCCATTTTGTATTAATGTATTAATGATCTTAGTAAAACACCTCCCACCATTCCCAACACACTCCATTCAATGCCTCCTGTGGTCTTCCGTCAAAAGGATGTCAGAAGGATTTTGACGAATCTTGATGCTAAGAAAGCTCCAGGTCCCGATGGTATTTCTCCACTTGTTCTCAAAACCTGTGCTCCTAAACTTACTCCTATTCAATGCCACCTTTTTTCCAAAGGTGTTTTTCCTTCTGCTTGGAAATTTGCTCATATCCAGCCAGTTCCTAAAAAGTGTGACGAATCCCTCCCATCCAATTATCGTCCCATTGCAATTACTTTTACTCTTTCTAAAGTAATGGAGAAATCAATTAACCGCCAACTCTTAAACTACCTAGAAACCTTCCGTCTTATCAATGATCGCCAGCATGGATTCCGTCAGTGTCGATCCACTGGTGATATTCTGCCTTATGTTACCCATTTATGGACTATTTCAATGGAAAGGTTTGGTGAAACACAAGTAGTTGCTCCTCATATCTGAAAGGCTTTTGATCGTGTTTGGCATAAAAGTCTTCTAAACAAGCTTCCATCTTATGGTTTGCCAACTGTTTTTAGTAATTGGTTATCCAGTTTTCTCTCTGATCGCTCACTGAGGGTGATGATAAATGGCTCTCTGTCTTCTAACTTCTCCACTAATGCCAGTGTTCCCCAAGGTTCAGTTCTTTCCCCTACTCTTTTCCTTTTGTATATTAACGACCTTCTTCCATTGACTGGAAATCCTATCCATAGTTTTTCCGATGATAGCACATTGCATTCCACTTTCCATTTTGAGAAACCTTGTCCTTCTCAATCAGCTTCAATTTCTCGAAAATCTGCTACCAATTCCTTAAATGCCGATCTTCAGGTAATTCTCCAGTGGAGCAAAGACAACTTAGTTGATTTCAACCCTTCTAAAACTCAGTCTTGTCTTATATCTCGCAAAAAAGGATTCTTCTGCTCCTATGCTTATCTTTAGTGACACTCCAATTTCTAGGCAAAATGATATATCTCTTTTGGGGATTACCTTGACTTCTAATCTCTCTTGACACAAGCATATTATAAATATTGCTTCCTCTGCATCTAAAAAACTAGGTTTTCTCTTTCGCTCTCGGCGTTACTTTTCTTCCAAACAGCTGTTCACTCTGTATAAATCGCAAATCCGCCCTGCCATGGAATATTGTTCCCATATCTGGGGTGTTGCCCCAAAACCTGTCTCAGGCTTCTTGATTCCATTCAAAAGAGGGCAGTTAGGTTAATTAATGATTCATCTCTAACAGAGTCTCTCAACTCGCTGTCTCATAGATGTACTGTTTCTGCTGCATGCCTCTTCTACAGATACTTCCATGGGCACTGTTCTTCTGAATTGGCTACTATAATTCCCGCTCTCTCTTTCAAAACAGTCCGAACATGTGCCACCACCACCAGCCAACATCCATTTACTGTCCAACTTCAAACTCACAGAACCAACTTTTCATCTTCCTCGTTTATTCATTCAACTACCGTTTTCTGGAACAACCTTCCTTCATACGTATTTCCTGAAAATTACAGTCTACAGAAGTTCAAGTCCAATGTCAACAAATATCTTCTTTTGTCTTCTCAACCTCCAACCTAAGCACGGTACTAAGTACTATAGGTTCCAATACCTCTCGTGTTTGTGGCTTACATAAAAAAAAAAAAAAAAATCCTGTGGCTTCTACTGTATGGTGAATACTGTTTACTATTACTCAGATGCATAATTTGAATGTGGGAAGTAAAATTGTATACAAAAAGGATAGACAGCACCAGGGGTAGGGGTTATGCCCTTAGTTAAGAAGTACATAAAATCTGAGGTAGTGCATCCATTTAACACGAGTATATAACTGTTTTCTACAGCAGCATGTTAGAGAGGCAACGAGAGAGAGAACAGTACTCTTGATCTGATTATCAGCAGTGATTCTTCACGCATCAAGAATCTGCAGATAAAAGAACTACCAGGTTGCATTTATCACAGTATATTGATGTATGATTTACTTAAAGATGTACCTACCATCAAGGGAAAGGGGATGGTTTTTTGTTTTTGTAAAGAGACTACACTGGTCTCAGACAGCTTTTAAATCCTATACAGTGAGACAAACTCATGTTATCAACAAAAAATACTAAATGGGAAGCATTCAAGGAAATAATCACTGAAGCTACTAGTTTTTCATACCAATTAAGAAATACAGCTCAAGGCTTAGACCTATATGGATGTCGGATGAACTATTGAGAAATGTTGTAGAGAAGAAAAATACATGGGATGCATATAAATTATCAGGTGATACAGAAGCCTATGGTAGATATAAACTAGTCTGCAGTCAAGTCACAAAGGAGGTTACACAACCAGGGAGGATTACAAGAAGTCTCTGGCAAAGAATGCCAAGAAATGCAGTGCTCAAAGACTTCATTACTGATATTAACATAGAAGAAAACTGCTGAATCCACCTGACTCAGCAGTTTTCTTCTACTGTTAATATCAGAAAACCACCTGATATTTGATGGTTTTAACTGTTGATGATCCTGCTCAGGTTGCTGACAGTCTGAATAAGTATTTTTGCACCTATATTCACACATGAGAATTCTTTAAGGAGAGTGAGGATGCCAGAAATTTATCAAACTCTAACAAAATGCATAATTTTGTGAAAACAAAATAACAATTTTGTGATTTTGTGGTAGAGAAATTGTTGAAGTTGAACATAAAAAAGGCACCTGGGGTGGGTGGGTGGGATCTATATAATTTTATTAAAGTAGGTAATCAAACCCTTAGCCATAATTATGACAACACCTTTGGATTCAGGGGAGGTCCCTGTGGACTGGAAATGAGCGAATGTATCCCCAATTCACAAAAAGTTACATGAGTAATTACAGACCTGGAACAGAAATTAGCTTAACTTCTGTTCCAGGGAAAATAATGGAGTCACTAGTTAAAGAAGTAATGCAGGATCATCTAGACAGGAATGCAGTTGTTAAGGCACAGCATGGTTTTTTAAATAGAGATCTTGTCTGATCAATATGATTGGGTACTATGATGCAGTGACAAAGGAACTTGGTGGAAAAAATTTTGCTATTGTATACTTTGATTTCAGGGAAGCTGTTGCATGCAAAAAAAAAAAAACCTGCTGGACAAATTGGAGCAGTGTGGCATTAAGGGAAGGTTATTGCTATGGTTAAAGGAATGGTTATGTGCGAGAAGACATTGTGTGATTATCAAGTAACACTGCTCTTTGTGGGCTAATGTTATTAGAGGATTCCCACAGGGTTCGGTGCTGGGCCTCTTATTATTTTCTATATTTATTAATGGTATTGGTGAACGTATATCAGTCTTAATGTCTTAATTTTGTAAATGGTACAAAGGTTAGCAGCGTGGTTAATGAGTAATGAAGGTATGCTGCCACAACAAGTTCTAGAAAATTGCAGATGAGATGAGATGAGAAATGGCATTTAAAATTAACACTGACATATGCAAAGTATTGCATATGGGTAGCAGCAATCTCATATTAGCATATCAACTGTGTTGTATGACACTTATAGTAGTGGAAAATGAAAAGAGCCTAGGGGTAATTGTGTACTCTGATATGAAGTTCTCTGAACAGTGCTGGCAGGCTGCCAGGATAGCTCATTAGGGTTTTGTTATTATACAAGAATTTTGCTAGCATGAATGTGAAAGTGATTATCACATTGTATAAGGCAATGGTCAGACGATATCTTGAGTACTGCATACAGTTCTGGAGGCCTCATTTTAGGTAGGTTGTAGAGCTGCTGGAATTGGTACAGAGGAATGCAATTAGATTGGTGGGGGAACGAAGGGGTGCTCTTTCCAATAAAGGTTGAGTTCTGAAAATTGCAGTGTCTCGAAACGAGGCATCTGCGAGGTTGATCTGATCGAGATGTATACGGTTGTGACTAGCTTGAGCAAACTCAGTGCTGATGAGATGGCTGTAGAATAGATGTACAGAAGTTTGCCTTAAGCCCGTGGATGGTTGATTGTTGGAACAAGCTTCCATCCATTGTTGCGGTAATGGATAGTTCGAATAAATTCAAGGAAAAGCGAGGCAAACTATCAGAGGAAATGGTTAGGTGAATTTTTTTTTTTTACTGATGCTATATAAGCTTCCTTTCTTGCATCATTTGTCACTATTAATACTATTACTAATTCCATGAGTATTTTGAAATATACATACAGTAAACTCTCGCTAATCTGGTTACAGTTAATTCAGATGTTGGATAATCCGGATCGAAATATGAAAAATTCTGTTCACAGTTAAGTACTTTGAAAGACACCCGGGATTTAGGAAGGCAGATGAGTAACTCTCACTGTGCGCTAATTGACTGTGCAGAGAGAGAGAGAGAGAACATACATTATATTGTCTTGTGTGCTATTCAGTATCGTTGTTGACTCTGAGTCAGACAGATGTTATTGCTTATATCGCTTCATTTGTGTACTTCTTAATATGTATATAAGTTAACATATTTTATATAATTATGGGTACTAAAGAATTAAAAAGCAAAATAAAAAGAGACCATTTTACTTTAACTATCATTAACAAGCTCAAAGTGAGAGAACAACTTGAAAATGGTGTTCCTGGAAATAAAAAGTTGCTGAAGAATTTGGTATTAGTCAACAGGCTGTGCCAGATATTAAAAAACAAAAAGAATCAATAAAGACATTTCCTTTAAAGTTCGATGTGGGGAATGATAAAAGCAGTCTATCAACCACAGATGATGAAGCCAACAAGCTTCGAAGCTGTGCTGTCTGGGTGGTGGTGCCCATCTGAGAATAAGTAACAGTAGTCTTCTCTCTCAGAGAGGTGTTACTTATTTGAAGTAGTGCAATACCTAGGCAACTCATTGTGAAGGTGGATTTAAAAAAGCCAAAAGAAGTGTTGTTGGAAGAAGCTGTATTTCAATGGTATTCACCGCAACAGTTAAGTGGCGTTGGCGGATGATTCTATTGCCACCTCGTAAATGTATAAAAAGAAAACATTTATCCATCTATCAATGGATAAATGTATTGTCTTTTTATAGTTTTTAAATAAAGGCTTTACAGTGATTTTTTTAAAATTTATTTTCATCAGCATTACTTATATCATTAAATTTTCATTTAATGATATAAGTAATGCTGATATAAGTAATTTTATTTGTGTTCTTTTTTTTTTTTTTTTGGCTGTCTTTTGCTTCACTAATCTGGATTATTGCTTAATCCAGATTAGCGAGGGTTTACTGTAATATAAATATATATAATAAAACTTAAACACCAATATAACTTAAACCTACAACATCAACTGACTAAAATCTAAATGTAAAACTGGTATTCTTGCCTCCCACTAGCTTACTGCAACTTATGGACTAAATTGTAATTGCAACATTCACATGCTTCTATTTATGTCATACAATTAGCCAAGTTGTAGCAGCTAGCAGTGCAGATGGAACTGTAATCCTGAAAGCCTTTTGGAAAGTATACAATATCTTAGAAGCAGTCAAAAACATTGATCATTACTGGAAAGACATAAAGCCAGCAACAGTGAACTGCTATTGGAGAAAACTGTGCCTACAGTTAATTTCTAGTTAACAGGAATCTGAAGAGCAAGTAGAGTTTCCCTCCACTTACTCCATTCAGTAAGGGGCAAATCAAACCCATCCATAATAAGACATTCACACTTGTTCACCCATTACAACTGCATAGGGCGCCTCCGTAGCCAGGTGGGAAGGAGCAGCGGTGCGTAGCACACGCTTCTTGATTAGACCGGGGTTCGAGCCCGTCACCACCAAATACGGAAGATGCGGAAAGGTCAGGAAATGACCACCGCATCTCCCGGAGCAATATGGCCTTAGTTGCTAATGCTCCTAAAAAAAAAAACCAAATAAAATAACAAACAACTGCATAAAGAGGACTCTTATCATGTTCTTCGCAATCTTGTGGTTTGTAGCATACTTCCATTTTCATTTTACCTTTGCTTGCTGCTATCTGCCCAGTCCACAGATTGGGCAGTGCTTGCATGCACAAGTTCTGAATCTGGGAAAGTTTTGGTTTTAGTCGTGCTATGAAGCTGCTTTTGATTAGAAGCATGGCCCTAACCCTCCATCCCTTGTATCTTGTTTATCCTTCCTAAATAGTTATACATACCATAATGAAACTCACCATTCCATATTTTTGGGGATACTACATTTCTGTTAGCCCTAATATATCAGAATCAGTTGTCCTAACCAGGAGTTTGTATTCACTGATTTTGGTGAATTAAACTAATTAATATTGAAGTAATTTTATTGAGTTAGTGAATACAAATAATTCATTCTTGTACACTTATGAATTCTTGAACATTTACATATACCAGTGTTACACTGCAACTCTAATTTTAACAAAATTTACTTATTTTTGTTTTGCATGTTAATTGTAAAAAGTGGCATTTAATGCCCTAGTAGGGTAGCCCCTTTTTTTGCAATAATATCATTAATGCACTTCTAGAATATGTAGCGCATAATTACTTAGTTTTATTAAATACGATAAATATTTGTATTGACGATTTATTGTAAACTCTACTGACTTGGTTGTCGTGCCGGAGTATAAAAACAGAAAATTTATTTATTTATTTATTTACAGCACTTCCGTAATTGCAGTAGATGAAGTTCAATGTTCTTGTATAGTTTACTGTACCAAAACACCCATTGAAGTTATTTATCCTGGAGGTGGTGACATCCCCAAGTGTAGCAAAAATGGTGTGCAAGTTACCTGACTTTCTTTTCTTAATGTATTGCAATACTTTTTAAGTTGTTTTAATAAAAAATTTGAAATATGTTGTTGCAGCTTTCATTTTCCAAAATATATATAAAAAAAAAGGAAATTTTAATTCCGTAGAAAATGCAAAAAAAAATGTTTTCATCATAAAATAGAAACATTCTCTTAGTTGCTTCCATTTTCTACTTTAAAAGACCATTAAGTGTGTAAAATTTAAAATGCGTGCATGTACTTACTTATATTTCGGCTTATTATTTATATAAATGTTATTAAAAAATTTGAAAAATTTTGAAAATTTTTCTTCAAGCAAAAAGCCGTGTAGTTGCGAAGAGGGTCACCTGATGAGTTCTTGCATGCAATTTCTCTATGAAAGCTGCAAAAAAAAAAAAAAAAAAAGATCACTTTTGAAACTACTGCAGTAAAAATTTGTCAATATTTGAGGAATTTTTTTACATTTTTAATCATTGATTAAAGGTTAACATGAGAATGTTATTTTTGAGAATCATCTGTTGGGTGACCTTCCTGTTTATTTTGGAAATGAATATATTATATTCAAAATTATTTATTTATTTTTATGATATGCACTTTTTACTCTTTGGTGTTGATAATATAGATTAATCATTTTCTGCACGTGTTCGTAATGTAATTTAACTGTTATATCTTAAATTTTAGCAAACGGAAACCTGTTATTAGTATCATGTTCTCAGGATTGTTTCATAAGAATGTGGAGTATTTCACTTGACACAGCTGTTAATACCGACCCAGTACACTCTTCTGTGAAGAAAGTGAAACCAAGAGAAGTATTATTTACTTCTAGCTCAAATGGTTAGTATTCATAACTACTGTAAAACTTTCATTTTATGAGATTGTTCAAAAATTAGTGGCAAAACAGCCTTTATAAAAAACAGACCTTAATTTCAAATGTTTAAATGTGTGACATGTTCTCAATAACCTTAAACCTCTTAATCTGATTAGCATCAGCATTTTTGTTTGTTGTGAACAAAAGGACCTACTATTTGTAATATCTTTGAATGGCATCTTTTTAAAAAAATCAAAGGAATCATGGCTAGGGAGAGATTGGGTCTCAAGGATTTCCTATTTCCACCATAGCAGTAATCTCTGCACTAAATTATTAAAATCTCCGCACTCCATCATGCAAATTCCATTACATTTTCCTTATGAAATTGCTTTCTTTATCTAAGAGTGCTGATATTGCTTTGTGAACCACTGTATGAACAGGAAAATGTGCCTGTGACACATTTTCCTGTTCTTGAACTTTTGCATGTACCAGTGTTACCACTATTTTTCGAACAACTCTAATATGAATAAAACTTACTTTTATTTTGTTTTGCATTTTATTTATAAAAAGTGACATTTTGTGCTGTAGTATATAGAGATAACCCTTTTCTTGAAATGGGTTATATTAGTCCAGTTCACAGGAATATCCATTGTATTTTCTTATTTTAAATTGTTAAAGCTTAGTACTTACTAGCATTTGAAAGCTCATTTTCACTAAGGAATATGGTTATGGTGGAATTTTTTGTATTTTATTACTGGCTATTGGTAGGGCCCTTTGGATCATCCTTTACAATGATTTTAATGTATTGATCCAAATAAGACAGTTGCAGTATTGTTTTATCCTTTACCCAGTGCTCCAGGCGCCTCCGTAGCCAGGTGGGAAGGAGCAGCAGTGCGTAGCACACGCTTCTTGATTAGACCGGGGTTCGAGCCCGTCACCACCAAATACGAAGGATGTGGAAAGGTCAGGGAATGACCACCGCATATCCCAGAGCAATATGGTCTTAGTTGCTAATGCTCCTAAAAAAAAAAAAAAAACAACCAAACCAAAACCCAGTGCTCCATGTAGTAATGATATGGTTTTAACTTAACTATGAAAACAGAATGTGGTTTGCCCTCAAGACAATTTAGAGAGATGCTATAAACCACCAAAATAGTAAAATATACTAAACTGCAATTAAGGTTATACTTTGGAAGGTACAGTTGTGCTACCTGAACACCAAGATGCCTTGACGTTCAAAGTAAAATAAAATTGGAAAGCAAACTAAAGTGACTTCAAACTCAAGGCAATGCAAATGCATGATTTCCTATCCTAGGGGACACATCCTTACACCCATCAAAGGAAGAGTACTTTATCCTCGATAAATAAAATAAAGACATGTAACCCAAAAGGATCACATTCAGTCTTGATTTCTATTCAGAATACTGTCAGCAGATGTCCCTGTATGATTCAAATATCAAAAAAATAATAAATAAAAAAATAAAGAACAGACTGAACCAAAAACATAACACATGCCATGGCTACTGACTCCATAGTTAAAATGAGCAAATGTAATAAATGGCATACATCCAGGCCTCGCGAATTTGATTAATGCATTTTTCAGTTACCATGATTTGAAAAAATGATACCACTTTTTACTTTACGTGATGCAAATTTCCAGTTAACGCGATCTTTTTTATGTGATAGTTGAAAAAGATTCGAATCGCACGCTAAGCATCTGACTGCCAATAAACAAGTGTTTGCACGCTGCCCCGCTTCAGTGTCTTCCGTCAACATTGGAAGTAGATGTGTTACTTGTTTGTTGCCTGCTAATAAAGTCATGTGCAGACGTATTTAAAAATTCTAATTTTCTACCCCTGTTAATTATGGATAAAAGAAAAAGTGAAAAACAATGTGATTGCAATAAAAAAAAATTACTTTATCTGAAAAACTTGGAAGTTATTAAAAAAACATGAAAGTGGTGCAAACCATGAAAAAATCATAAGTGATCTAGGATACAGTGAGTCTACTGTACAAACTATCTTGAGCTGTAAGGACAAATATAGAAAGGTAAACTTCATTTCATTTCAACTTCATTTGTTTTACAAAATACCAGAAACAGAACTCCAATAATGATTGAAATGGAAAGTCTTTTATCAATTTGGATAGAAGATTGCAATCAAAAAAGGATTCCATTATCTAAGGACAATATTCAGAGCAAAGCTATTAAAATTTTTACTAAGATCAAACGAGACTGAAATGTTTGTTGCTAGTTCAGTGTGGTTTGAATGTTTCAAAAATCAAGCAGGACTGCATAATGTTAAAGTAACAGGGGAAGCTGCTAGTGCTGATGAAGATGTTGCAGCCAAATTTCCTGCAGAATTGTAAAAAATCATTCAGGATGGTGAATATGACTATCGGCAAATATTTAATGTAGATGAAACAGGCCTATTTTTGAAATGGATGCCAACTAGAACTTATTTGGCTGCAAATGAAGCATCCCAACCTGGGTATAACGTCTCAAAAGATCGCTTTTATTAGGAGATTTTAAACTGATGCGGATGCAAGCGAATTCGAGGTCAAGCGTTCTATTGCGAAATAAAGAGTGATTTTCCCATTGATAAGTTTGTTTTAAGTTATATCGTTTACTATTAGCAGTTCATTTATAAACCCGTTCTACACGTGAAAAGCCTCAAGTAAGAAGAAAAAGGGGAAATTCACCTTTCTTCTTTATTACATATATTTATTTATTTACTAATCAACTAATTTTTCTATTCAATTGGCCTCCTTGTGGCACTGCTCCTGCCTCCCCTTGGCAGGACCAGAAACCTTGGCAGATAAGTCCTCTTGCCAAGGGCAAAAAGGAGCAAACATGGCAAATACAGACCATGTCGACACCGAAAATGACAACCCTGAGAGACAGGACTGATCGCATGGAGCAACCCTGCCCATCTTTCTTAATCTTCCACTCTCTTAATAACCAGCCTATGATTATATTGTCTCCATTTGTTATACAGAAACATCTGTAAGGTATTGCAGGATCTCCCATGATGGTGAAGAGACTGCAATCAGGAGACTTACTTATAGAAACCACGAATCAAAGACATTCTGAAAAGCTTTTACAACTAACAAGATTTGCTGGCATTCCTGTAAAAATATCTCCTCATGCAACCATAAATTCATCTAAGGGTGTCATATCTAGTTGGGATTTATTAAATGTCACCAAGGAGGAAATAACCCAAGAACTGCAGGGACAGAATGTAATAGAAGCAAAAAGAATAATGGTTAAAAAAGATAATCAACTGGCACCTACCAGAAATATTATTCTTACATTCAATATGCCTAACTTACCCTCTGCTGTAAAAGCAGGTTATTTATTTTGTTGCATCCGTTCCTACATTCCCAACCCTTTAAGATGCTATAAATGCCAGAAGTATGGCCATTCTCAAAGTGTATGTAGAGGAATTCCTGTCTGCCCCAACTGTGGATCCTCAGACCACATACAAAATGACTGCACAGTTACAAAAATGACCTGTCCAAATTGCAAATGTGACCATCCTGCATATTCCAAAACATGTGAAAAGTGGAAAACCAAGAAAAAAATAGCAAAATACAAGATTGAGAACAAAACCAGTTACTAAGAAGCGAGAAAACTAGTTGCACCAACTATAAACCAAAATTGCAAATATTACCTTTGTACCTAACCCCTGTTGTAAAATAATATCAAGCAGTCTCTGTTCAAATTGATGTTACAGTTCCTACTAATAAATCAATTTCTGATTGGGCAAGAAATGTCCTCTCTGAGCTCCAAACAACTTCACGCAAGCAACAATCCAAGACCACAGACCAAGCAAATAATACTCCTCTGACAATACCAGCGGCAGCTCCTCCTCCAGTGATTGCTACCACATCTCGTATTACAAACTCAAATGCTGTGAAAAATATTCAGGACACAGATGGCACATCTATACAGGAAGATCCTATTTTAGAAATCCATGCGCTGAAGAAGAAGAAATGGACACTGGTCAGCCAGTTTTCCAAAAAAAAAAAAAAAAAAAAAAAAAAAAAAGACAAACAAAAATTGGAACGTCATAAACCAGTCAGATTCAGCCCCATCAGCTAAACACAAATAATGCCTTGTATTTTACAATGGAACTGTAGAGGCTTTCGTTGCAAATATCCAAGATCTAATTAATCATTATTCTCCAGTTGCTCTTTTTTTTCCAGGAAATGTACCTAACCATGCAAATTTCTCCTTCGATAAAGAACTATTGCCTTTATCGAAGAGATCGAAATACAGCTAATGCAGCCCATGGTGGTGTGCAATCCTAGTTAATTCAAAGATCCCAACTAAACATATACCACTTCAAACGGAAATAGAAGCCATTGCTGCTCATATAACTCTCCACATTGCAATAAGACTTGTCTCAATCTACCTACTGCCAAACCATACTTACTCTTTAAAAGACCTTGAAGACCTCTTTTAGGGGACTTTAATGGTCACCGCCCCTTATGGGGGGCTACTAAATTAGATAGACAGGGTCGACTAATTGAAAGCTTTTTAGAGGCACTAAATCTCACCATACTTAATACTGGTGCACCCACATATGTACAGCTTCCAACTGGACACACCTCAGCAATAGATCTCTCAATTTGTTCACCACTAGTGGTCCCGACAATAGAGTGGTATGTATTAAATAATCGTATGGGTAGTGGCCACTTTCCAATAGTATGCAACTTTTTGATAGCACTGACTCCTTCAACTCAACCCTGCAGAAAATGGAAATTTGTCTGTGCAAATTGGACAAAATTTCAGTCATCAATTGCTCTTGATGAGAAAAAAATCTGCCTCCAGCCTATTGATAATGTGACAAATTACATTGCACCTTCTAACTTCTAAATGTGGCTAAACACACAATACCACTAACTAATCCGCCCGGCCGAAGCATTATAACTACTGGTGGAATGAGGATTGCACCAAAGCAAAGAAAGCCAAAAATAAAGCCGAATTTATTTCGGCAATGTCTGACCACACCCAATCTCATTAATTATCAATGGCTGTAGACTTTCACAGCAGAAAACAGTTGCTATCTATTTTTGTAAACAACGCCAAGTTTCATCCGGTCTTGAACTTCATATCTCTAATATCTCCATCCCAGTAGCTAATAACATCAGATTTCTAGGATTAACCATGGACAACAAGCTAAATTTCTTAGAGCACATTAAAAAATTACATACAGCCTGTCTAAAAAAGATAAACATACTTAGAGCACTATCTGACCTAACCTGGGGTGCAGATCGTACCTCCCTACTTTGATTATACAGGGCATTAATCAGATCCCTTCTTGATTATGGAGCTCCCATTTATGATTCTGCCAGAAAGAGTGCATTACCCTGGCTTGATCCAGTTCAACACAGTTCACTGAGGATTGCACTTGGTGCATTCAGAACATCACCAGCACACAGCCTTTACATTGATGCTCATGAACCCCACTATCTTTACGTAGCAAATCACTATTGCTGAAATATCCTTTTCAATCCACCATTAGAAAATCTGTACAGAAATAAACCTAGCATAGTAAAACCAGCTGGTCTTCAGCTTCTTGAACTAATGCAGGTTCGGAATGTTTCCATCCATTCCGTACAACAGGTAGCAACTTATACTCAACCACCATGGGTTCCACCTTCTATACTGACCAGTGACACTACCTCTGTCAATGGGGAAAGAATATTTTGCAACCATCAAATATCAGACAACTTCATGCAGTTCATACTCAAAGATATACTGATTTTTTACCAATATACACAGATGGCTCTAAATCAAATTCAAACGTTGGAGCAGCTGCAGTGTTTCCGAATACAATTGTATCAGCATCCCTTCCATCTAAATTCAGTATTTTTTCATCTGAATTATTTGCAATTAAACTAGCTTTACAAAATCTCTCTTCTGACCAGTCTTTAAAATCAGTAATTTACACTGATTCCCTCAACTTAATCAAGGCATTGTGTAATTCCTCAGATAAAGTTCACCCTGTTATTAATGAAATTAGAAGATTATTACTGCAGATTGAAGTTACCTTCTGTTGGATACCAGCACATTCTGGTATTTTGGGCAATGAACTGGCCGATAATGCTGCAAAAAACCCAACCACCTTACTTTTAATCAATATCCCTGTTCCAGCATCAGACTATGCACTAATGATTAATGCTGCATGCCTTTCAGAATGGGCAGCACTATGGCATTCTCAAACTAATAATAAACTCCTTCAGATTAAACAGAATCCGAAAATCTGGCACTCTAGCATCCGTGCATCAAGACGAGAAGAAGTAATCCTTTCAAGAGCAAGAATAGGTCATACTCACCCAACCCACCTTCATTTACTCACAGGAGATGATCCACCACAGTGTCCTCATTGTTATATAAATATGACTGTTAAACACGTTCTCCTTGACTGCCTCTATTATAAACAAGACAGAATTTCAATCCTGCAATTTCTGGTTAACATTCATCAACCAATAACTCTAGATAATTTGATTGGTGACAAAGCCAATATTTCTGAATTTTTTCGCTTCCTCAAGTAAACTGGAATTTTTAAACTTTTCTGATTAAGGACCTTACTGACTGTACGAGACTTTCTGATTTCCTTTTTATAATAAACGAATAGGCGCATTATAGCCAAGTAGCTTATGCGCCATGAAACCCCCATAACAACAACAAAAATAAACTGAAACCTATGCTTGTGTACCATACACAAAATTCTAGGACTTTAAAAGGATACAGCGATCGAACTCTTCCAGTCATTTTGCATTTGAATAAAAAAGCATAGGTGAACAAAGCCCTATTTGAAGACTGGTGTACAGCTTATTACTGTCCAACAGTTGAAGCTTATAGCAAGAAAAATAATCTTACTTTTAAAGCTCTGTTGCTTTTAGATAATCCACCTGGACATCCTTCTGCACTTGGTGTCTTAAATGAAAATGTGAAGGTTTTTTTTTTTTACTGGCGAATACAACTTCGTTATTGCAACCCATGAACCAAGGACGATTGCAATTTTCAAGGCTTACTATCTCCTTAGAACATTTGCACAGGCACTTAAGCTACAAGGGGAGACAATCCAATTTCTGTACCATTATTTTGGAAAAAATATAACATACGAGTGGCCATTGAAAACATTCATGCTGCATGGGAAGAAGTGACATCCAGCAATGTGAGAACAGTTTGGAAGCATCTTTTACCCCATTGTGCAAACGATTTTACTAGCTTCAAAGATGCAGTTCAAAACGTTATTGAAGACATAACTAATATTGGTAATGACCTTGGTTTCAACGACTTGGTTATGGCTAGCATTCGAGAATCACTGAATTCGCATTCAGAACAGCTAAGTGACAACGATCTCCTTCAAATAGAGGAACAGTGTGCGTACGAAGAAGCTGAAGAAAAAAGAGTGTGAGCCAGATGAAAATGTTACCACAAAGGAGATAACTGTAAAAGAACTGGGCGATCTTTCGTATCGTAGAGAATCTTAAACAAAAGGTAATGGATGTTGATCCTAACATTGAAAGAAGCATATTATTTCGACAGGGCCTAGAGAAGCTTGTTGTTGGCTATCAGAAATTGTATGATGAAAAAAAGAAAGCCAAAACTGTTCAAGCAACTGTGTTCAAATATTTCCCTAGAAATAGTTAGTTTCTTCGTTATGTATTTTATGCAATAAATATTTAACTCTATAATTATTTTTATTATCTTTTACATGGTATACAGTTAAAAAGTATTTTTAAAATTCTTTATGGACATTCCTGAAGGTCACAGACAAATTATAATTTTTTCTATTGATTATTATATTCGATTAATGCATTTCTGTTTTGCGCGATGCACTCACAAGACGAATTAATTGCGTTAATCGAGCCCAGCCTGTATAATTTCTTTGATTTGCATGTTTCTTCTGCCATTACCTTTTTAGTTTCTGTGTTTGTATATTCATAATCACCCCTTGTTTTCTTCATTATGGTTTAAATTAATCATAATGAAAGTTCATAAATTATAATTAAAGTGGTAGTAGGCATGTGTATTAGAAATTTTTGAAGTCCCAAATGTAGCTATTCCACTATCAATGTAACATGCTTGACAATCTGGTTGACATCTAATCAAATATATAATGTTATTGTAATCCTGTGTCATATACTCATGTTGTTCTGTATGAATTAAATTTAGAACCTAATTTATTATAAGATGTAAATATTAACTTGATATCTGTATTCTTAAAAATCTGTCGAAGCTGTCTAGCATATTGTTGATGGTATGGAAGGACAATAATGGGTCTGTGTATCTTATTCAAATGGTTATTAATGTTGGCTATTAATACTATTATGGACTTTAGTAATGGTTTCTTTCATTAGTTGTAATGGATATTTCCTGTCAATAAACTTTTTAGTGTGGTGTATTGCAAATCTGTCGATAGACTTGCTTGTGTGTGACTATATTTAATAGCATTATAAATATGATTATAAAGAACTGCTTTTTTGATGTATAGAGGATGGTGTGAGTAGTAATGTAAGAACTTCCTTGTATGCGTGTTCTTCCTGTATATTTTGGTGCCTAAAATTGAACCGATTTTATTTACAGTGAGATTCAGAAAATAAATTTTATTATCAGTTTCTACTTTGAGCGTAAATTTGAGTCTCTTATGCATTTTATTAAATAAAGTGTCAATAGTTGTTTTATTACCTATTAAAAGGACATCATCTGCATATCTCTTATATAATTTGATAACTAGAGGAAGAGGTTGAAGTACTTTTTCTTCAATAGAAGCGAGAGATTTTGGATAAAGGGGCCAAGATACTGAGGCACATAGGAAGGCCAAAAATTTGTTCATATATATATTATTTCGAAATCTAAATTGCTTGGCATTAAGTAACAGTGACGTGAGCTCTAAAATGTCATTAACATTTAAATCAGTACGTTTTGTCAAAGTGTTGTCTTTAGTTATTTAATAGTCTTTATTTAATACATTTAATACAATGCATGAGAGACTCAAATTTACCATCGAAGTAGAAACTGATAATAAAATTAATTTTCTAAATCTTACTATATAGGTGACCCCCTGCTTAACACTGATAATTCGTTCTGGAAAAACAGAACACTGAGCGAATCCAAGCTAAGCGAGCGCCACATTCCCATAAGGTAACATATGTATTTGTGAGTTGTGGTCTGTGCCATAGGATATTTCTTAATCAATAATAAACGGTAGTGAAAAGATGCACATTTACCGGCAAGACTTTAAATGGAGAGACTTTAACTAATTTTATCTTCAATAAAATTAGTTAAAGTCTCTCCATTTCAATCCTACTAGCCGGCCTAGCCTTAGCTGCTTGCAGTGGAACAACTGTCTTTCCCACTGTTAAAATTAATTCTTTATTTTTATAATTGTTTATTTATTTTATTTTTTTTTTTTTCTTACAGTTAAACCTGCCAGTCATAAATTATGGCACACATTCGCTTGTCGTTGACCAGAATTGACTCACTTCAAACGTCCAATTTAAGTTTCAAATTCAGTCTTTTTCTTACATTTGTAGTCTTCATTCTACATCCAGACATTGTTGCTTTTTCATTCTTATCCTCCATTATTAACTCTTCGAAAATGTAACTGTGTTGGTTGCATTAATTATGATACAATGTTCGAGTAAACTGTCCATTACGCACAATGTCTAATACTGTACTGAGTGATGACTAAACTTTGGATAAATGCATATAACGCAAATGTTACAAGCAATATACTTGATCATTTTTTAAAATGTTGATCTCGGAACTACATAACAAGTCACTGTACTGCAATTAAATTAGTTTGCGAGAATCTTTCACTGAGTGTGGGAAAATTTCTCAAGTCTTCGTGGGAAACGTTATAATGCTGTTTTGATATTCATTTACAAGCTATCGACTCCATCAGATGAAACATTTTCGTTAAATATGCCAAAAATGCAATCTGTACGCTGGTAAAAGAGTGTCATAGTGATTTGTGACAGCATTATAGAGAATCAGCATAAAGCAAACTGCATTATAATGAGGGCCTGCTGTATATAAAATCAGTACAATTTTAGGCACCAAAATATACAGGAAGAAGACACATACAGGGAAGTTCTTACATTACTATTCACACCCTCCTCTACATCAAAAAAGCAGTTCTTTATAATCAGATATATAATGCTATTAAATATAGTCACACACAAGCAGATATATCCACAGAATTGCAATACCTCACTAAAAAATTTATTGGCAGGAAATATCCATCACAACTAATAAAAGAAACCAGTACCAATTAAATTTACGCTCAAAGTAGAAACCGATAATAAGGGGTGATGCCCGTTCCAGTCATCCACGATAAAAAAAGATGGTGACAGCTGAGTAACTAAATCATCCAAATCTGCTAAACCATATGAATGATTGGGTGAAAGGTTTAAGAAAACAACTGTTACTGCAATCCAGACCATAATTCTAGCAGTGATTGCTTCTAAAGTTGTTGCAGTTGGGATAGGCCTGAAAGGAGTTCTGGAGTTTACTAGCAGTGCTACTCTTCCATATGCTATATTAGAGTTGTTCCTGTCTTTTCTAATCGTTATATTATGTTTTATGCTTATACAGGGTGTCTCAAAAATATTGGTACAAACGTTTAGGGGAGATAGGTAACATCTAAAGGATTGTGAATCGCATAGGAACCCATAACTGGAAACGTCACCGTAATTTGGTACATGGCGCTGTTCATCAGTTCGCAAGAGGGAAAATTTCTGGTTTACTCATTCAAGCAGCAGTAGTTGCCGCACGAAGAGCATGCATCGATATACGAACTGTGAGCTGGCAGACATGCACCTAGTGTATGGATTAGCAGAGGGCAATGGACGAGCCGCTCAACAAATTTATGGAAAATGCTTCCCAGACAGACATGTACCAGACCACCGTTTGTTTGTGCGTGTGCATCAAAATTTGTGTGATTATGGGTCATTTGGAGGTAACAAGAGTAGTGCGGGCAGATCACGTTTGACGCGAACTCCTGCCATGGAAGAAAGTGTGTTGAATGCCGTCTAGAATAATCCTACTACCAGCACAGATGCCATTGCCTCTGCCTTTGGAGTGTCTCGTTGCAGTGTACAGCGTGTCTGGCACGACGATTCCTTACACCCCTTTCATCTCCAAAGGGTTCCGTTACCACTCCCCCAAGCTCATCCTGCACGTGTGGCTTTTGCGCAGTGGTTTCTCCAAGAAAGTGTTCAAGACTTGAATTTTCCAGCCTAGGTTTTGTTCACAGATGAGACTTATTTCACTCGGAAAGGCTTATTCAATCCGCACAGTGCTCATGTGTGGAGGTGCCTCCGTAGCCAGGTGGGAAGGAGCAGCAGTGCATAGCACGCGCTTCTTGATTAGACCGGGGTTCGAAATCTTCACCACCAAATACGGAGGAATGGGGAAAAGTCAGGGAATGACCACCACATATTCCCGGAGCAATATGGCCTTAGTTTCTAATGCTCCTAAAAACCAAAAATAACAGCTCGTGTGGGCTCACGACAACCCACACAGTGTGCACCCCCATGCGGCACAACATCGCTTCGCAATAAATGTGTGGGCAGGTATGGTCGGTGACTGCTTAGTTGGCCCATACCTGTTACCATCCCGCATGAACTCCGCTAAATATCAGATCTTTCTTGAACAAGTTCTACCAGGGTTACTTGACGATGTTCCAGCAAATGTGAGATGCAACATTTGGTTTCAACATGACAGGGCACCTGCCCATTATGGAAGGTGTGTTCATAACCATTTGAACAGGTGTTTTGGGCATCAATGAATTGGCAGTGCTGGACCCGTTGCATGGCCCCCACACTCACCTGATTTATCGAGCCTTCATTTCTTTCTGTGGGGGCCCTCAAATGTATCAAGTATGAATCGCCTGTGGAGATGGAAATGAATCTCGTGGCGAGACTCGTCTGCACTGCTGCTACTGTCAAAGAAACTCCAGGTGTGTTCGACCATGTCCGCCAATCCATGCTGCATCGGTGTCATGCATGCATCGC
The DNA here is from genome assembly GCF_048544385.1 of Mastigoproctus giganteus. Taxonomy (NCBI): domain Eukaryota; kingdom Metazoa; phylum Arthropoda; class Arachnida; order Uropygi; family Thelyphonidae; genus Mastigoproctus; species Mastigoproctus giganteus. The sequence goes on from NC_143575.1 coordinate 145,091,461, forward strand.
GTCTTGTGGTGGAACCCTCGAGCATCTGTTGTAACATCATGAAATGCATCCATCTCGTACTCCATTGTTAATATTATGTCAAATAAATGTTTGCCACTAATTACTATCTTGTGTCATTTCTGCTTCTTGTGCCTCTGCTACTAGTTTTGTACCAATTTTTGTGCCAATTGGTACAAACAAATGTTTGTACCAATATTTTTGAGACACCCTGTAGATATTTGAGGGTTCAAGTTCGCTTCCTGTAACCAAAGAATAGTGCACTTATATTCAGTAATTAAGCCATAAATGTCATATGAGTTAGCTTGGAATCTGCGACAATTCCACTATGCATTACTCAGGATTATCAGGTGTGTCTCCTTGCTTCTGGGATGCAGATTGTTTTCACCTGTCCAGTCTTGATTTTTCCCTTTTTGGGAATATTGGTCTACTGATGTCCATGCCTTCCTCTGCATGTATTTCAAGAAGAGGATCATCTTTATGTGATTTTGTGTCATCGTCTATGGCAGGGGTGGCCAACTTAATTTGTGATGCCATCGACTTTTTTTCTTCAAAATGTGCCGTAATCTACCATCTCAAGAAGTTCATTGCTCATGGTTAAAAAGGTTAATCAACACATATTGTAAAATGTTGTTTATAAATTTTAAAATTAAATACAATTCAGAATTCTTATTTTAAATTCATACATATTTAAATTTTTTATTTATGTGAAGTTTGTCTTGTCATCTGCCAAGCTTTCAAAATCGGGGATATACCTTGGTAAGGCCAACCGTAAAGAATCTTCTGTATGCAAGTCCGTAAGAGTGGAGCGGTTCTTTGTCTTTTTTTTTTTTTTTGTTTCAAATACAAAGAGGCCGATTCACATAAATATGTGGAACAAAAACAGTAATTTAAAAATTCACTGCATTTTTTTACAGTACTTTTCTCGGCAAACATTTCCAAAAGTCTTTTTCTGATGACCTGGCTTTTAGGAAGATATCGTTTCGCAATGTAATAATTTCATTTTCAAGTAATATTTTCTCTGTGGGAAAAATCTCAGTGATTTTTTCTGCAATTTGTTTCATATCTTAGTCGACCTTAAATGTACAAGAAATATATTGAACAATGTCTTCAATTGTTTTAAAATCACTGAATCTGGTTTCAAAATCATCCACAACTTTCTCAATTTCAGAAATATTTCTCACTATTAAATTCAAAAACAGGATACTTTTGCAAATGATCATGCATATTTGCAAAATGATCGAATTTTTTTTCTTTGAGATCCTTAGCCATTGCCAAAAATTGATATTTTCAGATCACTTAATTTACTCGTAAAATCTGCCAAAAAGCCAGATCACACAACCACTCCGTATCTTGCAGATGCTGATAATAATCTCTACAGTCTCCTTTTAAGAGATTGCCTCTGATGGAATTCATGATTTTGAAAGCTATGTCCATAATACTTTTAGTATTTAATCTTTTGCTGGCTAACACTTGTTGGTGGATGATACAGTGGTAACTCAAAAAAACTGGGAATTCATCATCCTTTTGTCACAATGCAATGAATCTGTTAAGATGCCTTGTCTTTGCTTTAGCTCCATCTGTTGTTATTGATACGAGCGTAAATAGTGGTAATTTAATTTTTTCAATAAAATTTTTGAATGCATTAAATATATCAAGACCTCTAGTTCTTTCTTTTAACGAAACCATACCCAGCATTTCTTCTCTAGTGGCAGAATCATCGAAAAATATACCAACAAAAACGAGCAATTGAGCTGTTTCACTGATGTCTGTAGATTCATCTAGTTGTAAAGAAAAGGACACACAATTAGCAATATCAGCATGCAATTGTTCGGTCACATTTTTACTCACTTTTTCGATGCCTTGCATCACAATATTTCAAGATAATTGCAGATCTTGAAGAGCACTTTTAATTCCATTTTTGTTCTTAAAATTTTCAAAAAAGAGAATCTGTTATTTCTAAAAATGCGTCTTTGATGAACTGACCATCAGAAAATGGTTTGAATTTTTTTGCAATAAGATGGTTCACTTTAAATGATGCTACAGTTACTGCTTTAGATTGTAAATTAAGTGTCATGAAGAAATTTTGTTGCGCGAATAATCTGGATTTAAGTTCTTTTAATTTATTTTTTCTAAGGTCACTATTAGGCGAAAAATCCGATTGGTATTTACCATGGAGTGCTTTTCTTTCATCATTACAAAAAGTATTCTAGTTCCCACTCTTGATGAAAATGATACGTTTTACTCTTTTTCATAGTATTCAAATAAGAATTCAAAACATACGCTCTTCTCTCCTCAACGTAACTGCGTGAATTTTCACTAGAAAAGCCTAGGGGCTGCGCGGCAACAAGAGTGGTCATATAGTTCAATAGATTTGTAATAAGCGTATGCAGTGGGACGCACAATAATAATATTTAGATTTTGACTAATCTATTTTTATATATGTTTAAAATTCATCGTGATCAACCGAAATTAAAGCCACGTCGACTTGTTGGCCACCCCTGGTCTATGGTATCAGTGCGGGATTTTTAATCCTCTCCTTCAGAACTTTGCTTTATTTGGTACCGTACAGAGACTTTATCTGGTGGTATGGTCAGTGGCGTATTTACCAAAAGAGTTTTACGTTGTTGCGTAGAGCTTTCTTTTACTGAGGAAAGGATTGATATTACGCAGTCAGATATTGACATGCTAGGAGTAATTGAACAATCGGTCTGTACTGTTATGGATCATTGTTACTTTTGCACAACTGAAGCATAAGGCAATTTAGTGAACACGGCACTTTGTGTTCAACTCTGTATTTTTTAATTTTCTTTTCTCTCTGCCATTGGATGCACTTCTTTGAGTATGCCAAATGATTTCCTTGGCAATTTGGACAGCATCGTGTTTTAATAGTGCAGTCTGTGTGAATGTGCTCTTTTGAACTATAGGAGGCACAGGTAATTTGAACAATGTCTTCAATTATTTTAAAATCACTGAAACTGGTTTCTACACCTCTGGAGACTACTTGGGTGTGCCCAAATTAATGACACTTAAAACAGCAGACTGGGTTAGGAATGTAAGGTCGAATTTTACATCCCAAATATCCAGCTTTTACAGTTAATGGCAGAATTGGTGTATTGAATGTAAAAATCACTATTCCAGTAGGAGTAAGTACTCTCTATCTCTTTCTTAATGACTGTCCTTTTTGCGTGTATTAGCATTAGCATTAGTAGAGGCATTTGATGCAAGAAAGCAAGCTTATGCAGCATCAGCCAAAAAAAAAAAAAAAAAACCCAATTCCACTTCACCCTTCTATTCGTTCAAAATACCTGTCCAGCTGAGCCTTAAACTTATTTAGGCTATCAACCTCCACCACAAGGGATGGAAGTCTGTTCCACCAACCAACCACCCGCTGGCTAAAGGCAAATTTCCGCACGTCTATCCTACATCTGTCTTTCCTCAATTTGAATTTATGCCCTCTCAGGTGATTTTTCTGAGCTAGAGGAAGAATCCCATCAGCATTGAGCATGCTTAAACCATTCAAGGCTTTATACACCTCTATCAGATGACCTCGCTGGTGCCTAGTCTCCAGACACTGTAATTTGCAAAACTTAAGCCTTTCTTCGTAAGAGCACCCCTTTGTTCCATTCACTAATCTTGTTGCCCTTCTCTGTACTCGTTCCAGCAGCTCCACATCCTTCTTGAAATGAGGCCTCCAGACCTGTATACAGTACTCTAGGTGTGGCCTGACCATCGCCTTATACAATGGAATAATCACCTCCTTATCCCTGCTGGAAAAATTCCTGTATATCATTGATAATACTCCATGAGCTACTCTTGCAGCCCGTCTGCACTGCTCAGAGAACTTCATATCTGCCTGCACAACCACCCCCAAGTCCCTTTCATTCTCTACCACTGTCAGTGTAGTACCACAGAGTTGATACGTTGCTCCGGGGTTGCTGTTTCTCATGTGTAGTACTTTACATTTGTCAATGTTAAACTTCATTTGCCACCTCTCAGCCCATCTGCTCAACCTTTCCAGACCCTGTTGCAGCAGCATAGTGTCAGTGGTGTCCTTGACAACCCTGCCAACCTTTGTATCGTCTGCAAACTTGGACATTAAGCCCGATATACCATCATCAATATCATTTATAAATACAGAAAACAATAATGGACCCAACACTGAGCCCTGAGGGACTCCACTAATAACATCAGTCCACGATGAGCAGTGTCCATTGATTACCACTCTCTGTCTTCTCCCCCTCAACCACCCCTTTATCCATAGCAGCAATTTGCCTCCAATGTCACACTGCTCCAATTTGTGTAGCAGTCTTCCATGTGCAACAGTATCAAAAGCCTTTCTAAGATCCAAGTATATAATATCAAAGTTATTCCCTGCATCCAGTTCTTTTGTGACTGCATCATAGTATCCAATCAAGTTGGTCAGGCAAGACTTCCCCTTAACAAAACCATGCTGTGTCTGAGCTATGACTGAAGTCTTGTCTAAATGATCCTGCAGTGCTTCTTTAACCAGTGCCTCCATTAATTTTCCTGGAACAGAAGTTAAGCTCACAGGTCTATAATTACTTGTGTCAGCCTTTGATCCTCCTTTGTGAATTGGGGTCACATTTGCACATTTCCAGTCTATGGGTACCTCCCCTGAGTCCAAGGAAGCTCTCATAATTATGGCTAAGGGTTTGCTTACTTCCTTTGCTGCCTCCTTTAATATAACTGGATAGATCCCATCCACCCCGGGTGCCTTTCTTGTGTTTATCTTCAACAGTTTCTCCTCCACTTTACTCCCAGTTATTTCAAGATTCTGTAGCTTACTGCTAGAGTTGAATACACCTCTGGCATTCCCCTCGCTGAATAACTCCTCATGTGTGAATGTCGATGCAAAATATTCATTTAGTTTGTTAGCTACCTGAGCAGGATCATCAACACTTGACCCATCAATATCAAGTGGACCAATCTGATTCATCCCCTTCCTTCTAGAGTTTACATAAGTAAAGAACTCTTTGCTGTTTTTCTTTGCATCCCTTGCCAAGGATTTCTCGTAATCTGCCTTCGCCTGCCTAACCTCCTTTGTAACTTGGTTGCATATCAACTTGTATCTATCATAGGCTTCTGTGTCATGTGTTAATTTGTATGTATCCCATGCATTTTTCTTCTCTGCCATATGCCTCATTAGTTCATCTGACATCCATTTTGGCCTAAACCTTGAACAATATTTCTTAGTTGGTATGTAAAGCCTAGTAGCTTCCAAGATAAGTTCTTTGAATGCTTCCCATTTTGAATTTGCTGTTGGTAACATCATCAGTTGGTCCCACTGTATAGAATTTAAATACTGTCTCAGTCCATCGTAGTCGCCTTTACGGAAGCAATAACCCTTCCCTTTACCCCTAATGGTAGTTACCTCTTTGAGTAAATCCCACTTCAGCACACTGTGATCACTGCCACCTAGTGGTTCATTTATCTGCAGATTCTTAATGCATGAAGAATCACTGCTGATAATCAAATCAAGAATATTACTCCCTCTAGTTGCCTCCCGAACATGCTGATGTAGAAAACAATCATCCAATAAATCCACAAAAGGCTTGCTAGTGTGTGAGTGACCAGCCCCCAAATTCCAGTCAATATCTGGGAAATTAAAATCTCCCATTACAAGACTCTCTGATTTACTGGCCCACTCTATTTCCCTGTACAGTTTCTTATTGTACTCATCAGAGTCATTAGGCCTATAGCACACTCCTACTCTCAATTTTGATCTCCAAATGCTTATGTCACACCAAACTGACTCGACACTGCACTGTCCAGCGATGTTCACTGGCTTCACTTCCTTGGATTTTATGTATTTCGTAACTAATAGCATAACCCCTCCTCCCTTCCTATCCAGTCTATCCTTTCTGTAGACGTTGTACTCCCCAAATTCCAGTTCTGCATTCCTTATATCTGTGTGACACCACGTCTCTGATATCCCAACAATATCTGCCTTTGATGTTTCGAGCAATACCTCAAATTCATCAAATTTATTTACTAAACTCCTAGCATTGGTGTACATGCAAGTATACATGCACCTATTTCTATTCTTAGCTACCCTAACACAACCCATGTGTTTACTTGTACCGCAATGGCTCCCAGCAGTCTCTGAAATACCATGCATCTTGTTTTTCAGGCTTCTGCTCATTCTAATAGAAGCAGTGCAAGAATCTCTTTCACCTCTGCCAGTGGCTACTGTCAATCTATTGGTCTTTGTCTCCCCCCAAGCTAGCAGTTTTCCGACCCACCTAACACTGCCTCGATAGCATCAGCAAATATTCTTGCACCCTTTCTATTTAAGTGTATCCCATCCCTGTAGAAGCAATCTCTCCTGTTAACAAGTACAGTCCAGGCTGAAAAAAAATTCTACCCCTTGAGCCTTGCACAATCTTTCCAGGGCCGAATTGATCGACAAGGCTCTCATCATATACTCCCTCCTATCGTGTATTACATTTTGATCATTTAATTCTTGAATGATCCCTTCTTCAGATACATTAACCAGATCCCAATCTGCTATTACACCTTTAGAAGAGTTGAAGGTGGCATGCAGGGTAACCTTTGTGGCAATTCCACCAAATTTTGATACTTTTAAGAGCCTTTCTGAGTGTTTATGCTCAGTCATCTCTACTAGAAGGTCTCCTGATAAGTCTTCAGACCATTTTTGGTGGGCCAGTCACATTTTGAAGACATTTCTTAATTAAAAATTGGGACAGCTTACTCAATGGGTTGTCTGTCAAGGAGTGCAGAATTAGAAAAAAAGGAGCTTTCAGTTCCTTCTTTTTTTCTGCCACTTTGCATATGATGTATTCATATCATCTCTGGTCAGTGGAGCTGGATCAAGGGAACCATACGTCTGTTCATATCCATCGTTGCTCCTTTTAGCCCTGGAAGAGTGAGTTTCTTCTCCCAGGTTACTGGACGCAATATGTGAGCAGTGTCAGCAGTGACCATGGGTTGGAGAAGTTAGTAGATTTTGTTAGAAATTAACACACACACACACACACACACACACACACACACACACACACACACACACACACACACACACACACACACACACACACACACACTAAATAAAGAAAGGTAATTTCCTTTCCATGTTCTTACTTTAATACTTTTAAGTACAGAACCACTTGAAGTAAATAAAGCAGAAAGTCACTAAAAAATAAATAAAACTTTTTCGCTTGGAAAGTGTACTTTAGAAATCATAGGGAAAATTGCTTGATGCTCAAAACAGTTAATATGAATTACCAAATTAGCAAAACATAAACAAATATATTTCTCACTACTGCTACAATAGGTACCCTTAATTTTATGCTGGGAAATAGTTTCTTGCTTTGATTATTATTATTATTACGTGTGCATTTGTATTTTATTATTACAGGAACTCCCCGACTTATGTAATACTAGACTTACAGAAATTCGATTTTATGTAAGTTTTTGCCTGCCAGTGCAAACTTTAAAAAATTGTGGAAACATATTTTGCATCCCGTAGGCATAAATGGAGGTATTGTGAAAATACCATAATGTGAACCCAATAACACATTCCGCAATTGCGGTATGCCTGAGAATTGGGAACATATTCTTTACATTTGTCTTCACTATTATCCTTTTAGATGCAAGATGCTTCAAGCACTGGGTTCTCTTCCTCATGGCAAAGAAATCTTTTTTTGTCACAAACAAAGACCACTACAGGGAACTTTCTAAATTTTCATACAGAAGAACAAACCTCAGAAGAATCTACCTCCCTTAACCGTACAAAACTGTGAGTGGAAAGAGACATTCTGCTGACCTTAACACTACATGAAGACATTGTTAGTGTTCTGGTTACTGGACATGGGATCCTTGACCTTTTACCTGTACACTGTAAAGTGGGTCAGGTTCTGCTTCAGGTGTGGGAGGTCAAATTGATGCTCTACTTTGCAGGGCACCTTAGCCCTGCAATCATTCTACTTTCCTTGTATCTGTGTGGCTTCCCAGCCCAGGGTGATCCAATGCTTTGATCCCTCCATACCTCTCTCTCTGCTGGATGCCTTCTCTCCTCATCTTCCTACTTCTTACTCACTTTACCTTCCACTCTCTTACTATCATTCTCACATAAACTTTTTTTTTTTACTTGGTCTCCATCCAGGAAGCTCAGGTGACCCTGGCAGAGACTAGGCAGAGAAAATGGCACCTTACCCCAAACACTATGCCACTATGATTCATTTATCCACTGTAATAGCCAATATTCACCTCAGTACATTCTTTTGATGTTAATTGTGGCCCCAGATTTCTGTCCCATATAATACCAGTGGATGGAGAACATGATACACATATTCCTCTATGGTTTTATATCTCTATCATGCAGTAGAGCATTGAAAGGAAATCCTTTCATTTTCGGCAAATCTAGATTTGGATGACTGCATGTGCTGATTAAAACAACTTTTTTGTCGAAGATGATCCCCAAATGCTTCTCATGACTGAGATCCCAACATATGCCTCATCATTCAGTTGGTGAGACATATGTTGGAATTGGCTTTAGAGAGAAGGTAATATGGGCAACTTATTAGGATTAATTGCCAGTGCGAAATGTATGTTTCTAGAATTAGATTATTTAAATCATTCATGGCTGTTGTGGAATCCTCGTTTGCTTATGGGGCAGATCTGCTTTATGTCATCAGTGTAAGATATATTTTCAGCTTTATTTGCTGAGAATGATCAACGGCTGTATTTTTATATAAAATAGGTATTTTGTCAATGAAATTTAATTTCTAGTGCAGCGTGGAATTTAAAAAAAGACACCCCTCCTTTTTTTTTTGGTAAAAGCTCCATTTTCTCCTGCCTACAAATATCTAATCTCTGCCTTTGCAAAAGTAAAAAGATCAATCTGGCAGGTGTGCATGTTTTTATTGTTTTTAAACATTAATATGTATAAGAAAATTGGTGTACACATTGCTCCAATTAAAATGAAATGGTTAGTTTATTCCATGATATATTTGCAGAAAGATGTTGCTAATTTACTTTTTACAATATATTCTTGGTCCATCTTACCTTCTCTACTCCTCGAATGAGCATTGGATTGGCTAACCAGGTAGTTGCAGTTTATTTCAGGTAGTCAATGGTGATAAAACTGTACATTGGAACCTCATAAATTGGGCATTCTCAAGGACATAGCATGTTCCAGATTTTCGAAAATTCCAGGTTTTTTTTTATTTTTTTTAACGTTATACATAAAACCTAAGTGTTCAGAGATAATTCATTATTTTTATTACAATATATGGTTACAATAAGCTGTGATTGCTCTAATCTGCATAGAGCAATAGTCACCAGCATATGCTAAAATGTTAACCCTTCTGCCAGATTGATTCAGTGGGTCATACTTTTCTAAGAGATAAAGGTTATTGTTTCAAATGCTGCATCCAGTGCAAGTATTATAATTGTCCTATATTTTTTAATATGAGGTATAAATAGTGAGCTTCGGTTCCATCAATTTGTCAAAAAATTTTTCAAAAACTGTAGAGAAGCTGCTACATGCTCATTTGTAATGTTCTAAAACAGTTTTTCCATTGATCACAGTTTCCCATGCAGTCCCTTGATGAAAACTTCTTGTTTCTTTATTTCTCTAACTTATCTTAAATGAAACTGTGGTTAGGAAAATGAGGATAAGCAAATAAAATTTTGAATTTTAATTTGCTATTAAAAGAACAACGATATGTTTTATTGGTAGTATGATATTTATTGAAAAAGTCAAGTTGCCTGCAGTCATTCATTTACTGAAGTTTTCTGTGGGAAGATACTTTAACACGATGTGCATCAGCTCTGCATTATTATAAGTCACCACAACAGCCCTCAAAAATTTTTGATGTAATTAGTTGCCAATTTAAGATTATTGTTTTCCACATGCCTGTCACATTAGTTTCATTAAACTTACTGTACATCATTTCTCACTGCTCAGCTGCTCTAATGCCATCCAAACTGCCACTTTATTAGAGAAGCAAGTACCACACTCTGAACGAATGTCATATTCCGTGCTTTTAACGTTCACAACTTTCTTTCATCAGCTGCATCTTTCGAGTCAAGTGTAATCCTATTATAGTAGCTTTTGAAGTAGTTGAAAGTTATTGACTACTATCTGTTTGGAGGAAGAGGTTGGAGCTACATGGTGGTGTCTTTATTCATGTATTTATGATAGTTATTGGAGATTTAACTTGTGTAGCTCTCCCCAACTAGCAGCCTTTTGAGTCAATATAATTTAGCTATAAGTAGTACTTGGAATTCACAAGGTTTGGCTATTAAATAATGATACTGTTGCAATAAAATAAATATAATGAAATACACACACTGGCCAAAAAATAGAAACCTTTATTCAGTATTGAATCATACTGCCTTTGTTTCAAATAACAGCAAGTGTGTGTGTGTGTGTGTGTGTGTGTGTGTGTGTGTGTGTGTGTGTGTGTGTGTGTGTGTGTGTGTGTGTGTGTGGCGTGGCATGGCATGGATTCTGTATGGTGTATTTTAGTGTGTTTTGGTTTAATTGTATTGTTGTTGCAGGATAACTCTCTCCAGCATATTCCACACATTCTCAATTGGATTGAGATCATGTGAATGTGTGTGGGGGTGGGGGGGGGGGGGAGTTGGTGGAAATCCATGTCATGTTCCTGAAATGATTCTGGCATGACGTGCTGTTGCTTTGTCATCCATAAAGTGGTCATCACCTTTGGGATAAAAGTGTAACATTGCAGGTTGCAGTAGAGCAGATACAAAATCCAGTTACTCCCTGAATGACATTTGACCTTCCACCAGTATCAACAGACCCAGTCCATGCCAACGAAACATTTCCCATACCATGGTACCACCTTGAGATACTTGGGTTGTCTTAACAATGTAGGCAGGGTCCATCACTTCGTGAGTTTCTTGCCAACTCTCTGCCTACCAATAGGGCAAAACAAAGTGTACCATGATTTGTCTGACCACATGACTTTCTTCCATTGTTCAACTGTCGAATTGCAACAATTTCGGCACCACCGCAAGTAGATTCTTCTGTTTTTCTCTTGAAACAGTTGACTTAAGAATAGGCAGGCGACTGCCAATTTCTTCAATTCCCTGTACATGGTACAGGTTGAAATAGGGAAGTTCTGAGCTTGTTTGAATTCACATGTTATTTGCTGGACATTGGATGTCCTGTGTATTTTTAATGTAGCAGAAAAATAATATTGTTTTTCTGTTACATTTAATCCTTTGAGATGTGGAAGAACTGTTGCCTTTCAGTCATTAAAAACTTGAGAAACCAGTTCTCTCTCATTTCTGAATTGTTCGTTCGTTATTTTCGTTATTTGGTTTTTAGGAGCATTAGCAACTAAGGCCATATTGCTCCGGGCTATGCGGTGGTCATTCCTTGACCTTTCCGCATACTCCGTATTTGGTGGTGACGGGCTCGAACCCCGGTCTAATCAAGAAGCATGTGCTACGCACTGCTGCTCCTTCCCACCTGGCTACGGAGGCGCCCTTCTGAATTGTGACTCCTGCTAAACATGCACCCACAAACAAGCCCTTTTTCAAAGTGTGATAGATGGCACATTTTCCCCATTCTGACTTCAGATTACTGCGGGCAAACAACCTCTGCAATCTTTATACTCAATGAGGCAACTCATTATTACCCCATGCCATAGTTTTCTTTGCATGTATCTGCATTTATTTATATTTCTTTTGTCTGTGACTGTGTTCATACAGTGGTTCATATTTTTTTGGCCATTGTGTACCTTCTGAGTTATCCCCTTCCAAATAATTGCCTTGGGCTTGCACGCACTGTTCCATACATTTTTTCCAAGCACAGAAACATTTCTGAAAGTAGTCTTCTGTAAGTCCCCTTAACACTTTTGTCGTTTTTTTCTAAATGTCTTCAGTGTACTGAATATGGTTCCCTTAAGTACACTTTTCAGTTTAGGGAAGAGAAAAAAGTCAAGTGGCTAGATCTGGCAAGTAAGGTGCATGTTCATACACAGGGATTCATTTTTTGGAAGAAACTGGTGAAAAGAGAGCACACTGTGTAGTGGAGCATTGTCTTCATTCTTCATTGAGCATTCAACCAAACTTCCACAATTCAGGTCTCTTCTTTTGAATCTTTTAATGTTAGAACTTAAATATAGTATGTTTGATTGACAGTCTGATTTGATGGGATATATTCAACCATAATAATTCCTTTAATATCAAAGGAAAGAAGCAGCATGGTTTTAATTTTTTATAGTACTCACAAACTAGGAGTCTTCTAATTCTTTGATCATTGTTCACAATTTTTGGCGTCATCTTGGCATGCATGCACGCACGCATGCGCGCGCGCGCGCGCGCGCGCACACACACACACACACTTCTCAGTTACTTCAACTGCGCCGACCGGACTAGCCAGGTGGCTAAAGTACCTGCCTGGCAACCCAAAGGTCGTGGGTTCGAATCCCACCTCGGACTTGGATCAAAGTACTTGTTGTTGTTGTTGTTTTGGATTTTAGGAGCATTAGCAACTAAGGCCATATTGCTCGGGGAATATGCGGTGGTCATTCCCTGACCTTTCCGCATCCTCCGTATTTGGTGGTGACAGGCTCGAACCCCGGTCTAATCAAGAAGCGTGTGCTACTCACTGCTGCTCCTTCCCACCTGGGATCAAAGTACTGCAAAAAACCTTGGGAGGTTCACTATGGCCACAGAAGCCGATGCTCCAACAACTACCAAAAAGAAAGAAAGAGAAATACTTCAACTGCTGTGCCTTTGTTTAATTGGTGATGCTTATTGTATAGTGACTGCACATTCAGTCATTTTATTTAATAGCCACACCTCATATAATTGTGAAACGTGATTTGATAAAAAATAATCTTATTTCATATTTTAAATGAATATGTATAGGCTAGGATTTTCCATGCAACATAACAGATTTTATCTGATTGATGCATTTTGCTTATAGGTGTTATATACAGATTTGTTGTGATCCTGGAATCGGTATTAACAGCTCACGAGAATTGGATATACAGTATACACTGGGAACCTTCTAGACTTTGTGGTAAGTGATTCTTTGGTGGCCTATGTAATCTCTTCATTTTAAAATTATTTAAAGGAAATAAAATGTTTAGTTAAATAAATATATAAAAATTAGAAAGTTTTTTTTTTTTTTTTTTGTTTTGTTTTACAAATTCATCAAAAGGTAAGCAGAAGTACATTTTGAGAGCAGTTTTTGCTTGCCTCTGTTTTACAGATAAGCATTTTCAGCATCCACTTATCAACTTTTCTAGCAAAAGATTGTGAGTGACATTTTCCTTTATTTAGGAAATAATGATGATACTTGTATTCTGTCTTTAGCTGATGGAAGAAGCATTTGTTTTAGAGAACTTAGCTGCCCCTCTCCCTACCCTCCAAGAAACTTAGAACAGATGCTTGAAATTGTAACTATAAATGTTACAGATAAGTGAGCAACAGGCAAATTGGATGCTATAGAAATATGTAGAAATTGAAGAAACCTTTCTTTCTCTTTATTTCTGACCTACCATTTCAAAATATATACTTGTTTTAATATGGCTCTTGATTAGTATTAGCCATATAGTGCAAAGATACACCTGCCAAAAATAAAATAAAATGATAATAATGCAATAACTAAATAAAAAACAGAAAATAAACACTTGTCTTTTTCCCTCCTTACGTAGGTAACTATCCCATTGACTAGTTGAATTTTCCCTAGATAATTGAGGCTGATGGCCTCAATTATCTATGGAGATAACTTATTTGCATAATTTAAGAACACTAGAAGAAAACTTTCTGCAATCCAGTATTAATCTCCTTCCTGTAATTTGAATTTTTATGATCCTTTGTTCTGGAATCATTTACAAGAGTGAATATTTTTCCTTCAGTCATTTTACTAATTCTTTCTCAGAGCCTTAGCCCTCAATCAGGTCCTCCCCTCTAATGTGCCCAATTGCCAGCTATATAGTAGTAGTAATTGCAAATTATTCAAGAAAGCAGTTAAGGTTTTTGTAGTTAACCAAGAAAAAGTCATTGACATTTTCTTGGTTTACCGGAAATGTGCTTAGAGTTCAAGCTAACTTGTAAAGTACAAATCAGAGATACAGCTAAAAGGTAAGCTTCATGTCAGTTACCAGGACTAGTTATTTGATTTGATTACTGATTAAGTTTTATTGGGGTATTTGCAAGATTGTGAGTGGTGACCCAGCATTGGAGCTTGCTAAGTGCTTGGTTAGCCCTGGTTTCTAATTGAGCTCTAATGTATCAGCCAAAAAAAAATGCAGTTCACCCATCCATACCTTTCAAAATTTTGCCTAGTTCTCGGTTAATTTTATTCAAACTACCCACTTCCACACCAAAAGATGGAACTTTGTTCCAACAATCAACCAACTGACGGCTGAAGTCAAACTTCTGCATATCTATCCTGCAACCATCCTTCCTTCCTCGATTTGAATTTATGCCCCCTTGTATGTAGTCTCAGAAAGTAGGAAGAATGCCATCAACATTTAGCTTACTCAGTCCATTAAAGGCCTTAAACACCTCAGTCTGATCTCACAGGTGCCTAGTCTCCAGACACTGCAATTTGCCAAACTGAATTCTTTCTTGGTGAGAGCACCTTTTGTTCTCTTCACAAATCTTGTTGTAATTCTTTGTACCCATTCCAGCATATCTATATCCTTCTTAAAATGAGGCCTCCAGATCTATATACAGTACCAAAGATGGAGCCTAACCATGGCCTTGTACAAAAGAATAATCATCTCCTTATCTGTGCTAGCAAAGTTTCTATATATCATTGAACTGTCCTGGCAGCATGTCTCTACTGCATAGAGAAAGGTGCCCTTTAGTGATCTCACCAAGCAGATTGTTCATCTTTGAACACTTTGGCAGCTTTTTTTTTTTTTTTTCCTTATGTTCTGTTCTGTTTATGATTGCCTTCTACTTCACTCTCTACAACAAATAGTAGTAGTAGTAGTAGTAGTAGTAGTGGCACTTGATGCAAGAAAGCAAGTGTAGGAGCTTATGCAGCATCAGCCAAAAAAAAAAATCACACCATACCCTCCAAATGCCTGTCCAGTTCCTCCTTAAATTTATTTAACCTATCAACTTCCACAACGACAGATGGAAGTTTGTTCCAGCAATTAACCACCCGCTGGCTAAAGGCAAATTTCCGCACATCTATTCTACATCTATCCTTTCTTAATTTGAACTAATGTTTGATAAATCATCCAAAGGACATCATGGGCTTTCCTCGTCCTCCTGTCTACACTGCTTGGAGAACTGTGTCTGACTTTTGTAACTTCCAAATCCCTTTATTCCTCTGTTGTTTTTAATTTAACCCCACCATTAAGTTATTTTTTGGCTGCTATTCCCAAATTTTAGGACTGCATTTTGCTGCGTTAAAATAGCTGCCAATTTTTTTTTGACCATCCTTGAAGTCTGTCCAAGTTGTTGTAAAGGAGAGCTGCTTGGCACCAATCTCTTCATCACTGTCATTTAAGGAAATCAGAAACAACAGTGATCTCAGAACTGATCCTTTGTAGGATCCCTCTTCTGATGTTAGTCCAATCTGAAGAGTAAACATTAACTGTGACCCTCTTCTTCCTGCCACGTAACCACCCTGCAATCCATCTTATAATCTTACTCATGAATTGAACATGTTTCAGCATATACTACAGTTTCTCATTAACAGAGCCATGTTGTGTAGCCTTGAGAATTAAATTTTATCTGTATTGCATCCTTTTATCATTGCCTCCATCATTTTCCCTAAAACTGAAACTAACCTTTGTATAATTATTCACTTCACTCTTAGAACCACCTTTTGCACTGGCACCTCTAAAATCTGGAGGAATCTCTCCCGACTGCAATGATGCCCTCGTAACTAACCTTAATGGGTCAGTGCAATCTCTCACCACATTCAAAATTACTGGGTGTATGCTGGCTATTTAAAAAAAATTAATTAATTAATTAATTAATTAATTAAATAAACATAAAACTATTGGTCGTTTCCATTTTCAATTTTATAAAACAGGTGTTACGTTTAATTTTGCAAACATTCAAAGTGCCCTCCTGGCATTTTGCCATCCCAGGGTGGTTTCCTTTTGTGAAATTAAAAGATAATAATACAGGAACTCCCTGACTTGCTTAAGGGTTGCGTTCCATGGAATGCTGTGTAAGTCGGAATTTCCCCCATGCTTGTGCAGCACTCGCAACTGTGCTCGCTGAATTGATTGAATCAAAAAAGAAATGTTCGATGAACATGTAAATAGAATTATTTATTGTATTTATACAATTTTTTATCTCATGTGCAGGAAAAAATACAGAAGCTTGCAATTTAAAAAAATTTCAAAATTATAAAATTATAAAAAAAGAGACAGGCATAACGTCAGTAAGTTTTACCTCTCGAGCATCTTTGCCAGAATCAACGTCGTCAGCTGATAAGTGTGCCGCTGCGGAGGTTGAGGGCTGTGGAAATTTAGAAGGGGTCGACCGCTCAACCTTACGAAAGAACATATTAATGAATGACTGGACAGTGGCTTTTTTCTTTTCATCATAGGTTTCTTTGTAGCAAGCAAGCATATCATTCACCCCTCTGTTAACTTTTAAGAATCGTTTGCTGTCAGGATCCATCTTTTCAAACATCACCATTGCTGATGCAATTTCACGAAATGCCATTGCCATCTCTCTGGTGATGAAGCATCTCGGCTCCTCATTTGGTTCATCTTGAGCTTCATCAATAAGTTCTTCGTTAGATAATTCCTTCTCTTCTTCCTCTATTAACTTCTCCACATCTTTGGCATCAACCTCCAATTGAAGTAGCTCTGCAACCTTTACAATCTTATATGTAGCCTCTTCATATGATTCATCTTTTTCAAATCCTTCGAAGCCTTTTACATGCTGTGGGCATATTTTCTTCCATCCGCCATTTAAACAACTTTTAGTAATTTCCACCCAGGCCTTATTAATGTTTAAGATGGCATGGTAAATATTGTAAGATTTCCAAAAGTCTCTTAATGTAAAATTTTTCTCATCAGACAATGCCTGAGCAAATGTTGTGCATAAACAGTATGCTTTTAAATTTGAAATAACACCCTGATCCATAGGTTGGATGAGTGAAGTCGTGTTTGGCAGTAGAAATATGACTCTCATGTTCAAATTGAAATCATCTAGATGCGTACAATGTCCAGGAGCATTATCTAATAAAAGCAAAATCTTGAGAAGAATGTCATTGTCTTTACAATATTTTTCAACCTCGGGAATGAAGCGGCATTTAAACCAATCCTCAAAGAGAGAGATACTGTTATCCACGCTCTCTGGTTCGATCGGAAATGTATGGGTAGGGTGGTTTTAATCTGTAATCTCCCGCTGCATTAGCCCCAAGCAAGAGCAGCCCTATCTTTTGTCGCCCTGAAACCTGGCATTGTATTTTCCTCTTCAGCAATGTAATGTTCAATCTGGCTTTTTTTTTTTTTTTTTTTGATACAGAGCAGTCTCATCAATGATAAAAATTTTCTGAATTGAATAGTCGCCTTCATCAATAATTTTTTTCAACACATCACAAAGTTTCTCTGCAGCTGCAGAATCGGCACTGGCGACTTCACCCCATACTTTAATGTTGTGGAAACCAACACGATGCTTGAACCTATTGAACCACCTGTTGCTTGCCAAGAACTTGGCTTGGGGGTTCACCATACTTATCCTTAATATCTTTATAAATACTTGTTGCTTTTGCTTGAATGGTCATTAGACTCAGGAGCACTTGCTTCTGAATCTGATTTTCCATCCATATTATTAACAGCTGTTCCATTTTCGATATAGCACCCGAACACTGTTTTATGATCAGTGTTGATCCTGTGACATGTTCTTTTATACACGCACTGTCCTTTAAAAGAGTATTTACTGTTGAAGCAGCGAGACTTATTCCCTTGCAATAGATGACAAACTTTGTCCTACTTTGTACTTTTTAATCATTTTCATCTTCATTTCTAAATCAATTTTGTTTTGTTTCCCTGCACAGCCAGCACTTGCACTTTCCATTGGTCCCTTTCCCTTCATCATTGTAATACATAAATAAGAATGAAGAGAAGTTTCTGAAAATTTGTTTTTTATATGATTGAAGATTTCACTGAAGGGGAACACATTTCACCATAACATAAAAACCCACACAATTGCAGTTATCAGTATTATCACAAATGCAGTACGATCGAGTTTACCACCTGTTTATAATTAGATGCACTAACAGAAAAGCCCAATAAACCGGCAAGTGCAAATTGTTTTTATTGTTTTATGGTTGTGACCTCTAGAAACGTGCTTTAGAAAAATATCACAAAGGCATTCAAAATTCATTCTTATAACAGGAACATATGATAACGATGAAGGGTAGCACAATTTCCATTATAAATATGACCTTTTAGAGAGATAAATAGCTTAGTAATATATCGAAATTTTCAACTTCCAAGGACTTGGAACAAATTACAATAAAAAAAAAAAAAAAGACAATGTGTTTTGTGTTCACATTATGGTATTTTCTCGATACCTCCATTTATTCCTATGGGATGCAAAAATGTTTCCATGATTTTTTTAAGTTTGCACCGGCTGGCAGAAACTAATGTAAAGTTGAATTTCTGTAACTCGAGTATTGCATAAGTTGGGGAATTCCTGTAATAATAAAATACAAATGCACGTGTAATAATAATAATCAAAGCAAGAACCTATTTCCCACCATTAAAATAGCATAAAATTAAGGGTATCTATTGTAGCAGTAGTGGCTAGTGACTTTTTCTGCTTTGTTTTCTTTAAGTGTCTGTGTGTGTGTGTGTGTGTTAATTTCTAACAAAATCTACTAACTTCTCCAACCGATGGTCACTGCTGACACTGCTCCTGCCTGCACATTGCATCCAGTAACCTGGGAGAAGAAACTCACTCTTCCGGGGCTAAAAAGGAGCAACGATGGATATGAAAAGACGTATGGTTCCCTTGATCCAGCTCCAGAGATGATATGAATACATCATATGCAAAGTGGCAGAAAAAAAGAAGGAACTGAAATCTCCTTTTTTTCTAATTCTGCACTCCTTGACAGACAACCCATTGAGTAAGCTGTCCCAATTTTTAATTAAGAAATGTCTTCAAAATGTGACTGGCCCATCAAAAATGGTCTGAACACTTATCAGGAGACCTTTTAGTAGAGATAACTGTGCATAAACACTCAGAAAGGCTCTTAAAAGTATCAAAATTGCCACAAAGGTTATCCTGCATGCACCTTCAACTCCTCTAAAGGGGTAATAGCAGAGTGGGATCTTCTTAATGTATCTGAAGAAGAGATCATTCAAGAACTAAATGATCAAAATGTAATACACACACAAAAAGGACAGTCATCAAGAAAGAGATAGAGAGTACTTACTCCTACTGGAACAGTGATTTTTACATGCAATACAAGAACTATATTGCATGTAAAAATCACAGTTGTTTCCTTAAACCTTTCGCCCAATCGTTCATACGATTTAGCATGTTTGGATGATTTAGTTAAACTGCTGCGTGGCGCCTCCGTAGCCAGGTGGGAAGGAGCAGCAGTGCGTAGCACACGCTTCTTGATTAAACCGGGGTTCGAGCCCGTCGCCACCAAATACGGAGGATGCGGAAAGGTCAGGGAATGACCACCGCATGACCCGGAGCAATATGGCCTTAGTTGCTAATGCTCCTTAAAAAAAAAAAAAAAAAAAAGTTAAACTGCCACCACCTTTTTTTATCGTGGATAAATGGAATGGGCATCACCCCTTATGGGGTTCCTTGCATCTTGATAAGAGAGGTCAGTTAATTGAAAAATTTCTTGAAAGGCATAACTTAACATTATTAAACAATGCACTCACAAATACATGCATCTTTCCTCAAGGTCAACTTTTGGAATTGATCTTTCAATATGCTCGCGAAACCTATTTCCACTTATTGATTGGACGATCACTGACAATCTTCGTAACAGTGACCACTTTCCAGTAATATGCACACTGTCAACTAACTCTCCTTCTCAAACTGAACTAAAAACAGTCTGGAAGTTTGACAAAGCTAACTGGAAGAAATATCAAAAACTGACACATTTAGATATGAATGAAACCTATAACAGCTACAAGGTGATGTGTAATAGAGCCACAGAAAAGGTTCGACAGGCAAAGGCAGTTTATGAGAAATCACTAGCAAACAGAGCAAAGAGGGGGGATAAAGAATTCTTCACATATATAAATGCCAAGAAGAGCAGGACAAACCAGATCGGACCTTTACGTAAGGGAAAGGGGATAGTAATAAATACACCAGCTGCCGTTGCAGATGAACTCAACAGTTATTTTGCATCGATATTTACAAATGAAAAGCCTTTTGTAGCAATGGGAAACTGTGGGAGCGAAGTTAAAAAATATGTAATTAATGATATTGAAATTTCGCAAGATTATTTAATGAAAAAACTTTCGAGCCTACAGACCTGTAAGGCTCCTGGAGTTGATGGAATATACCCTATAATCTTAAGAGAGGCGGCAAGCGAGTGCATTGAACCACTGAGGCTAATTATGCGAGCATCACTAGACACTGGGGAGATTCCCTTGGATTGGAAAAGTGCAAATGTATCTCCCATACATAAGTGTGGCTCTAAAAGTGAAGTGGGAAATTATCGACCTGTCAGTCTGACTTCAGTAGTAGGGAAAATCATGGAGGCAATGATCAAGGGTGGAATTCAGGATCATTTGGATCGAATTGAAATTCTCAAGGATACTCAGCATGGTTTTGTAAAGGGAAAATCATGTTTAACAAATCTGGTTCGCTATTTCGAAAGGGTCATTCACGAGCTGGATTTAGGGAATAATTTCGACATTGTTTATTTAGATTTCAGCAAAGCTTTTGACTCAGTCCCACATGAGCGGTTGCTTTATAAGCTGGAACAGGTTGGAATCACTGGGAAAATCCTTAGATGGATAGAAGGATGGCTTCAGGGCAGGAGGCAGAGGGTTGTGATAAATGGCTATTCCTCAGATTGGGTTGATGTAAGAAGTGGGGTTCCCCAAGGATCAGTATTAGGACCACTGTTGTTTTTCATTTTCATAAACGACATTGATGAAGGGATAGAGGGCGTGATGTCTAAATTTGCAGATGATGTTAAAATTGGTAGAGTAGTTAATGATCACTGTCAAGCTGAGCTTCTTCAGAGAGACCTAGATAGACTTCAAGAATGGTCAGAAAAATGGCAGCTGTGCTTTAATCCAACAAAGTGTAAGGTATTACACCTGGGAAACAGTAATCCCAAAATAACTTATTCACTTGGTGGAGTTCAACTAAACCCAGTACTGGAGGAAAGGGACTTGGGTGTTACGATACGGTCAGACATGAAATTCTCTGAGCATTGTAAACAGGTTGCAAGGAAGGCCCATGGTGTCCTATCGATGATCTATCGAACTTTTGCAAGTAGAGATAGGGACGTGATAATCCCATTATATAAGGCTTATGTTAGACCACACTTGGAATACTGTGTTCAAGTATGGAGACCGCACCTAAAGAAAGACATCGAGCTTCTTGAAAGGGTGCAAAGAAGGGTAACTCGCCTGGTGAGATCGGCAAAAGGGCGTCCTTATGAAGAAAGACTTCGAATATGTGGGTTGCAGAGTTTGGAAACTAGACACCTTAGAGGAGATTTGATTGAGGTGTTTAAGGCTCTGAGAGGCATCAGTAAAATGAATGAGGACAAAATTTTCAAGATTATAAATGATGCTAGAACTAGGGGACATAAATTCAAGTTACGGGGGGAAATGTTTAGATTGGACTGCAGGAAGTTTTATTTTAGCCAGCGAGTTATAAATTACTGGAATAAGTTGCCTTCATGGGTGGTAGAGGCGGACAGTTTGGGGAAATTCAAAGGTCATCTGGATAGTACTTTCGGGTAAGGGAAGCGCATAGGATGATAGGATTAATTTCCTTTTTATTTATTTTTTATTTCATTTTATTATTATTTTTTTTTTATTTATTAATTATTATTATTTAGTTATTTATTTTATTTATTTTTTGTTTTTATCATTGTTTTGTTCGGATTTTTTTTTTTTTTTTTTTTTTGTGTCTGGTGCAGCATAAGCCATAGGCTTTCTTGCACCATACGGCCGTTACTAATACTAATATTCGGACCATTGAGGCTCTCACCATTGACTCTGCGGTTACTTACATCACTCAGCAAATAATAGCATCTGTAGAAACCGCCATACATAAATCATCCATGAAAACCCTCTTGCACCCAAAAATATGGTAGAATGAAGCCTCTAGCAATGCCAAAAAAGAGAAGAATAGATACTGGAATTTATTTCGCAAACACCCAACCACAGTTAATCTGATGCAGTTTAAGAAAGCTAGAGCCAAAGCTCGTCATATTCAATGAATAAGTAAAAAATAAACATGGTCCCAATGTGCCTCCACTATAAACAGAACCGCAGACATCAAAACAGTTTGGAATAAAGTGAAAAGAATTAATGGAAAATATCCTACCCTCCTATAACCACTCCGACACTACTTCTAAAAGGGAAATAAATCTGTAATCCTTTCAAGATTGCTAATTCGTTAGGTGAAATGTTTGAAACCCTATCAGCTATAACTGCATACGAGCCAACCTTTCAGTCACGTAAAGTACAGACAGAAAAATATAATCTGAATTTCAATACTACACATAAGCTTCCATATAATGTACCCCTTACCATGACAGAGTTAAGCAGTGCACTTGCAAGACCAAAGAATAGTGCTGCTGGCCCTGATGGACTTTATTATGCTATGATATGTCACTTGAGTGATGAGTCCCAATTTTCTCTTCTAAAACTGTATAATAGAATCTTTGGTGTTGATTACTATCCTGCTAGCTGGTGTCGTTTTATTATTTTAGCTTTTCCAAAACCAGGAAAGGACCATTCTGATCCAACAAATTACTGACCTATTGCTTTAACTAGCTGTTTAGGAAAAATATTAGAAAAAATAATGCCAGTTTGACATGGTTCCTAGAAACTGTAAACATCCTAAGTCAAAATCGCAATGGGTTTCGAAGAACTAGATCAACACTCCACCTCATGATCAAAGCAGAAGGAAACATTTGAAATGCATTTCTTAGGAACGAACACTTAGTGATGATATGCCTGGATATTGAAAAAGCTTTTGACACAACCTGGCTATTTGGGATTCTTCAAGATCTCTATGAATCTGGTCTTTGAAAGCTTCTTGCAAACAAGCAAAAAATAATCTTCTGTTGGATACCTGGACATTCTGGAATCACAGGAAACAAACAAGTGGATTTTGCTGCCACGAATGCCTGCCACATAGTATCACACATCCAGATCCCTTACACTGATTTCAAACACATTATACAATGTGCTAGCAGCAATAAACTGATCCAGATTAAAAACAATCACAAGCAGTGCCCATCAAGCCTAAGAGTGAATAGGAAGGAAGAAGTTATACTTTCTAGACTGTGAATTGGGCATACCCACCTAACTCATGGTTACCTACTCACACAGGATAATCCTTCACTATGTAGCAACTGTCAAACTCAGCCCAGTAACACACCTTATCCTTGAATGCCCATTACACTTGAGAGAAAGAGGAATAGCTTTCTCTTCACATCTGCATTCCTTTAATCAACTTACTTTACAGCAAATTCTCGGAGACTGACCAGATATAAATGATCTTTTTACCTTCCTGAGAATGATAAACAAATACCATCTCATCTGAACTCACCTATTTAGTGTATCAAACCTGTGCCAATGAATATTGTTATGGGTGCGTTATGGCCTTAGTAGCCCTAGCACCAAAAATCCAACAAACAACAATTCATATTACCAAACTATATCAGTGTCCCTCTGGTATCTATTTATTGAGGAGCATTGACTTTGGTCTGAATTCTTTAGCACAACAAATCACTTTTCTACACTTAATCAGGTCACAAAGGAGGTTAGACAGGCGAAGGTGCCTCCGTATCCAGGTGGGCAGGAGCAGCAGTGCGTAGCACGCGCTTCTTGATCAGACTGGGGTTCGAGCCCGTGACCACCAAATACGGAGGATGCGGAAAGGTCAGGGAATGACCACTGCATATCCACAGAGCAATATGGCCATAGTTGCTAATGCTCCTAAAAACCAAATAACAATAACGGGCAGGCGAAGGCAGATTACAAGAAAACCTTGGCAAAAGATGCTAAGAAAAACAGCAAGGATTTCTTTATTTATATAAACTCTAAAAGGAAGGGGATGAATCTGATTGGTCCACTTGACATCGATGGTTCGACTGTTGATGATCCTGCTCAGATAGCAAACAAACTGAATGAGTATTTTGCATCTACATTCACACATGAGGAATTATTAAGGTTTGAAAATGGCAGAAAGTTATCAAATTGTAGCAGGATACTTAATGATTTTGTAATAACTGAGAGCAAAGTGGAGGAGAAATTGTTGAAGTTAAACATAAGAAAAGCACCTGGGGTGGATGGGATCTATCCAGTTATATTAAAGGAGGCGGCAAAGCAACTAAGCAAACCCTTAGCCATAATTATGAGAGCATCCTTGGACTCAGGGGAGGTTCCCATGGACTGGAGATGTGCAAATGTATCCCCAATTCATAAAGGGGGATCGAAGGGTGACACGAGTAATTACAGACCAGTTAGTTTAACTTCTGTTTTGGGTAAAATAATGGAGTCACTGGTTAAAGATGCATTGCAGGATCATCTAGACAAGACTGCAGCAATAATTCAAACACAGCATGGGTTTGTTAAGGGTAAATCTTGTCTGACAAATTTGATTGGTTATTATGATTTGGTTACAAAGGAACTGGATGCAAAAAATAATTTTGATATCATATATTTGGATTTCAGGAAAGCTTTTGACAGGATGACAGGAAAGCTTCCTGTTGCGCATGGAAGACTATTGTACAAATTGGAGCAGAATGGTATTAAGGGTAAGTTGCTACAATGGATAAAAAGATGGTTAAGTGGCAGAAGACAGAGGGTGGTAATCAGTGGGTGCTGCTCTTCGTGGACTAATGTTATTAGTGGAGTCCCACAGGGTTCGGTTTTGGATCCACTGTTGTTTTGTATATTTATCAATGATATTGATGAAGGTATATCAGGCTTAATGTCGAAGTTTGCAGATGACACAAAGGTTGGCAGGGTTGTAAATGACAGTAATGGCAGTGTGCTACTGCAACAGGATCTAGATAAATTGGGCAGATGGGCTAAGAAGTGGCAACCGAAGTTCAACCTTGACAAATGCAAAGTACTGCATATGGGTAGAAGTAACCCGAGAGAAAAGTACCAACTGTGTGGTACTACACTTAAGGTGGTAGAAAATGAAAAATACCTGGGAGTAATTGTGCAGTCAGATATGAAGTTTTCTGAGCAATGCAGACAGGCTGCCAGGGCAGGTCATGGGGTTTTGTCAATGATATATAGGAATTTTGCTAGCAGGGAGAAGGAGGTGATTGTCCCTCTGTATAAGGCAATGGTCAAGCCACCCCTTGAGTACTGCGTACAGGTCTGGAAGTCTCATTTTAGGAAGGATGTAGATTTACTTGAGCGTGTACAGAGAAGGGCAACAAGATTGGTGAGGGGAATGGAGGGATCCTCATACCAAGAGAGGCTTAAGTTCTGCAAATTGCAGTGGCTGGAGACTAGGCACCTGTGCGATGATCTGATTGAGGTGTATAAGGCCTTGAATGGGTTGAGCACGCTGAATTCTGATGGGATCCTTCCACTTGTTCAGATTACGAACCTAAGGGGGCATAAATTCAAATTAAGAAAAGACAGATGTAGAATAGATGTGTGGAAATTTGCCTTTAGCCAGCGGGTGGTTAATTGCTGGAACAAATTTTGGTGGAACAAATTGCTGGAGTAAATTTTTCTTCTGGTGGAGTAAATTTTTATTATTAGTAGAGAAGATCGTTTGGGTACTACCCATTTTGTTTAAGAAAGCATTTTAGAAGAGTCCAAAAATGAATTTTTTTAAAGTTATAATATTTAATATTATATTATATTAATTAATGTTATTAATGTATTATATTAATATTTTATGTTTCATTTAGAATGCTAGTAGCATTATAAAGTTAATTTTAAAAAGTGGGGGACTACTGCCAGTATGACTATATTTTAGCGTTATACAAGTATACAAGACCTTCCAGTGTTTCAAATATAGTTTGTGTCCCCCACCATCCACTAACTTGTGTGCAATCATAGATTTGTATTTCATTGGAGGTTTCCAATGAAATACAAATCTATGATTGCACACATCAAGATTACAACTTTGACACTTTATAAAAGAAATCACCATCGTCACCCATAGGTGACGATTGAGATTTCTTTTATAAAGTGTCAAAGTTTGTAAAACTTTACAGTGTGCCTACTTATAACAAATTGTTTTTTGGTAACGATATCAATATAGAAACTTGGATGTGTATTTTATCAGGTAACAAATGTGCCAGGAAAATTTTATGTTAGCATCTGCAATACAATCTGTCACAATTGTATCGGTTTGAAAATTATTTAGTGTTCATTCCTATGTTGTATGAAAAAGTAAGGCATAAGCTGCTCATAATATATTGGTTTTTTAAAAACTTATTTTCAGAGTATCTTCTTGAATGTGTACAACAGATCTGGTTCCTCATCCTAGGATGACTGGGACCCTGAGAATTCCACTTAAAGTGAATCTACTTCGGGGGCGGCTCATTGATAGGCAATGCAGAACTGCAGCATCCCCCAGCTTTTTAAATCTAAATATACAGTCAACTGAGTTATATCAAATTTTGTGAAGAATAATGCAATGGAATGAATGTTTTTATTAACAGGTACTGCATATAGTATACTCATCCTCTATTTCCAATAATCATTTCATTAATAAACAAATAAAAACACGAAATCATTTTCAACTTTGAAGTTTACCGTAGGCAGAACTGTTATGCTACGCAGTTCCACATTTTGGTCCCAGTGGTTCAATCAATGCCTAGTTAACAGGTTGCCAATATGCATTTTTCAGAGGTGACAAAACAAGGCAAAGGAACTACGAAGCGAGCAGCACCAATTTGAACAGTGCACCAAACTTGAATGAAAAAGTTATTATTTATTTTCAAAAAATTAAAACTGAAGAATGGATTTTATTTTTTAATAAAATTTCAAGATTACCTCCAAGTCTGTTAATGGTAAGTGTCCAGTTAATGTTTTGTAGTATTTTTAACTCTTATTATTATTACTATTTATGTCTACATGTCTTATAACTAAGGCAGTTTAATATAACTTTAAGAAGTAGCACCCCCATACATCAGAGTCACGAGCCGCCACTGATCCACTTCGAGCAGGAATCACATTCTCATACAAAATTTTCTATTGGAATGTGTAGCAGCCTGGAAAGTAAGGTGCTGGGGATTTAAAGGCCTGCTGTGTCTCATGAAACAGGTAAATACATTGACTGTGTTAGAATTACTAAGAGTAACAGGTACATGTATACTTGCATGTACACCGATGCTAGGAATATAGTAAATAAATTTGATGGATTTTAAATGCTAGTCAAGTCATCAAATGAAGACATTGTGGTGTCACTCAGATTTAAGGGATGCAGAATTTGAATTTGGATTTCTGGAAAGCTTTTAATACTGTTGCAAGTAATAGACTGCTTTGCAAATTGGAGTAGTGTAGCATCAAGGGCAAGTTACTGCTATGGATAAAAAATGTAGTTTTGTATATGGGTAACAGTAATCCTAGATTAATGTACTAGCTGTATGGTACTACTGTATGGAAGTGGAAATTGAAAAGACCTGGGGTTTGGTTGTGCAGTCAGATATGACATTCTCTGAGCAGTGCAGATAGGCTGCCAGGGCAGCACATGTTGTTTTGGCTATGATAGGGGAATGTTAGGGGAATTTTGCTAACAGGGATAAGGACATTATTATTCCATAGTATAAGGCCTCACCTTGAGTACTTCATACAGGTCTAGAGGCCTTATTTTATGAAGGAGGCTTATTTTCTCTGTGGGTACAGAGAAGAGAAATGAGATTAGTGAGGGGAACAATTTGGTTGTTCTTCCCAACAGGTTGCTCTTACCAGGAAAGGCTTTAGGCTTTAATGTTATCTGAATTTACTTCCACGGCATTATCTAACATTACAGGAAATTTTAAACTTCGTTTGGTGGACAACTTTAACGGCATATTAGCTTTTGTAAATAACTGAAGTTTAAACTTTAAGAAAACAGAGAAGCAAGTAAAGATTTTTTTTTGCAAACCTTAAAGAGACTTAAAACAGAAGAATTTTGTTTATCTACATTGATAAAATGTGCAGTACTTTCCAAATATTGATATTTACTAACAAAAATGCTGTTTGATGGCATTTCGAAAGATACTTCTGTTTTAACTCTTGAACAGTGGCCACTGTAATTTAGAAATAATTATTTTGTTAAACTAGAGATAGTTGTACAGTGGACTTTCGAAATAATCACACCTTTGGGATTCAAGGTGCCATTGTTTCGATTTTTCCCTTATCTAGAAAGTTTTATTTTTAATGTATTTAATGCAGAAGTAATAAGGCAAAATTAGAAATAGAGAGATTAAGAATGTAATTTTATTAACTGCACATAAAAAAACATAAACATATTGACGACCCAATGTTATATTCTGCTATTAATACACTTCTGGTTAAGGCCAGTTCTATTTTCTTTATTATATCAAGATTCGTCTGCACGTGTAGCTCAGTGGTATCATCACCGTCCTTCCCACACTAGGTGGAAAAGGCCCAGGTTCGAATCCTGTCAGTGACATGAGGAACTTTTAGGTGCATTGTTCACTCCATGGCTGAGTCAGTTTTCAGGTTTCAGGCATAGATAGCAAGGTTTTTCCCCCCAGAAACTGGGGGTTTTCATCCAACAAAAAAAGGTAAATCGAGCAGAAAAAACACACGTAAGTTAAAGACACACAATACACATTAGTCACCCAGAAAGTTAATATGGATTAAATTTCTGGGTGACCCTAATGTAATAGTTTGATTATATCAAGTTTGTCATTAAGCTTTAATGTTGTTCTTCTTTTCTTTTCTGTATAGGGTTTATTAACTTTAGGAGCCATAGTGAGGGGTTTTATTTTAAAATAAATGTAAAACAGCAGCATAATCCATGATATCAGTACAGAATTCACTTTGAAAATGCGAGCGTAAACAAACACAGTAATCACATGACTTGCTGTTTTCTTTTTACTGGCACTGCAAGACATTTGCACTGTATGTATACATCCGATCTCGATGTGCCGTTATTTCGACAGTCTACTGTAGAATCATACTATAGTGTTGAAGAGCATGAGCTCTAAACCTTTTAATCTCAAAAGTTGTAAACTTAATGCTATTTTGCTTAGTTTCCTAAAAATGACTTGTTATTTCTCAGAACAAGTTTAATGATTTTCAAATTGAAGCAGATACAAAAATTGGACTTTGCATTTTGGGCCTGTGTTGCTCGGTATCCCATTCTGATCACTGAAAAGCAGTTTGTGTTAATTTTTTAAAGAAATACTTAGATCTTTTATTAATTTAAGGACAGTTATTTATAGGAATCTGTATGCTTGTTTGACTGTTCACTGCTAATGGCTGTTGCTCTCTTTCTCTGTATTATTTCTTAATTTTCAGGAGAAGAGCACAACAGCTGATTGAGTAATGTGTGTTGTGCCTTCCCTCTGTGGTTTCCTTTGGCAAGTCTGAGAGAGAGAGAGAGAGAGAGAGAGAGAGAGAGAGAGAGAGAGAGAGAGAGAGGATTTCTCCTTTTGGTTACTTAAAATTAGAAATTCATTTTGATTTAAGTAGATTCAAATCAAAATGGGACCACTCTGAACTTGCATAAAATTGATTGCTAGTGTGTAACAGTGCATCCAGGAAGCACCTTCAGTCACTGTATTGTAAAAAGGAGCAAGGAACGTTAAGTTGTTCTTTTGTTTTGGTGTGCTCTTTAAGCTTTAACACCAAGGAATTCATTGAGCATGCACTCTTTTAAAGTGCAACTCCTCATTAATGGTAGTATTCACTGAATCAACACTAATCTTGCATGCCGTGTCAATTCATTCAGTTGTAATGCAATGGTTTCCTTATATGAGTTCTGCTGTCTCTGTGGGTCTGGTTTTACAGTGCAGTGGGCTTGCCCTGGTCAAGAGATTCCTCAACACCTTCATTACCATAGTAACCAGTGTTATATCAAGGTTATGCTGTACTTGCATGTAATTTTATTCTATAATATGGACTCTGCCCCCCCATTAGACCATATTGGTGGACTAATGGGTGAGGAGGCCATATTATAGAATATAATTATATGTCCAATTGCTTATTTTAGTACTTTCAGTACAGTTGATGTACATCATCTAAATAATGTTGTGTATTTATGAAATGAACTGAAATTTTTTGGTTGCCAAAATATAATGTCATGTAATGCCTGTTTGTTTCTTAGGTGAACAAGTGAAACAGCCAATGAGGTTAATCTCAGCATCAATAGATAAGACTATGATTCTCTGGGAACCTGATGATTTATCAGGTGTTTGGCTTGAAAAGGCTAGTGATATAATTTTATATTTTAAATAAAATAATAGCACATTTCATATAAATGCAATTAGAGAATTTTTACCTTCATTTAACTATGTTGATGTTGAATAATACACATAAGTATGATTGACTTGTTGGTAGATGTAATTTTTAACTTCTTTATAGTGATCCTCATTGAGAGTAAATTTTGCTTGCTTGTAGTTCATTAACTATTCATGTGTTATCAGCATCTAGGAGTTAAATTGCATCTGCTAAGGTGATGCTTTCTCTTGTCACAGATCAAAGCTGCTGAGAAAAATTTATATTTCTGCCTAAGGAAAAATTACCTAAGGATAGATTTATTCTCTGGAGCATTGTTTACTCCAAATATATTAAGGGTCTAGTTCTAAAAAAAAAAAAAAAAAAAAAAAAAAATTTTTTAAATCCATTAACCCCAGAAACAGTTTGTAGCTTTTCAGGTGGATGAAATTTCAAACATTACCAAGCAGAAGTTAGTTGTCATTATCGTCCAGATCTGCTGCTGGCGCCTCCATAGCCAGGTGGGCAGAAGCAGCAGTGCGTAGCACACACTTCTTGATTAGACTGGCGTTCGAGCCCATGACTACCGCATATTCCCGGAGCAATATGGCCTTAGTTGCTAATGCTCCTAAAAAAAAAAAAAATAACAATAACCCAGATCTGATATACTTAACAAGTGTATTGGATGTAATACCATGATTTCATGGTATTACATCAATGGTAGGCGCCTCCGTAGCCAGGTGGGCTCCTGCCCACCTGGCTACGGAGTGCGTAGCACACGCTTCTTGATTAGACCAGGGTTCGAGCCCGTGACCACCAAATATGGAGGGTGTGTGGAAAGGTCATGGAATGACCACCGCATATCCCCGGAGCAATATGGCCTTAGTTGCTAATGCTCCTTAAAAAAAAAAAAAAAAAAACCAAACAACATCAATGGTATTACAACTCGGACCTTCTGGACTATCGTCGCCCATTCACTGTTTTCTTCTGTACGATCTTGCTGCCTTACTTTCAGTTAGATTTTTAGGCCTAGCTAGAGTGAGCCCTCTTTTTTGTGCTTTCTTCTGGTCAACTGCCTTTAGACCTATTACTATTCATTTTTGCTTTGGTTATGTATTTCGCTGATCTCCTTCCCCTTCGGAGTCTTATCTGTGGGCCCATGCCAGCTTAAAGTTTCTTTACTTTGATTGGATATCTGTCGTTCCAAGATTTTTTTTTATATATCTTGTTTTTGATCATATTTTTTATGATCTTGTCATTACTACTATCTGTCTGCTATTTTCATTTATTTTTCTTAAAAACTCATTTCTAGAGTTTAATTTTTGATCAATTCCTTCATTTCTTACTCAGCTTCATAGATTGGAATAGGCTTAAAAACTATTATGAATAACTAATTTTAACAGACAACTTCTGGCTAATTTATACTTTGCTTATTTTTTTATTTATTAATAAATAAATAAATTTCTTTATTTATTTGTATAATCCTCCTATATTAAAGTGTGTTCCTAGATAGAGAAAATTACTTTTTCCAATTTTTCATTTGTGAATATCTTTTTCATGCCATATTCTCTACATACTTCATCTGTTTTGTTTGGAGAACACAAAAACGTCTGCATGTAATAATAATACCACAGGAGATGCTAGGTGCAGAGAGGAATTTTGTTGAACAAATTTGGAATGCTTGAAGAAAAGGGTTGTTGCCCTGGAGGAATTAAACGAGGGGGACTCCTCAAGCACCCTACTGCTCACTGTAACAATAGTGAATAAAACAACCATCTTTTAATGGCACAAAATGTGATATTATTGTACATTACTATACTCAGAATGCCTATGCTTAATAAAAAATGCACGTTCTGAGGCATTGCTTAAAGAATGTGAGTTAGGGCTGAATTTGAAATTGTCTTGAATTTTTTGAGCTTTGTCTTGGTAAGATTGCTGATAAACTCAATAAATATTTTTCATCTCTATTCACACATGAAGTTTTTAGAGATGAAGTTAGCAGAAGAATTTTGAAACACTGATTTAGAGTTAAATGATTTTATAATAACAGAAATTAACGTTGCGTAAAATTGTTACAGCTAAAAGTGAACAAAATGCCTGGATCTAATGGAAGTCTAAAATGCTGATGGAACTGATATTCAGGTGACACTCAAGTCATTGTGGTGCAAGTAAACACATGGGTTGTGTTAGGGTAGCTAAGAATAGGAACAGGCGCATGTATACTTGTGAGTACACCAATGCTAGGAGTTTGGTAAATAAATTTGATGAATTTGAGGTATTTCTCAAAGCATTCAAAGGCGGATATTGTTGGGATATCAGAGACATGGTGTCACACAGATGTAAGGAATGCAGAACTGGAATTTGGGGAGTACAATGTGTACAGAAAGGATAGACAGGATAGGAAGGGAGGAGGGGTTATGCTATTAGTTAAGAAACACATAAAATCCAAAGAAGTGAAACCAGTCGACATCGCTGGACAGGCAGTGTCGAGCCAGTTTGGTGTGACGTAAGCATTGTGAGATCAAAATTGAGAGTAGGAGTGTGCTATAGGCCTAATAACTCTGATGAGTATAATAAGAAGTTGTTTGGTTTGGTTTTTAGGAGCATTAGCAACTAAGGCCATATTGCTCCGGGATATGCGGTGGTCATTCCCTGACCTTTCCGCATCCTCCGTATTTGGTGGTGACGAGCTCGAACCTCGGTCTAATCAAGAAGCGCGTGCTACGCACTGTTGCTCCTTCCCACCTGGCTACGGAGGCGCCTATAATAAGAAACTGTACAGGGAAATAGAGTGGGCCAGTAAATCAGAGAGTCTTATAATGGGGGGGATTTTAATTTTCCAGATATTGACTGGAATTTGTGAGTTGGTCACTCACACTAGCAAGGCTTTTGTGGATTTATTGGAAGATTGTTTTCTACATCAGCATGTTCGGGAGGCAACTAGAGGGAGTAATACTCTTGATATGATTATCAGTAGTGATTCTCCATGCATTAAGAATGTGCAGATAAAGGAACCACTAGGTGGTAGTGATCACAGTGTGCTGAAGTGGGATTTACTCAAAGAGATAACTACCATCAGGGGTAAAGGGAAGGGTGTTTGCTTTCATAAAGGCGACTACGATGGTCTGAGACAATATTTAAATTCTAGGCACCTCTGTAGCCAGGTGGGAAGGAGCAGCAGTGCGTAGCACACCTTCTTGATTAGACCAGGGTTCGAGCCCGTCACCACCAAATGCGGAGGATGCGGAAAGGTCATGGAATGACCACCGCATATTCCCGGAGCAATATGACCTTAGTTGCTAATGTTTCTGAAAACCAAATATCAAACAAACATTTAAATTCTATACAGTGGGACCAACTGATGATGTTGCCAACAGCAAATTCAAAATAGGAAGCATTCAAAGAACTTATCTTGGAAGCTACTAGGTTTTACATACCAACTAAGAAATATTGTTCAAGGTTTAGGCCTAAATGGATGTCAGATGAACTAATGAGACATATGGCAGAGAAGAAAAATGCATGGCATCCATATAAATGAACATGTGACACAGAATCCTTTGATAGATATAAGCTGCTCTGTAACCAAGTTACAAAGGAGGTTAGGCAGGCGAAGGCAGATTACGAGAAATCTTTGGCAAAGGATGCAAAGAAAAACAACAAAGAGTTCTTTACTTATGTAAACTCCAGAAGGAAGGGTATGAATCAGATTGGTCCACTGATATCGATGGTTCAATTGTTGATGATCCTGCTCAGGTAGCTAACAAACTAAATGAATATTTTGCATCGACATTCACACATGAGTTATTCAGCGAGGGGAATGCCGGCGAGGTGTATTCAACTCTGGCAGTAAGTTAGATAATCTTGTAATAACTGAGAGTAAAGTGGAGGAGAAATTTTTTAAGATAAACACGAGAAAGGCACCTGGAGTGGATGGGATCTATCCAGTTATATTAAAGGAGGCAGCAAAGAAAGTAAGCAAACCCTTAGCCATAATTATAAGAGCTTCCTTGGACTCAGGGGAGATTCCCATAGACTGGAGATGTGCAAGTGTGACCCCAATTCACAAAGGAGGATCAAAGGCTGTCACAAGTAATTATAGACCTGTGAGTTTAACTTCTGTTCCAGGAAAATTAATGGAGGCTGGTTAAAGAAGCACTGCAGGATCATCTATGCAAGACTTCAGTTACAGCTTGGACACAGCATGGTTTTGTTAAGGGAAAGTCTTGCCTGACCAATTTGATTGGGTACTATGATGCAGTCACAAAAGAACTGAATGCAGGGAATAACTTTGATATTATATATTTGGATCTTAGAAAGGCTTTTGATTCTGTTGAAAATGGAAGACTGTTGCACAAATTGGAGCAGTGTGGCATTGGAGGCGCAAATTGCTGCAATGGATAAAGGGATGGTTGAGGGGGAGAAGACAGAGTGGTAATCAGTGGACACTGCTCATCATGGACTAATGTTATTAGTGGAGTCTCTCAGGGTTCAGTGTTGGGTCCATTGTTGTTTTCTGTATTTATAAATGATATTGATGATGGTATATCAAGCTTAATTTGCAGACTATACAAAGTTTGTCTAAGTTTGCAGATGATACAAAGGTTGGCAGGGTTGTTAAGGACACTACTGACGCCATGCTGCTGCAGCAGGATCTGGAAAGGTTGAGCAGATGGGCTGAGAGGTGGCAAATGAAGTTTAATATTGACAAATGTAAAGTACTACATATGGGAATCAGTTTCCCAGAGTAACGTATCAACTCTGTGGTACTACACTGACAGTGGTAGAGAATGAAAAGGACCTGGGGGTAATTGTGCAGGCAGATATGAAGTTCTCTGAGCAGTGCAGACAGGTAACAAGAATAGCTCATGGTGTCTTGCACTGATATACAGGAATTTTTCTAGCAGGGATAAGGAGGTGGTTATTCCCTCGTATAAGGCAATGGTCAGGCCACACCTCGAGTACTTTATTCTGGTCTGGAGGCCTCATTTCAAGAAGGATGTAGAGCTGCTGGAACGAGTACAGAGAAGGGCGACAAGATTAATGAATGAAACAAATGGTTGCTCTTACGAAGAAAGGCTTAAATTTTGCAAATTACAGTGTCTGGAGACTAGGCACCGGCGAGGTGATCTGATAGAGGTGTATAAAGCTTCGAATGGTTTGAGCATGCTCAATGCCGATGGGATTCTTCCTCTTACTCAGAATAATCACCTGAGAGGGCATATATTCAGATTGAGGAAAGACATGTAGGATAGATGTGTGGACATTTGCCTTTAGCCAGCGGATGGTTGGTAACGTATCAACTTTACCAACAGGTATTTCGAAAGAACGGAGGGGTGAAATGGAAGTGTTTTTTTTTTTTTTTTGACTGAAGCTGCATAAGCTTGCTTTCTTGCATCATATGCCTCTACTAATGCTAATGCTAATTTTGGCGATGTCTGGATGAATGCTGCCCCTCTGTGTTACCAGTCAATACTAGGTGATAGATGACTCTCATCAGCTGGTACAGTATCACCACTTTACTTATTGGAGGCTTGAAGTAGTGGAACCCATGTTTAGTATCCAGAGCTATGTTCGGGCAACCCTTTCCTGTCTCTTCCATTAAGCAGTATGACTGATGACTTTTGTGGTTATGGTGGCATCATGGCAAGGTCCAATCTTCCTTATTTCGAGGGTACAGCTCTAAAATGGTGTTCCCTGTCCAGCCACTAGTTAGTACACCAGACCGAACCTGTTGGTAACTCTCAGCTAGTGTATAATCTTGCTACCTCTACTCTGTCAGATAGTGATTGGAGGAAGTCCGAGTAGCATGTATGTGGGGGGACATTGTCAAGGCCACGTTATGTCACGAATCTGGATATGTTCTTACCATGTGTGCGCCATATCCAAAAATTTCATTACTTCATACAGCATGCCCCCCCACCCCCCACTTTTCCTTATTATTGAATACACCATGAATTGTCAAACTATTAGAGTAAGCTTATCTGCGAAAAGATCTAAACCTCCCAAACACTTCCTAGTTCATTTCACAAATATACGTGGTCTCAGTTCTAATCTCAATGATGTCCATTTCCAATTCCAGTATGCCAAACCCCAAGTACTTTTTCTGACAGAATCTCAAGTATCGGTTGATTCAACTACTGCTCATCTCAGTTGCCCAAATTATTTGCTATTCGATTCCTTTCACCTCAAAGGTGGTACTTGTGAATATGTGTTCCGATATTCCCTGTCAGAGTCGTGGTAATTTGGAATCTCCTCATTTCAATCTTCTCTGGCTTAAAATCTCTCTACCTCATTCTGTCAAATTCATCTCTTTACCTTTCTCCCAAATCCACAATTCATTTGCAGCTGTTTGACATCCTCTCTTTGCAACTTGATTTTTTCCAGTCCAACTTTTCTAACAGTGAGGTAATTTTCCTTGGTGATTTTAATGTTCACAACTCCAGGGCTTCCATTCTCTAGTCACACTAGACCCAGCTGGTTGAGATGCTGAGGCTTTTGCAATTACTGATGACTTGGCACAGATTGTTCATTTACCCACAAGAATACCGGATAATCCCAACCATACAGCTTGACTTGGCGCATTATGGCCTTAGCTGCCAATGCGCCATAAAAAATCAAATCAAATCAAACCAACCATACAGCCAATTGCGCTTGATCCTTTTCTCTGAAACAACCCTTCTAAGTACACGGTTGAAGTGAATGGTCCTTTAGGCACCTCAGATCACAACTTGGTGATTGCCTCTTCTCCAACAGAGCCTTTATCTCATGGCTCTTCCCGACCTTATGTTGTTTGACATTACAAGAATGCAAAATGGGATGACCTGCGAGATCTTTTACTAGGTCCGATTACTGTTTCAAAACTTCTGATGTTGACGTTTCCTCAGATTGTGTCAGTGAAATTATTCTTGTAGGAATGGAATCCTTTATTCCACACAAGGAATAAAGTGAAATCGCTTTATTCCTTTTTAAGGATGTCTACTTTGAAATCTTGTCCTTTATCTAAACCTTAGTTTTCCAGTAAATGCAGTGTCTGTTCAAGAGAAGAATGTTGCATGTCGTAATTGGCTTGTTTCCGATTCTTCAGTTTCATTTTTTGCCCACACCAAAGCTAATAACAATTGTAAACAGTTATTAATCAGTCCAAACTAGATTTTGAACAGGCTAAGAGTAGAAAACTTGCTTCTTGCCCTAATAGTAGCTGAGCATTCTGGTCTCTTGCCAAAGCTATTGGCTGCAACTTTTTCCCATCTCAGCTCCCACCTCTGTCAAAACCAGATGGTTCTGTTGTCACTTCAGCCAAGGATAAAGCTGACTTAGTAGCACCCCATTTTTCTTCCAACTCATGTATTAATGATCTTGGTAAAACACCTCCCACCATTCCCAACACGCTCCATTCAATGCCTCCTGTTGTCTTCAGTCAAAAGGATGTCAGAAGGATTTTGACGAATCTTGATGCTAATAAAGCTCCAGGTCCTGATGGTATTTCTCCAGTTGTTCTCAAAACCTGTGCTCCTGAACTTACTCCTGTTCTTTGTTGCCTTTTTTTCACTTTCTTATTCCAAAGGTATTTTTCCTTCTTCTTTGAAATTTGCTCATATCCAGCCAGTTCCTAAAAAGGGGCAAATCCCTCCCATTCAGTTATTATCCCGTTGCAATTCTACTCTTTCTAAAATAATGGAGAAATCAATTAACCGCCAACTCTTAAACTACCTAGGAACCTTCCGTCTGATCAATGAGTGCCAATATGGATTCCATCAATGTCGATCCACTGGTGATATTCTGGCTTATGTTACCCATTTATGGACAAATTCAATAGAAAAGTTCAGTGAAACATAAGCAGTTGCTCTTGACATCTCAAAGGCTTTCGATCGTGTTTGGCATAAAGGTCTTCTAAACAAACTTCCATCTTATGGTTTGCCATAAGATGGAAGTTTGTTTAGAAGACCTTTATGCCAGACTGTTTTTGTAATTGGTTATCCAGTTTTCTTTCTGATCACTCACTGATTGTGATGTTAGATGGCTCTGTGTCTTCTAACTTCTCCACTAATGCTGGTGTTCTCCAAGGTTCAGTTCTTTCTCCTCACTCTTTACCTCCTGTATATTAATGACTTTCTTCCATTGACTAGAAATCCTATCCCTAGTTCTGCCGATGATAGCACATTGCATTACACTTTCCAGTTTGAGAAACCTTGCCCTGCGAATCAGCTTCAACTTTGTGAATATCCGCTACGAATTCCTTAAATGCCGATCTCTGAGTAATTCTCCAGTGGAGGAAAGACAACTTAGTTGATTTCAAACCTTCTAAAACTTAGTCTTGTGTTATATCTCGCAAAAAGGATTCTTCTGCTGCTAAGCATATCTTTGGTGACACTCTGATTTCTAGGCAAGATGATATATCTCTTTTGGGGGTTACCCTGGCTTCTAATCTCTCTCTTGGCACAAGCACATTACAAAGATTGCTTCCTCTGCATCTAAAAAAAATTGGTTTTCTCTTTCGTTCTCAGCGTTACTTTTCTTTCTTCCACACAGCTGTTCGCTCTGTACAAATCGCAAATCCTTCCTACCATGGAATATTATGCTGTCCATGAATAGACCCGCGATTAGGTTGCAATTGAAATACATCAAGAATTGACCCCTGGTTTATTTTTTCTTAAAGTAGAAGTGTCACAGAAACACAGAGATTTAAGTTTGAGCGAAATGACACAATTCTAAGTCCTTATCATGCGCTCTAAGTGTAGGCAGAAAGAAGTGCATTAAAACTTGGTGTTTCACAGCCTCTTTTTGTAAACTCTAAAGAATATAAAATCTCATGAATTGTCTGCATTTGAGTGATGGAGAATGATTATCTGAACAGGAAAAGAAAAAGATGTGGAAAGAATGAACTTGGGGAAGAAGCATTTCTGAAGTGGCTCACAAATACAAGATCATGACAGGTACAATAAGAATAAAAAAAAAAAGCAGCTTTACATAACTGGGCATGGAGATTTCTAAACTCAGCATATCTTCTGATATGAATGATGTATTAACCAGGCAGTTCAAATCCTGCTAGCATAACAAAAATGAATTTTGTTATGAAATGAGATATAAACAAAAACAATGACACATCTTTTTTGCAATTTTTGGTCCTTGAGGTTGTCACAGACATTCTCTCAGACATGCCAGACAAGCTGTACTTGCTACCTGGGAGTCTAAAACGCTGATGGAACTGATATTCGGGTGACACTCAAGTCAAGTGGACCCAATTTCAGCGAAGTCCGGACTGTCTGTGACAGCCAAATCCTCTGCTTGCACCTTCACGATGGTGGGACTGTTAGTAATCCTGGGTATAACCTCCATGCACAAGTACATGGTGGGTGACCACCCAGGTGTGAACCAACGCAAGCAGGGGTCGAGGTGTGGTGCCCACACCACATCGAGGATTGCCGTCCCTCTATGTTACCAGGCAATACTAGGTGGTAGATGACTCTCATCAAACGGTGAAATACCACCACTTTGCTTATTGGAGGCTTGAAGTGGTGGAACCCATGTTTAGTCTCTAGAGCTAAGTTCCGGTCAACACTTCCCTATCTCTTTCATCATGCAGTATGATTGATGACTTTTGAGGTTATGACGAACGTCGTGGCGACATCCAATATTCCTTACATTTCGAGGGTACAGCTCTTAAACGGTGTTCGCAGGCCGGCCGCTAGTTAGTACACCGGACCGAACCTATTGGTAACTCTCTAGGAGGCTTCCGGATCAGCTAGTACATAATCTTGCTACCTCTACTCTGCCAGATAGTGACTGGAGGGAGTCCGAGTAGTGTGTATGCGGGGAGCATTGCCGAGGCCACGTTATGTCAAGGATCTGGATATATTCTTACCACGTGTACGCCATATCCAAAAATTTCATTACTTCATACAGCATGTCTCACCCACTTTTTCTTACTATTGAATACACCATAAATTGTCAAACTAATAGAGCAAGCTTATCTGCGAAAAGATCTAAACCTCCCAAGGACTTCCTAATTCATTTCACAAATATACGTGGTCTTAATTCTAACCTCAACGATGTCCATTTCCACTTGCAGTCTGCCAAACCCCATCTACTTTTTCTGGCAGAATCTCAGTTATCGGTTGATTCAACTACTGCTCATCTCAGATGTCCAAATTATTCGCTGTATGATTCCTTTCACCTCAAAGGTGGTACTTGTGCATATGTCCGTTCTGATATTCCCTGTCAGAGACTTGGCAATTTGGAATCTCCTCTCTTTGATCTTCTCTGGCTTAAAATCTCTCTACCTCATTGTGTCAAATTCATCTGTTGTTTCTACCGTTCTCCCAACTCCACTAATCACTTGGAGCTCTTTGACTTCCTCTCTTTGCAACTTGACTTTCTCCAGTCCAACTTTCCTAACAGTGAGGTAGTTTTTCTTGGTGATTGTAATGTTCACAACTCCAGCTGGCTTCCGTTTTCTAGTCACACCGACCCAGCAGGTCGAGATGCTGAGGCTTTTGCAATTACTAATAACCTAGCACAGATTGTTCATTTACCTAAAAGAATACCGGACAATCCTAATCGTACAGCCAATACGCTTGATCTTTTTCTCACAAACAACCCTTCTAAGTACACGGTCAAAGTGAGAGGTCCTTTAGGCACTTCAGATCACAACTTGGTGATTGTCTCTGCTCCAATGGAACCTTTATCTCATGGCTATTTCCAACCTCGTGTTGTTTGGCATTACAAGAATGCAAAATGGGATGACCTGCGAGACTTCTTTTCCTTGGTCGGATTACTGTTTCAAAACTTCTGATGTCAATGTTTGCTCAGATCGTGTCAGTGAAATTATTCTTGCAGGAATGGAATCCTTTATCCCACACTCCACTTTAAAATCTCGTCCCTTATCTAAACCTTGGTTTTCCAATAAATGTGCTAAGGCTGTTCAAGAGAAGAATGTTGCATATCGTAATTGGCTTGTTTCTAATTCTTCAGTTTCATTTTCTGCCTACACCAAAGCTCGCAACAATTGTAAAGCAGTCATTAATCAGTCCAAACTAGAGTTTGAACAGGCTAAGAGTAGAAAACTTGCTTCTTTGCCTAATGGTAGCCGAGCATTCTGGTCTCTTGCCAAAGCTATTGGCTGCAACTTTTGCCCATCTCTGCTCCCACCTCTGTCCAAACCAGATGGTTCTGTTGTCACTTCAGCCAAGGATAAAGCTGACCTGCTAGCATCCCATTTTTCTTCCAGCTGATGTATTTATGATCTTGGTAAAACACCTCCCACCATTCCCAACATGCTCCATTCAATGCCTCCTGTGGTCTTCCGTCAAAAGGATATTAGGAGGATTTTGATGAATCTTGATGCTAAGAAAGCTCCAGGTCCTGATGGTATTTCTCCACTTGTTCTCAAAACCTGTGCTCCTGAACTTACTCCTATTCTTTGCCGCCTCTTTTCCCTTTCTTATTCCAAAGGTGTTTTTTCTTTTGCTTGGAAATTTGCTCATATCCAGCCAGTTCCCAAAAAGGGTGACAAATCCCTCCCATCCAATTATCGTCCCATTGCAATTACTTCTACTCTTTCTAGAGTAATGGAGAAATCAATTAACCGCCAACTCTTAAACTACCTAGAAACCTTCCATCTGATCAACGATCGCCAGTATGGATTCCGTCAGTGTCGATCCACTGGTGATATTCTGGCTTATGTTACCCATTTATGGACTAATTCAATGGAAAGGTTTGGTGAAACACAAGTAGTTGCTCTTGACATCTCAAAGGCTTTTGATCGTGTTTGGCATAAAGGTCTTCTAAACAAGCTTCCATCTTATGGTTTGCCAACTGTTTTTAGTAATTGGTTATCCAGTTTTCTCTCTGATCGCTCACTGAGGGTGATGGTAGATGGCTCTCTGTCTTCAAACTTCTCCACTAATGCCGGTGTCCCCCATGGTTCAGTTCTTTCCCCCACTCTATTCCTTTTGTATATCAATGACCTTCTTCCATTGACTGGAAATCCTATCCATAGTTTTGCCGATAATAGCACATTGCATTCAACTTTCCATTTTGAGAAACCTTGTCCTGCTCAATCAGCTTCAACTTCTCGAAAATCTGCTACCGATTCCTTAAATGCCGATCTTCAGGTAATTCTCCAGTGGGGCAAAGACAACTTAGTTGATTTCAACCCTTCTAAAACTCAGTCTTGTCTTATATCTCGCAAAAAGGATTCTTCTGCTCCTATGCTTATCTTTAGTGACACTCCGATTTCTAGGCAAAATGATATATATCTCTTTTGGGGATACCTTCACTTCTAATCTCTCTTGGCACAAGCACAT
Organism: Mastigoproctus giganteus; assembly: GCF_048544385.1. Classification (NCBI taxonomy): domain Eukaryota; kingdom Metazoa; phylum Arthropoda; class Arachnida; order Uropygi; family Thelyphonidae; genus Mastigoproctus; species Mastigoproctus giganteus. The sequence continues at coordinate 145,134,323 of NC_143575.1, forward strand.
TACAAATATTGCTTCCTCTGCATCTAAAAAACTTGGTTTTCTCTTTCGCTCTCGGCGTTACTTTTCTTCCAAACAGCTGCTCACTCTGTATAAAATCGCAAATCCGCCCTGCCATGGAATATTGTTCCCACATCTGGGATAGTGCCCCCAAAAAACCTCTCTGTCTTCTTGATTCCATTCAAAAGAGGGCAGTTAGGTTAATTAATGATTCATCTCTAACAGAGTCTCTCCACTCGCTCTCTCATAGACGTACTGTTTCTGCTGCATGCCTCTTCTACAGGTACTTCCATGGGCACTGTTCTTGTGAACTGGCTTCTATAATTCCCGCCCTCTCTTTCAAAACAGTCCAAACACGTGCCGCCACCAGCCAACATCCATTTACTGTCCAACTTCAAACCCACAGAACCAACTTTTCATCTTCCTCATTTATTCATTCAACTGCCGTTTTCTGGAACAACCTTCCTTCATACGTATTTCCTGAAAATTACAATCTACAGAAGTTCAAGTCCAATGTCAACAAATATCTTCTTTCGTCTTCTCAACCTCCAACCCAAGCACAGTACTAAGTACTATAGGTTCTAATACCTCTCGTGTTTGGGGTTCACATAAAAAAAAAAAAAAAAAAATTTCTCACTCAGAAATGACAAGAACTCAAAGTTGTATATTAACATATGGTAATATGAAGAGAATTTTTCACAATACTAGATACTTTTTTCTTTATTGAAATTTAAATGGTGTAAAAAGTACTTAGAATGTTGTTAAGCACTGGATGGACATACCCACCTGTCTAATTTCACACAACACTCTTAGAAGGACAGCAGTGGTACATGTACTATTTTGAATGCTCATATACCAATACAATACAGCCTAACCAGGAGATTCAACTTGAAATGTCACCTTGATAATAGGAATGTTTTTATATTATACAGGCGCTTCACCAATCCCCCATATTTTCCAAATTTGGTGTATGCTGATTATTTTCTGTTCCCCAAACTGAAATCCTACCTGAAAGGGCACCATTTCAAAGATCCAAACCAGCATGACAAGGGAATTAAACAGGGTTCCACCGAGCCCCCACATAAGCTGTATGACCATGCAAAGAGGTGTATTGAGTTATGAGGGATGTATTTTGAAGATTACATGGTAATAAATTTTTTCTTTGAGATTGATTTTTGATGAATGTAGTGCTAAAACATTTCAGACACATTATTATTGTTAGCCATATGGTGCAAGGAAGCCTGAGGCTTATGCTGCACCAGCCAAAAAAAATTTGAGTTTGTGTGTGTGTGTGTGTGTGTGTGTGTGTGTGTGTGTGTGGGTTGTGTGTGTTGTGTGTGTGCGCGTGTGCGTGGGTTGTGTGTGTTGTGTGTGTGCGCGTGTGCGTGGGCACGCGAGTGAGTGAGTGAGAGAAGTAGAAGGAAATCACTAAGAAAGAGAAGAATGATGATATCCAGCTGAGGACCCTGGGTGTGCCAACCCAATACTCAACACATCTTGTACTTTAATGTATTCAAATCAAATTTATTCATTTGCTCTGTTTCAAGAAACACACAGAGTTCAATCACAGAGATTACAATACTCTATGCAACAAGTTTCATTTAATTTCTCTTATGATGTGGCATTCAGTCTTGCTGTTTCATTTATAATTTAGTCCACAATTTTATTCACTCTCCTGCTCCTCTAACTCTTATTCCTTTGCACATTCCTCAAGAAAATTCCAGTCATCAATACATGTACTCCTTGCCTCTTAGAAAAAATTATTCATCTATGAGTCTGGTATTTCAACCTATGAAACAATAAATATTCACAAGAATGATAGTTTTGTTCCGAAAAAATTTGTTGTTGTCTTGATATGCTGAAGTAACTTTTTTTTAATTATAGGTTGTTCATAGCTGTAAACAGTTGCATATTCTTGATTACTGTACATTCGTGTTAATTCTTAGTTTGTACTTTTGTATACATGTTAATTAGTGTATGCATTATTCCAAATAAATAAATTACTTTCATCCATACTGTTTTTCTTGTATCACATCAAATTTTCTCTTTCTATGTTTATTGCTTTATATATATAAATATATACATTCAAGCTTGCTATCTTGACAGCCAAATCACTAACACCAATGACAATGTTTACACTCGACATTATGATAAGAGAGATCATTTTAGCTTCCCAGCTATAAAGCTTACCAACTGGGAGAGCAATCTGGCTAAACATATCCATGGCAACACTATTAGAAATCAGACAAACAGGTTAATACATATCTGCAATAATCTAGATAGCATGACGGAAGCAATAAAAAAATTGATAGATATTCTCATCAAGAATAATATACTTGCCAATTACAGCAGACATCATATTAAAGCGGTCATACTTGCGAACCTCATCCTACATCACCCCAACACCAATCCCAATACACTTATTGAAAATACACTGAACCAGTTCAGAACTATAATACCAATAAATGGCCCATAGCCCATCTTTGCCTGGTTGTCTAAAACCAGTGTCCTTCATCAAACTAAGATAAAGATTATTGCCCAGATAAATGACTTCCCAATTTTGATTCCTGGGTTTACTGCACTAAGAAGAGGCTTGTCATCTGACCGCACTGTAACCCGGCTGACTAAAAATCCCTCCCCCTCCAAAAACAGACAATCTAATAATTGGTAATTTATCAACTTGTATCAAACTCCTAACAACAGAATAATTGTGCCTAAGGTATTATTTTAAACACATAATAAAGTTCATGTCTGTTCATTTAATTACAAACACAGTATAAAACCTAGAGACGCAGGGTGAAAATTCACATTTTGAAGGAGGCTGTAAATATGTATATAGCTATCCCCTTAGACATACATGGGTCGTTATGCCTTAGAAAAGCTATACCGGCCGTTGTCCAGGGGATAGCATTTCCTATATATTTACCTTAACACACTTTTTCATTAACATACTTCTTGTAATTAATCATACTAACACTTATTGTACTTGTATAAACACATCATTTCATTTATATAGATTCCTTCCGCCATCAGAGGCAAACCCCCCCCCCACTAACTCAAATAAAAATCCTCTCAAGGCTATCAGAACATTTGCATTGACATAGGGCACATTGCCTACAGCAATTTCACCATCACACCATAGTCAATTAAAAGTACGGCTGCGCAGTATCATTTAATCAGCACACATAAAACAACCAGAAGGCGGGATTTGATCTCTTTTCAGCCTGACCAACACAGTACAAGAAGGAAATAAGAACCCATTCTCATTTAATACATACATACCCGTTGGGCTTTGTGTCGCCTATCCCAGTTTCCTGATTCTGACACTATTTTTACAAAATTTTAATTTAACACATTATTTTTTCTCATTTATTAGCATTTCCCATTTAATTTCTATACAATCACCAAAAAATTAAAATCAGGCAAAACTGGAATGGGGACAACAGAAATGGGTAGGTATGAGACATTCTTTTAGTATGGCTATAGGTCTGCTCAATGCCCCAGAAGAAGTAGCAGACAGATGACCAAGTGGAAGAATGTTATTTACAATTTTATTTTCATTGTTTATTATCATTTTTTATTGTTATTTTCATTGTTCATCATCACTTTTTATTTTTTATTTCCATTTTCATTAATATAATTTTATATAGGCCTTCCAGGCTAAAGCTAGTTTACTAACTTGTTAGTTTGGTCCTTATACACCAATTCCCTACACATAGATACCATTAAATAAAATTGACTAATATATATACTAGAAATATATAACAGTTAAGAAGCAAAATAAGCAGGAAAAGGAAAATAACAAAAGTTATAGTATGTCTAATGCTCCAAAATGTGCAGTGTAGCAGTAGAGGAAGCAGAAGGATATAAATAATGTGTGGTTTGTAGAATAAATAAAGTGTCTGTGAAAATGGAAATGAAAGTACACAAGGTGCCAGAACTAAGAGAAGTTTAAGGGACAGTAGAAAGTGGAAGTAAAGTAGTGGTTAAATAGGTGAAAGAATTTGAAAAACCTAGTGTAAAAATGAACTGGGACTGAGGGGGAAAAAAAAAAAAAAAAAAAAAAGGAATATACAAGTAAATAAATAAATAAATAAATAACACTATATTTTATATTCAGATATGGGAGGGCAATTTTAGCAAGAGGTCGAATCAGGGGATGGCAAATATGCTGAATCTGAACAGAGTACATGAAAATATGATACACATAGCCAGGAAATTCATCAGGGAACTACTCCTGACCATGTATCAGGCACTGTTTCCAAACTTGTCTGTAGTATTAGAAAAGGGGAGGGGGGCAAATATGCGGCCTTTTATCGTAATACTAGTAGACAAGGTAGTCCCCTATGCAGTGTAAAAAATGTAAATTAAAATAAATACAAATACAGTCGAACTTCCCTATAATGAATTCGATAAATCCAGTGAAAAAATTCGTTATACAGAGAATATCTTTTTTATTAGAAATTGTTATCTAATTAGAAAATGAAAACGAATCTACATTTATTTTTAATGTATTTTATTTCAAAAACATACTTATTTAAATATGTATTAAAAAATTAATACATATTTAAATAAGTATGAAAAATTAAAAATTAAATGCAAATTAAAAAAATCTGTAATTTTCGTTTGCACAGTACAATTAAAAAATTGTCTGATTCTCAAAGAATACCTCACATTTGTTCAGTGCATTAAAAACATTATCAGGAACATTTTCACAAAACTGTAGACCCATACGAACCGTTAATCAAGCGTTAATCATTTCTTCACGAGTTGACTTTTCTATGGGTTGTTCTGATGCGTCATCGTTAATTTCTTCGTGATCATGGTCACGTTTAACATTGTTCAGCATTATTTCATCTTCATTTGGAGGTTCTGCTGTGATCTACATAAACATAACTATCCAGTGTTATTTCATTTTTGATGTTTCCGGACGATTCTAATAATGTCCAAAAGTTTTTCAGTTGTGAAAGGGATAGTTCACCTTGTTCGTCCAGTCGTTGTTCGACTTCTGTATTCAATGCAAATCCCGCTTTCGAAAAACAATTTTGAATAGTATATTCAGTGACATCATTTGTCCAAACTTTTGCCAGTTCAGAGATATAATCTCTAAGGTTAATTGTAACCTCCAAGTTTCTATTTTCTGATAACACATTGACAATCTTCATTATTATTCTCTTTCGATAATGAAATTTAAAATTTTTAATAATGCCTTAGTCCGTTGGCTGGAGTTTTGACATTACATTTGGTGGTAAAAACAACAACTTCACACTTTTTAAGTTTGGCAAAAATACTGGCAGGATGTGCCGGACAGTTGTCAGTTACCAACAAGATTTTTCTTTTTTCTTTTGCTATATGCTTGTCTAGTTTTAATATCCATTCTTCAGAAATATCACTTGTCATTCTTGCTTTTTTATTAAAAGGTGTAGTCAACTTCCAAAGATTTTGTGCCTCTAAAACATCTTGGGTTTTTTAATATTCCGGTGACTAAAAGTCTTAATTTTTCACTTCCTGTCATATTTGCTCCAACTAGCACAGTGATTCTTTCTTTGCTTTGTTTTCCACCAAAACATTTATCATCCTTAAAAGCAAGTGTTCCATTTGGTAAACATTTAAAGAATAAACCCATTTCGTCAACATTAAAAACATCCTTATGCTCATATTCTTCCAAAATCTTCTTTAAGGTATTGTTCCTCCAACTGATGCAGTCTTCTTCACTTACATTAACACTTTCTCCACAAATAACCTTTTCCACAATTCTGTGGCACTTTTTAAATTTATCTAGCCACCCAGTGCTCGCATTAAATTCTGTATGTCCAAGGGACTGTGCAAATTTCAGAGCTTGTTGCTTAATTATTAGGCCCGATATTGGGATATTCTTTTCACGTATCATTTGCACCCATTTTAGAACAGCTTTATCAACATCTTCATATATACACAACTTAATTCGCTTCTTGTCTGCTCCTCCTTCAATTGCATTTAAAATTGATTCTCAATTTTTTTTAAAATCGTAAATAAACTCCTTGCAGATATGCCATATTTCTCTGCAACATCTTTTTTTCTTAAAACCCTGGTCAGTATCATAACAATCTTTGCTTTATCATTAATACTTAAACACTTTCTCTTTGACATTGTTTTCGCAATTGTAAAAATTACTGTCCGACCGGGTTAGCCGGGTGGGTAAAGTGCCTGCCTGGCAACCCAAAGGTTGCGGGTTCGCATCCCGCTTCTGGCTTAGATCAACGTACTGCAAAAACCTTGGGAGGTGCATTATGGCCACAGAAGCCGATGCGCCAACAACTACCAAAAAAAAAAAAAAAAGTAAAAATTACTGGACTGCAGCTCTTGCCGATACATACACTGCAAACTTTGCTGTACTGGCCATATAGTGAATTGTTAGTACAGGTACTGCCTACTCAATGACGTTCACTTGCCAATTCAAGTATTCAGTATCACTCCCTTTGAAGAAATATACGACTTTATGAATTTCTTTTATTCTGCTTTCATTCATATATGCACGAAAGAAAATTTATGATTAATGTATGCTGTATGTTACTTTTCAGAAAAAAAAAATACAAGAGCATATAGCCTATGTGATTGATGACTAACGAAATTTAAAAAAAAAAAAAATCATGAAAACCATCTACTGGGAGTCCAGTTAGACGAGAACGGACATATCATATAATGATTGACATGAAGGTCACGTGGTACAAATGCGGTGAGAAGCAAATGTCACTCAGTAGGCATTACTAAAAACCGACTATGGTAGCATTCTATGCATTGCCGCCGCAGCATGCTAAAGGTTTACCGCAGCGAATTCCGTTTTCCCCCGAGCCAACATCAATTTACAAATCTACCCTATTTATTGTAAAGTTATTAAACCAAATGGGTTTTCTTCCCAAAAATGGGAAGAAAAACCATTTGGTTTAATAACTGTAACAAAAATAAACAAAGACCCTCCTACGGGCATCAGTGGCCACAAGTGTTCACTAAAAGGATGATTATTTAATTCCAAATGCTAATGCACAATTTCGGAAGGAAGGAGGCAGTATATTTGAGCGGCTGTTTAGCAGTAAATGCTTGAAAATCTTCAAAAATGCTTTTCCTAATTTTTTTAAAAATTCATTATAGAGAGACTAAAGATGCATTGCAGGATCATCTAGACAAGACTGCAGCAATAATTCAAACACAGCATGGGTTTGTTAAGGGAAAGTCTTGTCTGACAAATTTGATTGGTTATTATGATGTGGTCACAAAGGAACTGGATGCAAAAAATAATTTTGATATCATATACTTGGATTTCAGGAAAGCTTTTGACACTGTTGCGCATGGAAGACTACTGTACAAATTGGAGCAGAATGGTATTAAGGGTAAGTTGCTACAATGGATAAAAGGATGGTTAAGTGGGAGAAGACAGAGGGTGGTAATCAATGGGTGCTGCTCTTCGTGGACTAATGTTATTAGTGGAGTCCCACAGGGTTCGGTGTTGAGTCCACTGTTGTTTTGTGTATTTATCAATGATATTGATGAAGGTATATCAGGCTTAATGTCGAAGTTTGCAGATGACACAAAGGTTGGCAGGGTTGTTAATGACAGTAATGGCAGTGTGCTACTGCAACAGGATCTAGATAATTTGGGCAGATGGGCTAAGAAGTGGCAACTGAAGTTCAACCTTGACAAATGCAAAGTACTGCATATGGGTAGAAGTAACCCCAGAGAAACGTACCAACTGTGTGGTACTACACTTAAGGTGGTAGAAAATGAAAAAGACCTGGGAGTAATTGTGCAGTCAGATATGAAGTTTTCTGAGCAGTGCAGACAGGCTGCTAGGGCGGATCATGGGGTTTTGTCAATGATATATAGGAATTTTGCTAGCAGGGAAAAGGAGGTGATTGTCCCTCTGTATAAGGCAATGGTCAGGCCACGCCTTGAGTACTGCGTACAGGTCTGGAGGCCTCATTTTAGGAAGGATGTAGATTTGCTTGAGCGTGTGCAGAGAAGAGCAACACGATTGGTGAGGGGAATGAAGGGATTCTCTTACCAAGAGAGGCTTAAGTTCTGCAAATTGCAGTGGCTGGAGACTAGGCACCTGCGCGGTGATCTGATTGAGGTCTATAAGGCCTTGAATGGGTTGAGCACGCTGAATTCTGATGGGATCCTTCCACTTGTTCAGATTACCAACCTACGGGGACATAAGTTCAAATTAAGAAAGGACAGATGTAGAATAGATGTGCGGAAATTTGCCTTTAGCCAGCGGGTGGTTAATTGCTGGAACAAACTTCCATCTGTCGTTGTGGAAGTTGATAGGTTAAATAAATTTAAGGAGGAACTGGACAGGCATTTGGAGGGAATGGTGTGATTTTTTTTTTTTTTTTTTTTTTTGGCTGATGCTGCATAAGCTCCTACGCTTTCTTGCATCATGTGCCACTACTACTACTACTACTACTTCGTTATATGGGGTTAATTTTACATGTAATTTCGTTTCAAGGTGCAGTGTTTCACAAAAAAATTCATAATATAGAGAAGTTTGTAATAGAGAAGTTCCACTGTATATACAAATTTACAAAAGTGTAATGTGGAATATAATACAAATGTATGTGAAGCACATGAAAAAGTATAGACAAGCAAATGGTATAGGGAATGGTAAATTCTAGGGGAAGGGGAGAAAAGTTGTTCAAAAGAAAGCGAAAAGGATTAAGGATAGATGGGGCATTTGTATTACCCTCATATTGCACTAATAGTTTTATGAACGGGGGGAAAAAAATAGAAAAAGACAGTATAAAGAAAAAAAAAAAAGTGTAGAAAAAGTCAATAAAAATACTGAACTTACTGGGTGTGTAAGGCCCAACCTTAAAGAAAGGGTTTAGGTATAAGCAAGCATTAGTAAAAATGGGTATTAATACCATAGGCTTGTAGAGAAGAAGGGAAATCGAAACCAAAACTAAAAGTTACCTGGAGTCATTAAGTAGAGCAGAAAAGCGACATACACAGCCAAGATGCGAAAGGGAGGAACAATGACAAGTCACTGAGTTTTTATAGATTTAGAGCAACAGATAGGGATGACCTCTATTGTTGAAAAAAAATTTTTTTAGGAAAGATGGCCTAAAAACATGAAACATCAGAAAGAAGGCCGCGGACATACCAAAATGTGAAGGAACATGCAAAACAGAAAATAGAACAAGAATAATTCCAAACTACAAGAGATAAAAATCCGGTAAAATTTAGATGAACATCTTTTCTCGCCTTCCCTTCCCCTAGAATTTAACCACTGCTTTACTTCCACTTTCTACTATCCCTTAAAATTCTCTTAGTTCTGGCACCTTGCGTACTTTTCATTTTCATTTTCACAGACACTATTTATTCTACAAACCACACATTACATATATACATATAACTTATTTATATATCATTACTTTTTATAATTCATTTTGGTACTACTTGGGAGCATTAGGTTTGTAGTGACCCCAACCTAATACCCTCATTTACGCTATTTAAAAATTTAATATTCAAATCTAATTGTCATCAGACATAATTCCAATATATATATATATATATATATATATATACAGTAAACTTCCATTATAATACTTTCGAGAGAAGTAGCATTAAAAGTAGCGAGACCCCCTTCTTGGAGGATATTTTTCATATTGGTTTTTCAGTTTCTTTTTTAAGCAGCATTAATGAAATTATGGAGCATGTGTAAGTTAAAAACCTGCTTACTTCATGTAATATGCTTGCTTTTTTTTGTTGTTGCCTTGAACCTTTTTTTGCATGCTATTAAACAGCATTAAAAATTTAAAAAAAGATTTTATTAAATTAAGCTAAACAAATCTTGAGTTATAAATATGATAAGTATAGTTAACACTATAGTAATAATAACGTAATCCTTAATTAAATTTATTAATGCTACATTTAAACATACACAGAGATTACTGCACTGGCAAGGAAATTAGACAAATAATGATAAACAACACTGCATATACAAATGCAGTGTTGTTCATCTTCCTGTAAGCCAAACTATATATATACATGTTCAATATGAGAAAATGACAATGAAAAGGACTTCCGAGAAAAAAGTACTTTCACACTGGAGAATAATAAAAAGTAAAAATAAATAATAAATAACTATTCTTCTTGGGGATTTCAAAAAAAATAAAAAAATAAAAAATAAATAAAAAATGTGTTCTTGCATAAAACAGCAAGAATTGCCAAGTTTTGATTTTGCTACAATAAAAGTAATTTGGCTATGTGTATGCAAGCTCTATATTAAAACAAGCACAATGTTGTTTATTATGTACAATTCTACATGCCTGCTAACAAGAAAGAATCCATATTCTGGGATATTATTTTGTCTTTCATATTTGTAATCCATGCAAAAAATGGTCAAATTTCCCTCTTTTAGTTCTGTCACCTATTCAGTAAACATCATAAATGATGTGTGAACTAGTCTTGCCAAATACAATTACAAAAACTGGTCAGATTTTGATTGTGATAGCAACAATCAATTTGATGTTACTTTATGACATCAAATTGGTTGCCCTGAGAGTGAATAGAGGGTATGCAACTGATAAAATATACATTTGACTACAACTCTGAAATTTTACCTTTGTTTGTAGAATTAAATCTAATTTTTTTGTTATTAATAACTGTTTACAAGCTCAATGTACTTTGAATTTTTAATGCAATTAAAAATTCAAAGTTTTAAGAGCATTAAAAGTTAATAAGTTATTATTTTAACAATAACTTATCTTTGTTATTTCTTACTATAAAATAAATGTATTTTAAAATAACTTCATAAAATAATGAAATTTCAGAGCTCTTCTAATCAAACATTTTAAGTATGCTCTCGAAGACAAAAAAAAAATAAACACAAAAGTAAATAAATGGTTGGGAACCCATCCACTCTGAACTCTCTGGATATAATGCATGCAATTTGTTCTGAGTTTATTATAACAAACTACAGACAAGACACATCACTGCCAAGCCCAAAGTCAGAAGAACTTCAATATAAGCCATTTTCAACTAGCAACCATTAAGTGAGTTAAGAAGTAAATCATGCATGCACTCAAATTGCTAATTGTTAGGCTTAAGTATGGCTGTCTCAGGTTTATGGAAATACAGTTTGTAGTTCCATGGTACAAGTTAAAACTGAATAATACCAAAAAAAGATAGGATGGAATGTGCAGTAATGCCAAAATTAAAATTTTTAAAGTTAAATTTAAATGCTAATCCAGTATAATTATTCTCTTGATAAATTAAACAGTCCCAACACCAGTCCTGGTAGAACTCCTACTTATTGCATTAATCCATGAAGAGCAGTGGGCACTTATCACCACTCTTTGTCTCCTGTCAATTACAAGGGCGAACAAAAAGTTCAAAAAGAGATTATAAAGGGTATTAATAAATTACAGAATAGGTTATTTTGACACCTAATATCTTATAAAATAACATGAAAAAAATTGTGTGTCAATATCTTATGCAGTTTCTAAAAGTAAATTTTTTATGTTGGTTTCTGGAAGAAGAAGAATGAATATCCAGCAAATCGAGCATTATTCAGTAATTAAATAATTAAATTTTTAACCAAAGAGGTTGAATGACAAAGAAATCCACAAAAGAATGACTCAGATGCTTGGGGAAGTATCACCTAGTTATGTTACTGTTGCAAAAGTTGGCAGAGTTCAAAAGGAAGGAAGGGTGGGAGTTGGATGAGAATGATACAAGGTCTGGCTAGTGATCTGAAGCAATCATTTCTGAAACAACTGCTACTGTTGAAGAAAAAATTTTAGAAAACAGAAGAATTAAAGTGTTTTAACTTAATTATTTACTATTTCCCAAAGATTTAGCAATAATACACGAATATTTGGGATGTCCAGCTGTTTGTGCAAATTGGTACACAGACATCGTACCATTCGTGATAAAAATCAGAGGGCGAAGTCATTTAAAATGAACTTCTGCTAATCCACATAAATATTTTTTATCCCATTTGATGACTGGTGATAAAACTTGCTTACTTTTTTTTATGATCTTGAATTTGAACAATTAAACCACCTACAGCCCAGATCTGACAAATGTTTGTTCAGAAACTTGCATCTCGTTTTAAATATGATGAGGGGCTAAAAGAGCTGCTTTGATTAAAGGATATTTATTTTTTTTAAGGATTAAACTCTTCGTAGATGAAATACAATAAGTGTATTGAACTTTGAGTTGAGTATATAGATAAATTCAAAACAAAACAAAGAAAAAAAAAAAAAATCTATACCTGTCTCTTTTATACCACATTCTTAAAACTTTATGGGACTACTCTCAATGCAATCCCTTTATCCTAAATAGTAGTAACTTGCCCCTAATGCCACATTCCTCCAATTTATGTGACAATTGTACATGTGGTACAGTATCAAAGGCTTCACAGAAATACAAGAAAATTGTGTAGAAATTATTCTTTCCATCCAGTTCCCTTGTTAAAACTTTGCAGTATCCAATCAGATTGATTTCCCTCTAACAAATCCCTGCTGTGACTGCCTTATGGCCTTACTCTCAACAAGTTGATATTGCATTACTTCAACTATTTGATTTTGTTACTTTCCCTAGCTTTTTTTTTTTTTTTTTGAAAACCACACACAAGACGTATTAGAACCAATAGTACTTAGTACCGTGCTTGGGTTGGAGGTTGAGAAGACAAAAGAAGATATTTGTTGACATTAGACTTGAACTTCTGTAGACTGTAATTTTCAGGAAATACCTATGAAGGAAGTTTGTTCCAGAAAACGGCTGTTGAATGAATAAACGAGGAAGATAAAAAGTTGTTTCTACTAGTTTGAAGTTGGACAGTAAATGGATGCTGGCTGGTGGCGGCACATGTTCAGATTGTTTTGAAACAGAGAGAGAGAGAGAGAGAGAATTTTATATGCCAATTCAGAAGAACAGTGCCCATGGAAGTACCTGTAGAAAAGGCATGCAGCAAAAACAGTATGCCTGTGAGACAGGGAGTGGAAAGAATCTGTTAGAGATGAGCCATTAATTAACCTAACTGCCCTCTTCTGAATGGAATTTCGAAGCCTGAGAGAGGGTTTGGGGGGGGGGCACTGCCCCAGATGTGGGAATAATATTCCATGGTAGGAAAGACAGTGGATACAGTACTGCAGATACACACTGAGATCACTTGATAACTTATGGGAAAACTTCTTACACTTGGATAGTTGATTAAACATCAATAAGTTGTTCATAGTTGTAAAACTTTAAACTAGTCAGTTAGATTTCTCCTCTCCCCATCCATATCACCCAATGGCAAAATCATCGTTTTCTTGTTTGTTCACTTGTTTTTGTTTATAGGCACCTTTCTGCTTTTCTTGAAAGCTATTTGACATATGGCAGGGATTAGAAGTTAAAAGGTATCGCTTTCACATAACAAAGGACGAAGTCATAAATATTATTTGGCATGGGCAGGGTTGTAAATAATCAACAAATTTCTGACTTATACACAATTTTAGGTGTTCTGGAAGACATTTTTCGTAATTGAAGTGAAAAATGATAATGTTAAACAAAGTATGATCATATAAAGCAGCAGAATTTATTTACATTATTGTAAGATAATGGTTTTGGATTTTCATTTTTGATTATAATAAGCAGCCATTAACAATAACCAGCAATAACATTAACCGGATTTTGCATCTACATTCACGCATAAGTAATTCTTTAGGGAAGGGGATACCAGAAGTTTATCAAACTCTAATGGAGAGCTAAATGATTTTTTGATAACTGAAAGGAAAGTGGAAGAGAAATCGTTAAAGCTAAACCTAACAAATGGTGGCCTTGGGTGGATGGGATCTATCCAGTTATATTAAAGAGGCAGAAAAAAAGGTAAGCAAGCCCCTTAGCCATAATTATGTGAGCATAAATACAAGGAGACATGAGTAATTACAGACTTGTTAGTTTAATGTCTGTTCCCGAGAAAATAATGGAGTAGCTGGTTAAAGAAGTAATGCTGGATCATCTAGACAGGGATACATTTATACTGCAGCCACAGCAGAGATTTGATAACAGGCAGCCTTGTTGAATATTGTGATACGCTAACAAAGGAACTGGATGTAAAAAAACAATTTTGATATCATATACTTGGATTTTTGGAAAGCTTTTGATACTGTTGCACATATGAGTGCTGTGCAAAATGGAGCAGTGCAGCATTAAGGGCAAATTGCTGCTATACAGGGTGTTTCAAAAATGATGGTCAATAATTTAAAGGTGAAAAGTACAAACTAAAATAAGCAAAAAAGTCCCAGTGAACATCGGGCCACAAATGAACCATTTTTGAAATAATGCACATTTTCTGTTAAGATCCACCACTGACTATGGGAGCACTAGTGTAGCAAAAAGCTGTGAATCCTTTGCTAAGGGTGGTTTTATTAAACATAAGATAATACATTTTTAATTTTTTGTTTCAACACCATAGGATTTTACAGATATTACATGTTACAGGATGTTCTTTCGAACACCCTTTCCTCAACATCAGGTGTTATGCTTCTGGGCCTACCTGCTCGTACTCCATGTGCGAAGTGCTCACGTTCTCTAAGGCGTTGATGTGCCCTGATGAATGTGTGCCTGTTGCGCTGCCTTTGGCTTGGAAATGCTTCTTGGTACAAATGTGCAGCCTCGAGTGCACTGCCGTTGGCTTTACCATACATGAAGTGCATGTCTGCATACTCTTCTTTGCTGTAACCACTTTCTATGTTGACTATCCTTTGACAAGCACTAGTATGCCTGTTACGTCTCAGAGCATTGAGAGGGGGGAAAGGAAGAGAATGAGCATAACCTAACCTAAACAAACAAGTCAGCGGTGGATCCCAAATAGAAATGTGCATTTTCTCAAAAACAATTCACTTAAGGACCCATGTTTACTAGGCTTTTTTTTGCATATTGTAGTCTGTACAGTTCACCTTTAAATTATTGACCATCACTTTTGAAACACCCTGTAGATAAATGGACGGTTGAGTGAGAGAAAACAGAATTTTTTATCAGTGGATACTGCTCCTAGAGCCCCCCCCCCACCCCTGGGTTCAGTGCTGGGCCTGTTGTTTTATATATGTATTAATAACAGTGATGAATGCATATGAAGTTTAATGTCTAATTTGCAGATGATACAAAGGTTTCCAAGGTAGTTAATCACAGGGTATACCACTGCAACTAGATATAGACAAATTAGGCAGATTGGGTTGAGAAGTGGCAGTTGAAGTTTAATATTGACAAATGCAAGTTGCTGCATATTGGGAGCAGTAATCACAGATTAACTTACCATTTGTGTGGTTCTGCACTCAGAATAGTAGAAAGTGATAAAGACTCGGTGTAGGGGGATAATTATGGAATCAGATATGAAGTTCTCTGAGCAGTGCAGACAGGCTGCCAGAATTCGTGGGTTGTCAATGATATAGGAATTTTGCTAGCAGGGATAAGGAAGTGATTATCCCTTTGTACAAGGTCGTGGTTTGGCCTCATTTTGGGTACTGTTTACAGATCTGGAGGCCTGTAAACAGAACCCCCCCCCCCTTTTTTTTTTCTTTTTTTTTTGCTGATGCTGTATAAGTTTGCTTTTGTCATATGCCATTGCTAATAATGATATCCCCTACCAATTCCTGTAATGCTGATCTTGATTTAAGTAGGGCTTAGTTAATTTCAATCCTTCTAAAACTCAGTCTTATCTTATATTGAAAAAAAGAATCTAATGCTCCTGTGCTTATCTTCAATGTGAGTCAGATTTCTAGACAAGATCATATATCTCTATTAGGGATTTCCTTATCTTCTGATATCTCTTGGCCTAAACACATCACAAATATTACTTCCTCTGTATCTAAAACTGTGTGTTCTTTTTTGCTCTCATTGTTAACTTTTCTTGTAAAAAGCTACTTACTCTATACAAACATCAAATCCACTCCACCTTGGAATATCATTTCCACATCTGGAACATTGTCCCCCAAAGTCTCTCTAAGGCTTCTAGGCTCTATTCAAAAGAGGGAAGTCAGGTTAATTAATGGTCCATGCCTTACAAAATAACTCTACTCTTTGTCTCGTAGATTCTGTTTCTGCTGCATGCCTTTTTTATAGATACTTCCATGGGCAGTGTTTTCTAAATTGGTTACTTTAATTCCCTCCTCCTCTTTTTCACGCCAGTCTGAATACTTGCTGCAACCAGTTAATATCCATTTACTGTCCCATTTCAAGCTCATAGAACGTTTCTTCTTCCTCATTTATCTCTAAGTTCCATTTTGTGAAACAGCCTTCCTTCACACATATTTCTTGATTTTTACAATTTATTTTATTTTTACACATATTTTTGCAATTTATTTTATTTTTACACATATTTTTACAATTTACAGAAATTCAAGTCTAATGTCAAGAAGTATCTTCTTTTGTCTTCTGCACCTTCAGCCCACACGTGGTACTAAGTTTGGGGGTTTCATTAAAAAAAAAATTACTCTCAGATCTTTTTTTCACTTTCCATTACCGTGAATGTCGTACCAGAGAGTTGATGTGTTAAACTGGAATTATTGCTACCCATGTGCAGTACCGTATATATTTGTCATTTAAACTTCAGTTGCCACTTTTCAGCCCATCTGTCTAATTTTTGTGGATCTTGTTGCAGTTTCATACCCTGATTACTGTCATATTACCCTACAAACTTTCATATCATCTGCAAACTTAGGTATTAGCATTAGTAGAGGCATATGATGTAAGAAAGTAAGCTTATATAGCATCAGCCAAAAAAAAAAACCCTTCCCATTTTACCCATGCAATCACTCCATATTTTTGTCTAATTCTGCCTTGAACTTATTTAAGTTGACCTCTATGACAACAGATGAAATTTTGTTCAAACTATCAACCACCTGCTGGCTATACGTGAATTTCCGCACATCTGTTCTGCAATTATCTTTCCTCAATTTGAATTTATGTCCGCTCAAGTGATTAATCTCAGCAAGAGGAAGAATCCCATTAGCATTGAGCTTGCTCAAACTGTTCAAGGCCCTATACACCTCAATTAGATCACCTCACAGATGCTAGTCTCCAGAAGATGCAATTTGCAGAACTTAAGTCTTTCCTGGTAACACCAACCCTTTGTTCCACTCACTAATCTTGTTACCCTTCTCTGTACTCATTCCAGCAGCTTTGCATCCTTCCTAAAATGAGGCCTCCACACCTGTATATAGTACTCAAGGTGTGGCCTGACCATTGCCTTATACAAGGACAAAATTCCTGTATATCATTGACAAGGCACAATGAGCAACTCTTGCAGCCTGTCTGCATTGCTCAGAAACTTCATATTTGAGTAAACAACCCAACCCCAGGTCCTTTTCATTCTCCACTGCCCTGAGTGTAGTACCACCCAGTTGATATGTTATTCTGGGATTACTGCTACCCACATGCAGCACTTTACATTTGTCAATGTTAAATTTCAGTTGCTACCCCTCACCACATATGCTAAACTTTTCCAGATCCTGTTGCAGTAGAGTACTATCATTACTGTCATTAACAATCCTGCCAATCTTTGTATCGTCTGCAAACTTGGACATTAAGCTTGATATACCATCATCAATATTATTTATAAATACAGAAAACAACAATGGTCCCAACACTGAACCCTGAGGGACTCCACTAATAACATTAGTCCACGATGAGCAGTATCCATTAATTACCACTCTCTGTTTTCTGCCGCTCAACCATCCCATTATCCATAGCAACAATTTGCCACCAATGCCACACTTCTCCAATTTGTGCAGCAGTCTTCCATGTGCAACAGTATTAAAAGCCTTTCTAAGATCCAAATATATAATATCAAAGATATTCCCTGCATCCAATTCTTTTGTGACTACATCATAGTATTCAATCAAATTGGTCAGGGAAGACCTTCCCTTAACAAAACCATGCTGTGTCTGAGCTATAACTGAATTCTTGTCAAGATGATCCTGCAGTCCTTCTTTAACCAGTGCTTCCATTAATTTTCCTGGAACAGAAGTTAAACTCACAGGTCTATAATTACTTGTGTCAGCCTTTGATCCTTCTTTGTGAATTGGGGTTACATTTGCACATCTCCAGTCTGTGGGTACCTCTCCTTTAATATAACTGGATAGATCCCATCCAACCCAGGTGCCTTTTTTGTATTTATCTTCAACAATTTCTCCTCCACTTTACTCTCAATTATTACAAGATCATCTAGCTCACTGCCAGTGTTTACTCCATCTATGGCATTCCCCTTCCTGAATAACTCCTCATGTGTGAATGTCGATGCAAAATATTCATTTAGTTTGTTAGCTACCTGAGCAGGATCACGAACAGTTGAACCATCAATATCAAGTGGACCAATCTGATTCATCCCCTTCCTTCTAGAGTTTACATAAGTAAAGAACTCCTTGCTGTGTTTCTTTGCATCCCTTGCCAAAGATTTCTTGTAATCTGCCTTCGCCTGCCTAACCTCCTTTGTAACTTGGTTACAGATCAACTTATATCTATCATAGGCTTCTGTGTCACATGTTAATTTATATGTATCCCATGCATTTTTCTTCTCTGCCATATGTCTCATTAGTTCATCTGACATCCATTTAGGCCAGAACCTTGAACAATATTTCTTAGTTGGTATGTAAAGCCTAGTAGCTTCCAAGATAAGTTCTTTGAATGCTTCCCATTTTGAATTTGCTGTTGGTAACATCATCAGTTGGTCCCACTGTATAGAATTTAAATACTGTCTCAGACCATCATAGTCGCCTTTACGTAAGCAATAACCCTTCCCTTTACCCCCGATGGTAGTTACCTCTTTGAGTAAATCCCACTTCAGCACACTGTGATCACTGCCACCTAGTGGCGGGCTGGCCGAGTGGGTAAAGTACCTGCCCGGCAACCCAAAGGTCGCGGGTTCGATTCCCGCCTCGGGCTTGGATCAAAGTACTGCAAAAACCTTGGGAGGTGCAATATGGCCACAGAAGCCGATGCGCCAACAACTACCAAATCAAAAAAAAAAAAAAACCACCTAGTGGCTCATTTATCTGCAGATTCTTAATGCATGAAGAATCACTACTGATAATCAAATCAAGAGTATTACTCTCTCTAGTTGTCTCCCGAACATGCTGATTTAGAAAACAATCTTCCAATAAATCGACAAAAGCCTTGCTAGTGTGTGAGTGACCAACCCACAAATTCCAGTCAATATCTGGGAAATTAAAATCCCCCATTATAAGACTCTCTGATTTACTGGCCCACTCTATTTCCCTGTACAGTTTCTTATTATACTCATCAGAGTCATTAGGCCTATAGCACACTCCTACTCTCAATTTTGATCTCCCAATGCTTATGTCACACCAAACTGACTCGACACTGCAGTGTCCAGCGATGTCGACTGGCTTCACTTGCTTGGATTTTATGTGTTTCTTAATAGCATAACCCCTCCTCCCTTCCTATCCTGTCTATCGTTTCTGTAGACGTTGTACTCCCCAAATTCCAGTTCTGCATTCCATATATCTGTGTGACACCAAGTCTCTGATATCCCAACAGTATCCACCTTTGATGTTTTGAGAAATACCTCAAATTCATCAAATTTATTTACCAAACTCCTAGCATTGGTGTACACGCAAGTATACATGCACCTGTTCTTTTTCTTAGATACCCTAACACAACCCATGTGTTTACTTGTACCCCAATGACTCCCAGCAGTCTCTGAAATATCCTGCATCTTATTTTCCAAGTTGCTGCTCATTCCAATAGAAGCAGTGTAAGAATCACTTTCACCTCTGCCAGTGTCTACTGTTAATCTATTAGTCCTTGTATCCCCCCAATCTAGGTTTTCCGACCCATTTAACACTGCCTCGATAGCAACAGCAAACATTCTTGCACCCTTTCTATTTAAGTGTATCCCATCCCTGTAGAAGCAGTCTCTCCTGTCAACAAGTACAGACCAGGCTGAAAAAAATTCGACCACTTGAGCCTTGTACAATCTTTCCAGGGCCGAATTGATCGACTTTGCAAATTTACACTCTGCAACAAACTATAAGCATGCATAAGCAAAAGAATCATGCAAAACCATGATTCTTTTACTTATGCATGCTCATTATATTAAGCAAACACATGAAAATCCAAGATTGAGCTATTTGTTCTGTTAACATGACAGCTCTAACTTGTGGGCTGGTAGTTTCTGGCACAGGTCGATCATTCATTGAACTTGCTGCACTTAAGGAAGGTGCAAGGTAAGTGGTAAAATGGAAGAGGTGAATATTTTATTTTTATTCTTGAAAACCTCTTTGAATGTAATCAGAACTACTTCTGACTTTGATTATAAAATTCATAGACTGCGCGTGTTCATCTGTTTGAATATATGCTAACATTAATTATTTGGCTTATTGTGATTTTAAATCTGGTTTTAGAGTACACACATAAATGTTAGTTTTAAAAAAATGTTTCCTTTCTCTTGCTACCAACTGGCTCTTAGCTACTGTCAACAGGCATTAATAACCAATTATCCTGTTTCAGGTTCGTGTAGGTGAAGTGGGTGGTAACACATTAGGATTTTATGGAGGAGTATTCAGTCCTGATGGAAATTCAATTATAGCACATGGATACCAAGGGGCATTTCATTTGTGGCATTATAATCAGGTGATTAATAAATTTTAATTCCTTATATGAATTATATAGTAAGTTGAATCTCTTTATAGTGACCACTTTTTAACATCCCAGCAGGTCTCCCATAAACTTAACATTGACAAGACACCATGAGCTACTCTTGCAGCTCGTCTGCATTGCTCAGAGAACTTCATATCTGCCTGCACAATTACCCCCAGGTCCTTTTCATTCTCTACCACTGTCAGTGTAGTACCACAGAGTTGATACGTTACTCTGGGAAACTGTTTCCCATATGTAGTACTTTACATTTGTCAATGTTAAACTTCATTTGCCACCTCTCAGCCCATCTGCTCAACCTTTCCAGATCCTGTTGCAGCAGCATAGTATCAGTAGTGTCCTTAACAACCCTGCCAACCTTTGTATCGTCTGCAAACTTGGACATTAAGCTTGATATACCATCATCAATATCATTTATAAATACAGAAAACAGTGGACCCAACACTGAACCCCGAGGGACTCCACTAATAACATTAGTCCACAATGAGCAGTGTCCATTGATTACTACTCTGTCTTTTCCCCCACAACCATCCCTTTATCCATAGCAGCAATTTGCCTCCAATGCCACACTGCTCCAATTAGTGTAGCAGTCTTCCATGTGCCACAGTATCAAAAGCCTTTACAGGGCATATTAATCTTACAGGACACAAATACTGTGCAAAAAGTAGAAATCTCTTTTCAACAACAACAGTTAACAGAACACATCACCCAGTACCTAGCCATATTCAAGGATTATTGCAACAGAGTTGGAGACACATTTGAGGAGACAGTTGCCAATCACATGATAAGAGCATGGTGGTGCTGAAATTGGTGTTGCAATGCGTTTTGCCAAGAGCCATAGTTGATAATGTAGAGAACTTGCTAACATGAGAACCCAACTGTAATTCGAAAACAAAAGCCAATCAACAAAGTTTAATGTGAATTCTGTGTTCAGCATCATAAAATTAGTCAACATTGGGTGTTTTTGTAATGTAACCACTGTTATTTTAATCTGAAACCAATTTCCCCCTGTTGGTGAATTGGTATCAGAATGCTGGTAACATTTTCCCAATTCCACTTATGGGGAAGCATTACTTATTTGAAGTATAACCAGAGGAGTCAACTCATTGTGAACACATTTACAATATGAGATGTTATGAAACGATACCATTATATTAAATTCTATACAGTGGGACCAACTAGAAATTCTAAATGAGAGGCATTCAAGGAATTAATCTTGGAAGCTACTAGGCTTTTCATACCGATTAAGAAATACTGTTCAAGGTTTAGACTTAAATGAATGTCAGATGAAATAATGAGACGTTGCAGAGAAGAGAAATGCATGGGGTGCATACAAATTATCAGGCAACCCAGAAGCCTATGTTAGATATAAGCTAGTCTGTAATCAAGTCACAAAGGAGGTTAGGCAAGTGAAGGCAGATTACGACAAATCTTTGCCAAAGGATGCTAAGAAAATCAATAAGGACTTTACTTATATAAACTCTAGAAGGAAGGAGATAAATCAAGTTGGCCTATTTCATATTCAAGGAGGAAAAGGCCAGATGTTTATCAAACTCTAACAGGGTGTTAAATGATTTTGTAATAACTGAGAGAAAAGTGGAGGAGAAGTTGTTGAAGTTAGTAAACATAAGAATGGCACATGGGGGTGGATGAGATCTGTCCAGTTATATTAAAGGGTGTGGCAAAGGAAGTAAGCAAACCATTAGCCATAATTATGAGAGCATCCTTGGACTCAGGGAAAGTCCCAACGGACTGGAGATGTGCAAATGTATCCCCAATTCACAAAGGGGGATCGAAGGGTGACAAGTAATTACAGACCTGTTAGTTTAACTTCTGTTCCAGGGAAAATAATGAAGTTGCTGGTTAAAGAAGCATTGCAGGATCATCTAGGCAAGACTGCAGTAATAATTCAGACACAGCATGGGTTTGTTAAAGGAAAGTCTCGTCTGACAAATTTGATTGGATACTATGATGTAGCTACAAAGGAACTGGATGCAAAAAGTAATTTTGAGATCAGATACTTAGATATCAGGAAGGCTTTTGATACTGTTGCACATGAAAGACTGCTGTACAGATTGGAGCAGTATGGTATTAACGGCAGTTTGCTACAATGCAGTGCAATATGGCCTAAGTTGCCAATGCACCTGATACCCTGCTGCAACCCAACAATCACATGATCATTTGCTATGGAGCTTACCTTCTCCCATGCTAATCCCAAATTTTATGCAGTATCTTTCGTTGTTAATGTTTTCTAAAATTCTAGAACTCTAATTTCTTTTTTTCTTGTTGGTGTTGGAGTTAACAACACCAGCAAGTAGCACACCACAGTAGTAGGCTTTGAAGTCTCAAAAATGCTCTCATCCAAGGGCTGAATTAGTGCAGTTGTGCATTTCTTGGCAGAAATGTGATTCTGAATTTGCCATCTTTCAATTTAAGGATATTCGCCAAAGGATGAGCTGCGCAGTGATCCAGCAGTAACAGAGCCTTTTCTTCAAGATTTTTTGAAAGCAATTGGCATCTCACCGATGGCACACAATCACTTTCAAACTATGAAGCAAAAATATTACTCATCATCCAAGCATTGAAGCACTATTTTTATGTTTTTAATTACTCACCTATTTTTATAAATCATAGATTGATTTCATTAAAATGCTTAAAACACCGAGGATTTCAACTTTTACCGATGCACAATGGCTTTAACTTGTGATTTTCAGTGTTGTTTGCACACAGTAATTCTCTCTTTGTTAGTTCTCAACTTTGTTAGGTGTCTTTTTGATAGCCATTAACATGTCAGTGAGAAGTTTATAGTACAGTGTAGCCTTGTCACATTTGTACAACTGTTTTGTGAATTCTCCTCCTTGAATCACATTATGCAGAAATTCATGAAAAGCTTTTGCTGCTTTAATATCACCAAATGCAGATTCGCTTACAAGACTAACCTGGGATATCCCACGACAAGCCTTTCATCTTCAAAGCCACCTTTTTGAAACTAAGTGTTTCATCATCTCCACCAAGTATCTTGCAGAATTTAAGTGCCTGTACTTTCAAATTTATACCATTTATTGCTACCCGTCATTATGCATTTGTAGGCACCACTTATATAAGCAATGGTCCACATTACTGATTTCACAGTCTAGTTTTCTTTCTTTGGAGGCCTACTTCATCTTCTACCGAGCCTTCGAATGAATGCAGTTTTTTTTCCTCCTTCATCCACCCGTGGGTCATTCCTTCTGGAATTTCAGTAGGTTTTTTTTTCTTTTTTTTTTGGTGGCCATTACATCAGTCCTACTGATTTATTAAAATTGTAATGTATTAATTTCTGATGCCCTAGAATTTATTTTATTTGCAAATTTTTTTGGAGTGTGCAGATTTTCAGTTTGGCTTGCCAAAAACACAACTTGTAAATAAAGCCAAATAAGACTACCTTATGATGGTCAACGGAATTAAAATTATGTTTTTATGTAGGCTACTAATGTTATCACAGAGCAACTTATCAATTCCACATTCAGCAACATTTTTAATGTTTTAAAATCAATGCAAAGTTTTTAGTGCATTTTTAATGTTCCTTCAAAATAGAAAAGAAATGGAAGCATTAAAGGTTTGTTATTTCCTAAATATTCCCTTCCATGCTTACAGTATTATTATACTTTAAGAGTCACCTGCTAAAAAGAAACTTTGTGTTTTCCAAGTTTGCAAAATGGGCCCCCAATCGCAGATTTATTTATTTATTATTATATATATATATATATATATATTTTTTTTTTTTTTTTCCTGTTTAAAATCCCCACTTAGAAATTACTTCAGAAATATTAAAGCTTACTTTTTTTCATCTAGCCAATTGCTCTATACCTTTTTAAAAAATATTTATCCATGTCTTTATTAAAACAAAAACTTCAGATAACAGTCTTTTAACAGTTGAACCTATTAATTGTTCCATTGTTCAGAATTACTTGATGTAATCTTCAGAATATAAACATAGCAAAATTAATGTAGATTAAAACTCGTCAAATATCAAACTTTGATGGGGCACAAACAGAATTCACATCAACATCCATGCAAAATTTGCAGACTGGTGCAAGATTTTATGTTTACCATGCAAACTTTCCATAACTGCCACTAGAGGGCCTCTCCCTGATTGCTACTGAGCAGACTCTGCGCATTCCAGTACTCATCGAGCTAGTGTTGCACGAAGATTTTTTTTAACCCACGTGTCACTGACGATTGTTTTGAAGCAAGTATCATGTCGGACATACAGATTGAACAGTGATATGTGATTTGTTATTGTGTCAAAATGGAATAATTAAATGCATCAGAAACAGTTAGAGGTGAATGAAGCGTATGGCATTTGAGTATCTTGGTAGGGTGGCCATATTTAAATGGCACGAGTGATTCAGTGAAGGTCGTGAGTCTGTTGCAGATGACCCAAGACCTTGTCAGCCTTCCTCTTCAGCAACTCCTGATCAAATTGCAAAAGCCCAGGAAATCTTAGGTGAAGACAGGCGAATTACACTTTGTGAATTAGCTGTTAGAATGTTCATTCCATATGGTACTGCTCACAATATTGTGAAAGATCACCTGAAAATGTTGCAAATTTGTGCCTGCTGGATTCCACACAATTTAATTCCAGAACAAAAACAGCAAAGAGTAGACTTGTGCAAAGAAATGCTTGATCATTTTGAAACAGAGGGTTAAAACTTTTTAAATTGAATAATGACTTGTGATGAAACTCAGATTTTTCACTATGATCCAGAGACAAAACAACAGTTGAGTGAATGGAACATTCTGATTCACCAAGACCTAAGAAATTTTGAACTTCTTGTTCAGCTGACAAACAAATGTTTCTTTATGTTTT
This sequence comes from Mastigoproctus giganteus, assembly GCF_048544385.1. NCBI lineage: Eukaryota > Metazoa > Arthropoda > Arachnida > Uropygi > Thelyphonidae > Mastigoproctus > Mastigoproctus giganteus. Next base: position 145,159,815 of record NC_143575.1, read on the forward strand.
TTGACATAAAAGGCATCCTTGTTACACATTTTGTGCCTTGTGGAATAACTATGAATAAGGAAGCATACTCTGAGATTCTCAGAGTATGCTTCCTTCACGTGTCATTCATGAGAAACATCAAGAACTTTCTGATGTGAAATGCCAGGCCCCATACAGCTAATATTTGCTGCCAGCGATTACGGCCTTCGGTGCCAAGGTTCTACCGTATCCCCCTTATTCGCTGTATTTAGCCCCATGTGATTTCTTCCTGTTTCCACATCTGAAGAAAGCTCTGAAAGGCAAGTGGTTTGCATCAGACAACGATGCTCGCAGAGCTGCAATAGAAGCATTTAATGTGTGGGGACGATGGTGGGAAAAGTGTGTAAAGTTCAAGGGAGAGTATTTCAAAAAGTAGAAATCCATAATCTTGCTGATTTTGGCAGAAATTGGAACAATGTCCATTAATTATACCATTAATATTATTACTTGTTACTTAAATGTTACTTCACTTCTATCTCTATTTACGTTGATTTCTTGCCCCTTTAACTTTATATTATTGCTGTATCAACTGATGATCTCTTATACAGGATGTCTCAAAAATATTGGTACAAACATTTAGGGGAGGTAGGTAACATCTTTCGGCGCAAACTCCCGCCATGGAAGAAAGTGTGTTGAAAGCCGTCCAGAATAATCCTGCTACCAGCACACGTGCCATTGCCTCTGCCTTAGGAGTGTCTCGTTGCAGTGTACAGTGTCTCTGGCACGACGATTCTTTACACCCCCTTTCATCTCCAAAGGTTTCAGTTACTGCTCCCCAAAGATCATCCTGCACTTGTGGCTTTTGTGCAGTGGCTTCTCCAAGAAAGTGTTCAAGACTTGAATTTTCCAGCCTATGTTTTGTTCATGGATGAGGCTTATATCACTCGGGAGGACTTATTCAATCAGCACAACGCTCATGTGTGGGCTCATGACAACCCACACGGTGTGTGCCCTCATGCTGCACAACATCGCTTTGCAATAAATGTGTGGGCAGGTATAGTCGGTGACTGCTTAGTCGGCCCATACCTGTTACCATCCCGCATGAACTCCGCTAAATATCGGATCTTTCTTGAACAGGTTCTACCAGGGTTACTTGATGATGTTCCAGCAAATGTGAGACGCAACATTTGGGTTTCAACATGACGGGGCGCCTGCCCATTATGGAAGGTGTGTTCGTGACCATTTGAACAGGCGTTTTGGACGTCGATGGATTGGCTGTGGTGGACCCATTGCCTGGCCCCCACGCTCACCTGATTTATCGAACCTTGATTTCTTTCTTTGGGAGGCCTCTCAAACCTATGGTGTATGAATCGCCTGTGGAGATGGAAATGGATCTCGTGGCAAGACTCGTCTGCGCTGCTGCTACTGTCAAAGAAACTCCAGGTGTGTTTGACCGTGTCCGCCAATCCATGTTGCGTCGGTGTCATGCATGCATTGCGTCTCACGGTGGAACCTTCGAGCATCTGTCGTAACATCATGAAATGCATCCATCTCGTACTCCATTGTTAATATTATGTCAAATAAATGTTTGCTAATTACTGTCTTGTGTCATTTCTGCTTCTTGTGCCTCTGCTACTACTTTCCTGTGACGTTTCCAGTTATGGGTTCCTATGCGATTCACATTCCTTTAGATGTTACCTACCTCCCCTAAATGTTTGTACCATTATTTTTGAGACACCCTGTATAGCAGCTAGCGACAGTAGTGGCAACAAACTTAAATGGACAGTACAAACTTTCTTAACAGTACAATGATTAAAATTGTGTTTTATATGCATAAAATAATGATAGAGAATTACTTTTTATGCATAAATTAATTTATGAAAACCAGTTTTTAAATTATTCTTCTTAGCTTTATAAATGTTTATGCCAAAATTATTATTTTACTCACAAACAATTAAATAATTCATGTTAAAGGAGAAGCACAGGTAAATGCATAATGCAATGATTAACAAACGTCAGTTCAGTTATCTAATTTTTTTTAATAAAGAAAATAGATAAGTGCAAGTAAGTCATTACAAAACCATTGCCTGTATAGTAAGAAAGTCAGCTATGAATTAAAATATTTTGTTTCAGCCATGCATCATTAGTTTAAAAAATAAAACAATCTTGAAGACTCAGAGCAACATAAACAAATAAACCATTTACAATTTATAATTTCTAACTTCCTTTACTGTACAACAGCTCACAAAATTTAACAGTCATTACTGCTGCTGTGTTGTGGAATTGTCACTAGAGGCACTTGCTATTTTACGAGCGATCAGTATGGCCCGGAACGTGCTATCATAGCATTGTCTCATCTTGTACCTGGCCATTTGTTTTTAAGTAGTTTAATACCAGGAAACCTGTGATGTGATCATGTGATCAAAGTACATAAGCATTTCATTGCATTTACTGGGCAGTTTGAATCCTACTGGCCAATAAACACGAGAGAGAGAGAGAGAGAAAGAGAGAGAGAGAGAGAGAGAGAGAGAGAGAGAGAGAGAGAGAGAGAGAGAGAGAGAGAGAGAGAGTGCTTTTACTTTTCATCATAAACAACAAATTGGGGATGTCAAAGATCTCACTTCCCATTTGAGACTGCAATGAATGCTTTTAATCACATTCTTATCTTCATTCATTGATAAAATTAGGGACCACTGGGATTACAGTAATCAGTAACTCATGAGCAGATACCAGAGGCTTTGCAACTTGCAGTGAACTGGTGCAACCCCCCCCCCCCCCAGCTGAAGTGGGTTTCCGCATTCTTATATCAAACCAATAAAATTAAATGATGGGGACCCAAAAATCAAAATTTTAAAATTTTGATTTTGGAACCCCTACTGCTAATTTTATCACTGGGTAACAGGAATTTGTATGCCATTGATATGATAAAGCATTTTTATGTTGCATCTGTTCATTTAAAACCTACACTCTCTTATAAAATAAAATTTTTTATATTACAAAATTTATTACCTTTGTTGTAAAGTTGATTGCTGTCTTCTTCCTACCTTCTCTGACAGCAAACTGAGAGTTGGCAACCTGGTGTTACTGTTGGTGGACATTTTGATGAAGTTCAGGACATAGCCTGGGATCCTGAGGGTAGCTATTTGATGAGTTGCAGTTCTGATCAAACTACTCGCCTTCATTCTCCTTGGATTAGGAATTCTGGAAAGGTAATAATCAGAATGTAGCATAAAAGCAAATATTTAATAGCATTTTAATTGTGAAAATTAATTTTTACAAGAATATTTGAACCATATATGGAACCTGTAGATTTAAAAATGGTGATATTCCTTGTGATATGGATAAGTTCACAACTTGTTTTAAACCTGAAAAGTTTTAATAAAATTTTAAAGAGATGAGTGAAGTATGCTCTTATAAAGTGAATGAATTGATTGAGAAAAAGAAGGAAAATTTAAAATGTGGGATAGTAGGTGTACTTTTGGATGTAAATTTACCATAAATAAATTATATAATGGACTGGAAGAGAATTTTCAGAGGTGAAAAACTCCGGCAAAATCATCAAAACAATATGTTTCCTTTTCTGGACTAAACTGAAATTCTCTGTCTAACTGAAATAAATTTAGAAAGGAATTCATCTAATGGCGGAGGTGAACAGAGATTGTACAGTTATATAGAGAGAAGGGATAGTAAAATTATATGATAAAAATGTAGGAGATTCAACCATAGACACTTCATCTCTTTAGGGAATGATACAAGGCACTCCATGAGATGAAGGAATAATGTAATATTTCTTTAACCCCACCTCAACACAGAAATATCTGAGATGAATAGCTGTTTCTCGGCACTACAGCAACCAGTGAACAAACACCTTTCTGACCATCAAATCTGTAAATATAAACTAAAAGTGTTTTGAATTTTTTGCTGCTGAGTTTCCTTTTAACATTCCTCTGTACTTCTGGAAGATTTTCACTATTTATATGTATGTCGAAAAAGGATAGATGGAATAGGACCAGGGTATGTCTGCCAGGGTCAAAAGTTGATAACATTGTAGAGCAGATATAATCTTTTAAGGGCACAAAGGGTGATATTTTGCACATGTTGGCACTAATGACATTAAGAGTAGGAGTTCTGTGGACTTACTTAACAAGTACAGATCAGTGTTGAAAAAAAGCTGCGAGTTGGGAACCAATGCGCAGCTTTTTTGAAAGTGTCTACAATTCTGCCCAGGAAGGAGTATATGATGAGAGCCTTGTCAATCAGTTCAGCTCTGGAGAGATTGTGCATGGCTCATGTGGTAGAATTTTTCTCAGCATGGTCTATGCTTGTTAACAAGAGAGATTGTTTCTACAGGGATGAGATACACTTAAATAGGAAGTGTGCAAGAATACATTGCACATACTGTACTGAAACTCATCATCCCCTATCTCCTGGTGGCACCACGTTTCCATAAGCTCTATTATGTCAGTGTTACTTGTCCTAATCAGCAGTTCGAATTCACTCATTTTATTGATGACACTTCTGACATTACTGTATAAACAATTAAGACAGTGTTCTTGTATAGTTAACTACCCTGGTATTAGCTACCTGCTCAATTATAAGGCCTTGAATGGTTTGAGCAAGCATCAATGCTGATGGGATTCTTTCTCTTGCTCAAATTCTGCAACTGAGGGGGAATAAATTCAAATTGAGGAAAGACAGTTGTAGGATAGATGTGCTGAAATTTTTATCCAGCGGGCGGTTGATTGATGGAACAAACTTCTCAAGGCTGAACTAGACAAACTTTTTGAGTGAATGGATGGGTGAAACTGGAAGGGTTTTTTTTTTTTTTTCGCCTGGTGCTATATAAGCTTGGTTTTTTGCATCATATGCCTCTGCTAATGTGTGTTCATAGTCACCAGCAAGATATTTTGCAAGGTGGTGCATGTGGGAATAAATTTTTTGCTCACCAAAATAAATTAATTAAAATATTAAAAATCCAAGGGTGGTGCACTTGCACCATGCTGCCAGCCCCCATGTGTGGCTATATATTTTTTTTTTTATTATTTCAGTTCACAATTTCGTTTCTTAAACTTTTTCAGTTTTATAACCTTTGCCCATGATATTGTTTTCCCATTTTTATTCTTTATGTGTCTGTATAATTTTAATTTCATTAAATCTAGTACAGTGATTTTTCTGGTGTATTTTGGTCTCATATTCTGTGTTAGCATGTGATCTGCCTAAGGTCTATCAAATTTTTCCATTTCTCACTTTGTCCTGTTGCTTAGTGCCTTTTTTTTACTTTTTATTTGCTGTTTCCCATCACACTTAGAAATCCTCACTGTTGATTCCTTTTTTCAAAATTACAACGTTGTTTTGGTTAATTTATATTTAGGTGTCATAGGCAATCTTTTATATTTAAGGTTTGAAATAAAATATAAATATTTATATTCATATTCATGCGTTTTATTTCAGTTTTACATTTTTGATGCTGAGGAAGTGTTTTCTTCCTAGTTGCCATAGTGTAGGGCTACAGCTCTACACTATGGCAACTACTAAGAAATCATCTCAGACATTTCTGATTCATGGGTTATTGAAATACTGAATTCTTCTTTTGCCCATTGGAGTGCCCTATATCGTTTCCTGAACAGGGTGTAGGTGGCTGAAACTCTCCTAAATTTTTTCCATTTATATTTTTTTAATCTTTTCTTTATACATGTTACAAAACCTCTGTTTTCTCTCCATTAGTTTATTTCTTTTCTAAATTAACTTCAGGTTGCAAGAGCTTTAGTTCAGTAAAGGCAACGTATCACCTTGCTGGTTTTGCCAGAATTTTTCACTTCTGAAACCTCTATTCCAGCTTGTCTGAAAGAAGACTTACATATCACTGACATTTTGTAGTTTCCTTCTTTTTATCATTTTGTTCACTTTATATAGGGGCAAACTTTATCTCCTTAAAATTTTATTACAGTTTTTGAGATTTCCACTCCCTCTCTGTTTGGTTAAGGATAGATGTAAGTCAGCGGTTCACAATCGGGGGTTTGCTAAAGTGTTCCAGGGGGCTCGCACTAAAAATTCTATAATGGCGTCTGCTTAGATTTACATAAGTATATTGTTGTAAACTACAAAATGTAACTAATAATAAACAATAAAGTAAAATAAAATTAAATAAAAAGTAAAGAATTGACAAAGAAACCACATCTCCCACAATTCCTTATAATTAGTTTACTAGCTTACAGTATATCATGTTAAATAAATGTTTTCCATACTAAATTTTTTTTTCATTCTCAAGGACCATTGTTATGTATAGGTACTTTTTTTTCTTTCTTTTTTTTTTTTTAGAACCTATAGTACTTAGTAGTCGAAGAAATGTACACCGAAATTGAGAGTCTTCTAGATGAGCAGAAAACCCACTACACTATTATTATGGGGGACTTCAATGATAAGGTTGGAAAAAGACAAAACAGCGCAGAAAGGGGAACTATAGGAAATTTACCTTATTCAGGAAATTTCACCAATTCTAAATTTTGGAATTGGTGAAAGAAATGAAAGAGGTGAAAGACTTGTGGAATTTGCAGAATCTCAAGGATTGTCAGTAATGAACACTTTTTTCAAGAAAAGGGTGAACAGAAAGTGGACATGGAAGAGTCCAAATGGATTAACAACTAATGAAATCGACTTCATCCTCACTAACAGAAGATATGTTGTGAATGATGTTACCATCCTGAATAAGGTAAATGTTGGAAGTGATCACAGAATGGTAAGATGTACACTTGATATAAATGTAGGAAAGGAAAGGAAAAAACTGACTCGAGTAAATAATACAAAGGTCTTTGAGATAACAGAAGAGGAGAAAAAGCAGTATGTACTGGAACTTAAGAACAAGTTTGAGCTTCTGCAGACTGCTCAGGACCAAGATCAGGACCAAGACGAGGAATATTACAACTTTCTGAAAGTGATAAAGCCCAAGAAACCTATAGGGAAAAAGAAATCCAAAGAAGAAAAAATTAGTCAAGAAACACTTGTCATGATGAACTGAAGACGACAAATGAAGAGGAAGAAAAACACTGACAGGGAGAAAATTGAATATACTGAGTTATACAAAGCCATTAGAAAGAGACTCAGAGAGAACATAAGATGATTTAACACAAGAAAAGTAGAAGAGGCATTAAGGGAAAACAGAGGATTTAAATCAACAGCCATGAGCAGTAATACAGAAAGACAAATGATACCGAAACTGAAGAATAGCGATGGTGTACTTATAAACAGCAGAGAAGGCATAATTCAAATAGCAGAAGACTACTATAGAGAATTATACAAGGAACAAGGGAAAGATGCCAGCAGTGGGGAAGATGGATTGCAAAGTAGCAATACGACATACCCGATATTCTTCCTGATGAGGTAGAACATGCATTGAAGAAAATGAAGAATCAGAAAGCCCCGGGGGAAGATGAAGTTACTGTAGAGTTGTTAAAATTGGGAGGAAGAGACATAACACAAAAACTGGCAAGGCTCTTCACAAAGTGCATTAAAAAAGGTGTGATGCCTAAGCAGTGGAATAATGCAATCATAGTTTTGCTGCATAAGAAAGGAGATAAATCAGAAATTGGAAATTATAGACCAATTAGCTTGTTATCCCATATCAACAAGTTGTTCACAAGGGTCATTAGTAACAGATTAGAAAGAATACTTGATGAGAATCAACCGAAAGAGCAAGCTGGCTTTAGGACAGGATTCTCAACTATGGATCACCTTCACGTAATAGCACAGCTAATGGAGAAACCAAATGAATATGAAAAGGCATTTGACTCCATACAGCATAAGGCAATGTTTAGGGCACTGGAAAGACAAGGCATAGATACCCCATATATTATGATTTTGAAGAAAATATATGAGAGTGCTACCTCCTTTATTAGACTAGACAAAGACAGTAGGAAATTTAAAATCGAGAAAGGAGTTCGACAAGGAGACACAATATCTCCGAAGCTGTTTACTGCTGCCCTTGAGGAAGCTTTCAGAAGATTAGACTGGTCGCAGAAAGGAGTTAATGTAAACGGAAAGTACCTAAACCATTTACAATTTGCAGATGACATTGTGGTCATAAGCCACGATCCCAAAGAATTAGAGGAAAATCTTAATCAGTTATGCACAGTTAGTAAGGATTATGGACTAAAGATGAATATGGCTAAAACAAAAGTAATGATGAACAAGTATGCCACAGAAAGGGAAATAATGATTGAAGGAGCAGTAATTGAAAAGGTGGAGTCATATACTTATCTGGGACAAGTTATTAGCTGTAATAATGATAAACGGCTAGAAGTCAAGAGAAGAATAAATTTTGGATGGGTAGCATTCAGGACATATAGTCACATACTGAAGAGCAATATCCCAGTTTGTCTGAAACGTAAAATAATGAACCAATGTATACTCCCCACCATGACTTATGGAAGTGAAACTTGGGCACTCACCAAAAGAATGGAAGAGAAGCTGAGAATTACACAGCAAAGAATGGAACGAATTATATTGGGAATCAGACTGTTAGATAAGAAGAGAAACACATGGATTAGGCAGCAAACTCAAGTAAAGGACATTCTTATCAAAACTAAAGAACTAAAATGATCTTGGGCAGGACACATAGCTTGAAGACATGATGACAGATGGACTAAGGAAATAACAGAATGGTATCTAAGAGGAGCTAGAAGAAAACCTGGAAGACAAAGGCGGAGATGGATAGATGAAATTCATGAGTTTATGGGTAGTAAATGGATGGCCAGTGCTCAAAACAGAAGGAACTGGAAAGTTATTGGAGAGCCCTTCATCCTGCAGTGGATTGAAAATGGCTGATGATGAGTACTTAGTATGGTGCATGGGTTGAAAAGTTGAAAGAAGATACTTGATGACATTAGACTTGAACTTCTGTTGAATTTAATTTTCAGGAAAGACATTAAAAGGAAGGTTGTTCCAGAAAATGGAAACCGAATGAATAAATGAGGAAGATTTTTTGTTGGTTCTATGAGTTTGAATTTTGGCAGTAAAAGATGTTGACTGGTTGAGGCACGTGTTCGAATTCCTTTGAAAGAGAGAATAGGAATTATAGAAGCCAATTCAGAAGAACAGTACCCGTGGAAGTATCTGTAGTAAAGGCATGCAGCAGAAACAGTACGTCTATGCGACTGTCTGCGCTGGTAGCACAGTGGTATCGTCACCGTCCTCCCCACACCAGTTGGAAAAGTCAGGGTAATCCCGTCGATGATGCAAGGAATTTTAATGGGCTTTTTTCACTCCGTGGCTGCGTTAGTCGGTCTCAGGCGTGGATAGCAAGGTCCCCCCCCCCCCAGAAACTGGGGTTTTTTCGTCCAGCAAAACAGGCAAATTGACCAGAGAACACACGCAATTTACAGACCCAATAAATATACGTGGTTGATGTAATCATTTACGGCTGATCCTAATATCATAATTCGTTTTTTTTTTTTTTTTTTTTTTTTCAGTGATGAGACATTAATTAACCTAACTGCCCTCTTTTGGATGGAATCTAGGAGCCTGAGAGAGGTTTTGGGGCCACTGCCTCAGATGTGGGAACAATATTCCGTGGTAGGCCGGATTTGCGATTTCTACAGAGTCAACAACAGTTTGGAAGAAAACTAATGCTAAGAGAAAAAGGGGAACCAAATTTTTTAGATGCAGAGGAAGCAATATTTGTAATGCGCTTTATGCCAAGAGAGATTAGAAGTCAGGGTAATCCCCAAGATCTTATCTAGAAATTGGAGCATCTCTAAGATAAACATATGAGCAGAAGAATCATTTTTGCGAGTTATAAGACAGGACTGAGTTTTAGAAGGATTGAAATTAAGTTATCTTTTCCCCACTGGAGAATTATCTGGAGATCAGCATTTAAGGAAATGGTAGTGGATATTGAAGAAATTGAAGCTGTTTGAGCAGGGAAAGGTTTCTCACACTGAAAGGTGGAATGCAACGTGCTATCGTCAGCAAAAATTGTGGATAGGATTTCCGGTCAATGGAAGAAGGTCATTAATATTATACAAGAGGAAAAGAGTGAGAAAAAGAAATGAACCTTGGAGGACACCAGCATTAGTGGAGAAGTTAGAAGACAGAAAGCCTCTACCATTATGACGTTGTAGAGCAGATATCATCTTTTAAGGGCACAAAAGGTGATATTGTTGTACACGTTGGAACTAATGACGTTAAGAGATCTTAATTGAAACTCTCGAACAACTCTTGTTGTCCAACAGCATGGATATAATTTGTCTATCAGAAACATGGCTTGAACCTGACCAGGGGTCAATAGCCTGTGCTCCAGCCGCTGGATTTTCATCGTTCTTCACATCAAGATCTCAATCTAGCGGGGGCAGTGTTGCCATCTTCATCAAAGATTCCAACCTGAAATTTGTGCACATCACATCTAGCAACTCCTTATTTTATGAAGCAATATTCGAAGTTTAATGCCTGTTTAATCGATTTAGCAGCAATCTACATACCCCAGTTCTAGATATTGCCACAATTGAGGATGCTACCGGCTGGATAATTAGTAAGTTACGCCCATCTGCTACTCACATTCTCTCCGGCGATTTTAACCTTCCAGTCCATCTCAGCCCTCTCTTTCAGTGACTAATGAACAATCTCTATCCATTAAAGTTTACGATTATCAATGAGGAGCCAATGAGAGGCACAAATCGCCTCGACTTGATTCTGTGTTCTAAAATTTGCAGAGTCGACATTCCGCCAGAAACATCCTTCAGATCAGATCACGACCCAATTGCATTACTTCTTGTTCTGCCTATTCCCAGCTTCAATTGTCATAATACTGTAGAAAATAAAATCATATTTTCACCGACTTTTCTGGATCCCAAAAAGTGCTTCGAGGCAGTACAGTCCATTCCATGGCATGTGCTTGATGGATGTGACCCAATCCTTGCAGTTGATCTAATCACAAGATGGATAAATACAGTCACCCTCTATGCCTCAGCCAAAACCGTGCACATTTCACCAAGGACTAGAGCTTGGTGGACCAAAGATCTACCGCACAGTTTCCACAACAAGCAGTACCTTCACAGGCTGTGGAAAATCTCTGGCACAACCCAAGATCGAATCCTATACTCTAGAGCAAGAGCTATTTTCAACAGACTCAAGACATCAGCAATAAAGAGATACACCAATGCTACCTTGTCTAAAGGAAAAGTGCCATACTCATCCAGACACAGTCTCATTAATTCAAATCTTGATCTAGATAACTGGATGGACTGCGTTTCAAGGTTCAAAGCCAATTCCGCTTCTGGCTGAAATTCCTCTCCAAAACTCTCAATTTGCTCATACTGACAACCTTTCCATAATTTCCATCACAAGACAGCAACTGATATATGCTCTTAATTCCCTGCGTCCATCTAATACCGCAGGCCGAGATAAGATACCTCTTTTCATAATTAAGTGCCTTAGACCCTACATCCTAGATGCATTGCTCTCAATCTACATAAGTCTTCGAAACTAAATCCGAATTAGCTATTGTGTATGCCGATATTGAAGCTGCTTTTGACAGCCTAGACGTCACAGCCCTTCTCGGTCTTCTGCAATTCTTCTTCAGGATTAATGGAGACCTAGTAGCTTTCTTCTCCGCCTTATTGAGGAATAGAAGTATTCACCTCACAATGAAGAAGACCCACTTTACAAGAAAAATCAATGCAGGAGTCCCATAAGGTGACGTCCTGTCTGGCCTTCTTTTCTCAGCCATTCTAATTCCTTTCATGAGTCCCTGTGATGATGCTCTAATATATGCCGACAATATAAAGTTTCTTACCTTAATCCCACTATCTGCAAACCCAATGGCAATTACGTCTTCAATCACAGAGAACTTGACCACTCTTTCAACTTACCTTGATGATGTTTGAGTTAAACCTTAACCCTTCAAAATCTGCAATAATGATTTACTCATTGAAACAGCAACCAACAGTAATTCACCCATCAGTTTTGGGTACTCTCATCTCAGTGGTTACCTGTCATAAGGACCTTGGTGTCTATTTTGATCCGAAGCTGAAATTTAACGTTCACACAGAATACCTCCGGAAGCAATTTAACACCCTACACTGGAGAGCAAAGCATCACTACTTCATTCCAACAATGCCACAACCACTACCAGATATCTTCAAACCACTGTTTATCTGGTTATTTTATATGCTGCTGAAATTTGGGCATCTGTGTCGCCCTCACTTCAAAAACTGGTGTTCTCGTGTGAATACTGGACCCTGAAATGGGCCACAAATAACCATTGCTTACCCCCTCATTTGAGAACAACTGACATGGCTGAGCAACTAAATGTACCCAGGCTCCCGAGGTTAATTGACAGCAGGCGTTTAATGACTACATTAGCATTAGCATTAGTAGAGGCATATGATGCAAGAAAGCAAGCTTATTCAGCATCAGCCAAAAAAAAAGAAAAAAAAAAAAAACAACCACTACTCCCATCTCACCCCTCAATTCGTTCGAAATACCTGTCCAGCTGAGCCTTAAATTTGTTTAGGCTATCAACTTCAACAACAAGCGATGGAAGTCTATTCCACAAACCAACTGCCCGCTGGCTAAAGGCGAATTTCCGCACATCTATCCGACATCCGTCCTTCCTCAATTTGAATTTATGCCCTCTCAGGTGATTATTCTGAGCAAGAGGAAGAATTCCATCGGCATTGAGCATGCTCAAGCCATTCAAAGCCTTGTACACCTCTATCAGATCACCTCGGCGATGCCTAGTCTCCAGGCTCTGTAATTTGCAAAACTTAAGCCTTTCTTCGTAAGAGCAACCCTTTGTTCCATTCACTAATCTTGTTGCCCTTCTCTGTACTCGTTCCAGCAGCTCTACATCCTTCTTGAAATGAGGCCTCCAGACCTGTATACAGTACTCAAGGTGTGGCCTGACCAATGCCTTATACAAGGGAATAATCACATCCCTGTCCCTGCTAGAAAAATTCCTGTATATCATTGACAAGACACCATGAGCTACTCTTGCAGCTCGTCTGCATTGCTCAGAGAACTTCATATCTGCCTGCACAATTACCCCCAGGTCCTTTTCATTCTCTACCACTGTCAGCGTAGTACCACAGAGTTGATACGTTGATCTGGGGTTACTGTTTCCCATATGTAGTACTTTACATTTGTCAATGTTAAACTTCATTTGCCACCTCTCAGCCCATCTGCTCAACCTTTCCAGATCCTGTTGCAGCAGCATAGTATCAGTAGTGTCCTTAACAACCCTGCCAACCTTTGTATCGTCTGCAAACTTGGACATTAAGCCTGATACACTATCATCAATATCATTTATAAATACAGAAAACAACAATGGACCCAACACTGAACCCTGAGGAACTCCACTAATAACATTAGTCCACGTTGAGCAGTGTCCATTGATTACCACTCTCTGTCTTCTGCCACTCAACCATCCCTTTATCCATAGCAGCAATTTGCCTCGAATGCCACACTTCTCCAATTTGTGCAGCAGTCTTCCATGCGCAACAGTATCAAAAGCCTTTCTAAGATCCAAATATATAATATCAAAGTTATTCCCTGCATCCAGTTCTTTTGTGACTACATCATAGTATCCAATCAAATTGGTCAGACAAGACCTGCCCTTAACAAACCCATGCTGTGTCTGAGCTATAACTGAATTCTTGTCCAGATGATCCTGCAGTGCTTCTTTAACCAGTGCCTCCATTAATTTTCCTGAAACCGAAGTTAAACTAACAGGTCTATAATTACTTGTGTCAGCCTTTGATCCTCCTTTGTGAATTGGGGTTACATTTGCACATCTCCAGTCCATGGGTACCTCCCCTTAGTCCAAAGAAGCTCTCATAATTATGGCTAGGGGTTTGCTTACTTCCTTTGCTGCCTCCTTTAATATAACTGGATAGATCCCATCCACCCCGGGTGCCTTTTTTATGTTTATCCTCAACAATTTCTCCTCCACTTTCCTCTCAGTTATTAGAAAATCATCTAGCTCACTGCCAATGTTTACTTCACCTACGACATTCCCCTTCCTGAATAACTCCTCATGTGTGAATGTAGATGCAAAATACTCGTTTAGATTGTTAGCCACCTGAGCTGGATCCTCAACTGTTGAACCATCAACATCCAGTGGACCAATCTGATTCATCCCTTTCCTTCTTGAGTTTAAATAGGTAAAGAAATCTTTTCTGTTTTTCTTTGCATCCTTTGCCAAGGATTTCTCATAATCTGCCTTTGCCTGCCTAATCTCCTTTGTGACTTGGTTACAGACCAACTTATATCTATCATAGGCTTCCACGTCACCCATTAATTTGTATGTATCCCATGCATTTTTCTTCTCTGCCATATGTCTCATTAGTTCATCTGACAACCATTTAGGCCTGAACCTTGAACAATATTTCTTGGTTGGTATGTAAAGCCTGGTAGCTTCCAAGATTAGTTCCTTGAATGCTTCCCATTTTGAATTTGCTGTTGGTAACATCATCAGTTGGTCTCACTGTATAGAATTTAAATACTGTCTCAGACCAGCATAGTCTCCTTTACGAAAGCAAAAACCCTTCCCTTTACCTCTGATGGTAGTTACCTCCTTGAGTAAATCCCACTTCAGCACACTGTGATCACTGCCACCCAGTGGTTCATTTATCTGCAGATTCCTAATGCATGAAGAATCACTACTGATAATCAGATCAAGAGTATTACTCCCTCTAGTTGCCTCCCGAACATGCTGGTGTAGAAAACAATCATTCAATAAATCCACAAAAGCCTTGCTAGTGTGTGAGTGACCAACCCACGAATTCCAGTCAATATCTGGGAAATTAAAATCCCCCATTATAAGACTCTCTGATTTACTGGCCCACTCTATTTCCCTGTACAGTATCTTATTATACTCATCAGAGTCATTAGGCCTATAGCACACTCCTACTCTCAATTTTGATTTACCTATGCTTATGTCACACCAAACTGACTCAACACTGCACTGTCCAGCGATGTCAACTGGCTTCACTTCCTTGGATTTTATGTGTTTTTTAACTAATAGCATAACCCCTCCTCCCTTCCTATCCTGTCTATCCTTTCTGTAGACGTTGTACTCCCCAAATTCCAGTTCTGCATTCCTTATATCTGTGTGACACCACGTCTCTGATATCCCAACAATATCTGCCTTTGATGTTTTGAGTAATACCTCAAATTCATCAAATTTATTTACTAAACTCCTAGCATTGGTGTACACGCAAGTATACATGCACCTGTTTCTATTCTTAGCTACCCTAACACAACCCATGTGTTTACTTGTACCGCAATGACTTCCAGCAGTCTCTGAAATATCCTGCATCTTGTTTTTCAGGCTTCTGCTCATTCCAATAGAAACAGTGCAAGAATCTCTTTCACCTCTGCCCGTGGCTACTGTTAATCCATTAGTCTTTGTCTCCCCCCAAGCTAGCAGTTTTCCGACCCACCTAACACTGCCTCGATAGCATCAGCAAATATTCTTGCACCCTTTCTATTTAAGTGTATCCCATCCCTGTAGAAGCAATCTCTCCTGTTAACAAGTACAGTCCAGGCTGAAAAAAATTCTACCCCTTCAGCCTTGCACAATCTTTCCAGGGCCGAATTGATCGACAAGGCTCTCATCATATACTCCCTCCTATCGTGTCTGGGCAGAATTGCAGACACTTTCAAATTCAACCCTACTTCACGGCTTTTTTTCAACAGTGACCTGTACTTGTTAAGTAATTCCGCTGGTCTCCTACTCTTAATATCATTAGTGCCAACGTGTACAACTATATCACCTTTTGTGCCCTTAAAAGATGATATCTGCTCTACAACGTCATCAACCTTTGCCCCTGGCAGACATACCCTGGTCCTGTTCCACCTATCCTTTTTACAAAGCATGTTCCCCGTTTCCCTGACAATTGAGTCACCAACAACTACTAGTTCCTGTTGGACCAGCGCATTCTGCCTTGGGGGCTGCCTCTGTGTTGCAAGATGACCAAGTCCAAGCTCTGGTGTTGATGTGGGCAGCTGAGAGCTTGATGGGCCCCTCAATTTATTTCCTTCGAGGGCATCCACCCTGTCCTTCAAGGTCTCATATAGGCCCATAACAACGCCGAGTTGTCGCCTAATTTCCTTGCACTCCTTGCATCGTGCACACACAAAGACATCCCCCATGGCAGTATCATGTCCCGTACCCGATTGCTCCGCAAACATCAAGCAAACAGTGCATCTTAAAAGGCCGTGATTCAGGGGGCAACCGCCCCCCTCAGTTCTCCCCTGAGTCACAGCACTCCCATTAGCTTGAGCCTTTTGCTTTGCTGCTCTGGTCAGAGTCATGATTTCGATTTAAATGTCAATAAAATTACAATTTCAGAACAAAATTAAAACCTTAAACTTGTATCTTAACACAGTTATAACGCTATATTTATTTTTCGGTATCGAGTGTTATCTACGAGTTCCCTTTATATAACTTCCGTATCAAGTATGTATTAATTATTTGCTACGTTTGTACTCTAAGTCGTTATATATATATAGTTAAAAGTACAATTTAATTGACAATGAAGTTTAACAAGATTAATAGATGTACTGATTAATTGACAATATTATATTATGCACTATACTGTACAAAGCTAATGCTATCGAATTCCGGATATGCTGTATCGCGCCACATTAAAAAAGTACACAGGAGTGATAAACACCCCAAACATCTGGGATTTTTGTCAGTGGCACAATCCTCTGCCATCCTTGAGGTCAGACCCCACACTAATCCTCAAATACAACCTGTTGAAACTGTAGTTGGTTCCCACCTGCCCAGGCACTCCCCAAAATTCAGGCACTGCTCCGTCTTGGAGTCAACCTACAGAAAATGGCTACCGACTACAAATACTGTCACATGCTCCTCGAGTGGATTACATCTGTGGAAATGGGATAAATTCCTCCAAACGGGGTTACTACGTTCAGTTCCTCTTTATATTTTCCTATTATTATAATTTCATTTTTACATGTTTAATTTTGTGTAACTCATAATTTCTCATGTAACTGTAATTTTTGCCAATTTATTCACATATATAAAGTAAAACTCCTGACCATGTCACAGTGATGAGAATTATTGTTACTAGTACATGTACCGTACTTAGCAGCAATAAAGAAGTTTATTATTAATGACAGTAAGAGATCTGCAGATTTACTCAACAAGTACAGGTCAGTGTTGGAAAAAAGTCATGAGTTAGGGTTGAATCTGAAAGTGTCTTCAATTCTGCCCAGAGATGATAGGAGGGAGTATATGATGCGAGCCTTATGATGCGTGCAAGGCTCAAGGGGTAGAATTTTTTTCAGCCTGGTCTGTGCTTGTTGACAGGAGAGACTGCTTCTACAGGATGGGATACACTTAAATAGAAAGGGTGCAAGAATATTTGCCGATGCTATCAAGGCAGTGTTAGGTGGGTCGTGAAACTGCTAGCTTGTGGGGGGGGGGATACAGACGAAAGGTTAACAGTGTTTGCAGGCAGAGGCAAAAGTGATTTTTGCACTGCTTCTATTAGAATGAGCAACAGCATGGAAAGGAAGGCAGTGCAGATTTCCAGAACTGTTGGAAGTCATATTCAAACAAATAACTATATGGGCTGTGTTAAGGTAACTAAGAGTAGGAATAGATACATGTATACTTGCATGTACACCAATGCTAGGAGTATAGTTAATAAATTTGATGCGCTTGAAGTGCTAGTCAAAACATCAAAGGCAGATATTGTTGGAATATCAGAGACATGGTGTCACACAGATATAAGCAGTGCAGAATTGGGATCTGGGGAGTATTGGTGTACAGAAAGGATAGACAGGACAGGAAGGGAGGAGGGGTTATGCTGTTAGTTAAGAAACACATAAAAATCTAAGGAAGTGCATTCAATTAAAGTTGGTGGACAATGCGATGTTGAGTCTGTTTGGTGTGACGTAAGCATTGGGAAAGGAAAAATGAGAGTAGGTGTGTGTTATAGGCCTAATGAATCCAATGAGTATAATGAAGAATAGAGTTGGCCAGTAAATCAGAATGTCTTATAATGGGGTATTTTAACTTTCCAGATATTGACTAGAACTTGTGGATTGGCCACTCGCACACTAGCGAGATTTTTTGAATTTATTGGATGAGTTTTCTACAGCAGCATGTTCGAGAGGCAACCAGAGGGAGTGATACTCTTGATCTGATTATCAACAGTGATTATTCATGCATTAAGAATTTGCAGATAAAGGAACCACTGGCTGATAGTGATCACAATGTACTGATATGGGAATTACTTAAAGATCTAACTACCATCAAGGCTAAAAGGAAGGAGGGGCTTTTACTTTCACAAAGGTGACTACAGTGGGATCACCTGAAGATGTTACAAACGTTGAATTCTAAATGGGAAGCCTTCAGGGACTTAATCTTGGAGGCGACTAGGCTTTTCATTTCAACTAAGAAATACTGTTCAGGCCTAAATGGATGTAAGATGAATTAATGAGGCATGTGGCAAAGAAGAAAAATGTATGGGATGCATATAAATTATCAGGTGACACAGTTGCCTATTGCAGATATAAGCTAGTCTGTAATCAAGTCACAAAGGAGGTTAGGCAGGCGAAGGTAGATTACAAGAAATCTTTGGCAAAGAATGCAAAGAAAAACAGCAAAGAGTTCTTTATTTATGTAAACTCTAGAAGGAAAGGAATGAATCAGATTGGAACACTTAACATAGATGGGGTGACTATTGTTGATCATGCTCAGGTAGTTGATAAACTGAATGAGTATTTTCCATCTGCATTCACACATGAGGAGTTATTCAATGAGGGGAATGCCAGTAGTTTATCAAACTCTAACAGGGAGCTTAATGATTTTGTAATAACTGAGAGCAAAGTGGAGGAGAAATTGTTAAAGTTAAACATAAGGAAGGAACCTGGGGTGGAGAGGATCTATCCAGTTATATTAAAGGAGGCAGCAAAGGAAGTAAGCAAACCCTTCGCCATAATTATGAGAGCATTCTTGAACTCGGAGGAGGTCCCCGTGGACTGGAGGTGTACAAATGTGTCAACAATTCACAAAGGGAATTTAAAAGGTGACACAAGTAACGATAGACCTGTTAGTTTAACTTCTGTTCTGGGGAAAATAATGGAGTCACTGGTTAAAGAAGTGATACAGGATCACCTAGACAAGAATACAGTAATAGTTAAGACACAGTATGGGTTTTTTAGAGAGACAGAGAGGTCTTGTCTGACCAATTTGATTGGATACTATGATATGGTCACAAAGGAACCGAATGCCAAAAATAATTTTGATATCATATACTTGGATTTCGGGAAAGCTTTTGATAATGTTGCACATGGAAAGCTACTGTACAAACTGGAGCAGTATGGTATTAAGGGCAAGTTGCTACAATGGATAAAAGGATTGTTGAGTGGGAGACGACAGAGAGTGGTAATAAATGGACACTGCTCATCGTGGACTAATGTTATTAGTGGAGTTTCCCAAGGTTCGGTGTTGGGCCCATTGTTGTTTTGTATATTTACCAATGACATTGATGAAGGTATATCAGGATTAATGTCCAAGTTTGCAGAAGATGCAAAGGTTGGCAGGGTTGTTAATGACAGTAAAGAACTGGATCTAGATAAGTTGTGCAAATGCGCTGAGAAGTAGCAACTGAAGTTTAACATTGACAAGCGAAGTACTTGCCAGGCCAGGTCATGGATCCTTGTCAATTTTATATAGGAATTTTGCTAGCAGGGACAGGGAGGTGATTATTCAGTTTTACAAGGCAATGGTCAGGCCACACCTAGAGTTCTGTGTACAAGTTTGGAGGCCTCATTTTAGGAAGTATGTAGAGTTGTTAGAACAAATACAAAGAAGGGCAACAAGATAAGTGAGGGGAATAAAGGGGTGCTCTTACAAAGAAAGGCTTAAGTTCTGCAAATTGCAGCACCTGGAAAGTAGGCACCTGCGAGGTGATCTGATTGAGGTGTATAAGGCCTTGAATTGGTTGAGCAAGCTGAACGCTGATGGGATCCTTCCTCTTGCTCAGATTAAGAACCTGAGGGGGCATAGATTCAAATTGAGGAACGATAGTTGTAGAATAGATGTGCGGAAATTTGCCTTTAGGCAGCAGGTAGTTGGGTGGAACAGATTTCCATATTTTGTTGTGGAAGTTGATAGCCTAAATAAATTTAAGGCTGAGCCGAACAGGTATTTGGAACGAATGGAGGGGTGAAATGGACGTGTTTTTTTTTTTTTTTTTTTTTTTTTTGTGATGCTGCTTTCTTGCATCATATTCCTCTTCTAATGCTAATGCACAAGTTGAGTAGTCAGGGATAAAACTTGATATCCAATTACAAAAAACAGCTGGCAAACCATAGGATGGAGGCTTATTTAGAAGACCTTTATGTCAAACACGAATGAAAGCCTTGGATATGTTAAGAGCAACTGCTTGTTTTCACCGAACGTTTCCATTGAATTTGTCCATAAATGGGTAACATAAGCCAGAATATCACCAGTGGATCGACACTGATGGAATCCATACTTGCAATCGTTGATCAGACGGAATGTTTCTAGATAATTTAAGAGGTGGCAGTTGATTGGTTTTTCCATTATTTTAGAAAAAGTAGAAGTACTTGCAATGGGAAGATAATCGGATGGGAGGGATTTTTCACCCTTTTTAGGAACTGGTTGGATATGAGCAAATTTTGAAGAAGGAAAAACACCTTTCGAATAATTAAGTGAAAAAAGTGGAAAAAAGAACAGAAAACAAGTGGAGAAATGCCATCGGGACCTGGAGCTTTCTTAGAATCGGATTCATCAAAATCCTTCTGACATCCTTTTGATGGAAGACCGTAGGAGGCATTGAATGGAGTGTACTGGGAATGGTTTGAGGAGATTTACCAAGATCATCAATACAGTCTGTCCTCGTATAGCACGATAGTTGCATTCCTAGAAACTCTCGTGCAATGCAAAATCGTGCAATATAAACAACAGGCCCTATGGGAAAAGTAGGGTTAGGTGCCGACCACCCAAGATTGAACACACATTTGGAACCAAAACATTACCAAACACAATAAATAATCTGGTAATTTTAATCGTTATAAAATACTTACGTATTTTATATCGATTAAAATACGTAATAAAAATATTATATTATATTATAATAAAGTATTTTTAGTATTTTTTACGGATAAAATACGTATTTTATTCGTAAAAAATTTATTATATTAAATAAAATAGTCGTAATAAAATACTTACGTATTTTTTAATACGTAAGTATAAATTATAATACGTAAGTCGTAATAAAATATTGCTAATGCTTTTGCTTCTATCGTAAGCAAACTTGCTTTTTGTTTGATTTTCTATCCAAAGAGATGACAGCCGTTCCATCTCTTCCAATTTCTTTGTGTCTTAATCTAATGGATTTTAATTACACTTTGAGTTGTTCCCGCTATGAAAGTTGTTTTTTTTTTCTCTGCATTCTTTGTAATTCTCCGCGTTGCCTCATTTATGTCTGTAGCACGTGCAATATCACATGGTCTTTCATTTCGCTCAAAGCGTTTCAAAATTTCATATTTTTGCTCTATCGACAGAAGCGGACTGGCCATAAGCCTTACGGGGGAAACCACGGTGGGCCTGAGGCCGGTGTGATTTTGGCCATAAACCGTAGTATGAGGCCACTACAAATTTTCCCGGGTAAGAATTTTTGACCCAGTCCGCCTCTGTTTATCGATATTGCTTCTTTTTTTTTTCTCTCTCTGAATCTGCAGTGTCTTAGCCAGGACGCTTCCTTTTCACACCTTTTAAGTATTTTACTAATTTTTAGGGAGTAAAGCACAATTACAAACGAGGTGGCACGCTTGATACACAGAAACAAAGCTGCGCGCGTGTAGCAACTGAATAAACAACACGGTAAAGGCCGAGATATGTTATTAACACCTCACATTTTGCTAAAGCACATTTCTGGGGGTTACTACCATAAAACAATAAAAACAATTTCCAGTTGCGTTTCTGCTAGTGGAATCTGTTATAAACTGGTAGTAAACTCCATCTAATTGCATTTGCGATTATATCGCTGGAATTGTCGGTTTTTACGTTATTATGGTGAAATGTGTTTCCCCCTCACTAACATAAAACACATAAGTACATTTTCAGAATCTTCTTCGTTCCTATCGTGTTGCGTTCAGTTGGGGTGATTCCGCATTCGACTGCCATTTCTTGTAAACACAAAGGGGAATCGTGTATGATCGAATTCGTGTAATGCAAACACGTGTTATACGAGGACCGACTGTACATGAGTTGGAAGAAAAATAGGATGCTAGCTGATCAGCTTTATCTTTGGCTGATGTGGTAACAGAACCATTTGGTTTTGACAGAAGTGGGAACAGAGATGGGCAAAAATTGCAGCCAATAGTTTTAAAAAGTCATGCAGTCAATTTCAATTCCTTTGTTATTGTCATTAGTACCATATCTCTTGTCATTAGTACCACATCTCTCTCTCTCTCATTTCAGGTGATAGCTGACTTTCATTAACCAGTGAAATACCACCACTTTGCTTATTGGAGGCTCGAAGTGCTGAAACCCATGTTTAGTCTCTAGAGCAAAGTTTCCGGCATTTCCCCCCCCCCATACTTCTCCTTCAACCCATGCACGGAACTAAGTACTATAGGTTTTTGATACCTTTCGTGTTTGGGGTTTTCATTAAAAAAAAAAAAAATTAAATGCTTTTGGCCTACAAAGAAAGTTGTGTACTTTTGCATATACCATCAACTTAAAGAACAAAGAAAGTCTCTCTCTTATTTAAATGCTTTTGGCCTACAAAGAAAGTTGTGTACTTCTGCATTTACCATCAACTTAAAGAATCAAAAGGATATGATACTAAATAATTACAGAATTCTTTGTGGAGCATAACATAATTTTTGGCAGGTACATTGAGTGTTGATGTTAAAAAAAGTTTGGAAAACACTGCTTTTGAAATAACCATGCAATATCAGATTTAATTAGAAAATAATGTTTGGAATTATTAGCATTAGCATTAGTAGAGGCATTTGATGCAAGAAAGCAAGCTTATGCAGCATCAGCCAAAAAAAAAAAAAAAAAAAAAACCACTTCCACTTCACCCCTCTGTTCGTTCAAAATACCTGTCCAGCTGAGCCTTAAACTTATTTAGGCTATCAACCTCCACCACAAGGGATGGAAGTCTGTTCCACCAACCAACCACCCGCTGGCTAAAGGCAAATTTCCGCACGTCTATCCTACATCTGTCTTTCCTCAATTTGAACTTATGCCCTCTCAGGTGATTTTTCTGAGCTAGAGGAAGAATCCCATCAGCATTGAGCATGCTTAAACCATTCAAGGCTTTATACACCTCTATCAGATCACCTCGCTGGTGCCTAGTCTCCAGACACTGTAATTTGCAAAACTTAAGCCTTTCTTCGTAAGAGCACCCCTTTGTTCCATTCACTAATCTTGTTGCCCTTCTCTGTACTCGTTCCAGCAGCTCTACATCCTTCTTGAAATGAGGCCTCCAGACCTGTATACAGTACTCTAGGTGTGGCCTGACCATCGCCTTATACAATGGAATAATCACCTCCTTATCCCTGCTGGAAAAATTCCTGTATATCATTGACAATACTCCATGAGCTACTCTTGCAGCCCGTCTGCACTGCTCAGAGAACTTCATATCTGCCTGCACAACCACCCCCAAGTCCCTTTCACTGTCCACCACTGTCAGTGCAGTACCACAGAGTTGATACGCTGCTCTGGGGTTGCTGTCTCCCATGTGTAGTACTTCACATCCGTCAATGTCAAACCCCATTTGCCACCTCTCAGCCCATCTGCCCAACCTTAAACCGAGAAGGTTGCTCAACCGAGAAGGTTAAGAGTTTTTAACTGTAAACTCTTAGTTATTGATTGACCTTCACAAAGAACGTCGTCTGTTTTGACCTATAAAAGGCATGTGGTAGAGCAGTGCTTCCGAAACTGGGGTCCGTAGATCAGTAGCTGGACTGTAGCTGGACCTTTCTAGTCCAGCTACAGTCACCTTTTTTAAAATTTTTATACAAATAAAGTGTCTCCCATAGAGACCAGTGCTTAACAGTGACTTTTTCACTATCCATAAGCAAACATATAGTAAGAACCATTAACACAATTTTATATGTAGGTACTTCTCTCAAAATATGTGAAGTGTAAGATTACAGCTCCAAAGAAGCAATAAACAAAATAAGCAAGAAACTAAGCTTCTATAATTATTGTGGACTATGTTCAACACTTGCAGGTTGGAGGTGTCTTTTTATGATTCTAAGATACAGTTTGATGAGAAACGTCACTTAGGAGAAGGTTAAGAGTTTTTAACTGTAAACTCTTAGTTTTTTTGTCTTTTTTTCTCTCGCTCTCTGTAATTTTTAACCTTCATAATATTTACCACACTGGCAGGACAGTCTGTAGACCACATCTCTCATTAGGAATGACAGTGGTGGGAGAGGAAGTGAAGGAGGAGGAGGAGGAGGAGGAGGAGGGTAGAATATTTGTTTAAGATTTTTGTTGCAGTAAATACCTTGTACCTTTACATTTGATTTTTCAGATAACCTCTGGACCATTTCAGCTATACTGGGGTAAAAGGGAAATGATTAGAGTATATTGAGATGGGAATGTATATGAAAACTTTTAATGGTTCAGTCCATCAACCTATTAATTAATTTTCCAGAGTATTGATTCTTACTGAGGCAGAATTTGCTTTTACTTAATTTTTTTTTTCTTGCATGAGGATATCAGGGGAATAGCTTTTGTGTCCTCAATGTCAGCACTTCATACCTTTTTACTGATGTTTTAGCAGTAGTAAATGATACCTAGGTGGTAGATGACTCTCATCAACCAGTGCAATACCACCACTTTGCTTATTGGAGATTAGTTTAGTCTCCAGAGCTAAGTTCCGGTCAACCCTTCCCCATCTTTTCCATCATGCAATATGACCGATGACTTGTGAGATTATGATGAACATCATGGCGAGATCCAATCTTCCTTACGTTTCGAGGGTACAGCTCTAAAACAGTGTTCACAGGCCGGCCGCTAGTTGATACACCAGACCAAACCTATTGGTAACTCTTTAGAAGGCTTCTGGATCAGCTAGTGTATAAGCTTGCTACGTCTACTCTGCCAGATAGTGACTGGAGGGAGTCCGGGTAGTGTGCATGCAGGGGACATTGTCGAGGCCACATTATATCAAGAATCTGGGTATATTCTTACCATGTGTATGCCATATCCAAAAATTTCATTACTTCATACAGCATGTCCCCCTCCCCCCCACTTTTTCTTACTACTGAATACACCATGAATTGTCAAACTAATAGAGTAAGCTTATCCGTGAAAAGATCTAAACCTCCCAAACACTTCCTAGTTCATTTCACAAATATATGTGGTCTCAATTCTAATCTCAACAGTGTCCATTTCCACTTGCAGTCTGCCAAACCTCAGATACTTTTTCTGACAGAATCTCAGTAATTGAATCGGTTGATTCAATTACTGCTCATCTCAGTTGCCCAAATTATTTGCTGTATGAGTCCTTTTGCCTCAAAGGAATCTCAGGTGCCTAAAGGTGGTACTTGTGCGTATGTCCATTCTGATATTTCCTGTCAGAGACTTGGTAATTTTGGATCTCCCCTTTTTAAATTTTTTCTGGCATAAAATCTCTCTACCTCGTGTCAAATTCATCTGTTGTCTCTACCGTTCTCCCAACTCCACTAATCACTTGTAGCTCTTTGACTTCCTCTCTTTGCAGCTTGACTTTCTCTATTCCAACTTTCTTAACAGTGAGGTAATTTTCCTTGGTGATTTTAACGTTCACAACTCCAGCTGTTCGAGATGCTGAGGCTTTTGCAATTACTAATGACCTTGCACAGATTATTCATTTACCTGCAAGAATACCGGACACTCCCAACCATACAGCCAACATGCTTGATCTTTTTCTCACAAACAACCCTTCTAAGTACATGGTCGAAGTGAGTGGTCCTTTAGGAACCCCCAGATCTTAGGAGAAGAGACAATCAACTTCGTGATTGTCTCTTCTCCAATGGAGCCTTTATCTCATGGCTTTTCCCAATCTCGTATTGTTTGGCATTAAAAGAATGCAAAATGGGATGACCTGCAAGATTTCTTTTCCTTCGTCAGATTACTGTTTCAAAACTTCTGATATCAGTGTTTGCTCAGATCGTGTTGGTGAAATTATTCTTGTAGGAATGGAATCCTTTATTCCACACTCCACTTTTAAATCTCGTCCTTTATCTAAACCTTGGTTTTCCAATAAATGTGCTAAGACTGTTCAAGAGAAGAGCGTTGCATATCGTAATTGCTTGTTTCCAATTCTTCAGTTTCATTTTCTGCATACACCAAAGCTCACAACAATTGTAAAGCAGTTATTAATCAGTCCAAACTAGATTTTGAACAAGCTAAGTAGAAAACTTTTGGCCACAACTTTTGCCCTCTCTGCTCCCACCTCTGTCAAAACCAGATGGTCTGTTGTCACTTAAGCCAAAGATAAAGCTTACCTGCTAGCATTCCATTTTTCTTCCACCTCATGTATTAATGATCTTGGTAAAACACCTCCCACAATTCCCAACACGCTCCATTCTGTGCCTCCTGTGGTCTTCCATCAAAAGGATGTCAGAAGGGTTTTGACGAATCTTGATGCTAAGAAAGCTCCAGGTCCTGATGGTATTTCTCCACTTGTTCTCAAAACATGTGCTCCTGAACTTACTCCAGTTCTTTGCCACCTTTTTTCACTTTCTTATTCCAAAGGCGTTTTTCCTTCTGCTTGGAAATTTGCTCATATTCCGCCAGTTCCTGAAAAGTGTGATGTATCCATCCCATCCAGTTATCGTCCCTTGGCAATAACTTCTACTCTTTCTAAAGTAATGGAGAAATCAATTAACCTACACCGATCGACTGATGATATTCTGGCTTATGTTACCCATTTATGGACAAATTCAATAGAAAAGTTCGGTGAAACACAAGCAGTTGCTCTTGACATCTCAAAGGTTTCAATCGTGTTTGGCATAAAGGTCTTCTAAAGAAGCTTCCATCTTATGGTTTGCCAACTGTTTTTTGTAATTGGTTATCCAGTGTTCTCTCTGAATGCTCACTCAGGGTGATAGTAGATAGCTCTCTGTCTTCTTACTTCTCCACCAATGCTGACTCCCCCAAGGTTCAGTTCTCTCCCCCACTCATTTTTTTTCTCTTATATATTAATGACCTTCCATTGAACAGTAATCCTATCCATAGTTTTGCCGACAATAGCACATTGCATTCCAGTTTTAGAAACCTTGCCCAGCTCAATCAGCTTCAACTTCTCAAATATCCACTACTAATTCCCTAAATGCCGATCTCCAGTGGAACAAAGAAAACTTAGTTGATTTCAATCCTTCTAAAACTCAGTCCTGTCTTATATCTCGCAAAAAGGATTCTTCATTATCACCAAAGTGTCACCAAAGATTATGCTTATCTTTGGTGACACTCCGATTTCTAGGCAAGATGATATATCTCTTTTGGGGATTACTCTGACTTCTAATCTCTCTCTCTTGGCACAAGCACATTAGAAATATTGCTTCCTTTGCATCTAAAAAACTTGGTTTTCTCTTTCGTTCTCGGTGTTACTTTTCTTCCAAACAGCTGTTCACTCTGTACAAATCGCAGATCCACCCTACCATGGAATATTGTTCCCACATGTGGGGCAGTGCTCCGAAAACCTCTCTCAGGCTTCTAGATTCCATTCAGAAGGTGGCAGTTACGTTAATTAATGACTCCTTTTAACAGATTCTCTCCACTCGCTGTCTAATAGACATACTGTTTCTGCTGCATGTCTTTTCTACAGATACTTCCATGGGCACTGTTCTTCTCAATTGCGGTCTGTAATTCCCACTCCCCTCTTTCAAAACAGTCCAGACATGTGCCACCACCAGCCAACATCCATTTACTGTCCAACTTCAAACTCACAGAACCAACTTTTCATCTTCCTTGTTTATTCGTTCAACTGCCGTTTTCTGGAACAACCTTCCTTCATACGTATTTTCTGAAAATTACAGTCTACAGAAGTTTAAGTCTGATGTCAACAAATATCGTCTTTTGTCTTCTCAACCTCCAACCCAAGCATCGTACTAAGTACTATAGGTTCTAATACCTCTCGTGTTTGGGGTTTTCGTAAAAAAAAAAGAAAAAGAAAGCGAGCTTATATAGCACCAGGCAAAAAATCTTGCTATAACACCTGGCCATTCCTTCTAGAAGTTCATCTACTTCTTCCTTGAATTTATGCAAACTGTTCACTTGCACAACACCAGATGGAAGTTTGTTCCAGCAGTCAACTACCTGTTGGCTGAAGGAAAATAATTTCTGTACATCTGTCCTGGTACCATGCAATCATCATTTCTAAATTTGAGTTTATGCCCCCTGATATGTGTAATACAGTAGATTGACAAAATAACGGTAACCTGAATAACAGAAAATTTGAGCTAACGGCACATTGAGATGTTTACATTCAGCGCAGATGCCTTGCAGTGCCAAAAAAAGAAAACGGCAGTCACGTGAATTCTGTACTGATATCATGGATCATGCCACTATTTTATATTTATTTTAAATTAAAAACTCCTCACTGTGGCTCCTAAAGTTAATAAACCTCATAGAGAGAAGACAAGAAGAACAGCATTAAAGATTAGGGATAAACTTGATATAATTCAAACTATTACATTAGGATCACCCAGAAAGTTAATTCATATATCCATTCATATATTCACAATTCATATATGTATTGTGTTTGTAAATTGTGCGTATTCTCTGTTCGATTAGCCTGTTTTGCTGGACAAAAAGCCCCGGTTTCTGGAGCGAAAACCTTGCTAGCCACGCCTGAGACCGACTAACTCATCCATGGAGTGAAAAAAGCCTATAAAAGTTCCTTGCATCATTGATGGGATTCGAACCTGGGTCTTTTCCACTGAGTGTGGTGAGGACGGAGGGCCGACCGGGCTAGCCAGGTAGGTAAAGTGCCTGCCTGGCAACCCAAAGGTCGTGGGTTCGATTTCCGCCTCGGGCTTGGATCACAGTAAAATGCAAAAACTTTGGGGGGTGCATTATGGCCATAGAAGCTGATGCACCAACAACTAACAAGGGGGAAAAAAAAAAAAAAGTGGTGAGGGTGGTGATGATACCACTCTGCTAGCCATGCAGATTAAACTTGATATAATAAAGAAAATAGAATGGGATGTAAGCAGGAAGAATGTATTAATGGTAGAATATTACATTGTCTCGTCAACATGTTTGTGTTTTATGTGCAGTTAATAAAATTGCATTCTCATTCGCTCTATTTGTTATTTTGCCTCATTATCTCTGCATTAAATATATTAAAAATAAAACTGTCTAGATAACGGAAAAATCAAAATAACAGCACCTTGAATCCTTGAAGGTACCATTTTTTCTGAAAGTCTACTGTAATTGGTGTTGATAATGCTCCTGTTATGGTAAGCCCAAAAGCTCTAGTAGCAAAGGTAGTAATAGAGGAGATTCAGCTCCTGATGATGGTAATAAGCCTCTTTTGGCATCTGATGGTTTGTTTTCATTTGCTCTGAGTAACCTTTGGGAGATATTTTACTGTATTTTTCTAGTGAATTGAGACATGTTTTTTGCACTTCCCATATGTTCTTAGGTCAATGAAAGGGATTATTAAGTTTGTCTCTGTAGACCAGTTCATCCAAAATAAAACTGCTTCCCTTCCATCCTCTTTCTTTCCTTATGGAAAAATTTCTAGTTTTTTGACAAAGTGCATCTCAATATCATTGAAGATAAAGAAATAGATGTTTGTCATTATCAGTTGAGTCAATTTCAGTGTGAGATTATAGCATATGTTATTATGAACGCAGAAAGAACTGATATACAGTAGTCCATTGTTGAGAAAATAACCAGTGCACAAGGAAGCTTAAAATATAACTGATTATCTCGTGTCATGCTTGGCATTTTAACAATTCCTGAAAGCAGCGTTGAGTGTGAGAGGATCTCTTTCTAGTGAAACTTTGGAAATGCTCTTGTCAACAAAGTATACACAACAGGGCTATTATTATAAATAAAACTTCAACTGACATTTCTGAAGAAGGCAGTTTTCTGCAGTATCTTGAAGCAATTTTAATCAGTTGATGTCTAACAGACAATCTGAACAGATTTTACCTAGACAAACAGAAAAATCCTACATAAGATAATAATTGAAAGCATACTATTCTAATGAACTAGCATACTATCCTAAGGCTGTGTTATTGAAATTTAATTTCAAGTTCTGTCTTGATTTTAATCTGTTAGGGGTAGTGAATTTGGCACAAGTCATGCATCTGACTTGTGCCAAATTCCTTTTTAATTTCTGAGGGTTTCTTGAATTCTACTTAGATAATACCAGTATATCATCTTTTTTAATGGATTCTAATACTTATTTTGTGTAACTTTTTAATTTGATTAAAAAATGATTTTTTTTTACACCTTTTATTTTCACTAAAAATTAATTATGAAAATAAAAACTTTTTGAACATAAAACATACAGGCAGTTCCTGCTTTGAGTTTTTTTTTTTTTTTCCCAAGTATCAACCAAATTGAAAATATGAACACTAATTGCAATGAATAAATGCTAAATATTCATAAATACAGCACTTCAAACCAATACAGTACTACTGTGCATGCATTTGTTTGTTCAGGCAGAGATAAGGAGAGAGGTCCAACTCTTAAAGAATTTTGGAAAGAATTCCACATTTTAGATGCAATAAAAATGGCGCCTCTGTAGCCAGGTGGGAAGGAGCAGCAGTGCGTAGCACACGCTTCTTGATTAGACCCGGGTTCGAGCCTGTCACCACCAAATATGGAGGATGCGGAAAGGTCAGGGAATGACCACCGCATTTCCCGGAGCAATATGGCCTTAGTTACTAATGCTCCTAAAACCCAAATAACACACACGCGCGCAATAAAAATAACGAAACGAGCATAGGACAAAATTACAGAGAAGAACATGAAGTGTGTTTTTGAATAAACTCTGTCATCAGTTTATTGATAACTGAAGGATATCAAGAACCAGCAGAGATCGTACAAAATTAAACAATCAGTCGTAAATGTTGCTGACCAATTTCAGCTTGAGGTTTCTACAACTGACGTCACTGATCTGCTTCCAGTACGCAACGGAGAGCTCACAAATGAAGACCTCATTGAAATGGCAAAATGTGAAGAAAGTTTAGCAGCTGAAACTCCTATTCATTCCTTCACTCTCAAGGGGCTTGACAAAGCTTTTCAAAACAGAAAAAGCAACTGAGATTTTTGAGTGCACTAGGAAATATGCTACAGATTTAAAAAATGCTTATGCATGCTGTTGTGAAATTTATAAAGAAAAGAGAAGACTGTCTTGGATACAAACGAGTCTTGAAGATTTTCTGAATAAGGAGACTACTCTCTTTGCTTTCAACAAACCAACAACGAGTGCCAAGCCAACAATAAGTGAAGAACCATCAACTTGTGTGCATTTAGTCAATGATGATGAAGAATAAACATTCTTTAATTTGTATGACATAAATAATTTCTCTATCATTATAATTTGCTTGATTTTAAAAGCTTTGTTTTCATTTCTTTGGATAAATAGATCATTGTTTAAGCATAAACTATTGTTTTGTTGACCTTTATTATACATTACTATGATCAAATTTCATTGTACAGAACATAACCCCCATTTTTAACATCACATCTGTGGGAAATAAATTCCCACTTTAAGAGTTTTTGCTTTACTAGGAACGAATTAACTCATAAAGCGGTACTACCTGTAATCTTTTAGTCCCTTCTATTTGTTGGTTTAAAAGTGTGATTAAAAATGCAAAACTTTAAACTCTTGCATCTACACATTTCTGCTTATATGTATAAATAATTTTAAACCAGATCAAACTTTAAAAAATGTTTTAAATAAATTTTTAAAAATAATATATATGTGTAGTTTGACCATCTGAAAAAAAAAAAAAAAAAAAATTGGCATTTGGGGAGGTGGTGGCCTTGGGGAAGAAGTAGGTACAGTCAGTTCTGCTATAACACAGTACATGTGTATCTAAAAATTTCCACGTTATGGTATTTCACGCAATAAAAACAACATGGCTTATGGGAAAATTAGGGATAGGAGCAAGCACTCAAAAAAAAAAAAGAAAGTTCAGTCTGGTAAGTAAAACACTAAAAGAAGTTAGAGACCCAATAAAATTGCTAATACAAGTTTATAAATTTTAAATTTCTAATAAATAAATGAATATTACAGTAAATATAGCTTAAAAAATAGGAATGATGAGAAGATTCTGAAAATATATTTATGTTTTTTATATGATTGAAGAATTCATGGAAAGGGAAACACATTTTGCTATAATAACGTAAAAACCCACGCAATTCCAGCTATTGGTATTATTGCAAATGCAATAAGATTGAGTTTACTAATATTTTTAATTAGATTGCACTAACGGAAGAGCCCAATAAACTGGAAACTGCTAATTGTTTTATGGTAGTGACGTCCAGGAATGTGCTCTTCTGCTCACGCTATCATGCCTCACGAAGTTTCTGTTCAAACAGGAAAATGTGAGCTCCTGAAAACGTGAGGCGGCCTACAATGTCACGTTATCTTGTGAATACAGCGAATAACAACATTGTGTCTCCGACCAATGCAACTACAGTAAGTGGGAAATACAGCTGTCACACATTTGACATTTGTATTGCTGTGCAGGTCACTACATTCAGCTTGGTGCCGGGTTTTGCATTCATCTGGTGGCACAGATGAAATCGCTCTATACTCGCATTGTTCCTTAATATATCAGTCGTGTTGCAGCAAATTTGCGTTGGAAAAAATATGCGTTATATCAGAACCGACTGTACTGCTGTATTATTTTCTTTTAAATGATTGATGTTATTATGGGAATTGCAAAAATTTTGGTTAAATAATGTACTTATTTTAATATTATAAGCAGTACACGAGTTAAATGTTTTCAACAATTACGAGGGGTATCAAAAAGTTCGTAACCTGATCTATATAAAACATCAGTAGGAAGGTGCTGTTTTTAATATAAGTTGTCTACATATTCAATAACTAGCATGTGAAATTTCATTCCTTTAGGTGATCATACACCAGAGGTGGAGCCCGGAATCTGAGGAAGGACGCTATAATTGACAAAGTGAATTATCGAGCAGTGATCAAGTTCCTGAATTTGCAGGGCAAGAAAGGTCGGGAAATTGATGAAGAAATGAAAGCTGTGTATGGACAGAATTGTCCGTCTTTGACAAGCCAAGAGAAGGAAGTCCATCAACATCTCCAGACAGTGAGATAGTTGCATAGGTTGAGAAGCTGGTGCTGAGTGACAGATGTGTGACAATTCCTTTCATCACAAATGCAGTGGAAATTAGTTATGGGTCTGCCCACAGCATTTTACATGACCATCTGCACAATAGGTTCCAAGATTACTGACATCGTTACCACCACCAATTTTGTTGCCCAGTGTGGCTTCGAACTACAGCAGCACCCACCCTATTTCTCTGACCTAGCACCATCAAATTTCTTGTTTTGAATAATGAAGAAACCATTGCGTGGATGCCGCTTTCATTCGTCTCAGGAAGTCATCAATGAAGTGGCATCATGGTTTCAGGCAAAAAGGCAGACTTCTATGATCAAGGCATTAAACAACTGATCCGTAGATGGGAGGGATTTATTACTATACGTGGAGAGTATATAGAAAAGGATTAAAGTTCCTGTGAAGTTTCACCTTTCTAGGGCTATTATTTCTAGATAAGAGTACGAACTTTTTGATACCCCGCTCGTACTATTTATTTATGCAACTTATCTTAACATTAAAAAGCAATATAAGGACATTGGTCAAAATAATATTTTAAAGTTGTTTCATTTGAATGGTTTTTGGCTTAGTAACTTATTTTTCAAATTATCTTCTACTTAAAATAATAAATTTAACACTGTTTCACTCCTTGCTTCATCACTACACCAGTCCTCTGATTCCATATCTTCGCAGTCAAAGAGTTTTTCTTCCCAATTTTCAAGGTTATCATCACATCTCAAAAGTTAAATTTACTTGAAATTTTTCCACTTCTCCTATCTGCATTAATTCCTTTTCAAGGGTTGATGTCCCTTGTATATCATTTTCCATATTTCCCATATTAATTCCACAATTTTGAAAAGATTTTTTGATGGGATCTTTCAAAACCTACTTTCTACATCCCTTTGATGTATTCAACACCATAACAAAGATTAATTTGCTTTATCAATTCTAAATTTTCAACAGAATTCATTTTTGCTACTAATGTCAAAAATCTGTTTCCTATAACGTAGCTTAAATGTTTGAATGACACCTTGATCCAATGGTTGTAGGGCACTCGAAGTATTAAGCAGTCAAAGTCAATGTGTGTATGTTTTATTGCAGTCTCCAGGGTTTTTCCTGTATACCACTTGTAGCATCTGAAAAGGCATAATGCCAAGACTGGCAAGCATGGTGTGTAAGTATGTGTATTGTTGTGTTGAGTGCCGGCACCTGGCGACATTGCAACCAGGGACTCCACCTTGGTTGTGTGGAGGTGCACCAGGGTTCACTGTCCACCTGAGACACTTTCTAGGCTATCAGGCAAGCCTGGAAGCCCCGAATTTTCAAAGAAAGGAAAATAGAAGGAATAATATGGGAAATGGTAAGGTAGGAAAGTGAATAGAAAGCAAGGGAATGAAAGTAAGAGGAATCCCCGAAAAGAAGAAAATAGAAGTAGAGAGAGAGATAGAGGTAGTACTAGTGAACAATAGAAAATCAATAATTAATTATATACACTACTATATAGAATTACACTGACGCTGCTCAGTTAGCAAAGTCCAAGAATAAGTTTTAACTTAAACTAAACTGGAAACATCCAGCTGCCCACTTGCAGCCATGATTAAATTTTAACAACCTATTAATCACCTGTCACCACCAAATATGGAAGATGCGGAAAGGTCAGGGAATGACCACCGCATATCCCGCAGCAATATGGCCTTAGTTGCTAATGCTCCTAAAAAAAAAAAAAAAAAAAAAAAAAAAAACCTATTAATCATTGCAACAACCCTCCACATACATAATTGACTACAGCCAAGACCGATATACAAAACTAATCAAATTACAGTCCAGAGTCAAACCACAAATATAACTGCAGTCCAAGTTCTAAAACTAAGTGAATATACATCTATAGTGCAAGCCAAAATATGTGCCCTGCTACACTAGAACTGGGACCACAGTGAGAAACAAATCCAGCCTGCTGATCTTATGATCAACCTAACCCTATTCACAATACACACAAACAATTCAACACCCATCATACACAATATACGCTAAACATAAACTATATACACCAAAATATCAAGTTATCTACATTATATATACAGTGGGATGATAACATGACTGTTATTATGAACTGTCCCAAAATGAAAAGTTTAAACTGCAAAACAGTCCCAATCCCCTTCAATTTCAAAGGAAACTCAAAATATTGTATCAACAATTCTCTTCCTGCATCGAAAAAAGCCTATAAGCAAAACTTGCCAAAGCCAAGGTTCTCCTGATTTTCCAGAAATTTTGGTAGGTCACATTCATCATATGTGCTAGTCAATAGTTGAAACTCAGATCATAATAATTACATTGAAAAATTAGATGTTGGACAGTCTCTGGAAAGCCACATTTGCACGTTGGAGAGGAAAGCCACATTGCACGGCGCCTCCGTAGCCAGGTGGGCAGGAGCAGCAGTGCGTAGCACATGCTTCTTGATTAGACCGGGGTTCGAGCCCGTGGCTACCAAATACGGAGGATGCGGAAAGGTCAGGGAATGACCACCGCATATCCCTGTAGCAATATGGCTTTAGTTGCTAATGCTACTAAAAACCAAATAACAACAACCACATTGCACATATTAGACAGTATAAATGCCAACTGAACGTTTGACAATACACCATTTTTTGGATGGCATGGTGCATTATCTAAAAAAAGTAGCACCAAGTTTCTAGCCACTGAGTGAAAATTATATTACTAATGCAATCATTTTTATTTGCATACCATTCAATTCCAAGTTTGGATATGTTTATTTTTTTGAAGCATTAAGGCCTCACTGCATTATTTATAATTAGTGGGCTTTCTTTTTCACC
Organism: Mastigoproctus giganteus; assembly: GCF_048544385.1. NCBI lineage: Eukaryota > Metazoa > Arthropoda > Arachnida > Uropygi > Thelyphonidae > Mastigoproctus > Mastigoproctus giganteus. Next base: position 145,195,925 of record NC_143575.1, read on the forward strand.
TAAAGTGAATTGGGTGAAAAAGAAAGCCCACTAATTATAAATAATGCAGTGAGTTATAAATAATGCACAAGAAAATTGCAAGTCTCTGTTTCCCTTTTTTAAAATCATGGAATTTAGACCCTTTTAATGCCAGTCATTTTGTGGACAAAGCTGTTTCATCATCATTGAACATGTCATTTGGTTCATAGCTCTCAGTCAAATCCATGAAATCATTTCAAATCTTGAAATCCAATCCTTGATTGTGTCTGAATTATTTGATGCACTTTCACCACAAACAGATTTTAACATGATATTGTTTCGATTACAAATCTTTTCAACCCTCCTGTTACTAGCTGTAAAATTTTTGGTACTTTAGCAAAACCAGGGGTTCACCAGATGATTGGCTGGATATCATCATTCTTCTCTTTCTTGGTGATTCCTTTCTACTTCTCTCTCTCTCTCTCTCTCTCTCTCTCTCTCTCTCTCTCTCTCTCTCTCTCAGGGTAACTTGGGAATCTTTTTTGACTGGTGCAGCATAAGTCTCAGGCTTCCTTGCACCATATGGCTAATAATAATAATAAAAACTCTTCTCTTTAATATTGGTCCATTTTTCAATAAATGTTCTGCACAAGCACTGTCGAACTAAGAACGAATCAAATCATTGATCTTTTTGTAGGTTTGATGAGAGTCCTGAAGATGTCTTCCATTTTTTCTTTATTGCCTCCTTATTTTTCAAAGTGGCCTGGATTTGAATCTTGTAGCAGTGTATTTTTTTTTTTTTTTTTTTTTGAGACATTCCTCTTTCAGCATCTTCTATCACTTTGCTTGTAACTCAAACGTATTCCACTTGTCGCTGACATGTAAATTGCAGCTTGATATTGTATTATTACTGTATTTTTGTTGTATTTATTTTGTTATTATTCTTATTTATTCATTTTTTATTTGTTACTTTTATTGTTGCTAAAATGGGGCTTATCCAAAACTCACACAAGTGAGCTAAAGAAGGGCATTTGTAAATTTCGGCATAAACAACAGGTCTCTTCACACCACTTGTAAACTGTGACTGTGTAACTGAAATTACAGTACGAATGTTTCCTTCCCTTTATTCCAATAGACTCCTCAAATTAATGCCTTGAAATATGAGATGTGAATAATGGGAAGTACAGTCCTCATTAATAGTCTGTTATTTTTTGATGACATTTCATGCTGCAATTGCAAGATCTCCCATTGCTTACAGTGTAATTTACATGTGTTCCCCAGTAAAAAAATGTGGTCATCCGGTACTTAGTAACAATAAGACAATCAATAGTAACAGAAACAGTAGTTAACAGCAGATCTCTTCCCCAGCATACCTCGAAAAATCCCTCTAAACCAGCGTTTCCAGACTGTGTTCCTCGGAACACCAGTGTTCCATGAAAAATCGTAATTAAAAAATAATAATAAATTTTGCATATTTGTAGCATATACCACTTTTGTATCATTATAATTTTTAAATTTTTATTTATTTATTTATTTTTTTTTTTTCAGTTGTTTATATACTGGCATAATAATCAAATAGACCACATTGGCTTGCTTTTGCATAGAGACGTATATGTAGAGGTAATGACATCTACGAAAAAGTAGCAATGTAGTGATCTAATATGCCATTCGTATACGATTTAGCCTGGAGTACACAGGTTGAAGGAGAGGGGAAGCGAACCGATATAACTAAACTCACTTCCTTGTATAATTTTTTTTTTGATAATTATCAGTATTTCAAAATAATATTATTAAATTGATAGTAAAAACCAGAGCTGTGATGCTCAATACGTTCTAAGTTGATCTCGATATTTGTAAAACAATAAGAGAAGTTTACCTCAATATGATACATAGAACACTTCCACATGATGGTAAAAATTTAAATTGAAAACAATCAAAAATCGAAAATATTACATTACAGTAAAAAATAAACTGGAAAAAAAAAAAAAAACAATTGAACACAATTAAAAATTAAGTAAAACATTAACTAAAAGAATTTAACATAAATTTTTCAAAATGATTTTCCTTCCTGAAGCTGACAACGCTTTTTGACCATATGTCGTGATCACAGGAATGAAAATTCAATAAGAGTTTAAAATATGAATTTGATAGTATAAACCAGAGCTATGGTGCTCAATACATTCTACATTGATCTCAATATTTGTAAAAGAATAAGAGAAGTTTACTTAAATATGATATGTAGAATACTTCCGTATGATACTCTACAGAAATTAAAACGAATATAACATTACAGTAAAAAATTAAATTGAAAACAACCAAAAATCGAAAATATTACATTACAGTAAAAAATACTGAAAACACAAAAAAAAAAAAAAAAACACACACACACACAAAAAAAAATTAACTAATAGAATTTAACGTAAATTTTTCAAAACCATTTTCCTTCCTGAAGCTGACAACGCTGTTCGACCCTATGTTGTGATCACGGGAATTTATAGTTAATCGGTATTGAGTTATTATTTAACATGTCCCAAAGAATATCTAATGTGTATTCAACGTTTATATTCATATATATCAAAGTAACAGCCAGGGAAAAATTATCCTTATTGCTGAGTCTACAGTCTTTAAGGTTATTAAATAATGTATCATAGATTATTAAAATAATGTATAACTACATTTTGCCCCATAATTCATGATTTCCTACATAAGATACATCAAAATACATGCTCTGACATTTAGCAGTGCTTTATGGCATTGATCACTTCAGAGTAAAATCTGGAGCTAAAAAAAAGCTAACAAACCAAACACCTTACTTTGAATTTCCAAAAAATATAAAGGAACTGACAAGAAAAATGGGATATATACACTGCCCTACATTTAATATCCAGAATCCCCGCCCCATTGATAGTTGGTTACGTATTGCCCAAGCTCCACTTGTCAGACACAACTGAAAAACATACTTGTAAGCCTTCAAGGAGACAGTAATACGATTGTGAATGCAAGATACATCAATTAAAAGCACATCAGCAAGCAGTCTGTTTGAATGGTGCTGAAGATTGCTAAGATGACAACAGTTGGTGATATGATCTATTAATGAAAGTGGACTGGTGTTGAAACCATCATGAAATGGCCTGAAAACCTCCAAAGCTGATGGGAGAACCCTGCAAAGAATCAGCACCAGTACAGTGTACAAGATGCTACATGGTATGGGTTACCATGGTCATGGTAACCCGTATCATGCAGTATACCATCTAGCTTGGTGTAAGCCCTGCTGTTCTTGGACTATAGACCAATGGAAAAGTATGCTTTGTAGTGACAGGTTATGGTACATGGTCTAGCAGTCTGATGGTTATGCCTGGGTGTGGCAGGTGTCCAGAGGCAGCGTGATGGTTTGGGACTGTTTTTCATTGTTTGGCTTGCCTAGGACCCTTGGCTGTTTTCGGAAAAATTATGAATTTTGAGGTATATCTAGATCTCCTGGAAAATATCGAAAAATGGATAGAACAGAATAACTTAACCCTGTTGAATGACGGCACACATACATACACGCATCTTCCATCGGGAAACAGCACAGCTATCGACCTATCATTATGCTCTCCAACATTATTTCCAATACTTGATTGGTCTGTACACAGAGATCCTCTCAGCAGCAATCACTATCCAATAATCATTACCATGATATATCAGGAACCACATGTCAGTCACGTAGAAATCCCAAATGGAAAGGAAAGTAAATGAAGCGGATTGGGAAAAGTATAAATCCATTGCAAAATTAGATGCAGATATTATCAAGCAAAAACTGTTAGATGCAGCAGTACAATATGTAACAAATAAACTAATCCAAGCTGCTGAGCAGGCTATTCCAAAAACGTCACCACACCTTCCAACACATCCAAAATCATGGTGGAATGAAGAATGTTTACACGCTAAAAGAGAGAGAAATAAAACTTGGAATAATTTCCGAAGATGTCCCACTACAGAGAACCTAGTATTATTCAAAAAGGCACGAGCACGAGCCAGGTATGTTAGAAGAGCCAGTAGCAAAGCATCCTGGATAAAATTTGCATCCACTTTAACAAGTTCCACACCATATCAAACTGTCTGGAATAAAATCAGCAAAATGAATGGTAGATACCAGATTAATCCACCTCCAATCCTATACTGGAATGGGCGAATCACCGCACAGCCTTCAGAAATAGCTAATGCACTGGGCGAAACCTTTGCCAAAACATCAGCAACCACATCATATACTCCTAGTTTTCAAATATACAAGGCAAGAATAGAAAAACACAAACTGAATTTTTCCACAAGAAATGATGAACAGTACCACCTTCTGTTAACTTTTCATGAATTAAAAACAGCTCTGTCGCAGACAAAGCAAAGCGCTATAGGACCAGACCAAATTCATTACATGATGATAAAGGAACTTGACCACCAATCCCAAATGGCATTACTTGAACTTTTAAACAAAATCTTTCTAGAAAACCAGTTTCCAGATAGTTGGCATCATGCAATAATTCTAGCTTTCCCAAAACCGGGAAAGGATCTTTTTAATCCATGCAACTACTGTCCAATTGCTTTAACAAGTTGCCTAGGCAAAGTTATGGAAAAAATCATCAACGCTCGTTTAATGTGGTATTTGAACAGTAATAATCTTCTCGACCCGGCACAGCATGGTTTCAGGAAAAATCGCTCAACACTAGACCTACTTATAAAATTAGAAAACCGTATATGGAATGCCTTCATCTGAAAGGAACATCACGTCATGATCTGCTTTGATATAGAAAAGGCTTACGATACGGCACAGCATTATGGAATCCTTCAAAACCTATACCTCCTTGGTTTACATGGACATCTTCCTAAATATATCCAAAATTTCTTGCAACACAGGACATTCCAAGTTAGGCTGCAGACAATCCTTTCAAAGGTTTTCATCCAAGAAAAAGGTGTCCCTCAGGGGTCTGTGCATAACACTACCCTTTTTGCTATTAAAATAAATACAATAACCGAGCACATTCCAAGAATCGTTGAGCAGCTTTATACGTTGATGATTTCAGCATTTCCTATCACTCTCAGAATGTGCGAAGTATAGAACGGCAGCTACAAGCAACAATAAACAAAATAAGCAAATGGGCTCAAACAAATGGCTTCCAGATTTCCACACAAAAAACTGCGTGTATACACTTCTGTAGAAAACGAAACCTACACCCTGATCCTGAATTGAAACTTGACGGACATATTATCCCAGTAGTACCAAGCATAAGATTCTTAAGACTTCTTTTGGATAAGAAACTAACATTCCTTGATCACATTAAACAACTCAGGCTTTCTTGCTTAAGGAAATTAAACATTCTCAAAGTTCTTTCCGCAACAACTTGGAGAGCAGATCGATATACACTTCTCAAACTTTATCGATCTATAGTTCGTGCCAAACTAGATTATGGAGCAGCTGTTTACGACTCGGCGAAACCAAGTGCTTTGAGATGGTTAGACCCCGTACACCACAGTGCACTCCGTATAGCACTCGGAGCTTTTCGAACTTCACCTATACAAAGCCTTTATGCAGAAGCCCATGAACCTTCATTAGAGCTTAGACGACAGAACTTGTTATTGCACTATGCCGTCAAGATAAAATCTATCAGTAATTTTTAGTATTTAGTATTAGTAACGGCTGCATGGTGCAAGAAAGCCTATGGCTTATGCTGCACCAGCCAAAAAAAAAAAAAAAAAAAAAATCCGAACAAAACAATGATAAAAACAAAAAATAAATAAATAAATAAAATAAATAACTAAATAATAATAATTAATAAATAAAAAAAATAAAATAAAATATAAATAAAAAGGAAATTAAACCTATCATCCTATGCACTTCCCTTATCCGAAAGTACTATCCAGATGACCTTTGAATTTCTCCAAACTGTCGGCCTCTACCACCCATGAAGGCAACTTATTCCAGTAATTTATAACTCGCTGGCTAAAATAAAACTTCCTGCAGTCCAATCTAAACATTTTCCCCCGTAACTTGAATTTATATCCCCTGGTTCTAGCATCATTTATAATCTTGAAAATTTTGTCCTCATTCATTTTACTGATGCCTCTCAGAGCCTTAAACACCTCAATCAAATCTCCTCTAAGGTGTCTAGTTTCCAAACTCTGCAACCCACATATTCGAAGTCTTTCTTCATAAGGAAGCCCTTTTGCCGATCTCACCAGGCGAGTTACCCTTCTTTGCACCCTTTCAAGAAGCTCGATGTCTTTCTTTAGGTGCGGTCTCCATACTTGAACACAGTATTCCAAGTGTGGTCTAACATAAGCCTTATATAATGGGATTATCACGTCCCTATCTCTACTTGCAAAAGTTCGATAGATCATCGATAGAACACCATGGGCCTTCCTTGCAACCTGTTTACAATGCTCAGAGAATTTCATGTCTGACCGTATCGTAACACCCAAGTCCCTTTCCTCCAGTACTGGGTTTAGTTGAACTCCACCAAGTGAATACATTTTTTTGGGATTACTGTTTCCCAGGTGTAATACCTTACACTTTGTTGGATTAAAGCACAGCTGCCATTTTTCTGACCATTCTTGAAGTCTATCTAGGTCTCTCTGAAGAAGCTCAGCTTGACAGTGATCATTAACTACTCTACCAATTTTAACATCATCTGCAAATTTAGACATTATGCCCTCTATCCCTTCATCAATGTCGTTTATGAAAATTAAAAACAACAGTGGTCCTAATACTGATCCTTGGGGAACCCCACTTCTTACATCAACCCAATCTGAGGAATAGCCATTTATCACAACCCTCTGCCTCCTGCCCTGAAGCCATCCTTCTATCCATCTAAGGATTTTCCCAGTGATTCCAACCTGTTCCAGCTTATAAAGCAACCGCTCATGTGGGACTGAGTCAAAAGCTTTGCTGAAATCTAAATAAACAGTGTCGAAATTATTCCCTAAATCCAGCTCGTGAGTGACCCTTTCGAAATAGCGTACCAGATTTGTTAAACATGATTTTCCCTTTACAAAACCATGCTGAGTATCCTTGAGAATTTCAATCCAAATGATCCTGAATTCCACCCTTGATCATTGCCTCCATGATTTTCCCTACTATTGAAGTCAGACTGACAGGTCGATAATTTCCAACTTCACTTTTAGAGCCACCCTTATGTATGGGAGATACATTTGCACTTTTCCAATCCAAGGGAATCTCCCCAGAGTCTAGTGATGCACGCATAATTAGCCTCAATGGTTCAATGCACTCGCTTGCCGCCTCTCTTAAGATTATAGGGTATATTCCATCACCTCCAGGAGCCTTACTGGTCTGTAGGCTCGAAAGTTTTTTCATTAAATAATCTTGCGAAATTTCAATATCATTAATTACATATTTTTTAACTTCTATCCCACAATTTCCCATTGCCACAAAAGGCTTTTCATTTGTAAATATCGATGCAAAATAACTGTTGAGTTCATCTGCAACGGCAGCTGGTGTATTTATTACTATCCCCTTTCCCTTACGTAATTGTCCGATCTGGTTTGTTCTGCTCTTCTTGGCATTTATGTATGTGAAGAATTCTTTATCCCCCCCTCTTTGCTCTGTTTGCTAGTGATTTCTCATAAACTGCTTTTGCCTGTCGGACCTTTTCTGTGGCTCTATTACAGATCACCTTGTAGCTGTTATAGGCTTCAGTACTTTTTATTGCTCTGTAACCTTTCCATGCCACCTTTTTCTGCTCAAGTAATGTGGCAACTTCACTATTCATCCAACTTGGAACCCTTCTCGTGGAGTATTTTTTTAATGGTATATACGCATTCAAGGCATCTGTGATTAATGTTTTAAAACCATACCACAGTTCAATTGTATTCATTCTCAGCACGATATCTACCCAGTTAATAGAGGCCATGTAGTAGCTTAAGGCATCGTAATTTCCTTTTCTGAAATTAAAACCCATTCCTTTGCCTTTTACTTCTGCTACCTCTCTCGTCATCATCCACCGTAGAACTCCGTGATCACTTCCTGCTACTGGTTCCTCTACTGTCAGCCTTGTTATTTCATCTGATTCATGTGTGATGATGAGGTCTAGGATATTCTTTTCTCTAGTACTTTCCCTGACATGTTGATACAAATAACAGTCATCTAGTTGATTTAAAAATTTTGTTCCCCATGTCGAGTTTCCTTCCCATTTACTCCAATCAATTAGAGGCAAATTGAAATCACCCACAATAAGGCATTGACGCTTACTTGCCCATTCCATTTGCATGTAGAGGCTTTTGTCATAATCTTCACAATCACCTGGTCTGTAGATTACTCCTACTCGCATTATACCTTTGTTTCCAACTATCTCACACCATACAGACTCTATACTAGCATGTGAAATGTCTGAATCCGGGAAAGCTATCGTCGTACTCAGGCTGCTTCTGATAAGAAGCATTTCCCCACCACCCCTTCTATCTAACCTATCCTTCCTAAATACATTATACAAGCCGTACTGAAACTCGTCATCCCCAATTTCCGGGTAGCACCACGTCTCTGTAAGCCCTATTATGTCCGCGTTACTTGTTTTAACCAGCAGTTCGAATTCGCTCATTTTATTGATGACACTTCTAACGTTACTGTATAAACAATTAAGATTTACTGTTCTTGTATATTTAACAACCCTAACGCAACCCTTGAAGTTTTTTAGGCTCTCTTCCCTGATATTAGCTACCCACTCACGTGAAACGTCTTTGCCCCCAGAACATCTAGATAATACGTCCAGTTGGGGTAACAGATAAGAACTCTTAAGGTATGTGCAAGAGTTACATTGACCAGTATTATCAGATAAACGTGTGTCAGTATTACCCACATCCCCCCTAACTAGCAGTTTCCCTGAACCTTTAAGGTATCCTCAATAATAGTGGCAAAAACTTTTGCACCACCTTTGTTTAAGTGTATTCCGTCTCTACAAAACAAATTCCTTCTACCTACAAGTGTGGGCCATGCTGATAGAAATTTACCCCCTAAAGCCTTGCAGATTCCTTCAAGTCTTGAGTTAATCCACAAGGCTCTTAACATATAATCCCTCCTATCGTGTCTGGGCAAAATTGCAGACAGACATTATGGCCTAGCTCGCAACATTTCCTCAGCATGGTCCTGTATTTTTCCAACAAATCGTCAGATCGTGTACGTTTAATATCGTTTGTCCCCACATGAATAATAATATTTTCTTTCCCCCCTTTAAAATCTGACAATCTGTTGGTGACATCATCAATAGTTGCTCCCGGCAGACATACCCTGGTTCTGCTCCACCTATCTTTATTACAAAAAATATTCCCCGTTTCCCTGACAATGGAGTCTCCTAATAAAACAATGTCCTTTTTAACCAGAGTAGTTTGCACTTGGTTTTTCTGTTTTGAGGCTCGAATCGGGTGTGCATCACTTGGTAGATTGCTGGAGTTTTGAGTCCCTGACGAGCTCCCAGATGCATTATTTTTGAGGGCAAGCACTCGTTTTTTCAGGGACTCAAATTGTTCCATCAGTGCACCAAATTGTAATTTAAGATCGGTGCACTCCTTACATCGATCACAAAGAAAAGAATCCCCAGGTGAGGTAGGATTAGTCACCAGGTCGACCCTGGAAAACATACCACAGGTTCCACAACGGATTAAATCATGACTCACCCGTAAATCGCCATCTGCTATTTCCGTGTGAGTCACGATACCCTGTGACGTGTTTAAGGCAGACCTCGTAACTACCATTATAAAATTAAATAAATATCAATGAAAGTAACTTTAAAAAATTATATCTATAATATTATTAAAATCAAACAGTTACAGGAAAACCTATAACAAAATAATCCAACAATATCTAAATAAATCAAATATTTAAAAGCACTATCCAAAAGTAAACCACTTAACTGAGGAGCCCTGTCTAAGCGCATCCGCTCACCTCAAATGCCAACTCGTAATCATCCAAATAGAGATTTTCTGTTTTCATATAACCGGGAAAACATATACCAAGCCCATCCATGGATGAATCGACCTGTCAACATCCGTCTGAAAGATTTACTACTAAGCCGAGAGCTTGATTATGACAGCGTAGCTACTGCAATTGCACAGACCATTCCATAGTGCATAGTTCAACCCATATATGATATGTATTTTCACATTAAACAACTCAGGCTTTCTTGCTTAAAGAAATTAAACATTCTCAAAGTTCTTTCTGCAACAACTTGGGGAGCAGATCGATTGTGCAATTGCAATTCTACTGCAATTGCGCAGACCATTCCATGGTGCATAGTTCAACTCATATATGATATGTATTTTCAAACGTGGGGGAAAAGCACTCTATCCAGAAAAAACTATCAGCAGTTATATGCAGCATACAAAGAACAATATCCACATCACACTTTCATATATACAGATGGGTCTAAATCAGAGACTTGTGTAGGAGCTGCAATTCATTTTGAGGATCGTACCTTCATCCAACAACTCCCAAAAGAATGCAGTATTTTTACTGCCGAATTACAAGCCATTTCAATGGCTATAAACCAAATCAAACATAAAGAGATGGCAAACAGCATTATTTTCACAGACTCGCTTAGCTCTGTTACTGCCTTGCAGAACGCAAATACCAAAGGACACCCAATCCTACAACATATCCAATTTTCAGTTTCAAAGCTATTACAAAGAAATCACAATATCAGATTCTGCTGGATCCCAAGCCACACAGGAATAACTGGAAACGAAAGAGCAGACAAAGCAGCAAAAGAAGCTTCCACATCTGATTATGCCTTTCACACAATGTCATGTACAGATTGCAAGTCCTTGATCCACCAAATCCCACAAGTCCTTGATCCCACAATGGGAACAACACTGGCTAGATCAGACTAACAACAAACTTCATCTAATAAAAGAAACACTTTGACCGTGGCCTACTAGCTTCCGATCGAATAGACAGGAAGAAGTGATCCTCGCCCGATTGTGAATCGGGCATACACATATGACTCGATCTTGCCTACTCAGAGGTGAAGACCCCCCCCCCCCAATGCTAAAACTGTCAAGTTCCGCTGACTATACATCACTTCATGGTGAACTGTCCAAAATTACATAGAGAACGTCAAAGAGCCTTTCAATCAATAATGAATAAACAAAACAACCTAATGCTTAAAACAATTTTAGATGACCGGCCAAATATTACCAAAGTTTTCTCCTTCCTTATGTTAACTGGATACTTTCAAAACATAAAATTAATAGTACACTTTTTATAGAGAAGCTACACAAATATATATATATATAGCAGAGTCTTGGTTCTGCCGTAAACCACAAGGAAAGTGAAAAAATGCTGATATACGAAACTCTGCTACCTAGGCTAGGCACATTATAGCCTAAGCTGCTCTTGCGCCAATAGCTTTCAAATAACAACAACAACAACCTGGAAAATAATGCATTACATACTTTCTGGCAGCACATTTGAGAAGGCCCCAAACTGTATCAGCAGGATAGTGTTCCATATCATACTGCTCATGATTTAACAAACTGGTTTGAGGGCATCAGCGTCGAAAAGGACTAGCCGGCCCTAGCCTCAATCCTATATAGAAGCTCTAGGATGAATTTGATCATTGGGTGCATGTGAGGAGAGACTGCCCAACAAAAAACCAGATGAACTGGTCACCACTTTGAAGGACATTTGCCCATTCCAATGGTTATATTATTTTCTGGATTAAGAACTTGTTTGTGGAATGGAGTGCAAAATTTAATAGTTGTGTGTGTGTGTGTGTGTGTGTGTGTGTGTGTGTGTGTGTGTGAGAGAGAGAGAGAGAAATTACTCTGTTGTGTTTTTAGGCTAATGAAATTTATTACTCCATTATTCAATAAATAAATTTATATATTGATTAACAGGATGATTTTTCTACTTGAGTGGCCATCATCTTAAAAGTTATTTTTAGTGCAGTGGTTCTTAAAGTTTATCATATTGTTGGCCGCTTAATTATTTTTCTCTTACTACTGAGATTTTTTTGCCCTTGCTCATCTTACCTGTCCTTATTTGATGTATACTAACATAGATAATATAGATATACAACTTTGCAGTTTTGCAATTATTTTCATATGCCATATAGTTGGATGAAAATATTAATATCACAAAGCAATTTAAGAACCGTCGAACTATTTGGTAATGATGTTCTTTCAGATTAGATGAATATAAAATGCAGACTATTTCCTTAAACGAGATAAGAAATAACTGTTTATTAACTATTTCTGTACAGTCTAGCTGGCATGAGATAGCTCGACCCCAGGTTCACGGATATGACATGAATTGTATTGCGATTGTTAATCGCTATAGATTTGTATCTGGAGCAGATGAGAAAGTTCTTCGTGCATTTGAAGCACCTCGCAGCTTTTTATCAAATGTAAAAAAATTGTGCCAAGTAGAGATAAGTACAGTTGCAAGCAAGGTAAAATAAATATTGACTACCTACTTATATTTGATGAATCAAATTTTATTAAATACCTTTGGTATTTCATAAACTTTGATTTATTTCTTGTTTTATTTAATCTGTAGAATGTTGTCTAAGAAATATTATATAATTCACAAGAAAAAAAATGTATTGAATACCATGCTAAATGCAGAAATCCAAATTTGAAGAATATTATACTACACTGTTCAGTGTTCTCCCCAGGACCTATTGAATAGGCACACTGCCCGGCTAAAATTTAGCTTTAGCATTAGTAGAGGCATTTGATGCAAGAAAGCAAGCTTATGCAGCATCAGCCAAAAAAAAAAAAAAAAAAACCACTTCCACTTCACCCCTCTTTTCGTTCAAAATACCTGTCCAGCTGAGCCTTAAACTTATTTAGGCTATCAACTTCCACGACAAGGAATGGAAGTCTGTTCCACCAACCAACCAACCACCCGCTGGCTAAAGGCAAATTTCGACACGTCTATCCTACATCTGTCTTTCCTCAATTTGAATTTATGCCCTCTCAGGTAATTATTCTGAGCGAGAGGAAGAATCCCATCAGCATTGAGCATGCTCAAACCATTCAAGGCTTTATACACCTCTATCAGATCACCTCGCTGGTACCTAGTCTCCAGACACTGTAATTTGCAAAACTTAAGCCTTTCTTCGTAAGAGCACCCCTTTGTTCCATTCACTAATCTTGTTGCCCTTCTCTGTACTCGTTCCAGCATCTCTACATCCTTCTTGAAATGAGGCTTCCGGACCTGTATACAGTACTCTAGGTGTGGCCTGACCATTGCTTTATACAAGGGAATAATCACCTCCTTATCCCTGCTAGAAAAATTCCTATATATCATTGACAATACACCATGAGCTACTCTTGCAGCCCGTCCGCACTGCTCAGAAAACTTCATATCTGCCTGCACAACCACCCCCAGGTCCCTTTCATTCTCTACCACTGTCAGTGTAGTACCACAGAGTTGATACGTTGCTCTGGGGTTGCTGTTTCCCATGTGTAGTACTTTACATTTGTCAATGTTAAACTTCATTTGCCACCTCTCAGCCCATCTGCTCAACCTTTCCAGATTCTGTTGCAGCAGCATAGTGTCAGTAGTGTCCTTGACAACCCTGCCTACCTTTGTATCGTCTGCAAACTTCGACATTAAGCTTGATATACCATCATCAATATCATTTATGAATACAGAAAACAATAATGGACCCAAACCTGAGCCCTGAGGGACTCCACTAATAATATTAGTCCACGACGAGCAGTGTCAATTGATTACCACTCTCTGTCTTCTCCCCCTCAGCCACCCCCATATCCACAGCAGTAATTTGCCTCCAATGTCACACTGCTCCAATTTGTGCAGCAGTCTTCCATGTGCAACAGTATCAAAAGCCTTTCTAAGATCCAAGTATATAATATCAAAGTTATTCCCTGCATCCAGTTCCTTTGTGACTGCATCATAGTATCCAATCAAATTGGTCAGGCAAGACTTCCCCTTAACAAAACCGTGCTGTGTCCGAGCTAAAACTGAAGTCTTGTCTAAATGATCCTGCAGTGCTTCTTTAACTAGTGCCTCCATTAATTTTCCTGGAACAGAAGTTAAACTCACAGGTCTATAATTACTTGTGTCAGCCTTTGATCCTCCTTTGTGAATTGGGGTCACATTTGCACATCTCCAGTCTGTGGGTACCTCCCCTGAGTCCAAGGAAGCTCTCATAATTATGGATAAGAGTTTGCTTACTTCCTTTGCTGCCTCCTTTAATATAACTGGATAGATCCCATCCACCCCGGGTGCCTTTATTGTGTTTATCTTCAACAATTTCTCCTCCACTTTACTCTCAGTTATTACAAGATTCTCTAGCTTACTGCTAGAGTTGAATACACCTCTGGCTTTCCCCTCGCTAAATAACTCTCATGTGTGAATGTCGATGCAAAATATTCATTTAGTTTGTTAGCTACCTGAGCAGGATCATCAACAGTTGACCCATCGATATCAAGTGGACCAATCTGATTCATCCCCTTCCTTCTAGAGTTTACATAAGTAAAGAACTCTTTGCTGTTTTTCTTTGCATCCCTTGCCAAAGATTTCTCGTAATCTGCCTTCGCCTGCCTAACCTCCTTTGTAACTTGGTTACAGATCAACTTGTATCTATCATAGGCTTCTGTGTCATGTGTTAATTTGTATGTATCCCATGCATGTTTCTTCTCTGCCATATGTCTCATCAGTTCATCTGACATCCATTTAGGCCTAAACCTTGAACAATATTTCTTAGTTGGTATGTAAAGCCTAGTAGCTTCCAAGATAAGTTCTTTGAATGCTTCCCATTTTGCATTTGCTGTTGGTAACATCATTAGTTGGTCCCACCGTATAGAATTTAAATACTGTCTCAGTCCATCGTAGTCGCCTTTACGAAAGCAATATCCCTTCCCTTTACCCCTGATGGTAGTTACCTCTTTGAGTAAATCCCACTTCAGCACACTGCCACCTAGTGGTTCATTTATCTGCAGATTCTTAATGCATGAAGAATCACTGCTGATAATCAAATCAAGAGTATTCCTCCCTCTAGTTGCCTCCCGAACATGCTGATGTAGAAAACAATCATCCAATAAATCCACAAAAGCCTTGCTAGTGTGTGAGTAACCAGCCCCCAAATTCCAGTCAATATCTGGGAAATTAAAATCTCCCATTATAAGACTCTCTGATTTACTGGCCCACTCTATTTCCCTGTACAGTTTCTTATTATACTCATCAGAGTCATTAGGCCTATAGCACACTCCTACTCTCAATTTTGATCTCCCAATGCTTATGTCACACCAAACTGACTCGACACTGCACTGTCCAGCGATGTCCACTGGCTTCACTTCCTTGGATTTTATGTATTTCGTAACTAATAGCATAACCCCTCCTCCCTTCCTATCCAGTCTATCCTTTCTGTAGACGTTGTACTCCCCAAATTCCAGTTCTGCATTCCTTATATCTGTGTGACACCACGTCTCTGATATCCCAACAATATCTGCCTTTGATGTTTTGAGCAATACCTCAAATTCATCAAATTTATTTACTAAACTCCTAGCATTGGTGTACATGTAAGTATACATGCACCTATTTCTATTCTTAGCTACCCTAACACAACCCATGTGTTTACTTGTACCGCAATGACTCTCGGCAAAACGAAAGTATGATGACAGTATTTGAATTTTGGCTTTACACGTGTTGGAAATAAAAATGCTCCTGATGCACACTGCATCATATGTAATAAAATATTAGCAAACAGTTCTTTGGCTCCCATTAACTTGTGCTTCATAAGTGTTCCGTGAATATGTTGCGAGATGAAAAGTGTTCTGTTACTAAAAAACTTTGGGAAATGCTGCTCTAAAATGTGATTTTTACGATGGAAATTGTACGTATTGATTAAAGCACAGCACAAAAAATCACTTCAACTAAAGGAAGCAAAAACAACACACGCGGTCAACACAGTTACAAAGGCTGCTATCAGCTGAGAGGAAGGACCACGTGGTTCAGTCGGAGACAATCACATACCCATTGTAAAGTGAAATAAGTATGCGCCAGTTAACATGATCACTGGTTAGTAGAATCAGCCACTTTATAAAATCAAATTTCAAAAACCAGTTCAAATCATTAAAATGTCTTTTACTACATCTTTAGACAAATATCCTTTGTGATATTTGTCTAAAGCACATTTCTGGTGGTTACTACCATAAAACAATAAAAACAATTTGCAGTTTCTTGTTTATTAGGCTGTTCTGTTAGTGCAATCTATTATAAACGTGTAGTAAATGCAATCTTATTGCATTTGCATTATTATGGTGAAAAGTGTTTCCCATACCATGAAATCTTCATGGAAGAGGAATTTGTTCATGGCATGTTCATTTTTATTGATTGCTTATTTTTTTTACTGTTTTAAATTTTAGAACAAAAAAAAAAAAAAAAGTCAGTGAACAGAAATATCAATTAGTTAGTATGTACCTATTACAGTATCAATTAAACTGTGTACGTAAGTGTAAATTTATTTTTATTTTACTAACCTGTAGAAAATATTCTTCCGATTTTCACGTATCAGATAATTTTGTTAATTGATAAGGTAATAAAGTGTAAATTTGTGCTTTATATCTTTTTTTGCTTCTTTTCTTTTATTTTATTTATTTATTATTTCTTTTATTTATTACTTTAATAATTTTATAGCCCGCAGATAATATTTCTCCTATTTTCGCTTATTAGAATCGGCATTTAATAGAATTAAAAATTCAATTCACAAACATGATCAAAGTGGCCAGTGTTTACCTCATATCATATAGTGAATAGTATTTTATTATGGAGAGTGCATTGTAAAGTGATTTGATCGTACAGTAAACAATCATAAAGCGGCAGTCAGTTGTATTTTAAAGCTATTCACTTGCTCATCAGTGACAAATCAATAACCTACTTAAGTTTTGACTAGGCTGTGACTAACAAGCATATTGCTCATTAGTTACAACCATTCTAACTTAGTATATTATAAAATCCTTTAAATAATGCAAGAAATACTTTTTTGTGTAATTCATATATATATATAAGGTTCATCCCATAAATAATGCCACTTTGACCATAAAAGTATAAAGACAACAACAGATACAAGGTAATTTGAAATTTATATAATTTATTAAACAAACACTAGGAGGCAAGCATATATACATTATAGAATATATATATAATGTAAACAAGATGGATGTATTATATATATCCACTTTATTTATCAATCCTTTTTTTGCCATCATTATTTCTATCTCACATGTGCACTATGGTAAAAGGAAGGACCCTATTGTTGAAGCAGCCTGTTACTGTCTTTTTCAGTTCTTCATTACTGAAAGTATTTTCTATAAAGATATATCTTCATACGGAAAATAAAAAATCAGACAATGCAAAGTCTGGGATGAGGCATTTTATCACATTAATAATATGATATGGTGTCCTGTTAGAACCCCCCACCCCCTTTTTTATCACTTTGTTATGAATATCAAGTGTTTGAGGATGTCTTATTTATAGTCTGACGTTTTGATAAAAAGTCTATCAAAATTAGTCATTCTTTATCCCAAAACACTTTGGTTATAATATTTTGTGTTGGTTCAAGTTTTTCCTTCATTGGAGATGACAGATATATGCATTCCATAGACTGATATTTAGAATAAGGGTCTTAAAGTAAGATCCATCTCTCATTGGCTCTTATCAGGACTTTAAAAATCTCCTTGAAAGTTATTGCACTCTTGCAACAGGTCTTGGCATATCTCCTGCCTAGCAAATTTCATTTCTGTTATTAACAGCATGTATGCCCATTTGCACATATTTTTCTATAATATAAAGCAGCGGCTCCCAAACTACTGAGTTCTATGGACCCCTAGATATATGTGTTTATATATATATATATATATATAGGCTGACCTCAATTAACACGATTAATTCGTTCCACGAGCGCATCATGCAAAACGGAAACACATTAATCGAATATAATAATCAGTAGGAAAAATTATAATTGTCCTTGACCTTCAGGAATGTCCATAAAGAATTTTAAAAAGTACCTTTTAAATAACTTTTTAACTGTATACCATGTAAAAGATAATGAAAATAATTATGGAATTAAATGTTTATTGCACTCTTGCCACTGTTTTATGCAATACGGAATATAAAATAAAAAACAATATAAAACCACTATTTTATGCAATATGGAATATTTTAAATTTTTGAGGGAAACACAGCAATACTTTACATCTGTCAGACATCGCACGAACTACTAGCTCAAGATAGTTCACAGTTTCAGCATTTCTTATTAAGTTGTTTGGACCTAACTACTTAATAAACGGAACTGTTAGGTATTTCTTTTGGTCTAAGTGCGCCTTGAAAAAATTACTGAGACACTAAGGGCACTGTGAACGGAGAAAGTTTGGGAACCTCTGGTATAAAATACACAATGAAGAAACAATTTGTTACAGAAATGTTTGAACAGTGTTGACTTTCTCTTTTCATCAATCAATTTCCGATGTTTGAGGTTCTCTGCGATTCAAAAGATATTCATCTATTTCTTTTACCGTTATCTCTTTCGCAGTAACATTTTCATCTGGCTCATTTAAAAATTAGAATTTTTAAATGCGAGTCTGCATTGACTTGATTACCAGGAGACAAACAAGGAACATGTCTTCTTCCGATGGTTGATGGAACATGCTGAGGTGGGCAGCAGGCAAATGTTTGTTTATTGTTCATCCAACGCGCAGTAAGCTTAACGTGCGATTCAAATCTTTTTCAACTATCACATAAAAAAAAAAAATCGCCGTAACTGAAAATTTGCATTGTGTAAAGTGAAAAGTGGTATTTTTTCAAATAGCGGTAACTGAAAAATGCGTTAATCGAATTCGCGTTATGCAAGGCCTGGCTGTATATACACTGTGCTGCCACTTTATTAGATACACCCCTGTTGTGCACACAAATGGCTTGTCCCACAATGTTGCAAGTCATGACCACAGTTGTGGATATAAATGCAGCAGAACAACTTTTCTAGTTTTCTACGGTTTGTACTCCAGTTAAGTGTACAAACCGTAGCAAAAATGTGGAAAAGGAGTGATCTAACGGACTTCGAACGTGGCATGGTAGTAGGTGCAAGATGCGCTGGACAAAGCATCTCTGAAACTGCAGTTCTCCTGAACTTTTCACGCCACAGTTTCAAGGGTGTGTGGTGCAACGAACAGAAAACATCCTCTCAACAGCACTCCTGTGGAAGAAAATCGCTTGTTGATGAGAGAGATAAGAGGAGGATGGCTAGAATTGTGTAAGCAGACAGACAGGCCACAATTTCGCACATCATATCAGAATACATTCTTGGTGCACAGAACAAAATATCGAAATGGACCACTAGTTGCACTTTGTCACGAATGGGCTACAACAGCTGACAGCCACATCTTTGGCCGTCAGCTGTTGTACCTTTGTTATCAATGAAGGACAAGAGAGCATGCCTCCTGTGGGCACAGCAACACCAGCACTAGACTATCGAGGATTGGAAAACAGTTGCTTGATCTGACGAGTCGAAGTTCCTGGTGCATTATTTTGATGGAAGGCTCAGAATTTGGCGAAAACAACGTGAATCCATGGAGCAGTCATGTCTGATGAGTACTGTGCAAGGTGGTGAAGCAATTCTTATGGTGTCGGGAATGTTTTTTGGCACACGTTGGGTCCATTGATACCCATAGATTCACATCTGAATGCCACATTGAACTTAAACATCATTGCTGACCAAGTGCATCCGTTCATGTTGACAGTTTATCCTCAGTCATATGGTTACTTCCACAGGATACGGCCCGAATCACTATGGAATGGTTCCGGGAACATGACAATGATTTTTCTTTGCTGCAGTGGCCCACTCAGTTCTTCAGATCTCAGTCCTATTGAACATTTTTGGGATGAGCTGGAAAGGGCTGTTCGCTGCAGGCCTACACATCGAATCTCAAGGAACTGCGTGACACACTCGTGTCTGCATGGTACTCCATTTCTGCACAACGTTTTCAGCATCTTGTTCCATCCATGGCTAGATGAATTCAGGCTGTTTTGAAGGCTAAAGGGGGCTCAACATGGTACTAGGTAGGTAGGTGTACCTAATAAAGTGGCAGCACAATGTATATATACAGGGTGGACACAAATTAGTTGGGCAATTTAGTAACTGAATAATTTGCGAAATATTAATTGTAAGGTACCAGATCAATGACAGATAAGTAGTATTGTATCCTAAGTTTGCGGATAGATGGTGCTAGGTGTCCACGTGTGTGTTTCAAGTCCACATATAAGTGAAATGCAGTTCGCGGTTGTTCATAATTCTTTGTGTTCTCGTAACAATGGAGACGTATAATGGCACTGAAAAAGTGAAATGCTGTCTGTGGTTTCATGAAACTCATTCTGCTGTGCAAGTGCAACGAAATTTCGGTTGAGAATACCAGAAAAGTGCCCTGAAAAGAGACACTATTGTAGCATGGTACAAGCGATTCACCAAAATGGGACATGTGGCTCGTAGGCTTATACGGGCAAGCAGACCTAAAATTCCAGAAGAGATGGTTGATGCAGTGAGAGATTCATTTTTGAGAAGTCCGACAAAATCTACAGCACAAGCTAGTTTACAGCTGGGAATTCCTAAATCAGCAGTTAACAAAATCATGTGAAAATGTCTGATGTTCAGACCTTACAAATTGCATAAGCAAGCAAGATCTTATATACATAGACTCCTTAAGTGCAGTCACTGCCATTCAATCTACTACATCTTTCCACCATCCCATTCTGAAACAGATCCGGTCCCAATTATATCAATATGAAACATCCAAACAGGTGGTCACATTCTGTTGGATCCCTGGTCATGTCAGCATCCCAGGTAATGAAAGTAGTAGTAGTAGTAGTGGCATGTGATGCAAGAAAGCAAGTGTATGAGCTTATGCAGCATCAGCCAAAAAAAAAAAAAAAAAAAATCACACCATTCCCTCCAAATGCCTATCCAGTTCCTCCTTAAATTTATTTAACCTATCAACTTCCACAACGACAGATGGAAGTTTGTTCCAGCAATTAACCACCCGCTGGCTAAAGGCAAATTTCCGCACATCTGTTCTACATCTGTCTTTTCTTAATTTGAATTTATGCCCCCTTAGGTTCGTAATCTGAGCAAGTGGGAGGATCCCATCAGAATTGAGTGTGCTCAACCCATTCAAGGCGTTATACACCTCAATCAGATCACCGCACAGGTGCCTACTCTACAGCCACTGCAATTTGCAGAACTTAAGCCTCTCTTGGTAAGAGGATCCCTTCCTTCCCCTCACCAATCTTGTTGCCCTTCTCTGTACATGCTCAAGCAAATCTACATCCTTCCTAAAATGAGGCCTCCAGACCTGTACACAGTACCCAAGGTGTGGCCTGACCATTGCCTTGTACAGAGGGACAATCACCTCCTTTTCCCTGCTAGCAAAATTCCTATATATCATTGACAAAACCCCATGACCTGCCCTGGAAGCCTGTCTGCATTGCTCAGAAAACTTCATATCTGACTGCACAATTACTCCCAAGACTTTTATTTTCTACCACCTTAAGTGTAGTACCACACAGTTGGTACGTTTCTCTGGGGTTACTTCTCCCCATATGCAGTACTTTGCATTTGTCAATGTTAAACTTCAGTTGCCATTTCTCAGCCCATTTGCCCAAATGCTCTAGATCATCTGCAAACTTCAATATTAACCCCGATATACCTTCAATCAATATCATTGATAAATAAAGAAAACAACAGTGGACCCAACACCGAACCCTGTGGAACTCCACTAATAACATTAGTCCATGAAGAGCAGCACCCATTAATTATCACCCTCTGTCTTCTCCCACTCAACCATCCTTTTATCCATTGTAGCAACTTACCCTTAATACCATTCTGCTCCAATTTGTACAATAGTCTTCCATGCGCAACAGTGTCAAAAGCTTTCCTGAAATCCAAATATATGATATCAAAATTATTTTTTGCATCCAGTTCCTTTGTAACCACATCATAATATCCTATCAAATTTGTCAGACAAGACGTTCCCTTAACAAACCTATTCTGTGTTTGAATTATTGCTGCAGTCTTGTCTAGATGATCCTGCAATGCATCTTTAACCATTGACTCCATTATTTTACCCGGAACAGAAGTTAAACTAACTGGTCTGTAATTACTCGTGTCACCCTTCGATCCCCCTTTGTGAATTGGGGATACATTTGCACATCTCCAGTTCCGTGGGGATCTCCCCTGAGTCCAAGGATGCTCTCATAATTATGGCTAAGGGTTTGCTTAGTTGCTTTGCCGCCTCCTCTAATATAACTGGATAGATCCCATCCACCCCAGGTGCCTTTCTTATGTTTAACTTCAATTTCTCCTACACTTTGCTCTCAGTTATTACAAAATCATTAAGCACCCTGCTACAATTTGATAACCTTCTGCCATTTTCAAAATTTAATAACTCCTCATGTGTGAATGTAGATGCAAAATACTCATTCAGTTTGTTTGCTATCTGAGCAGGATCAAACCGAACCATCGATATGAAGTGGACCAATCAGATTCATCCCCTTCCTTTAAGAGTTTATATAAGTAAAGAAATCCTTGCTGTTTTTCTTAGCATCTTTTGCCAAAGATGTTTTGTAATCTGCCTTCGCCTGCCTAACCTCCTTTGTGCGGATCATGCTGCTAAACATCCTGATAATGGATCTTCCTGCCATCAAAAAGTGCCATACACTGATTATAGATCCATTATTAGAACAGCATGTTGGAATCAATGGGCTGAACTGTGGCAAATTCAAGTCAATAATAAACTATTCCAGATTAAAAAAAACCTCAACTGTGGACTTCTAGTCTCATAAGAAACAGGCAAAAAGTCATTTTGGCAAGACTCTGAATCGGTCATTCATATATAACTGTTGTATAGTTTTTGCTTAGGGGAGAGAGAATCCTCCTCAGTGTTCCTTCTGCCAATGCCAATTAACAATCAAACATATTTTCATAGAGTGTCCTCAATATGCAAGTATCCGGAAATCCAGTTTTCATTCTCTAGCTAACTTTCAGGAATCTTTAACTTTACAACACATATTTGGCAATTGTACAGATTTCAAAGCTCTGTTTCAATACTTGACACGCATAAATATATATAATCGTCTCTGATAACTATAATATAAAATATTTAGTCATAAGTTAATGATGAACAGGCACGATATGGCCCAGGAGGCCCTTCTGCTAAAAAATCGTTATAAACACAGACTCTTGATGAACCCGTTTAAGTTGCTGACAAACTGAATAGATATTTTGTATCTGCATTCACACACGAGACTTCTTTAGGGAAGTGGGTGTCAGAAGTATATCAAACTAAATAATTTTGTAATAACTGAGAGGAAGGTGGAAGAGATTGTTGTCGAAGTTAAACATAAAAAGGCAAAGTTTCTATGCTTTCTTTTATAGGGCCATTTATAGTCTGTGAGATTTGTGTAATTACTGCACACATAACAAAGTTGTCTGATGGATTAATGTACTTCGTACGAAAAACTAGAAAATGAACAAAAGTTTAGTAATTAGTTAAAATGTTAATTCAACCTTTCCCCCCCCCCCCACACACACTCTTCTAATTCTGCCTTATTAACTTGTCTTGGTGGTTTCCTTTTTATAGTAATGTGATGTGCAAGGACTAGATGTGAATAATATTAAAATTAATAGTGGCAAATAATGCAAGGAAGCAGTCTTATATATCACGTCAAAAAAAAAAAAAAAAAAAAAGTAGTGTGTGTGTGTGTGTGTGTGTGTGTGACGAGCATGCGTGGTAGATGATTTTATGTGTAATATCCTTCGCATTTCTTTTAGGTATTTTGATTTGTAAATATTTTATTGATTAGCATTAGAGGCATTTGATGCAAGAAAGCAAGCTTATGCAGCATCAGCCAAAAAAATAAATAAATAAATAAAATAAAATAATAATAATAATAATAAATGAATAAATAAAAATAACCACTTCCACTTCACCCCTCTGTTCGTTCGAAATACCTGTCCAGCTGAGCCTTAAACTTATTTAGGCTATCAACTTCCACGACAAGAGATGGAAGTCTGTTCCACCAACCAACTACCCGCTGGCTAAAGCCAAATTTCGACATGTCTATCCTACATCTGTCTTTCCTCAATTTGAATTTATGCCCTCTCAGGTGATTATTCTGAGCAAGAGGAAGAATCCCATCAGCATTGAGCATGCTCAAACCATTCAAGGCTTTATACACCTCTATCAGATCACCTCGCTGGTGCCTAGTCTCCAGACACTGTAATTTGCAAAACTTAAGCCGTTCTTCGTAAGAGCACCCCTTTGTTCCATTCACTAATCTTGTTGCCCTTCTCTGTACTCGTTCCAGCATCTCTACATCCTTCTTGAAATGAGGCCTCCGGACCTGTATACAGTACTCTAGGTGTGGTCTGACCATTGCCTTATACAAGGGAATAATCACCTCCTTATCCCTGCTAGAAAAATTCCTATATATCATTGACAATACACCATGAGCCTCTTGCAGCCCGTCCGCACTGCTCAGAAAACTTCATATCTGCCTGCACAACCACCCCCAGGTCCCTTTCATTCTCTATCACTGTCGATGTAGTACCACAGAGTTGATACGTTGCTCAGGGTTGCTGTTTCCCATATGTAGTACTTTACATTTGTCAATGTTAAACTTCATTTGCCACCTCTCAGCCCATCTGCTCAACCTTTCCAGATTCTGTTGCAGTAGCATAGTGTCAGTAGTGTCCTTGCCAACCCTGCCAACCTTCGTATCGTCTGCAAACTTGGACATTAAGCTTGATATACCATAATCAATATCATTTATAAATACAGAAAACAATAATGGACCCAATACTGAACCCTGAGGGACTCTACTAATAACACTAGTCCACGATGAGCAGTGTCCATTGATTACCACTCTCTGTCTTCTCCCCCTCAACCACACCTTTCTCCATAGCAGCAATTTGCCTCCAATGCCACACTGCTCCAATTTGTGCAGCAGTCTTCCATGTGCAACAGTATCAAAAGCCTTTCTAAGATCCAAGTATATATTATATCAAAGTTATTCCCTGCATCCAGTTCTTTTGACTGCATCATAGTATCCAATCAAGTTGGTCAGGCAAGACTTCCCCTTAACAAAACCGTGCTGTGTCCGAGCTATAACTGAAGTCTTGTCTAGATGATCTTGCAGTGCTTCTTTAACCAGTGCCTCCATTAATTTTCCGGGAACAGAAGTTAAACTAACAGGGCTATAATTACTTGTGTCGCCCTTTGATCTTCCTTTGTGAATTGGGGTCACATTTGCACATCTCCGGTCCATGGGTACTTCCCCTGAGTCCAAGGAAGCTCTCATAATTATGGTTAAGGGTTTGCTTATTTGCTTTGCTGCCTCCTTTAATATAACTGGATAGATCCCATCCACCCCAGGTGCCTTTCTTGTGTTTATCTTCAACAATTTCTCCTCCACTTTACTCTCAGTTATTACAAGATTCTCTAGGTTACTGCTAGAGTTGAATACACCTCTGGCACTCCCCTCGCTGAATAACTCCTCATGTGTGAATATCGATGCAAAATATTCATTTAGTTTGTTAGCTACCTGAGCAGGATCATCAACAGTTGACCCATCGATATCAAGTGGACCAATCTGATTCATCCCCTTCCTTCTAGAGTTTACATAAGTAAAGAACTCTTTGCTGTTTTTCTTTGCATCCCTTGCCAAATATTTCTCGTAATTTGCCTTCGCCTGCCTAACCTCCTTTGTAACTTGGGTACAGATCAACTTGTATCTATCATAGGCTTCTGTGTCACGTGTTAATTTGTATGTATCCCATGCATTTTTCTTCTCTGCCATATGTCTCATTAGTTCATCTGACATCCATTTTGGCCTAAACCTTGAACAATATTTCTTAGGTGGTATGTAAAGCCTAGTAGCTTCCAAGATAAGTTCTTTGAATGCTTCCCATTTTGAATTTGCTGTTGGTAACATCATCAGTTGGTCCCACTGTATAGAATTTAAATACTGTCTCAGTCCATTGTAGTCGCCTTTACGAAAGCAATAACCCTTCCCTTTACCCCTAATGGTACTTACCTCTTTGAGTAAATCCGACTTCAGCACACTGTGATCACTGCCACCTAGTGGTTCATTTACCTACAGATTCTTAATGCATGAAGAATCACTACTGATAATCAAATCAAGAGTATTACTCCCTGTAGTTGCCTCCCGAACATGCTGATGTAGAAAACA
This sequence comes from Mastigoproctus giganteus, assembly GCF_048544385.1. Lineage (NCBI taxonomy): Eukaryota > Metazoa > Arthropoda > Arachnida > Uropygi > Thelyphonidae > Mastigoproctus > Mastigoproctus giganteus. The sequence continues at coordinate 145,222,131 of NC_143575.1, forward strand.
ATCATCCAACAAATCCACAAAAGCCTTGCTAGTGTGTGAGTGACCAGTCCCCAAATTCCAGCCAGTATCTGGGAAATTAAAATCCCCCATTATAAGACTCTCTGATTTACTGGCCCACTCTATTTCCCTGTACAGTTTCTTATTGTACTCATCAGAATCATTAGGCCTATAGAACACTCCTACTCTCAATTTTGATCTCCCAATGCTTATGTCACACCCAACTGACTCAACACTGCACTGTCCAGCGATGTCGACTGGCTTCACTTCCTTGGATTTTATGTACAGTAATACCCCGACTTAAGCTACCCCGACTTACGCGAACTCGGAGTTACGCGGTTCTTGATTTTTTCGTTTGGCAACGCTGCCGCCCACTATCTTCAAGGTCGTTTTTCATATGTTATCGATACACGGTGCGACGGCCGAGAATGAGAGCGAAAGATGAACAAAATTCAACTTTGCTGCTTTTATGTTTTTTATATCACTGAAGGGAAAAACACATTTCACCATAATAACGTAAAAACCAACACAATTCCAGCTATCGGTATAATCGCAAATGCAATTAGATCGAGTTTACTACCAGTTTATAACAGATTTCACTAGCAGAAACGCAACTGGATTTTTATTGTTTTATGGTAGTAACCCCTAGAAATGTGAGGTGTTAATAGTGTATCTCTGCCTTTATGGTGTTGTTTATTCAGTTGCTACATGCACGCAGCTTTGTTTATGCGTATCAAGCGTGCCTCCTCGTTTTGTAATTGCGCTTTATTTCCTAAAAATGAGTAAAATACTTAATTAAAAGGTGTGAAAAGGAAGCGTCCTGGTGAAGACACTGCAGATTCAGAGAGAAAAAGAAAAGCAATTATCGATAAACAGAGGCGGACTGGATCAAAAATTCTTACCCGGGAAAATTTATAGTGGCCTCATACTATGGTTTATGGCCAAAATCACACTGGCCCACCGGGGTTTCCCCGGTAAGGCTTATGGCCAGTCCGCCTCTGTCGATAGAGAAAAAATATGAAATTGTGAAACGCTTTGAGTGAAATGAAAGACCATGTGATATTGCACGTGCTACAGGCCTAAATGAAGCAACGGCGAAAAGCACATGACAATTGCAAACTTGACAGGTTGAAAATTGAAAAGGGCTCAATTGTAAAGGGCTTAAAAATTTTAGAAAACAGACTCCAACGAAGAATGCGTTATAGCTACAAAGCAAGGAATAAAAAAATTATTAGCTTGCTACGAAGAAATTCTGCGTGAAAAAAAGGCGCTGTGTCGTCAGACGAATTTGTTAGATTTTATGAAGCCATCGACATCGAAATAACTTTTTAACGTAAGTCATTTGTTTTTTTAATACATATTTTGTATTAATATGTATAAAGAACTGCAATTTTATTAATATTTTTCTTCTAAACTAGTGTTTTTGTTAGTCCTTGGTCCCAATTAAGCAAAATTTATATGTATTTATATGCAAAGTTGTACCCCGACTTATGCGAATTCGACTTACGCGATTTTCGTCGGACCCACCTATCGCGTAACTTTGGGGTATTACTGTATTTCGTAACTAATAGCATAACCCCTCCTCCCTTGCTATCCTGTCTATCCTTTCTGTAGACATTGCACTTCCCAAATTCCAGTTCTGCATTCCTTATATCTGTGTGACACCACGTCTCTGAAATCCCCACAATATCTGCCTTTGATGTTTTGAGCAATACCTGAAATTCATCAAATTTATTTACTAAACTCCTAACATTGGTGTACACGCAAGTATACAAGCACCTGTTCTTTTTCTTAGCTACCCTAACACAACCAATGTGTTTACTTGTACCCCAATGATTCCAAGCAGTCTCTGAAATATCCTGCATCTTATTTTCCAGGCTGTGGCTCATTCCAATAGAAGCAGTGCAAGAATCACTTTCACCTCTGCCAGTGGCTACTGTTAATCTATTAGTCCTTGTATCCCCCCCAATCTTTTGCAGTTTTCCGACCCATTTAACACTGCCTCGATAGCATCAGCAAACATTCTTGCACCCTTTCTATTTAAGTATATCCCATCCCTGTAGAAACAGTCTCTCCTGTTAACAAGTACAGACCAGGCTGAAAAAAATTCTACCCCTTGAGCGTTGCACAATCTTTCCAGGGCCGAATTGATCGACAGGGCTCTCATCATATACTCCCTCCTATCGTGTCTGGGCAGAATTGCAGACACTTTCAAATTCAATCCTAATTCACGGCTTTTTTTCAACAGTGACCTGTACTTGTTAAGTAATTCCGCCGGTCTCCTACTCTTAATATCATTAGTGCCAACGTGTACAACTATATCACCTTTTGTGCCCTTAAAAGATGATATCCGCTCTACAATGTCATCAACCTTTGCCCCTGGCAGACAAAGTCTGGTCCTCTTCCACCTATCCTTTTTACAAAGCATGTTTCCCGTTTCCCTGACAATACAGTCACCAACAACTACTACTTCCTTTGGGACCAGCGCATTCTGCCTTGGGGGCTGCTGCTGTGTTGCGTGATGACCAAGTGCAAGCTCTGGCATTGGTTGTGGGCAGCTGAGAGCTTGATGGGCCCCTCACTTTTAATCCTTCGACCGCATCCACCTTTCATTCACAAATTTCCATAATTTCAGCTGGAAGACAAGATACAATGATTTATGATAACTAAAGTAAGAGACGTATACTTGCGATTACAATGTATTGAAGTGTCTCTGGAAAACAGCATCGATTAAGGTATCTGATACTGTAGTTGAAATTGTGGGATTAGTGTTTAGAGTTAGATTGAATGTTTCTTGCAGGAAATGATTAACAGTTTAGTTTCTTCCAATCCAAAGTTAATATCGAAATCACCACTCATGAACATGAGTATTTTATGTAAATCTTTAACAGCACTGCACCTTGAATTGAGTATAGCAGCAAAATGAAATGAATGAAGTCTGTTGTATCACTTGGCTGTTGGGTAACAAGCAGTCTGCTGTACATATATCACCAACGAGCCAAAAGCTGATACTTGAACCAGTCGTTTTTTGATAGATGACATCTAAATATGGCATAACATTGTGTACCTCATCCATCTTGTTGTGATATATTGCGACTGCAGTCCGTTTAGTTTCACACTTGAATTTAACCATGCAATCGAAGTTTGAGATGCTGACATGCTCGTTATTGTCTAACCAAGTCTCAGATAGCAGCGGGATTTGGCATTACTGTGTAAGAGTGTCAGTGAGGTTGGTGTGGTGCACCTGTAGGCTTTGGCAGATAAGTGAGAGGACTGAGAGTTCCTTCCTATCGTGGATGAATTCGACAAGCTGTCCTCTTGGTAGCCAATTAGTCGAGAGCCTGGCAAACTCGTTTCGTAAATCAGTGGTTGATGTAGTGTTTCTCGGGCCTATGGTAGAATATCTTGTCACTGGTCAGTGAGATGATGTAAAGTCCTTTAGTGTCAGTTACATGCAACAGAGCAACGTAAACCAGCTGCTGTTCATGCCCCTTTTCATACTTTTAAACCACTGTTGAATGTGCTGCCTTGTGAGTTGTGTATCATCATTGCACAAGCTAGTATGAGAGAAAAGTGATTTCTTTTGGCAGTTGTTCAATGATATACTTGCAGTTCGTCTTGCAAGCTGCATGGCTACAGGATTGGTGTTTGCTCGCTGCCTTCTTGCAAGTTAACTTTCCAATCTTAGGCGAGGCGGTAAATTCGAGCCACAATCATATCTGTTGCTCTTCGTTGTAATCAATCTTGGATAATTTGCCCATCAGTAACGTTCACATTGGTAGTGACGATATACAACTTTCCAATAGCCAGTGGGAGCTTGTAGAGTAATCTGCCAGTGTGGATAACTGACATTTTATTGTTTCTGGTGAATATGTGCTTCTTGCTCTGCATTCATGCAGCCCACAAAGTTGTCCTGTGTGATGGATTCCACTTTCTCCTTTGCGGCACTGTGGATCATGTGGTTGTACTCTTTGACAGGATTATTTTGCAAGTAGAGTCGTTTACAATTTGGGCAGAGACAAACCACTTCCTCCTGAGCAAAGAAATGTGATAAGTTCTTGCTCATTCTCATAGCTCTATTACCGATTTCGGTTAACATAGAAGATAACGTTCCATTTGACTGGCACTTAATTTGATCAAGCTCGTAGTATTTGAGGCCATGCCAGAGGGTGGGGCCAGTGATGTGCTGTTTTTTTTTTTATTTTTATTTATAGACTAGGGTCACACGAAGCGGACGCAGCTGACATAAGTCCCCGAAGCTCATTTCGACATTTCCAGTTATCTGTTTTTATTTTATAAGTGGATGTCTTGAGGGCAGTGGGCACATTGGTCTATCGCAATGGCAGCCTTACCAGTTGAAAGGCATATATATTGTAGGCATTACAATACCCGTCTATATTGCTGAAGCTCAGTTATATATTTCCATCAAGAGGCGAATCACAAATGTTTTGCCACAACCAGCTTGATCAGTCCAGAATATCTGAATCAGTTTGCATTTGGGAGATAACAGACTCCAAATTACAATCTTTTGCTTGTCATTGGCCATTCTCATTATGTTAAAAAAGGCATCGGTTTGTTGTTGCATTTCTTTTCAATTGTCGCAAGTCGGTTCAGCGTAGCGAGCTTTAGATCCTCTTTCATCTCACTCTCTGGATAATTGTAAATGTCTCAAAAGTATCTTCTCGCAGTCACATAACAAGGCTATACAGGTATTACAACATGCTGCATCGGGGTTGTCATTGTCTTGACACATCACCTTACAAATTTCCATCGATTTGTGAATGTCTTCTTCTGATTCATGCAATTTATGCTGTTCTAGTATAAGCTCTTCATTGTCATCATAGATCTTGACATATGCCAACTCTGACAGTATCTCTGCTTCCTCGTTTCAAAATCGAATGTGCAGCGTTACCATTTTGTGCTTGTACTCAATGTGAACCTGAGCCATGTCATAGTTTTTAATAGCATATTATGCATGGATACCGTTATTTCTTGCAGATCCCATTAGCATTGCATGTGTAATATACGACAAAGCATGACAGAGTGATATGATCCAAGTGTGATCTCTTCTTGTATTTGTAAAACCAATTCTCTTTCCATATGTCACAAGAATCCTCCACAAGGTTTTCCTCGTTCATCCCTTTGTTAGACTTCCTTACACTCTGTCGCTCAATCAGCCAAACTGCGAGAATGTAACCTACCAGTGCGGAGCTCTCTGACATGGGCTAACATAGCAAATACCAGGCAACTTCTTGACTCGTGATCTCACCGCAGTCGAGCATGTCAATGGGTAGTTTTCTTGTGAATTCAACAATGTCGAACTCTGGGTGCTTGTTCATGATTGTGATGATCTGTCGCTGTAAATTGCCCATCCATCGGATTGTCTTGTTCACATACTCAACTACATGTGCAGCGCAAGAGTATTCCTCCCTGATGAATTGGATGACAGTGTTTGATTTCAAAATGTTACAGATGAACAGCTTAAATTGATTGTGCCACTTCTCACTCAATTGACATTTGAGAAATACCTTGGACTGATTTATGCGAGCTCTGAGCATATCCAGTAGAAGTTTATATTCATAGGAATTTACATCGTTCTCCTTGCAGAAGGCATCATTGTCGGCATAATCATTTATCCTCTAGATGTTAACACATCTTGTAGTAGGCGGCGTATTTTACTTTGCGTCCGTCTGTCTTAGGCATGAATGATGCCTTGAATTGACACGTCTGTCATTTATCCAGCGTTATTTTCTTGTAAAACATGAATTTATGTTTGTGAGTTTGAAGCTTGATGCTCTACAAATCCTCGCTAGCGGAGACAGACACTAACTTATTGGTTATTGCAATGGCATCTTCTTTGTTCTCACCCAAAGGGTCTTTGAGAGCATTATTTTGCCACAGAAAAATATGCATGTGTGGACTACTGCGATGTTGAAATTCTATGCATTTCAAAAAGTTGACCACATAAAATTGACCAAACAGGCTATTTCATTTCGACTGCAATATGTTCTTAATTACATCCACAATCTTGAAGTATGTCACACACGTTACAGCGTCTTTATTCACTACCATCACCTTTTGCATGAAGTTCATGTCGCTCGTATCGTCCTCACTAATATCACACACGTTATTTTGTAACTTGTACAAAGCTGAAGCAAGTGCGGCCAACTGATTTCATTCGCACCCAGAGTCAAGAACGCTAGTTTTACCAAATTGTCTGATTGTAGCAAATATATCGCGCTTATGTTGAGCTGCATAGTAGGTCGAGTTTGGAATTGTCCTATTAATGTTTGGATTGAAATTGCTTGCGGGTCAGTTTACTATCTTTACCTATTAGTAAATTAATAAGAGGAGTTTACCTCAATATAGTACGTGGAACACTTCCGTATGATACCCTCCAGAAATTAAAACGGAAAAAACGAAAAAATCGACAACTTACCGGTACATTAAAGTAAAATATAAATAATTAAAGTAAAATATAAATAATTAAATAATCAATTTAACACAATTCAAAACAATTAAAATTCAAATTGTTTTGAATTGTGTTAAATTGATTATTTAATTATTTATATTTTACTTTAATTATTTATATTTTACTTTAATGTACCGGTAAGTTGTCGATTTTTTCATTTTTTCCGTTTTAATTTCTGGAGGGTATCATACGGAAGTGTTCCACGTACTATATTGAGGTAAACTCCTCTTATTAATTTACTAATATTATTATCAACATAGAACATATTGAGTATTACAGCTCTGATTCATACTATCTTTACCTATGTATTTGAAATCCACCATCAAAGAGTCTCTTTCTCATTATCTTCGTTGCTATGTAAAGGAGATGATATGGAGTAACAGTGCATTGGGCAGATCGCTCACTCATTGCCATAATGAACGGAGTCACACAAAAATTCTCTCTGAACATTTTGAATCGTCCAAGATAAATGCTGGGAAAGGACAATTCCTCTGAGTGCTCATCAAACAGTAAGTTCTGCGGTATATATGTTTCTCCTTGGGCGATTCTAAAATACTTATTGTTGCTCCACAACAACATTTGCTGTTGGGTGATGGGACTTTCCTTGATTGGAACCACTTCACTCATATCGTCTTTAGACAAATTCATTTTCGTTTGACTGTCATCAAAGAATTACTGATCTATCGTGATTTGATACAATTGATAGAACGGTGTGTTAACCAAATACTGAAGCCATGCTTTAACCACTTGCTTTCTGATTTAACCCGATGAAACAGTTGGACTTGTATTTTCCTGTGTGTTATATGCTTGTTTATACAATGATTGTCTTCAATCTCCCTTAGCAAGCAATGGACCATCGTGTTGACTGAAACAGGCCCATTGATCACTTGGTCCAGAATGCCGTATGTCTCAGGCACCTTATCTGCATGAACCTCTCTGTCGCTAAATCCAACTTCAGTAAATGCGATGGATTTTCTGGGTAGACAAAGCCATTTGACGTAGCACTGGAATGGTGTTGTTCTTAAGTGATCCTCTACGGCTATTACACACAAGGATTGCGTCGACATCAACATCGGGAAATGCAGTGCATATCTTTAGCAGCTGGTTTCTTTGTGTCATTTTGGAACCATAGACAATCGCAAATGTAGCATACAGAACAGAAATCATTTTTCACAAATCTCCTTTAAAACTCTCAACGTGCATTCTTGTGTAAATAGTAGTTGGCATAAGGAAGAGGAGCTTGATCTTTTAAACTCACCTGCTCCGCATTTGGAGAAATGTTCCGATGTGTACTCACTTTGGGTACATCATTGTTAGATGGAGCAGCATTGCTGGTTGAAGGCGCTGCTAAATCCAGTGCTTGATTTTCTGTTTGTCTTTTAAACCATTTCGATAGTCTTTTTCATTCTCTTGCATTCATTGCTGCCTTTGTCTTTATTTTCTTAGGTCTTGTCGCTTTCATTCTTGCTTGATACTCTTGAGAATGCTCTGCACTTGACTTCAGCATCGTTGAACACCTTTACCAAAATTATTGATGTGAAAATTTCTATAAAAAAAAAAAAGGTAAAGTGCAGCCATTATCAACCCACTGCAGGATGGAAGCCTCCTCAACAATTCATGCTGAGGGAAATGGACCATAATCTGCCACGCTGGTCCAGTGCGGGTTGGCAGATCGACCGTATTCAGCAGTCAGGGGCTTGAACCCCGGTCTACTCAAAGAGCGTGTGCTACTGCACTCCCGCTCCCTAACAATGATGTGTAATGAAAATGCAAGACAAAAAAAGAAATTGTTTACAAATATTTGTATTGTTGCAATCATACTATTCAACAAATGGCTACAATCAAATGAGTAATTAGGCTATTGGCTTGGATTTGACTAACCAATTCCAAGCCAAGGATGTTTTCGCATAAAATAAAACATTTTTCGTGCCTACAAGGCGCACACGCACACACACACACACACACACAGTGTTTTTTTTTTTTGTTTGTTTGTTTGTGTTTCTAATACAATTTGAGATATCGTAGCGGTCGTGAAAAATATGTCATACACTCTAATCACACTTCTAGTGAGTGCTCGGCACAGACTAGTGGTGGTGAGCGCCTCTGGCGGAAGCCACGGATTTACTTGGTTGAAATTTATGTAGGTGCCCCCAAGGATCTGTATACACCCCCCTCTAATAATCTATCTAATTCTTTAAATTTATTGTAATCGATTCACAGTAATTGCTTGTTTGTTCCGACAATCAATTACCATAGCTTAATGCAAATATTCGCGTAACTATCCTCTTTCAATTTGTTTAAATTTTTGTAGGTCCCCAAGGATGTTTAGGATCAAAAAAAAATTCTTACAAGTTCAGTTTTTTAGCATTGAGCAGTGCTGGAACAAGGTATTTTCGCACCCCGGGCAGAAAGATTTTCCGGTGCCCCGTTTACTAAGGATATATATATATATATATATATATTATATGATTTGTAAAATTTGATGGTCCTTAAAGAATGGTGCCCTGGGCAAGGGCCCTTCTAGCCAGTGCCTTAATCCAGCACTGGCATTGAGAAGTAGTTTTTTGTTGTTATTAAGTTTAATTAAAAATGTTTGTTTTGTAATTTGACAGAATAAATCCTTATTCAAAATTAAATTTACAGTATTTCGATTTTCCTTAAACATACAACTAATTTTTCCTTAGTGCTGATTGAATTTTGAAATTGAATATTTTGCCCTTGAATGTTATCCTTAATTAGATTATATAGGAAATTAAATTCTTCTTTTCCATTCATAAGTACATCTTAAAATGATTTTCATCTTCTTCTAAGTCCTGCAGTAAATGATGGAATTTGCCTTTTTCTGTTCTTTTCCAGTTTGTAGTGTATCTATTGTGTACTCTCTTTTGATTTCTCGGCTATGGTAGCTATAAGAAGAGCACATGCATTTTCTAAATCTTCAAAATCTGAAGAAGAGGATGAGCTGTGGCAATTCATTTCGCTTCAGCTTTCCACAAAGAGGATAACATATATACAATGTTACACTAGGGTTGCTAGACGTACCCCATTTCAGGGTATAATACCCCTTTTTTTAAAATTTGAAATGGGGTATTTGAAAAAAAAGGAGATATCATAAAACACCCTGTTTAGATGATTATTTAGGAAGAAAGAATTAACTAACGATAAAGTTGTTGTTGAAATGCACCCTTAAAGACTCAAAAAATGACATTCTATTCTATTTACAAAGCAGGTTATAGAATATTTATATTATGCTTACCTTTTGTAACCTTTTGCATTCTACTTGACTGCTTTTTTATTTCATTGTAAAGTTTTAAGGAAGTACGTAATACAGTAAAAATTATTAATTTTGTTTTTTCTTTGCCTCACTCAAATGCAATGAGTGAGCGAGTATTTAGCTTAATGTTTAACGCATAGAAAAAGGATAGAAATAAATTAGACCTAAAGAATGTTGAAGGAGAACTGTTGATGAAAACCAATCACAATATGTGATTGGTTTTCATCAACCAAGGGCAAAGAATTTTATGCGTATGCACTAAAAAATGAAAAAACAGGTAAAGAAAATTTGCTCGAATGAAATGTATTGCTACGTAAATGTTTTCTTTTTGATAAAATAAATCAGGTTTATTGAATATGTATTGTAAACAATTATGTAAAACATTTGATGTTGATATTTATAAAAGTTTCCTTTAGTATTTATAACTCTTGCAGTAAAATTTTCCAAATTAAGCGAATTAAAGCACAGGCTATAATTCGCTTAATAAGAAATAAAATATTTGTTATTAAAATTATTCGTTTTTTTTTTTTTTTTTTTTTTAAGATATAATGCGAGTACCCCAAAACGAGAAATGAATGCCCCAAACATAAGTAGGAGTACTCCAAGATCAAATTTTTAATCTGGTCAACCTATGTTACAGTGATATGACAAGATTCCCTTGATGTGATAATAGTGTGTTTCTGCAAATCTACAAAGAAAGACTACAAAGTCCTTCTTTGTAGTCCTGTTGTTTGTTGTTTGGTCTTTTTTCCACCACTACATTTATCACCTTTAAATGTAAGTGTTTTATCCAGTAGCAGTTTAAAGTAGAGTCCAGATTCATTAGCATTAAAGATGTCATTGCGGTCGTATGTCAGCAAAGCATTTAAAACGATTTTCCTTCCATTCCTTTGTAGTGTCAATGTCCACAGCTACACTTTCACCACACACTTTTTTTGGAACCATCTTAAATTTCTGGAACCATCCATCTGAATTTTTAAATTCTTTAATATCCATTCGATGCGCAAATATTTCAGCCTTAGCTTTTAAAAGATTGTCATCTACAGGAATGTTTTTTCCATGCACCTTCATTAGCAATTCTAAAAGTACCTTTTCAAGATCCGAATACTTTGCCTTTTGTGCCCGAATCCTACCTGGTGCAGCAGATTTCTCTAAACTTTCGATCTTTTTCTGATCTTTCAGAATAGTGAACAGAGTACTCTTAGAAATGTGAAACTGTTTGGCATCAGTCTTAGAATGCACACCATTATCTACAGCTTGCAAAATCCTATTTTTATCTGCGATTGGCAAATCTGTCTGCTTTCTTGGGACCATACCAATAAACACACACACACACTAACTAATGAATAGAACTTCTAAATGCTGTTCATTTCATTACCGAACTGCTAGAAAAGAGCATGGGAAATCTTAACAAATGAGTTCTCATAGTCAGGCTGCAATTACTTTAATATATTTGAAGCATTATGTCATTTATAAATGCGAATTTTTTAATATAAAAGTAAAAATTCAGATTAAGAGGGGAAAAATTATGTTTATCGAGAAATCCTTTTATTTTCAAGGTCGTTATATTGAATATAATATAACGTTAGGTTAATGAGAAATTGGCCGGGACCTACCAGATAAGACGTTATAACATGTTGGGATGTTAAAAAGAGGGTTACTATAAAGAGCTTTGACTGTATTATTAATTTTACATGGTATCAAGTTTGAATAGCAAAGCTTAATAACTATAATTAATACCACTTTTACGTGGTATATAAGTGGTATTAATTATAGTAATAATCTTAATGGAAAACAACCACTTAATGTTGTTCCCTAACTATATTTCTTTCTTAAATAATTTAATCAAAACTTTAACACTTTTGATTAAATTATCAGCATTACAAAGGTGATTACCAGAATTTTACGGTCCGACTAACAGTACACCAGTGTATTTCTGCACGTCAACATCATTAAGGGATTATGGATTACTATACCTATTGCTGTGTTATAGTTGTATAATTGTAGATAGTGAAAACCTAACACTACAATAAATAAGAAAAGATATTTTGTATTCGAGTTAGATTTTCATATTGAATGTTAAACGTAAAACATATTTTATTAATGGTGGTGCCTATTTTAGGCTGCATCTGTGGCAAGTGCCTCGCTTGCGCACCCCTAGCACCCTGCAAAAAGGATCTATTGTGCCCTTTCAATGATTATCAAATATTTTCTTGATAATCATAGAGATAAAGAGGTCATAATACGTACTTAAAAAATAATATTGAACTTGAACGAATCCAAAGGTGGCCAACCCACTTGGTGCAATTTTCAAAAGTGTGTCCATATGAGGAAAAGACTTTAAATATGTATACTGCACAGCGTTGAAACTGGGTACTTTAGCAGAAACATGGTCTGTAAGTCTGAGGGAATATTAAAATGATTATTCATCATCATCATCATCAGCCATTTTCAATCCACTGCAGGATGAAAGCCTCTCCAGCAACTTTCCAGTTCCTTCTGTTTTGAGTACTGGCCATCCATTTTCTACTCAAAAACTCATGAATTTCATCTGTCCATCTCCACCTTTGTCTTCCAGGTTTTCTTCTAGCTCCTCTTGGGTACCATTCTGTTATTTTCTTAGTCCATCTGTCATCATGTCTTCGGGCTATGTGTCCTGCCCAAGGCCATTTTAGTTCTTTAGTTTTGATAAGAATGTCCTTTACTTGAGTTTGCTGCCTAATCCATGTGTTTCTCTTCTTATCTAACAGTCTGATTCCCAATATAATTCGTTCCATTCTTCGCTGTGTAGTTCTTAGCTTCTCTTCCATTCTTTTGGTGAGTGCCCAAGTTTCACTTCCATAAGTCATGGTGGGGAGTATACATTGATTTATTATTTTACGTTTCAGACAAACTGGGATATTGCTCTTCAGTATGTGACTATATTTCCTGAATGCTATCCATCCAAAATTTATTCTTCTCTTGACTTCCAGCCATTTATCATTATTACAACTAATAACTTGTCCCAGATAAGTATATGACTCCACCTTTTCAATTACTGCTCCTTCAGTCATTATTTCCCTTTCCGTGGCATACTTGTTCATCATAATAAAACACGCCTGCGTGCTCTGGATTCATAATTTATTTTATTTTTGTTACACAGAGCATTAAATTTTAATGCTCTGTGTAACAAAAATAAAATAAATACTTGTTCATCATTACTTTCGTTTTAGTCATATTCATCTTTACTCCAAAATCCTTACTAACTGTGCATAACTGATTAAGATTTTCCTCTAATTCTTTGGGATCGTGGCTTATGACCACAATGTCATCTGCAAATCGTAAATGGTTTAGGTACTCTCCGTTCACATTGACTCCTTTCTGCGACCAGTCTAATCTTCTGAAAGCTTCCTCAAGGGCAGCAGTAAACAGCTTCGGAGATATTGTGTCTCCTTGTCGAACTCCTTTCTCGATTTTAAATTTGCTACTCTCTTTGTCTAGTCTAATAAAGGATGTAGCACTCTCATATATTTTCTTCAAAATCATAATATATGGAGTATCTATGCCTTGTCTTTCCAGTGCCCGAAACATTGCCTTATGCTGTATGGAGTCAAATGCTTTTTCATAATCCACAAATGCCAGGCATAATGGTGTTTTATATTCATTTGCTTTCTCCATTAGCTGTGATATTACATGAAGGTGATCCATAGTTGAGAATCCTGTCCTAAAGCCAGCTTGCTCTTTCGGTTGATTCTCATCAAGTATTCTTTCTAATCTGTTACTAATGACCCTTGTGAACAACTTGTAGATATGGGATAACAAGCTAATTGGTCTATAATTTCCAATTTCTGATTTATCTCCTTTCTTATGCAGCAAAACTATGATTGCATTATTCCACTGCTTAGGCATCGCACCTTTTCTAATGCACTTTGTGAAGAGCCTTGCCAGTTTTTGTGTTATGTCTCTTCCTCCCAATTTTAACAACTCTACAGTAACTTCATCTTCTCCCGGGGCTTTCTGATTCTTCATTTTCTTCAATGCATGTTCTACCTCATCAGGAATAATATTGGGTATGTCGTATGTGTTGCTACTTTGCAATCCATCTTCCCCACTGCTGGTATCATTCCCTCGCTCCTTGTATAATTCTCTATAGTAGTCTTCTGCTATTTGAATTATGCCTTCTCTGCTGTTTATAAGTACACCATCGCTATTCTTCAGTTTCAGTATCATTTGTCTTTCTGTATTACTGCTCATGGCTGCTGATTTAAATCCTTTGTTTTCCCTTAATGCTTGTTCTACTTTTCTTGTGTTAAATCTTCTTATGTCCTCTCTGAGTCTCTTTCTAATGGCTTTGCATAACTCAGTATACTCAATTTTCTCCCTGTCATTGTTTTTCTTGCTCTTCATTTGTCGTCTTTGGTTCATCATGACAAGTGTTTCTTGACTAATTTTTTCTTCTTTGGATTTCTTTTTCCCTATAGGTTTCTTGGGCTTTATCACTTTCAGAAAGTTGTAATATTCCTCGTCTTGGTCCTGCTCTTGGTCCTGAGCAGTCTGCAGAAGCTCAAACTTGTTCTTAAGTTCCAGTACATACTGCTTTTTCTCCTCTTCTGTTATCTCAAAGACCTTTGTATTATTTACTCGAGTCAGTTTTTTCCTTTCCTTTCCTACATTTATATCAAGTGTACATCTTACCATTCTGTGATCACTTCCAACATTTACCTTATTCAGGATGGTAACATCATTCACAACATATCTTCTGTTAGTGAGGATGAAGTCGATTTCATTAGTTGTTAATCCATTTGGACTCTTCCATGTCCACATTCTGTTCACCCTTTTCTTGAAAAAAGTGTTCATTACTGACAATCCTTGAGATTCTGCAAATTCCACAAGTCTTTCACCTCTTTTATTTCTTTCACCAATTCCAAAATTTCCTATAGTTCCTCTTTCTGCGCTGTTTTGCCTTTTTCCAACCTTAGCATTGAAGTCCCCCATAATAATAGTGTAGTGGGTTTTCTGCTCCTCTAGAAGACACTCAATTTCAGTGTACATTTCTTCAACCTCTTCATCATCATGGCTCGATGTTGGTGCATAAATCATTATAATCTTTAGCTTGTACCTCTTAGAAATCTTGAGTATTAGTCTTGACACCCTTGGTGATGTACTTTTGAATTCCAAAATGTTGTTTTTAAAATCTTTATGGACCAGAAACCCAACTCCACCTTCACTCCTTTCACTGTTTCCTTTGGTGTACAGCAGATTTCCACTTGATAAACTTATAAGTGATTCATTTCTTGATTATTATTATAACAGTGCAAATTTCACCATTATAAATTCATTTTATACTTATAAATTTGCACTTTTACAAATTATGCCAAAACTAGTGCAATAAATTCAAATTATGGAAAAATAGGCTTTGATTGGAATGGAGAAAGCTTATTTTAGCAGCAAGTTTTAATTACCTTGATACGTAGTTGAGGCTGGCATCTTGGTAAAGTTCAAAGGTTAGCTGGATGAGTATGTACATGAGGAGAGGAACAGGTAAGAAGGATTTTATTTTATTTTGCTGGTGTGAAACCTAGGTCTTATTTGTACCATATGACTACTACATAACAAGTTGATACATTTATTTCTGACTTAGAAGCGTAAAATTTGATTGCCATTCATTTAGCAGCTTTTGTTTCCCTCCTTACAGTTGCCTGAAGGTGCCAATGTTCCAGCTTTAGGTTTGTCAAATAAGGCAGTATTTGAAAAAGATATTGAGATTTCAATCAAAGAAAAATACAAACATCCTAAGGACCAGTATCCAGACTTTTATTTTGTTCCTGTTACTCTTGAATGTAAGATTTTATTCCTTATTCTTGCAAGTAAAATATTACATGCATATGCATTTAGCTTTTTTTATATACAGCTAGGCCTCGCATAACGCGATTTTCAGTTAACGCTATTTGAAAAATTATACCACTTTTCACTTTACACGATGCAGATTTCCAGTTAACGCGATCTCTTTTTTTATGCAATAGTCGAAAAAGATTTGAATCGCGTGTTAAGCTTACCACGAGTTGTACGGTCAATAAACAAACGTTTGCCTGCTGCCCGCCTTGGTGTGTTCCATCAACCATCGGAAGAAGAAGTGTTACTTGTTTGTCTCCTGCTAATAAAGTCAATGCACACTTACATAAAAATTCAAATTTTTAAATGAGCCAGGTGAAAATGTTACCACGAAGGAGATAACGGTAAAAGAATTAGATGAAATCTTTCGTATCGCAGAGAACCAAACAAAAGGTTTGATGTTCTCTGCGATATTTATTTCGCCAGGGCCCAGAGAAGATTGTTGTCGGCTATTGGAAATTGATTGATGAAAAGAGAAAGTCAACACTGTTCAAATATTTTCGCAACAGTAATTTCTTCATTGTGTATTTTATGTCAGAGGTTCCCAAACTTTCTCGGTTCATGGCGCCCTTAGTGTCTGAGTAATTTTTTCAAGGCGCACCCAGACCTAAAGAAATACCTAACAGTTCTGTTTAGTAGGTAGGTCCAAACAACTTAATAAGAAATCTGAAACTGTGAACTACCTCGAGCTAGTAGTTCACGCGGTGTCCAACAGATGTCGAGTATCACTGTGTTTCCCTCGAAAATTTAAAATATTCCGCGGCGCACAGTTTGGGAACCGCTGTTATATGCAATAAACATTTAATTCCATAATTATTTTCATTATCTTTTACATTGTATACAGTTAAAAAGTTATTTAATAGGTATTTTCAAAATTCTTTATGGACATTAAAAATAAAATAAATTTTCTGTTTATACCCCGGCACGACAACCAAGTCAGTAGAGTTTACAATAAATTGTCAATACAAATATTTATCGTATTTAGTAGTCACGGGCTTGAACCCCGGTCCACTCAAGGAACATGTGCTATGCACTCTTGCTCCTGACCACTGGGCTAAGTCAGGCCTTTATGGACATTCCAGAAGGTCAAGGACCAATTATAATTTTTCCTATTGATTATTATATTTGATTCCCGCGTTTCCGTTTTGCACGATGAGCTCGCGGGATGAATTAATCGCATTAATCGAGGCGAGCCTGTACTTCCTCATGAGCCAAAATATTATGACCAACCCTGTATCCATGAGTGGACACACCCCAACCCACAGAACCTAGCAGTTATTTCACTGACCAGCACAGAATATAAAGTGATGGCACAGCTAGTGCCTGCCATTACAAAGCCCATGCAATGTGGAAAGGGAAGGATCCAAAGAGTTTGAGCAGGGAATGGGTTGTGGTTCTAGGAAGGTGGGCCAGCCTCTCAGCACAGCAGGCATTGTCAGTTGTTTAGGGGCTGCCATAGCAAAGGTGTGGCAAGAATGTTCCAAAGAGGGATACACAACCGCCCAAAGTGTCAGGATGAGGAGACCACCACTGGCTGACAGTAAAAGTGAACATCAGTTGGCACGTACTATCTAGAACAACAGATGACTCTTGATCCCTCAGTTAATTGCACACTACAACCAGGACACAGAAAGAAACATTTCTGAGCACACCATCCTGCAGATTGGCCTACAGGGTAGGTCACCATAGTGGACATAATTCATGAACATTAGTCCACTCAAGAAGAATTTCTGGTCTGATGAATCAAGGTTCCATGGTTGGGTGTGTATTTAACAGTGAGCATGTGAACAGCTGCAACTTGACCACACATTTGGATGAAAACAGGCCAGCAGCAATGGTATCATGGTATGGAGGATGTTTTCGTAGACCTCATTGGGTCCCCCCCACTCTTACCTACTGAACACATCCTCACTGCTAGCTGCTACCTGGCCTTGCGTCAGACCAAGTTTTTGCTATGTATCTGGATGACACACAAATGTCGAATTCTTTCAACAAGGCAATGCCTCTATTCTGCAGAAATGGTTTAAGGACCATGTGCTCTGCTGACCAACAAATTCCCCCGGAATAACGTCATTGAACATATGTGGGATGTTGGGGAATGCTGAACTCCAAGTTGTTCTTCTGTCAAGCCAGTCCAGAATACCTAAGAACACTATCTTCTGTGGTTTCATGGAGTTGATGCCATACCAGGTGCAAGCAGACACCCAACACGCTATTAGATAGGTAGTCACCATTTTGGCTCATGAATGTATTTCTAAAAATGTAAATGATTTATATTAATTCTAATGAATATGTAAAAATCAGTAATAATGTTAGTAATGTGAAGCTAATTTTTTTTTTTTTTTTGCCCTGTATATTATTTGTGTTGTAATTTTTTGAGCAGTTTCCCCTTGTGATAATTGTTTACAGCTCCTCCAACAGAAGAATTGCTCTTACAAAACACTCTGTGGCCAGAGATTCGAAAGCTGTACGGTCATGTCTATGAAGTATTTTGTGTAGCTGCTAATCACAAAGGCAATATTGTGGCTTCAGCTTGTAAGGTGAGTGTATAGTACCAAAGATCTTTACCCTAAGTGAATTAAGTCTCAATGCATGTTTAATTATTCATGTATGCATAAATAATTAAATATCACCAAGTCTTGTGAAAAAGAATATGCCGAGATAGTGCCTTTAATGGTATAATCGTGTTACTGTTGGCTTTGTTTTTCCATACTCTGACCTTAAATAAAAATATAGAGAAAATTTTGTGGAAAAATCTTGATTTTTGTCACTTAATATCTGTGGAAAAGACCATTTTCAAATCATGTCAGTGGTGTGAAGAGGCCATTTAAGTGGAGTTGAGTTAGCCAGTGTCTAGTGGAAGATTTCCTCTGGATGTTTTATTTTCAAAAGGACAAACCAATCGTAGAATACATGTTAGCTCACAAATACATTACACTGATGTCTCATATCCTGAATGGCTGTGGTGTTCTGATTAAAGATAATAAACAGACTTATTTAACCTCTGCACATTTTCGAACTGAATAATTCCTCCTAGGTAATTCACTCAACCACACAAGTAGTTCATCTGTTTTTAAAACAGTAACCAAAAAACTAAACTGAGAAACCCTTTTCTTAAAATTTTTAAAATAAATACACTTACTGCACTAGTCTGCACTTCAGAACTTAATATCCGATTGCACAATTACCCCCAGGTCTTTTTCATTCTCCACTACTCTGAGTGTGGTACCACACAGCTGGTATGTGAATCTGGAATTGCTGCTCCTCATACGCAGTACCTTGCACTTGTCAATATTAAACTTCAGTTGCTACTTACTGTGTTCACTGTAGTCGCCTTTATGAAAGCAAACCCTTGCCTTTTATAGTATTTACATCTTTAAGTAAATTCCACGTCAATACATTTGATCACTGCCACCTAGTGGGTCTTTTATCTGCAAATTATTTATGCAGGGAGGATAACAGCTGACAATCAAATCAAGTATTGCTTCTGTTGTTGTTTCTCTAACATACTGCTCTAGAAAAGTCATCTGACAAATGTCTTGCTATTGTATGAGTGACTAACTCACAAGGTCCAGTCAGTATATGGGAAGTTGAAGTCCTCCATTATAAGACATTCTAATTTACTGGCCCAAGTCTGTACAGTTGTTCATGATACTCATCACAGTCATTAGGCCTATAACACACTCCTACCCTCATTTTTGGTTTCCTAGTGCTTATTTCAAGCCAAACCGAGCCAATGTTGCACTGGCCACCCATTCCCAATAGATGCACTTCCCTATGTTTTATGTGATTGTTAAGTAAGAGCATGAAAGTCAAGTAACAAATAAATTCACCAGCTTAATCAGAGAATCACAAATAATAACTACACTACTAAGATTAAATCAAAAATTACAAAAAAATAATTTTTAAGCAATAAAGAAAGTTCCACTTAGGGGCTCACAAGAAATTGATTCCAATACTAAGCAAATTATTTTATTAATTAAAAAATCCAGCACTTGCACATTAAATGTATAATGCTTTTGGTCATTTTCTGTTGTAAAATTTAAGTGAGAAATTACTTATGTTGGCCACCACGGAATTTCTCATGGAATAAATTATAATAGATGCTCTCTTTGTTATCTAGAATGAATTTACATTAACTAGATAATGTATATTAACATTTCAACAACTACATTATGCTATTCATCTGTGTAGGCTAAAAATTAAGATTAACTAAAATAATGTAAAGATTTTTCCAATTCAGCAAAAAATTAAAAATAAATTATGGGAACACTGCAGGCGAATGTGGCTTTTACAGTAATACTCTGTAAGTTATGGTATTTTTATGGAGTGAAAACTTTAATTCCAGATTGCTCTGTCAGGGGCAGTGTTACACAACCGAAGTTCAGTTTAATTTATTAGTATTATTGTTATAGCAGTTGTTAATTTATTTCGATAGTTAAAAAACATTTGGAGAAAGATTTATAATATCATATTTGCATTTTAGGCAGCAAAGACAGAACATGCTGTTATAATACTCTGGGATACCTCATCTTGGCAACAACTGGGTCAGTTAGTCTCCCATAGTTTAACTGCTACCCAACTTGCTTTTTCTCCTAATGATAAGTTTCTGCTCTCTGTATCACGTGACAGGACTTGGTCCTTGTTTCAGTTAACATCCGGAGAAGGTAAATTGATAATGTTTCCCTATATTCAGTTGAATTCTATTCCATTTATTATTTGAAAACATTTTAGTGATAATGACTTTTTATAGCTCTGTGGTTAATATCAAAGTCTCTAGAAGCACAGTTTTACATGAATATGTTTTTCTTAAATAAATCTATTCATATTATTGATTGTGTGGCCATTTATGTAGTCTGATCAAAGCCATTGATTAGGCTTACTTGAGTTTGGTGAGTAGTGATGAAATGTCAGCAGTTTATCCAGGCTGAAAGTTAATTCTAGAGAGACTAGTGGAACACTGACAGAATCCTAGATGTCCAGGATTCTGTCAGTGTTTATGGTGAAATTTAGTCTCCTTCACTGTAAAGCTAATTTTAGTGCTCTGAAATGATGAGCAAGAGGAGGATTAAATTCTTTAAGATGCTAATATCTGCCAGGCTAGTAAAGAAATTGGCATGTTATGAATTTGAGGTAGCATAATGCTGTCTAGAGATTGGCAGCATACCGAATTCCAGGAAATATATGTATGCAATGGGTGGCCAGAAAATAAGTTTTAAAAATTTGAAATTATTACAAATCATAATATGAGCAATGCAAGGTAACTGTACTTCTATCCTACTACCCATTGACATACTTAAAAAAAGTAAGAGATAACCTCAATCTTTTTTGTGCAATGCTTCCAGTCAATTTTCTCCCAAATGTGACAAATAAAATAAGATGAAAAAAATAAAATAATGAATTCCTTCACTCATAGAGATACGACCAAATCCGATGCGCAACGGAATCGAAAGCCGAGAGCCCTAACTCGACCCCAAAACATCAAACCACCGCAGCAAGACCATGAGTGCGAGAAGACATTGTGTCAGAATAAATAGTTAAAACTGCTTCCAATAATAAATAATTAAAGTCACAATTAAAAAGATTAAAAACACGATTAAAATTAAAAGGATTAAAAGTTACAATTTGAATCTTGCTGCGGTAGTTTGGTAGTTTGGTGTTTTGGGGTCGAGTTGAGGCTTTCGATTCCGTTGCGCATCGGATTTGGTCGTATCTCTATGAGTGAAGGAATTCATTATTTTATTTTTTTCATCTTATTTTATTTGTCACATTTGGGAGAGAATTGACTGGAAGCATTCCACGAAAAAAATTGAGGTAATCTCTTACTTTTTTTTTAATATATTAAAAAATCGTGGAAGTTATTGGGTCCTGTAGCTCTGGGTTTTTTACTAATTGACATGGTCTATACAAAGGCCTAGACATATAACATATAATGGACAAGTTTTTCTACTTCATGTTGACAGAAGGCCACATTCGTTTTGCTCATCCATCATCATTTAAAAAATGTGTTTCCAGTGCATTTCTTCAGTGATGAAAAAAAAATTCCAACTGTCAAGTACTACATCAGAGATATAAGCAGATACTCCGACATTGAAGTGCACCTTAGGGAAGCCATTGCCGTATTCGTTTAATTGCTGTGTGTAAATGTCAGTGTTGCACAGTTACTCACTACTATATTGTTCTGTCTGTGTGCATGTGCATAAGGTCTACGAGCAAAGTGGCTTTGTGGTCTAAAAACAGCATCCGTCATTTTGTCAGTAAAAACTTCAGCCTTGACCTTTTTTTGTTTGTGGAAAGCCAGGGTGTTTCCATTTCATGGTGACCCATTTTATTTATTTATGAATCCATGTGTTGTCTTTTGTGACAATACAATTGAGAAATTCTTGACCAGTAAGCAGAATAATGTTTCAGAAATGACAGAATGCAAGCCATTCATTTGTTCTTGTGGTTTAGTACTCAAGGGCCCCAGAGATATTTTTAAACTCTAATTGGTATTAATCATCATATTTTAGCCATCTGCTTCCCAACACCAGGCACATGTTTATTCTGAAAGTCACTCATTCTCTTTCTAAAAATGTATTTCTGCATCTGTCCTGCAACCATCTTTTTTCTAATTTAAATTTATGTTGATGTCCCCGGCGCCTCCGTAGCAAGGTGGGAAGGAGCAGCAGTGCGTAGCACATGCTTCTTGATTAGACCGGGGTTCGAGCCCGTCACCACCAAATATGGAGGATGTGGAAAGGTCAGGGAATGACCACCGCATATCCCGGAGCAATATAGCCTTAGTTGCTAATGCTCCTAAAAACCAAAAAAACAAAAACAAACGTTGATGTCCCCCTTATATATGTGTTGTCTGAGAAAGAGTAAATATGCTAATGTTTAGTTCATTCAGCCTATTTCAAAGTGTTAAAATCAGGTCTCCAGCAGGTGTGTAGTTTCCAGATATTACAATTTCCAGAACCCAAGTCTTTCTTAGTATGAGTACCCTTTTGTGTCTTTGACTAAACTCATTGCTCATCTCTGAACCTGAACATTTTCCAACAGATCTAGATTTTTTCTAAAACGAAGTTTCCAAATCTGTATCATACCCACCATCTCTCTGAATTTACAAGACAGACTGTCTTATGGTTCACATCTACCTCTCCTTCTCTGTCTCATCTTCATAACATAGTTTACCTGACTTTTTTTACAAAAAGAAAAAAAAAAGTAAAACTCAGCTTTACTTATATTCGGAATTGTTTAAAAAAATTCCGCAAATTTCCGCTTATTTTCATTGACGAATTGGCTATGGGGGGGGGGTTGCATAAATTTTGTTGAATATGGAAAACACTTTGCCTTGTTCATTGTTATATGTAGTGTAGTGGTAAGTTTAATGATGATTTTTACTTATTAGAAATTGTATGGAACATTACGTAAGGATATATAGGTATGCCGAACTTAACAAACTTTAGCAATAGTTTTATTAAATTACCTAGATTACTTTATTAAGTAATATAAAAGTTATGATTTGTCCTTTTTTGACTAAAACTATCAATATCTCTAATGGGCATTATATTATTATTTACATTTAATTACAAAAGTTCTTTATTAGAGCTTTAGGACTGTATCTATCACTTATAATTCCAGCTTTTGAGAACAAGCAATTATGAGTACTGATTAGGTTAAACTTTGAAAATCTTTACAGATTAAGCAGGGTTTGAATAAAGATGTTCCACCTTCCAAGCACATCCCTTATACTTGTTGTTACCCTGTAAAATTAATAAAATACAGTCAAACTGAGTTAAAGCAATAGTGGAAATAATGATGACTCAGCTATAATGTCACAATTAAGAAAAATCTGTGTATTTTGTGCCATTTTACTTTGGTTACAATATCATTTCAAAATTGAATACCTCAGCTGTATTGTCACATTTTCCAGCTAACTGGCCAGCAGTATGTGTATAAGTTAATCACCTGTTTTACAGTTACCTACTGAATCTTGCATATTGTATTTCAAAAAATCTGCATTGAGAACCACCGTCTACTTTTAGTTCAGTTATTTCTGCTCTTTCTTTTAAAAGTTTATATTGTAACATTTTATTACACTCAACTTTTGATGTTATGTGTGTATAGGAAGAGCTTTCATTATGTAACCAAGGTATTCCTTGTGACCTCTTTAGTACTCTACTGCAAATTGGGTTTGGGTTTTCTGTAAATAGTGCTTCAATGTGGAAGGAACCTATTCAAAAAAATCTCAAAAGGTTACTTTTTTAAAATAAACAGTTAAGGATTTAGTATTACCCAGGCATGAAATGTTCAGGAATAGAAAATAGAAAGAAGAAATATGTCATAACTGTGTTCATGAATTTAACTAAACTCGATAGTGCACATAATTTGGAATTAAAAACAAAACCTTATCAAATCATTTGAAAACAATGGTAGCAAAATGAAATGCGTACTTAAGCCCAAACAGCACTGAAGTGAAAATGTCATTGTATTTGGTCCACTTTTAATGATTAAAGCAGAACATTTTACCAAATTATTATTATTTTTTTATTATTAGTACTAGCTATATAGTGCAAGGAAGCCAGAGGCTTATGCTGCACCAACCAAAAATTTCCGAGTTACCCAGAGAGAGAGAGAGAGAGAGAGAGAGAGAGAGAGAGAGAGAGAAAGAGAAAGAAAAGCAGAAGGGAATCACCAAGAAACAGAAGAATGGTGATATCCAGCTCAGGACCCTGGATGTGCCAAGCCCATACTCACCAGATGTGATCCCCTGGGGTTAATTTTGAGAACTTGGTATTCCACTCAGTGGTTGTTGTTATTTGGGTTTTAGGAGCATTAGCAACTAAGGCCATATTGCTCTGGAGATATGCGGTGGTCATTCCCTGACCTTTCCACATTCTCCGTATTTGGTGGTCACAGGCTCAAACCCCGGTCTAATCAAGAAGCATGTGCTATGCACTGTTGCTCCTATCCACTCAGCGGATAGATTGGTTTAATTTATGTATTATGTATATATGTAAATAATGTATGCTATGTCTATGAAATTAGCACTTCATTTAATATAACTAGGGTCATAACTATGTGTTTATATGTATGTATTTTATATATGTTAATTAGAATTTATAATTTCTATGAAATTTTAAAAAAATCACTGAATTATAATGTCAAGAATATTGCAGTGTCACTGAAATATTGAAATATTGCAGTGTCACTGAAATATTGCAAGAATATTTCAGTGACACCATAATTGAGTTTGATTGTATATACTTAATATACAATCATATAGATGCCTCCGTAGTCAGGTGGGCAGGAGCAGCAGTACGTAGCACACGCTTCTTGATTAGACTGGGGTTCAAGCCCATGACCACCAAATACAGAGGATGCAGAAAGGTCAGGGAATATTCCTGGAGCAATATGGCCTTAGTTGCTAATTCTCCTAAAAATCAAATAACAAACAAACAAATTTAACATATATAAATACAGTAAAAGCCTCTTACAGCAAATACCATTTTAACAAAATTTAATTGCTTTGTAAGTTTCATTTGACGAAATAGTTTTACGAAAAATTCATTAAAACAAATTATTTTCAAAGTTCACCTGTAAATTGTGTACTAGTAAAGTTATTTTCTAGTACAAATTTACGGGTGAAGTTGTAATTATGAATAGTGTTGTGTAGCCCAAATTGTAAATATGGTTATTGAAGTATTTGCTTAAGAATAAAATATATATATATATATATATATATATATATACAGAAGCTTTAAAAAAATACAGGAAAACGATTCAATATTACACCCTCTACATTTTCTATATTTTTGAATGAACATACCCCCTCCCCTTCACACACACACAAATACATCCACAGAATGCAACCAGTACAGAATTCCAGCATGTTTCACAAGAAATGGTTGAGGGTGTATTTACAAATCGAATTTATATGCCTGTAATTACTGATCCCTTCCACCTGTTTTGTAGAGTAAAGTTTTGGAAAAACATCTGAAAGCAGACAAAGAAAATTGCAGGCTGTACTGAAATGGGCCTTGTTTTTTCATGATTTCTATCTCTTCTGCTTACATTCATGTAAGAAAGTTCACTCAATTGGCAAAAGAAGTATTGAAATTAGTAATCAGATTTAACACTTGGTACTATTTGAAACTACATTTTTCCACATTAATCTGGGGATAAAAAGTTTCACCATTAATGTGGGAGGCAGTTCACTCGATTGGCAAAAGATGTAGCAAAATTAATAATCAAATTAACATGGGGCTAGTTGAACCCATGTTTTTCCCACGTAAAGTTTCAGCATTGTTGTGGGAGTTTTGATGTGTGCCATTTCTTATAAAAAAAATATGCTTTCAATGATATTCTCTGGGGGGGAAAAATTTTGACTGTTGTAGTACACATTTCCCCATTTTATTTATTTACTACTGATTTTAAAGGTCAATATCTAAGTAAAATATAGCAGAAATTATTACTTCTACATACTGTATTATAAAAGAACAACTAAGTGCATAAGGATTTGAACAAAGAACAAATAACAATCTATTTGAAATGATTTATGCATCCTGTGAAAGTTCATTGTAACAAAATTTTACTGTATTAGTACAAAAATTCTACTGAATATAATATCAAATAATACCACTCCGCATGGTTTTCAAAGTTTGTAAAATGATAGCTGTTTTTTCCTCAGTTTTTTACACTGATTTCAGAAATGTTATTTTTTATTTTTATTTTATTTTTTTCCCATTGTGTACCATTTTTTCACAAATCACTTCAGTTGATGTCATGAGTTGTATAATTTAATGTATTAAGTTAGGAGTAAATGCTAGGAATTTGTAAACTAAATCTTGACATGGTGGCAACGCTACATTCAGTCATTTGTTTGTTGTGAGTTATTTTGGGTTTGCTTTCCCCTACGTGTAAGGCATTGCATTTTTCTGCACTAAATCTTCTGCCACTTTTCTGACCATCTCTGAAGTCTATCTGAGTCATCCTGAAGAAGCTGTGCTTGGCACTGATCATTAACTACTCTACCAATCTTGATATCATCTGGAAATTTTGATATCACACCATCTGTCCTTTCATTGATGTTATTTAAGAAATTAAAGAAGAGTAGCCCAGTACCGAACCTTGGGGAACCTCACTTCTTATGTTAATCCAGTGTGAGGAATAATCATTAATCACAACCTTCTGTCCTGCAGTCCATCTGAGGATTTTCCCCTATGATTCCAACACATTCCAGCTTATACAGTAGCCCTTCCTGTGGGACTGAGTTCAATGCTTTGTGAAATCTAAATAAACAATGTCAAAATAGCTAACCATGCTGTTTCCGGAATTCCATTTTTTATCTAAATGATCTTGTAGTGAACTCTTTATCATTGCCTTCATGATTTTCCCTACAATTAAGTCAAACTGACCAGTCGGTATTTACCCACTTCACTATTAGAGCCACCTTTATGTATTGGCAATACATTGGCAATTCTCCAATCCAAGGGGATAACTCCCAAGTCTAGTGACAACATCATAATTAACTTCAATGGTTCACTCTCTTGAAACCCTGTCAGAATTACTGGGTATATGCCATCAACTCCTCCAGGTGCCTTATTCAACTTTAGGCCCAAAAGGTTTTTTTGATAAATACATAATCTTCTGAAATTTTGATATGACTAACTTCATGATTTCCAGCCTCACTTGCACAATTTCTCCTTGCCATGATGGGTCTTTTTTCTCTGAATATTGATACAAGTTTAATTGCCTGCAATGCCAGAAGGGTTGATTGTCAAGATTATAAGGGTCCTCTATGATTCACTCTTTCTTCTTCTGTTTTTTTTTTTTTTTTTATGAAAAACCCCAAACACGAAAGGTATCAAAACCTATAGTACTTAGTACCGTGCATGGGTTGAAGGAGAAGTATGGGGGGGGGGGGGAATGCTGGAAACTTTGCTCTAGAGACTATTTTTTTTAGTTCAAATATGAGAAAAACTCCTTATTACAGATCAGTTTGTAGCTGTTATGGGCCCAACTTTTTATCTCTCTGCGACTTCAGGCTAAATCTTTTTCTACATTGTTAACTGGATAGTTCATTATTAATCTATCTCAGACTCCTCCTTATGCCATATTTTCTTAGTGGTGTGTATGCACTTTCAAGGCTTCACTGACTATGGCTTTAAAGTTATACCTTCTGGTGTATGTACACCTGTGAGCTATCACTTTTCCTGAAATTGAAACCTATTCTTTACTTTTAACAACTTTTACCTCTCTCCTCATCATCCATCTTACAACTTCATTACCATTCCCTGCTAATACTCACATCTGGTGAGTATGGGCTTTGGCACACCCAGGGTCCTGAGCTGGATATCATCACTCTTCTCTTTCTTGGTGATTCCCTTCTACTTCTCTCTCTCTCTCTCTCTCTCTCTCTCTCTCTCTCTCTCTCTCTCTCTCTCTCTCTCTCAGGGATGGAGCAATATGGCCTTAGTTGCTAATGCCCCTAAAAACCAAATAACAACAACTCTCTCAAGGTAACTCGGGAATTTATTATTTATTTATTTTATTGGCTGGTGCAGCATAAGCCTCAGGCTTCATTGTACCATATAGCTAATATTAATAATAATAATAGTTCCTATATTTTCATCCCTATAATGTCATTTTGTTCATGGGATCAGATCTAGAATATTCTTGTCCCCTAGTACTTTCCCTAACATGCTGATACAAATAGCAATCATCTAGTTTATTTAAAAATTTTGTTTCCAATAGTGAATTTCCTTCTCACTTGCTCTCTCATTCCATTTGCATGTAGAGGCTTTCATTTTGATCTTCACAGTCTTCTGATCTGTTGATAACTCCCACTCTCACTATATCTTTGCTTAAATATTATTATTTACCGCCAATTTTTTCCTTTTTTTAAGATAAAGTTTCATTAGACAAGATTAATAAAAAAAGAAATGATCTAATTTTGGACACAATCAGATAAACTTAGTACAATAGTTATCAAAATCCTATCAAAGACTCAAATTTTAAAAAAATTGTAAAGAAAAATGTTTACACATTCACAAAACTAATGAAAGGGTTCTGGGTGGTGAAATCATAATATGCCAAGTGTGTTTCCCTTAAATGCCAGATTAAAAATTGTGATAATTTGTCAACCTACTTATTATTCATGTAACCAATTGATGTTGGTGGACAATGCAGTGTTGAGTCTGTTTGGTGTGAAATAAGCACTGGAAAAGGGAAAATGAGAGTAGGTTTGTGTTATATACCTAATCAATCTGGTGAGTATAATGAGCAGTTGTGCAGAGAAATAGAGTGGGCTAATAAATCAGAATGTCTTATATTTGGGATTTTAACTTAACAGATATTGACTGGAACTTGTGGATTGGTCACTCGCACACTAGCAAGACTTGTGGATTTATTGGATGACTGTTTTCTACAGCAACATGTTTGAAAGGCAACCAGAGGGAGTAATACTCTTGATCTGATTATCAGCAGTGGTTATTCATGAATTAAGAATTTGCAGATAAAGGAACCACTGGGTGACAGTGATCACAATGTACTGATGTGGGAATTACTTAAAGTTGTAACTACCATCAAGGCTAAAGGAAAGGGCTTTTGCTTTCGTAAAGGTGACTACAGTGGTCTCAGACAGTTTTTAAATTCTGTACAGTGGGTCAACTGATACTGTAACCAACGTTGGATTCTAAATGGGAAGCCTTTAGGGACTTAATTTTGGAGGCTACTAGGCTTTTCATATCCAACTAAGAAATACTGTTCAAGGTTTAGATCTAAATGGATATCAGATGAATTAATGAGGCTTGTGGCAGACAAGAAGAATGTATGGGATACATATAAATTATCAGGTGACACAGAAGCCTATAGCAGGTATAAACTAGTCTGTAATCCAATCACATTGGAGGTTAGGCAGGCAAAGGCAGATTATGAGAAATCTTTGGCAAAGGATACAAAGAAAAGCAGCAAAGAGTTCTTTACTTATGTAAACTCTAGAAGGAAAGGGATGAATCAGATTGGACCACTTAACATTGATGGGTTGACTATTGATGATCATGTTCAGGTAGCTGACAAACTGAATGAGTATTTTGCATCTACATTCACACATGAGGAGTTATTCAATGAGGGGAGTGCCAGAAGTTTATCAAACGCTAACAGGGAGCTAAGTGATTTTGTAATAACTTAGAGCAAAGTGGAGGAGAAATTGTTGAAGTTAAACATAAGGAAGGCACCTGGGGTGGATGGGATCCATCCAGTTATATTAAAGGAGGCAGCAAAGGAAGTAAGCAAGCCCTTAGCCATAATTATGAGAGCTTCTTTGGACTCAGGG
Organism: Mastigoproctus giganteus; assembly: GCF_048544385.1. NCBI lineage: Eukaryota > Metazoa > Arthropoda > Arachnida > Uropygi > Thelyphonidae > Mastigoproctus > Mastigoproctus giganteus. Next base: position 145,252,065 of record NC_143575.1, read on the forward strand.
GGCGTCCCCATGGACTGGAGGTGTGCAAATGTATCACCAATTCACAAAGGGGGTTCAAAAGGTGACACAAGTAACTATAGACCTGTTAGTTTAACTTGTGTTCCAAGGAAAATAATAGAATCACTGATTAAAGAAGCATTGCAGAATCATCTAGACAAGACTGCAGTAATAGTTAAGACACAGCATGGGTTTGTTAAAGGGAGATCTTTTCTGACCAATTTGATTGGATACTATGATGTGGTCACAAAGGAACTGAATGCCAAAAATAATTTTGATATCCTATACTTGGATTTCAGGAAAGCTTTTGATACTGTTGCACCTGGACGACTGCTGTACAAATTGGAGAGGTATGGCATTAAGGGTAAGTTGCTACAATGGATAAACGGTTGGTTGAGTGGGGGATGGCAGAGAGTGGTAATCAATGGACACTGATCTTCGTGAACAAATATTGTTAGTGGAGTTCCCCAGGGTTTGGTGTTGGACCTATTGTTGTTTTGTATATTTATCAATGATATTGATTGTGTATCAGGTTTAATGTCCAAGTTTGCTGATGATACAAAGGTTGGCAGGGTTGTTAAAGATAGAATGCTACTTCAAGTGGATCTAGATAAGTTGGGAAAATGGGCTGAGAAGTGGCAACTGAAGTTAACATTGACAAATGCAAAGTACTGCACATGGGTAGCGATAGCCGAAGAGAAATGTACCAACTGTGCGGTACTACATTCAGGGAAGTGGAAAGTGAAAAAAAAGACCTGAGGGTAATTGTGCAATTCTAAAACCAGAGAAGATTCATATATATACAGAGATAGCACAGAGATGAAGAGAGAGCACAGATATGAAGTTCCCCGAGCAGTATAGACAGGCTGCCAGGGCAGATCATGAAGTCTTGTTAGTGGTATATAGGAATTTTGCTAGCAGGACAGGGAGGTGATTATCCCGTTATACAAGGCAATAGTCAGGCCACAGTTAGAGTACTGTGTACAGGTCTGAAGGCCTCATTTTAGGAAGGATATAGAGTTGCTAGAACGAGTACAAAGAAGAGCAACAAGATTGGTGAGGGGAATAAAGGGGTGCTCTTACCAAGAAAGGCTTAAGTTCTGCAAATTGCAGCACTTGGAGAATAGGCACCTGTGAGGTGATCTGATTGAGGTGTATAAGGCCTTGAATGGGTTGAGCAAACTGAATGCTGATGGGATTCTTCCTCTTGCTCAGACCAAGAACCTGAAGGGGCAGTTTCAATACTATAATACATCCCTTGTTTCGTCTGTTTCTATATCTTCAATGACATTGAGAAGTACTGAAAAGTTATTCATAAAAAATTAAACCTTAAAATAATGCATTGCTAACTGATAAGCTCTGTGCTATCTCTGTATATATATGAACATAATCTTCTCTGGTTTTAGAATCTCCATGATCTTGGCAGTAGAAATGCCTATGACTAAGTCAGAATCATTCTTCTGATTCTATGTAGTTTTGGTAATCTAATTCCAAAATGGAAGTTGAAGATTTAATTATGTAGGTATACTAAATTTGTACATATTATTCTTCAACATATCGATGGGTAGTGACCTCAGTAAATGGATGTGAAGATTTGACAACATGCAACAGTAAAGTACTTCCTTGGTGAAGAAAAGAACAGAATCTTCTCTTGTTTCAGAATCTCTGTAACTTTGGTAGTAGAAGTGCCTATGACCAGGTCAAAATCATTCTTCTGCTTCTGTCTGGTTTGGTAATCTACTTCCAAAATGGAAGTGGAAGATTTAAAAATTGTAGGTATACCAAATTTGCACATATCATTCTTCAACATATCTAAGGGTAATATTTTTGGTAATGGTTTCTTTATTTAAGTCAGTAACATGAGCAGAATTTTTGCACAAGTGAGAACAACGTGCTTAGAGTTATCAACTTTCTTGGCCTATGTAGGATTGCTTTCATAAGAGGTTTATGATTCAGAAACTGTTTCTTGGGTAAGGCATTTGTCTCCTTTCAAAAATTCTCTTAGATCATGAATGAGTCAACGACACTCACTAGTGATTGCTTGTAGTTTTCAATTGGTTAACTGTCAAAAGTGTTTACCTGGATTTTCTCAACAGGCTAGTTAAACATTTATCAAAAGATTGCCAACCTACACACACAAATTGTCTTAACTGTGTATACAGTAATGCCAGAAGTGTCATCTGTAAAGTGAGTGAATTCAAACTACTGGTTAATACAACTAATGCAGACATAATTGGGCTAATGGAAATGTGGTGCCACCCAGAAATAAGTGATGAGGTGCATAAAGTATACAGGGTACATTTTTAAAGTAGCCTCTAATTGGTGCATTTAACTGTCTGGACAACAATGGGAAGGATAACTGAACTTCCTGAAGCATCAGTATATTAACAGATAGAGGACTCCTCTCAACATAACAAAAATTCACCCACTAGGTCTGTCACAAATTTATCACTTCCCAGATGGAGAATACATGCCACACTTCTTACCACAATAAGTGTGAAGATAGATGAATAAACTTTTAAAGCTCTATTAGACAATGATACACAGATTTCTCTGATTAACACATGCGATAGACCTACTCTCACTGAGAGACCTGGTCTGTACACACCCATTTATATTATATTTAATATATTTTATTTCTTTAAACTATTGCTGTTGGTTGTTGTTAACTTCTATCCTATTGAAGTCACGAGACAGACACAAACCACAACTCTGACTGCAATTTTCAGAAAATTCCAAATTGTAGGGTGTGTAAAGTGGTAAGTTAGCAGAGCATTATTAAAAATGACACAAAATTTACATAAATAACAAACGTTTTAATGAGAATTATATAACAACATTTACATAAATAGCAGTTTTTCTTTTATGAGACTTATAAATTAAAATTTACATATATACATACAAATTTAAATTTACATATATATTTATTTATTAATTAATATATATTTAAAAATTACATATATAAATTTATATACAGGGCTGTTAAAATTAAAGTATCCCTATGTAGAGGGCTCTGGAGCAAATTCTAAGGCTCATACTGAAGAGAAATTTGGACAACAGGTATGATAAAGAATGCACTCACCATTTATTGGAAAAACAAAATTAATTTAAAAATTTGTCACTATGTGGTGCTGTGGCAATATAAACCACTTGAACAGCACTACAGTTGTTCAGTGTGTCCTCCATTTTGGTTAACAACAGTTTCCATTCGAAGAACAGCATTTTCTACAGCAGAACATAACATGTCAACTGGAATAACCAGCACATGATATCTAATGCTGTCCTTCAGATCTGCCAGAGTTTGACATCCTTCCCGATACACCTGGTTCTTCAAAAAACCCCACAACCAGAAGTCACATGGGGTTGAGGTACGGTGATCAGGGTTGGCCAAGATGTCTGGAAACAATGGCTGATGACTTGTTTGTCTGTAAAGTGTTGCCTTAACAATCTTTGGACACAACGGTGGATGTGGGGTGGCGCACCATCTTGCATGAATATGGTATCCTGAAGGAACCCATGTTGCAGCTCTGGTTTTGCGAAATTTGCCAACATTTCATAATATCGCTGTCCAGCAATGGAACAGCTGCAGTGTCCAGTCGGTGTTACCTGTTCAAAAAAATATGGCCTGATCATGAATGTAGCCATAAATCCACACCACACTGTCACTTTTGGAGAATGCAACATGACCTCTTGGATAACTCGAGGGTTTTCTGTTGTAGTACCTAAATGCAACAGTTGTGCATATTCACTTGTCCATTTAAGCAGAAGTGGGCTTCATCACTCCAAAGGATGTTCCATGGCCAAGTGAAATCCACTGTCATTAGCACCAGAAACTAAAGTGCATATGTGAAATGAATATTTGCATCACCATGCTTTACCTGCTGTAGCATGTGCATTTTGTAAGGATAGTAACACATCTGACACATTACTAGCCTTACAGTGGAATGCAGCATGTCCACTTCTCGAGAAACAGCTGGCACACTTGCGCTACCATATGGAGATTGACTTGATAAATCCACGACAGCCATAGCCATGTCTTCAACATGAGGGGAGTTCACTCGTTTTTGACCTCTACCTGGTTGAACAGAGTGTAGAGTGTGTTTAGTGTCAAACGGCACCAGGGGTTTCCCCCATCTCCGCATAGTATATGTTGTAGGTGTGAAACAGAACACTGTCAGTGCCGGAGGTTTGAAAGTGTATGGATCTTGTATATGTGTAGTGCAGTGTACCGTTGTTCCTCTGGTCATTTGGCTGCTGGGCCCCCCTAATGGGACCCGACGTCCACACTCCGCCGTGTGGAAGCAGACCAGGTACACGAGTATTATAGCTATTTACTCTGGCAGATCCTGCCATCTAATTTCCTGAGATTTCAGGAAATTAGGTGGCTAGGCCTTTAAAAAAAATAATAATAAATAAATAAATAAATAATAATAATAATAATAATAATAATAAAACAACCGCTATAGATAGGGATCAGCCAAATGGAGTACTAGTTATGCGTTTGATGTCATTAAGTTTTTGGGTGTAGGGCTCAGGCAATTTAACAATGATTCAAACGCTAGTAGTTGTGGCGCCTCTGTAGCCAGGTGGGCAGGAGCAGCAGTGCATAGCACATGCTTCTTGATTGGACTGGGGTTCGAGCCCGTGCCCACCAAATATGGAGGATGCGGAAAGGTCAGGGAATGACCATCGCATATCCCCGGAGCAATATGGCCTTAGTTGCTAATGCTCCTAAAAACCAAAAAAATAACGATAGTAGTTGTAGGTTAGAGGGGGGAGACTGAAGGCTGGGGGGAAAGAGAGATATGGGGTGCATAGAGAAGATGGCCCCCAAATCAGTGGAGTGAACCTGCCCCACCAGGGCAGCGAGGGGGGACGAGACCAGAGGTAACCTCCCTCTTCCACCTGGGGAGTGGAGGCAAAGGACCACGCAAGGAAGCGTGTCTGGGAATGCCTAATGGCAGCAGCTGAGCTGTGCTGGTGGTTGTATCCCACCTGGGACAGCATGCCGGCTAGGAGCAGCCAACTGCATGGATGACCTTGTGGGTCCATAAGGTTCCCATGACCATCCATCCATCTGGTGGAGAGGCTAGAACAGAATATGAAATTTATATTATTTGCTCACACAAAAAAAAAAAAAAAAAAAAAAATTTTTTCCCCCACATTTTATAGGTTCTCCCCCTACATTTCTAGGCAACATTATTAAAAAAGCAAAACTGACACCAAGCTGTCAATCTTGCCTGTCCAATTATTGCTTTTAAAATAATTTAATGCTTGTTTAACCATTGCTTTAAAGACAAAGCAATAATTTTAAGAAAGCTCACACACTTTAAATGACATACAAATAATAATAATTAAAAAAAAGAACATACACATTTATATAACAATTATACTAATGCTAAATTTTTCCCTTTTTTTTTTTTTTTTTTTTTAAACAAACTTCCTGTCATACTTTTACATTCTGCTTTTGACATTTATACATTCAACACATTATTTCTTGCATTCATTCCTCATCCAGGCACACACTTTTACACTCTTACATTCACCCAGTCCATTTCACTCCAACTCCCCAGTCATTTGCTGATTTTACTCAGTTTCCACATTTACTCTTTCAGCACTCACCCCTTCTCACACATTCATCCTTCACACACTCAGAGGCATAAATTATCATCCACTCACCATTCCTAGCATTTCCTTTCATACTCTCGCCTTTACATTCAATCCTCATTCATACTAGCATACTTCAGAAACCTGCAGCTTACTAGTTTTTTCCAGCTGACAGGTAACCCTGGCTGCATGTCTATACCAGTCTCTTTAAAGTCCTTTCTATGAGTGTTGTCATGTTTGGGAACTCAATCTATTTTGGTTGGACATATGCTATGATGAGGGCAGTACCAGCCAGCCTTTATTCCCATCAGTCACATTTGGTTATTTTCCTACCTCTATGGCGCCTCCGTAGCCAGGTGGGAAGGAGCAGCAGTGCGTAGCACATGCTTCTTGATTAGACCGGGGTTCGAGCCCGTCACCACCAAATACGGAGGATGCGGAAAGGTCAGGGAATGACCACCGCATATCCCGGAGCAATATGGCCTTAAGTTGCTAATGCTCCTAAAAAAAAAAAAAAACTAAAAAAAAAAAAAACCTACCTCTATGGTCCACTGGAAATCAGGCAAAGGAGTTCCCAGGGTCAGGGTGTCAACTCTAGTAAAGTCCCGGTAATTTCTGAGTCAATTCAGGTATATTCAGTCATGCAGAGATTTTGTCATTCATTGGGCATGGGGAGGGAAATGGGCTGGTTATATATTTGGTCTATTGATTTGCCACAGGGACTGGTTGAAGAGTGTCTCTGCAAGGTTTGGCGGATTTCAAAAATGGTTTGAGCATACTTGGTGAAGGCCTTGTAAAAAGACCTCCTCCATGATGAATTGGTGTTCTTGGCCCCTAGGAAGGGGTCCAATTTCTGTGATTAATGTCTACGTTGATTTTCGTAGATTACACAGTCATATAGAACTTGTGTCCCTAATCCTCACTTTTGCCACAGGTACAGTGGGGGTCATTGGCCAGTCCCAAAGAGTGCAATTTAGCTTTAACGGATCCATGACCTGTCAATAGAAATGTGGTATAAAGTCCTGGAGCATACCACTTAGGTGGTTTTGGGATAACCATAGCCACCTGTGGAAAAAACGTTTTGGTAGTAGCACCTTTGGTCTCTTGCTCCCATTCAGTTTGCCATATCTGATGTAGTTGTGTGGCAATTTGTCGTTTCTCTGCCTTGATGTCATTGGCAAAGTTTGGGGTTATGCCTAGGAAACCCATGGGGATTCCTTTTATAAGTCTATAATATAGCCCTTTTTTTGCAAGTTCAAGGTGCAGTGATAGGATACCGGCCAAAACTTGCAGGGCCGGGATACTAACTGTACAGCATGCTCTAGTTATTATTAATGAGATTGTTCTTTGAATGCTATTAAATTTTGCTCTGTTTCTAACTATGGCTGTGCGATGGAACCATACGCCAGCACCATAGGAGATTACAAGTAAAAACACTGCTCTGTAAATGAGTGCCAGGGTTCTGCGCTTGAGACCCCAACTGGCTCAGCTGATTCTGGCAATCGTTCCAGCATAGTTTTGGACTTTTTTAGCCAGGTATGACAGGTGTGGATAGAAAGTTAATTTGGAGTCTAGAATTATGCCTAAGTATTTCAATTCTTGGACCATGAGAATTGAGGTATTACCTATTTTTATCACTGGTGGTTGTCTTATATTTAGATTTCCTTTCACTAGGATACACTTAGTTTTTTCTGCCAAGATTTTGAACATGTGGATTAGCACCCATTCCTGCAATTGTTTGAGTGCCACATTTGCTCTTTCTTCCTCCACCCTTCTGGTGTTACCTTTTACCAATAAGACAAGGTCATCATCAAAGGTGACCCTGTCTGTAGGGCCTAAACCTTTTGTAAGGAATTCATCAAGCACACAGGTCCAAAAGAATGAATCTAGTACTGAACCCTGTGGGCAACCTTTTGTTCTTCAAGTAATAAATTCCAAACTACCCTATAACATAGCACCGGTCTGGAATCTCATGCACCTGAGATTTCCACGTGTATCCAGGAGCATCGCGGGAACCTAGTCTTCTTAAATACACACGTTTACTCTCATTCTACCATTGCCAACTGAAGACGTGTAAAACGAAAGCCACTTGTTATGGCTATTGGCCTTGTGTTTCCAACCGTATAACTAAAATCGTTTCAAATTTCAACATTGACAACCAAGGACGAAGATGTGCACTTCTACTTCCTTGCGCACATTTTAATTCTGTTTTTAAATCCTAACTTATTCATGCTAACTTAAATTTAAAATTATCATCCAATTTATTCCAACATCAATGCAGATTATAAAAAGGTGAGTATCATAATAAATTAAATGATCTAATATGTTATTTACGGAGTCCGCCCAAGTGTGAGTTGCAGTTGCATCTGCCTTAGTTGTAGAGTTCACCACATCACCTCTTGGCAGTTTGTTGGTGACAATCCTGTAGACCACACCCCAAGGGTTGGCATTATCAGATGTACCCACCAGCCCGCCCACATTCCTTCTTTTTTGTCCTTATTAGAGCAGTATATGAGTTTCTGAGATTCCTATTGGAATCTCTCAGAGCATCAACCTCATTCTGGGGCCAAGTTGCCCTTGCTCTCTGGAAGTGTTTTCTGGCCTGGTGCACCTTTTGCCGGAGTATATCAAGTTCAGGGCACCACCAGGGAACAGCATTTTTCTTCAGTTTTCTTTTGGGTATTGGATGCTTTTTGAAGATTGGATGCTAGATTGGATGCTTTTTGAAGCATAATTGTGACATTTAGGTTGTGTTCATCTGGGCTATAGTTGTTATGGATCTGAGTCTGCTGCTGTTATATTTGATTTTGGATTTCAACTGTGAAGGTCTGCCAGTTGGCTTTCTTTAAGTTGTATCTGATTATATCTTGAGGCGGCTGTATCTGGCTGTCTATTTGTCTCTTTAAGGTAAAAGTTATAGCCCTATGGTCTGAGGTGGTCCAAGCTTCTTGGACCATCCAATCTGTAATTTTGGTAGATATGGAAGCAGTGGCCAAAGTTATATCTATATCACTTTCCCACAGTGTACTACTGTAGGTAGGTAGGTTGTGGGGTCTATTTATTACCTGTAGGGTAGAAGTAGCTAGATAGTCTGTTAGTAGTTTGCCGTTATGTGTTCCTGGTCTGTCAACTGTACATGGCTGTGCTAAAGGCTTGACCGACAGTTGTCATCCATGGAGACTATTATCTTAAAATTTGGAAGAACTCTCAATACATTTTGTAGATAATGAATGCTGGGATTTATATCCTCTCCTGGCCTACAGTAGAGGGATACAACATGGAAGGATCCTGTTTGACTAATTATTTGTGCACAAACTGCTAATTGGACACATGGAGAGTTAACCTTTGTAACTGCAAGAGAAGGATTTCTAATTACTATTGCTGTTAGTGAGGTTTCATGTGAAGATTCTATTATTCTGTATGTTCTAGAGTATCCCTGAACCCTACCCTGATGAGTATATGGCTCTTGAATTATCAGGATATCTATATTATTTTCCTCTGCTTTAAGCTGGATTTGATCCACAACTGTACGTGCTCTGTGAGCATTTAATTGGATGAACTTTAGAGCTTGTCACAAGTCTGGTTTAAATTAAGGTCCATAATTGGTTCTCAATTTAAGCTGTTTTACCATTTTTTGACAGCTGGGACAATTATTGTCCCTAAGACTATGGTGAAAGTCTGTTTTGGCCAACTTACATGTAGCACACTTAGATTGTGTGGTTCTACTGTTATAGTTTTTATAGTCATGGCCAGTGACTGTGTAGTGGCCACAGATAGGGTCTTTTTGCTGGCACTGCCTGGCTGTATGACCAAATCTGTGGCAGTGTTAACATTTTGTAACTGGAAAATATTCCCTGAATCTATGGCTGGTCCAGCCAGCATAGATTTTCTGCTGATTTTTTAAGATTGTCCATGGCCTTGGAGAAAGTTCCACAATGGCATTTAATTGGCCATTTTTTTTATTTGTTGTTCCATGTTTGATTTGGGATTCCTTAGCCATTTCATCTAAGGTTAATTGCTCATTGAAATTTTTATAATAAAAGTCTATCATGACTTCTCTCATGGGGGTGGTCTTAGGCATGTCAAAGACAAATATTTGGGTTTCTACCCTTTGGCTTTTCAGCTTTTAATCCTAGTTTTTGGATATCAGGATGTCCCTGTATAGTTTCTATATCCTCTTTAGTGGCTGCTTCAATCAGAATACCATTGTTTCTGGTTTTCCTAAGGCTATTAACTTTCATTTCCTTCAAGTGAGGTTTCAGTTTAGTCAATACTGTTTCTTTGAATTCTTCACTATTTTTAATGAGGATTTCTCTGTCACCTTTAATATTATTACATTTGCATCCTTTTTGGGAGACTCAGTCTTTTTTGTCCTTGTTATTATCTCTTTAGGTTGAGCCTGATCTTTGTTTGTGGCAGCTCCAACAGCCTGTGCATAAGTTTGCACATTTATGCTTTTATATGCTTCCTTTTCAGAGTTTAAAGCCTCAACTCTGGCTTTTGTTTTCCACATTCAGTTTGTTCACTGTGCTTTCTAATATTGTCCAGTATTGGACTATTTGTAAGCGTACTGCAACTATGATTCTGCTAGCAGCCATGAGGTCTTCCAAATGTTGTTTGGTTTATGGGTCCTTTATGTTTGCAGTAGAAGCCAGCTTTTCTACAACTTCTTTGCCCAGGATTTCATGCATTTCAATTGCTTCTTGAGTTTTTGGCTTTCTATTTCCCTTAGCACTAAGAGGCCCGGGTGGGCATTTTTCTATTTGCAGGAGTGTTTTCCCGTGTTTCGCGATCGATGTCTGTTTTTAGTGCATTTTTAGTTCCGGTTTCGAAATCAACATCTTGTGTATTTTCGTGCTTTTTTTTTTTTTTTTTTTTTGCATTTGTTTGGAGTTTCTGTATCTTAATAGCTTGTTAGAACACATTGAAAACTATCCAGCGATACTAAAATTGTGCTAAAATTCACAGGATAACTGGAGATATTAGCGTTTAAAGTTTTGTGGGGGGATGGAAGTTTCTTGAATTTCTAGTTCTATAACAAAGAAAACTATTTTAATTTTGTGTAAAATCCCCAAATAAAGTATATTAATGTACTCTATATGATAGATAAGCTCTCTTATTTCACCATTTATAATAGTAATATTTCTGTTATTTCGACAGTTCTGAGCCTTGACAAAATAGTAGGTGGTTACTGCACAATCGCTGCCGCTAGCGATATGGCGATCGCAAAGCAATGCAAACGGGTCAGAAATGTGTAAATAGGCTAATGTTATAACAAGAAAAACACTTACCTGTGATTCTTCAGCTTCAGTCATAAATACTTACCTTTAGTTTCCTCTGGTCCATGTTGGAAAATGCCAATCCTAAAAAATCTAAACATGTCTTACCTCCTCGATGACTTGTGCGCCTAGGTTGAACACCAACAATATGTCCTGTCGCTTCAAATTTTGCAATCATTTTGCGGACAGCACAAACAGTCATAGGTTCACACCTTATGGGCTTCTGATACCGGAAATCTCTGATAGTCACAGCTGCATTGGTGCTGTTCTGATAGTACAGCTTCACTAATAATGCTTCACTAATCTGCAACGTTGTTGGCATTGCTGCCATAGTGCAGGCAAACATCTATTGTATGATTTTGAAGAGACTGCTTTGCTTTTATACAGTACAGTAGAGCTGAGTAGTGGCACTGTGGCATTAACTTACGATTATGCAAATAACGTAAGTTATTTGCATAATCGTAATGAAGATAGTTATGCGCCATACAGTAACAAATTTTGTAACTAATTTTTTTTTCTTAATAAATGCCGAGCGCATTCTTTATTGTACCTGTTGTCCAAATTTCTCTTCAGTACAAGCCTTAGAACTTGCTCCAGAGCCCTCTACGTAGGGATACTTTAATTTTAACAATCCTGTATAACTACGATGCAAGACAATTCACCATCTTACACACATCATCAATTATTCTCAAATATTCCTCATATGTATACATGATTTACGTTGATTAACACAACCCTTCTCTTCCTTTACACATATCGCTTTACATCAGTTATCTCTTACTACAAATCAATGTAAATGATTTCATCACTTATTTCTATCTTAGTTACTCTCTCTTCTGATACAGGGCCGGGTACCCCTTTTCTCTCAAGGTTTTTCAATAAAATAAATTTTTTCTTCCATTTTCACATTAACACATTACCTAGAATCTTATCTGTTATATTAGCACATGTTAACACATTGTCCAGAATAATAAGATAGGTTACCACATTCTCATCCTACTATGCCTATGATTTATCCTATTATTAATTCCCTTATATATATATATATATATTTTTTTTTTTTTTCCCCCTCTCTCTTTACCCCTTTTACATTATTTCATGGTCATTAACTTTATCTATAATCTAACCCAACTTAATAACTCACTTGTACGTTACAAAAGGACTTCCTTTAAAAGACACTATCAAACAAATTTCTCACAGAGTTTAGCTTATGTGTCTATGAGTTTGGGGTTAAATAAAAACTGGAACACACTTACGTTCTGAATTGGGCTGCCTTCAATTCCTTTGCGCTCTGGATTTCCTCCATGGCAGACAGACTTTTTACATCCGTTTCAAATATCTCTGGCAGTCTATCTCTTCGGGGCTCTTGGACTGGACATTCCTTCCACATAGATTCTCGGCTAAAATATCTACACATCTGGCTCTATCTCAATGGGCCTGACCCTAGATGCACTTGTAGATTCCTACACATTTATTTACTTCAGAAATACATCATGTGATTTTGTTGCTAGGCACGCTGATAACCCTACCAATGGCCAACTCTACCTTTACTTTACTCTTCAGAATATTTTTTTCACATGTGCACACTTCCAAAAAAAATTTACAACTCTCCATGTTCTTTCCATAACTCTCTTGTTTCTTTTTCTTTTCTCTCATATCTCACTATTTCCAAACTCCAGACTTTAACTCTAAAAAAAATTCTCCATGTCCTCTCTGCTTCACTATTTTTTATTTATTATTATTTTTTTTCTTCCTCATCTTACTTCTCTTTCCCAGCTCGAACAACTCAAAACCAAACTCGAATCCACAACTCACAAACTCTCATCCAAACCAGTTTTCCTCAGCATTTTGGACTTCCTCCCACAAGATTTTCAACCAATCCCAATACTATGCTTAATTTTTCATTGCTTCCTGTTTGCTAAAAATAAAATTGACCACAGCCGTCCTCCTCGTTCACAAACGAAACCCTTTCTTGTAATTTCCTTGTTTTTTCTGTATATTTAACACCCTAGAAATACGCTCTTTCAACTATGCCGATTGTCTCCCAAAAGTAGCTATTTTCTTGTTTACACTTTCCATGCTAAATGTTGTCAACTTACCAAAAAATCCGCCACCCTGGCGGATTTTTTGACCTGAATACCAGACCGTCCACACGTGCCCAGATGTGACTTAGATCAAAAGTTCTTAATTACCTGGTCCTGTTGTTTATGCTCCTATTAACCCTTTCTCGCTTGTTCACAATTGACCACTCCTTCCCCAGTACCGTCCACTGTTTTATTTACTTTCAGTTCACCCTCTTTCCACACATCTGCATATACAGTACTTGTTACTCTTGTCTCTATTTAACTTCTATATAATTCACATCCTTTGTATCCTCCTTATTTCCAAAATCCAGTATTTTCCAAACATTAACATTTACTATATTCAAACCTCAATAATAATTTTCACTTTTCTCTGCCCTACAAGCATTTAATTCAGATTAAAAAAAATACAGTAAACCCCCACTATTCGTGGTTTCACGTATTCGCGAACGCTGATTTAATATAAAATGAAACCTAAAAAATGTGAATTTTAAAGCGCCGTGAATATTTTCCGCCATAAAAAAACATGGACGTGGCTAAAATTATCTTTCCCGGTCAAAACAGCGTTCAGTGGGTGGGGGAGGGGGTGACAAAATAGTGAGCGTGTATGTTTTTCGCTGATCCTTGTTCAGTATGTGTTATGAGCTTGTCATGGAAGGTTTCGTCGTTTGCTTTTAATTTATATGCTTATAAATTTATCAATTTATAAATTGATATGCTTACAAAAGTGATAAATCTACCGTTTTGCAGTGTAAAACAGACTTTTTTGAGTGTGTTAACGGAAGAAAGTGACTTTATTTGGACAAGTTCTTTCTAACCCGTACAAAAATATGGCTACGAATAACAAGAGAAATGTGAAAATATCAAAGAAGGTGATGACATTAGCGAATAAAATTGAGTTATTAGACAAAATTTCTAATGGTGAAAGTGTCTCCTCAGTGGCAAAACATTATAAAATCAATGAGTCAACGGTACGATCTATCAAAAAATCTGAAAAAAAAAAAACACAACCGTAGTGTCTGTGAAAACGTGCTAATTGCTTCAAAAATTTGCTCTGTAACTCGTGATGTTAAATTAGGAAAAATGTAAAAAGCTTTAAATCTGTGGATAGAAGACCGAACTCAAAATAAAATTCCGTTAAGTTCACTCATCATTCGTGAAAAGGCAAAACTCCTTTATCAACACTTTAGCGAAACTGGTGATAGCACTGGCGGGATAAGTTTTTTTGCTAGCAAAGGCGCTGGTTTGAAAGATTTTTTTGAAATTTCTAATAAATATTACATTTAATATTAAATTGTTTCTTATTTTCATTTCGATGACATATGCTTGCATTTCACTATGTACTGTCTATGTACATAGTCATATTATGAAGGTACATATAATACATACATAGACACAATTTTAGACTAGTTTTTTTTATATATTTCATACTTTGGAACGGAACCCCTTTATTACTATGGGAGCCATAACTCAGTATCCGCGTTTTCGGTATTCGCGACATTTCTCAGGAACGTAACCCCCGCTATTCGCGGGGGTTTACTATATATCCATTATATTTGTAAGAGTATAGTAAGGTTAAGTTCTGCAAATTACAAGTCTGGAGACTAGGCACCTGTGAGGTGATCTGATTGAGATGTATAAGGCCTTGGATGGTTTGAGCAGGCTAAATGCTAATGGGATTCTTTCTCTTGCTCAGATTACAAACCTGAAGGGGCATAAATTCAAATTGGGGAAAGACATTTATAGAACTGATGTGCATAAATTTTCACTTAGTCAGTGAGGTGGTTGATTGCTGGAACAAACTTCTATCTGTCGTTGTGGAAGTTGATAACTTAAATAAATTTAAGGAAGAACTAGACAAAGTTTTGGAGCGAATGGATGGGTGACATGGGAAGGGGGTTTTTTTTTTTTTTTGGCTGACGCTGTATAAGCTTGCTTTCTTGCATCATCTGCCTCTATTAATGCTAATGCTAATATGAGCAATATATGAGCTTTGCAGGCTCCTGCAGGTTGCAAGAAATTCTGTCTAGTTTCCATAATTTGAAGAATCAAGCCTTGGAAGTTTGCTCAGCAAAGGAGTTATTGCATGTCAAGATGATATGCTGGTATATTCTCATGATATTGAAGGACATAAAAGATTGCTTAGAGAATTTGTGAAGAGGCTGGCAAGAACGTATCTAGTACACATTGATGATGAAAGTGGTGCAAATCCAATAGATAAAAATGTTGCAGCCATACATAAAGAAAAGCCACCTACAAACACCAAGCAAGTTAGGAGCTACTGGAGTGCAGTAAATTATTATTATTGTAAATATAGCTTTAAAAGTTTGTTCACCTATGTTCACACTTATTGTGAAAAGTTGGCATGCATGCTCCCTGTTGGAAGTGAAAAATTAATAACAGACTTGGTGCGTGAATTCTTGTTATGCTGAGAGGATTCCTCTATCTGTAAAGATGCTGACACTCTAGAAGTTCAATGTAGTTATCCTTCAGACAACCCTGATTAGTTCTAACACTGTTCAGACAGCTCTATGCACAATTGGAGGTTACTTTAAAACAGGTATATTGTATACCTACTGCAGCGTCATGAGGTTGTTCAAACTCTTTGAAGTAATTAACTAATTTGGTTTGAAGAAGGAAAGATAGATTGTCATGGCTTTGATTTGACTCCCTTAGTGGAAACAGGCTTAAACCATATCTGATTCTGTTTATCTGTAAAAAAAAAAAAAAAAAGGCAAGTACATACAAGAGAAGCAAGTTATATACTTCCTTTGTTTTTGATGAGGATATTTAGAACTTTCTTAGCCATTCTTCCACATAAAGCATTTGTAATGCATTAAACAGATAGGTAGAGTTTATTGCAACATCTACTTGTATGTGCTAAATTCGTAGTGATAACATGCATAAAGAAAGCCCAAAAGAATTTGGTTGTATTTACCTGTTTATATTCCAGTGCCATATATTCATGAAGGATATCTTTGCTAAATATTTGGTATGATATTACTATTGTATAAAGCTCTTGTAAGTTTCGCAGTTCTGATACACGTCGAAAATAGAAAAAAAAAATAAATGGCTAACAGCATGAGCAGAAACACAAACACACAAGTTATGATGCCTTACAGATGTGTAAAACTGATAGTATAATTGAGAACATATCTAGTACACATTGTCATTGCCAGGTGAGATGGAACACATTTTAGGAAGAACACTAAAATGGCTTTCTAAATAAGCTCTAAACTATGTTAATCTCAGAATACAATGTTTAAATACATTGTTGCAATCTTTTATGGGCAGCTTGCTAAAGCATGAGGTAAGTATTAGCTATTTAAGTTATGTGCAAGCAAAATCATAATACCTTTAAATTAAATTAAAGTACTTGTAGTGAAACAAAACATCAAAACAAAAGTTTCCAACAACATAAGCAAGAACAAACTTTACTACAAATGAAGGATAATGAGATAATCAAGGTTTGAAAAATGAAAATAGATTTGTGCAGAACAATGCCTTCACCAGTAATGCTAGCTTTGTGGTTGCCCCTTTTATTTCTGTTAGTAATGTATAGAAGAACATTAGAGGGAGTACTATTGTAAATATTGTAAGAAAAATAGTGGCTGTTTCTTGTTTTAGAAGAACACTGCAAGCCTGTAATTTAGATCTTGATAACATTAATTTCTGTGAAAATGGAACAGAAAAACTTCAATATACAGCAGACTCGATTTACCAGGATAGGATTAACCCAGACACTTCAAGACTCCAAATTAAAAAAAAAAAAAAAAAAAAAGCATAATTCAAGTAATAATTAGAATAGGTATAAACAGATGTTTTGCAAGTTGTAAATAAGTGACAAAAAGTGGCGTTATAAGTGGTTATTGGGAGATTAATATACCTATTATCTTGCAACCCCCGCTGTCTTTCGCACCCACGACTCAAAAAAAAAAAAAAAAAGCTCTAAAACTAAAACAAACTAAACATTTAATGTTTAGTTTGTTTTAGTGCGTCGTGCCAGTTGTGTTCTGTCGCACTGCAAAAAGACAAGTTTTGTTATTTATGTCAGAGATGTCAATTTTTTTATAGTAAATATATTTTTTTTATTTGGAAATCGCGAAAATAATGGGTAAACACAAAAGTGTTGTGCTCTCAATTAAACAATCTTGAAATTATTCAAAAGTTTGAAAACAGTGCATCCATTAAATCTTTAATGAAACATTATAACGTTGGTGACCAAACCATACACAACATTGAAAAAATAAAGGGAAGCTATTAGATTTAAAATCAACCTTGTAAAAAATAAAGGAAAGCACTGTATTGGGCACGTGAGTAGTGTGTAGTAAGTTTTTTAATTTTTTATCTATCGCCATATTTTTCATGTAGGTTGCTGAACATTTTTTGTTCAATAAGTCCCCGACTTACGTAAATTTTTTTTCACTCAAAAATTTTTTTTTTTTTAGGATGGTAAAATTTAAAACAGTGGGGGGAAAAAAATAAAATAAGCAATCAATAACGACGATCATAGCACACAAATTTTTTAAAAAAAGTGAGGTACAGAGTAACAAGCTTAAAAATTGGAATGAAGAGAAGATTCTTAAAATTTGTTTTTTTATACGACTGAAGATTTCAGTGAAGGGGACACACATTTCACCATAATAACGTAAAAACCCACAAAATTCCAGTTACTGGTATTACCTCAGATGCAATAAGATCGAGTTTACTACCTATTTATAATTAGATGTACTGACAGAAAAACCCAATAACCCGGAGAGTGCAAATTGTTTCTATTGTTTTATGGTGGTGACCTCCAGAAATGTGGTTTTGTAAAATGTGAGCTCACGTGCAGTGATAATGGTGAGTTTATGCCTTAACCCCGTGAAGTTCTTTAGAGAGAATTTCATTTTGACCATTATCATCGTGCCGACTAAGAGAATAAGTGACAGCGGTACTAGTAAATCTACCAAGAAAAGGAAAGCTATCGAGTTGGATCAGAAAATTAAAATAATAAGGATGTATGGAAATGGTCAAACATTAACAAGTATCACACGGAATTCAGATTTGTCAGTGTCAATGGTGAACACAATAATAAAGGACAAAGACAGAATACAAGAAATGGTGAAGGGATCAGCACCAATGAAGGCAACTATAATAACCAAGGCTACAAAATACATATCAGTTTTTACTGTACAGTAATTTGCATTTTTTTCTTCATTCTTCTGAGAGGATATTATGTGGTTTTTGTAATTTTGGCATATCAGAGATATGGCAGCAATGTTTTATTAGTCATTCCGAGTTACGTAAAACTCGACTTACGTAAGAAGCCCTGGAATGTATATCTTACATATGTTGGGGACTTCTGTATTTTTGGATTAACTGGGAAATCAGTTATCCTGCATTTTTTATTTTTTTATTTTATTTTTTTTTTTTACCATCTATCCCAGAAAATTGAGAGTACTGTATGTCATTTTCTAAATATTTAAAACGAAATTTATTATGTTGATTTGTATTTATTCTTGATTTGGACACATCATAAATAAGCAAGCTGCCTAAAATTGGCTATTAAAGTAAAACACACTTGACTTATCATGTTTACATCACTCAGAAAACTTTGATAAGTTAATTGAAGGTGTAGACTTTTTTTATCATTTTTTTACAAGGTAAGCTAATGTTTAAAAGCATACTATAATGATAAACCTTGGTGCTTTTTAAGCTTGCTTTCTTGCATCATTTGCCAGTACTATTACTGATACAAGCAACTTCAATTACAAATGTATAATATAGGTTATAGATTTATTATCTTTAGATGTTGTTGTTAAATTCCAGAAAACTCATCAAAATTTAGATTCCACAGAAAAAGTGACTATAAAAATTTTAAAAATCTACAACACATTAGCAAAGCTATCTATGGGGTTAGGCATGGTCATTTTGAACATTCTTGATTTCAAGTCCAAAATTATGAAGTTATTTGACAGTTCCATCACTTGTACTTACACTAAATATTGAATCGAAACCTGAATTTTGTTTGGGGGGGGGGGGAGACCTCACCTAAACTTAAGAGTAAAATCAGCATTAACACCTATCTATTATTATCATCGATTTCGAACTTGCTATTATTTATATGAAGACTCAGAATGACAGCTTTCCTGCTCATCTATTAGTCAGAATTCCACCCCGGACAAACTACAGTATATTTAAATGGCTTTCCTCATTCTTTCTGCTTCCCTCCTTCAACACCAACAATATTTACTTAGCAAAATTAGGAGTCGTTACTATCCACCTTATGATATGCTGGTTTGCTCTGACGTTGAATCAATAAATTTAACATTCTCCATGCATTCTAAAAATCGTAGATTTTCATTGGGAAGGGAGATTTAAGTCTGAGGACCCATCTTCACTCCTCCCCCACCTGATCAACAAAATCTTCATAGAGCAGCCTTCATAACTTCAGGGCTTTCTTTCCAAACAATCCAGGTGCACCAGATTATGATCCAATTTGTGGACAATGCCTTTATCATTTGGCAACATAGTTAGAAGGAATAAGCCTACACCACTTTTCTGTAGAAGTGGTGTAGGCTTATTTTTTTATTAATGTTTGAATTTACATCAGTACTACTGTATGCAGATAAACCTGTGGATATTGGCTCTATTTTAATGACCTTCTGTAGTTTAGTTTCACTAAAAACTGAAACATTCAAAAACTATGCACATGATGATTCTCGGGAATGATATCTTGAATTTGACAACATACGAAATACATCCTTCACATTGCATTGAATACTTGTTATTCAATGAGATTATGCACAGAACTGTTTCTAATCTCTGTTCCCTCATCAGATATCACTCCTCTACACTTGCAAAATGGTCCAAATAAGAGAAACAACATAAAAATGTTCTTAAAGGTTCAAAAGAAAACAAATTTTTAGTATTCTTCTTTCTCCCTGCCTGCACCACCATTTAAATTAGAAATACTGTGCATAAAGCTGCATGCCAGAATGGCCATATGTGCTTAATCACCAACTGAAAACTAATTGAAAAGATAAAAACTCATCATCATTCAGGTAGATAGCACTAAGGTCGTTCATTTAATAACATGTTAGATTTGCTGATGAGGGTTTATCTGTAAAGAAAATTAAAGGGACGAATAAATCTGAAGACCTTTTCAGTATTCATATGAATGCAAGTCTTTTAGACTGGAAAAACTATGTGGGGATATGCCATGGCTAAACATGCTTTATATCAGAGTATCACAGAGGACTTAATGAGATTTAAGTCCTCTGTGATTTGAGGACTTAATTTTTAACATGGTGCTGGGCATGCAGGATTGGTCATGTGTCTCACACATATCTTGCCAACCTTTGTCTCATCTGCCAATTTAAACATTGAGTCTGATATTAGATGAATATTTGAGTCTGATATTCATCTAATAATTATTAAAAACAGCAATGTGCCCAATAGTAAAACATGGGAAACTTCACTGATAACAGTCCAAGAGGAGCAGTGCCTATTGGAAAGTTACTCTATCTCTTTTCCCACTGAACCATCCCTTTTATCAACAGTAATTTGCTCCTTTATTTTCATAGCAGTAACTTGTCCCCCCCCCCCCCCCCAATTCCACACTGCTTCAATTTGTATAGTAAAGTTTCACATGGAATAGTATATGTTTAATAAGAAAACAAAATTAACAATTTCACGTACCTGATAGAAAATAATAATAATAATAAAAAATGTGGTTGTGGAAGGACAAAGATAATTTTTGTTTGAATTTTAAATTTTTTGTGGACAAGTTTCATTCAATTCTTGATCTTGTCAGGTAAAGAAGTAGATGAAGTAGTAAATGTTTTGTAGAATTAGTTCTGTCAATCTCAGTCAAAGAAAAATAATTGACATAAAGTGGACCTTGGTTAGAGAACTGGCAGATGCACAAAGAAGCTTGAAGTATAACAAATTATCCCATATCATGCTTGGCATTTTAACAATTTCACGTCATCATCATCAGCCATTTTCAATCCACTGCAGGATGAAGGCCTTTCCATTTCCTTCTGTTTTGAGCACTGGCCATCCATTTACTACCCACAAACTCATGAATTTCATCTATCCCTCTCTGCCTTTGTCTTCCAGGTTTTCTTCTAGCTCCTCTCGGATACCATTCTGTTATTTTCTTAGTCCATCTGTCATCATGTCTTCGAGCTATGTGTCCTGCCCAAGACCATTTTAGTTCTTTAGTTTTGATAAGAATGTCCTTTACCTGAGTTTGCTGCCTAATCCATGTGTTTCTCTTCTTATCTAACAGTCTGATTCCACATAGCAGTGCTGAATATGGGGAATGTTCAACCAGGTTAGAACCATGCCAGTATACATTACTGCACATAAGTAAAGTTATACGATCTTTTGATATGTTTATATAAGATTAATATTTCTTTATTTTTATAATAATTATAAAAATGACTCTTACTAAAAATTCTAATCTTTCAGCTGTACCTTACAGGAAGATTGCTTACAGTGACAAAACAACTGGAATTCATACTAGGATCATATGGTCATGTTCGTGGTCCCATGACTCACAATATTTTGCTACATCATCTAGGGACAAGAAAGTAAGTATTTTAAGTTATACTTTAACTAATTGCCAGCATTTTTGTGTAGCCACCGGCGTGTCTATACATAGGACCCATACAGTTTTTTCACTTGGCAGCCACAGTGAGATAATGCTCTTTGTGAAGCCCCTGGTGTTCCTGTGGATTGAAAGAGATTTGAGTTAAGATTTATTAGTTCTGTTTTTGCTTAATTTTGTTCCTATCTCTTAAATTTTATTTTGTTAATTTTTGGACATTGTTTTCTGCAATCCTTTTTAAATTTTGTAAAGCTAATTCTTGTAAGTTGCATTCTTTTCAGTATCTTATAAGTTTAAATTCTTTATGTTTCATTAATAGGTGAATTTTTGGTATCTGCTTAATTCTTATGATATTCAGCAAAATATCTGTAAATATGGGAATGAACGACACAGGCTATGATCTTGTGGTAGATTAGTGTCAATAGCAAACTAATCTACCATGTGAAAGATTAAGCTGTTTTAACCAAAATGTTGCAATGGATAAATTAAATATACTTCAATAGAAACACTTAAAGAGTATAGCGATGTCTGAGGAAGTCACTTTTTTCTCATCATCAGGTCCAAATAATAATATGTAAGAATTAATTACAGAAATTAATTACAATCATTATTTAAACAAAGGGCAGTCAATAATTGTTAATTATTTACCTTCCTAGAAAAAGAGTTAGATTTGATATTGTGTGTGTATATATACACACACACACACACACACACACACACACACACACACACACACACACACACACACACACACACACACACACACACACACAAAGTCTCTAAGTACTTATTTCTTCTTCTTCTTCTTCTTTTTTTTTTTTTTAGATTCATCAGGTACTGAACTAGAGCCATAAATACAGTAAGAGGTAGGCATACTGTACAAGGTTGAAGTCTGTTCCATTATAAACTTTTCTCATTTGCAAGGCAAAGAAGCAAAACAAATGAGACTGGGGGGGACAGTTCAGTTATAGGCAAAGCAGAGTGTGCAATGACCCAAGAGAAGAAAAGCCCCATCTCCACCACAGACTGCCATTATGGCTAAGTGGAACAGTTAGTCCTTGAAGACATTCATGACTATAAATTTTGTAGTAGATGAAGAGAACATTGGCCATGGGTCTGTTTGCACCATAATGCACAAGTTACTGCACACATTTAAGGTGGCAACCCAGTGGGTTCTGAGAAGTTCCACAGGAAAGTTTTCTGTACAATTGTTCTAGCTTTCTAGAGAGAATGTCTGAATTGTTTGACCAAATTTCATGATGGTTGTATGCTGGGTATGTATGGATATAAGCTAGTCTGTATTCAAGTCACAAAGGGGGTTAGGCAAGAAAAGAAAGGAAGATTACAAGAAATCTTTGGGAAAAGATGAACTATGACCCAGTAACAAAACAGGTGAACAAACAGTGCAAACCAAGGTTCAGTTATCTACTAACAAGGTCATGTTGCCAGACATCTGGGACTCTAAAGGTTACAGCATTACTGAGAGTACTAGAAAAACCTCTGCAAATAAGTTGAGGTTACGAAGTTGAGGAAACAGTCAGTTTGGTATGATATAAGCACTGGGAAAGCAAAAATGAGAGTAGGAGTGTGTTATAGACCTAATGACTTTGATGAGTACAACAAACAACTGTACAGAGAAACAGAGTGGGCCAGTAAATCAGAATGCCTTATAATAGGGGATTTGAACTTTCCAGACATTTTTCTACAGAAGCATGTTCGACAGGCAACCAGGGGAAGTAATACTCTTGATCTGATTATCAGCAATGATTATTCATACATTAAAAATCTGCAGATAAAAGAACTACTAGATGGCAATGATCACAGCGTACTGATGTTAGATTTACTTAGAGATGTAACTACCATCAGGGGTAAAGGGGGGGGGTTGCTTACGTAATGGTGACTCTGGTGGACTCAATTTTTAAATTCTATACAGTGGTACCAATGGATGAATTACCAATAGCAATTTCTAAATGGGAAGCATTCAAGGAATTAATCTTGGAAGCTACTAGGCTTTTCATACCAACTAAGAAATACTGTTAAATTTTAGGCCTAAATGGATGTCAGATGAACTAATGAGACTCGTGGCGGAGAAGAAAAATGCATGGGATACATGTAAAGTATCAAGCGACACAGAAGCTTATGATAGATATAAGCTAGTCTGTATTCAAATCACAAAGGGGGGGGTTAGGCAAGAAAAGAAAGGAAGATTACAAGAAATCTTTGGAAAAGGATGTAAAGAAAAACAGCAAATACTTCTTTACTTATGTAAACTGTAGAAGGAAGGGGATGGATCGATTGCTGCATTTGGTATCAATGGTTCAACTGTTAATGATCCTGCTCAGGTAGCTGACAACTGAGTGGGTATTTTGCATATAAATTCTCACATGGGGAATTCTGTAGGGAAGTGGAGGCTAGAGGTTTATCAAACTCTTAAGAGGGAGCTAAATGATTTTGTAATATAACTGAGAATGCCAACAGGGCTAGCCGGGTGGGTAAAGTGCCTGCCTGGCAACCCAAAGGTTGCGGGTTCGATTCCTGCCTCGGGCTTGGATCAAAGTACTGCAAAAACCTTGGGATGTGCATTATGGCCACAGAAGCCTATGCGCCAACAACTCCAAAAAAAAAAAAAAACTGAGAACAAAGTGGAGAAGAAATTGTTGAAGTTAAACATAAGAAAGGCACCTGGGATGGATGGGATCTATCCAGTTATATTAAGGGAGGCAGCAAAGGAAGTAAAACTCTTAGCATTAATTATGAGAGCATCATTGGATTCAGGGAAGGTCCCCTCCCCACGGATTGGAGGTGAGCAGATGTATCTTCAATTCACAAAGGGTGACACGAGTAATTGCGGACCTGTTAATTTAACAAATTTCATTTGATACTACGATGCGGTCACAAAGGAACTGGATGCAAATATTAATTGTGATATCATACACTTGAAGTTTTCGCGTTTCTTTGCAGTTATCACAGTACAAGCACGTTACCATCTCGTGCTTGTTTGAATCATTGAGATCCTGAGCCAAGTCATAGTTTCAATAGCGTATTATGTACGGATACTGTCATTTCTTGCAGACCTCGTAGCACTGCATGTGTAATTTGCAACAAAGCATGACAGAGAAACATGATAGTATCAATACAAATACGTGTATTGTTGAAATCATACTGTTGAACATATGGCTACAATCAAATGGATAATTAGGCTATTGGCCTAACTTCTTCCAAACGTTGATTCGGCAGAGTAAGCAGCGGAGGTGTGTATCCTATTTATCACTAACATTCACAGTAGAGTAAGTAGTAGGCGTGAGCATAAATTACATCGTTCATGATTTCGGTTCTAGCTGTTCGAAATTTATTAGGTGTTGTCACATAAAACATCTTTTGTGCATACAGAGTACACACACACATGATATATATATATATTTTTTTTTTTTTTTTTTGTGACTGATATTGTACAAGCTTGCTTTTTTGCATTGTATGCCACTGCTGAAGCTGATGTCGACATCCTATACAACAAAGCTCCTGCTCAAAAGGCTACTTTCACAGTGGACTTTGTAATCAGGTGTGGCTTTGAACATCTGCAGCAACTACCTTATTCTCTTGACTTCTCACCTTCACACTTCTTTCCTAAAATGCAGAAACCATTACAGCGTCACAGATTTCTGAATTAAAAGGGGGTAACTAAAGAAGTGAAAGCCTAGTTTTCTGCTCAAAGTGAGGAGTTCTATTCAAGAGGTCTGAATGAGCTTATCCACAGTTGAGAAAAATATGTAGTTAAATAGAGGAAGATGAAATGGCCAGTAAAGTTTCAAATTCCTAAGAAATATTTCTAGGTGAGGGTAAATACTTATTAGCTGCTGCCCCTTGTATATGAATAAAATTTCAAAAAACAAAATTGATTTAACTAAATCACTGAAATAGTAGTAGTGGCATGTGATGCAAGAAAGCAAGTGTATGAGCTTATGCAGCATCAGCCAAAAAAAAAAAAAAAAATTACAAAACAATTCCATCAAAATGTTTGTCCAGTTCCTCCATAAATTTATTTAAACTATCAACTTCCACAATAACAGATGGAAGTTTGTTCCAGCAATTAACCACCTGCTGGCTAAAGGCAAATTTCCACACATCTATTCTACATCTGTCTTTCCTCAATTTGAATTTATGCCCCCTTAGGTTTGTAATCTGAACAAGTGGAAGAATCCCATCAGAATTCTGCGTGATCAACCCATTCAAGGCCTTATACACCTCAATCAGATCACCTCGCAGGTGCCTAGTCTCCAGCTGCTGCAATTTGCAGAACTTAAGCCTCTCTTGGTAAGGGATCCCTTCATTCCCCTCACCAATCTTGTTGCCCTTCTCTGTACATGCTCAAGCAAATCTACATCCTTCCTAAAATGAGGCCTCCAGACCTGTACACAGTACCCAAGGCGTGGTCTGACCGTTGCCTTATACAGTGGGACAATCACCTCCTTTTTCCTGCTAGAAAAATTCCTGTATATCATTGACAAAAACCCCATGACCTGCTCTGGAAGCCTGTCTGCATTGCTCAGAAAACTTCATATCTGACTGCACAATTACTCCCAGGTCTTCCATTTTCTACCACCTTAAATGTAGTACCACACAGTTGGTACGTTTCTTTGGGGTTACTTCTACCCATATGCAGTACTTTGCGTTTGTCAATGTTAGACTTCAGTTGCCACTTCTCAGCCCATTTGCCTAAATTTTCTAGATCCTGTTGCAGTAGCACACTGCCATTACTGTCATTTACAACCCTGCTAACCTTTGTATCATCTGCAAACTTCGACACTAAGCCTGAAATACCTTCATCAATATCATTTATAAATATACAAAACAACACTGGACCCAATACCGATCCCTGTGGGACTCCACTAATAACATTAGTCCACAAAGAGCAGCACCCATTGATTACCACCTTCTGTCTTCTTCCACACAACTATCCTTTTATCCATTGTAGCAATTTACCCTTAATACCATTCTGCTCCAATTTGTACAGTAGCTTTCATGCTCAACAGTGTCAAAAGCTTTCCTGAAATCCAAGTATATGATATCAGAATTATTTTTTTGCATCCAGTTCCTTTGAAACCACATCATAATATCCTATCAAATTTGTCAGACAAGACTTTCCCTTAACAAACCCATTCTGTGTCTGAATTATTGCTGCAGTCTTGTCTAGACGATCCTGAAATGCATCTTTAGCCAGTGATTCCATTATTTTCCCCCGAACAGAAGTTAAACTAACTGGTCTGTAATTACTTATGCCACCTTTTGATCCCCCTTTTGTGAATTGGGGATACATTTGCACATCTTCAGTCCATGGGGACCTCCCCTGAATCCAAGGATGCTCTCATAATTATGGCTAAGAGTTTGCTTACTTCCTTTGCCGCCTCCTGTAATATAACTGAATCGATCCCATCCACCCCAGGTGCTTTTCTTATGTTTAACTTCAACAATTTCTCCTCCACTTTGCTCTCAGTTATTACAAAATCATTAAGCACCCTGCTACAATTTGATAACCTTCTGCCATTTTCAAAATTTAATAACTCCTCATGTGTGAATGTAGATGCAAAATACTCATTCAGTTTGTTTGCTATCTGAGCAAGATCAAACCAAACCATCGATATGAAGTGGACCAATCAGATTCATCCCCTTCCTTCTAGAGTTTACATAAGTAAAGAACTCTTTGCTGTTTTTCTTAGCATCTTTTGCCAAAGATTTTTTGTAATCTGCCTTCGCCTGCCTAACCTCCTTTGTGACTTGCTTACAGACTAGCTTATATCTGGCGTAGGCTTCTGTGTCGCCTGATGATTTTTGTGCATCCATGCATTTTTCTTCTCTGCCACGAGTCTCATTAGTTCATTTGATAACCAGTTAGGCCTAAACCTTGAACAATATTTCTTAATAGGCATGAAACTTTTAGTAGCTTCCACAATTAATTCCTTGAATGCTTCCCACTTAGCATTTGCTGTTGGTAACATCATCAGTTGATCCCACCGTACAGAATTTAAACAGTCTGAGACCACTGTACTCAACTTTATGGAAGCAAAAACCCTTTCCTTTACCCCTGATGGTAATTATTATCTTTAAGTAAATCCCACATCAGTACACTGTGATCACTGCTAATAACCAGATCAAGAGTATTACCCTCTCTGATTGCCTCTCGAACATGCTGCTGCAGAAAACAATCCAATAAATCCACAAAGGTCTTACTAGTGTGTGAGTGACCAATCTATAAGTTCCAGTAAATATCTGGGAAGTTAAAATTCCCCATTATAAGATATTCTGATTTACTAGCCCACTCTATTTCTCTGTACAATTGTTCATTATACTCATTCGAGTCATTAGGCCTATAACACACTCCTACTCTTATTTTTGCTTTCACAGTGTTTATGTCACACCAAACTGACTCAACAGTGCACTGTTCATCTGTATCACTCACTGGATGCACTTCTTTTGATTTTATGTTTTTCTTAATTAACAGCATAACACCTCCTCCCTTCCTATCCTGTCAATCCTTTCTGTATGCATTGTCCTTCCCAAATTCCAATTCTGAATTCCTAATATCTGTGTGACACCACGTCCCTGATAACCCAACAATATCCGCCTTTGATGTCTTGACCAACACTTCAGATTCATCAAATTTATTTACTATACTTCTAGCATTGGTATACATGCAAGTATACATTGGGTTACTCTTGTAGGGGGGAGAATTGGGGCCGGAAAGGAGATAACAATGATCAGAACACTACCTATGTGAAATTTATTACTTGTAAAACTCTGAATAGATGGGAAACTACAGTAAGAACAGTGCAGTCAATAACCTCAGAAAATATGCTGAAGGCTTACCTGTTATATTGGCTCCTGCTGTAGTATGGAATGAACTACTGGAACTGGAGAAAATGTGTGAAGTTACTGGCTTATAAAGCTTAGGAAAGTCCTGAGGAAACCAGGTGGGATTTCCTAGAGACAATCAATGTGATTTAAACAGGGATTTAGATTAGCTGTTTAAGGATTATGAACTGGGAAGTAACTGTTTTTGAGAATGGAGAAAATTTGGATGAATTCCAGTAGTAATGAATCATCAGTTATGTGATGGGGTGGGATGATGTAGGAAAGGGGTATATAGAGAGAAGAGAAGGTTGAATACTGAAGAATAAGTTATGGATATGATATTGGCTGCCTGGTGGAGGCCTGGCATCTTTTCTCTCTCTCTCTCTCTCTCTCTCTCATGAAAACCCAAAACACGAGAGGTATTAGAACCTATAGTGCTTAGTACCATGCTTGGGTTGGAGGTTGAGAAGAAGATAGAATATATTTGTTGACATTAGACTTGAACTTCTGTAGACTGTAATTTTCCAGAAATACATATGAAGGAAGGTTGTTCCAGAAAACGGCAGTTGAATAAATAAATGAGGAAGATGAAAAGTTGGTTCTGTGAGTTTGAAGTTGGACAGTAAATGGATGTTGGCTGGTGGCAGCACGTATTCGGACTATTTTGAAAGAGAGAGCAAGAATTATAGAAGCCATTTCAGAAGAACAATGCCCGTGGAAGTATCTGTAGAAAAGGCATGCAGCAAAAACAGAGCATCTATGAGATAGAAAGTGGAGAAACTTTATTAGAGGTGAGTCATTAATTAACCTAACTGCTCTCTTTCGAATGGAATCTAGAAGCCTGGGAGAGGTTGGGGGGGGTACTGCCCCAGAAGTGGGAACAATATTTCATGGTGGATTTGAGATTTGTATAGAGTGAACAGCTGTTTGAAAGAAAAGTAACGCTGAGACCAAAAGAGAACCATGTTTTTTAGATGCATAGGAAGCAATATTTGTAATGTGCTTGTGTCAAGAGAGAGATTAGAAGTCAGGGTAATCCCTAAAAGAGATATATCATTTTGCCTAGAAATCGGAGTGTCACCAAAGATAATCATAGGAGCAGAAGAATCCTTTTTGCGAGATATAAGAAAAGACTGACTTTTAGAAGGATTGAAATCAACTAAGTTGTCTTTGCCCCACTGGAGAATTAGCCCTGTGTGCCAAGTGAATCTTGAGGCCAAGCGATCTTCTCTGCGACTTCTGCTGCAATTATAGAGAGATAAGTTTTCCCCTTGGAAGAAGTTTCCAGAAAGGAAAGTAACTTTTCTTAATTTTTCTGTGTACTAACCTTCTATTTTACTCACTTGGTGGCACTACTCCTGCCTCCCTGTGACGGGGCTGGACCTGAGTGAAAAGACACAACCCAGGACCAAAAGGAGTTTCCACTTCTAGTATCCACTTTATCTTATCTAAGTCAAATTTCGTGGCTGTTTCAAGAATGATTCCTTTGTCCCTGATCTTGACATTACTTAGCTTTGGTTTGATAGTCTGAAGGATTTTGTGCATGTATGCGGAAAAAAATGTAGTCAACCCTCACATGCAAATTGGTCCATTATTCATGATCCACTGTGGACGAGTAATTATGATTGCAAGCCAAATGAAAATAAACCGGTAGGACTGTGTCTCAGACACTTAGCTCGAGTTTGGAGTAGATATAAACTCAGAACCTCCTTGGATGCCGACTGTGCCTTTGTCCATATCACATTTTACAAACAGGAATAAAAAAGAGATCTCTCCAATCATTATACAGAAGCTCCACGCACTGCACAGTTATGAAAATAGAAACAGTCATCAGATTTACATGGATGGATCAAAATCGAATAACTCAGTAGGTGCCACAGTAGGTACCAGAATATACTTTTTTCGAGGTTGGCATTCGAGGTGAGCGGACGCGCTTAGACAGGGCTCCTCAGTTAAGTGGTTTACTTTTGGATAGTGCTTTTAAATATTTGATTTATTTAGATATTGTTGGATTATTTTGTTATAGGTTTTCCTGTAACTGTTTGATTTTAATAATATTATAGATATAATTTTTTAAAGTTACTTTCATTGATATTTATTTAATTTTATAATGGTTGTTACGAGATCTGCCTTAAACACGTCACAGGGTATCGTGACTCACACGGAAATAGCAGATGGCGATTTACGGGTGAGTCATGATTTAATCCGTTGTGGAACCTGTGGAATGTTTTCCAAGGTCGACCTGGTGACTAATCCTACCTCACCTGGGGATTCTTTTCTTTGTGATCGATGTAAGGAGTGCACCGATCTTAAATTACAATTTGGTGCACTGAGGGAACAATTTGAGTCCCTGAAAAAACGAGTGCTTGCCCTCGAAAATAATGCATCTGGGAGCTCGTCAGGGACTCAAAACTCCAGCAATCTACCAAGTGATGCACACCCGATTCGAGCCTCAAAACAGAAAAACCAAGTGCAAACTACTCTGGTTAAAAATGACATTGTATTATTAGGAGACTCCATTGTCAGGGAAACGGGGAATATTTTTTGTAATAAAGATAGGTGGAGGAGAACCAGGGTATGTCTGCCGGGAGCAACTATTGATGATGTCACCAACAGACTGTCAGATTTTAAAGGGGGTAAAGAAAATATTATTATTCATGTGGGGACAAACGATATTAAACGTACACGATCTGACGATTTGTTGGAAAAATACAGGACCATGCTGAGGAAATGTCGCGAGCTAGGCCATAATGTCTATGTGTCTGCAATTCTGCCCAGACACGATAGGAGGGATTATATGTTAAGAGCCTTGTGGATTAACTCAAGACTTGAAGGAATCTGCAAGGCTTTAGGGGGTAAATTTCTATCAGCATGGCCCACACTTGTAGGTAGAAGGAATTTGTTTTGTAGAGACGGGATACACTTAAACAAAGGTGGTGCAAAAGTTTTTGCCAGTATTATTGAGGATACCTTAAAGGTTCAGGGAAACTGCTAGTTAGGGGGGATGTGGGTAATACTGACACGCGTTTATCTGATAATATTGGTCAAAGTAACTCTTGCACATACCTCAAGAGTTCTTATCTGTTACCCCAACTGGACGTATTATCTAGATGTTCTGGGGGCACAAACGTTTCACGTGGGCGGGTAGCTAATGCCAGGGAAGAGAGCCTAAAAAACTTCAAGGGTTGTGTTAGGGTTGTTAAATATACAAGAACAGTAAATCTTAATTGTTTATACAGTAACGTTAGAAGTGTCGTCAATAAAATGAGCGAATTCGAACTGCTGGTTAAAACAAGTAACGCGGACATAATAGGGCTTACAGAGACGTGGTGCCACCCAGAAATTGGGGATGATGAGTTTCAGTACGGCTTGTATAATGTATTTAGGAAGGATAGGTTAGATAGAAGGGGTGGTGGGGTAATGCTTCTTATCAGAAGCAGCCTGAGTGCGACGATAGCTTTCCCGGATTCAGACGTCTCACATGCTAGTATAGAGTCTGTATGGTGTGAGATAGTTGGAAACAAAGGTATAATGCGAGTAGGAGTAATCTACAGACCAGGTGATTGTGAAGATTATGACAAAAGCCTCTACATGCAAATGGAATGGGCAAGTAAGCATCAATGCCTTATTATGGGTGATTTCAATCTGCCTCTAATTGATTGGAGTAAATGGGAAGGAAACTCGACATGGGGAACAAAATTTTTAAATCAACTAGATGACTGTTATTTGTATCAACATGTCAGGGAAAATACTAGAGAAAAGAATATCCTAGACCTCATCATCACACATGAATCAGATGACATAACAGGGCTGACAGTAGAGGAACCAGTAGCAGGAAGTGATCACGGAGTTCTACGGTGGATGATGACGAGAGAGGTAGCAGAAGTAAAAGGCAAAGGAATGGGTTTTAATTTCAGAAAAGGAAATTACGATGCCTTAAGGTACTACATGGCCTCTATTAACTGGGTAGATATCGCGCAGAGAATGAATACAATTGAACTGTGGTACGCTTTTAAAACATTAATCACAGATGCCTTGAATGCGTATATACCATTAAAAAAATACTCCACGAGGAGGGTTCCAAGTTGGATGACTAGTGAAGTTGCCGCATTACTTGAGCAGAAAAAGGTGGCATGGAAAGGTTACAGAACAATAAAAAGTACTGAAGCCTATAACAGCTACAAGGTGATGTGCAATAGAGCCACAGAAAAGGTTCGACAGGCAAAGGCAGTTTATGAGAAATCACTAGCAAACAGAGCAAAGAGGGGGGATAAAGAATTCTTCACATATATAAATGCCAAGAAGAGCAGGACAAACCAGATCGGTCCTTTATGTAAGGGAAAGGGGATAGTAATAAATACACCAGCTGCCGTTGCAGATGAACTCAACAGTTATTTTGCATCAATATTTACAAATGAAAAACCTTTTGTGGCAAAGGGAAATTGTGGGAGCGAAGTTAAAAAATATGTAATTAATGATATTGAAATTTCGCAAGATTATTTAATGAAAAAACTTTCGAGCCTACAGACCAGTAAGGCTCCTGGAGTTGATGGAATATACCCTATAATCTTAAGAGAGGCAGCAAGCGAGTGCATTGAACCATTGAGGCTAATTATGCGAGCATCATTAGACTCTGGGGAGATTCCCTTGGATTGGAAAAGTGCAAATGTATCTCCCATACATAAGGGTGGCTCTAAAAGTGAAGTTGGAAATTATCGACCTATCAGTCTGACTTCAGTAGTAGGGAAAATCATGGAGGCAATGATCAAGGGTGGAATTCAGGATCATTTGGATCGAATTGAAATTCTCAAGGATACTCAGCATGGTTTCGTAAAGGGAAAATCATGTTTAACAAATCTGGTTCGCTATTTCGAAAGGGTCACTCACGAGCTGGATTTAGGGAATAATTTCGACATTGTTTATTTAGATTTCAGCAAAGCTTTTGACTCAGTCCCACATGAGCGGTTGCTTTATAAGCTGGAACAGGTTGGAATCACTGGGAAAATCCTTAGATGGATAGAAGGATGGCTTCAGGGCAGGAGGCAGAGGGTTGTGATAAATGGCTATTCCTCAGATTGGGTTGATGTAAGAAGTGGGGTTCCCCAAGGATCAGTATTAGGACCACTGTTGTTTTTAATTTTCATAAACGACATTGATGAAGGGATAGAGGGCATAATGTCTAAATTTGCAGATGATGTTAAAATTGGTAGAGTAGTTAATGATCACTGTCAAGCTGAGCTTCTTCAGAGAGACCTAGATAGACTTCAAGAATGGTCAGAAAAATGGCAGCTGTGCTTTAATCCAACAAAGTGTAAGGTATTACACCTGGGAAACAGTAATCCCAAAAAAACTTATTCACTTGGTGGAGTTCAACTAAAGCCAGTACTGGAGGAAAGGGACTTGGGTGTTACGATACGGTCAGACATGAAATTCTCTGAGCATTGTAAACAGGTTGCAAGGAAGGCCCATGGTGTCCTATCGATGATCTATCGAACTTTTGCAAGTAGAGATAGGGACGTGATAATCCCATTATATAAGGCTTATGTTAGACCACACTTGGAATACTGTGTTCAAGTATGGAGACCACACCTGAAGAAAGACATCGAGCTTCTTGAAAGGGTGCAAAGAAGGGTAACTCGCCTGGTGAGATCGGCAAAAGGGCGTCCTTATGAAGAAAGACTTCGAATATGTGGGTTGCAGAGTTTGGAAACTAGACACCTTAGAGGAGATTTGATTGAGGTGTTTAAGGCTCTGAGAGGCATCAGTAAAATGAATGAGGACAAAATTTTCAAGATTATAAATGATGCTAGAACTAGGGGACATAAATTCAAGTTACGGGGGGAAATGTTTAGATTGGATTGCAGGAAGTTCTATTTTAGCCAGCGAGTTATAAATTACTGGAATAAGTTGCCTTCATGGGTGGTAGAGGCCGACAGTTTGGGGAAATTCAAAGGTCATCTGGATAGTACTTTCGGGTAAGGGAAGCACATAGGATGATAGGTTTAATTTCCTTTTTATTTTATTTTTTTATTTATTAATTATTATTATTTAGTTATTTATTTATTATTATTATTTTTTTTTTGTTTTTATCATTGTTTTGTTCGGATTTTTTTTTTTTTTTTTTTTTTGGCTGGTGCAGCATAAGCCGTGGGCTTTCTTGCACCATGTGGCCGTTACTAATACTAATACTAATACTAATACTATACTGTCTCCTTGCCTCATGATTGCAGTATTTTCACAGCAGAATTATATGCTATTAAACTAGCACTGGATGATATTACCGAGCACAAACTTCTACCTACTCTAATCTATACTGACTCTCTTAATGCAGCAGCAGCTCTACAGAATAGCAAATATTCCTCAAATTCCTTGATTCAGCACCTTAAAAAAACAACTCGGAATTTTGCATAAAGCAAGAAAACAAGTGTCTATCTTTTGGATTCCCAACAACGTTGGAATCCCAGGAAATAATCATGCAGACCAAACTGCAAAAAATCCGGATATTAATATACAAGATAACTTTCAGTTTGTACCATTTACAGATTATAGGGATGTATTTCATACCAAATATACTTCCGTTTGGAAATAACTTTGGAGGGACCAACCTTGCAATAAACTCTGCAGAATAAAAAAAAAAAAATCTATGTTCATGGCGTACAAGCTCCTCTCTATTTGTACGTGAGCTTGTACGCCATGAACATAGCGTACAAGCTCACGTACAAATAGACAGGAAGAAGTTATATTGACAAGACTGAGTATTGGGCATACCTTCCTCACTCACAAACATTTACTTCTATGAGAACATCCCCTGCTCTGCTCTGTCAGTCAGATACAACTTACAGTAAGGTACATTCTGATTGATTGTCCATCCTATTCAGCCATTTGAACCACTTCCTTCCAATCATTAGCAAACTTGCAAGCTCCTGTAACCCTCTTTCATATACTTGGTGACAAAGCAAACCTAAGTGAGTTCTTTATGTATATTAAACATCTTGGAATAATAAATACATATTGATATATCCAAAAATCATTAAAATGAACATAGTGACTCTGACAGACACATATTGGCCATAGTTGCCATTGTGTCATGAAATTTGCATAACAACAACCCACTGGAGAATTACTTGGAGATCAGCATTTAAGGAATTGGTAGTGAATATTCAAGAAGTTGAAACTGATTGAGCAGGGCAAGGTTTCTCAAAATGGAGAAAGTGGAAGGCAATGTCAGTCAGTGGAAGAAGGTCATTAATATACAAGAGGTAAAGAGTGGGGGAAAGAACTGAACCTTGGAGGACACCTGAATTACTGGAGAATGTTAGACAGCCATCTATCATCACCCTCAGTGAGCAATCAGAGAGAAAACTGGATAACCAGTTACAAAAAACAGTTGGCAAACCATATATAAGATGCAAGAATAAGAAGAATAAGATGGAAGCTTGTTTAGAAGACCTTTATGCCAAACACAGTCGAAAGCCTTTGAGATGTCAAGAGCAACTGCTTGTGTTTCACTGAATTTGTCCATAAATGGAAAACATAAGCAGAATATCACATGTGGGTCGACACTGGCGGAATCCATACTGGCGATGGTTGATCAGACGGAACGTTTCTGGGTAGTTTAAGAGTTGGCGTTTAATTGATTTCTCCATTACTTTAGAAAGAGTAGAAGTAATTGCAATGGAACGATGATTGGATGGGAGGGATTTGTCACACTTTTTAGAAACTGGCTGGATATGAGCAAATTTCTAAGCAGAAGGAAAAACAGAAGGACCTTTCTTAGCATCAAGATTCATCAAAATCCTTTTGATATCCTTTTAGTGGAAGACCACAGGAGCCGTTGAATGGAGCGTGTTGGGAATGGTGGGAGATGTTTTATCAAGATCATTAATACATGAGTTGGAAGAAAAATGCGATGCTAGCAGGTCAGCTTTAACCCTGGCTGCAGTGACAACAGCAATCTGGTTTTGACAGAAGTGGGAGCAGAGACAGGCAAAAGTTGCGGCCAATAACTTTAGCAGGAGACCAGAATGTTTGACTACCATTAGGGCAAGAAGCAAGATTTCTACTCTTAGCCTGTTCAAAATCTAGTTTGGACTGATTAATAACTGCTTTACAGTTGTTGCGAGCTTTGGAGTACTCAACAAATGAAACTGAAGAATTGGAAACAAGCCAACGTTCTTTTCGTGAACAGCTTTAGCACATTTATTGGAAATCAAGGTTTAAATAAATGATGGGATGTTAAAGTGGACATCCTTAAAAAGAAATAGTGATTTCACTTTATTCTTTGTGTGGAATAAAATATTCCATTCCTACAAGAATAATTTCACTGACACGATCTGAGCAAACATTGACATGAGAAGTTTTGAAACAGTAATC
The DNA here is from genome assembly GCF_048544385.1 of Mastigoproctus giganteus. Classification (NCBI taxonomy): domain Eukaryota; kingdom Metazoa; phylum Arthropoda; class Arachnida; order Uropygi; family Thelyphonidae; genus Mastigoproctus; species Mastigoproctus giganteus. The sequence goes on from NC_143575.1 coordinate 145,288,847, forward strand.
CGACCAAGGAAAAGAAGAAAAGAAATCTCGCAGGTTATCCCATTTTGCATTCTTTTAATGCCAAACAATACAAGGTTGGGAATAGCCATTAGAGAAAGGTTCCATTGGAGAAGAGACAATCACCAAGTTGTGATCTGAGGTGCCTAAAAGACCACTCACTTCGACCATGTATTTAGAAGGGTTTTTTGTGAGAAAAAGATCAAGCGTATTGGCTGTGGTTAGGATTGTCTGGTATTCTTGTATCTCAATGAACAATCTGTGCAAGGTCATTAGTAATTGCAAAAGCCTCAGCATCTCGACCAGCTAGGTCAGTGTGACTAGAAAACGGAAGCCAGCTGGAGTGTGAACATTAAAATCACTAAGGAAATTTACCTCACTGTTAGGAAAGTTGGACTGGAGAAAGTCAAGTAGCAAAGAGAGGAAGTCAAAGAACTCCAAGTGATTAGTGGAGTTGGGAGAATGGTAGAGACAACAGATGAATTTGACACAACGAGGTAGAGAGATTTTAAGCCAGAGAAGATCGAAAATGCTTATGGTGTGACATAAGCATTGGGAGATCAAAATTAAGAGTAGCAGTGTGCTATAGGCTTAATGACTCTGATGAGTATAATAAGAAACTGTACAGGGAAATAGAGTGGGCCAGTAAATCAGAGAGACTTATAATGGGGGATTTTAATTTCCCAGATATTGACTGGAATTTGTGGGTTGGTCACTCACACACTAGCAAGGCTTTTGTGGATTTATTGGATGATTGTTTTTCTACATCAGCATGTTCGGGAGGCAACTAGAGGAAGTAGTACTCTTGATTTGATTATCAGTAGTGATTCTTCATGCATTAAGAATCTGCAGATAAAGGAACCACTAAGTGGCAGTGATCACTGTGTGCTGAAGTGGGATTTACTCAAACAGGTAACTACCATCAGGGTTACCTATTGTAAAGGTGACTATGATGGTCTGAGACAGTATTTAAATTCTATACAGTGAGACCAACTGGTGATGTTACCAACAGCAAATTCAAAATGGGAAGCATTCAAAGAACTTATCTTGGAAGCTACTAGGCTTTACATACCAACTAAGAAATATTGTTCAAGGTTTAGGCCTAAATGGAGTCAGATGAACTAATGAGACATGGCAGAGAAGAAAAATGCAAGGGATACATATAAATTAACATGTGATACAGAAGCCTATGATAGATATAAGTTGATCTGTAACCAAATTACAAAGGAGGTTAGGCAGGCGAAGGCAGATTACGAGAAATCTTTGGCAAAGGATGCAAAGAAAAACAGCAAAGAGTTCTTTACTTATGTAAACTCTAGAAGGAAGGGGATGAATCAGATTGGTCCACTTGATATCGATGCTTCAACGTTGATGATCCTGCTCAGGTAGCTAACAAACTAAATGAATATTTTGAATCGATATTCACACATGACGAGTTATTCAGCGAGGGGATTGCCAGAGGTGTATTCAACTCTGGCAGTAAGCTAGATAATCTTGTAACAACTGAGAGGAAAGTGGAGCAGAAATTGTTGAAGACAAACACAGGAAAGGCACAAAGAAGGTGGATGGGATCTATCCAGTTATATTAAAGGAGGCAGCAACGGAAGTAAGCAAATCCTTACCCATAATTATGAGAGCTTCCTTGGACTCAGGGAAGGTACCCATAGAACAGAATTTAACTTCTGTTCCAGGAAAATTAATGGAGGCACTGGTTAAAGAAGCACTGCAGGATCATCTAGACAAGATCAGTTATAGCTCGGACAGCATGGTTTTGTTAAGGGAAAGTCTTGCCTGACCAATTTGATTGGATACTACGATCCAGTCACAAAAGAACTGGATGCAGGGAATAACTTTGATATTATATACTTGGATCATAGAAAGGGTTTTGATACTGTTACACATAGAACTCTGCTGCACAAATTGGAGCAGTGTGGCATTGGAGGAAAATTGCTGCTATGGATAAAGGGGTGGTTGAGGGTGGAGAGAGAGTGGTAATCAATGAACACTGCTCATCGTGGACTAATGTTATTAGTGGAGTCCCTCAGGGTTCAGTGTTGGGTCCATTATTGTTTTCTGTATTTATAAATAATATTGATGATGGTATATCAAGCTTAATGTCCAAGTTTGCAGATGATACAAAGTTGGCAGGGTTGTTAAGGACACTACTGACACTATGCTACTGCAACAGGATGTGGAAAGGTTGAGCAGATGGGATGAGAGGTGGCAAATGAAGTTTAACATTGACAAATGTAAAGTACCACATATGGGAAACAGCAACCCCAGAGCAACGTATCAACTCTGTGGTACTACACTGACAGTGGTAGAGAGTGAAAAGGACCTGGGGGTAATCGTACAGGCAAATATGAAGTTCTCTAAGCAGTGCAGGCGGGCTGCAAGAGTAGCTCATTGTGTCTTGTCAATGATATACAGGAATTTTTCTAGCAGGGATAAGGAGGTGATTATTCCCTTGTATAAGGCAATGGTCAGGTCGCACCTTGAGTACTGTATACAGGTCTGGAGGCCTCATTTCAAGAAGGATGTAGAGTGCTGGAACGAGTACAAAGAAGGGCAACAAGATTAGTGAATGGAACAAAGGGTTGCCCTTATGAAGAAAGGCTTAAGTTTTGCAAATTACAGTGTCTGGAGACTAGGCACAGGGGAGGTGATCTGATAAAGGTGTATAAAGTCTTGAATTGTTTGAGCATGCTCAATGCCGATGGGATTCTTCCTCTTGCTCAGAATAATCACCTGAGAGGGCATAAATTCAGATTGAGGAAAGACAGATATAGGATAGATGTGCGGAAATTTGTCTTTAGCCAGCGGGTAGTTGGTTGGTGGAAGAGACTTCTATCCCTTGTTGTGGAAGTTGATTGCGTAAATAAATGTAAGGCTCAGTTGGAGGGGTGAAGTGGAAGTGTTTTTTTTTTTTTTTTTTTTTATCATCTAATGCTGCATGAGCTTGCTTTCTTGCATCATATGCCTCTACTAATGCTAAGAGGAGATTCCAAATTACCAAGTCTCTCAAGGGGAATATCGGAATGGATATATGCACAAGTACCACCTTTGAGACGAAAGGAATCATATAGTGAATAGTTATTATTATTATTAGCCATATGGTGCAAGGAAGCCTGAGGCTTATGCTGCAACGGCCAGAAAAAAACTTCCGAGTTACCCTTAGAGAGAGAGGTAGAAAAGAATCGCCAAGAAAGAGAAGAACGATGATATCTAGATCAGGACCCTGAGTGTGCCAAGTCCATACTCACAAGATGTGAGCCCTTTGGGCAAGTGAGCTGAGCAGTAGTTGAATCAACTGATAACTGAGATTCTGTCAGAAAAAGTACATGGGATTTGGCAGACTGCAAGTGAAAATTGATATCGTTGAGATTAGAACTGAGACCACGTATATTTGTGAAATGAACTAGGAAGTGTTTGGGAGGTTTAGATCTTTTCGCAGATAAGCTTCCTCTATTAATTTGACAATTCGTGGTGTATTCAGTAGTAAAAAAAAGTGGGGGGGAGAGACATGCTGTATGAAGTAATGATATTTTTGGGAATGGTGTACACATGGTAAGAATAAAGCTAAATCGTTGACATGATGTGCCCCCCCCCCCTGCATACACACTACTCGGACTCCCTCCAGTCACTCTCTGGTAGAGTAGAGGTAGCAAGATTATACACTAGCTGATCCGGAAGCCTCCTAGAGAGTTACCAATAGGTTCAGTCCGGTGTACTAACTAGCAGCCGACCTGCTAACACCGTTTTAGAGCTGTACCCTTGAAATGTAAGGAAGATTGGATCTCGCCGTGATGTTCATCATAACCTCAAAAGTCATCGGTCATACTGCATGATGGAAGAGGTGGGGAAGGGTTGACCGGAACTTAGCTCTGGAGACTAAACATGGGTTCCACCACTTCAGGCCTCCAATAAGCAAAGTGGTGGTATTGCACCGGTTGATGAGAGTCATCTACCACCTAGTATTGCCTAGTAACAGGTGTGGGCGCCACACCTCGACCCCTGCTTATTGGTTCACACCTGGGTGGTCACCCATAGTGTGCTTGTGCATGGAGGTTATACCCAGGATTATTAACAGCCCCACCATCGTGAAGGTGCAAGCAGAGGATTTGGCTGTCCCAATATCAGTTCCATCAGCATTTTAGACTCACAGGTAGCAAGTACAGCTTGTCTGGCATATCTGAGAGAATGTCTGTGGCAACCTCAAGGACCTCAACCTGTTACAACTCTCTAAGGCATCTTCTAGGTTTTCCTAAAATTTTTGTGTGGGATAAATTGTAGTGTACTATATCAAAGATCTCTTGCATCTCCATGGGGGGGGGGTTGGATGTCCATCCAACCACAGAAGTTCAGTCTATTACGTGCATTGCCAAAGCAATCCATCATACCTTGGTTATTCCTAAAGAAGACTAAAAAAACAATGGAAGACACAGGAAAGATACTCAATATGGAAGAATTGATAAATCTGAAACTGCAACCCATGCCCTTAGTTGCAGAAGCTCAGTCTATTACGTGCATTGCCAAAGCAATCCATCATACCTTGGTTATTCCTAAAGAAGACTAAAAAAACAATGGAAGACACAGGAAAGATACTCAATATGGAAGAATTGATAAATCTGAAACTGCAACCCATGCCCTTAGTTGCAGAAGCTCATGGAATTTCTCTAACAAAGCCATCCTTAAAACTGACTTTATACTCCTGAAAGATCTTCTGAGAAGCATGCTTTATTAAGCTCATCAGAGGTTCAGCAATCAACAAAAAGAGAGAGAGAATTAAACTTACAAAATAAATTATGTAAGTTTAATAATAATTTTATACATATACAAGGGGCAGTTAATATGTTAGTAACTCACCTAGAACTGAAATAGTTCTAAGTGGGTTACCCTCACCTAGAACTATTTCAGTTATGGATTCGAAACTTGGCTGGCCCCTTCATCCTTCTCTCTCAGTCATATATGCTCAGTCAGATTTAACTGACAAAGATGATATTCCTCAGTTTTTAACTTTTTAAAAATCACAAACCTTTATACACATCTTGTATATTCTTTTTTACCTGAATTTATCTTTATCTAAATCTACTTGTCTTTTAGCCATTTGTATATACTGATATATCATTTTTACGTTACTTGTGTCCTGTTAATTTTTAAATATTGGACTTCACACATCATGGCCTTAGTTGCCCATGCACCAGTGAAAACTGAAATCAAATCATAAACAAAAAATATTTCACTGGGGTAATCTATTTCAAATGTTACCAGACGTATTTTGACACTTTGATATTTGTCAGTAATGCAACAAAACCTAAACCTGTGTATGTACTCAAAGATCAATTTAGTAGCTAATCCTAACTCAGCTGATGATTATTTTAATTGTCATCAATGTAAGGAGTATATCAATCTTAAATTAAAATTTCCTGCATTACTAGATGAAATTTGGTAACCGAAGAGATGAGTGGATGCAAGCGCATGTTGAGAATTTTTTGATAAACACAGTATCATTCATTATGAAATAGAGATTTACGTTACATGGTGGTAGTAAACATCTTCAGCTTTGACAAGCAGAGAATTCCACCTTTAAAAATCTTTAATTATACACATTAAAAATAAACCTTTAAATAAAAATTTCTGGTCACTTCTTAAATGTATCTCATTGTCAGTTTTGGCATGAAAGTGGATTAGCTGTTAGCTACAATTGTCTGAACTTAAATGCTATATTAAATTTATTGAACTCAGATGCAATTTTGGTGTGTACTTACTCTGGCATTAACTCAAATTATGATGTTTGTTTTTATAATGTAGCATGAACTGATTTTAATTACAATTTTGCTAATGTTTTCTCTTAAATAGGTAGTAGTATGGGGTAAATTTGACAAGGAGACAGGTGTTACAAAAGGATATATTCCTAGTTCACAGCCCCTGGAAAATTGTGATGCAGTAACAGCTGTTGCATTTGGCCCATGTTTCATATCCTGTGATAGGTAAGAAGTTCTACTTTTTTTTATTTTATTTTTTTCCCTTCTCCCTCTGAGCATATTTCCATGAAATCAGAATATTTTGGTGCATCATTTTTGGTCCTGCACCAGGCTAACTTAGCCAAGTTCCATCAATCTTACTCTGGCATTCAAGTTGCTCTAGAACAGTTTAAACATGAAGTCATGCTCTGACATCATAGTATTCAAGATTCAAAGAGAGCCCCCCTTTCAGTATTTTAAAGCATAACTTACATTTAGAAATTTTTTGAAAGGTTTATACGGTGATTGGTATTAATACCATAAAAGCCCTAAATAATAAATAGGCTTAAAAACAATGCTATGAACTGGCTCATTTCACCTTTAATTTAAGTTCTTTTTCGCTTAAAGTGAATTAGCTTAACTGGCTTGCTACACATGCCCTGCTTTTACTTATTAGTAAAGGCAAAATGATGCAAGGAAGCAAGCTTATACAGGAGCCCTCATTTTGTGCTGGTTTGATTTGTGCCAATTCACAAAGCTCCAGTCACTAACTATGAGGCCATGAATATTTATTTTTGCAGTTTTATTATAAATTGAAAGTTTAAAATCATCAGACAAAATTTAACGGCATCGTACTGTACTATGTATTATGCACTGTTCACGTGATCGAGGACAATCTGAGACAGTCACAGATGAGAAACTTACCCACCCACAAACTAAGCCAGTCATCGATTAACCTGTCCGTATCATAGCCAGTCGGAGATGAGAAAGCTTCCCACCCTCAAAGTAGTCACTCGTGGATGCAGGTGGTAAAGGTCCATGCTGTGAAGCATTCAGTTGGTTGTTGTTTATGCCACTTGCATGTGTTGGAAATTCATTACACTAACTGTTTTTTTTTTTTTTTTTTAATTGTGCTATTAGTGATAGCCTTGTGCACTTTTTGCCAGTCCACTAGACAGTGTGTTACGTAATTAATAAAGTTTTTAATTTAATAGAATAAAGAGACGCAACATCTGGTAAAAGAAGTTCAATGAATCCTAGTGCAAATGAAAGCATGAAAAAGGCACGTCGATCTATCACATTGGAAGATAAGACAGAGGTTATTCTGGGGATGGAAACTGGTGAAAGCAGTGTGTAGAGCTATGAATATGCCTCCATTGACTGTTACTACAATTACAAAGAATGCTGATAAAATAAAAGAATTGATGCAAAGTGCTACACAAGTTAATTATAGAAAACGTAAGCTTTTAGAAAAAAATGAAGCAATTGCTGACACTTTGGATCAATGATTTGAACCAAAAAAACATTCCCTTGACCCAGGCTCTAATAACTAAAAAGGCTAAGTCAATTTTTGAAGACTTAAAGAAGAAAAAAGGAGGTCAGTGCAATGAAATATTTTTGGCTATCAAGGGCTGGTTCATGAGATTTAAAGCAAGAACCAAATGCAGAAGTGTGAAAATTACTGGCTAGGTAGCCAGTGCAGATGCTGAGGCGACTGCTACATTCCCTGCAGAGTTTCAGGCCATAGTAGAGGAGGGTGAATTATCCTTCAGATCTCATCTTCAACGTTAATGAAACGGGCCTTTATTGGAAAAAATTGCCCTCAAGAACTCTGATTGCCCATGAAGAAAAGTCAACTCCTGGGTTTAAAGCATCAAAAGACAGGCTGACTCTTTTGTTGGAGGCAAATGTGTCAGGCAATTTAAAATTGAAGCCAATGTTGGTGTACCACTCTGAAACACCATGTGTTTAGAAAGACTTAAATAAAGCCATGTTGCCTGTGTACTGGAAGTTAAACAAGGTGGCTTGCGTGACAAAGGACGTCTTTTTGGATTGGTTCACCAACTATTTTTGCTGTACTGTTCTAAAATTCTGCAATGACAAAAATTTACCAACCAAGGCTATTCTTCTTTTGTACAATGCCCCTGGACATCCTACAAATCTGGGTGAAATCAGAACACATCTTAAAAGTTAATGTTGTCTACATGAGCCCCAAAATACAACATCAGTTTTGCAACCCATGGACCAGGGGGTAATAGTTGCCTTTAAAACTACGGCAAACATTTAGAGAAATGGTAAAGGTTTTAGACCTATCCAAGATTACCAGCAGAGAATATTGGCAGTCGTTTGATGTCTTGAAGGGCATCAATCACATTAACACAGCCTGGAAAGAAGTAACTGTCAATTGTCTAAATGGAGTGTGGCATAAACTCCCCCCAGATTTCATGCATGACTTCAGAGGATTCGAGCCACAACACAATGTTGTAGAAGACATCAGCAGGCTCTCACAAAAGGCAGCATTAGAAGAAGTTGCAGTTTAAGATGTAACTGAGATCTTGAAAAGTAATGCAGAGCGTCTTTCAAATGAAGACCTTGAAGAGTTAGCTGCAGAACTTAGCCATAAGGCAGGAGGAAGGGAAGGAAAAGAAGACCCTCCTCTAAAAATTAAGACCTACAACAGATTCTTGCAAGTGTAGAGTCCCTCACTAATGAGCTCTGTGACATTGATCACAATTTGACAGGAGTGCCACAGTTAAAAGGGGTGTCATATCAACCCTGAGCCCTTATTTTGAAAGAAAGAGGAAAGAAATCCAGGCAATCAACACTTGCTTCTTTCTTCAAAAATAAAAAAAAATGGCCTACTCAACCAGAGTCTTCAAAAGCCAACTAAAACTGCAGCATTGTGCCACTGTCAAAATGTTCTATGTATTAATTTATTTTTTTATTTATTATATGTACTGTTTTTATGTAAGTTAAAAATAAAACTTTTTTTTTAATTAAAAAAGTTTATTTCTGAGCTTTAAATATTCCAGTATTGAAAAGGGTAGATAAAATTTTTGTTGCCCGGAACCTATCCCTGTGATTTCCCATTGACTCCAATATATACAGGGTTCCATTTACACTTTCCCCCCAGGAACCTAACCCTGGCATAAATCTAGGACTGCCTGTACAGCATCAGCAAAAAAAAAAAACCACTACCTACCTCATTTCCCCATCCTCCTAATAATTTTTCAGTCATTCAAATTTATTCAACCTGCTCGTGGTAACATAGACTACACGAGATGAATCCTGAGGAACCTGTATATTGAAGTACTGTTTATTGAGAAACCACTTTGCAGTACAGTACTAAACAGACAACAAAGAATGGCCCAGTTATATAAACAGAGCTTTCCATATACATGCATAGCATCAATAAGAGTAATGCCATCTGATCACATATGCCAGTACATGTGAAATACTTATTAATGATGACCAATGAAATGAAGTTTGAAAAAGTCAACAACACAGTATGTCTACTTAAAACACTACATTCTTCTTCTTTTCCAGCTGGAATTCCTTGTAGCTTTCCCCTGAAAAGAAGGAATTGGCAGCTAAATTCTTCTACTTTCTCCCAGCTATTTCCATTTATTTTTGTATATTACACACAAATTACATCCTCACTTCATTAACTGGATTTCATTTTATTTTTATTTTCATTTCATTTAATTTTATTCTTCTCTAAATTTGTTATTTCTATTTGTAACAAAGAAGGCGTACCATTTCACTGTCATTTTGGAGTTTTTCTTCCAGTCATGCTATTTACTTTTGTTACATTGGTCTTTATCTGGGCATCTGCAGATAAAAGAACCACTAGGTGGCAGTGATCACTGTGTACTGATGTGGGATTTACTTAAAGATATAATTACTATCAGGGCTAAAGGAAAGAGTTCTTGCTTCCGTAAAGGTGACTACAGACAGTTTTTAAATTCTGTACAGTGGGATCAACTGATGATGTTACCAACATCATCAGTTGATCCCACAGCAAATTCTAAGTGGGAAGCATTCAAGGAATTAATCGTGGAAGCTACTAAACGGTTCGTACCTATTAGACAAAATATTGTTCGTGGTTTAGACCTAAATGGTTGTCAAATAAACTAATAAGACTCGTGGCAGAGAACAAAAATGCATGGGATGCATATAAATTATCAGGCGACACAGAAGCCTATGGCAGATATAAGCTAGTCTGTAATCAAGTCACAAAGGAGGTTAGGCAGGTGAAGGCAGATTACGAGAAATCTTTGGCAAAGGATGCTAAGAAAAACAGCAAGGATTTCTTTACTTATATAAACTCTAAAAAGAAGGGGATGAATCTGATTAGTTCACTTGATATCGGTGGTTCGACTGTTGATGATCCTCCTCAGATAGCAAACAAACTAAATGCATCTACATTCGCACATGAGGAGTTATTAAGGATTGAAAATACCAGAAGGTTATCAAATTGTAGCAGGGTGATTAATGATTTTGTAATAACTCACAGCAAAGTGGAGGAGAAATTGTTGAAGTTAAGCTTAAGAAAGGCACCTGGAGTGGATGGGATCTATCCAGTTATATTAAAGGAGGTGGCAAAAGAAGTAAGCAAACCCTTAGCCATAATTATGAGAGCATCCTTGGACTCAGGGGAGGTCCCCATGGACTGAAGATGTGCAAATGTATTCCCAATTCACAAAGGAGGATCGAAGGTGACATGAGTAATTACAGACCGTTTAACTTCTGTTAAATGGTCTGTAATTAGTTTGACTTCTGTTCCAGGTAAAATAATGGAGTCACTGGTTAACGATGCATTTCAGGATCATCTAGACAAGACTGCAGCAATAATTCAGACACAGCATGGGTTTGTTAAGGGAAAATCTTCTCTGACAAATTTCATTGGATATTATTATGTGGTTACAAGGGAACTGGATGCAAAAAATAATTTTGATATCATATACTTGGATTTCAGGAAAACTTTTGACTCTATTGCGTATAGAAGACTACTGTACAAATTGGAGCAGAATAGTATTATAGGTAAGTTGCTACAATGGATAAAAGGATGGTTCAGTAGGAGAAGACAGAGGGTGGTAATCAATGGGTGCTGCTCTTCGTAGACTAATGTGTTATTACTGGAGTCCCACAGGGTTCGGTGTTGGGTCCACTGTTGTTTTGTATATTTATCAATGATATTGATGAAGGTATATCAGGCTTAGTGTCGAAGTTTGCAGATGATACAAAGGTTGGCAGGGCTGTTAATGACAGTGTGCTATTGCACCAGGATCTAGAAAATTTGGGAAGATGGGTTGAGAAGTGGCAACTGAAGTTTAAAACATTGACAATTGCAAAGTACTGCATATGGGTAGAAGTAACCCCAGAGGAATGTACCAGCTGTTTGGTACTACACTTAAGGTGGTAGAAAATGAAAGACCTGGGAGTAATTGTGCAGTCAGATGTGAAGTTTTCTGAGCAATGCAGACAGGCTTCCAGGGCAGGTCATGGGGTTTTGTCAATGATATATAGGAATTTTGCTAGCAGGGAAAAGGAAGTGATTGTCCCTCTGTATAAGGCAATGGTAAGGCCACGCCTTGAGTACTGCGTACAGGTCTGGAGGCCTCATTTTATGAAGGATGTAGATTTGCTTGATCGTGTACAGAGAAGGGCAACAAGATTGGTGAGGGGAATGAAGGGATCCTCTTACCAAGAGGGGCTTAAGCTCTGCAAATTGCAGTGGCTGGAGACTAGGCACCTGCGCGGTGATCTGATTGAGGTGTATAAGGCCTTGAATGGGTTGAGCACGCTGAATTCTGATGGGATCCTTCCACTTGCTCAGATTACGAACCTAAGGGGGCATAAATTCAAATTAAGAAAAGCCAGATGTAGAATAGATGTGCGGAAATTTGCCTTTAGCCAGTGGGTGGTTAATTGCTGGAACAAACTTCCATCTGTCGTGGAGGTTGATGGGTTAAATAAATTTAAGGAGGAACTGGACAAACATTAAAGCAGTGGTTTTCAACCTTTTTTTAATAATGGCACCCCTAAGTAATTTATTTTGTTCTGCGGCACCCTACTGTTTTCTGCTTGTTAGATCCGATTTTCTCATTTATCCGATTTGATAGTTATTACAATAATATAATTATAAAAATTACATTTCATAATACAAATCATATATATACAGTATATAATTTTAAGTCTAAGTAACTTAAACCCAAATTACATGCCTCCCCATGGAATGTTGTTGCGGCACCCCTGTTGAAAACCACTGGTTTAGAGGGATGGTAGGGGAATTCTGTTTTTTTTTTTTGGCTGATGCTACATAAGCTCATACGGTTGCTTTCTTGCATCACATGCCATTATTACTATTACTAACTTTATTATGCTGAGCTGGGTTTTAATATTCTGAATTATCTAAAATGCTTCGAATGCTGCCTAAGTTCCGGGAATGGTTTGGATGCTACAAAACCTTGATTAAAGCATGTCCCAGAAAAACGCCAATGGACTTATGTGACTGCCTAGTGGTACTTATAATAGGACAATGATCTCGTGCCCTAAAGATCTATTCAGCTACGTGGAGAATCGAACTTGCAGCATTGGATCAGCGTTGTGTTTTGCACTCCAAGACCCTATCTGTCATAGTCAGATCTTGGAATGACACAATAATAGTTCTTTTAATATAAAACTTATGCTGCGTAATGTGTAGCAAGAGGCAAAGATACTTAAACAGAACATAATTTATTATTATTACTATATCAGAAACGTACATATAATAGACAAATGAAAATACAACATCTTTTTCTTACACTTACATTACTACCATGAATAAGAGAGATACTTTATGTATTTCTAGCTGGTGGTAGTGTGGGTTAATGACATGTTTATGTTCTTCCTGTGTTTCTTCTATGGTATCTTGCTCAACATCTGGTTTGCAATCCACATCTCACAGGAGTAAACAGGTATATACATGTATGCATAGGTACTGTACTAAAACTTTGAGTAACGAGTGGGTATTGTGTAGTCACATTAATACTAATGTATTAACTAGATAAGACAGTAAATATGCTAATGAGGAGGGATGCTTATGTATAAATACAAATAGGGTAACAGTAAGTAAAACTTACCAGTATAAGGAATGATTTGATTATTTTCAACTGTGTCTGGAACAGCGACTGTATTGTTCCGTTCTATTCAGCTCTGCTGTAAACTTCAGCTAGGTGATCTCATGGCAATGAGGTTCCTAGGTAACTAAGGTTGGTCCTTGTGGTTGTCACAGACATTCTCTCAGATAGGCCAGACAAGCTGTACTTGCTACCTGGGAGTCTAAAACGCTGATGGAACTGATATTCGGGGGATCACTCAAGTCAAGTAGACCCAATTTCGGTGAAGTCCGCGCGGTCTGTGACAGCCAAATCCTCTGCTTGCATTGCACCTTCACGATGATGGGACTGTTAGTAATCAAGGGTATAACCTCCATGCACAAGTACATGGTGGGTGACCACCCAGGTGTGAACCAACGTAAGCAGGTGTCAAGGTGTGGCACCGACACCACATGGAGGAACGCCGCCTCTCTATGTTACCAGGCAGTACTAGGTGATAGATGACTCTCATCAACCAGTGCAATACCACCACTTTGCTTATTGGAGGCTTGAAGTGGTGAAACCCATGTTTAGTCTCTAGGGCTAAGTTCCGGTCAACCTTTCCCTATCTCTTCCATCACGCAGTATGATTAATGACTTTTGAGGTTATGATGAACATTGTGGCGAGATCCAATATTTCTTACATTTCGAGGGTGTTTGCAGGCCGGCCACTATTTAGTACACTGGACTGAACCTATGTAACTCTCTAGGGGGCTTCCGGATCAGCTAGTGTATTATCTTGCTACCTCTACTCTGCCAGATAGTGACTGGAGGGAGTCCGAGTAGTGTGTATGCGGGGAGCATTTTCGAGGCCACGTTATGTCGAGGATCTGGGTATATTCTTACCACGTGTACGCCATATCCAAAAATTTCATTACTTCATACAGCATGTCCCATCCACTTTTTCTTACTATTGAATACACCATGAATTGTCAAACTAATAGAGCAAGCTTATCTGCGAAAAGATATAAACCTCCCAAACACTTCCTAATTCATTTCACAAATATACGTGGTCTCAATTCTAATCTCAACGATGTCCATTTCCACTTGCAGTCTGCCAAACCCCATGTGCTTTTTTTTTCTGACAGAATCTCAGTTATCGGTTGATTCAACTACTGCTCATCTCAGATGCCCAAATTATTCGCTGTATGATTCCTTTCGCCTCAAAGGTGGTACTTGTGCATATGTCCGTTCTGATATTCCCTGTCAGAGACTTGGCAATTTGGAATTTCCTCTCTTTGATCTTCTCTGGCTTAAAATCTCTCTACCTCATTGTGTCAAATTCATCTGTTGTCTCTACCGTTCTCCAAACTCCACTAATCACTTGGAGCTCTTTGACTTCCTCTCTTTGCAACTTGACTTTTTCCAGTCCAACTTTCCTAACAGTGAGGTAATTTTCCTTGGTGATTTTAATTTTCACAACTCCAGCTGGCTTCCATTTTCTAGTCACAATGACCCAGTGGTCGAGATGCTGAGACTTTTGTAATTACAAATGAGCTTCCACAGATTGTTCATTTACCTACAAGAATACCAGACAATCCTAATCATACAGCCAATACGCTTGATCTTTTTCTCAAAAACAACCCTTCTAAGTACACGGTCGAAGTGAGAGGTCCTATAGGCACTGCAGATGACAACTTGGTGATTATCTCGTGGCTATTCCCAACTTCGTGTTGTTTGGCATTACAAGAATGCAAAATGGGATGACCTGCGAGACTTCTTTTCTTCTTTTCCTTGGTCGGATTACTGTTAAAAAACTTCTGATCTCAACGTTTGCTCAGATTGTGTCAGTGAAGTTATTCTTGCAGGAATGGAATCCTTTATCCTGCACTCCACTTTAAAATCTCGTCCCTTATCTAAACCTTGGTTTTCCAATAAATGTGCTAAGGCTGTTCAAGAGAAGAATGTTGCATATCGTAATTGGCTTGTTTCTGGTTCTTCAGTTTCATTTTCTGCCTACACCAAAGCTCGCAACAATTGTAAAGCAGTTATTAATCAGTCCATACTAGAGTTTGAACAGGCTAAGAACAGAAAACTTGCTTCTTGCCCTAATGGTAGCCAAGCATTCTGGTCTCTTGCCAAAGCTATTGGCTGCAACTTTTGCCCATCTCTGCTCCCACCTCTGTCCAAAACAGATAGTTCTGTTGTCACTTCAGCCAAGGATAAAGCTGACTTGCTAGCATCTCATTTTTCTTCCGACTCATGTTTTAATGATCTTTGTAAAACACCTCCCACATTTTCCAACACGCTCCATTCAATGCCTCCTGTGGTCTTCCACCAAAAGGATGTCAGAAGGATTTTAACGAATCTTGATGCTAAGAAAGCTCCAGGTCCCGATGGTATATCTCCACTTGTTCTCAAAACCTGTGCTCCTGGACTTACTCCTGTTCTTTGCCGCCTTTTTTCACTTTCTTATTCCAAAGGTGTTTTTCCTTCTGCTTGGAAATTTGCTCATATCCAACAAGTTCCTAAAAAAGGTGACAAATCTGTCCCATCCAATTATCGTCCCATTGCAATTACTTCTTCTCTTTCTAAAGTAATGGAGAAATCAATTTACCGCCAACTCTTAAACTACCTAGAAACCTTCCATCTGATCAACAATCGCCAGTATGGATTCCGTCAGTGTCGATCCACTGGTGATATTCTGGCTTATGTTACCCATTTATGGACTAATTCAATGGAAAGGTTCGGTGAAACGCAAATAGTTGCTCTTGACATCTCAAAGGCTTTCAATCGTGTTTGGCCTAAAGGTCTTCTAAACAAGTTTCCATCCACAAGTTTTTATGGTTTGCCAACTGTTTTTAGTAATTGGTTATTCAGTTTTCTCTCTGATCGCTCACTGAGGGTGATGGTAGATGGCTCTCCATCTTCTAACTTCTCCACTAATGCCGGTGTCCCCCAAGGTTCAGTTCTTTCCCCCACTCTTTTCCTCATGTATATTAATGACCTTCTTCCATTGACTGGAAATCGTATCCATAGTTTTGCCGATGATAGCACATTGCATTCTACTTTCCATTTTGAGAAACCTTGTCCTGCCCAATCAGCTTGAACTTCTCGAAAATCTGCTGCCAATTCCTTAAATGCCGATCTTCCGGTAATTCTCCAGTGGGGCAAAGACAACTTAGTTGATTTCAACCCTTCTAAAACTTAGTCTTGTCTTATATCTCGCAAAAAGGATTCTTCTGCTCCTATGCTTATCTTTAGTGACACTCCGATTTCTAGGCAAAATGATATATCTCTTTTGGGGTGTACCCTGACTTCTAATCTCTCTTGGTACAAGCACATTACAAATATTGCTTCTTCTGCATCTGAAAAACTTGGTTTTCTCTTTCGCTCTCGGTGTTACTTTTCTTCCAAACAGCTGCTCACTCTGTATAAATTGCAAATCCGCCCTGCCATGGAATATTGTTCCCACATCTGGGGGTGGTGCCTCCCAAATCCTCTCTCAGGCTGCTTGAATCCATTCAGAAGAGGGCAGTTAGGTTAATTAATGATTCATCTCTAACAGAGTCTCTCCGCTCGCTGTACTGTTTCTGCTGCATGCCTCTTCTACAGATACTTCCATGGGCACTGTTCTTCTGAATTGGCTTCTATAATTCCCGCTCTCTCTTTCAAAACAGTCCGAACACGTGCCGCCACCAGCCAACATCCATTTACTGTCCAACTTCAAACTCACAGAACCAACTGTTCATCTTCCTCGTTGATTCATTCAACTGCCGTTTTCTGGAACAACCTTCCTTCATACGTATTTCCTGATAATTACAGTCTACAAAAGTTCAAGTCCAATGTCAACAAATATCTTCTTTCGTCTTCTCAACCTCCAACCCAAGCACGGTACTAAGTACTATAGGTTCTGTTTCCTCTCGTGTTTGGGGTTTACATAAAAAAAAAAAAAAAAAAAAAAAAAAAAACACTCCGTTTACGTCTAGTTTGATCTGAACTGGATTTCTCAGCAATTCTAGAACTCGGGCCAAAAGTAGCATAGGAGTGAACAAAAGTTATATTCAAAAGCTCTGACAGAAGAGTGTCTAAAAAGTCTGTTTCAACAAAAGCTATCTAGAAAAGGCTGTAAGTGCCGGCTTCTCTTTCTCTCTTAACTCTGATCTAAACTCTTAACTCTCAACTCCTCACCCCCATCCTTTGTCTCACCTGAGTATATATAGGTCCCTCCCCCTTTCACATTTTCCATGCTCCCATTGGTCCGGAGCTTGTTTTAATGGGGGAATTAAATTTCCAGGGCTGATATCTTAGAACCAAAAACAGCAATAGAAAGGAGTTACAACTACGTGAAAATGAAACTCATATTTGTCCGGGGTGAGAGTTCCTGATCTCTGAACTCGAGAATCGAATTCCTGCAAAAGGGACTGCCCGATACAATCCACTCTGCAGTTATTAGATTCAGGTTTCCCTTTAAAAGTCTGTTTTCAATAGTCATAACTTCTTCTTATGTGATAAAAAATAATCAAGCACCTCCTTTTTATCCTTACTTCCATCTCCCATAATGGTCAGAAGCTGATCAAGTAACGGCCTCCTGTTGTCCCGTGACTCCACTAATAAAGGCACAATTCAATCACACTTACTGACCTTACTTAATGTCATGCTGGAGAGGCATGCATTCTAGTGGGGGAGAAGAAGGCAAGAAACGCTGATAAGTGCGGTATTGTGTTTCGTACTACCTAAACTACAGTGAAGGCAGATGATGGGTAAAATACAGGTATTTTACACTCCTCATTACCACCCCCCAGAATTTCAGGCAGGGGCAAAAAGACAAAGTCCGCAATTCTGAGTGTCTTCACTGGGTTCCGAAACTTCTGTAAAGGGGTAGCTTGTGAGGTAAAACAAAAACATACCTCCTCTTACAAAACTAAGTAGATCTTAACTGACAGTATATAGTAAAGCTAAAGCAAACATGCTATATAAACTCTACATCCTATTCCGTTAAGTTGATACATTTCAAAGTGGTTCAAACAAAAAGATTACAAGGATAATCAGTCACTTGAGAAACTTATCTGACAATGATCTGAAAAGGCATATGTTACACACAGGTTTTCTTCACCATGACAATAAGTTGATGTTCTAAAAAAGTGTTCAATTGTTCAAAAAATGTTCTTTTTATTACACATTGAAAGATGTGGGTCTTCCATTGTGAAGTTGTTCTTCATGATTACTAAACATCTGGGAACTAGGACATGTCGATTTCTTCTCTTGTTTCACTGTAGGATTAAGGCGATATGACCTTCAGCTGTCTATGAATTGAAGAAGCAGTCTCCCAGTGAGCTGGAAAATCCAGGTAGCTCACCTCTTCAGGGACTCTCTGGAATACGGCTTCCATTTCACAATCTTCACTTGACTCAGAAATACAATATGAAACATGAGCAAACACTGAATTAGAATTAGTATCTGTTCTTCATTAGTACATTCATACACATAGTATTATCTATACCTAATGCTAGATAAACATTTTATATATATATATATATATATATAAATTATATATATAAATTATATATATATATATATATATTCGAATATATATATATATATATTCGTTGCTAACACAATTTGCCCTATTCAATTTTTACCCCACTTGTCATGCACTACGTCTCTTTAAATAATACGGCGAGTCAGCACTGTGTTGCCCCTAGTTCAGCTAGAAAACGTGTTGCGCTACATCCCACTCCTGAGGATGTAGTGTTAAATATTAAACAGGAGAATCATTCCCTTTACCCTAACCAACCTGAGTACAATACACATATTTTAAACCAAAATTTGTTTTTTCAAAAATGTTTAGATAAACGATGTCTCACTTGTCCCATGATAACTCCGAATCCAAATCTAACTCTATTTATCCTCCTTTTTGTAAAACTAAAAATGTCATATATTTGCTCATATGCAATATTTGCAATGTTAAATACGTAGGCCAAACCACAAATTCTCTTAACATCAGAATTAATGGGCACAGATCTAAAAGTAAAAATCTTTTACTTGATACCATTTTAGATACTGAAATAGAACTTTTCCATTTTCACCACCATGGTTTCAACAACGTTCTTCGTGATTATTATGAGTTTCTATTTATGTGCACTTATAAATCTTTATATCCCTACGGCCTAAACAATAGATTTTTTAACAAAATCTTTTAAGCAATGGTTGTTTAAACACCAGCCATTGCATTTACAATTTATTCCATCTTAGTCATTTCTTCAATAACAATAAGCGTAGATACAAACGTGGAAATAAATCAAATCGTCATCATAGGCATATTCGGCACAATTTTCGTAATATTATTAACTCCTGGGACAATACCATACTCGATGTACACAACATTTCTCTTTTTCTCTTTAATATCAAAAACTCTATACTAAAAGCCTTAACTTTATTTATTAGCAATTTTAAATGTAAAAATATTCAACTTAAGCATATTACTTTAGATATCTCTCTCTTTAGACTAGGTCGCATTACTACATACAGTAATGAATACTGTACTATTAAATTTATTCACAGTTGGTTCGATAAAATTCCTTGGCATTATTTACTTAATAATCGTAATAATTTTCTCCCATTTTATAATAATTTCAAGTTCAAGATCCATCACTGCTTTAAATATGAATCTCCTATTGGACTCAAAATTTGTAATTATAAAACTCTAGCTACCAATTTAGGCAACTTACAAGCTTTAGATCTTCCATGTCATTGTGATGATCCCATATATGCTCCTTACGTTGATCAACATCATAAACATATTATTACTGGTAACCTGGACATTATTAACAACATTCCACTAAAGTCCGCTATGGAAAAAGGTTTTAAATTCAGACCAGTCCATAAGGCCAACCTCAATAATATATATAAAGATATTTATCTGAATATCTTGAACTTTTGCAACAAGTTAGCATATAAATATACAATACCCCACGAAGCTTTTTATAATTGGATAAACGTTACATTTCAGGACATTAAAAAAATTATTTCTAAAACTTACTACCTTTACAATAATTCGCATATCAAGTACTTTAACCTGAAAAAAGCCATCTCAGATTTACAGCAAAAATTTATTATCACTCCGGTAGATAAGGCTTCTAATAACTTTGCTATCTTTTGCAAGCAATTTTATTACACCACCCTCAAAAAGGAAGTAGAAAGTAGCTCCACCTTTTTACGCTGTAATCTCGGCATCAATACAATCATCAAAAAAATTATAGCTTTGCATAAAAAATTGCATACCAAAATTCGCAATTCTACTTTGCCTTTCTTGTATATGATAGCCAAATTCCATAAACATCCAGTTGGCTTCAGATTCATCACTAGTGCCAAAAAAAGTGGCTGTTATCATCCAGGTAAACAATTTTTCAAATTATTAACTACCATTCTTATCAATATCCCTTCCACTTGGATCATTAACAATAACCACAGTATCATCAAAATTTTTAATTCCAATTCCAATACATATTCCAGCATATTTAGTATTGAAACATATGACTTCACCAACTTATTTACCTCCTTACCGCATCACTTGATTGTTAATGTACTTTATCAATTGTTCCTCAAATACAAAAACGTTATACCAACAGATGAGGTTACTTGGAATAACTATATCAACCTCTGTATTCTAAACAATTTTATCTACGATGGTAAATATGCTTATAAACAATCCATAGGAGTTCCCATGGGTTCACAAATTTCTAGCATAGTAGCTAATCTATTTCTTCATTATTACGAACATCTATATATGCATAACAATCCGAACCTTAATTTTTATGCATTCCGCTATGTTGATGACATTCTTATTCTCAACATTCATTTTGAAAATATTGCTAAATCCATATATCCAACTGAACTCACTCTCAATAAAGAAAACCTTGGCAACCAACATGCAAATTTTCTAGATTTAAGTATTACTCTAAATAGTCCTCCTCTTCGTCACAATTTGGAACTATTCGACAAAAGAAGCGAATTTAATTTTAATATTATCTATTTAACAAATTGGAACTCGAACATTTCGATTAAGGTTCATAAAAATATAATCTACACACAAATTATCCGTTTGGCTAATATTAGTAGCAATCAATCACTTTTCGCTGGTGCTTTAAATGATCTTTATACCAAACTTCGCAATAATGACATTCCCATTAATTTTTTAAATTTTATTATAAAAAATCTCTCTGATTTCATTAAAGAAAAATTCGGTTTCACCTTGCTCCACCTTGATTAGGGTTAATTCGATACCTGTATAGTTGTATAGTTGTACATTTGAATGGTGGTATTTCCACTGCTTGGAAAGTGATCACACATTATGACTTCTATTAGAACGATGTCCGTGTTCTTTCACTTCCTAAGTTTTTCTTTTCATTTTTCGTAATTTAATATCAGTATTTATTTATGTCCAATCTTATTTTCTCTATTTTAACCACAGAGGGCTCCCACAGTTCTTCTCTTCTGAGCAACTCCACCATCGTTGTCATAGTTTTCCCTCTGTGTACATTCCATTCTTATTAATCATATTCGCATAATTGTAGCTTATTAATCATGATCGCAAATTTGTATCTTCATTTCTTGATTATGTCTCACTCAAATATCATAGGTATTTAATTTTTCTCCTCTTCATATTTTTAATTTTTCTCCTCTTCATATTTTTTTATTATATTTCATGTCTATCACTCAAAATATACACTACAAGCTAGCGGTATTAATTTCCACTTCTACTAACACTCTCATAGCCAAGGCCCTCTCTATGAGGTTGGGTACTTACACACCCAGCTTGCCTAGTATCCTTTAAACTCTTTTCCTTCTCTTTACGTCTTTCTACTCTCTGATCTTCGTTTTTCCGTCCATTGAACTATTAGTGTAATAAGAGGGTGATTCGGACATTCTCACTTTTCTTATTCTCACTATCTTCGCCTCTATATTTTTAACTTCTTTTCCCTCCCCTACCTTGCATTACTTCCTTTTTCTATACCACTATCTTGTTATCTTGTTATTCATTATTATTTAACTTACATACTTTTGATTTAAACTTACGTTCTTACACACTTAATTTACTAAACACACTGCGTTTGCGTTCTTACATACTATCGACTCAATTTATTTCTAAATACACTACGTTACATAATTTATTAATCTAAATACACTGCGTTGGGGCTACCTCACTCATTTTTGTGGAGTCTTAAAAAATTTTAAAAAATTATTTTTATATCCATTTAATTTTTTTTATATCTATTTCATTTTTTATATCCATTTCATTTCTACAGCTTCTCCATCAGCATGAGTTTGCATAGAAACACAGTGTTTGGTACATGATCAGGTGTAGCCCCCTGATGAAATACCTGATCTATGTACCAATTTTTAATTTTTAATTCTTTAATTTTTATTTTATAATTTTTATCTCTATTACCCTCCCCTCTTTTTCTTTCAGCTTTTCTACGTATGATTGGCCTGTTAATTCGGCATTAATTCAGATTTAATTCTACTTAATTTTATATAGGTTCTTAACATTCTTTTTTTCTTCAACTAGGCTCGGCATTTTGTGTTTAATAACTTCTCCATCTATATTTATTTTTATTTTTATTTTATTTTATTTTACTTTCATCGATGACACATATTTATATACATGTATCCTGTTTTGCTGCTTTGCGCATTCAGGTACACGTACTGTTTTTCCTTTTTTTCCACTTCTTCGTTTTCATATTTCATATATATATATGCCATTTGGTAAGCCAAATGGCATATTAGCATTAGCATTAGTAGAGGCATTTGATGCAAGACAGCAAGCTTATGCAGCATCAGCCATAAAAAAAAAAAAAAAAAAAAAACCACTTCCACTTCACCCCTCTGTTCGTTCAAAATACCTGTCCAGCTGAGCCTTAAACTTATTTAGGCTATCAACCTCCACCACAAGGGATGGCAGTCTGTTCCACCAACCAACTACCCGCTGGCTAAAGGCAAATTTCCGCACGTCTGTCCTACATCTGTCTTTCCTCAATTTGAATTTATGCCCTCTCAGGTGATTTTTCTGAGCTAGAGGAAGAATCCCATCAGCATTGAGCATGCTTAAACCATTCAAGGCTTTATACACCTCTATCAGATCACCTCGCTGGTGCCTAGTCTCCAGACACTGTAATTTGCAAAACTTAAGCCTTTCTTCGTAAGAGCACCCCTTTGTTCCATTCACTAATCTTGTTGCCCTTCTCTGTACTCGTTCCAGCAGCTCTACATCCTTCTTGAAATGAGGCCTCCAGACCTGTATACAGTACTCTAGGTGTGGCCTGACCATTGCCTTGTACAATGGAATAATCACCTCCTTATCCCTGCTGGAAAAATTCCTGTATATCATTGACAATACTCCATGAGCTACTCTTGCAGCCCATCTGCACTGCTCAGAGAACTTCATATCTGTCCAGCCATTGATTACCACAATCACCCCCAAGTCCCTTTCATTCTCTACCACTGTCAGTGTAGTACCACAGAGTTGATACGTTGCTCTGGGGTTGCTGTTTCCCATGTGTAGTACTTGACATTTGTCAATGTTAAACTTCATTTGCCACCTCTCAGCCCATCTGCTCAACCTTTCCAGATCCTGTTGCAGCAGTGTAGTGTCAGTAGTGTCCTTGACAACCCTGCCAACCTTTGTATCATCTGCAAACTTGGACATTAAGCTTGATATACCATCATCAATATTATTTATAAATACAGAAAACAATAATGGACCCAACACTGAGCCCTGAGGGACTCCACTAATAACATTAGTCCACGATGAGCAGTGTCCATTGATTACCACTCTCTGTCTTCTCCCACTCAACCACCCCTTTATCCATAGCAGCAATTTGCCTCCAATGTCACACTGCTCCAATTTGTGTAGCAGTCTTCCATGTGCAACAGTATCAAAAGCCTTTCTAAGATCCAAGTATATAATATCAAAGTTATTCCCTGCATCCAGTTCTTTTGTGACTGCATCATAGTATCCAAACAAGTTGGTCAGGCAAGACTTCCCCTTAACAAAACCATGCTGTGTCTGAGCTATAACTGAAGTCTTGTCTAAATGATCCTGCAGTGCTTCTTTAACCAGTGCCTCCATTAATTTTCCTGGAACAGAAGTTAAGCTCACAGGTCTATAGTTACTTGTGTCAGCCTTTGATCCTCCTTTGTGAATTGGGGTCACATTTGCACATTTCCAGTCTATGGGTACCTCCCCTGAGTCCAAGGAAGCTCTCATAATTATGGCTAAGGGTTTGCTTACTTCCTTTGCTGCCTCCTTTAATATAACTGGATAGATCCCATCCACCCCGGGTGCCTTTCTTGTGTTTATCTTCAACAGTTTCTCCTCCACTTTACTCCCAGTTATTTCAAGATTCTGTAGCTTACTGCTAGAGTTGAATACACCTCTGGCATTCCCCTTGCTGAATAACTCCTCATGTGTGAATGTCGATGCAAAATATTCATTTAGTTTGTTAGCTACCTGAGCAGGATAATCAACAGTTGACCCATCAATATCAAGTGGACCAATCTGATTCATCCCCTTCCTTCTAGAGTTTACATAAGTAAAGAACTCTTTGCTGTTTTTCTTTGCATCCCTTGCCAAGGATTTCTCGTAATCTGCCTTCGCCTGCCTAACCTCCTTTGTAACTTGGTTGCATATCAACTTGTATCTATCATAGGCTTCTGTGTCATGTGTTAATTTGTAAGTATCCCATGCATTTTTCTTCTCTGCCATATGCCTCATTAGTTCATCTGACATCCATTTTGGCCTAAACCTTGAACAATATTTCTTAGTTGGTATGTAAAGCCTAGTAGCTTCCAAGATACGTTCTTTGAATGCTTCCCATTTTGAATTTGCTGTTGGTAACATCATCAGTTGGTCCCACTGTATAGAATTTAAATACTGTCTCAGTCCATCGTAGTCGCCTTTACGGAAGCAATAACCCTTCCCTTTACCCCTAATGGTAGTTACCTCTTTCAGTAAATCCCACTTCAGCACACTGTGATCACTGCCACCTAGTGGTTCATTTATCTGCAGATTCTTAATGCATGAAGAATCACTGCTGATAATCAAATCAAGAGTATTACTCCCTCTAGTTGCCTCCTGAACATGCTGATGTAGAAAACAATCATCCAATAAATCCACAAAAGCCCTGCTAGTGTGTGAGTAACCAGCCCCCAAATTCCAGTCAATATCTGGGAAATTAAAATCTCCCATTATAAGACTCTCTGATTTACTAGCCCACTCTATTTCCCTGTACAGTTCCTTATTATACTCATCAGAGTCATTAGGCCTATAGCACACTCCTACTCTCAATTTTGATCTCCCAATGCTTATGTCACACCAAACTGACTCAACACTGCACTGTCCAGCGATGTCGACTGGCTTCACTTCCTTGGTTTTTATGTGTTTCTTAACTAATAGCATAACCCCTCCCCCCTTCCTATCCTGTCTATCCTTTCTGTAGACGTTGTACTCCCCAAATTGCAGTTCTGCATCCCTTATATCTGTGCGACACCACGTCTCTGATATCCCAACAATATCTGCCTTTGATGTTTTGAGCAATACCTCAAATTCATCAAATTTATTTACTAAATTCCTAGCATTGGTGTACACGCAAGTATACCTGCACCTGTTTCTATTCTTAGCTACCCTAACACAACCCATGTGTTTATTTGTACCGCAATGGCTCCCAGCAGTCTCTGAAATACCATGCATCTTGTTTTTCAGGCTTCTGCTCATTCTAATAGAAGCAGTGCAAGAATCTCTTTCACCTCTGCCAGTGGCTACTGTCAATCTATTGGTCTTTGTCTCCCCCCAAGCTAGCAGTTTTCCGACCCACCTAACACTGCCTCGATAGCATCAGCAAATATTCTTGCACCCTTTCTATTTAAGTGTATCCCATCCCTGTAGAAGCAATCTCTCCTGTTAACAAGTATAGTCCAGGCTGAAAAAAATTCTACCCCTTGAGCCTTGCACAATCTTTCCAGGGCCGAATTGATCGACAAGGCTCTCATCATATACTCCCTCCTATTGTGTCTGGGCAGAATTGCAGACACTTTCAAATTCAACCCTAATTCTCGGCTTTTGTTCAACAGTGACCTGTACTTGTTAAGTAATTCTGCCGGTCTCCTACTCTTAATATTATTAGTGCCAACGTGTACAACTATATCACCTTTTGTGCCCTTAAAAGATGATATTCGCTCTACAACGTCAAATACTAATATAATAGCACAGTCACTAATAAAATAACACAGAGGTGACCAACTTAATTTGTAATGCGATCGACCATCTGAAGAATTTCATTGCACATGGTTAAAAAAGTTAATCAACACATTGAAAAATGTTGTTTATAAATTTTAAAATTAAATACAATTCAGAATTCTTATTTTAAATTCACACATATTTAAATTCTTAATTTATGTGCGATCTGTGTCTTCATGTCATCTGCCAAGTTTTCAAAATTGGGCATATACTGTGACTTTTCACATCTTCTGTGTGCAAGTCCATAAGAGTAGAGTGATTCTTCATTTTTGTTTGTTTCAAATACGAAAAGGCCGATTTACATAGAGATGTGGAACCAAAACAGGAATTTAAAAGTTCAATTCATTTTTTTACATTTGGGTACTTTTCTCGGCAAACATATTTCCAAAAGTCTTTTTCTGATCTGGCTTTTAAGAAGTTATCATTTAGCAATGTAATAATTTCATTTTCAAGTAATATTTTCTGCATGTTAAAAATCTCAGAGATTTTTTCTGCAATTTGTCTCGTATCTAAGTAGACATTAAATGGATAAGAAATATATTGAACAATTTCTTCAATTGTTTTCAAATCACTGAATCTGGTTTTAAAATCATCAACAACTTTCTCAGTTTCAGAAACACGTTTCTCACTATTAAATTCAAAAACAGGATATTTTTACAAATGATCGAATTTTTTTCTTTGAGATCTTTAGCCATTGCAAAAATTGATATTTATATGCAGAAATACTACTAATCATATCGGCCACATTTTTATTTTTTCCTTGTAATTCCAAATTCAGATCACTTAATTTACTGGTGAAATCTGCCAAAAAACCAGATCAGACAACCACTCCATATTTTATGCTGCTGATAATCATCTGCCCTTCGATCAACAATTTTTTTTTAAATTTCATTCAGCAAATTTCGAAATCTCTGTAGAAACTTGCTTCGACTCAGCCACCTCACATCTGGTTCATTTTCATCGAGTTGCATTTTGAAAAGTCTCCTTTGAAGAGATTGTTTCCTGTGATGGAATTCATGATATTTAAAGCTATGTCCATAACACTTTTAGTATTTAATCTTTTGCTGGTTAACATTTGATGGTGGATGATACAGTGGTAACTCAAAAAAATCTGGGAATTCATTTGGCACAATGCGATGAATCCATTAAGATGCCCTGTCATTGCTTTAACTTCATCTGTTGTTATTGATACGACCTTAAATAGTGGCAATTTTTGTTCAATAAAATTTTTGAATGCATTAAATATATAAAGACCTCTAGTTCTTTGTTTTAACGAAACCACACCCAGTAGTTCTTCTCTAGTGGCAGAATCATCAAACACCATACGAATAAAAACGAGCAATTTAGCTGTGTCACTGACGTTTGTAGAGTCATCCAGTTGCAAAGAAAAAGGACACACAATTAGCAGTATGAGCATGCAATTGTTTCCTCACATTTGTACTAATTTTTTCAATGTGTCACATCACAGTATTTCGAGATCATTTCAGATATTGAAGAGCAATTTTAATTTTATTTTTGTTCTTGAAATTTTCAAAAAGAGAATCTGTTATTTCTAAAAATGCATCTTTGAACTAACTATCAAATAATGGTTTGCATTTTTTTGCAAGACAGCTCACTTCAAATGATGCTGCAGTTGCTGCTTTAGATTGTAAATGAAGAAGTTTTGTTGTGCGAATAATCAGGATTTAAATTCTTTTAATTTATTTTTTCTAAGGTCACTATTAGGTGAAAAATCCGATTGGTATTTACCATGGAGTGCGTTGAAGTGCCTTTCTAAATTTCCTTTTTTCGGTATAGCCACGAAAGCATTGCAAATCAAACAACATTACAAAAAAGTATTCTAGTTCCCACTCTTGATGAAAATGATATGTTTTACTCTTTCATAGCATTCATTTTAAATCAAAGGGTATTAAATTAATGTATAAGCCCTGTCCAGTTATTAATATTAAGTAAGCTAAATAAGAATTAGACACATACATGATGCTCTCTACAATGTAACTGCGTGGATTTTCACTATACAAGCCTAGCGGCTGCGTGGCGACAAGAGTAGTCACGTGGTTTGGTGGATTTGTAATAAGCGGGTGCAGTGGGATGCATAATAATAATAATAATAACATTTAGATTTTGACTAATCAGTTTTTTATATATATTTAAAATTTGGCGTGCTCGAACGAATTTAATGCCGCGATCGACTTGTTGGTCACCCCTGCAATAACACATACTCGTGGATAAGATAATAACTACAGATAGTTGTCCATATATCTGACAGTGATTTATATTCCTATCTATATGACATACATATTAATACTGGTTAAATGACATAGTAATACTGGTTATATATAAACTTATGGTTAAAAGACAAGTCATTTTTCTCTTCATCAAACAGTACTCTGCACCTAGGATTTTCTCTGGATCGGTCCTCATTCATCCCACTATTCTTCCGACTGAATGGGGCGGCATCTTTTCTTTGCAAGGCACGAGTATGTTCAATGCCTCGTGCTCGAGCCATTGAACATACCGATTTGAGGCTCGCACAGCGCAGTGAGTCACAGGATGGTGCCAATAACACCTAAATTGAGCTTCTTCATCTGGTAATGTGTCTTTTCCAGACAGGATAAAACCCTGATGTCGATAATGGTCTTGGATTTTAAAATATTTCGAAGGAAATGCGCTCTCTCTCTCTCCACCCCTTCTGTGAAGATCACCTGGTGAAAAAAGAATCAAAGGTCACATCGGAATTTTGGATCCCTCGAAGGTGTGGGATTCCCTTGCTCTCTCCTTTCAGGCGAAAGATTCACTTCATTTGCACGTTTAATTTTTTTTCTCCTTTTTTTAAAAAAAAAAAAAGAGAGGGGCATCTTATCTCATTTTCGCTTCTTGCTCTCTCTCTCTCTTTCTTTCTCAAATATATCTCTCTTGATCCCATTCCTTTTCTACTTCCCATTATGAATGCAATAAAAATTTATTTACGGAAACATGCCATACCTGAAGACAATAAATAATCCTAATCCTAATAGAATTACTGATAGAAGTATAATAGTTATTTTGATCCACGAAGTGAGTCCTTCACCAGTTAGTTGATGAAAACATTGTCCAAGGTACTTGTCCAGGTGCAAAACTTTATATTTGGGAGACCTGTGAAAAGTTTGGGTGGCTAACTTGTAATGCTGGGTCTTCTAACAAAACTCTGTCTTCACAGGCTGTAATAGTTCTGCCAACTAGACAGTTTCTCATTGTGACATTTAGTATCTGTCTTGAATTGGACAGTGAAGGTCGTTGGTTCCTGTGTGTGATCGACTTAGTGGCCACCAATATACCTTGGAAGTTAACACAATTGCGGCAAGGCATGTTGTGACAATGCTTGAAAGGTGAGCGCAGCTAGTGTACTGCATGCAAAACATCCTGTGGGTGTGGTAATGTTCTCAATAAATTGAGGGCATACGGTATGAGTTTCCAGGTAAAAGTCGAATCCAGTAATCGATAAGTCCAATGTTAACGATGCTGTTTGCAACATTTTAGATGTGAGTCTGCCGGAAGGTTCAATTTCTAGCTTGTGAGAAATTTGAGTTTTTGGGAGTTTATTAATTTTGCTAGCTACCATCTCTAGATATGACTCACTTTTCTGACATTTAACTTTGTCTTCATAGAAGTGACATTGTATCATTCGGTCATGAAAAATGAACTGTTTGGAAACACTGTAATTTGCTTTTGTGTCACCAAGTTCACTATATTTTGGTCGGGATACTAAAGCTGTCTGGTCAGAGTAAGCTTTGTCGATTTTTCCGACTCTTAAGATTAAATGGTGTTCAAGAACCAGTCGGTGGGTTGATCGAATGTTCCTAGATAGCAAAATTCTTTAATGATATAGTCTCAATTGTTTCATTGGCACGAGTTTGCACTTCCACTATGTACTTACTACTGGAAAAAAACTCCTTAAATTTTCCGAACTTCATAAACTCTAGCAAAGTCTGGAACCAACCAAACCCGGTAATGTAAACAGGGTTGGCTATTGATGATGTGGCAGTTTGAACCACTATCTCCTGCAATACAATTTGTAATTCCTGGCCAGCTTTTAGGGATTCCCAGTTATAGCTTCAAACTTGTATCCTGGATTACAATGTGCAATAAGCATTCTGTGGGCATGCAACCTGACATTAGATGCAGTTCTGTGGGAAAAGGATAGTACATCCACTTTGTCTACCAGTGGCATCGCAGTTGTTTAAAGGTTATGTGTAGTTGGAAAAGAGTCTGTTGGGTGTCAGTGACAAACCAAAGACACTGCTTGTATTCTAAATAAAAGTGCTCTGATTGTTTGTCCTACAGATTTAAGGATAAACTTAGAATACCAAGGGTTACATATATTCTATAAGACATAATGGGAGGAAAACAGTGCCTATTGTTTATCAATTCCCAACTAAAGATTCAGCTCATTCTCTGCATTCATCTCAAGTGTATTGTTCCTTGTATTACCTTCCCTTGTTGTTGTATAAAAAGGAACTTCAGTGGTCCTGGAGTTAGTACAACTCACGAGGCACCTCTGCCTGTAATGGTTCTTCATTTATCATGTAAGTTCTTTCATTACCAAATTTCCTTATTATCAATATACCCTTCTCTAATGTAGTGAAAACTGGATCTGTAAACATAATTTCCAACCCTTGCTCTTCAAAACGAGCTTGCTCGTCTGACATCAAATGTCTCACAAATCTAGTCTGGTGCAAATTATCCTTTGACACTGTGTCAGGGAATGTCACCAAACACACCCTGTATGAAATGATTGGCAGATTCCTGACAAACTCTGCAAGCCAATATGTCTCGGCTGCTTTTCTCTGACATAGGGGCGCCTCCATAGCCAGGTGGGCAGGAGCAGCAGTGCGTAGCACACGCTTCTTGATTAGACCGTGGTTCGAGCCGCAAGCCACCAAATATGGAGGTTGCGGAAAGGTCAGGGAATGGCCACCGAATATCCCCGGAGCAATATGGCCTTAGTTGCTAATGCTCCTAAAAACCAAATAACAACAACTCTGATATAGGCAAGAAGCCTGTTGATCATAATCGGATTCATAACAATATTCAAGGTTTCCCTTACAACAATCTTTACTACACTCACAGACCTCTCCATCCCTTTTATACTGGTATATGACTGAAGTGCCATTTTATTTTAAGAACTGTTTCAGTATAAAATGCTCTGGTGGGATCAAAGTGCCATTTTTCAGAAGAATTCTAGATACATACTGTTTGAGACAATTTCCACAATTCACTATGGAACAGCTACTATGGGGAATCAGCTTATGCAGAGCCACAGAAGGCTTGCGCATTTCACAAATATAAGCACCATGTTTCACTTGACAAAGTTCGATATCAGCTTGTCTAGACATTAAATATATCTCGAATGTCAAAATCTTCAGCAAATCTTTTAAGACTGAATTTCATGACTGGATCAGATTACTGCAAACAGTCTACAAAGATAGAAAAAAAAACTCACTTTCGGTAGAGGCTAGTAGTCATTATATTGATTTTTTTTTTTTTTTACATGACAAACATTCTCCTCGCTTGTCGATTTCATTTTCAAGAAATTCGATGTTGGAGACAATCTGCTCTCTCATGAGATCACAACAATGCGAAACCTGTTTCCTGTCACCACCAAGCATCTCTGAGTAAGCCTGCCAAATCAAATCCTTTGGAGTTCTGATCGTTCTGTGGATCCAATCTTGATGCGAGTTGACCTAATATCCACTGTATTGTTTTCTCTAGTCCACTTGGCGGTTCTGCATTATCTGCATTCCCTTGTACTCTATAATTTTGATTTGAGGCACATCATTCTCCATCTCTTTCATGCCGATGGGAATACCACATTCTGCTTCTGCTCTACAACAGAAGCTGTCTCAGGCACTAATACTTCATTCTGTGACTGAGGTGTTACAGTCATCTCCTGTGGGATATGAGTCATATGTTTGCGACTACGCAAATTATATCTATGGGACTGGGTAGGTACTTGGGTGGTTCTTTCTGAATTCGTAGACTTCTATTTTTGACTGCTTTTTCTGATTCCTAGATGGGAGAGATGATAAAGGAATGGATACTGGAATGCTTACAATTCTAGTTGGTTGGGTTATTATTGGTCTGGGATCTATAGGTGTGATCCAATCGCACACTTCTACCTTAGAATCGTCAAAGATCCATGTTTCTTTTGGCACTGTCTCCATAGGGTGCTTACACGTAGAACGCAGGTGACCGCTTACTTGGAACCAGCAGCGATACGCAGCTAAAGCTTCTCACTGGGGTAGGTTTTACGGGCGCTACCGTATTGCGGAACGTTAATCCCTTTAGCTCTCAGGTAAAACAGCTACCGTAAAATTTTCGATTATCTCTTCCTGCAATTCAGTGGGTGTCCCGTAATTTTCAGGTGAAACTTATCAAAAGATAAATAATTAGGGGAAAAGAGAGGGAGTGGGTTGTTTACTAATGCCCATTGCAGGACATTCGATTAAATATTCGTTGGAATGAGCGCTGAAATAATTGAAAGAGGAAGGGAATAATTGCTGCAGGGGAAGAATTAAAAATTTATCGAAGGGGAAAAAAAAACGCTAAAGTTGCGAGTGTTCAGAAGTTACTACACATAAATACGCGTTATGTATTAATAACGGTTGAGGAGAATGAAAAAAAAAAAAAAAACAGGAAAGATGAGAGGAGGTAGCATAGCTAAAAATCGAAAAATGAATAATTTTATTCTCTTCCCTCCCTGTTGGTTTGATCATTAAGTATAATTTCACAATTTTCGCTCTTCTGTCTTGCCATGCCATTTTTTATCATTATTCTCATTTAAGTTTATATCTCAAGCGTCGTGTAGAGGAAAATGCTTTTTGCTGCCTCTGATGTATGTTTTACCCTTTTTTATGTAAGATTCAGTTTCTAATTATTTCAAACATTTTTCAATTATAAGTATATATATATATATATATATATATATATATATATATATATATATAAATTGAAATGAAATGTATATTTATTTTCTTGCCCAATTATCATCTTTTTCTCTGAAAAATTCCTTAAAATTCATAATTTGGTCATATAATCTAATATCATCGATTTTCGATTATACAGTCCACACAAAATATTTATAAAAAAAACCAAAAAAAAAAAAAAAACCCAGCGTAATACAAATATTAACCAGGTTATATACTTCTGTACCTCATACCATATATATTTAATATAAAATAGATTTCATATATATATATATATATATATATCAAAGTACGGCCTCCGTAGCCGAGTGGGCAGGAGCGGGAGTGCAGTAGCACACGCTCTTTGAGTAGACCGGGGTTCAAGCCCCTGCCTGCTGAATACGGTCGATCTGCCAACCCGCACTGGACCAGCGTGGCAGATTATGGTCCATTTCCCTCAGCATGAATTGTTGAGGAGGCTTCCACCCTGCAGTGGGTTGATAATGGCTGCACTTTACTTTTATATATCAAAGTATTAGAGATATTTTACTGGATTTATACGTTATCGTTATATATATATACCCACACACACACACACACACACACACACACACACATACACACACACATATATATATATAAATAAATAAATTTTCTGTTTATACTCCGGGACGACCGAACAGTCAGAGAAGTTTACAAGATACACAGAATACAAGAGACAGCATATTTCCTTCCAACATTTCTCCACAGCATTCCTGTTCGAATGTAGTTTTTCAGTTTTATCCCCATACTGGTCGTCGAAGATAAACTTTGGAAATAAGAGCTTCAATGTCCATGTTGCAATGAATGTGTGGCGTCGACAACCAGCGAGCTTAAATAAAAATTCATTTAAGCAAGCAGGTGGGTCAGCACAACCAGCACTAACCAATTCCGATACGTTTTTGCGGACCCTCACTGTCTCGCGTGACTTGGTGGACAGGGGGATGAATCGCATTTTCCATTAACGGATTAAATTTCGATGATTATCAGTGATTTTTAGGTATAGCTTAGTAATGAAAATCATACAACATACATTTTTCATATTAATTAATTTTCATTTAATGTTAACTACAGAAGGAAAACCGAGATGAATTAGAAGGGAGGAAATATGAACCGACGGGTGTTATCAGTTACTGTCTTCATTTAAAATATAATGCATATTTTACGCACCGTGCAGGCTGCAATTTGTTGTACAAAGCAAAACAATAAGAAACTTTTTTAAAAAAAGTTTCTTATTGTTTTCAATGATAATAAAATTTAATGTGATGTTTTTAGAAACAATAAGTATAAATCTAGAAACTGACGTAATGAAAAGTTCAATTTAGATATTCCAAAACTATTTCTTCGTTGTCATAACGACTATTTATTTAATTTTTTTTTTTCAAGATTGAAAACAATAAGGAACTGATGGGCATACCCAATGTCTGTACATTACAGTAGGCAAAATTTTGAATATCATAATTTATGTAACGAATTGGAAGTTTCTAAATATTTAGAACGAATAGAGAAACGCTGTTTCCATTTCGAATAATAAAAACACTGACTGACCGACTATTTCTACATACGGTATTTATTAGCACTTTACAAATAAATATAAGAAGAAAAGAAAGAACTGTTGTTACTTTGAGAAAATAAAAAAATATAATGGTATTTTTTTATTATTTTATATATATTTTCAGCATTTCTCCATGGTATTTAACGCAGTTTGACACTTTTATCCCATATTGCACGTTAAACATAAATCCATAAAAGTCAGTCTGAAATCAAAATTTCAGTATCCATGTTTAAAACTTTTGGATTACAAGTTTTTTCTACAGCAACAGCAGTTCTAAAAATTGCCTGAAGGCCAGATTAATATCAGAGGTGTGAACAACGCGTACCCAGTTGAGTGACATCTGTACTTCCCTGAGACCAGTAAGCTTAAATTGTTGAGGTAAGCTGGGGGATTAAAACAAGAAGCGATGCCGCTGTCCACACGCTCTTATTGTATGCACTCCCATTGACTTACATTGTTCATTTAGGCTGCTGTTTCCAAGTAAGCGGTCACCTGCGTTCTACGCGGTCACCATACACGTTTGATCTGGAAGTTCAATATCTTCCAATTCCTCTGTTCTTAGTTTGGGAAAAATTTTCCGAACAGTTACCTTCATCAATTGATATACATGCACTAGTTGATTATCTTTAGGACAATACAAATGCTGTATCCCAAAGTTAACTGGTGAGGTTTGACTGATCACTGGATAAGGACCTGTGCTCAAACTAGCCAGTTTCTTCATAGCACCTACTTTTACCTTAGGATAAAAAGATAAACAAGGCTTCCTACACGGATATTCTTGTCCATGGCTATTGATGCTCTACGATGTTCTTGCGCTTGCACTGCTTCTTCCAGATGTTGAGAGACAATCTCATAAATTCTCCGAAGAAGTGCACAAATCTGCTCTGAGTAATTTTCCAAAGATGCGTTAGTAGGTCTTACTTGAGTGTGCCATAGGTCTGAGGGCAACACCAAATCCCTTGCGTACATCAAAAAGTTGGGTGATTCCTGCATGGAACTGTGGGCCGCAACATGGTACACAGCAACAGCCATGGGAACCATGGCATCCCAATCCGATTGAGCATCGTTGACTACGTGTGACAAAAGTGTTGCCAGCTTACGATTCAAACATTCCACTTTAGCATTGCACTGAGGATGATAGGAAGACATGCAGTTGATGGATATTCAGCTTCTCACAAACCTGCCATAACGACGACGACGTGAAGTTAGTACCTTGGTCTGTGAGTGTGTATTTAGGAATTCCATGTCTTGTGACCACATTGTTAAAGAAAGCTCTGGCAACTTCATCAGCTTTTTGAGTCTGGAGTGGAATCACTTTGGCATAATGTGTAAAATTATCCACTGCCATTAACAGGTATTTATGCCTTTTCAAAGACATTGGAAGAGGTCCTAAGATGTCCAGGGACACTCTTACCCAAGGAGAGTTTTCAACAGGGACTCTCATCAGGGCCGCTTTGGCCTTAGGCTTATATCTTTTGCACTGCATGCAAGATGGGCAAGGCTCAATGTACTTCTTGACAACACTATACATACCTGTCCAGAAAACGTTTTTCCTAAGTTTCTGCAATGTTTTCTGGAGGGCCATATGTTCTCCCCTAAGAACATTATCATGACATGACTTCAACATCTCTGCTCTCAAGCCAATGGATATTACTAATTGTTCAAAACTCTCTTGACGTGTAGCTCCCAGGGTCAGATAAAGAAAAATGATACAATACTCCATCTTCCCCAAATAAAATTAATCTGGAATTTTCGTTAATGCCTGGAGTTCTCCCTCCATCTATTCAGTTAACTTCTTCAAGTTCAGGTCTTCTCTTTGTAGCAATTTGATCAAAGATCTGGTTTGCTGTTGTGGCATAACTAATGATTCCAAAGTTACACTGGTTGATATAGGAGCGACTAATTCAGTAGTTTTGGTTTCTTTGGCTCTTTCTGTTTTTCGTCTTCATCTAACACCGGTCTGGAAAAAAAATCTGCATTTGAATGGACTCTACCAGGTCGATATAATACTTTTTAGTCGAACTCTTGTAGAAACATACTCCAACGTGCTAAACAAGGTGATGGATTCTTCAGGTGGAGTAGGTAACCCAATGGGTGATGGTCCATTATTAGTGTGAAATTTGTAGAAACGAGGAAAGGCCTGAATTGTAGAACTGCAAAACCTGTTGCCAAGGTGACCTCTGTGGTTCTATACATTCTCTCTGACTTCTTCAACAGTCCAGAAGAGTAAGCAACAGTCTGCCTTAAATCACCTACTTGTTAGCATTAGCATTAGTAGAGGCATATGATGCAAGAAAGCAAGCTTATTCAGCATCAGCCAAAAAAAAAAAAAAAAAAAAACCCTCTCCCATTTCACCCCTCCGTTCGTTCGAAATACCTGTCCAGTTGAGCTTTAAATTTGTTTAGGCTATCAACTTCAACAACAAGTGATGGAAGTCGGTTCCACCAACCAAACACCCGCTGGCCAAAGGCAAATTTCCGCACATCTATCCGACATCCGTCCTTCCTCAATTTGAATTTATGCCCTCTGAGGTGATTATTCTGAGAAAGATGAAGAATCCCATTGGCATTCAGCATGCTCAAACCATTCAAAGCCTTATACACCTCTATCAGATCACCTCGCCGGTGCCTAGTCTCCAGACTCTGTAATTTGCAAAACTTAAGCCTTTCTTCGTAAGAGCAACCCTTTGTTCCATTTACTAATCTTGTTGCCCTTCTCTGTACCCGTTCCAGCAGCTCTACATCCTTCTTGAAATGAGGCCTCCAGACCTGTATACAGTACTCAAGATGTGGCCTAACCATTGCCTTATACAAGGGAATAATCACCTCCTTGCTAGAAAAATTCCTGTATATCATTGACAAGACACCATGAGCTACTCTTGCAGCTCGTCTGCACTGCTCAGAGAACTTCATATCTGCCTGCACAATTACCCCCAGGTCCTTTTCATTCTCCACCACTGTCAGTGTAGTACCGCAGAGTTGATACATTGCTCTGGGGTTACTGTTACCCATATGTAGTACTTTACATTTGTCAATGGCCTCCTCTGTAGCCAGGTGGGCAGGAGCAGCAGTGCGTAGCACACGCTTCTTGATTAGACCGACGTTCGAGCCCGTGACCACCAAATACGGAGGATGCGGAAAGGTCAGGAAATGACTACAGCATATCCTCGGAGCAATATGGCCTTAGTTGCTAATGCTCCTAAAAACCAAATAACAAACATTTGTCAATGTTAAACTTCATTTGCCACCTCTCAGCCCATCTGTTCAACCTTTCCAGATCCTGTTGCAGCAGCATAGCGTCAGTAGTGTCCTTAACGACCCTGCCAACCTTTGTATCATCTGCAAACTTAGACATTAAACTTGATATCCCATCATCATCAATATCATTCATAAACACCGAAAACAACAATGGACCCAACACTGAACCTTGAGGAACTCCACTAATAACATTAGTCCACGTTGAGCAGTGTCCATTGATTACCACTCTCTGTCTTCTGCCACTCAACCATCCCCTTATCCATAGCAGCAATTTGCCTCCAATGCCACACTGCTCCAATTTGTGCAGCAGTCTTCCATGTGCAACAGTATCAAAAGCCTTTCTAAGATCCAAATATATAATATCAAAGTTATTCCCTGCATCCAGTTCTTTTGTGACTACATCATAGTATCCAATCAAATTGGTCAGGCAAGACCTGCCCTTAACAAAACCATGCTGCGTCTGAGCTATAACTGAATTCTTGTCTAGATGATCCTGCAGTGCTTCTTTAACCAGTGCCTCCATTAATTTACCTGGAACAGAAGTTAAACTAACAGGTCTATAATTACTTGTGTCAGCCTTTGATCCTCCTTTGTGAATTGGGGTTACATTTGCACATCTCCAGTCTATGGGTACCTCCCCTGAGTCCAAAGAAGCTCTCATAATTATGGCTAGGGGTTTGCATACTTCCTTTGCTGCCTCCTTTAATATAACCGGATAGATCCCATCCACCCCAGATGCCTTTTTTATGTTTATCCTCAACAATCTCTCCTCCACTTTCCTCTCAGATATTACAAAATCATCCAGCTCACTGCCAATGTTTACTTTACCTACATGATTCTCCTTCCTGAATAACTCCTCATGCGTGAATGTAGATGCAAAATACTCGTTTAGATTGTTAGCCACCTGAGCAGGATCCTCAACTGTTGAACCATCAATATCCAGTGGACCAATCTGATTCATCCCTTTCCTTCTCGAGTTCAAGTATGTAAAGAACTCCTTTCTGTTTTTCTTTGCATCCTTTGCCAAGGATTTTTCGTAGTCTGCCTTTGCCTGCCTAATCTCCTTTGTGACTTGGTTACAGACCAACGTATATCTATCATAGGCTTCCATGTCACCCATTAATTTGTATGTATCCCATGCATTTTTCTTCTCTGCCACATGTCTCATTAGTCCATCTGACAACCATTTAGGCCTAAACCTTGAACAATATTTCTTAGTTGGTATGTAAAGCCTGGTAGCCACCAAGATTAGTTCCTTGAATGCTTCCCATTTTGAGTTTGCTGTTGGTAACATCATCAGTTGGTCCCACTGTATAGAATTTAAATACTGTCTCAGACCATCATAGTCGCCTTTACGAAAACAAAAACCCTTCCCTTTACCTCTGATGGTAGTTACCTCCTTGAGTAAATCCCACTTCAACACACTGTGATCACTGCCACCTAGTGGTTCATTTATCTGCAGGTTCTTAATGCATGAAGAATCACTACTGATAATGAGATCAAGAGTATTGCTCCCTCTTGTTGCCTCACGAACATGCTGATGTAGAAAACAATCATCCAATAAATCCACAAAAGCCTTGCTAGTGTGCGAGTGACCAACCCACAAATTCCAGTCAATATCTGGGAAATTAAAATCCCCCATTATAAGACTCTCTGATTTACTGGCCCACTCTATTTCCCTGTACAATATATTATTATACTCATCAGAGTCATTAGGCCTATAGCACACTCCTACTCTCAATTTTGATTTCCCTATGCTTATGTCACACCAAACTGACTCGACACTGCCCTGTCCATCGATGTCAACTGGCTTCACTTCCTTTGACTTTATGTGTTTCTTAATTAATAGCATAACCCCTCCTCCCCTCCTGTCTATCCTTTCTATATACATTGTATTCCCCAAATTCCAGTTCCGCATTACTTATATCTGTGTGACACCACGTCTCTGATATCCCAACAATATCTGCCTTTGATGTTTTGAGCAATACCTCAAATTCATCAAATTTATTTACCAAACTCCTAGCATTGGTGTACACGCAGATATACATGCACCTGTTTCTATTCTTAGCTACCCTAACACAACCCATGTGTTTACTTGTAACGCAATGACTACCAGCAGTCTCTGAAATATCCTGCTTGTTTTTCAGACTTCTGCTCATTTGAATAGAAGCAGTGCAAGAATCACTTCCACCTCTGCCAGTGGCTACTGTTAATCTATTAGTCCTTGTATCCCCCCCAACTAGCAGTTTTCCGACCCACCTAACACTGCCTCGACAGCATCAGCAAAAATTCTTGCACCCTTTCTATTTAAGTGTATCCCATCCCTGTAGAAGCAATCTCTCCTGTTAACAAGTACAGTCCAGGCTGAAAAAAATTCTACCCCTTGAGCCTTGCACAATCCCTCCAGTGCCGAATTGATCGACAAGGCTCTCATCATATACTCCCTCCTATCGTGTCTGGGCAGAATTGCAGACACTTTCAAGTTCAACCCTAATTCACGGCTTTTTTTCAACAGTGACCTGTACTTGCTAAGTAATTCCGCCGGTCTCGTACTCTTAATATCATTAGTGCCAACGTGTACAACTATATCACCTTTTGTGCCCTTAAAAGATGATATCCGCTCTACAACGTCATCAACCTTTGCCCCTGGCAGACATACCCTGGTCCTATTCCACCTATCCTTTTTACAAAGCATGTTCCCCGTTTCCCTGACAATAGAGTCACCAACAACTACTAGTTCCTGTGGGACCAGCGCATTCTGCCTAGGGGGCTGCCCCTGTGTTGCCTGATGACCAAGTGCAAGCTCTGGCGTTGATGTGGGCAGCTGAGAGCTTGATGGGCCCCTCAATTTATTTCCTTCAAGGGCATCCACCCTGTCCTTCAAGGTCTCATAAAGGCCCATAACAACGCTGAGTTGTCGCCTGATTGTTGCTCAAGAACCCCAGCAATGGCATAACTAGATGCAGCCATGCATCTAGTTATGCCATTACAAAAAATGGCTTTGTGAAATCTGGATAAATCAGCAGAGGCTGTGCTGTCAAAGCAGTTTTCAGCTTATCAAAGGCTTGCTCGGTGGAACTATCCCAAGTGAAAGGAGTGTCTTTCTTCGTAAGCTGCATCAAAGGGCTAGCTGTTTCTGCGAAATCTGGGATGAACTTTCTATAAAATCCTGCCATCCCGAGGAACGACTGGACCTGTTTGACTGTCCATGGAAGTAAACAATATCAAATTGCAACGACATTGTTCGGATCAGGGCAGACACCATCTCCGCTCACAAGATGACCTAAATATGTCAATTGCTGTTTCAGAAATTCACATTTTTTAGGCACCAGTTTTAGATCATATTCTCTTAGATGCTTGAAAACCGTCTACAGTTTTGCAAGATGGGATCAAATCACTGGAAGCGACGATGATATCATCCAAATATGCAAAAATTGAGTCCTTTTTCAAATCTTGTACCAATGACATAGCATGAACGAGCTTGGAGCATTTTTCAATCCAAATGGCATTTTGTTATATTGAAATAACAATTCACCTGTGGTAAAAGCTGTCTGAAGGATGGACTTCTATCTGATGAAAACCACTTTCTAAGTCTAATGAACTAAAATAACATGCATTACCCAGCTCATCCAAAATTTTGGGCATGTTTGAATTGGATAATTGTCTGCAAAGGTCTTTGCATTGAGTTTGCCGAAGTCAATACATAGACAATAAGATTCATCTTTCTTCTTCACTAACACAATCAGTGCTGAGTATGGAGAATTCTGGGTTCAATGATACCAGTTCAATGGAAACTGGGTTCAATGATACCAGTCTCTAAAAGATTGTGTACTTGATCCTCAACTACCTTCTTCAACATATAAGACACTCTATAGGCTGTCTACTTAATGGGAATTCTGTCAGTCACCCTAATTCTGTGACAAAAGATCCTTGAATTACTAAGCTGAGCTGGGGATTTGGTGAACACATCTTTATATTCACATAATAAGTAGGCCGCCTCCGTAGCCAGATAGGAAGGAGCAGCAGTGCGTAGCACACGCTTCTTGATTAGACCGGGGTTTGAGCCCATCACCACCAAATACAGAGGATGCGGAAAGGTCAGGGAATGACCACCGCATATCCCGGAGCAATATGGCCTTAGTTGCTAATGCTCCTAAAAATCAAATAACAAACAAACATAATAAGTGACAATTTGCATCTCTGATCGCCTGTTAGATTATCAAGCTCAAAGTCTTCTATACTCACAGGAGTTATTCTTTTCTAATCTTTTTTCTCACCTACAAAGTTAACTTAATTATTTTTAAGGCTCTCAAGGCTAACAATTCCCATGCCTTTCGGAAGGTGAAGTGGCTGAGTCATCAAATTCGCAATAAGCACTGAGACTTTTCCATTTTCCCTATCTTATCTACTAAGCATCTTACCACTAAATCATCCCAACTCA
This sequence comes from Mastigoproctus giganteus, assembly GCF_048544385.1. Lineage (NCBI taxonomy): Eukaryota > Metazoa > Arthropoda > Arachnida > Uropygi > Thelyphonidae > Mastigoproctus > Mastigoproctus giganteus. The sequence continues at coordinate 145,331,201 of NC_143575.1, forward strand.
AGTTAATGTTAAGTTCTGCTAATACTAGTTGCTCAGTAGGAACAGCAAGCTGGTCACAATATACTGTTACCACCCTCTCTGTGGATGTTGGAAGCACATGCGTACAGGTAAGTTTAACTACAGTGGGTTTGGAACCCAAAAACTGTTCCCGACTACCTTCCTCTCTTAAACAAATCCTCAGTGGAACTGAATGCACTATTCCTTTACCTAAGTCTATTGAAAACGAAAATCTCTCTAACACATTTAATCCCAATATTATATCATACTGGCCCTTAAAATTTCCAGAAGCTACTAAAACATTATCCTGAAAAGTCGCACTATCTAACTTAAGATTTACTGTAACTTCAGTGTGTATAGGCATATTGCCTGAAACACCGATTACGGTTAGGTCTTGAGACCTTTTATTTAATGATCTATCATGCTTAATTTTATTAAACAAATCTACTCATTAAGATGATACTTGCTCCAGTGTCTATAAGATATCTGGCTTCAACGTTTTGAACATATCCTGCAGAGATTTGATATATGTGTTTCCTGGTTAGCATGGTTAATATTGAGGTTCATTAGAAATCAAATGAAATTCTCTTTGTTTACAACAGCTATACAAGCAAACCAAAATTGAAATTTCCCCTAAAAAATTAAATGCGTTTGTAATAAATAATGATATATTCCTTTCAGTAGTTTTGACTAGTGAAGAAATGTGGATTCATTACTGGAACTTGCATTACTGTGACAAAAGAATATCTCTATGGTCAGTATGACAGTCAAATCTTGGGTGGACCAGAATTTAAATATAAGTAATTTTCCCTCGAAAATAAGTGTAAATTGGCATCCACTTGTAGCTTTCTGTTGCATATACCTTTATTTTCTTTGGTACATGGGTAAAAAAAAAGTGGGGAAATTATAAAACTGGACGATATACTTTGTTGATATGATTATTGCTAACATGTTTAATATATTAGCAACAAATATATGTTTTATTTTGATATAAGTGTGTATAACTTCATAAATATATATGTTTTCCTTATAGGTACTTAATAGCACTTGGACTAGAAAAGGGCAGCATTTTATTATACACCTGGTTACCTTCTGTGGGAAAAGACACTTGGCAGTTATATTATGAGCTACATACCTTGTATCCTTTGTTTTAGCATTGAACATAAACCCTCGATATAACAGATGTCATGGACCGAACAAATAATAATACAGTAATGTACATATTAATCTTCACCAAATAATTTTTTAAGGTATACAAAACTTCAGTGTTATTATTAATTAAAAATTAATAATAATTACCTATTTCTATTATTGTTTTGATAATTACCTACTTTTATTTTTATAATCAAATTCAGAAAATTGTAGTCAGGAAACTGTTTTTTATTCTTTCTGAAAACGTGTTCAAACAGCTGGTTTCCCAGATTACAGATAAGAGCAAGCAGTGACTTGCGAGCTGAACGTGACTCGGGACATTAAACTGCAGGTTTACCAACTCACTTTGGTTCTGTCTCAGTCTGCCTCAAGTTATCTTGCGGTCAGGTTGTATACAGAGTGTTTCTGTGATTTCTGAATTAGCATTAGTAGAGGCATATGATGCAAGAAAGCAAGCTTATGCAGCATCAGCCAAAAAAAAAAAAAAAAAAAAAAAACACTTCCACTTCACCCCTCCATTCGTTCGAAATACCTGTCCAGCTGAGCCTTAAATTTATTTAGGCTATTAACTTCCACAACAAGGGATGGAAGTCTGTTCCACCAACCAACTACCCGCTGGCTAAAGGCAAATTTCCGCACATCTATCCTACATCTGTCTTTCCTCAATCTGAATTTATGCCCTCTCAGGTGATTATTCTGAGCAAGAGGAAGAATCCCATCGGCATTGAGCCTGCTCAAACCATTCAAGGCTTTATACACCTCTATCAGATCACCTCGCCGCTGCCTAGTCTCCAGACACTGTAATTTGCAAAACTTAAGCCTTTCTTCGTAAGAGCAACCCCTTGTTCCTTTCACTAATCTTGTTGCCCTTCTCTGTACTCGTTCCAACAGCTCTATATCCTTCTTAAAATGAGGCCTCCAGACCTGTATACAGTACTCAAGGTGTGGCCTGACCATTGCCTTATACAAGGGGATAATCACCTCCTTATCCCTGCTAGAAAAATTCCTCTATATATCATTGACAAGACACCATGAGCTACTCTTGCAGCCCGTCTGCACTGCTGAGAGAACTTCATATCTGCCTGCACGAATACCCCCATGTCCTTTTCATTCTCTACCACTGTCAGTGTAGTACCACAGAGTGCTCTGGGGTTGCTGTTTCCCATATGTAGTACTTTACGTTTGTCAATGTTAAACTTCAATTGCCACCTCTCAGCACATCTGCTCAACCTTTCCAGATTCTGTTGCAGCAGCATAGCGTCAGTAGTGTCCTTAACAACCCTGCCAACCTTTCTATCGTCTGCAAACTTGGACATTAAGCTTGATATATACCATCATCAATATTATTTATAAATACAGAAAACAATAATGGACCCAACACTGAACCCTGAGGGACTCCACTAATAACATTAGTCCACGATGAGCAGTGTTCACTGATTACCACTCTCTCTCCACCCTCAACCACCCCTTTATCCATAGCAGCAATTTGCCTCCAATGCCACACTGCTCCAATTTGTACAGCAGTCTTCCATGTGCAACAGTATCAAAAGCCTTTGTAAGATCCAAGTATATAATACTTGACTGGGTAGTGGGAGTCAGATGTGTTCAAAGCTGCTAAGTGGATTTTGTTATTTATTGATTTGAAATTATTGTTTTTCTAAAAACTTTTGATTTAAATTTAATTGTATAGCATTATTTTGTGATTTTCTGATTAATCTGGGGTATTTCTTCTTTTCTCGGCCTCGTAATTGCATAAAAATATTGGTAAGGGTATCAAAGCCACGTGTTACAAGTTGCAGCTCCGCTGAATGAGAAGTTTTTTAGCCATATTTAGCCGCTTTCTTCACTAATTCATTAAATTATTTTCTATAAGTAGCTTATAGATCTAGTCAGGATCCTTAGTTTATTCTGAATTGAGACAGGGAGATTTGGAAGTTAATTAATACTTAAGTGTCCGTAGATTTATCATTCGTAACTTTCCGCCATTGTTATACAACACATTATATCCCGAACTAGATAGCGTAAGCTTAGTATAGTACAGTATATAATATAATATTATCAGTTAATCAGTAAAATCTATTAATTTTGTTAAACTTCATTGTCAATTAAATTGTACTTTTAACTATATACATATAATGACTTAGATTACAAACGTAACATAACTTGATACGGAAGTTATAAATGGAACTCATAGATAATACTTGATACTGAAAAATATATATAGCATTATAACTGTGTTGGGATACAAGATTAGGGTTATAATTTTGTACTGAAATCGAAATTTTATTGAAATTAAATCAAAATCATGACTCATACCAGAGCAGCAAAGCAAAAGGCTCAAGCTAATGGGAGTGCTATGGCTCAGAGGAGAACTGATCGGGGCAGTTGCCCTTTGAATCACAGCCTTTTAAAATGCGCTGCTTGCTTGATGTTTGTGGAGCAGTCGGGACGGGATATGATATTGCCATGGTGGATGTCTTTGTGTGTGTGGGATGCAAGGAATGTAACAAAATCAGGCGACAACTAAGCGTTGTTATGGGCCTATATGAGAACTTGAAGGATCTAAATTGAGGGGCCCATCAAGCTCTCAGCTGCCCGCATCAACGCCAGAGCATGCACTTGGTCGTCACACAACGCAGTGGCAACCCCCAAGGCAGAATGCGCTGTTCCCACAGGAACTAGTAGTTGTTGGTGACTCTATTGTCAGGGAAACGGGGAATATGCTTTGTAAAAAGGATAGGTGGAACAGGACCAGGGTATGTCTGCCAGGGGCAAAGGTTGATGACGTTGTAGAGCGGATATCATCTTTTTACAAAGCATAAAAATGATAAATAGTTGTATACATTGGCACTAATGAGTAGGAGACTGGTAGAATTACTTAACAAGTACAGGTCACTGTTGAAAAAAAAGCCGTGAATTAGGGTTGAATTTGAAAGTGTCTGCAAAATAGGAGGGAGTACAGTAAACTCCCGCTATTCACGGTCACCGATTTAATATAAAATGAAACTTAAAAAATGTAAATTATAAAGTGCCGTGAACATTTTCGGCCATAAAAAAACATGGGCGTGGCTAAAATTCTTTCCTGGTCAAAACAGCGCTCAGTGGGTGGGAGGAGAGGGGTGACAAAATCCCGAGCGTGGATCTTTCTCGCTAATCCTTTTTAAGTACGTGTTATGCGCTTGCCATGGAAGGTTTCGTCATTTGTTTTTAATTTATATGCTTATAAATTGAATAAAGTTATCAATTTATATGCTTACAAAAGTGATAAAACTACCGTTTTGCAGTGTAAAACAGACTTTTTCGAGTGTGTTAATGGAAGAAAGTGACTTTATTTGGACAAGTTCTTTCTAACCCGTATACAAAAATATGGCTACGAATAACAAGGGAATGTGAATGTCAAATATCAAAGATGACACTGGCAAATAAAATTGAGTTATTAGACAAGATTTCTAATGGTGAAAGGGTCTTCTCAGTGGCAAAACATTATAAAATCAATGAGTCGACGGTACGATCAATCAAAAAATCGGAAGAAAAAATCCACCCTAGTGTCCGTGAAAACGTGCTAATTGCTTCAAAAATTTGCTCTGCAACTCGTGATGTTAAATTGGAAAAAATGGAAAAGGCTTTAAATCTGTGGATAGAAGACCGAACTCAAAATAAAATTCTGTTAAGTTCACTCATCATTCGTGAAAGGGCAAAACTCCTTTATCAACACTTTAGCGAAACAGGTGATAGCACTGGCGGGATAAGTTTTTTTTTTTTGCTAGCAAAGACACTGGTATGAAAGATTTGTTTGAAATTTCTAATAAATATTACATTTAATATTAAATTGTTTCTTGGCGCCTCCGTAGCCAGGTGGGCAGGAGCGGCAGTGCATAGCACACGCTTCTTGATTAGACCGCGGTTCGAGCCCATGACCCCCAAATACGGAGGATGCAGAAAGGTCAGGGAATGGCCACCGCATATACCCGGAGCAATATGGCCTTAGTTGCTAATGCTCCTAAAAACCAAATAACTAACTAACTAAATTGTTTCTTATTTTCATTTCAATGCCATATGCTTGCATTTCACTACGTACTGTCTATGTACAGTGTCATATTATGAAGGTACATATAATACATATATAGACAAAATTTTAGACTAGTTTTTCTTATATATTTCATACTTTGGAACGGAACCCCTTTATTACTATGAGAGCCATAACTCAGTATTCACGGCATTTCTCAGGAACGTAACCCCCGCTATTTGCGGGAGTTTACTGTATATGATGAGAGCCTTGTCGATCAATTCGGCCCTGGAAAGATTGTGCAAGGCTCAAAGGGTAGAATTTTTTTCAGCCTGGTCTGTACTTGTTAACAGGAGAGACTGCTTCTACAGGGATGGGATACACTTAAATAGAAAGGGTGCAAGAATATTTTCTGATGCTATCGAAGCAGTGTTAGGTGGGTCGGAAAACTGCTAGCTTGTGGGGGGGGATACAAGGACTAAAAGATTAACAGTAGCCATTGGCCGAGGTGAAAATGATTCTTGTACTGCTTCTATTGGAATGAGCAGAAGCCTGGAAAACAAGATGCAGGATAGTTCAGAAACTGCTGGGAGTCATTGCGGTACAAGTAAACACATGGGTTGTGTTAGGGTAGTTAAGAATAGGAACACGTGCATGTATACTTGCGTGTACACCAATGCTAGGAGTTTGGTAAATAAATTTGATGAATTTGAGGTATTGCTCAAAGCATCAAAGGCGGATATTGTTGGGATATCGGAGAAGTGGTGTCACACAGATACAAGGAATGCAGAACTGGAATTTGGAGAGTACAATGTGTACAGAAAGGATAGACAGGATAGGAAGGGAAGAGGGGTTATGCTATTAGTTAAGAAACACATAAAAATCCAAGGAAGTGAAGCCAGTCGAACATCGCTGGACAGTGCAGTGTTGAGTCAGTTTGGTGTGACATAAGCATTGGGAGATCAAAATTGAGAGTAGGAGTGTGCTATAGGCCTAATGACTCTGATGAGTATAATAAGAAACTGTATAGGGAAATAGAGTGGGCCAGTAAATCAGAGAGTCTTATAATGGGGGATTTTAATTTCCCAGATATTGACTGGAATTTGGGGGCTGGTCACTCACACACTAGCAAGGCTTTTGTGGATTTATTGGATGATTGTTTTCTACATCAGCATGTTCGGGAGGCAACTAGAGGGAGTAATACTCTTGATTTCATTATCAGTAGTGATTCTTCATGCATTACGAATCTGCAGATAAAGGAACCACTAGGTGGCAGTGATCACAGTGTGCTGAAATGGGATTTACTCAAAGAGGTAACTGCCATCAGGGGTAAAGGGAAGGGTTATTGCTTTCGTAAAGGCGACTACGATGGTCTGAGACAGTATTTAAATACTATACTGTGGGAACAACTAATGATGTTACCAACAGCAAATTCAAAATGGGAAACATTCAAAGAACTTATCTTGGAAGCTACTAGGCTTTACATGCCAACTAAGAAATATTGTTCAAGGTTTAGGCCTACATAGATATCAGATGAACTAATGAGACATATGGCAGAGAAGAAAAATGCATGGGATACCTATAAATTAACATGTGACACAAGCCTATGATAGATATAAGTTGATCTGTAGCCAAGTTACAAAGGAAGTTAGGCAGGCGAAGGCAGATTACAAGAAATCTTTGGCAAAGGATGCAAAGAAAAACAGCAAAGAGTTCTTTACTTATGTAAACTCTAGAAGGAAGGGGATGAATCAGATTGGTCCACTTGATATCAATGGTTCAACTGTTGATGATCCTGCTCAGGTAGCTAACAAACTAAATGAATATTTTGCATCAACATTCACACATGAGGAGTTATTCAGCAAGGGGAATTCCAGAGGTGTATTCAATTCTGACAGTAAGCTAGATAATCTTGTAATAACTGAGAGTAAAGTAGAGGAGAAATTGTTGAAGATAAACACAAGAAAGGCACCTGGGATGGATGGGATCTACCCAGTTATATTAAATCAGGCAGCAAAGGAAGTAAGCAAACCCTTAGCCATAATTATGAGAGCTTCCTTGGACTCAGGGGAGGAACCCATAGACTGGAGATGTGGAAATGTGACCCCAATTCATAAAGGAGGATCAAAGGCTGACACAAGTAATTATAGACCTGTGAGTTTAACTTCTGTTCCAGGAAAATTAATGGAGGCACTGGTTAAAGAAGCACTGCAGGATCATCTAGACAAGACTTCCGTTGTAGCTCGGACACAGCATGGTTTTGTTAATGGAAAGTCTTGCCTGACCAATTTGATTGGATACTGTGATGCAGTTACAAAAGAACTGGATGCAGGGAATAACTTTGATATTATATACTTGGATCTTAGAAAGGCTTTTGATACTGTTGCACATGGAAGACTGCTGCACAAATTGGAGCAGTGTGGCATTGTAGGCAAATTGCTGCTATGGAGAAAGGGGTGGTTGAGGGGGAAAAGACAGAGAGTGGTAATCAATGGACACTGCTCATCGTGGGACTAATGTTATTAGTGGAGGCCCCTAGGGTTCAGTGTTGGGTCCATTATTGTTTTCTGTATTTATAAATGATATTGGTGATGGTATATCAAGCTTAATGTCCAAGTTTGCAGACAATACAAAGGTTGGCAGGTTTGCTAAGGACACTACTGATGCTATGCTGCTTCTAAATTAAATAGTAGTGAAGAAATTGTTTTTGTCATCAATGAAGCTCTGATTGGGCTGATGATCAGATTTACTTGTGGAAATCCTCGTTCACTTTCACTCAATGAAATTGGTATCGTACTCAGAGCATTCATCAAATGCTTTAATTCTTCTGAAATCATCTTTTCCTTTAGGTATTCCCAAAATCCATGAATTGTATCTCTTTCATTTAACTGTAACCTAATTGACAATTTTCTAACTTAATTTGTACCAAATACTAACATTTCACGTTTAAGTTTAATACCTTTATGTCCTCATTTTCCTTCTCTCGTCATTGAGATTGTCACTGGTTCTTTGAACTACATGTAGTTAAATTTGATTTTTTTTTTTTTTTTTTTTTTGAAACTGTACAAAATTTCAGTGTTATTTGGATATTCAGGTACCCATGTGACTATGTAAACAGAGATAGAGAAAATTTACAGAAAAATGTGGATAGCGCACTTCTGCAAAACAACAGATGATTATTTGTTGGGGTTAAAGTAAATCACTCTCCTAATTCTCGAACAGGGTGCTTACAGTTGATTCGCAGTGGTGTCCAACCTACGGCCTGTGAAAGAGTGAATCAAAGCAGCATTTTAAATTGTATAATTTAAAATGTTGGTTCAAAGTTAGATATCTTTTGCGGGCCGCACTGAGTGATTCGAGAAAAATTAGTGTGTTACATTTTCCATATCTTGTAAAAGTAATCTAAAAGTGTAAAAGTAAAAGTAATGTAAAAGTGTAAAAGTAAAAGTAAAATTGAAAATATTCAAAAATTTTATTAAAGCTGGCTGCGAGAATTAAGAGAGCTAATGGGATTACCATTCTACAACTTTATGGTACTTGTAAAACCTATCCGACAACCTGTTCCACATACAGAGAAGTCGCGCTCGTCAACAGTGAGAGATCAAGGGGTATTCCCAATGCTGACAATGGGCTGTGGTTAAACCTTCTACTGCAGTTGTGTCCAAATTTTTCCCATCCAGTGGCCATATTCAAAAAAAATTCAAAGTTAGATTTCTTTCATGGGCTGCACTGAGTGATTCGAGAAAAATTAGTGTTACATTTTCCATATCTTGTAAGTAAAAGTTAAAAGTAAAATTGAAAATATTCAAAAATTTTATTAAGTTCAATACACAATTACATTTATTAAATGTTTTGTTCAATAGCTTTCTTAATTCTTGCAGCCAGTAGTCTAGGAACGCCTTGGCACTGGGGCAGGTGCCAAGGGCGCCACTTACAGGCCACATCAGTTCTGTGCCAAACTATTTCAATATCTGAGGTTAGTTGACGAAATGGTGCCCCTAAATGATGTTGCATCAATATGAGAGCAGAGGGCGGGGTGAAAATTAATTTTTGCCAAATGGCATATTTTCAGAGGGTGATGCAAGCTTGCATGCATCATCTTTAAATAGATCTATTAGCAGTTCATAAAGTAACTTTTGACCGGACCAATCAGGTAACCACTACATCATCACATGCTGGAATGCAGGGCAGTTCTCAAATCACACATTATGTTTGGTATGGATGTTTTAGGGCACAAGGGCAAAAATGTGCCTATTCTTATATTATAATTTTATGTACTAAATCGCTCCGATTTTTGCATCATAGCAATTCATATATTCGTATTTGCTTAAGAAAGCTAAACGATTCATTTAGATTCGCATTATTTCCAGTAATATGGACGAGTGATACAGGTTCTTGCAGTCTTGACAATGAAAGGAAAGCACCTTTTTTTTGATATGACCGTAATGCGTACAATCTAGGAATATATGTTTAACAGTAAGTGGTGATGAACAGTGCATGCATAGCAGTGGGTCATTCCCCATGAACAGGTACATATGGGCTGGGTGCGTATGCCCTATATATAATCTTGCTAGTACAACCTCTTCCTGTCTGGTTTGCCCGTAGCTGGAATTCCATACTTCTGGTTTCTCTTTGATTTGGAGAATTTGTTGTTTTTTTGTGACCTCCAGATTTCGGTCCACTGAATTCTACATATTTTTTTAATAGCTTTAAATAATCTATATATGGTGTTATATTGTTCGCTTTGCTGGTGTTATACTGTTCGGGTGTTGGGCTGCCTGATCTGCTCTTTCATGCCCTGAGATCCAGCAAAATTTCACTGAATGATTTTTACTTCATAGCTGATTTAAACAGGATAGGATTTGTTTTATGATGGAATGCGATATATTGAAAACTTATTGTCCAATGCAGAGACAACACTCATGGAATCGGTGTGTATTACACTGCTAGCTGCCTGATCTGCTCTTTCATGCCCTGAGATCCAGCAAAATTTCACTGAATGATTTTTACTTCATAGCTGATTTAAACAGGATAGGATTTGTTTTATGATGGAATGCGATATATTGAAAACTTATTGTCCAATGCAGAGACAACACTCATGGAATCGGTGTGTATTACACTGCTAGCATTGTGGAAAGTGTTAATATTCTCTAAGGCTAATTTTATTGTGTATAATTCTGCAGAAAACTGCTGCATTCAACTGGTAGTGATATGGAAACCCTAAAAGAAGAAAAGACAGCTGCAGCACCAACAGCAGAGTCTGTGTTTGAACCATCTGTATATATTAAGCAACTTGGAGTACAGCAAACCCCCGCTATTCGCGGTATCTGTATTCGCGGTTTCGCGTATTCGCGATCGCCGATTTAATATAAAATGAAACCTAAAAAATGTGAATTTTAAAGCGCCGTGAATATTTTCCGCCATAAAAAAACATGGGCGTGGCTAAAATTATCTTTCCCGGTCAAAACAGCGCTCAGTGGGTGGGGGGAGGGGGTGACAAAATCGCGAGCGTGAATGTTTTTCGCTAATCCTTGTTCAATGTGTTATGCGCTTGTTATGGAAGGTTTCGTCGTTTGCTTTTAATTTATATGCTTATAAATTGAATAAATTTATCAATTTATAAATTGATATGCTTAAAAAAGTGATAAATCTACCGTTTTGCAGTGTAAAACAGACTTTTTCGAGTGTGTTAACGGAAGAAAGTGACTTTATTGTGGACAAGTTCTTTCTAACCCCTACAAAAATATGACTACGAATAACAAGAGAAATGTGAAAATATCAAAGAAGGTGATGACATTAGCGAATAAAATTGAGTTATTAGATAAAATTTCTAATGGTGAAAGTGTCTCCTCAGTGGCAAAACATTATAAAATCAATGAGTCAACGGTACAATCAATCAAAAAATCGGAAGAAAAAATCCGCCGTAGTGTCCGTGAAAACCCGCTAATTGCTTCAAAAATTTGCTCTGTAACTCGTGATGTTAAATTAGAAAAAATGGAAAAAGCTTTAAATCTGTGGATAGAACACCGAACTCAAAATAAAATTCCGTTAAATTCACTCATCATTCGTGAAAACGCAAAACTCCTTATCAACGCTTTAGCGAAACTGGTGATAGCACTGGCGGGATAGGTTTTTTAGCTAGCAAAGACGCTGATTTGAAAGATTTGTTTGAAATTTCTAATAAATATTACATTTAATATTAAATTGTTTTTTATTTTCATTTCGATGCCATACGCTTGCATTTCACTATGTACTGTCTATGTACATAGTCATATTATGAAGGTACATATAATACATACATAGACAAAATTTTAGACTAGTTTTTCTTATATATTTCATACTTTGGAACGGAACCCCTTTATTACTATGGGAGCCATAACTCAGTATTCGCGTTTTCGGTATTCGCGGCATTTCTCAGGAACGTAACCCCCGCGAATAGCGGGGGTTTACTGTATTGTTAATGAAGTGGTTCCTAAGGAACTTGGAGCATGGCCGTTATGAAGTTGTTTAATCCTTTCATATTCGAGACATTTCTTACCCCATTGATGAAAATAGGTATCACAGTGAATGAGATTTACAGGCCAGAGTGGATCAGGTACATCGGTCTCTTGGTGTATATTGTTAAATTGATAGTTCCAGGTATACAATAAATCTTTTAGATTAATACCAGTGGATCTATTTTCTGCCGGTTGTAGAATGCGATCCAATCTGGATTGAAAAGCACTGGAAGACTTTGAATTTGACTGCATAATTGAGGAGCAGAATTTCCTTCTAAGGTGAAGTGGAGATTCATGTGCCTCTACATAAATATTTTGGACAGGGTATGTGCACTTTTCCTAGCCGAGTCATAGACAACAGCACCATAATCTAGACGAGACCTGATAAGGGCACGATACAGATGAAGAAGAGAGTATCTATCAGCATCCCATTCGTGGCAGAAATGGATCTGAGGAAGTTAAGTTTTTTCAGGCAGACAGTTTGGAGATATGTTGCGTGAGAAACAAAGTTAAGTTTGGTGTCCAGCATTAAATTTAGGAAATGAAGATTACTGGTGAGAGGGATCAGGTGATTCTTTAGCCGAAGTTCTAGAGAAGTGAATTGTAACTGTTTTTTGTTCAGGCATACGATACCCATTTGCATTGTCCATATTTCTAGCTTATTTAGGGATAGTTGTAGCTGTTTTTTTAATGGTATGAATATTTTTTGAACTGCAAGATATAGTTAGATAATCGGCGTACATATATAATTCTAGAGTATTGGGAATGTTCTGAGTTATTGTGTTCAGCCTAAGTGAAAAAAAGAGTAGCACTAAGTATTGATCCTTGTGGGACCCCTTCTTGAGTAAAGATATGAGAAAGCACTGTTTGGTAACATACTTTAAAGGTTTTGTGTTGAAGAAAGTTTTGAATGAAGTTTGGTAAATGTCCTTGTAATCTTAGGGAGTAAAGTTCTTGCAATATGCCATACCTCCAGGTTGTATCAAAAGCCTTTTCAATATCCAAACTTACCATTACAATATGTTCATTTTTCACATAAGCATTACAGATATTAGTCTCTGCTTTCACCATGAGATCCAAAGTGGATCTATTTTGTCGAAATCTAAATTGATTGTTGTTTAGCATCTTGTCAGTTTCAAGAACCCAGGTAAGTCGTCTGTGTATCATCCTTTCTAGAGTTTTATGTAAACAACTGGTTGTTAAGGGAGATTGGTGGGTAATTTTGTGGGCATGATTGATCTTTTCCTGGTTTGGGAAAGGCTAAAATATTGGAATGATGTCAGGTAGAAGGATATGTACCTTCAAGAAAGATCTGGTTAAAGAAAGTTATTAGTAAATTGAAATCTGTATTGTTTAAATGTTTTAGCATTACATAAAAGATTCCAGCAGCACTATTAAGTGATCTATTTAATGCTGTTTGGAGTTCAAATAGACAAAAAGGTTGATTGTAGGCAAGAGACTGAGTAGTTTGGAAATTTACCTTATCTTTCTGTTAAGGCTTTGATTTGTAGAAAGGAAGAATCATAAGTTGTAATAGCAAACGTTTTAGAGAAAGTCTCTGCAAGTGCATTAGCTATTTATTGTGGTGAAGATATTTCTTGTCCATTCTTGGTTAAGATTGGAACAGAAACCGATAGATATTTACCATTTAGTTGTCGAATTTTTTCCCTAACAATTAGACTGTCCTTTGCGACAGAGGAGGCAAACTGTATCCATGACTCTTTAGCTTTTCTTCTGATTTTTCATGCTTTTGTCTTAAACCTTTTAAATTGAATTAGGTTGCTGGTGGTTGGAAACTTACGGAACAGATTCTAGGCGTTATTTCTTTCCCTTTTTGGTATAGTACAAGTGTCATTCCACTAGTGTTTAAGGTTTCTGCATTTGAAAGCAGAAGACTGTGGTATTTCTTCAGAAGCTGCTGCCAGCTTCTGAAGAAATACCACAGAAGCTGCTGCCAGTATTTGCTTAATAATGTGCTCAGCTACATCGTCAATGGACGCTATTCGTATCAATTGGCTATCAAAGGAGATGGAGGCAGAATACTTTTCCCAATGTGCTTTAGAGAATTTCCATGTTGCCTGATGATCAAGGAACGGCATTTACATTGTTTGAATTCTGTATATAATTGGGAAATGAACACTGTTGTGCAGATCATTTAAAACTACTCAGCAGAAAATAACTGAAAAGAACAAATAGATAACATAGATCCCGTAGAGAGGTGCGTGTATGTTTTATGACTAGTGTTCAGCAACATTAGGTTCAGCTGATCTATGATCCATGTGAGCAGATCCCCATAGTGGATGATGTGCATTGAAGTCACCAAGAAGACAAAGGAGGTGGTATTTGTTTTATAAAAGCTTCCAATTCTTTAAACCTGTAGATATTGTTAGGTGGAAGGTATAATGAGACTAGAGTTACTGTTTGTCCCATTGATACACATACTGCAACAGCTTCTAAGTGGGTCTGAAGTCAAATGTTTCTAGCTGGTATTTTACAATCCACTGAATTGCAAAGCCTCCATGTGCACGGCTTGAAGAATTTCTGATTTTTCTGTAGGCTGTATAATTTTTAATCGTATAAGCTACCCATGGATTTAAGTTAGTCTCTTGTATGAAAATGGTTACAGGGTTATATCGTGAGATCAAATCATAGATATCATCATTGTTACTGCATAAACCTCTGCAATTCCATTGTACAATGTGCTGCATTATTTGGTTTTAGAGAAGGAAGATGAGTCTGTCTGTTTCTTGTGAGAGGGAGCAGTTTGCTTTTGACAATCATATTTAGTCTTTTGCTTTCTAGGAAAAGAAGGAAGGGCATCCGTAATCTGTACTCTCTTCTACATCATTGATTCCAATAGGTGAGCATCTGGTTTCCATGTCGTCTTCTGCATGAAGATCAAGGTTTGTTTCTTCTAGTGCATTTACATCTTCCTTGAATTTGATTGTGCCGATTCTGTGTTTAGCATTGTCTTTGCGGTTTCTTTTGTATTTTATCACATGATGTAATTTTAGATGGAACTAAGATTGGGGTATTGTTTGTTTCATTAACTGAAACAGGTTTGTTAGTAGGCTGATTTGCAAACAGTAAATTGAATTGAATCATGCCCATTCTGCAATGGATGTGTTAAGTGGGATTGAAACTTCTGTTTGGTTTGGTTTGGTTTGGTTTGGTTTGGATAGACAATTTTGGGTTGCAGAAGCATAGTTCCAATTTGGCATAGTTACCTTAACTTGCCTTCTTGCTTCTTGGTATGATACTTTAGTTTCAATCTTATATTTTTGTATCCTTTTTTTCATAGGTCACATGATTTTTAATAAGCAGCTGTGTAACCCCTCTTGCAATTCTGGCATTCAGGAGACTTTTCTGTACAATCTGCTTGAGCATGATTTTTTGACCCACAATTAGGACATGTAATTTTGCCCCCTCCATGTTGTTTGCAAATGACCAAATTTTTGGCATTTGAAATATCTTAAGGGATTCAGAATATGTGAACGGACTTCGCAGTTCGGATACCCTGCCTTGACTGAAGTTGGCAAATTAGGTGTACTAAAGCTCAAAATAATATTTCGTGTTGGAACAAGTTTATCTTCCTTCCAGATCATAATTCGCCTTGCTAGCGTTACGTTGTTCTTCTAATTCCAGAAATATCTCCTCTTTGGTGACATTCAATAGATCAATCAATCGTTCAATGGAGTCCTGTGCGTGCGTGTGATTGTTCGGGTTGGGTTATTCACACGCTCCGCTTACTTCAATTGTTTTAGTTTCTTAAACTAGTCTAACCATCTTAATTTTCATCTAATGTCTTAGATCTATATTCATAGTTCGTGAAAAGTGAGAATCAAAGTGCTTTTTGCTACTATTTCGTCCCGTAATTTCGGATTTCCTGGCAGAATTTCTAAAGTTGAATCGGACCTTGTTGTTCGTCATTGTGAGTACAGTGTGTATTCATTTACCCGTTGGAGCCCACATACTGCGAAAAGTAAGCGGTCAGCTCTTCACCACCCTACTTAATCGTAGCCTGAAGGAACATTCCTGGGTCAGTAAGTACTCTGCTTTTATTTTGTCAGCAACCTTGCCATCTCTCCCTGTAGTGTTTAGTGAATTTTGGGTACAATGCCGTCTAAAAATATGCAACCCTACTCGAGCTGCGAAAAACTTTCCGACTGCCTAATAAAATGTTCTTCATTATCATGCCAGCTTCTTTTTTGCAATTTTTGTAGTGGCATTAAAGACCTAAAACGGACTGCGCAACTTAGGAAATCAAAATGGAGATGTGTAATCTGCCGCAAGCAAAATAGGGATTCATCAGATACAGCTGACATATTAGCTGCTCCCTTAGTGCACCTGCCTCCCTCCCCCACAGTCTCTCCCTCTAGAATGCTGAATGTTGTTAATGACGTCACCACACAGATCAATTCCACTCTTAGTGAACCCGCTACGAAGAACAAGTTTTTGCCTGGAGTTACTGATAATTATTGTCAAACGGAATCACAGGCTCAAGTCAGCTGCGCTTTCTGCGGGTGTAACACTGAGAAACTTGAAACTATTGAAGGCATTCTAAGAAAACTGTATTCAGAAAATAGCTCGCTAAGGGAACGTCTGAGCCAGCTCGAAGATTATCAACGAAAGTCCTTGAGCCTACTACAAGGTCTCTTGCCCGTGAACACTAGGCTCCCTTGTCCAGGCCCACTGGAACGCCCATCTCCCACACCTGAGTCATCCCTACTACCCAAAACGAATATAGTTACACTCTCTAAAGACAGCGCCTATAGCGCCATGCTAAAATCAACGAAAAGGAACTCTGACAATGCAGGCATGAATGGAGCACAGCAAGGCCAGATGCCTGGACCTCAACCTCAACCGCCGCAAGCATCCCCACGCCAACGGTATTCCAGAAACAGCAAAACCACCTTGATTGGCACGAGAGTAGTTAACACTAGCCTCAGAATACGAGATCGCCAAGCCACCAGCAATACTCATGCAAATATCTTCATTAGCAGGCTAGATCCGTTGACAAAAGTTGAAGAAATTCAGGCACTGTTGATGGAACTAGGCATACCCGGTAAGCCTTTCAAAATCAATACCAAGCATCTGTCTTATGCTTCCTTTAGGATTCAGATTGATGGGCCTAATTACCAACAATAATTACCAACAATACCTGAATGCCGAATACTGGCCCAGAGGGCTGTTGGTAATGCCGTACTATGGGACACCAAAGACCAAGAACTTATCAAGCCCAAACCCCATTCCACAACAAGGCATAACTACAACAGCATAGCTACCTGTCCTCTCTAGCGGAGTCTCCCAAATTATATCCGAGAGCGAGTGCAACTTACGGATGTCTAACGTGGAGATGACAAGCGAACATCGGACCGATCGCATTCCAGTCAGAATATCCAGTAAGAGGGCTCATCGAACGCGACATCGATCCCGGGATGAGATTTCAGATCATTATGTGAAAAGCAAATACGGTTCCAAGAGTAATCTCATCATAGTACAACCTTCTGTCGAAATAAAAATTCAATGTTTCCTAAAAAACATCAGGAGTGTCAAAAACAAATTAGATGGCCTACTTGATTTGCTTTCCTGCTCAGACTACGACTTCATCATTCTGATAGAAACCTGGCTCAGAGATGAAATGGAAATTTCCGCCTTCACCTCAAATCTTGGTTATCACACGCTGGCTGCTAATAGAATTGGGAGACGTGGCGGTGTAGCAATCTGTCAAAGGAGTTCACTACCCCTGATTAAGGCATACACATATCCTGGAAGTGACATAGAAGCTGTTCTTGGAATCTACCGAATTGCTGGTTTGTCGATCTCTGTGTGTGCCGTGTATTTACCCCCACCAGTTTCTGAGGATTCTGTCCTTAATCTGACAGCATGGCTGTCATCCACAACCAATCATCGGCAAAAGCTCATCATCCTCGGAGACTTTAACCTTCCACTGCCAGCCACAAAGAAGCTCCTAGATACTCTGTCATCGAACATGTCGGATATGGGCATTGGTCTTATTCATGATCCTCCCTCACACGGCGATGCCACCCTGCAGCGCATCTTCTCAAACTGTTTAGTAAAGGAAACCCTGACCATAACTGAGAACTTCCTCCCGTCCGATCATGTTCCGATTGCTGCGATGATATCTATGCAGGCACCTAAGGATGAACGTAGAAAAGTACAAACTACAAACACTGTCAGGAGAATATACAATCCCAAATACATCAACATTGGAAAAGTTACTACCCTTTTCCAACTTTACCCATGGAACATACTGGCTGAGCTTAACATAAATGAGGCTGCCTACTGGCTTTCGAGATGGATGGAATTCATTACAAGGTCTGCAATGTCCAAAACTTGCATCCTAAGTCCCCACTCAAAGCCATGGTGGAATGACTTCCTGACCAAGGCCTTTAGGGAAAAACAGGCAGCCCATGCCTCTTACAAGAAGTCGCCTTCACAAGAGTCATACACCAAATTTTCCAAAGCAAGGATGGATTTCCAGAAGAGGAAACAATTTTCTATTGACAATTTCATGAATGGCTGGCTATCCAGGGGAAAACGTGTGTGGTCCACTAGTCATACTTGCACCCCTCTATCTTTTGATGTCCAGGAATGGTGTGAGCATGTGCTCCGTATTAAGCGAGATCACCGTGAGTCTGAAGCATATCCTTGGAACGAAGCGTTTAACATTTCTTCATCTACTAGTAATACAGAAATTTCCGAAGAACAACTAATAAAAATAATAAATTCTCTACCTGACAAGTCCACCATAGGAATTGACGCAATACCTCTTTTTAGTCTAAAAATTGCTTCTTATTTCATCAGCAAAGAGCTCACTCAACTCTACAACAAAGTTCTCAAATTTGCACAGGTACCTTCAAGCTGGTTATCATACAGAGTCGTGGCAGTTCCGAAAAAGCCTCATGCGAAAAGACCGGCTGACTTCAGGCCAATATCAATTGCCTCTCCCTTCCTGAAATGCCTCGAGAAGTGCATCTATAATGATGTAGCACTCCCAATCTTTGCGCATAGGCCAGAACATACCCATTATACCATGCCTAATAGATCTACCGTAACCTGCCTACAGTCATTATCACAGAAAATACTTCAGGCCTGGAATGACAACGAAGATCTTCACACCATTTTTCTGGACATGAAAGCTGCTTTCGACTCAGTCCAGATAACACCCCTTCTTGCCTTACTTGAAAGATTCTACGGGATATCCGGAAATATGCTCGAGATCCTCAATAATTTGCTATCTAGGAGAATGCTTCACTTCAAAGGTGATGGCATTACAGTCACTAAAAGCGTCGAAGTCGGGATCCCACAAGGTGGTTGTCTCTCAGCCTTGTTATTTGCAGAAATATTCGTTCCACTAATGGATCAAATTCCAGCCTTCCTATCGTATGCTGATGATATTGTTTGCTACTTGCCATGCAAATGCCATGTTGGTGATGCACAAGAAAGACAAACCGCCTCTGAATCTGTAAACAGCTACCTAAATACATTCTATAAGTATGCTAAATTTTTTGGCCTGTCAGTCAATCCAGAGAAGTCAAACTATCTCATCTTTACGCCAAGTCGAATGACTTCTACTGATACTGCATCTTCTCTACTTCCGGAATTGGCAGGAAAGGTCCTGACTCCCACAGACAGCGTCAAATTCCTAGGAGTAATCCTTGATGCCAACCTCACATATAAAAAACAAATCCAAGCATAGTATTCCAAAGCCCTAAGAGCATTCTGTGGAATGAAAATTGATCTGTGCAAAACGCACAATAAGAAAATAATCAAGAAGTACCTTGCAACTTACTTCTGTAGTGTGCTCTCCTATGCCGTGTAAGTTTGGTCGGCGGCACCACCCACCAGCCTCAGGAAACTATGGGGCCTCGAATTCTGGGTGCTGAAGTGGGCCAACTTGTGGTCGCACCAGAACTACACAACATCTAAATCTACTCTCTGTTGCAACCTGCAATATACGCCCATAGTCCACAGAGCCCATGTGCTAAAAATAAAGTCATTCCTTCATCTGCGCTCAGCTAAGCAGGATCACATCAACATCTGGAACACGGTTGGTTGGCGTTTGCCAGGCAGACATCTCCGTAGTACTCCCTCCCTGTGCTCAAGGCTCCAGCGGTTACAGAATTTCAAAAGACACTTCCCTAATGTGACTCTGGACACTCTCAACTCGCTCAACATCGACATCGACCTGTGGACTATAGACAAGGCATATCGCGATGGCATCTTGGCCCAACTTGCTGTTTGTAAAGGACATTTATGTAAGTGCCGATCTTAGCTAGCCGATGTCATTTCATGTTCTGCTCAACTTGTAGTCCGTTTTCGCTGTAATTACTACTTCATTCATTTTACATTCTGTTTATCATCTTTGCTTTGATCTATTAATTATTATATAGTTATTATTATTATTATTATTATTATTATTATTATTATATATACATATATATTTATTTTTATTTTTTTTTTTATATAAAACAAAATCACTTGTATAAACAACAAATTGTAAGATTCCTCTGGATTTCTGTGTACGGAATCATTATCGTATAAAATTTATGTTAATAAAGAATCTTATTATTATTATCCCACTCACACTCCTTTTAAAGAGTTCAATGTGTTATGTGGCATCACTTTGATTGGATTCCACTTATAGAGCACATTTTTAATAATAATTCTGAATGCCTTGCTTGTGTAGTTTCAATTAATAGGTCTCCTGGCTGAAGTCGTTTTACCATTTTTGGTGTACCTTTTTTTTTTTTTTTTTTTTTTATGTGAACCCCAAACACGAGAGGTATTAGAACCTATATACTTAGTACCGTGCTTGGGTTGAAGGTTGAGAAGACGAAAGAAGATATTTGTTGACATTGGACTTGAACTTACTTGTACCTGCCACATTTTAGAGACATCTCTGGATAACAAAGGGTGAGAGTCTGCTTGCCAGCTGAGTTGATAAAGAATGCATTATCAAAAAAGTTGGTGGTTCTGATTTGTTAGAATCCGTTCTCATTCTTTTTGAAAGACCTATATCGTGTTCCCTTTTACGGGTGTCAGTATGATGAGAACCTGTTGGCTCTAGTGGTGGAAAATCATTCCAATACATTGTTGCTCCTTTTCGTTCCCTGGGAGAGAGACTTTCTTCTGCCAGGTTACCTGCCCCGCCACGTGAAGGCAGGAGTGGTGCCAACCAGTAACCAAGCAATCAGAAATATAAGAAAGCAGTACGTTGCTAGTAGAGGTAGATTGGGAGAATTTTTTGACTGGCGAAGTGTTCAGAAAATTATATGGAAAATGTTTTTCGTTCAACAGAAACTGTTTAAAATGTAATTACCAGGGGGAATTCAAAAAAATTAGCTAAACAAAAAAATTCACTATAAAGTTCATTAAATTCATTTAATGAAAGAAGTTCATTCAACGACAATTCAGGATTTATAAACTAAAGCTATTTTATTATCCGAAAAATACCTTTAATCATGACCAATTTAACATTGAAATAAAATGCTTTAAACACCAAGTAATTGAAATACTAGAAAAAAAAAATCCCATACAATATATCAGATATTTTAAATATATTGGCTAAATGGGAGTAGCAAGAATCCTATCCAAATATTGAAAAAGCTCTTAATTCCTTACAATGCCAACAACAGTAACCGCTACTGAAAGAAGTTTCAGCAGGTTAAAACTTAAGAATTATTTGAGATCAGCATCAGGGCAAAAATGCACATCACATCTACACCGATGAGCCAAAACATTATGACCACCTACCTAATATGATGTTGGTCCTCCACATGCACCCAAAACAGCTCGTACCGGCGAGGCATGGACACTACAAAATTTCTAAATGTCTTGTGGTATCTGATACCAACAACTAGCCAGCAGTCCTTTAACTCCTGTAAGGTCCATGGTTGAGACGCCGCAGATGGGAGTTCCTGTTGCAACACAAACCACAGATGCTCGATGGGATTGATCTCTGTGGAATTTGGAGGCTAGGGCAATACCTGGAAGTCTTACTCATGTTCCGCGAAACCAGTCTCGAAAAATCCAGGCAGTGTGGCATGGTGTTTTATTCTGCTGAAAGATGGCGCCGCCAGAGGGGAACACCATTGCCATGAAAGGGTGTATCTGGTCAGCAATGATGTTTAGGTAGGTGGTAGATGTCAGAGTGCCCGGCGTAGAGATGACTGGACCCAGGGTATCCTAGCAGAACACCGCCACCACTGGCTTGTTTTTGTTCCACAGTGCATCCAGGTACTATCACTTCCCCAGGTAAACAATGCACACTTACCCGGTTATCCACATATTGCAACAGGAAGCATGATTCATTGGACCAGATGACCCTCAAGATCCTCTCTCAATCACTCAAGGTCCAGTTTCGATGCTCGCGTGCCCATTGTAGGCACTGTCATCGGTGAACCATGGTTAGCACAGGCACTCGGAACGGGCTGTGGCCACGCAGCCCCATTTTCAGCAGGGTTCGATGTACTGTGTGTTAGAACACATTGCTCCCATCACCAGCATTCAAATTACCGGCTAGTTGTGCCACAGTCGCCACGTACCATCCGGGAGAGCCTTCGCTCACCTCAAGCATCAACAAGCCATGGTCGTCCAACACCTCTCCAGCCGTTCATGGGTTTTCCCTCCTCAGACCATTTTCGGTAGGTACTAACCACTGCTGACCGTCAGTATCTCACCAGCTGTGCATAACGACTCACGAGTTATAATTTTTTGGCTCATCAGTGTATGTCTCCTTTTAATTGAACATGAACTTGCTAGCAAAATAGACTTCGATGAAAATATTACAAACTTTGTTAACACTAAAGCAAGAAAATTTAAGCTTTGTTGCAATTTTATAATTTTATGTATATAATAACTATTGCCTAAATTGCTTGAAGGCCAGAAGTGCGAACAATGCATACCATTGTCTAGTAATCCATCATTATATGGAAAATTTTTTTTGTTCAACGGAAACTATTTAAAATGTAATTACTAAGGGGAATTCAAAAAATTCGCTATAAAGAAGTTCATTAAACAGAGGTCCGACTGTACGTATTGTTATTTATTATGATATTACCATTTATCAAAAAAAAGGATTTTTTTGGTGCCCTTGGCAAATGTGTAGCCAAAAACCTAGCTATGCCTCTTCTTGCAGCAGCACTAATTGTCTGAAGGCCAGAAATTAAACTGTGTGTACCGAGTTAAGTCTGTCCTAATCCGTTCGTTATATGAAAATTTTCTTCACTCAATGGAAACTATTTTAAATGCAATTTCCAAGGGGATTTTAAAAAAAGTTCACTCTAAAAAGAGTTTGTTAAACACAGGTTCGACTGAGTAATTTAGAATTATAAATTATAATTAGAATTAGAATTATAAATTATTATAATTCTAAATTACTCAGTCAAACAATATACAGTGAAAAATGCAAATTTAGTTAAATAACTTTAAGCTTATTTGAATAGTAGGTAAACATCTGAAAAAAATTTACAGAATATTATAAATTTTGAAGTGTACTGCATCCAAATGTCACTGTCAGTAAAGGTGCTGGTACGTACCTTTTGCATACCATCCCAAAAAAAAGCACTGGATGTACCTTAGCAAAACAAACTGTTTTGCTAAGGTACATCCAGTGAACTTACTGTTTGGCCTCCATGACAACATGGTGGTTTTGCCACTTGTTCAGTGAGGTCTGTGTTTGAATCCTGTCAAAGACTAGAGGAATTTATCATATAATTTAATAGTAATAATTTTGATATTGTACACTTGGATTTCAGGAAAGCTTTTGTTACTGTTGCACATCAAAGACTGCTATATAAACTGGAGCAGCATGGCATTAAGGGCATGTTACTGGTATGCATAAAGAGATGGTTGTGTGGGAGAGGAGAGTGGTTATTAAGGGACACTGCCATTCATTGACTAATGTTATTAATGGAGTACCCCAGGATTTTGGGTAATGTATTTCATCATGCATGAGTGTTAAGAATTGTAAGAACAAAGAAAATACAATGGACCCCCCCCCCCCACTTTACAATTGGTTCACTGAACAATCAAATCACTTTACAATGGGCTCTTCATAAACAAATACTGTTCGCTATAATAATATATGTAGTAAGCGTCAGTCGTGATCGCATTTACAAATTGAATTTTAATTCTATTAAACGTCGATTCTGATAAGCCCAAAAAAATAGGAGGAATATTATCCACAGACTATAAAAGCAAAGATATAAAAGCACAAATTTACACTTCATTACCTTACCAATTAACAAAATTAAATGATGCATGAAAATCGGAAGAATATTTTCCACAGGTTAGTAAAATAAAAATAAATTTACACTTACGTACATAGCTTAATACTGTAGTATATACATACTAACTAATTGATTTTTCTGTTCACTGACTTTTTTTTTTTCTTTTTTTTTTTTGTTGTAAAATTTAAATCAATAACAAAGAACATGGCACACACAAATTGCAACTACCATGATACATGCAAGTGATATAAAGAGTAACAAGCTTTAGGAATGAGAGGGAAATTTTATTTGTTTTTTATATGATTGCAGATTTCATGGAAGGGGAAACACATTTCACCATAATAACATAACATGTACAAAATTCCAGCTATCGGTATTATCGCAAATACAATAAGATCGAGTTTACTACCCATTTATAATAGATTGCACTAACAGAAAAGCCCAATAAACCGGAAACTGCAAATTGTTTTTGTTTTATACAGCAGAAATGTATTTCAGAAAAATATCACAAAGGCATTCAAAATTGATTCTTATAACCAACCATATGATAACAACGAAAGTGTAGTGTGTTTTAATAATTTGAATTGGTTTTTTTTTTTGAAATTTGACCTAATAAAGTGGCTGATTCGGTGCCTACTTATTTCACTTTACGGTGGGCTTAAGATTGTTTCCAACTGGACCTCGTGCTCCTTCCTCTCAGACAGTAGCAGTGTTTGTAAACGAGTTGGGCATGTGTTTTGTTTTTGCATCCTTTAGTTGAAGTGATTTTTTGGGTTGTGCTTATTTGACATAAATTTACTGTGTGTATTGAATTCATGTATGTACAACATTGTGTAAACTGATAAATCAACTTTTAAAGAGATAGTTTGTTATAGAACAAAAACTTCAACTTCCAAAGTCTTGGAATGAATTACCAAAAAACAATGCGTTATTGTTTTAAGAGATAGTTTATTTAAAGAGATAGTTTGTTATAGAACAAAAACTTCAACTTCCAAAGTCTTGGAATGAATTACCAAAAAACAATGCGTTATTGGGTTCACATTGCAATATTTTCACAATACAGTGATGTCTCGGGAACAGATTAATATCGTAAAGCGGGCGTCCACTGTATAGAATGCAAGAATTTTGCGTAACTATTACACAGTAAGCTCTTTAAAATCTGGCACGTTTGGGGAATCAGATGGCCGATTTCTGCTTAATAAATATTAAGCAGAACTGATTTACATCTGCAAACATTTGTAATGACATTGTCCATCTGATTCCCCAAAAGTGCCAGATTTTAAAGTTTTAAACTCCCATAAAATACATTTTGGGAAAATATTGATGATTAATTTTTTTTTATGTATATTTTAAATCCCCTCTGATAATTAAACAATAAAAGCCTTACCCCGCCGGAACTAAAACTGGTTTTCTCGCTTGTTTCATTTCAGTTCCACCTTACTTTTACTTCCCGTGCTTTTGCAACTGTATTTGTTTTGCATTCCTTCCATTGGAATCCTAAAGTTTAATTATTCATTATCAAGTTCTTTCACTGCATTTGGTTTTCTAGGAATTTTTTTTTATCTTAGCAATTCAATTTTTACAGCATAAAACTCATTGATGATGCTTCATGTTACACATTTGTTGAAATCATCTATAATACTTTTGGGACATGGATTTGGTCATTTAAATAACTTATCTTCTAATTCCTCCTTTTTTAATTTGGTATGGTAAACTGTTTACTCTGATATGCCAGCTAATGCTAAAATTCTTTTGACTGATATTGTCAGTGGTATTAAGAGACTTTCCTCGCTTTCACAGTAATCAGCTACATCAGACATTATTTCTCTTGCCTGTCTGTCCAAAATTTAGTTTTTTTAATGAAGACAATAACTATTTGAAACAAAAAATTGCTTCAAGTTCACTGAATGCAAAATCCAATCCAAATGACCCCTTCATCATCTCTATTTGTTTTGAACCAATCCAACTATATAACTTTAATTGGTCAATCACTGCACATGCTCAACCCTGCCAAGCACGCTGTTTCTTTCAGTATTCTTAAAAACAAATCTGTGATCGTTGATATGAATGCCAAATTGCTTTCCAAATATTTCTGGATTGTAAAGTGCTGTATTTTACGGTATTATATATTACACACACACACACTTGTAAACAGTTAGAAATACACCGACGAGCTAAAACATTGACCACCTGCCTAATATGATGTTGGTCCTCCACGTGCAGCCAAAACAGCTTGTATCCGGCAAGACATGGATACTACAAGATTTCTAAGTGAGTCTTGTGGTATCTGGTACCAACACATAACCAACAGATCCTTTCTCTTGTAAGGTCCGTGGTTGATATGCCGCAGATTCGGAGTTGCTGTTCCAACACAATCCACAGATGCTTGATGGGATTGATGTCTGGAGAATTTGGAGATCTGGAAGTCTTCCTCATGTTCTGCGAACCAGTCTTGAACAATCCAGGCAGTGTGGCATGGCGCATTATCCTACTGAAAGATGGCACTGCCAGAGGGGAAGACCGTTGCCATGAAAGGGTGTACCTGGTCAGAAATTATGTTTAGGTAGGTGATAGACGTCAGAGTGCCCGGCACATGGATGACTGGATCCAGGGTATCTCAGCAGAACATCAGCCAAGGCATGACACCGCCACCAGCAGCTTGTTTTCGTCCCACAGTGCATCCAGGCACCATCACTTCCCCAGGTAAACAACATACACCGTCCACATGGTGCAACAGGAAATGTGATTCATCAGACCAAACCTTCTTCCAATCACTCAAGGTCCAGTTTCGATGCTCATGTGCCCATTCTACACACTGTCACCGGTGAAGCATGGACACTTGGAGCGGCCTGCAACTATGCAGCCCCATTTTCAGCAGGGTTCGATGTCCTGTGCGTTGTGACACATTACTCCCATCACCAGCATTCAAATTACTGGCTAGTTGCGTCACAGCTGCCCTTCTGTTGCCACGTACCATCCGGGAGAACCTTCGCTCACCTCAAGCATCGATGAGCCATGGTCATCCAACACCTCGCCAGTCGCTCGTGCCCCCCCCCCCCCTCCTCGGACCACTTTGGGTAGGTACTAACCATGGCTGACCGTGCGCATCCCACCAGGCGTGCCATTTCGGATATGCTCTGACTGAGTTGTGTCTGGGCATTACAATTTGGCCTTTATCAAACTCGCTTAAGTCTGCTGCCTTTCCTGTCTGAAGAACAAGAGTAACACTGATTAATGGAGCTCAGTATCAGGTGTTTTTTATACCGTGTCCCGAACACCATAGTTCATCTGCAGTTGCTTCGATTTGCATAACGACTCGCTGGTCATAATGTTTTGGCTCATCGGTGTATGCATACGTGTTATTTTGAAATTTCATGTGCTTACAATTTTATCAATTTGTTTAATGTCTATACAAGATATTTAATTTTTTCTTTTTTTGGCAAAATTAATAAACATTTCTGCTTCCATACTATGTAAGAAGATATATGCTCCTTTTTATAGTTGATAAAATCAGCTCTAAAATGGCAGCTCCCAATACTTTAATGTTTATACTCTTTATATCATACAGGGTCTCCCCCCCCCACAGAATTAATAAAAAAATGCTGCATAGTTCCACTTCTACAAATAAGATATAAGCACGAAATTTAAAAATTAAATTTTGGGTGCCCATATCAATTTTATAAATTGAAAATGAAATTGCTTATATTTTGTGTGTGGAGTGTACAACCTCCCTTATTTTAAAAATGGCGCCTCCGTAGCCAGGTGGGAAGGAGCAGCAGTGCGTAGCACACGCTTCTTGATTAGACCGGGGTTCGAGCCCGTCACCACCAAATACGGATGATGCGGAAAGGTCAGGAAATGCCCACCGCATATCCCGGAGCAATATGGCCTAAGCTGCTAATGCTCCTAAAATCCAAAACAACAACAACCTTATTTTAAATACAACTAATAAAATTTTTGTTTAGTCGAAAATTAATTACATATAATAATGCAACTCATTCACGTTTTATTAGATAGAATACTAGCCTTCCACTCCCTTGTGTTTTAGTATTTGTCATATGGTGCAAGGGAAGCCTTAGACTTTAAAAAAAAAAAAAAAAAAAATTATATGTTCCTCCTCATATTGGTGCTGATCCAACTGCTGGCTTTTGAATGTTCCTAAATTTGAACTATCTACAGAGGTAACATATGCCAGTTATTTATAACTTGCTGGCTAAAAGAAAAGTTTGCTGTGCACTATAACTTCTAATCACTTTTCTACCTCTTCTCCCTGCAATTTTAATTTATATCCCATAGTTCTATTATTTATACCTATCAGAATTTAACTCTCATTCGATTTGCTATTCTCTCTGAGCTCTATAGACCTCAGTATTTTAAATTCTAATAAGTTCCCTCTAAGATGCTTAGTTACGAAGCTCTGTAACTCATGCATTTAATATTTTCTGATGTGGGTGCCTTTTTGTCTAATTTACCAAGCACATCGTCCATCTCTGAACCACTTCAAGAATCTGTCTTTATTCTATGCTGTCACTCGCAGCCTTACTTTCTTTTAAACAGTCCTCTGTAAATTCGATTTTTCCACTTACATTACCACTCCATTTTACTCAGTTTCTCTTCTCTGCAAAAGAACTTTAATTTGCATAACTGCCAATTCTCTGGATTTATGACAATCTTTTTTTTTTTTTTTTTTTTACTTAATTTGATCCTTCTCCCATTATAATGCAGTTTACCGACAAAGAGTTTCTCTATATTTTTGGAAAAAACTTTGTTTTTCTCAGGTTTTTTCTTTTCACACAAAGTTGGATCTGCTTCAATATCCAGCATACATCACATCTCATGTACTGAGGTCATTACTCCTAGATATGTTCAAAGGATGTCATATGCAAATTTATTTTACCAACAATTTTAAACTTCCACTTCGGAAGTTGATTACTATAGCTTACTAAGTGAGGTGGATGATTCTGACTTAGTCTTAGGCATATAATGGTATGTGATTGGTAAATTGACAAGGGAAAAACAAAGCTTGAAATATAATAAGTTATCCCAAATCATGCTTACTGTTTTAACAATTCCTCATAGCAATTCTGAGTGTGAAAGAATTTTCAACCAGGTTAGAGAAACAAAAACTGAGTTCAGATCTCCTCTTTCTGGTGAAGCTTTGGAAATGCTCCTGACAGCCAAGTCTAGATAGCAGGGCCATTGTTATAAACAAAACTTTGTCTTAGCATTTCCAAAGAGGCAAACAAAGCTCACAATAATATCTTTATTGAAGCAATCAAAATCAGTTATATTTAATAGAATATCAAAACAGAAATCTGCAGACAGAAAAATGTTGGATAAGCTATTTTTATAAGCATCTTTTTATTTGGTAAACTAGATATTAAATTTCATTAGAAAATATATTATGTAGTGTTGACTTTTAAAAAAAATAACTCATGTTTCACTTATTTTGGCCCAAAATCATCCTGTTTTCGATCGCCTGATCACCAGCTTTTGAAGTTTGGAAGGCATGTGTTTTTAAAGATTGGCGAGGCATACACCTGTTTAATTCAATAACAATGTTTAACTGGGTTATCTATTACTTCTATCCATTTTTCAGTAAGTTGATTTTATTTTGTTCTTTTGATTTATATTTGTATACATGAAAAACTCCATATTGCCATTCTTTACTCTCTTAGGGCAAAGCTGAGGCCATTTATTTTTCAAAAACAACTTACGCCAACCTAACCCTTTGTGGCATTATTACAACTTAACTTATAAGTGTGGTGGCCAAATGTACTTTTCATTGCTCTATAACTCATCCATGACATCTTTTTCTGTTCTATTAAACTGACCAGCTCTGTATTCACCTTCCCTTTGTCACCTGCCCAGTTAACGGTTTATCTTAAACTGTTATAGTCCTGTTTCCTGAAATTAAAATCCATGCCTTACAACTCATTATCTTTCTTGGTTGTTCAACTACTGTGTGATCAGTCCTGTGATGATCATTCTTCTTAATCATGTTTATTAAGTCAAATAAGTTTTGTAATGGTGTTACTATACTTACCATCTATTATAAAGTTTGATTAAAAAGTTCATTGAATAATCTTATATTCTTTAGCTACAAGATAAAAGAGCAGGGCTTACGATATCTGAAAAATTAAATAACATACAAAATTTTAAAAGCTTCGTTGTGAAAGTCGAAAGTCAGCCAGTGCAATATATTCATTACCCGGAGATGAGGGAAACCCCTGGTGCCGTTTGACACTAAACACATTCTACACATTATACTTGTTACAGTTGAGATGATATTACCAAAAAGTGGTTTCAGATGTTTTGAGGGAAAATTTTCACTTGAAGATGAAGAAAGAAGCAGTTGCCCATCAATGTCATAAAATGATCCACATGACCGTTTGAATTTTTGAAGGGACATCTTTTCATTTGGTTCAGTTAACACCATTTTTGCACAAGGAGAATGAATGCCAAATTTGTTCTACATATATCCACTCAAGATCAAAAAGAGCATGGACTATTCATTTCATCTGAGTTATTCAAGCAAACAATTAGATTCTGCATTTTTAACAATAATTATAACAGGTGATAAGCTTTGGTATATGGATATGACCCATAGCAATAAAATTTATTTGAAGGTCATGCATATTTTGACAAGGGAGGTGGTGTTATCATAATTCATTCCATGGGGTGTCGCTCTCAGTGCCACCTCTTACCAATGTTTTAAAAGGGTTAACAGTTCCATCATAAACAATCCAAGACAGTTCCATCATAAACAATCCAAGAAATTCCTCCTCCATGAAAATCACTTGCAATTTTCATGGAGGAGGAATTTCAATGTGTCATGTCACACTTTACTCATTTTGTGTCAATTTTTGGCTGACAGGCATATTTCTGTCATGGTTCGCCTGCCTGATTTGGTGCCATATGACTATTAGCAATTAAAACAAGACATGAAAGAAAAACCATTTGCATTGATTTTAGAAATCCAGTCAAACATGCACGATGGACTGCCTAATAGCATTCAAAAAAGACTTATAAAAATGTTTTGATCAGTGGCAGGCTTGATGGAAAAAGTGTGTAGTTCACAAGAATTTTATTGACAAAATATTAACAATGTAAACATTTTTCAGTGAAAATATATATATATATATTTTTTTTTTTTTGCAACTTTCACCAAACTTTTTGATCAGACCTTGTATTTTTCCTTCTTATGCATTTAATTGGATTTTCTTTTTATTATATTTTTGCATTCCTGAATAATATTAGTTCTCTTTCTCACAATATCCTTTTTTTGATCGCTTAATATGCTTTATGCATAAAATCAGTAAAATATGACATTTTTTTTATGATCACTAGCTAATTGATTTGATCAGTGAATTTCATTATTAAATTTTGAAGTTTGATAAAAGTGAAAGCTTATACATAAGTGAATTTAAATATTTATTTCTTCTTAGTTTTAATTGGTTGACTGTTGTCAAAAGTGAAACCAGAATTTAAAAAAACTTAATTGATTCCTCTTTTTTTTTTTTTTTTAAAGCAATATTATCATCTACATCCATTTTTGTATCATTTAATTTGATTTCATCAACTTATGAATTTTGCCATTTTGAATTTGTGGTGTTCAGTTTATAGTTTTATTGTGAGTTTCAGCTTTTTTATAGACTGCCAGGCCTAGCATGGTTGCTGTGTTCATTGATCCTTGTTTGTAATTTTCTTAAGTTTCTGCCCTGTTGGGCAGAAATGTAAGAAAATTTATGAACGGGGAATTAAGGATACTCACACCTAAAACTTTAAATACACACATACTTCTAAACAGTTAGTACTTGGTGAGGCTTATTAACCAAGTTATTAATTGGACCATCCACAACTTTCATAAATCCCCACCCCAAGATACCAGTTCCTCTTCATATTCCATTGCTATTCAGTGGTTATCGATACAATAAATAGAATGGCCAAAAAACACAATGTTGACATTGATTTTCTGGCAATAAAAACTTGAAGCTACTCCTACACCATTCACACCCTCCCCAACAGTTAGGGGATGTCTGGCCTGTGGTCTTTTGGAATGAATTACCAAACAACAATGTATTATTGGGCTCACATTATGAATTTTCATGATATGATGATGTCTCTAGAACATAAAGGGGGTTCCACTGTACTTTTCTTATATTAATATTTCCTGTATCCTTAAGATCTTTAATAATAAAAAGGATAGTTAAGACCCCTCCACCATTTTAATGGATAATATTTCTAAAGGTATAACACAGGCTGATTATTTAATTTGCAGAATGGACCTATGTTGTTTTTAATCTTTGTTGCTGAGGTCTGCCAGTGCTATCTCATTCAACACTTGCTCATTGATGAGCCCATTCCTAGACACTTTCAGAAGCCATTTCATGATGTCTTTGAAAGTAGTTATTGTGATCACAGATTCTTGACATTCTTTTATGCACTTGTTACAATTTAAAATTTCAGTTTTCTTCCAGTACTTGTCTCTGTAAACCTCTGACCTTTCTCTCACATTTTGAACACATACCATGTCCAACACAATAGCATATAAAATGTTTGGCATATTCTCAAGTATAGTAAATAAATTTGATGAATTTCAGGTGTTGGTTAAGACATCAAAGGCAGATATTGTTGGGATATCAGAGATGTGGTGTCACACTGATATTAGGAATGCAAATTGGAATTTGGGGAGTACAATGCGTACAGAAAGGATAGACAGGATAGGAAGGGAGGAGGTGTTATGCTGTTAATTAAGAAAAACATAAAATCAAAAGAAGTGCATCCAGTTGATTTATAGATGAACAGTGCACCGTTCGGTCAGTTTGGTGTGACATAAGCACTGCGAAAGCAAAAATAAGAGTAGGAGTGTGTTATAGGCCTAATGACTTGAATGAGTACAATGAATAGTTGTACAGAGAAATAGAGTGGGCTAGTAAATCAGAATGTCTTATAATGGGGGATTTTAACTTCCTAGATATTGACTGGAACTTGTGGGTTGGTCACTCACACACTAGTAAGATTTTGGGGATTTATTGGATGATTGTTTTCTGCAGCAGCATGTTCGAGAGGCAATCAGAGAGGGTAATACTCTTGATCTGGTTATTAGCAGTGATCACAGTGTACTGATGTGGGATTTACTTAAAGATATAATTACCATCAGGAGTAAAGGAAAGGGTTTTTGCTTCCATAACAGTGAGTACAGTGGTCTCAGACAGTTTTTAAATTCTGTACAGTGGGATCAACTGACAATTTTACCAACAGTAAATTCTAAGTGGGAATCATTCAAGGAATTAATCGTGGATGCTACTAAAAGTTTCATACCTATTAAGAAATATTGTTGAAGGTTTAGGCCTAAATGGTTATCAAATGAACTAATGAGACTTGTAACAGAGAAGAAAAATGCATGGGATGCATATAAATTATCAAGCGACTCAAAGCCTTTGGCAGATATAAGCTAGTCTGTAATCAGGTCACAAAGGAGGTTAGGCAGGTGAAGGCAGATTACGAGAAATCTTTGGCAAAAGATGCTAAGGAAAAAAAAAAGCAACAATTTCTTTACTTATATAAACTCTAAAAGGAAGGGGATGAATCTGATTGGTCCACTTGATGTTGATGATCCTGCTCAGATAGCAAACACAAACTGAATGAGTATTTTGCATCTACATTCACACATGAGGAGTTATTAAGGTTTGAAGATGGCACAAGGTTATCAAATTGTAGCAGGGTGCTTAACGATTTTGTAATTACTGAGAGCAAAGTGGAGGAGAAATTGTTGAAGTTAAACATAAGAAAGGGACATGGAGTGGATGGAATCTATCCAGTTATATTAGAGGAGGCGGCAAAGCAACTAAGCAAACCCTTAGCCATAATTATGAGAGCATCCTTGGACTCAGGGGAGGTCCTCACGGACTGGAGATGTGCAAATGTATCACCAAGGGGATCGAAGAGTGACACGAGTAATTACAGACCAGTTAGTTTAACTTCTGTTCCGGGTAAAATAATGGAGTCACTGGTTAAAGATGCATTGCAGGATCATAGACAAGACTCCAGTAATAATTAAGACACAGCATGGGTGTGTTAAAGAGAGGTCTTGTCTGACAAATTTGATAGCATATTATGATGTGGATACAAAGGAACTGGATGCAAAAAATAATTTTGATATATATTTTGATTTCAGGAAAGCTTTTGACACTGTTGCGCATGGAAGACTATTGTACAAATTGGAGCAGAATGGTACTAAGGGTAAGATGCTGCAATGGATTAAACGATCGTTGAGTGGAAGACAAAGTAATTAATGGGTGCTGCTCTTCGTGGACTAATGTTATTAGTGGAGTCCCACAGGGTTCGGTGTTGGGTCCTCTGTTGTTTTGTATATTTATCAATGATATTGATGAAGGTAGATCAGGCTTAGTGTCAAAGTTTGCAGATGACACAAAGGTTGACAGGGTTGTTAATAACAGTAATGACAGTGTGCTAATGCAACAGGATCTAGATAATTTGGGCAGATGGGCTAAGAAGTGGCAACTGAAGTTTAACCTTGACAAATGCAAAGTACTGCATATGGGTAGAAGTAACCCCAGAGAAACGTACCAACTGTGTGGTATTACACTTAAGGTGGTAGAAAATTAAAAAGACCTGGGAGTAATTGTGCATTCAGATATGAAGTTTTCTGAGCAATGCAGACAGGCTGCCAGGGAAGGTTACGGGGTATTGTCAATGATATATAGCAATTTTGCTAGCAAGGAAAAGGAGGTGATTGTCCCTCTGTATAAGGCAATGGTCAGGCCACGCCTTGAGTACTGCGCACAGGTCTGGAGGCCCTCATTTTAGAAAGGATGTAGATTTGCTTGACCGTGTACAGAGAAGGGCAACAAGATTGATGAGGGGAATGAAGGGATCCTCTTACCAAGAGAGGCTTAAGTTCTGCAAATTGCAGTGGCTGGAGACTAGGCTCCTGCACGGTGATCTGATTGAGGTGTATAAGGCCTTGAATGGGTTGAGCACGCTAAATTCTGATGGGATCCTTCCACTTGTTCAGATTACGAACCTAAGAGGGCATAAATTCAAATTAAGAAAAGACAGATGTAGAATAGATGTGTGGAAATTTGCCTTTAGCCAGCGGGTGGTTAATTGCTGGAACAAACTTCCATCTGTCGTTGTGGAAGTTGATAGGTTAAATAAATTTAAGAAGGAACTGGACAGGCATTTGGAGGGAATGGTGTGATTTTTTGGCTGATGCTGCATAAGCTCATACACTTGCTTTCTTGCATCACATGCTGCTACTACTACACTCTCATGCTTTGTACAGTGACACTGTCATTCTGTGTATTTATAATTTTTGCTTTATTAATGGTTAATACAAATGGATTGGAATACTCCAACACTAAATTGCATGACTTCCTTTCTTATATTTTGTATAGCCTGTGGCATGTATTTCAAAGTAACTTGTGTAGATAATCCTAGTTAAGCTGATTCTTTTTTGTACCAGATGTAAGAGGGGTACTGATCTTAAACTAAATATTAGTGCATTATTGGATGAAATTGGGAAACTGAAGTTTTGTTTTAGTGACAACTGGTTTATCAGGGGCTCGGTTATCTAGTAATCTAACACATGATGTAATCCTGGTTCCAACCTTGGGGGAGAGTTGTCAAATGCAGACTGCTCTAGTGCATGAGGATTGGGGGGGGGGGGATTCCTCTCATTGGCAACTGTATTTTAATGCTACATAATGTAAGGTTTTACACTTGTCAAGTAACATATGTGGGTAGGAGCAGCACACGCTTCTTGATTAAACTGGGGTTCGAGCCCGTGATCGCCAAATACGGAGGATGTGGAAAGGTCAGGGAGTGACCATCACATATCCCCAGAGCAATATGGCCTTGGTTGCTAATGCTCTTAAAAACCAAATAACAACAACAGTAACATATGCCAAAATAAAGAGACCCATAGCCTCCTGTTGATAACACTAGCCAACAAAAAAATATTTTTTTCATACCTCAAAATGAAAATATGTGATTCTGGAGGAAATAAATGCACTGATTCCAAAAATCACCATAACAAAGTCTATCACATCTACTGATGTTTAATGTTAAAATAAAGGGATATATACATGTAATGTGAGGGGCTGTTTATATTTAGAGGATAAATTTACAACCCTGAGAACATGTTATGATCAGTTAATACTTGGAAAACCTTACATAGCCTACAGCAATCCTAACCAAAAACACTGTACTCTCTCTTCATATTGTAAATTGTTGCATCAGCAGTTGAACTTAAGAACCATTGGTAGAAGTCTGATTATGTTTATCACGAGAAAAATGAGACCAGAATCAATTGCTAAAATTAAGAGAATTCGCTTATATTTGTTAAAATAAATCAGTATGTCATACATTACTGAATGGATTACACGAAATTGGCATATTTTGATAAAATGTAACTCTCTATATTCAGTAACGGTGACGTAATGTGATTTTCGAAATCTACGTGTAAAAATTGGTTAAAAACAGCATTTAAGTTCTTGGAGGTAAAAATCATGTTAGCTAGTGTAATTCAATTATGTGAGGCCATATTTTACTGACAGACACATTTCACTAATCCTAAAAGGCATATGGGTGGGATTTCTTGAAAAGGTCCCAATGCTTGTCAGTGCACTTGTAGAGATTGGCTAAATGGTATCCTCATATGGGTAGATAGACTTTGATTATACAGCTTCAATTATGTTTGTTGTTTGTTTGTTATTTGGTTTTTAGGAGCATTAGCAACTAAGGTCATATTGCTCTGGGATATGCGGTGGTCATTCCCTGACCTTTCCGCATCCCCCGTATGTGGTGGTGACGGACTCGAACCCCGGTCTAATCAAGAAGCATGTGCTACGCACTGCTGCTCCTTCCCACCTGGCTACGGAGGCGCCAGCTTCAATTATAGGCAATTTAGCCTATAAGTTTCCTCTGTGTGGTAGTTGAGGCCAGTGATGTGGAAAAATTCCAAGGCCTGCTGGATCAGAAATAAAAATCTTGAGTTTTTTTTTTAATGCAGCAGAAGTGTCTAGATTTTTTGTACTATAGGACTAATGCTAATATCATATATTGTGATGAATGTCAGTTTTCAGGAATCAGCATATCTTCATCTATTGGATAAGAACCTTAACTTTTTTTTTCAGTAATGCACACCATCTTGGAGTGAAAAGATTGATGTTCTCTCCCAAAATTGATTATACAAGTTATGTTGGAGATGAATTAAAAGAAAAGGTTGTACATTTAGCTAGTTGTGGTAGTGACCATTTTGTTAGAGTGTATGATATTAGCTGATGTACATAAAATCTCTGATTTAAGATTAAGTGTAATTTATTCTAGTTATGAGAACACAATACCGCATGCACGCACACACATGCATTAACTTATGTTTTCCTTCTTCTGCTTAACAGAAAACAGAGGTGCTGACGTCTTACTTGCTTCATTTTTAGGAACAGAAAAATAAAATCACAGAAGCATGATTGAGTATGTGTTACTACAGGTAAGTGAGTGCCCATAATAACAGTAGATGCTTTAACTGTCCAGAATCACACAATTGGGTGAAGGGATTTCTGCTGTGCAAATCTCAGAAATTTTGTACTGTAAAGAGTAACAAAGTGCCTAATTTCTGTGTTGACCAACTCCATCACATATGTGCACTTTCCATTCATATCGTTTCACTTCTACAACCCTTATACTATTTTCTAAGTTAGTTTCTGTTTGGAACCAGAATAATTTATTTTCATTTCTTACTTTGTGATAAACAAAACTTATGTATTCTATAAATTATCATGCATTAAGAATCTGCAGGTAAAGGTCCCAGTGCATGGCAGTGATCATAGTGTACTAATGTGGAATTTAATTAAAGACATAACTGCTGTCAAAGATAAAGGCTTTTGCTTTCTTAAGGGTGACTGCAATGGGACCAGCCAATGAGGTTACCAAAGCAAATTCTAAATGGGACGCAGTCGGGGAAGTAATTGTAGAAGCTACTAGGCTTAGACCTAAATCGTCACTACTATAGAGTGACGTGCAGAGAAGTAGAATGCATGAGATTAATATAAATTACTCCGTAATCAACTTACAAGTAAAATTAGGCAGCAAAGACTTCTTGCTTATATTAACAGTAGAAGGAATGGCGTAAACCCCATTGGGTTAACTGTTGATGACCCTGCTCAGGTTTCAGAGAAAAACAGGATCAGACATTAAAGACATTTATTTTTTCACAAGTAAAAAACATCATAATAAATCCATTCATTATTTACAGGAAGATCCACAGATTAAGACATAGTAATAAAAGATGAATCAAATGAGTGATGTTTCTAAAATAAGCACTCTTTCGACATTAATGTGAGTGATCTGTGGATCATCATGTAATCTTTACTTGAAATTTTATAAAAAATAATTTTATTGGTTACTTTGATATTAATATAGGTAGTGGAACATTCATTTATAAAAACAAATATATTTACTAATTGTACACTTTGTACTCTTATCACATGATATTTATTACAAGATGCAAAGTATTAAGCTCCACATTATTTAATCCAACTCTGGTGGCATGTGGAAAGTTCATAAAATATATATATATTAGCACAGAATTCTTAACTAAAAATTTAAAAAATAATGGGTATGTCCTGGCAGTTAACATTATTTGTAGGTTACTCATGTGATTTTAATAGTCAAACAGTTTGAAAGTTTTCTTGACTTTTGAACAACAGAAAAACCAGAAAACTTTACATTATTAAAGATGATGTGTACTGAGTTTTTCTCTACCCATTTAAAAAAATAATTTAAAAAAAAAAATCCTAATGCTGTACATACAACATCACTTGCTTTTTACCCCATCATTAAGAATATGTTATTGGAGTACAATTCATTTTTCACAATTAAGTAGAATGTCTTATTTTCAGTATGTACATTATGTACTGCAATATTGTTGTTCCATTTTCCATTACATACTTATTTAAATATGATTGATTTTGGGGTGTACTGTACACTGTTAACAGTGTTAAAACAAATATACAAAAATGTGCAAATCAACGGGTCTTTGGTTTCCTTTCTTATTACCAATTGTCTAAAAAGTAATTTTCTAGTAAACATATTGATACCCATGTGTTTTCCAGAACAGCACAAAGTTGGTTGACATTTTTTCTCTAATTAAAAGCAGAAGTCACTGCTCATATGGGAAGAGGTTCCATGTCCAAAATTTTTAGTGGTCCCCAACCATTTCTCCATTTCGAAAAAATACTAACCAGAGATCAGGCTGAGGACGTTGGAGAAAGCTCTTAGTTAATAGTGAGAGTAGTACAGCGTCTGAAGCTACTGTTGTGAATCAGGTATGGCATCAGGACTGTAAGAGCTATTAGAGAGGCTCCCAGGACATTTATTACCAAAGCTTGTTCCGGTAGATCACTATAACTTGAGCTATTAAAAAAGATAAATATATACATGATAAACTGCTTTCCACATTATCTAAAGACATATCAGCAATGGAATATTCAAATACTACACACTTTACTTTTAAAAAAAAAGTGGCATGGTACTCAATTTATAATACATAGTGGGGGAAAAAAAAAAAAACATTAAGACAACTTATTAATGCATCACTGTGCACATGGGGAATTCAATAGCATTAATATTCTTTACTTCACAATTTTATAGGATGTTTATAAGGTGTATAACACAACTGTAATTGTAATCTTGATCTCAACATTATTTTCATCTGTTTCACTAGTCCTAATTTCTGTTTTATGCTTTTGAATAACAGAGGCTAAACTGTTCGGCCAACAAAGTATTGGTGAAATAATGCAAGGAAACAGAGCTTTTACAGCAAATTTCTGTATATATGATCTGCAGCAATCTTTTCTTTTCTTTCTTATCGGACAATAAGTAAAGATGCCATCAGTATTCAGTTTACCTAACGTTTTTAAAGCTTTATATACGTTAATTAGGTCACCACACAGATGCCTAGTTCAAAACTCTGCGGTAGGAATAGTTCTCTTCCTCCTGCAGAACAGGTTAGCCAGGCAAATTATATAATAATATAAATATGAACATTGGCCTTGTTAATTTTCGTTTCAGCAATTTGGTATGCAAATTTTGTAATCCAGCAAATGGACATTTATCATGATACATGTGCATCATGCTGTTAGTAATGACAACAACTGCTGATGATCAACTGACAGATCTGTGACAGTTGAACTCAGTGTACCATCTGAACAGTTTGTACATGGACATATTATATATTTAAACACTACTGTAAGTTATTTCATATGATAACATGTAGCTTTCAAGAAGATCCTTATACCATGTTGCTCCCAAAAAAAGAAGAGCTGTCTATATTCACAAGATTATTTAACATTGGGATCTTTTTCTTTGCCTAGCAATGAATGAATTCCACTATGAAACCATCAAAAAATTAGCATAACTATTAGCAGCGGTAAATGATGCAAGAAAGCAAGCTTAAACAGCATCAGCCAAAAAATAAACATCTCATTTCATCTATTCATTCCCTCCAATAATTTGTCTATTAGCTCTTCCTTGAATTTATTTAAGCTTCCACAACAGGAAATTTGTTTCAGCAATCAGCCACTGGCTAAAGGCAAACTTCAACAAATCTATTCTGCAACCATCCTTCCTCAATTTGAATTTGAGCCCCCTCATTGTGTGTAATCTGAGCAAGAGGAAGAATCCCATCAGCATTGAGCTTGCTAAATCCATTCAAAGCCTTAAACACCTCTATCAGATCACCTTCCTGGTACCTATTCTCCAGACACTGCAGTTTTTGGAACTGAAGCCTTTCTTTGTATGAGCACTCCTTTGTTCCCCCTCACCAATCTCACTGCCCTTCCCTGTACTCATTCCAATAGCTCTATATCCTTCCTAAAATTAGGTCTTCAGACCTGTATGCAGTACTCACAGTTATGGCCTGACCATTGCCTCATACAATGAGATAAAAATCACCTTATCCCTGCTAGCAAAATTCCTGTATATCATTGACAAAGGCCTATGAGCTGGCCTGGTATTCTGTCTACACTGCCCAGTGAACTTCATATCCAACTGTTCAATTACTCCTAGGTATTTTTTATTTTTCCATTACTCTGGGGTTACTGCTACCCATGTGCAGTAACCCCAGCTAAACTTTAATTGCTGTTTCTCAGCCCATCTGCCTAACTTTTCTAGATCCTTTTGCAATAACATGCCATCATTTCTGTCATTAACCACCCTTCCACCATCTAGAAACTTCAACATTAAGCCTGATTTGCCTCTCTCAGCCTTGTGTTATTTGGAATTACAAGAATAGAAAATGGGATGATCTGATATTATTCTTGCAAGATGAAATACTTTTTACATATTCCATTGTAAAGTCGTCCCTCATCTAAACAAAGGTTGATGACATAGGGCAGATATCATCCTTTAAGGGCACAAAGGGTGATATTGTTGTACACGTTGGCACTAATGATATTAAGAGTAGGAGACCGGCAGAATTACTTAACAAGTACAAGACAATGCAGAAAAAAAGCCGTGAGTTAAGGTTGAAGTTGAAAGTGTATGCAATTCTGCCCAGACACAACAGGGAGTATATGATGAGAGCCTTGTCGATCAATTCTGCCCTGGAGAAATTGTGCAAGGCTCAAGGGGTAGAATTTTTCTCAGCCTGGTCTGTGCTTGTTAACAGGAGAGACTGCGTCTACAGAGATGGGATACACTTAAATAGAAAGGGTGCAAGAATATTTGCTGATGCTATCAAGGCAGAGTTAGGTGGGTCTGAAAACTGCTAGCTTGGGGGATACACTGACTAATAGATTAACAGTAGCTGCTGGCAGAGGTAAAAGTGATTCTTGCACTACTTCTTTTGAAATGCAATTGAGCAGCAAGGCAATGGGAATTTCCAGGACTGCTGGGAGTCATAGTGGAACAAGTAAATACATGGGCTGTGTTATGGCAACTAAGACTAGAAACAGGTGCATGTACACCAATGCTAGGAGTATAGTTAATAAATTCGATGAGCTTGAAGTGCTAGTCAAGACATCAAAGGCAGATATTGTTGGGATATCAGACATGGTGTCACACAGACATAAGCAGTGCAGAACAGGAATTTGGGGAGTACAATGTGTACAGAAAAGATAGAGAGGACAGGAAGGGAGGAGGGAGGAGGCTGTTAGTTAAGAAATACATAAAATCTAAGGAAGTGCATCCAATTGATGTGGGTGAACAATGCAATGTTGAGTCTGTTTGCTGTGACATAAGCACCGGGAAAGGAAAAATGAGAGTAGGTGTGCATTATAGGCCTAATGAATCTGATGAGTATAATGAGAAATTGTGCAGAGAAATAGAGTGGGCCAGTAAATCAGAGAGTCTTATAATGGGGGATTTTAATTTCCCGGATATTGACGAATTTGTGGATTGGTCACTCACACACTAGCAAGGCTTTTGTGGATTTATTGAATGATTATTTTCTACAGCAGCATGTTCAGGAGGAAACTAGAGGGAGTAATACTCTTGATCTGATTATCAGTAGTGATTCTTCATGCATCAAGAATCAGTGCCTCCATAGCCAGGTGGGCAGGAGCAGCAGTGTGTACGACATGCTTCTTGATCAGACTGGGGTTCAAGCCCATGACCACCGCATATCCCCGGAGCAATATGGCCTTAGTTGCTAATGCTCT
The DNA here is from genome assembly GCF_048544385.1 of Mastigoproctus giganteus. NCBI lineage: Eukaryota > Metazoa > Arthropoda > Arachnida > Uropygi > Thelyphonidae > Mastigoproctus > Mastigoproctus giganteus. Next base: position 145,373,796 of record NC_143575.1, read on the forward strand.
TAAAAAAAAACCAAATAAATAAATAAATAACAATAACAGCATCAAAAATCTGCAGATAAAAGAACCACTAGGTGGCAGTGACTGAGACAACAATTTCTCCTCCACTAACTGAGAGCAAAGTGGAGGAGAAATTGTTGAAGATAAACATAAGAAAGGCACCTGGGGTGGGGGGGGAATGGAATCTATCCAGTTATATTAAAGGAGGCAGCAATGGAAGTAGGCAAACCCTAAGCCATAATTCTGAGAGCTTCTTTGGACTCAGGAGGGATACCCATGGACTGGAGATGTGCGAATATAACCCCAATCCACAAAGGAGGATCAAAGGGAGAGACATAATTACAGACCTGTTAGTTTAACTTCTGTTCCAGGGAAATTATTGGAGGCACTGGTTAAAGATTGCAGGATCATCTAGAAAAGACTTCAGTTATAGCTCGAACACAGCATGGGTTTGTTAAGGGGAAGTCTTTTGTCTGACTAATTTGATTGGATACTATGATGTAGTCACAAAGGAACTGGATGCAAAGAATAACTTTCATATAACATATATTTGGATCTTACAAACCCTTTGATACTGTTGCACATGGAAGACTGCACACAAATTGGAGCAGCATGGCATTGGAGGCAAATTGCTGCTATGGATAAAGGGATGGTTGAGTGGGAGAAGACAGAGTGGTAATCAATGGACACTGCTCTTCGTGGAGTTCCCCGGGGTTCAGTGTTGGATCCATTGTAGTTTTCTGTATTTATAAATGATATTGATGATGGTATATCAGGCTTAATGTCCAAGTTTGCAGACGATACGAAGGTTGGAAGGTTGTTAATGACAGTACACTGCTGCAACAGGATCTAGAAAAGTTGAGCAGATGGGCTGAGAGGTGGCAAATGAAGTTTAACATTGACAAATGTAAAGTACTACATATGGGAAGTAGTAATCCCAGAGTAATGTATCAACTCTGTGGTACCACACTGACAGTAGTAGAGAATGAAAAGGAACTGTGGGTATTTGTGCAGGCAGATATGAAGTTTTCTGAGCAGTGCAAATAGGGTGCCAGAATAGCTCATGGAATCTTGTCAATGATATAGGAATTTTTCTAGCAGGGATAAGGAGGTGATTATTCCCTTGTATAAGGCAATGGTCAGACCACAACTTGAGTACTGTATACAGGTCTGGAGGCCTCGTTTTAAGAAGGATGTAGAGCTGTTGGAATGAGTACAGAGAAGGGCAACAAGATTAGTGAATGGAACAAAGGGTTGCTCTTACGATGAAAGGCTTACATTTTGCAAATTAGAGTGTCTGGAGACTAGGCACCTGTGAGGAGATCTAATTGAGGTGTATGAAGCCTTGATTGGTTTGAGCATGCTCAATGCAGATGGATTTTTCCTCTTGCTCAGAATAATCGCCTGAGAGGGCATAAATTCAAATTGAGGAAAGACGGTTGTAGGATAGACGTGCGGAAGTTTGCCTTTAGCCAGTGGGTGGTTGATTGGTGGAACAAACTTCCATCTGTCGTAGAAGTTGATAGCTTAAATAGATTCAAGGCAGAACTTGATAAACATTTGGAGCGAGTGGACGGGTGAAATAAGGGGGGGTTTGGCTGATGCTATATAAGCTTTTTGCGCTGATGCTATACAGGGCAGAAAGGGGAACTATAGGAAATTTTGGAATTGGTGAAAGACTTGTGGAATTTGCAGAATCTCAAGGATTGTCAGTAATGAACACTTTTTTCAAGAAAAGGGTGGACATGGAAGAGTCCGAATGGATTAACAACTAATGAAATTGACTTCATCCTCACTAACAGAAGATATGATGTTACCGTCCTGAATAAGGTAAATGTTGGAAGTGATCACAGAATGATAAGATGTACACTGATATAGATGTAGGAAAGGAAAGGAAAAAACTGACTCGAGTAAATAATACAAAGGTCTTTAAGATAACAGAAGAGGAGAAAAAGCAGTATGTACTGGAACTTAAGAACAAGTTTCAGCTTCTCCAGACTGCTCAGGACCAAGATATCGATGAGGAATATTACAACTTTCTGAAAGTGATAAAGCCAGAAATCTATAGGGAAAAAGAAATCCAAAGAAGAAAAAATCAGTCAAGAAACACTTGTTATGATGAACCAAAGGTGAAAAATGAAGAGCAAGATAAACACTGACAAGGAGAAAATTGAGTATACTGAGTTATGCAAAGCCATTAGAAAGAGACTCAGAGAGGACATAAGAAGATTTAACACAAGAAAAGTAGAACAAGTATTAAGGGAAAACAAAGGATTTAAATCAGCAGCCATGAGAAGTAATACAGAAAGACAAATGATACTGAAACTGAAGAATAGTGATAGTGTACTTATAAACACCAGAGAAGGAATAATTCAAATAGTAGAAGACTACTATAGAGAATTATACAAGGAGCAAGGGAATGATGCCAGCAGTTACAAATTAGCAATACATACAACATACCTGATGAGGTAGAACATGCATTGAAGAAAATGAAGAATCAGAAAGCCCCGGGGGAAGATGAAGTTACTGTAGAGTTGTTAAAATTGGGAGAAAGAGACATAACACAAAAACTGGCAAGGCTCTTCACAAAGTGTATTAGAAAAGGTGTGACACCTAAGCAGTGGAATAATGCAATCATAGTTTTGATGCATAATAAAGGAGATAAATCAGAAATTGGAAATTATAGACCAATTAGCTTGTTATCCCACATCTACAAGTTGTTCACAAGGGTCATTACTAACAGATTAGAAAGAATACTTGATGAGAATCAGCTGAAAGAGCAAGCTGGCTTTAGGACAAGATTCTCAACTATGGATCACCTTCACGTAATATCACAGCTAATGGAGAAAGCAAATGAATATAAAATACCATTATGTCTGGCATTAGTGGATTATGAAAAGGCATTTGACTCTATACAGCATAAAGCAATGTTTCGGGCACTGGAAAGACAAGGCATAGATACCCTACATATTATGATTTTGAAGAAAATATATGAGAATGCTACCTCTTTTATTAGACTAGACAAAGACAGGAAATTTAAAATCGAGAAAGGAGCTCGACAAGGAGACACTATCTCCGAAGCTGTTTACTGCTGCCCTCGAGGAAGCTTTCAGAAGATTAGACTGGTCGCAGAAAGGAGTCAGTGTGAATGGAGAGTACCTAAACCATTTACGATTTGCAGATGACATTGTGGTCATAAGCCACGATCCCAAAGAATTAGAGGGAAATCTTAATCAGTTATGCACAGTTAGTAAGGATTTTGGACTAAAGATAAATATGGCTAAAACAAAAGTAATGATGAACAAGTATGCCACAGAAAGGGGAATAATGATTGAAGGAGCAGTAATTGAAAAGGTGGAGTCATCTGGGACAAGTTAGTAGCTGTAATAATGATAAATGGCTGGAAGTCACGAGAAGAATAAATTTTGTATGGATAGCATTCAGGAAATATAGTCATATACTGAAGAGCAATATCCCAGTTCGTCTGAAACTGTAAAATAATGAACCAATGTATACTCCCCACCATGACTTATGGAAGAGAAGCTGAGAACTACACAGCGAAGAATGGAACGAATTATATTGGGAATCAGACTGTTATATAAGAAGAGAAACACATGGAGTAGGCAGCAAACTCAAGTAAAGAACATTCTTAACAAAACTAAAGAACTAAAATGGTCTTGGGCAGGACATATAGCTCGAAGACATGAAGACAGATGGACTAAGAAAATAACAGAATGGTACCCAAGAGGAGCTAGAAGAAAACCTGGAAGACAACAATGGAGATGGAAAGATGAAATTCGTGAGTTTGTGGGTAGTAAATGGATGGCCAGTGCTCAAAACAGAAGGAACTGGAAAGTTGCTGGAGAGGACCTGCAGTGGATTGAAAATGGCTGCTCAAAATAAAAATGTAGCATTTCACACTTGGCTTGTATCAAAATCTGCAGCTTCATTTTCTATCTACACTAAATCTCACTACAATTGTTAAACAGTTATTACTTAATCCAAACTCAATTTTGAAAAGGGTAAAGTAGAAAACTTGCTTTTTGTCCAAAATGGTAGTCAAACATTCTCATCCTTTGCAATGCAGTTGGTACAATCTTCTGATGGTTCAATTGCATTCTTGTCTAAAGCAAAGCAACTTACTAGGATCCTATTTTTCTTTTATATCAACGGTCTTTATAAATGACCTCCTGATACCCAATACAATCCACTTAATGCTTCCTGTGGTATTGAAACAAAAGGATATTATAATTCTAAGCAAACTTGATGCTAGATCCTGACTTTGCTATTATTCTGTTTGGCCATTTACACTTTCTTATTCTACTAGTATGTTTCAGTCAGCGTACAAATTTACCTGTATATAGCCAGTTATCACCCTCATTGCTCTTACCTCTACTCTTTCCAAATGCAGAATGCCATCAACTGCCATTTCTTTAACTATCTCAAAACCTTCCATCTTATCAACGATTGCCATTATGGATTCTGTCAGTGTCAATCCACTGGTGATGTACACTGAGTTGGCTTTGCATTAGTAACACCCTTTTGTGTTGGAATGGTCTGGTCTGTAACACTGGTGAAGAATCAAAGTCGGGAACAGCTAATATAAGATTTTAGTTCACAAGTGTGGAAGTCAATTTTTGAGCATTCTGCAAGGAAGAATGCCCTGGCATTGAGAACTTTCCAACTTCAAATGTGGAATGATTGTGAGGGTAGGATGTGCAAGTGCCAGTATCTCAACAACAGCCAGAGTGATTAAGTGCTCTATTCTGTGGTACCATGAGTCTACCGTGACTGGCTCACCATTGGCATTGACCACGTTTGAGGCAGCCATGTGTGGTCATGCCCATTACGAGAATTCACGTGTCTCATCTCATGACATAGCAGTGACACAGTGAAATGGCCCTACTAATCATCAGAACAACGTATGAATAGCAACCCCAATATCCACAATGCTTGTATAGCCATAGCCTATGCAAGCTAATGGCTGTCTGGGTTCTCATCCCTTGCACAGAATGTCAGCGCCAACACTGGGCCACTGACGTGGAAATCTATCACCTGGTCTAATGAATTCCATTCCCAACTTTATCATGCTGATGGAAATATTCACATTTAGAAAAAGCAACATGAAGCCATGGCACCTGGACGCCACGGTGATGTTGTGGTTTGGGAACTATTTTCATGGCGTGTCTTTTGATCACATTAATCAACAGCTCGATGGAGACACCTACCTTTCTGTTGTTGTCAAACAAGTATATTCTTTCATGATGACAGTACCTATACAACTCCAGCATCTATCATAAAAACAATGTACCATGCTGCAAGGCCTGGCAGGTTCCTAACTGATTTAAGGAATGTGACAGTAAATTCTTCATCCAACTCATACATCCAGCAATGTGTAGGTATTACTGGATACATTTGTAGCACTGCGACAGGACATCCTGCAACTGTGGAGACCATGCCAAGATGTGCATGGAGTATATACAAGAAGTATTAAGTAACCTTTGGGTATATGCAAGAAGTATTCGGTTAACAGATGCATCAAAGAACTACCAATTTTTATTGGAAGCTGGGAAAAGTAAAAAATACTGTACATTCATTATCTACTGTAAATCCTACTTCCAAGAGGGAAAATTAGCTGTATATTTGCTTCTATATATTCAGTTTGTTGTTGTTTGTTAGGAGCATTAGCAGCTAAGGCCATATTGCTCCAGGGATATTCAGTGGTCATTCCCTGACTTTTCCGCATCCTCCTTATTTGGTGGGCACGGGCTTGAACCCCAGTCTAATCAAGAAGCATGTGCTACGCACTGCTGCTCCTGGCTACGGAGGTGCCATATATTCAGTATTTAGTTGCAGAGCAATTTTTCTAAACAACAGGACTTGTAAGAGACTAATTACTGTAACCACCCAGTTTTTCCCCTCGACTAGAAATGCATCAACAGAAAATATCAGGGAAATGCTAATTACAGACAGCTACCTCTGGGGGGGGGAGTACAGCTACCATTTGTCAAGTGCATTATATTAGCTACAAAGTAAAGTTTTGTAAACAGCACATGATATCATTTCTTTGACTAGAAGTTACATTTAGGATAACAAAAACTCCTAGGGGCTAAATTGGGCAAAAATATACATGTACTTCCAAGTGATTTATGGAGAAATCACACGACTTTACTTCGGCACTGTGATAGGCTGGACAGTTTGGTTTTGATTTAGTTTTCTCAAAATCAATAAATCAGTAGGATTGAAGTAATGGCCACCAAAACAAAAAATTATACAGCTGAAGATTATCAAAAGAGTGGTGAAACAAAATGCAAAATATTTCACAAATGTAGTATCCAGAAGGAAAGATCTCTGGTTGGATGAAAGAGGAAGAAAAACTGCATTAATTTGTAGACTCCGTAGAAAATGAAGTTGTTGGTTTAATAGCACAGGGGCTACTATGGCCAAATAGCACCTAGAAGATGAAGTAGGCCTCCAAAGAAAGAAAGAAAGCAAGGCTGGGTGAAAACATGAAGAAATACCAATAAATGGGTAATTTTGAAAGCCTGGGCACTTAAATTTCATCTTGGTGGAGATGACACATTTAAAGCTTCTGAAAGGTAGCTTTGGAAATGGAAGGCACGTCATGAGGTATCCCATGTTAGTCTTGTAGGCGATGCTGCATTTGGTGACTTTATAGCAGCAGAAGCATTTCCTGAATTTCTGTGCAATGTGATTGAAGATGGTGAATTCACAGATGAACATCATAGAGTGCTGTACTATAAATGTTTTCCCGACAAGTCACTAGATATTAAAAAGGCACTCAACAAAGCGAGCATGAAAACTAACAGGAGAGTTACTGTGCAAACACAAGACTGAAAATCACAAGCTAAAGCCGTCGTGCATCCGTAAAAATGCACATGAATATGAAAGCTCTACTTGTGATTTATAAAAATAGTTCCAAAGCTTGGATGAAGAGTCTTATTTTTGCTTCATGGTTTGAAAGTGAGTTTGTACCATCAGTGAGGCACCTCTTGCTTTCCAAAGAACTTAGAGACTCTGTTACTGTTGGATCACTCGCTGCCCAGCTCATCCTTTGGCTGATGTCCTGAAATCAAAAGATGGAAAGATCAGAATTGCATTTCTACAAAGGAACATAACTGCACTAATTCAGCCCATGGATCAGGGTATTATTTGAACCATCAAAGCATACTATCACGGTGAGCTACTTGCTAGTGTTGCGAACTCAGAAATTCAAGTTCTAGAATTTCTGAAAACATTAACACTGAAAGACGTTGCATACAGTATTGGATTAGAATGGGAGAAAGTAAGCTCAACAGCAACTGATGAGATCACTAATAATAACATTGAATTAGCAGCATTCTTAGAACAAACAATGGCTGCTTGTAATGTATTTTGTGGCAGGCTTAGAGCAAATGACCTGACTGCTTGGGTGAGGTGAATGCAGAAGCGGCAGTTGCACATTACCTGAGCAAGAAAAAATTTGCAGCCTCTGTGAACATTGGGAAGACAATCAACAAATAAAAGGCCAGTGACATAGGGAGTGGCTCAGAAGATATTGTGTGGAGGACTTGTATAAGGAAAAAACACCAGAAGTTAAAGTGCTTGAAAACATTAATGAGATGGTGTGGTTAGAAGGTGATAGTAGTGAACATCTTCATTTATTCCATCTGACCCCTATTAATATAAAAAAATATTTGGCTGTAATGACCTTTGCTTATAACGTGAGTATTAAAAGTTGTCAGCACCTTATATCGAGATTGCAATGTATTATTGTTTTCTTTCTTACCAGTAGAATTGGGGGTGGGGGGGACTGGTTAACTATTTTGGAAAATTGCTTGTTATAACCCAAGTGAGTGCTCAATATCAGCACGATTGATCTCTCACTTTCTTGATTTGTAAAAAGAACATTGGAAATTTGCAACTAAAATTTCTATTTGCATTAAAAGCATCTATTAAAATTCTGTTGGAAACATGTTTCCAGAGAACAAGGGCCTTCTGCCATATAAATAGAGAGAGGGAAAGACATTTGTTCCTTTCACCACTAACTTTAAGTTATTATAAGAATATGTAAATGACAAATCAGTTTCAAACTCTTCAATGCAACTTACCCAACTCTGTGTATGCCAGTCTGAGTAAGGCCAGTGACACAGGCTGCTACAGACATGGTGAAGACTGTAATGCCAAAAACAACATGTGTTGGTAGAAGACGCTGGCGAAACTTTGCAGTCGCAGTATCACAGCACAATAGCACCAGGAAGGAAATGAAGCCTACCACAAACTGGGAAATAAAAATTATTAGCTACAAGCAAAGGATGTGTGCTACAACTTGTCCCAAGACAAAGTAAAAAGAATTGTTTTATAATAAAAATGCTTAAGTAAAATTCCTTTTTTCATGTATTATAGCAAGTAATCAAAATTATTAATTTGTGCTGGCAGAGAGAGAGAAATGTCTTATAATTTTGTAACAATTTCTATATGATTAAGTTGATGTAAAGAGGCTTGTACAAAGAAAACAGATGACTGTTTTTCCAGGCGGGGGGGGGGCTAGATAGAAATTGTTTTAGAAGTTGCAACAAGTCATTATTTTATTAATAATAATAAAAGTACAGCACTGAATTAATTTTGATTTGTGTTTTATTCTGTGAATATGCACTCTGCATAATTTGTCAAGATTATCAGTTTCATTTTACATCTAAGAAACCAATTTCTTCCTTATTACATTTCTGCTGAAGACCATAACCAAATTAGAGGATATCAGAACTTTAACCAGAGGACTGAGTTCATATCTACAGTGCTAGGATGGACAGCAAATTTCAGTTAGGTCTTCAAGCAGATAGTATTATCTAATTAGTATGTACACAGCAACGTTTGTGTGATGGTTTAAACAACATGCAGGTACAGTGGACCCTGGGTTTACAAATGGTTCTTTACAATGGATTCTCCATAATAAAATATGTAGTAAGCACCGGTTATTGTGATCACGTTTGTGAATTGAATTTTAATTCTATTAAATGGTGATTCAAATGAGCGAAAATAGGAGGAATATTATCCACAGACTAAAAAAGTAAAGATATAATGCACAAATTTATGCTTTATTACCTTATCAATTAACAAAATTAAATGATAAATGAAAATCAGAAGCATATTCTCCACAGGTTAGCAAAATAGAAATTGTTTTGGGGGGGCTAGATAGAAATTGTTTTAGAAGTTGCAACAAGTCATTATTTTATTAATAATAATAAAAGTACAGCACTGAATTAATTTTGATTTGTGTTTTATTCTGTGAATATGCACTCTGCATAATTTGTCAAGATTATCAGTTTCATTTTACATCTAAGAAACCAATTTCTTCCTTATTACATTTCTGCTGAAGACCATAACCAAATTAGAGGATATCAGAACTTTAACCAGAGGACTGAGTTCATATCTACAGTGCTAGGATGGACAGCAAATTTCAGTTAGGTCTTCAAGCAGATAGTATTATCTAATTAGTATGTACACAGCAACGTTTGTGTGATGGTTTAAACAACATGCAGGTACAGTGGACCCTGGGTTTACAAATGGTTCTTTACAATGGATTCTCCATAATAAAATATGTAGTAAGCACCGGTTATTGTGATCACGTTTGTGAATTGAATTTTAATTCTATTAAATGGTGATTCAAATGAGCGAAAATAGGAGGAATATTATCCACAGACTAAAAAAGTAAAGATATAATGCACAAATTTATGCTTTATTACCTTATCAATTAACAAAATTAAATGATAAATGAAAATCAGAAGCATATTCTCCACAGGTTAGCAAAATGAAAATAAATTTAAGCGTACATACTGTAATATGTACATACTAACTCATTGATATTTCTGTTCACATACTTTTTTTGGGGGTTGTAAAATTTAAAACAGTAAAAAAGAAAAGCAATCAATAACAAAGAACACGGCACGCACATATTGCAACTAACATGGTATGTGCAAGTGAGATACAGAGTAACAAGTTTACGAAGCTTAAAATATAGGTATGAAGACAAGATTCTGAAAATTTATTTTTTTATGATTGAAGATTTCGTGGAAGGGGAAACGCATTTCACCATAATAAGGTAAAAACCCACAGAATTACAATTATTGGTATCGCAAATGCAAAAAGATCGAGTTTACTACCCATTTATAATACATTCCACTAATAGATCACACAGAAAAAGCCTAATAAACCAAAAAGTGCAAATTGTTTTATGGTAGTGACCTCCAAAATGCGCTTTTGAAAAATATCACAAAGGCATTCAAAATTTATTCTTATAACCGAACATATGCTAACAAAGAAATTGTAGCGCATTTTAATGATTTCAATTGATTTTTTTGAAATTTGATTCTATAAACTGATTCTACTAACCAGTGATCATTAGCGGCCCCTACTTACTTTACTTTACTTTACAATGGTCTTACAATTGTCTCCGACCTGACCATGTTGTGCTTCCTCTCAGACAATAGCAGTTTTGTAAACATGTTGGCCATGTGTTTTGTTTTTGCATCCTTTAATTGAAGTGATATTTTGTGTTGTGCTTATTTGATATAAATTTATTGTATGCACTGAATTTGTGTACATACATTGTGTAAACTCTTTAGAAGTTTTCAGAAGGGGGGAAAGACAGCAAGTTTAATCCGGTACATTTAGAAAAAGAATCAAATAAGTGAATCTTAAACAATATAGAAATGTTACTTCAATAGGATAACATGTAGCCCTCACTGCAGCCATGCAATGTTGGCAAGAATTTCATTGCTGTGAGTTTAACATTGTTCCTCATCCTCCTAATAGTTCAGATTTGGCCAAAAGCATAATGAATCTATGGGGCTATGTGATTCCAACAAAGAGTGGCGAAGAGAAAAAGCTTGTTAAGCATTTGGGCAAAACGTTTTTTTATATATATATATCAAAGAATAATTTTTTTTTTTTTATTTACACCTATCTCTATTCTTTCCAAAGCAATGCAGTGAGAGGCATATTTTACTGGGAGCGGTATAGTAACCCATATGTTAGTTCATGTCAGGACCACCTTGAAATTCAGGTAATCTAGTTTAATTATCATGAACATAAAAGGAGAAATTAGAAATTAAAATATTATGAGCAATTTAGCTGACACAAAAATTATTGTAAAGCATAAACTGGTAAACATTTTAGAGAAATATCCATTCAATATTTAGACAGTAAACCTCTTTTTAAGAATGGTAGTAACTGGCTCTAGAGTGAAAGCTACTGTTAATGCAGTTAAAAAGATGAGATTCTTTATTTGAATGCATGATTTCTCTGCAAGCCTGTTGGCAGAAAGAATATGTGTATTGTGTAATGCACTTATGCATCATATGTGATTTTCTTAGTTTCTGGATAAACTTTTAAGTTTCTGTTAGAAGAACACAAATATATCCTAAAATATATATACTTGAAACATTCCCCACCAGTTTTTTTTTTAAATGTACTTCCAATATTTTCTGTCTTCAGGTGCCGACCATTTCAGTTTTTTTTTGGCAGTCTCTCCTCACATGCACTTATTGATCTAATTTTACAGGATTGAGATAAGGACTCTGGGATGGCAGTCCAACTATTTCACACCCATGTCCTCAAGCCAGTCTGTAACAACAAGAAGTGTTGACATGCTGATACAAATATAAAGCCCCTCCCCAACATGCCACACAATGCAGATAACCATGACACCTCTCCAAGCTTTGTTGTCCAACAGTTAGCATCATCTGGGCACCTACCACAAAGTTTGTTATGTGTTATTTGGTTTTTAGGAGCATTAGCAACTAAGGCCATATTGCTCCAGGAATATACGGTGGTCGTTCCCTGACCTTTCCACATCCTCCGTATTTGGTGGTGACAGGCTCGACCTACCACAAAGTGCAAAGTGTGTTAGTTGTCTGACGGCAGCAGGGGTTTTCCCCATCTCCTCATTGTGTACTCTGTTTGTGTAGCACAGAATTCTGTGAAGGCCAGAGGTTTAAAAAGTGTGTGGGGAGTGGAAGGATGTGTGGTGTTGTGTACCGTTGTTCTTCTGACCATTTAGCCCTTGTTCGGACCCACCGTTACCGCACTTGGCCCCGGGGAGGCCAGTCAGGTATCCAGTAGATTTTATTTTGTACTCTGGCAGGCCCTGCCACCAAGTTTCCGAATATTTCATTAGCAAGGGGCTATATATATAAAAAAAAAAAAAAGGGGGGGGTTAACACTACAATATAAAAGGCCAAGAGAGGTTTATGTAAGTGCAGTTTAAATTTGGACATTATTGATAAACTGTGTGGGGGTGTACACTGCAAGTTAGACAGATGTATGGGGACGATAGAAAAGGTGGCCCCAGAAAGTCAGTGAGGCAGGACCATGCCTCACCACCAGGCAGGGGAACCCATCTCCTCCCCCCAGCCAAGGAGGAGAGAAAAGAACACCAGGCTAGAGTACTCAGTTTGATTGCCAATGTGGCTTGTGGCAGAGAAGCTGCTGGGTCTCCAATGTATGGGTTTGGAGTCAGGTCCCGGTTGATCTTGCCTGCAGATATCAGCCCGATGGAACTTGGATGAAGGGAGTAAATTTCAATTCAATTCAGCTTCGATGAGGTTGGTTGTTGATACTACTGGAGAGGGGTACTCAGAATCTGTCCCAAGTTTTTGGTCTTGGTGGTTTAATAGGCTCCTTAATGTTCTTCGTCTGTTGAAGACATCCTGTGCAAAAGTGGTGAAGTATTTATAATTGTCATGGGTATGAATTAGTATATGCTCTTGGTCTTTTGGCAAATTAGTAATCTTTGTGATCAGAGTAAATCTCAAGTCTTCATAGTCAGGACAGTCGTACATTATATGGTGCCAAGATTCGTCAGTGCCACAGTGACAGCGTAGATCATTTGTGATGCCCAGAGACATTAGTTTTTCTTGTATTGACCCATGGCCTGTAAGGAGGTACGTTATGTACAGGCCAGGGGAGGGCACCTACCACATCCAATGAATGACCATCAGACTGATAGACCATGTATTGTGACTAGTCGCTTCAAATGCATACCATAACTTTCCATTGATCTATAGCCCAAGAATGGCCAGTCTTACAGTCCAGACAGTGTCTGCCATTAGTTGATGTGATTAGTGGCTTCTGGATGCCATTCTGCACACTGTATTCCAACGCTGATTTCCAGCCATGTTTGAATCCCAGAAAATAATAATGTAGACCAACTGCCAAAATTCCAGATCTTATTATGCATGATACTTTCAGTTCATACCTTTTACAGATTGTAGAGACGTCTTTCGTATCAAATATACTTCCATTTGAACACAACTTTGGAGTGAATAATCGTGCAATAAACACCACAGAATAAAAAAAAAAAGATCTATGTGTATGGCATTCTAGTTCACGTACAAATGGATGGGAAGAAATGATATTGACAAAATTGTGTATTGGGCATACCTTTCTCACACACAAACATCTACTTCTAAGAGAAGATCCCCCACTCTGCTCTGTCTGTCAAATACGACTTACAGTAAGGCACATCCTATTCAGCCATACGTAACCACCTCTTTCCGATCATTAGCAAGCTTGCAAGCCCCTCTGACTCTCTTTCATATACTTGGTGACAAAGCAAACTTAAATGAACTCTGTGTATATCTTGGAATAATAAATATACTTTGATATATCCATAAATTATTAAAATGAGCATAGTGATTCTTACAGACACACGTTGGCCATAGTTGCCCTTATGTCATGAAACCTACATAACAATAACAACAACAACTTCATACTTATATTAACAGTGGAAGGAAGGAGTCAAATCACATTGGTCCACTTGATGTCGATGGTTTAACTGTTGATGATCCTGCTCAAGTTGCTGATAGTGTGTTATTTGTTTAGAAGTTTTGTCAAATAGTACATGTTTCCAATAAGAATTAAAAAATCTTTTGTTACAAAACCACTGGCATTATTAAAATAAGTTAGTTATTATTTTATGAGAAAAGAAAATTAATGTAAAAGCCAGAAAGTATTAATTAGTAATAACATATACAGTGTAACAAATTCAGCACTAAAAAGCATCGCTCCAAATAGTCTCCAAAAAGCCTTTTGCCATAGGAGAAAATAATTTCTTGCTTATTGCTTAGCAGATGCATAAAAAAATATATATTTTTTGGAGAGAAAGCAGCAAAACAAGTGAGACAGACTGCAATGAATAATGACCTTCATCAGCAACTGTTGGAACAAGTGAAAAAAATCTAAAAACCTTCACTTTTCATTTAGACAAAGCTATAATACTTATGTACATTCAATATAATGGCTGGGCCAGTGAAGTGATTGAAACAGAATTACTGCAGAGCTTTTACTTGCTGCTGTTGAAATGGATTCAAAATATTGAAAATAATATCTGAATATTTCTACAGCAAATATACTGATATTTCAAATTGTTTCAATTTATACTGTATTAAATATATTAATCTTTCAAATGGGTTAAATTTATCTCTAAAAGGATCTGAAAAATCTTTCATGTGCAAATCAAAATAAATGAGTTTAAAAAGAAATTAAAGTTATAGATTAACAGATGCTGAATGAAGCTAAATATAGAAATATTCACTTTTCACTTAAATTTAATTTTGCAAATCTTTAACTGATCTTTGTCAATCACTTGAATATACTTAAGTATTTGATAACTATTATCCTACAAACAAAGATCCAAAAGTAGTTTTTTGTGGTTATTAGATCATAGATCCATTTAAAGATAATCAAGGGATAACTTATCCCTATAAAAAGGAATTACTAGCTGATCTTTCCTGAGCCTGCACATTAAAAATTTTAGAGAGGGATTGTTCTCTTGCAATTTTTTGGATTAAAGCTTACAATGAATTTCAAAGCTAGGTGAAAATATGCTCAAAGTCCTTCCATTGACATATCTATTGGTTTTTCTGTCTCTGCCAAATTCTTAGTCCAAGAATGGATGAACTATGTTCAAGCATGCAGGCTTATTAAATATCCCAATTAAGTAGGTATATTATTAATGAATATGCTATGTAAAAATTTTAAAAACCAAATTAATAATTTTATGCTGAATATTAATATTACTCTTTATTCTAATTATTTATTCACGTTTTGTGTCTTTGGTAGGTTACCTAACTTTTTTATTATTATTGTTAATGATATTTTTGTTACATCTCTTCTAAATCCCAGCATCTCCATCACTTTGTAAACTTTACATTTTCAATTTCAGCCTATTTGGATTTACAAATGATTCCCTTTTATCACAAAACTTTAGCAGTGTAAGTAAAGTCATAAAGACTACTTTTGCTGACTGCTGCAACTATTTGACCAATAAATTCACCAAAACAATTTGTTCTCTAAAACAAGAGCTGAAACATGTTCATTCCTCTGATTTATTCATTAGATATTTCAGTACTTAATTCATTAGATATTTAAGTACCAATTCAGTACTTAAACTCAACATTTTATACGCCTCATCCATATGGTAACTTCAAAAAGATTTTTTCTGTTAAATATTGGTTTTTATGCCGGGCCTTCTTTAAAAATTTAATGTTGAATCAGCAAGATCGAGAATTCAGGGATCCACGATTGAATGCCTTGATTATATGGAATTACAATGAACAGTGTAATCCATGCTGCGCTTTACAATTCTGATATGTACTGACTGGAGTTGATTGTGGACTGTCACTGGATGGAAAATTACAATTAAGCCCTCCCTAATCCATATCAGTTCATAACAGACTTTGTACGGCACAATTGTAGTTCCTACTTAAATTATCAAAGGTGTAACTACATTTAACACTGATTTAACCAGTTCAGTTACTAATAAGAAACTCCTGGTGAGCATGCAAAGTTTTTTTTTTTTTTTTTTTTTATACAAAGGCATAAATAGCTGTCAGTAATTTAGCAACAAATTAGTTACAGTAAATTAGCAAACTTCCATCTACTCAAGTAATTGTAATCATCCATAAGATGAATGATTTCTCTTTCTGTCTGATTTTATATCAAAGTATCTAAGATTTCTGATAAGATTAGTCAAGAACTTAAGTTAACACATTTATGCCTGTTTAACTACGTTGTTGTCATAACTTTCCCTTCAAAATACAATTAAAATATGATTTTATCCTACTTTATATTAATAATGTAGCCTCTATGATTAATATTAAAGACTTACTTGAAGAGCAAATAGCCCTAAGGTTCCCAGTCCGATCCAGGAATGCAAAGTATAAAAATGTCTGGGTTCAGCCTTTGATTCATGGCCTTGAATGGCAGAAACCATTCCTATGGTGACAGCAGAGATTGAGAGAACAAAAAGAATTGTATGGATTACCTTATTGTATATTACTCTGCAGCAGGGAAAAGTACGGTATACCAGCATGGCTGAAAAAAGAAAATGGTTTGTTAGGAAGTTATATCAAATGCCATCAACAGAACATTATTACAGGTAATGATTAAAGCATAACTGGATTTTAGTGTTTGAAATCATGTCACTTTAATTTAGAATTAAATAACATACATATACACTGCTATGAAATCTGCAAATTTTGTTCTTTAATTATCTTTAAAAATTATTACTAAATCTATTACCACTCTTATACCATGTTAAATGAATAATATAGTTATTAAGCTATTCGCCTAAACTACTATACCATATACAACTAAACTACTATACCATAGCTTAATAAACTATATTATTAATTTAATATGATATAAGAGTGGTATTATATATTTAATAATAATCTTAATGGAAAACAACCATGTAACATCCTTCCCTAACTATATTTAAAGTAATAAGTCACAATTTTTACGAATAATAAATACTTATATAACAGATAACTAGGGGGCTTTTCCCCCTATGTTATCTATTGTATAAGTATTGTAAGAGGTAGAGGTATGACGGAGTAAGTCAAATCTTTTCTACATAACAGACACCTGTCGAAATGCACTGATCGATATCTATTGCATTTGTAGTGATGTAACTGCCCCATCATTTACCATGTGACCTGCATCCCTCTTTTTCCGTTGGCTGCCCCACTCCAACCATGCATCATTCTTAAGGTCAAATAAATATCACTATGTAATTATTTACCTACGTTTACATAGGTCACTTAGGAAACGGCCTTTTGCTTTGGTTCCATAATGCATGAGGAATACTGTTGCATCCGAAAGAGCAGGACTAAAATATTTACAAACTATACAAATATATTTAAAATATTTACAGTATACTAAACTATTTACAAATATACAAACTATATCCTAGGTGTGTCCCTTCTTATTAATATACAAAAAACGTTACAATGGAACATCAAATGATGCTAAACATGGTCATGTATTACACAGTGAAGCACTTGCATGAGGTTGGTGAACATTATGGAGGCAGATGTCTTGAAATGCGATGTATGCGTCACATGCACACTCTACATTGTCAACAGCAAGTGTCTGATTCTGCCCAGTATCCCATTTGTGTGCCTTCCATTTAACGAAAGAGAGGTATGATTGTAAATATTTTAATTTATTGTACATATTTGTATTATATAATGTTATTATTTGTATAATAACATTATACTAACATATAACATACTGATTGAAATCTAATCAGGAAACCTATGTAATTATTTACCCTCGCATTTGTAGTGACATAATTGCCCGCCCTCTTCTCCCACTGGCTCAAATAAATATCACTAAGAGGAAAACTTTATGTATAGATAATAGGTGCAAATAATATAGACTTATCCAGTTTGAAAAACAATGTTTAGGTCAATTGCATAAAATTGCTTAGTCAGACCTCATGGTGTAAACTTTTTGCAGCATGGCCTGCTTTTATAGTAGTAGGATACGCTATATCCTGATCAATCGGTAATAGGTCGATAGCCACCAGACAAGGTGGGGTTGCTCTTCTTAGGAATCAAGATGGTGTATGCCTTCAGAAGAGATTCAGGTAAGGTGTGCAATAATAGAAAGATATGCAGCAGGTCAATTAAGATCTGAATGTGAATATTTCTTAGTTATGTAGGCAATATCCCATTGGACCTAGGACTAGCAGAGAGAGCAAGGTAAGCACCTCTAATCTCAATCAGAGTGAGGAGCTTATAAAGCAATGTCATAAACTCCTCATCCCCGGTGTAATTCGATGGGAACCTCTGGATCTCGAAGATCTCCAGGATTCCTCCGAAGACTGGAAGATGTTGGTCCAGAATTCAAACTCAGAAAATCCCACAGGAGGAGCATCAACACCACCATCCAGAATAGAATGAGCACATCTCTTCTGATTTTTGTTGTAATGGCTGACCCTTTTACAGAGAGCCTAAATTTCCTCAGTCAGAGGAAATTTAGGCTACCTTCACAATGAGATACCTGGTATCTCATGAAGGTAGCCACAATATGAGATACAATTAAAAAACGATGCCTTTCACGCTACGTACATAGTTTAATTTATGGGTAAAGTATGGTGTATCTACACCGATATTATATAGTTAATTTAAACCCATATCGTATTATGCCTTGCATTTAATCTTCAAATATTGTATCATTCAGTACACCATTTGGCATCTCTCATATTGTGGAACCACTTTGCAACTGTGATGGCATGTTTGCATTATTTGGGTACCTGCCCACCCACCGATGATAGGCCAACAGCTTTGAAACGGTGCCATCCGGGTGGTGGTATCCACTGAGAATAATTAGCATTAGTCTTCTCTGCTAGAGAAGCGTTATTTATTCAAAGTAGTGCAATACCTGGTATTTCGTTGTGAAGGTAGCCATACAATTAAAAAAATGATGCCTTTCACGCTACGTACGTAGTTTAATTTTTGGGTAAAATATGGTGTGTATATATACCAAGGTTAATTTAAACCCGTATCACATTATGCCTTTTGCATTTAATCTTCAAATATATACATAAATATACTGGCATGCCGCCATCTTGTTCTTTTTCAGTCTTACAAGCTAGCAGTAAGTTCCTTTCTTCTTGCCTATTCCTACATTTCAGTATTATTACTTTAGTTTTTAAATTCTTTTGCTTACTTCTGTAAGGTCATCCATGATCTGTATGCTCTACTAATAATAATTATATTTATTGGCACAACTTATTAGACCCTATTCTAGCCACAAAATTTCAATTTTCGAGCATAATGTGTCTACAGCATACAGAACATGTCGGAAACAGAAGCAAACACATTGCCACTGAAATTATGAAAAAGATGGACTCTGACAAAGACACTGAAATTGTGAAAAACACTGCATCATTGTCATCATTTGCTTCTATCAATGAGACAGCAAATTAATTAGAAAATTTATTAATAATAATTATCGATAATTCAAATTTTTTTCAATCATTTATCGATAAATGTACTTTTGATAATTTGCTTCCTATAGTTCTACCTCATCGGGGAGGATATCAGGTATGTTGTAAGTGTTACTAATTTGCGATCCATCTTCCCCACTGCTGGCATCATTCCCTCGCTCCTTGTATAATTCTCTATAATAGTCTTCTGCTATTTGAATTATGCCTTCTCTGCTATTTATAAGTACACCATTGGTATTCTTCAGTTTCAGTATCATTTGTCATTCTGTATTACTGCTCATGGCTGCTGATTTAAGTCCTTTGTTTTCTCTTAATGAAGTAGAAGTTCTACTTTTCATGTGTTAAATCTTATATCCTCTCTGATTCTCTTTCTAATGGCTTGACATAACTCAGTATACTCAATTTTCTCCTTGTCGGTGTTTATTTTGCTCTTCATTTGTCGTCTTCGGTTCACATGACAAGTGTTTCTTGACTAATTTTTTCTTCCTTGGCTTTCTTTTTAACTAGAAAGTTGCGATATTCCTCATCGATATCTTGGTCCTGAGCAGTCTGCAGAAGCTCAAACTTGTTCTTAAGTTCCAGTGTGTACTGCTTTTTCTCCTCTTCTGTTATCTCAAAGACCTTCATATTATTTACTTGAGTCAGTTTTTTCCTTTCTTTTTTTACATCTATATCAAGTGTGCATCTTACCATTCTGTGATCACTTCCAATATTTACCTTGTTCAGGACAGTAACATCATTCACGATATATCTTCTGTTAGTAAGGATGAAGTCGATTTCATTAGTTGTTAGTCCATTTGGGCTCTTCCATGTCCACTTTCTGTTCACCCTTTTCTTGAAAAAGGTGTTCATTACTGACATTCCTCAAGATTCTGCAAATTCCAAAATTTCCTATAGTTTCCCCTTTCTGGGCTGTTTTGTCTCTTTCCAACCTTAGCATTGAAGTCCCTCATAATGACAGTGTAGGGGTTTTCTGCTCATCTAGAAGACTCAATTTCTGTGTACATTTCTTCAACCTCTTCATCATCGTGGCTTGATGTTGGTGCATAAATCATTATAACCTTTAGCTTGTACCTCTTAGAAATCCTGAGCTGTAGTCTTGACACCCTTGATGATGTACTTTTGAATTCCAAAATGTTTTTTACATCTTTATGGACCAGAAAGCCAACTCCACTTTCACTCCTTTCACTGTTTCCATTTGGTGTACAGCAGATTTCCACTTGATAAATTTATAAGTGATTAATTTCTTCTTCTCGTTTCGCCCAAACTGATGATATTCCCATTCACATTTTCTAATTCCTTTTCCAGCTCTAATATCCTATCTTCGCCGATGAGCGATTTTACATTGTAACAGGCCAAGTTTAGTTTCCGTGCATGGCAGCTTGGTCCTACCCAGAGATTCTTAGCACCCTCTGCTTCCACTCTGATCCTCTCATAAGAGGGGGAGTGAAAGCCACTGGGGACTGAGGGCCACTTGTTTCTTTGTGCTGTCATGTGCTGGAGGGTTTGGTCTTTTCCTCTTCACACTGACTAGTTGTCTTGAAGAGAACCACTCTACCCGTCCGTTGCCACCTAAGTGACATAACAAGGCTTACCATCGAGAAGGTGTGCATGAGCCAACCGGACGTCTCCTCAGTCTTCTAGAACAGAAAGATATTGGATCCATCAGTGTGTTAGACTGAGTGTCTGCTAACACACAGAATGCCTGTTCCCCTCTAAGCGTAACATGTGTCTACAGCACACATACACCATAGCATACAGAACATTGCAGTCTTTTTCATAATTTTGGTGGATGGCCTCTGACAAAGACACTGAAATTGTGAAAAACAATACAATGTAGTCTTATTTTGGTCACTTTTTCGTATCTTACTTGGTCACTTCATCCTACCATATATTGCTACATTTCTTATCCACTTCATCGATTTCACTTCTCATGTATACCACAGATTCAATAGGATTAATCAAAATATCTTCTTCATACCATAAAATATATATACATTATGGCTGTAGGGTACATCTGCTTATGCAGTGTCCCTGATCCATAATTAATGTTATCTTCATTTTCGCTACAATTACTCTTACTTATTTTCTTAATACTATTATATATATATATATATATATATATATATATATATATATATATTCAGTATAGAGTATTATCTCCTATCAAGTTATATGTATTAATTTATAATGTTACGTTTGTAAAATCTAACTAGTTATAAGAGAAATAAATTTATCTATCTAGTGCCACCCACGTGGTTCAAACTCTCCGCTAGCTATCTATGCCAAATCACCAATTCTAAAAGCTCTACGAATATTACTGTCCTACATTACGATCTACATGACAAGTTAAATTTTTAAATCACGTAAGTAGTGCTATAATTTATGATCCTCTGCTGATACTAGTTACGTAGAGACTACTAGTATTTACTGTATCGATATGAAAACAATGGCTTTAGATTCGAATGCTACTATCGACTGTGGTTTTCTACGCAATTACAAAGCCGAGTAAAAAATAAATGCACCATGTTAATCAGCAAAGCACTAAAAAACTATACTACCAAATTTAAATCAAAAGTTGTACGAAAACAATTTCAAATCAATAAATAAAAAAGTTCATTTAGTGGCTTTAAACACATCTGGCTCCCATTAGCCTTGTCAGCAAACTCCAATATATATATATATATATATATATGTTATAAACAAATCTGTGTATTTATGAATGTTATAATAAGAGAAAACAAAATAGGAAAAAAAGGAAATATTTATTATTTAACTAAATATTAATAGTCAGTTCACAAAAACTACATTACTGACAATAATCAGTTTAATAATATGAAAATTACCAATTAAAATTTGCAAAAAAAAAAAAAAAAAAAAATCATACAAATTATAATCATCTTATTCTTCTTTCATTTTTTTTTTTTTTGCATATGTATTAATCACTTCATTTATTAATTTTTCCAATATCTCATTCGGGCCTTCTATGCTTATCTTCATGCAATCTTGCAATATTACAGTACAGATATATATATATAATAAAAAGATCATAAAACGTATTGTTCATAGGCTGGGCCCAAACCATCTTATTTGCAGTATACAAAGGAAGAATTACTACAAGTGAAAAAAACAAATAAAGGGATTGTGAAAACCATAAAGCGAAAGTGCTGATGATTGAAATAGTGGCTGCAGTACACTCCACTCTCTGCCTAGACATTGTTTAGCCCTTCCCCTGAAAGTCATGGAACACTAATTAAAATAGCATCCATCACTGAGGAACCAAGTCAGGCGAACCTATTCACCACCTGTGATCTAGTCGTTCTCATGTTTGCGATATACAAACAAAGAATTAGTCACAAGTAGATCATTTGTGTGAAACACTATCAAGAGATGGTTTGTGTGAAAATAAAGAGAACTTGAAAACCAAACCATAAAACAAAAATGCCAACACTTGAAATAGTGGCTTTTAGTTACAATTTGTGCAGCCAGAAATATTGTCTATTTAATTATTTTGAAAATTTCATGTCTTGAATTTTAGTGATTTATTTTCACTGTGTACCACACTTAGTTGATGTGAATTTTTGTGTTGTGTTTATTGGACATAAGTTTGTTGAATTCATGTTTTATAATTACAAAGTTTTGCATGCTGACCCAAAGCTGCAATTATCTTTATTTGCAACAGTGACATTCTCTTCAGAATTCACTACACTTACAAGTTGTTGTCTGAGGCTTGGTGGTTTATTGATTTCTGCCTAAAGACTATATACAGGTGATGTGTAAAATGCACCTGTTGCTATACACAGTGCACTACAATGGACTGGGTCTAGCCATTTAGTATGCTCTTTCTTCCTTCCCGAGTTGAAGACTAGTACTCTAATCCAGTTTAGACATAATCAGTGCTTTCTTTAGGATGTGTAATGTTTATCTGTATGCTCTCTATGTTGTTCCTGACAGGACTTTGGGTATGTTGAGACATTTTGTACAGTCTATTCAAAACTGTCTTATATGCTCAAGGAAGTTCAGTTCTTATATCAAGTATTAATCTTAGATAGAAACTTAACAGGGATAGCAAACATAAGTAGGGTCTGCGTGCAGATTTCATTTTCATCAAGTGCCACATCACAATACTGTTTTTTTTGTGTTATTCTAAATCCCATTTCTTCAGGTCCATCAGTCTGTTTTCTTGATTGCATGATGTAATTACCTCTATTCCTCTCATGTTCTGTGATTGGCTGGATATGCCAAAGTCACCTACAAACAATGTGTGCAACATTGTGGGAAGTTGTTTTGTGAGAGAAAATCTTTATGACAAATAGGGTAGCTCTCAAGACTGAGCCCTGTGAAATTTCTTTTTCTTGTTTATATGTTTTAGAAAAAGGAGATTCTTATTTGGACTTGAAAAGTTCTCTTCAACATAGTTTTATATGAATGTAGGTAAGCGTCCTCATAATCCTGCATTATGTATATCTTGCGTTTCTATGTAATGTCATATGCTTTTTCAATATTGAAATGTACTGATACTAGATGTTCTGATGGACAAATATTTTGCACTAGGTGATCCAAAAATAAATATAATAAATTACAATAAAATTTTCTAATATTTGTTTCCACTGGCATTAGGTGATCTAAGATTGACCTGTTATATCTAAATTTCCATTGCTCCTTGCTGAACCAGTCTTTCACTTCTAAGTACCATACTAGTCTCCTGTTAACCATTTTTTCTAATACCTTCCCTATGCACCTGGTGAGTGTAATTGGTCCAATTGTTTTTTTAATTTCTGCATATCTTTTCTGGAGTTTTAGAAAAACAAGAACTAACTACCATATGTTACTTTTCCAGGTATTGGTTTTCTAGAAATATGTAGTTATACAGAATGGGAAGGTTTTCTAATTCCATTCTATTTAGATGTTTAAGCATGTAATGTACTTCATCTGTTCCAGTAGCAGACGAAGGTCCAGTAGCACTTGGTTTTGTCTGTGCTAGTTCATGGACCAACTAATTCTACTAATGTCCATGATTATTTAATTTACATAATTTGTATGTTATGAAAGGTTCACTGTATGACTCTTCTCCTTTAGATGCCAAGTTGAGTTTAGTTCTTTCAGTATTTTCTTTGTGAATCAAGAATTCCAGGAAATATGACTCACGTGCAGATATATCAGCAAATGCCTGTCCTGGTACATTTGTTATCATGTCTCCATTCCATTGGAGCATTGTCTTTTCCTATCCAGGAAAAGACAATGCTTCATGCTTGTTTGATCAGATTTGATCAAACAAGCATGAAGCATTTTTTCCAAAGTTTCATGCACAAGCATTTTCAAAAAAAATGCTTGTGCATGAAGCACAAGCATTTTTTCCAACTATTGCTTCATGCTTGTTTGATCAGATTTACTGAGTTAGGATATCTATCTACAGAAGTGGTTCCACGTCTTTTTTTGTTGTTTTCTGGTCTCTATGATTTTCATTCCACGAGGATTTTTAATTTGACAGAAAGTGAGTGAGAAGTTCCAGGTATAGCTTGTTTTCCAGCTTAATACTGGAAAGAATGAAGAAAACAGTGTAAGGTCTATTGTTGAGTTAGTGTATGTGATAAAATAAAAATACAAATGTACCTTTGTTGAGTAAATAGAGATTGTGCTGATCTATGAGTTTCTCTATCAAGTTCACATCTGTTGACTTCAGCACTACCCCCACAGGGGACTATGACTACTGAAGTCTCCCATTACACAAAAGGGTGTGGGGGGGTGAGTAATTAATTTTCCTATTTCACTGTATGAACTGTGCAGTCATCTCTAGTAGAGTCTGTCTGGAGAGATGTTGATTTGCAATGTGATTGTTGACTATTAGGGCAACTCCTCTGTACACTTCCTTTGGCATTTATCTTTTTTGTATGTTAGGAACATCCTTTGTCTTCAGGCATTCCTTAAAAATAAACTGACTGGTGTATATTTGGCCATCAGATATTTCACATCATGTTAGAACATAATCCTCTATGGTTCCACTGAATTAGTTGGTCCATGGTTATTTATATATGGTTTGTAATCTTATGCATTCAGGTTGTGTCCTCTTAAGAGGTCTTGTCTTTCAGTTTTAAATCTTTTTTTTTTAGAAAAAAAAAGGATTTCCCTCTATCCATATCATCCTCTGCAAATATTTCCAATACTGGATCATGAAGTGTACTTGTATTTTCTAGGTCCAACTGTTTAGTAGTGTTGCCTTTCTTGGTATTGCACTGTTTTTGGTTGGATGTGGATTCATAGGTAACTGGTCTGGTGGAGTTATAACTTGATATGTTTGCCATCTGTTGCTGCTTTTGAAGTTGTGATGTTTGTAGGTATATAGAACAATCACTTCCCACATTTGAGAGATAAACTCAAGGCAGTCAAGAATGAAAACAACCTAAGGGCAACTGTACAGTTTGACATCAAGTTCTGCTGTTGTATCTCACATTTGAGAGAAAGCAATGGATGAAACTTTTGCAATTTGGATACTGCTTTGCTTATTTACTTGTCCACTGATGGCAAATTGCACAGTTCAATGCTTATTTTCTGTACTAACAATTTAATTTATATTTGTCAAGCTTTTAGTGATAAACTGCTTTCCATGGCAACATAACAAACCACTGGTGAAGTAAACAGTGCTTTCCAATGGTGATTCACAAATTTTATTTTATACTTCTACTTTCATTCTTCTTAATTGTAAATTATTAGGCTTATTGTTTATTGAACAAGTTTTAAAAGAGCTTGTTCTGCCATGTTTTGTTAAATTGCTGATCACTTATTTGTGCTTTGAATTTTTTTATCTACGAGCACCAACCCGACACAGGTACTTTTTTAAAAACTTACAGAAAAGCTGGGAAGAAGGCACTTGTTATGCAAGAGTAAAATTTCTAATCAGATGAAAAGCAAGTCAACAGTGTTCAACAATATCTTCAAAAAAAAAAAAAAAAAACTGGATACAAAAACAAACCTCTAATTGAATTATCAAACTGATAACTTGCCTTCCAGTAATTACGAACATGTGATGTACTGTATATAGCAATTGTCCTCACAGGTAGCACAGTAATTATAATCACAATCCACCTCACACCATTTTAAAAAATCTCGGCTCAAAAGTGCATACTTCACCACTGATCAATGACATAGCAAACTTTTTTTCTCTCCATGACTCAGTTAATTGGTCTTAGGCGAGGACAACAAGCCATTTTCCTCCAACAAAACAGGCAATCCTACCAGAGAACACAATTTATGGACATAATACACATAGGTGGATGACTTTGTTCTCTAGGGTAACCTATAAAATAGCTGCGTGTACAGTAATTGTGCTAGTGTTGTCTACAGCAAAAGTTGTAATTTGTAAATGTTTAGATCACGTTCACTGTTTAACATGGTCAACTGATAAAACAAATAAATATTTATTTATTCTCTAGCTGCCAAAGCCAGAAGATTTCACAAATTCATTTCCACTGCATTACATACTGAATTATTAATGCAGCCAGATTTTCAGTACCACAGTCACAATGGGCCATGCACTTTTTGTGGCAGTGTATGGACTCAAACCCGCAATCTTTTTACTTCTGGCAGCACCTACTAGCCAATGCATAATGCCAGGCTTGATGCTATGTAAATTTTATTTTCTACTACTAACTCATCTGGCTCTAGCCACGTGCCCTAAAAATGATTCTCCAAAATGTATCAACTGTAAGAGATGTGGTAGAGATTATAATCAAATCATTCTGTAAGGGAAGTTAAGTGTTCAGAATACTTGAAATCAGTACAGCTTATGGACAGTAGAACAAAACATGAGTGATAATGGTTAATGGTTCAAATTCAGTGACAGAGTGGCTGATAAGAATCCAATTTTGGGTGATGTTATATATGAGGATTAAAAAGTTCTTCAGATAAATGGTCAGCACTCAAGAGTGGCAATGGATGAGATTAGAATATAGGCATTTGAAAATAACTTTTGACATTATTTGCAAACAGGAACCCTTCCATTCTTTGCAGTACCTGCAAAGAATGGAAGGGTTCCTGTTCCATAACTTTGGGACCCATAAAATTATGGGTTTTCCAACCTCAGCAAGAATTATTCATTCCCTTGAAAAACCTCCAACAAGTGCAATAGTTGTTTTAAATAATGATCTGGTGGTTACCAACATTGCAGATCTGTGTACAGACACTGACCTGTTTAATGGTCTCCACATCTTTCATAAGTTTTTATATTGGGTCTGTTTATTGTCCGCCAACTGAGGACATACAATCGAGTTTCTATCAGATTCATGTTTTGAACTGTCCATTGTACTCTCAACCTACAGTGGATTTAATATCTGTACTTCACAAAAAGACAAATGATTAATGTGGAAACGGAAGATTTTTGTCAATTGTTATTGTGGTGATTTAGGTCAATTGATATCAGCAGGTTTGGAAGTTCTAGCGGAAAGACTAGATAGTGCTGTTAACTGGAGGTGGTCTTTCTTTGAAGAGTTTCTGTAGTTAAACAGTCTATTGCATGTAAACCAATTATATATTGTTTTCCAGATTCTCAGGAATTCTGAGACTGAGCACATTTAAAACAAGTGTTGTATATATCTGTTTATATAATAATTACTGTTTCTTGGTGGACTGAGGATAATTTGTGGAATTTTCTCCACTAGTGATTCACTTTTCATTTTATTTAATTATTCGCTCACTCCAAGTTCAGGGTAACCTGGAAGCGAGACAGGCACCCACCGGTATTGCACTACCTCCGGTGGGTGTGGGACTTGTGCATTTGGCACAAACAGACAATGTAAACCCGGGCCTAGAGAAGGATACCAGGTAGTAGATGCCTTGTATTGGTGGTGGTATAATACCACACACATTTTTAAGCCAACTTCGTAGAGGTTCTATGGCTGTACAGATGAACTAGGTGGAGATGGGCTTTTGCTTTGGAGCCACCCTTGATTCTGGGATACACGAATTCTATGCACCAGGAGGTCATATATAATATAGTATTTTATATATGTATAACGAGAACGTTAATGTATATAAAATTGTATATATATTTTTTAACTTTTGTATATAAATGTAATAATTTGTCTGTACAAATAAATGGGAAAAAAAAATGCAATGCACTAAATGATTACACAGGTCTGCATAGATTTTTATATTTCCAAAATTAATGTTGTTTCTTTGTGCACTTTTACTTCTAATCTAAAAATGCAAACTGATTTTACCTATCACATACAGTTTTTTACAATAGTTTACTTGTAAACTATTAAACTCTGTGGATAAATGAGGCAAGTTACATCAAATATTTCATTCTTATATACACATTCCATGTAAATGTGATATGCATACTACTGCTGCTATTGAGGCAGTGTTAGATGGGTCGGAAAACTAGCTTGAGGAATTCACAGACTAATAGATTAACAGTAGCCACAGGCAAGGTGAAAGTGGTTCTTGCACTGCTTCTGCTGGAATGAACAGCAGCCTGTTTGATTGGCTGTTTGGTTTTTTTATTGCACAAAAATGACTATGGTTATAATGCACCACATCACAAGCAGCAGTCTAGAAAGCAAGGTTGGTTGGTTTGGATTTTATTGGTGCATTAGCAGCTAAGGCTATAATGCACTAAGACCAGGTCGTAGGAAAGCAAGGTGCTGGGGATTTCAAGAACTGCTGGTAGTCATCATGGAACAAGTAAATATATATATGGGCTGTGTTAGAGTAACGAAGAGTAAAACATGCAAGTATACATGCATGTATATGCATGTATACTTGCATATACACCAATACTAGGAGTATAGTAAATACATTTAATGAATTTGAAATGCTGGTCAAGACATTGAAGGTGGATATTGTTTGGATATCAGAGACATGGTGTCACACAGATAAAAGGAATGCAGAATTTAAATTTGAGGGGTACAATGTGTACAGAAAGAGGAACGAGTTTACAGTGGCCACCCAGTTGACATGGGTAGCCAGTGCAATTTTTAATCAGTTTGGTGTGACAAACACTGGGAAAGCAAAAATGAGAGTAGGTGTGTATTATAGGTCTAATGACTGATGAGCACAACAAAAAACTGTACAGGGAAATAGTGAGCTGGTAAATCAGAATGCCTTATAATGTTGTTTATAATAATGTGGGATTTTAACTTCCCAGATATTGACTGGAACATGTGGGTTCACTTATGTGGGAACACTTATAAAATAGCAAGCGTTTTGTGGATTCATTGGAAGATTGTTTTCTGCAGCAGCATGTTCGAGAGGCAACCAGAGAGGGTAATACTCTTGATCTGGTTATCAGTAGTAGTAGTGACATGTGATGCAAGAAAGCAAGTGTTTTTGGCTGATGCTTATGCAGCATCAGCCAAAAAAAAAAAAAAAAAAAAAAAATCACACCATTTCCCTCCAAATACCTGTCCAGTTCCTCCTTAAATTTATTTAACCTATCAACTTCCACAAGGACAGATTGAAGTTTGTTCCAGCAATTAACCACCCGCTGGCTAAAGGCAAATTTCCGCATTTCTATTCTACATCTGTCTTTTCTTAATTTGAATTTATGCCCCCTTCGGTTGGTAATCTGAACAAGTGGAAGGATCCCATCAGAATTCAGCATGCTGAATCCATTCAAGGCCTTATACACCTCAATCAGATCACCGCACAGGTGCCTAGTCTCCAGCCACTGCAATTTGCAGAACTTAAGCCTCTCTCTCTCTTGGTAAGAGGATCCCTTCATTCCCCTCACCAATCTTGTTGCCCTTCTCTGTACACGCTCAAGCAAATCTACATCCTTCCTAAAATGAGGACTCCAGGCATGCACGCAGTACTCAAGGCGTGGCCTGACCATTGCCTTATACAGAGGGACAATCACCTCCTTTTCCCTGCTAGCAAAATTCCTATATATCATTGACAAAACCCCATGACCTGCCCTAGCAGCCTGTCTGCATTGCTCAGAAAACTTCATATCTGACTGCACAATTACTCCCAGGTCTTTTTCATTTTCTACCACCTTAAGTGTAGTACCACACAGTTGGTATGTTTCTCTGGGGTTACTTCTACCCATATGCAGTACTTTGCATTTGTCAAGGTTAAACTTCAGTTGCCACTTCTTAGCCCATCTGCCCAAATTATCTAGATCCTCTTGCAGTAGCACACTGCCATTACTGTCATTAACAACCCTGCCAACCTTTGTATCATCTGCAAACTTCGACACTAAGCCTGATATTTTTTTTTTTTTTTTTTTTTTTTTTTTTTATTATGAAAACCCCAAACACGAAAGGTATCAAAACCTATAGTACTTAGTACCATGCATGGGTTGAAGGAGAAGTATGGGGAGAGGGAGATGCCGGAAACTTTGCTCTAGAGACTAAACATGGGTTTCACCACTTCAAGCCTCCAATAAGCAAAGTGGTGGTATTTCACTGGTTGATGATCTACCACCTTACAACCTTCATCAATATCATTGATAAATATTCAAAACAACAAAGGACCCAACACCAAACCCTGTGGGACTCCACTAATAACATTAGTCCACGAAGAGCAGCACCCATTAATTACCACCTTCTGTATTCTCCCACTCAACCATCCTTTTATCCATTGTAGCAACTTACCCTTAATACCATTCTGCTCCAATTTGTACAATAGTCTTCCATGCGCAACAGTGTCAAAAACTTTCCTGAAATCCAAATATATGATATCAAAATTATTTTTTGCCTCCAGTTCCTTTGTAACCACATCATAATATCCTATCAAATTTGTCAGACAAGAATTTCCCTTAACAAACCCATGCTGTGTCTGAATTATTGCTGCAGTCTTGTCTAGATGATCCTGCAATGCATCTTTCACCAGTGACTCCATTATTTTACACAGAACAGAAGTTAAACTAACTTGTCTGTAATTACTCGTGTCAACCTTCGATCCCCCTTTGTGAATTGGGGATACATTTGCACATCTCCAGTTTGTGGAGACCTCCCCTGAGTCCAAGGATGCTTTCATAATTATGGCTAAGGGTTTGCTTACTTCCCTTACTGCCTCCATAATAACTGGATAGATTCCATCTGCCCCAGGTGCCTTTTTTTTATGTTTAACTTCAACAATTTCTCCTCCACTTTGCCCTCAGTTGTTACAAAATCATTAAGCACTCTGCTACAATTTGATAACCTTCTGCCATTTTTCAAACCTTAATAACTCCTCATGTCTGAATGTAGATGCAAAATACTCATTCAGTTTGTTTGCTATCTATGCAGGATCATCAACAGTCGAACCATCGATATCAAGTGGACCAATCAGATTCATCCCCTTCCTTTTAGAATATAAGTAAAGAAATCCTTGCTGTTTTTCTTAGCATCTTTTACCAAAGATTTCTCGTAATCTGCCTTCGCCTGCATAACCTCCTTTGTGACCTGATTACAGACTAGCTTATATCTGCCATAGGCTTTGAGTCGCTTGATAATTTATATGCATCCTATGCATTTTTCTTCTCTGTCACGAGTCTCATTAGTTCATTAGATAACCATTTAGGCCTAAACCTTAAACAATATTTCTTAATAGGTATAAAACTTTTAGTAGCTTCCACGATTAATTCCTTGAATGCTTCCACTTAGAATTTACTGTTGGTAACATTGTCAGTTGATCCCACTGTACAGAATTTAAAAACTGTCTGAGACCACTGTACTCACCTTTACCGAAGCAAAAACCCTTTCCTTTACCCCTGATGGTAATTATATCTCTAAGTAAATCCCACATCAGTACACTGTGATCACTGCCACCTAGTGGTTCCTTTATCTGCAAATTCTTAATACACGAATGATCACTGCTGATAACCAGATCAAGAGTATTACCCTCTCTGTTTGCCTCTCGAGCATGCTGCTGCAGAAAACAATCATCCAATAAATCCACAAAAGTCTTATTAGTGTGTGAGTGACCAATCCACAAGTTCCAGTCAATAACTGGGAAGTTAAAATCCCCCATTATAAGACATTCAAATAACTAGTTCCTTTGGGACCAGCGCATTCTGCCTTGGAGATTGCCGCTGTGTTGCCTGATGCCCAGGAGTGAGCTCTGGCGTTGAGTTGGGCAACTGAGAGCTTGACGGGCCCCTCATATTTATTTCTTCGAGGTTCCACCCTCAGTTCTCCCCCAAGTCACAGCACTCCTGCCACTTTGTGCCCATTGCTTTGCTGCTCTAGTCTGGGGCATCATATCTTAAATTAATAAGATCAATAAATATAATTAATTAATTTTCTATACTACGTTATCTAATAGAATCCTAAATGCAGTGATGCGTATTATGCTATATAATTATACGTTAGAGCTGCCTAGTTACCACAATTAAAAATTTGAATTCCCTACTACTCTATACAAAAATAATGGCTACAAGATTCGAACGAAATAACGGTTTTACGTATATTAAGTGGTAATCTACAAAAACTCTTTATCTAAATTAAAAATAACCAGCGTAAAAATAACTATAAGACTACATATAAAATACCAATTAGGTAAGTAAAAAGGCAAACACTTATCGCGTTTTCGGAGCCTGTAATTCAGAGCCGTAATTTATACATGAATAATGTATAAAGAATTTGCAGATAAAGGAACCCCTAGGGGGCAATGATCACAGTATACTGATGTGGCATTTACTTAAAGATGTAACTGCCATCAGGGGTAAAGGGAAGAGTTTTTGCTTTTGCAAAGGTGACTATGGTGGTCTCAGACAGGTTTTAGATTCTATACAGTGGGACCTTTACCAACTGATGATGTTATGGAAAGCAAATTCTAAATGAGAAGCATTCAAGGAATTAATCTTGGAAACTACTGGGCTTTTCATATGAAGAAAAGCTCTTCAAGATTTGAGTTTAAATGTATCTCAAATGAACTAATGACTCGTGACAGAGAAGAAAAATGCATGGGATGCATATAAATTATCAGGTGACACAGAAGCCTATGGCAGATATAAGCTAATCTGTATTCAAGTCAGAGGAGGTGAGGCAAGTTACAAGAAATTACAGATTACAAGAAATCTTTGGCAATGGATGCAAATAAAAACAACAAAGACCTCTTTTACTTATGTTAACTCTAGGAGGGGGATGAATCAGATTGGCCCACTTGATATCGATGGTTCGACTGTTGATGATCCTGCTCAAGTAGCTGACAAACTGAATGCATATTTTGCATCTACATTCACACATGAGGAATTCTATGTTATGAAAATGACATAGAATTCTATAGAGAAGTGGAGACCAGAAGTTTATCAAACTCGTAAGAGGGATCTAAATGATATTGTAATATAACTGAGAACAAAGTGGAGGAGAAATTGTTGAAGTTAAACTTAAGGCACCTGGGGTGGATTGGATCTATCCAGTTATATTAAAGGATGCAGGCAGCAAAGAAAGTAAGCAAACCCTTAACCATAATTATGAGAGCATCCTTGAATTCTGGGAATGTCCCCACAGACTGGAGATATGCAAATGTATCCCCAATTCACTAAAGGGGATAAAATGGTTACACAAGTAATTACAGACCTGTTAGTTTAACTTCTGCGAAAAATAATCGAGCCACTGGTTTGGTTAAAGAAGCATTGCAAGATCATCTAGACAAGACTGCAGTTATAGTTCCATCAGCATGGATTTGTTAAGGGGAAATTTTGTCTGACCAATTTGATTGGATACTATGATGTGGTCACAAAGGAACTAGATGCAAAAATAATTTTGATATCACATACAGGTAACCCTTGTATAAGATGTTAGTTAGGTTCTTATAAAATCTCATGCAGTGTGAAACCATATTATATGGGACTAAGAACCAGTACAAAAAGGAGGGTTTTGTTCCAAAAGATAACAAAAATACATTTTTTTTATAATTATTAGAAACTTAATTTTTATTAAAAATAGTAATAAACATATGCCAGATAATGTATGTTCATTTAATTTTCCTCCTCTTCTTCGCTGCTAACACAATCATACAAGAAACATTGGCGCCTCTGTAGCCAGGTGGGAAGGAGCAGCAGTGCGTAGCACACGCATCTTGATTAGACCGGGGTTCGAGCCCGTCACCACCAAATACGGAGGATGCGGAAAGGTCAGGAATGACCACCACATATTCACGGAGCAATATGGCCTTAGTTGCTAATGCTCCTAAAAACCAAATAACAAACAAGAAACATTTTCTCTGTTGCAGAATATCTTCACCTTCTTGGGTTTCTGCTGCAGCATCTAGATTGTTTATCTTCTGTTCTTTAGAAAAAAATCAGTATTCTGTGTTTGTTTGCTTTTGCTTGATAGATCTTTGTAAATTTCGTGGTATGGAGCTAAGCATTTTTGAAGCTCCCTTTTGAACTTTGTGCTCCTTTCATTGGAAGGATCTGCATTTAAAAAATAAGATTCTAATTGATCGCTAAGTTTATGCCTTCCCATATGCTTTTTAGTATAAAATTTGGAACTCCAGAATTTATCTGCGCTATCATTCTCTGAATTTATTTGGTTTACTTCCACCAAATCTGCTTCGCCAGCCTCTTTTTTCTACCAGAAATTCTTGAACGTCTTCAGTAGTTCTATATCATCAAAACCTTCCCCTCCTACCGACTTAGCAAGTTCTACTATCACATTGGTTCATTCATTCAGGAAATATGGGCGAACCGTTTTCTGCCGGTTCGCCCATATTTCCTGAATGAACTGACTCTAGCCATACATTTTTCCAGTATGCATTTAATATTGACAGTTTTACTTCTTTGAGCAATAAAGCTTTGATTCTGATACAGTCCACAATTGAAAAGTGTTTCCATCACTTCAATAGATTCAGAATAAATTTTTTCCAAAATCCATTGTAATGATTTTCTGATGTAATGAGTTTTAAAGGTAGATATAATTGCTTTGATCTAATGGCTGAAAGTTGTAATAACCTAATACAACTGTGGTGGTAGGAACATTACTTAAATGTTTGGATGACTTAAATCTTTTGGATGGCCTGGTGCATCCAATAGTAATAAAACTTTGAAATCTAGATTTTTCCACAGCTGGCACAATATAATTTAGAAACCATTCTTTAAATAAAATGGCAGTTACCCAAGCTTTTTTATTTGCTTTCCAATATATACCGCTAACATGTTTTTATTTACACTTTTCATTTCACGGGGATTAGAGGGTCTATAAACTAGCATAGGTTTTATCATGTAATCTCCTGATTCGTTACTACACATAAGTAACGTTACACAATCTTGTGATGCCTTAAAACCTGGTGAAATTCTCTTTTTTTTTGAAATAAACATTCTATTGGACTTTGTTTCCACCAAAGACTGGTAAAATGGCATTGAAAACTTGATGTGGTATGTATCCGTGCTCTTCAATAATTTTTTGAAATTCCTCTGCATGCTTCTTGGCGTGCTTAATTATCAGCCAATGCACTTTCCCCTGGAAGTCGTAAGTTATCTAATGAGAAACGATTTTTAAATCTCTCAAACCAACCTTCACTGGCAATAAACTCCGGGTTAACAGAAGATTCTCTATTTTCTTTTAAATGGTTATAAATTTGTAGTGCCTTTTGTTTAATTGCATTGCCATCTAATGGGATCTATTGTTTTACTGCTATCAATTATTGGCACTTGAGTACGAGCCATCATATCTGCAGAAATGAAAGATCCTGCAGAAACAGCAGTTCTAATTTTCTGTTCATTTTTCTTTATAGTCCAGATTGTAGCTTCATTTAAATTTAAACTTTTTGGAATGCATGTAACCTTTTCCCCATTTTTATGATAATCCAAAATTTGTATCTTTGATTCCAGAGAAATTAAGTTTCTTTTGAGTGGTGCTTTTTTAATTTCCTTAGGCATAATTTAGGGCTGGAATTTAATTCACAACAAAGAAATTATTCCAATACAGTTCTTAAGAACAAAGTTTAGTAATACATACCCAGAAAAATTTATAAACAATCAAATAAAAACCAAAATAACCTTAAAAGTCAAGAACTGCGTGCTTCTAAGTCACAATTTATAGTCTCAAACAAGCACAAGTTCAATAGCTAAGAACCTAACACAGGGATTTCCCAACAAAATAAAATACGGGGATTTTTCAATTTTTTTTTTTTTTTTTTTTGCATAACTAGCAAGTCAACAGCAGGGATTCACAAAAAAGAATGGAAATGTTGAAAAATTACATCCAAAAATAATAGCAGGGTATTCCCCACACAACAGCTCAAAAATACTGTGTTATGCAAGGTTTGCAGCAATTCTCTAACCATGTTAGAGTGAAACTGTTATATGAGTACCGTGTTGTGTGAGGATTGCTGCAATTTATCAATTGTGTTAGAGTGAAACCATGTTATACAGGGGTTGCATGTATATATAAAAGTAACCTATTTGTAAACTCTAGAAAATAAACCTGAAGCACCCCTCTTTTTTTTTTTTTTTTCTTTTTTTTTTTATAAAAAAATTCTGATGTGATAGAGCAGATTTCAAGTAACTTGTAAATTTTGCATTAAAAATGTGGTTCAGATTTCTTATCAGCAGAAAAACATCAGAGAACTTGTCTTAAAATGCAGATTGGTGTTATTTATTTGTTTAATTTTTCAGTTCAATTTTGAACTTTCCTTCATCTGGCAGCAAGTGAAAAACTTAGCATAATAAATTACCTACCTTGTCCATTCAGGAATACCATACCACCTAACATTAACACATAATGCAAATTAAACTGTTTTGAAGTATCCTTTGTCCAAGCAACACCTTCTCCATGATGCCATACCCAGTAGATACACAGTCCTAAAGTCCCAGTTAAGAGTACTTCAACCAAAAACATCAACCAACCAAAGCCACATCGGACTGGCAGGGAAACCTCAGCATGGTTACTGTCATGCATCCTGTAAAAAAGGTTTGTATTAATAAAAAAAACTTTCCTGCACATAAGAAACATACATTATATAAAAAAAGGTATTTGAACCCCACCATAAATATTGTGTACTATGACAGAAGTCACCATGAAAGGGTATCAGTTCAGATATACCAATCTAAATCTCATGGGTCTACGTGTACGTTATTGTTAGAATGCCAGAATGGATTTATGGAGCATGGACTGGAACTCAAACTTTCAAGATGTGATGGTAGTTTGATGGCAATTAGATGTGCACTCCACTGCGACTTGAGTGTATCCCACAAAATCCATCGGGGCAGACGTTATTCTAAGATGGAAGGTTGTAGATAAAACCACAATGCAAGAAAGGTCTGCACAAGACCCTCACAAATTATATAAGCCATAACTTAGGGCCTTGCTATGCTGGGAGGCTAGCCATTTCATTTTTTTTTTTTTTTTTAGGATAAAAATCTGTAATTGCATATTTTTGTGCCTCATCACGTGCTTTTGTTTAGGACCGTATCGTGTCTAAACACAGAATGTGCTCTAGAGTGACAAATCTCGCAATACAATATTTCATTCAGATGGATGTGTTTTTTATCATCTTGACTAAGACATTGGTGAAGGTGGTATGGGTCTGTTGCACCTGGATTAGATTTTGTGCATTGGTGGTAGAGTGTCCAAAACTGTGACATTCATGGCCTACTTGAACAATTATGCATTACCTACTCTTATTCATATCAGCATGGCAATGGACTGTGTCATTCAGTAAAGTTCACACAAGGCCACTGCGACCCTATGTGCCGCCAGTAAGCAAAATCCAATTTATCACCCCAAAATATTTCAATTAAAAAATAAAATAATATGTAAATAATTATTATTAATTGAAAAAAGGAAACTACAATACAGGCTAGCCTTGATTAATTCGTCCCGCGAGCGCAAAACAGAAACGTGTTAATCAAATATCATAATCAAAAATTATAATTGGTCCTTGACCTTCTGGAATGTCCATAGAGAATTTTAAAAATACCTTTTAAATGACTTTTTAACTGTATACAATGTAAAAGATAATGAAAATAATTACTGAATTAAATGTTTATTGCATAAAAGAGCGGTTCCAAAACTGTACGTATGCCACGGAATATTTTAAATTTTCGAGGGAAACAGCGATACTTGACATCTGTCGGACACCACACGAACTACTAGCTCGAGGTAGTTCACAGTTTCAACATTTTTTATTAAGTTGTTTGGACCTAACTAATAAACAGAACTGTTAGGTATTTCTTTTGGTCTGGGTGCACCTTGAAAAAAATTACTGAGACACTAAGGACGCCGTGAACCGAGAAAGTTTGGGAACCTCTGACATAAAATACACAATGAAGAAATGACTGTTGCAGAAATATTTGAACAGGGTTGACTTTCTCTTTTCATCAATCATTTCCGATAGCCGACAACAATCTTCTCTGGGCCCTGGCGAAATAAATTGCAGAGAACCTCAAACCTTTAGTTTGAGGTTCTATGCGATACGAAAGATTTCATCTAATTCTTTTACCGTTATCTCCTTCGCGGTAACATTTTCATCTGGCTCATTTAAAAATTTGAATTTTTATGCAAGTTTGCATTGACTTTATTAGCAGGAGGCAAACAATGATGTCTTTGGAAGTTTGTCTTGGGGTATTTTGTCGTACAATGTTATCATTTAACTCATCTGGTGAGTATGGGCTTGGCAAACCCAGGTCTTGAGCTGGATATCATCAATCTTCTCTTTCTTGGTGATTCCTTTCTACTTCTCTCTCTCTCTCTCTCTCTCTCTCTCTCTCTTAGGGTAACTTTGGAATATTTTTTTTGGCTTGTGCAGCATGAGCAGGCTTCCTTGCACCATATAGCTAATAATAATAATAATAATAATAATAATAATAATAAGTAACACGTCTTCTTCCGATGGTTGATGGAACACACCGAGGCGGGCAGCAGGTAAACGTTTGTTTATTGACCGTACAACTTGTGGTAGGCTTAACGCATGATTCAAATCTTTTTCAACTATCGCATAAAAAAAAAAAAAAAAAGATCGCGTTAACTGGAAATTTGCATCATATAAAGTGAAAAGTGGTATAATTTTTCAAATAGCGTTAACTGAAAATCGCGTTAATCGAAGCCTGGCTGTATATCTCCCATGTAATATAATGAAACAAACAAAAATAACAAAATCATTCTGAAATTCTGGAAATAAACTTTAAATTGTAAATCACAGTAATCATACTCTAATCACAATAATAAAATAAAAGGAAAATTATAATGTTAATTTTTTTACAAATGTGTTTCCTTGCTTTGAGATGCAAATTTATTAATTATTTCATTTATATTTATTTGTTCCAAATGATCATTTTCCATTGAAATTATTGCCAAATTAGAGAGTCGTTGTTGTCACATTGTCGATTGTAAATAATTTTTCATTAATTTTAAAAAAATTCCATTCACCTGAGCCAACGGAAACTGGAAAAATTGTCAGAAAAATTAGCATTAGTAATGGCATATGATGCAAAAGTAGAACAAGCATTAAGGGAAAACAAAGGATTTAAATCACCAACCATGAGCAGTAATACAGAAAGACAAATGATACTTAATTATTATTATTATTAGCTATATGGTGCAAGGAAGCCTGAGGCTTATGCTGCACCAGCCAAAAAAGAAAAAAAAAAAATTACTGAGTTACCCTGAGAGAGAGAGAGAGAGAGAGAGAAGTAGAAGGGAATCACCAAGAAAGAGAAGGATGATGAAATCCAGCTCAGGATCCTGGGTGTGCCAAGTCCAAACTCACCAGATGTGAGCCCCTGGGATCAACTTAAACTGAAGAATAGCGATGGTGTACTTATAAACAGCAGAGAAGGCATAATTCAAATAGCAGAAGACTACCATAGAGAATTATACAAGGAGCAGGGGAATGATGCCAGCAGTGGGAAAGATGGATTGCAAAGTAGCAACACATACGACAAACCCGATATTCTTTCTGATGAGGTAGAACATGCATTGAAGAAAATGAAGAATCAGAAAGCCCCGGGGGAAGATGAAGTTACTGTAGAGTTGTTAAAATTGGGAGGAAGAGACATAACACAAAAACTGGCAAGGCTCTTCACAAAGTGCATTAGAAAAGGTGTGACACCTAAGCAGTGGAATAATGCAATCATAGTTTTGCTGCATAAGAAAGGAGATAAATCAGAAATTGGAAATTATAGACCAATTAGCTTGTTATCCCACATCTACAAGTTGTTCACAAGGGTCATTACTAACAGAAGAAAGAATACTTGATGAGAATCAACCGAAAGAGTAAGCTGGCTTTAGGACAGGATTCTCAACTATGGATCACCTTCACGTAATATCACAGCTAATGGAGAAAGCAAATGAATATAAAACACCATTATGCCTGGCATTTGTGGATTATGAAAAGGCATTTGACTCCATACATCATAAGGCAATGTTTCGGGCACTGCAAAGACAAGGCACAGATACCCCATATATTATGATTTTGAAGAAAATATGAGAGTGCTACCTCCTTTATTAGACTAGACAAAGACAGTAGCAAATTTAAAATTGAGAAAGGAGTTCGACAAGGAGACAATATCTCCAAAGCTGTTTACTGCTGCCCTTGAGGAAGCTTTCAGAAGATTAGACTGGTCACAGAAAGGAGTCAATGTGAACGGAGAGTACCTAAACCATTTACGATTTGCAGATGACATTGTGGTCATAAGCCACAATACCAAAGAATTAGAGGAAAATCTTAATCAGTTATGCACGGTTAGTAAGGATTTTGGACTAAAGATGAATATGGCTAAAACAAAAGTAATGATGAACAAGTATGCCACAGAAAGGGAAATAATGATTGAAGGAGCAGTAATTGGAAAGGTGGAGTCATATAATTATCTGGGACAAGTTATTAGCTGTAATAATAATAAATGGCTGGGAGTCAAGAGAAGAATAAATTTTGGATGGATAGCATTCAGGAAATATAGTCACATACTGAAGAGCAATATCCCAGTTTGTCTGAAACGTAAAATAATGAACCAATGTATACTCCCCACCATGACTTATGGAAGTGAAACTTGGGCACTCACCAAAAGAATGGAAGAGAAGCTGAGAACTACACAGCGGAGAATGGAACGAATTATATTGGGAATCAGACTGTTAGATAAGAAGAGAAACACATGGATTAGGCAGCAAACTCAAGTAAAGGACATTCTTATCAAAACTAAAGAACTAAAATGGTCTTGGGCAGGACACATAGCTTGAAGACATGAAGACAGATGGACTAAGAAAATAACAAGATGGTACCCAAGAGGAGCTAGAAGAAAACCTGGAAGACAAAGGCGGAGATGATAGATGAAATTCATGAGTTTGTGGATAGTAAATGGATGGCCAGTGCTCAAAACAGAAGGAACTGGAAAGTTGCTGGAGAGGCCTTCATCCTGCAGTGGATTGAAAATGGCTGATGATGATGATGATGCAAGAAAGTAAGCTTATACAGCAAAAAAAAAAAAACTCATTTTCCATTCACCTCCCCATCCGCTCCAAAAGTTTGTCCAGTTCTTGCTTGAATTTATTTAAGCTATTAACTTCCACAACAACAGATAGAAGTTTGTTCCACATTTAACCACTTGCTGGCTAAATACAAATTTCTGAACAACTGTTCTACAACTGTCTTTCCTCAATTTGAATTTAAGCTCTTGCAAGTGCGTAATCTGAGCAAGAGGAAGAATCCCATCAACACTGAGCCTGCTCAACTCATTCAAGGCTTTGTACTCCTCAATCAGATCACCACGATGAGCCTAGTCTCCAGAAGCTGCAGTTCGCAGAACTTAAGCCTTTCTTGGTAAGAGCAGCTTTGTTCCCCTTATTTGCATAAATTTTTAATCCAACTGCTACATTTGAAAAAGTATCTGTAAAATTTTTTAAAAAATATTGTAATACTTCAAATGGAGTAATATTGTCTTTAATATAAATTTGAAGTACTAAGTTCTTCAAATAATGCTAAACCATCAATATCAGACTCATTATGATTAATGTCACTTAATTTATTATGTAAATATTTGCAAAGATTTAAGAAATCGTTATATTACCTTTTTTTTTTTTTTTTTTTTAAATTCAGAAATATGAAAAAAATTGTTGTGTCCATAATTTGAAAGAAAAATTTTATTGAAATTTTGTTGTGGATCCTGAATAGCTTCCTGTCTACGTGTTTCCATGTTCATAATCGAAATGACATCTTTTCAATCTTTTGCTTATTCTGGAAACGAAGCGGAAATGCCAGTGATAGTAACCATATTATTAATTTTTTTTGAATGCTTCCTCTGTTCTATTTACTTGAAAATATTCCATGATTTCCCATTGGTAGGGGTGTAAAGCAAGGATGTTCCATGTCCCCCCCCCCTTACTATTTGATTTATACATAGAAACACTGTGAAAGAGTACCAAGAAGAGAAGAAAGGAGGTGTAAAAGTAGGTTTGTTTTTTTTTTTTTTTTTTTTTTTTAGGAGCATTAGCAACTAAGGCCATATTGCTCCGGGAATATGCGGTGGTCATTCCCTGACCTTTCCGCATCCTCCGTATTTGGTGGTGACGGGCTCGAACCCCGGTCTAATCAAGAAGCGTGTGCTACGCACTGCTGCTCCTTCCCACCTGGCCACGGAGGCGCCTTGTAAAAGTAGGAAGGGGGAAGATAAAGACAAAATTTGTATATGACTATAGATTGCTAATAATGAAGAATTATAGAGCTCCTTGGAAAATCTTGAACAGCACAATAAAGGAGTAAAATATGAAGATTAACAGCAATAAAACCAAGGTAACATTAATTTCAAAGTGGCCGGTAAGAAGAATCAATACAACATTAGATGGAATAATATTGGAACAGGTCGACAGATACAGATACTTGCGAAATGTAATGACAGAAATTGGGAAAAGCCTAGAAGAAATAAAAACAAGAATTACAATGGGAAAGAAGTATTTAGTAAAAGAAGTATTTAGTAAAAGAAAAGAACTATTGAGAAGAAATTTCAAGGAGGAATTAAGAAAGCAAATGATGAAAACATTAATATGGACTGTTGTACTATATGGCTCCGAGATATTGACACTGGGAAAGAGGAGATTAGATGCCTAGAAGCTTTCGAGATATGGGTGCGGAGAGTAGAAGAGGACGTTTGTAAAGAATTAAGGAGACAAAATAACTTTATAGGACATGTATTGAGAAGAGAAAGCATGCTAAGGAAAGAGATTGAGCAGTAGATATGTGGGAAGAGAACTGTTGGGAAAAGGAGAATTGGAATGATGGATTGTACGGTA
The DNA here is from genome assembly GCF_048544385.1 of Mastigoproctus giganteus. Taxonomy (NCBI): domain Eukaryota; kingdom Metazoa; phylum Arthropoda; class Arachnida; order Uropygi; family Thelyphonidae; genus Mastigoproctus; species Mastigoproctus giganteus. The sequence continues at coordinate 145,417,239 of NC_143575.1, forward strand.
AGAGGAAATTATGCAGGAATTAAAAGTATAGCACAAGATAGAGAAGCATGCATCAATGAAGCCCTGAACCTGCCTAAGGGCACAGATCTTGAAGAAAAAGAAGATTTTATAACTGCAAATTATAAATATGAAACACAGATCCGGATAAGCAAATTAATGCGCCTGCAATTTCATGTACTGTATTTATTTCATTTCAAATGAATTATCTACCTGTCGTGTTGAACACTGGTAAACAATGGAAGTCGCGTTGACTGTATAAAACCAATCAGATAACCAGTGCGACTTCTGGGTATGTGGGACAAGCGGTTGAATAGGTTTTAAGAGTAACACTAAGTTGCAGAATGGCAGTTCCTTTGGCTCTTAATTAGTGCTTAGCAGCAGCACTAATTGAATCAATAGCCTCAATAAGTGTGAACAATGCGTTCCCAGTAAAGTCTCTCGTAATCTGTCTGTTATATGGAAATTTTCTTCATTCTACTGAAACTATTATAAATATAATTATCCACGGAGAATTTTAAAAAAATCGCAAATATCATATTTCTCTATAAAGAAGTTCGTTAAACAGAGGCCTGACTTGTATATGTCAAATTTTTTTGGTGCCCTCCTGAACTGCCACCCATAAGCAACGCTTACCTCACCTACCCACTTTCAGTGGCCCTGAGTTCACATAGGGCTGGCTTGTGGACAAAAGACAAAAAAATTGGGCTGGCCGGCTCAGAAGACTGATTTCAACCCCATTGAACACCAGTGTGAAATTCCAGTGCCAGATTAGGTTGCAGCCAAAATGCCCTTCTTCCAAAAAAAGCTCTGGCAGTTGAAAACAACTTCCAGCTGACATCTACCAGAGGTTGGTAGAATGTATCTAAAGAGAATATGAGTATGCAGGCCAAAAAATACCTATGTGTGTCTGAATACCTTTGGTCATACAGTGTACATTTATAATACAGGTGGTGGGCTTTTTTTTTTTTTTATTGGTTACACCTTCACCAGTCCAAGGGGTATCCAGACATTAGAATATATACCAAGTCCAAACTGCTATGGCTCCCACTATGTAACAGTTCCAAATGCATGAAAAAAATCAACAGAAAAACTGGGCTTCCTACTGAAGACAACCTTAAAATACATGCTAATTATTCAAGATGCAAAAAACCTGCTGTCTCTGCCCAAGAACAACAAACTTGAACTCTGGGAGCTCCCTGCTATGTCCAATGAGACAACCTTTCATTTGGGCAGAGAAACATTGGAGGGAGCTTTGCTCCCTTGACAAGCTAGGTGGAACAGCAACCATCCTGACGCTAGTAATGGAAATGGTATTCTTTCAGCAAGTGAAAGAATACCATTAATATTCAGCTTACTCAATCCATTCAAGACCTTAAACACCTCAATCAGATCACTACACAGGTGCCTAATCTCCAAAATCTGCAAATTGTAGAACTGAAGCCTCTCTAGGTAATAGCACCAATCCGGTTGCCCTTCTCTGCAGCCAGTCCAGCAGATCTACATTGTTCCTAAAGCATGGCCCCTAGACCTGTATACAGTACTAATGCCTTATAAAAAGCCTTATAAAAAAGCCTTACTCATGGCCTTATAAAAAGGGATAATCGCCTCCTTATTTTTACTAGCAAAGTTTTTGTATATCATTGACAAAACCCCATGTACTTTCCTGGCAGCTTGGCTGCACTGCTCACAAAAATTCTTATCTGATTGCACAATTACCCCCATGCCTTTTTCATTCACCACTACCATGAGTATAGTATCACACAGTTAATAAGTTACTCTGGGGTTACCACTACCCTTGTGCTGTACCTTGCATTTGCCAATGTTAAAGTTCAACTGCCATTTCTCAGCCCATTGATCCAATTTCCCTAGATCTTGTAACAGTAGTTCCCCCTAATGACTGTCATTGACCACCCTGCCAACCTTTATATCAACTGAAACCTTAGAGATTAAGCCTGATATATACCTTCATCAATATCATTGATAAATATTGAAAACAACAATCAACCCAGCACTGAACCCTGGGAAATTCCACTAATAACATTTGTCCACAAAGAGCAGTGCCCACTGATAACCACCCTCTGACTTCACCATCCCTTTATCTATAGCAGTACCTTGCCCCTAATGTCACATTGCTCCAGTGTGTAGAGCAGTCTTTTATGCGCAATAGTATCAAAAGCCTTCCTGAAATCCAAGTATATGATGTAAAAATTATTTTTTGCATCCTTGGTCATTGCATCATAGTAACCTATTAGATTGGTTAGACAATACTATCCCTTGACAAATCCATGTTGTGACTGCAGTATAACTGAATGATTCTGCATTACTTCTTTAACCAGTGATTCCATTATTTTCTCTGGAATAGATGTTAAGTTAGCATGTCTGCAATTACTTCTGTCGCCTTATGGTCTCCCTTTATGAATTGGGGATATATTTGTACTTCTCCAGTCCATAGGAACCTCCCCTGAATCCAAGGGTGCTATCATAATTATGGCTAATGATTTGCTTACTTTCTATGCTGCCTCAATTAAATAGAAAGGGTACAAAAATATTTGCTGATGCTATCAAGGCAGTTTTAGGTGGGTCAGAAAACTGCTAGCTTGGGGGGTTACAAGGACTAATAGATTAACAGTAACCACTGGCAGAGGTGAAAGTGATTCTTGCACTGCTTCTATTGGAATGAGCGGAAGCCTGGAAAACAAGATGCAGGATATTTCAGAAACTGCTGGGAGTCACTGCGGTACAAATAAACACATGAGTTGTGTTAGGGTAGCTAAGAATAGGAACACGTGCATGTATACTTTCGTGTACACCAATGCAAGGAGTTTGGTAAATAAATTTGATGAATTTGAGATATTGCTCAAAGCATCAAAGGCGGATATTGTTGGGATATCAGAGACGTGGTGTCACACAGATATGAGGAATGCATAATTGGAATTTGGGGGGTACAAATGTGTACAGAAAGATAGACAGGATAGGAAGGGAGGAGGGGTTATGCTATTAGTTAAGAAACACATAAAATCCAAGGAAGTGAAGCCAGTCGACATCGCTGGACAGTGCAGTGTCGAGTCAGTTTGGTGTGACATAAGCACTGGGAGATCAAAATTGAGAGTAGGAGTGTGCTGTAGGCCTAATGACTCTGTGAGTATAATAAGAAACTGTACAGGGAACTAGAGTGGGCCAGTAAATCAGAGAATCTTATAATGGGGGATTTTAATTTCCCAGATATTGACTGGAATTTGTGAGTTTGTCACTCACACACTAGCAAGGCTTTTGTGGATTTATTGGAAGATTGTTTTCTACATCAGCATGTTCGGGAGGCAACTAGAGGAAGTAATACTCTTGATTTGATTATCAGTAGTGATTCTTCATGCATTAAGAATCTGCAGATAAAGAAACCACTAGGTGGCAGTGATCGCAGTGTGCTGAAGTGGGATTTACTCAAAGAGGTAACTACCATCAGGAGTAAAGGGAAGGGTTATTGCTTTCATAAAGGTGACTACGATGGTCTGAGACAGTATTTAAATTCTATACAGTGGAACCAACTGATGATGTTACCAACAGCAAATTCAAAATGGGAAGCATTCAAAGAACTTATCTTGGAAGCTACTAGGCTTTACATGCCAACTAAGAAATATTGTTCAAGGTTTAGGCCTATATGGATGTCAGATGAACTAATGAGACATATGGCAGAGAATAAAAATGCATGGGATACATATAAATTAACATATGACACAGAAGCCTATGATAGATATAAGTTGATCTGTAACCAAGTTACAAAGGAGGTTAGGCAGGCGAAGGCAGATTATGAGAAATCTTTAGCAAAGGATGCAAAGAGTTCTTTCCTTATGTAAACTCTAGAAGGAAGAGTATGAATCAGATTGGTCCACTTGATAGCGATGGTTCAACTGTTGATGATCCTGCTCAGGTAGCTAACAAACTAAATGAATATTTTGCATCGACATTCACACATGAGGAGTTATTCAGCGAGGGGAATGCCAGATGTGTATTCAACTCTGGCAGTAAGCTAGATAATCTTGTAATAACTGAGAGTAAAGTGGAGGAGAAATTGTTGAAGATAAACACAAGAAAGGCACCTGTGGTGGATGGGATCTATCCAGTTATATTAAAGAAGGCAGCAAAGGAACGAAGCAAGCCCTTAGCCATAATTATGAGAGCTTCCTTGGACTCAGAGGAGGTACCCATAGACTGGAGATGTGAAAATGTGACCCCAATTCACAAAGGAGGATCAAAGGCTGACACAAGTAATTATAGACCTGTGAGTTTAACTTCTCTTCCAGGAAAATTAATGGAGGCACTGGTTAAAGACGCACTACAGGATCATCTAGACAAGACTTCAGTTATAGCTCGGACACAGCATGGTTTTGTTAAGGGAATGTCTTGCCTGACCAATTTGATTGTATACTATGATGCAGTCACAAAAGAACTGGATGCAGGGAATAATTTTGATATTATATATTTGTATCTTAGAAAGGTTTTTGATACTGTCGCACATGGAAGACTGCTGCACAAATTGGAGCAGTGTGGCATTGGAGGCAAATTGCTGCTATGGATAAAGGGGTGGTTGCGGGGAAGAAGACAGAGAGTGGTAATCAATGGACACTGCTCATCGTGGACTAATGTTATTAGTGGAGTCCCTCAGGGTTGGGTCCATTGTTTTCTGTATTTATAACTAATATTGATAATGGTATATCAAGCTTAATGTCCAAGTTTGATACAAAGGTTTGCAGGGTTGTTAAGGACACTTCTGACGCTATGCTGCTGCAACAGGATCCGGAAAGGTTGAGCAGATGGCCTGAGAGGTGGCAAATGAAGTTTAACATTGACAAATGTAAAGTACTACATATGGGAAACAGCAAACCCAGAACAACGTATCAACTCTGTGGTACTACACTGACAGTGGTAGAGAATGAAAAGGACCTTGGGGGTAATTGTGCAGGCAGATATGAAGTTCTCCGAGTAGTGCAGACGGTTTGCAAGAGTAGCTCATGGTGGCTTGTCAATGATATACAGGAATTTTTCTGGCAGGGATAAGGAGGTGATTATTCCTTTGTATAAGGCAATGGTCAGGCCACACCTTGAGTACTGTATACAGGTCTGGAGGCATCATTTCAAAAAGGATGTAGAGCTGCTGGAACGAGTACAGAGAAGGGCAACAAGGTTAGTGAATGGAACAAAGGGTTGCTCTTACGAAGAAAGGCTTAAGTTTTGCAAATTACAGTGTCTGGAGACTAGGCACCGGCGAGGTGATCTGATAGAGGTGTATAAAGCCTTGAATGGTTTGAGCATGCTCAATGCTGATGGGATTCTTCCTCTTGCTCAGAATAATCACCTGAGAGGGCATAAATTCAAATTGAGGAAAGGCAAATGTATTATAGATGTGCGGAAATTTGCCTTTAGCCAGTGGGTAGTTGGTTGGTGGAACAGACTTCCATCCAACCATTAGGTTGATAGCCTAAATAAATTTTTTTTTTTTTTTGGCTGATGCTGCATAAGCTTGCATCATATGCCTCTACTAATGCTAATTGTTTAGATTTCATCCACCCAGGTGCCTTTTTTATGTATAACTTCAACAATTTCTCCTTCACTTTCCTTTCAGTTATCACAAAGTCATTTAGCTCCTCGTTAGAGTCTGATGAACTTCTGGCATCCCCTTCTATAAAGAATTAGTCGTGTGTGAATGTAGATGCACAATACCTATTCAATTTGTCTGCAAACTGAGCCGGGTCATCAAACAGTTAACCCACAGACATTGTGGCCAAATGTGACCAAATGTGATTCAACCCCTTCCTTCTACTGGTATTTGCTGTTTTTCTTTGCTAGTTTCTCATAATCTGCATTAACTTGCCTAACCTCCCTTATGACTTGATTACAGACTAATTTATACCTACCACAGGCTTCTGTATCACCTGACATCCATTTGTGTATACCTTGAACAGTATTTCTTAGATGGTATGAAAAGCCTGTTAGCTCCTATGATTACTTCCCTTGAATGCTTCTTACTTAGAATTTGCTATTGGTAACATTACCAGTTAGTCCTGCTGCATGGAATTTAAAAACTTCTTGGACCACTATAGTCACCCTTATGAAAGTAGAAGCCTCTCCCTCTACCCTTGACAGTATTTATGTCTTTAATTAAATTCCACATTAGTACACCGTGATCACTGCCACCCAGTGGATCTTTTGCCTACAGATTCTTAATGCATAAAGAATCACTGCTGATAGCCTGATCTTGCTTGCTTCCAACCTACTGCTGTAGAAAACAGCCATCCAAGAAATCCACCAGTCTTGCTAGTGTGTGAGTGACCAACCCACAAATTATAGTCAATATCTGGAAAGTTAGAATCCCTATTATAAGAAATTCTGATTTTCTAGGCCACATTATTTCTCTGTATAGCTGTTTGGTGTTCTCACAACAGTCATTAGGTCTATAACACCCTCCTACTCTCTGTATTTTGGTTTCCCAGTGGATATGTCACACCAAACTGACTCAACATTGCACTCTCCACTCATGTCAACTGGATGCACTGACTCAGATTTATCAGTTTCTTAACTAACAGTTAAGAAACTGATAAATAACCCATCCTCCCTTCCTGTCCTTTCTGTACACATTGTACTTCTACCCTACTCTTCAAATTCTGCATTCCTTATATCTATGTGATGCCATGTCTCTGATATCCCAACAATATCTTCCCTTGATGTCTTGCTTCGAATTCATTGAATTTATTTACTATACCCCTAGCATTGGTGTACATTGGTGTATGCACCTGTTCATACTCTTAATTACCCTAATGGCCAATTTATTCATTTGTTCCATGATGACCCACAGCAGGGCCTGAAATCCCAGACACCTTGCTTTCCAGGCTGCTGCATGTACCAATAATAGCATTACAAGAATCACTTTCACCTGTGTACAGCTCTAGTTAAACTATTTGTCTGTGTATCCTTCCCCCACCAAAGCTAGCAGTTTTCCAACCCACCTATTTTTTTTTTTTTTTTGGCTGATGCTGCATAAGCTTGCATCATATGCCTCTACTAATGCCTTGATAGCAACAGCAAATTTTATTTCACCCTTTCTATTCATGTGTATCCCATCTCTGAAAAAACAATCTCTCCTGTTAATAAGCACAGACCACAATGAGAAAAATTCTATCCCCATGAGCCCTGCAAGGCTGAATTGATTGACAAGGCTCTCAACATATACTCCCTCCTATTGTGTCTGGGCAGAATTTCAAACACTTTCAAATTCAATCCTAACTCATGACTTTTTTACTAACATTGCCTTGTACTTGTTAAGTCCTAGGATCTTTTACTGTTAATAATTAGTACCGACGCATACAATAATATCACCTTTTGTGCCCTTAAAAGATATCTTCTCTACTTTTTCCACTGGCAGACATACTCTGGTCCTTTTCCACATATCCTTCTTGCACAACATATTTCCCTGACAATAGTGTCACCAACAATAACTAGCTGCTGTGAGACCAGCATATTTTACCACTGTGTTGCCTGATGCACAAGAGTGAGCTCTGGCATTGAGTTGGGCAGCTGAGAGCTTGATAGGCCACCCATTTTAATTCCTTCAAGGGCCATGTACCCTACTCTTCAAACTCAAATGCCTGTCAGAATGCTTAGTTGGTGCCTAATTTCTTCACACACAAAGACATCCTCCTTAGCTGGATCATATCTTCTTCCAGAAAGTCTGCAAACATTGCACATTTTTTGAGCTGTGATGCATTGGAGAATTGTACCCTTTGGTTCTCCCCTGAACCACAGCACTCCAACTACTTTATGCCTGTTGCCTTGCTGCTCTAGTCTGGAGCATGATTTCCATTTAAATACAATTTAATTGATGATAATGAAAATTAATTAATTTAACTGATTAACTGACAATACTACAGTACACTAATAGATTCCTAAATGCAGTGATAGGTAGTCATCTAGTTTTACGTTATACCTTACGCTATCAAGTTCAAGATATATGTTATGCTATACCATAACAATTGAAATTAAATTCATTATATGCTTACTGAAAAGTAAAAATCCCTTAGCTTAAACGTAAAAAAGATATAAATCCAACAAGTGATTAGAACCTTTGAGCTACTTATTTATCACAATTAAAACCCTGGTAATCATAATCATCCACAACAAAACACCGATACAATAGTGGTACAAATAGTAAGTAGTAACTTACAAATCACTAGCTAAATTTTAAAATAAACTAACGAATGTGACTAAGATTATTTAAGCTATTTGTAAGACAATTTAATATGTTAATTAATCAAAAATATGGTAAAAATTTCCAAAAAAATTGTCTGTTTCTGTGTATGAAAGGACATAATGTGAACGTCCTATGAGTCGAGCAGTTTTTGACCAACTGACAACGTCACTTAACTTCTTCAGCGGGGGACAGGCTAATTGGCACAAAAGTGTTAGATTTGAAGGAAATTGGAATAACGTAAGAAGTGAGGTACCCCAAGAATCAATACTGTGACAACAGTTATTTTTCTGAAATTGAAGAAGAAATACAGGGCTTGATTGATATAGTAGTTAATGATCATTGCCAAGCAGAGCTTTTTAAAGATGACTCAGACTTCTGGGATGGTCAGAAAAGTGGCAGCTATCTTTTAATGCAGCAAAATGTAAGGTTTTACACTTGGGGAATAACAACCACAAACTAACTTATACACTTGCCGAGGTTGAATTTAAAAGCAATAGAGGTTAAAAGGGATTTTGTGTTTTTATATGGTCAGACATTAAGTCCTAGTAGTGTAGACAGGCAGCAAGGAAGGCCCACCGTTTTCAGTTGATGATTTATCAAACATTTACTTGTAGAGACAGGAAGGTCATAATCCTTGTACACTGAGTTGGCATTGCATTTGTAACACCTACCTAATAACATAGTGGGGCCAACTTTTTGCCCATAATACAGCCCCTCTTGGCATGGACTACACAAAGCAGGATGTCCTGTTGTGGTTCCCATATGTTGCACAATGCATCCAGTAATGCCTACACGCTGTCAGGAGACCCCCAACCATGTTGAATTGGGTGGAGATCGAGTAAGTTTGGCAACCACAGGAGGATAGAAAAGTCATTGTCATGTTCCTGAAACCAGTTAATCTGCCAAACCTTGTGGCATAGTGCGTTGTCTTGTTAGATGCTGGAGTTGTCTGGTACACTGGCATCATGAAAGGGTGTACTTGGTTAGCAACAACAGAAAGATATTTAGACATATAGTATCTTATGTAAGGCAGCTCTGAAACACTAGTTCAATGGCGCCTCCGTAGCCAGGTGGGAAGGAGCAGCAGTACGCAGCACACGCTTCTTGATTAGACCGGGGGTTCAAGCCCGTCACCACCAAATACGGAGGATGTGGAAAGGTCAGGGAATGACCACCGCATATCCCAGAGCAATATAGCCTTAGTTGCTAATGCTGCTAAAAACCAAACAACTAACTAGTTCAATTCCACCTTGGTACACTGTGATGAATATAGATGTGTATAATGTTATGTTTGTGCTGTGTGTGTTTTGTTTATGATGATAGAAAGACAGGCATTCCCATCGAGCAGTGATCAGAAGCCCATAAAATAATACCACAAAAACCACAAAAGGTAATACCACAAAAACAATCGCCAAACACCAACAGTGCATCTAGGTGCCATAGCCTCATGTTGCTTTCGGTAAATACAGATATGCCTGTCAGCATGATTGAGTTAGAAATGGGATTCATCAGACCAGGAAACAGATTTCCACATTTCAGTGGTTCAGTGTTGGTGCTAATGTGCCCATACAAGGTGCAGTTGCTTGCGTTTTGCAGTGAGAATGAGTACCCGTGACGGCCGTCGATCACCATAGCCTCTATGAGCTAATATCCAGCTCATAGTTGATATGGATATTGCTGTTGCTGTTCCCCTGTTGTACTTGGTGGTTAGCTGGGCAACTGTGCTGCGTCGCTACTGTGTATTACAAGACAAGACACACTGACATGAGTCACATGTGCCTGTTCCATGTGTGACCTTTGGCTGGTTGTTGGCCTGCTTTTTAGCAGGTCCAGGTAAAATCATGACACTACAGAAAGGGAACAATTAACCATGTTCACTGTGCCAACATACCTGCACGTCTTGCTCCCCCCACAATCATTTCACGCTTGAAGTCGATGCACACACTTAAAATTAATCGCCAAGTGTGTGAAGTACAACTTGTATCAACTGTTCCCAACTAAGAGCCTTTACCAGCATCAATTGAAAGAATACTGTGTTCAAGTATGGAGACCACATCTAAAAAAAAAAAAAAATACACACACACACACGCACACACACACAGTGGGGCCCCAACATCCGATGGTAATTTGTTCCACAAAACCCACAACATACCAACAAATGGTATGTTGAAAATATTGGAAGTTGAAACCAATAATACATTGATTTCCTGTAATTCGTTCCCAACTTTTGGCAGACAACCCAAAACAACGTGTAAAATAGTTATTTCTTAAATGCTATACTGCACTTGATTTTTACATTAAAAATGAGTGTTTTATACATATTATTTAATAAATGGTTATAAAACATCTTAAAATAAAAACCAAACAATAAATTAGCATTTAACTTAGACTTGAAGTGCAGGGCTTATGAAATCAATGGTGACATAGTGGTGGTGGGATTAGATTAGATGTGTGTGTCTTTTCAGTCTTTTGTGTTTTGCTGCTACTGGCAAAGAAACTGTCCGAAGTGGACTGTTTTTACGACTTTTTTACACATCACGAGTTCAGTGTTTTCAATGTCGGAGTGTTTTTTTACCACTTCTTTTAAACGCTCCCAACAATAAATGACAGTCTTCAACTCTTCAGCTGACACTTTGTGCTTGTCTTCTTCCTCTCCAGTGTCACTCTTCGTAATTTTCTCCAACACTTGTAGCTCCTCTGTCGTTAGCTCATGCCCAGGAGCATCAATAAGGTCCTCCACATCCTCTTTGTGAACCTCCCCATTGATTTATCAAGAGTGACAATATCATTTGCCAAAGCACCATAATCTTCAAATCAGTCAAAATTATGGAAGATTAAAGGCCTGATGTTTTTCCAGGCTGAATTTAAGCATCTGGTGGAAGCATCATTCCAAGAACTTACGATTAGCCTCACAAAGTGTAGGATGTTGAACTTAGACCTCTAAAAATCTTTGAGGGTGACAGCATTTTCAACAGAGGTTGCTGCAAAGTAACTTGCAAACATTTTCTTGGTATAGATTTTCTTGAAGTTTGCAATCACTTGCTAGTCCATTGGTTGAAGAAGAGAAGTAGTGTTGGGTGCTTGAAGAGATTGAACAAAGTCTGGATCATGGCTTGGCACATTAACCAGCAGGAGTGCCTTCGCAGGAAGCTTATTTTTCTCAAGATAACTCTTCACTGAAGGACAGAAAACTTCAAGCGCATGTTCATTGAAGACATATCTTCTAACCCAAGCCTTCTTATTTCTTCGGCAAAACACTCCCAGCATGCCTTTGTTGATGTTTTGTTGTTTAAATACCCTGGGGATGTTAGAGTGATACACCAGCAAAGGCTTCAGCTTAAAATCTCCAGAGGCATTGGCACCCAACGGAAGAGTGAGCCTATCTTCTATAAGCTTATGTCCAGGTAAACTAGCCTCATCCTTAGTGAGGTACATTCTCCTGGGCATTCACTTCCAGAATAGGCCGGTTTCATAAAATTAACAAAAATGCACTTTGCTTACACGCTGGACAAGCACATCACACAGAAGATAAACTGTTCAAAGTACTGTAACACATGGGAATGTTGTGCTGAACAATAACAAAGATGCTAATTGGTCAAAAATAATCGCACGAATGATGTTCCGCGTGCCACGCATCTGAAAATTTCCACCAATATTGGGAAAGCCATTGGTTCCTGCAAATATCATTGATCCTTAAAATAAAAGATCGTATAGAAGGTAAATCGGTTCCTGAGAATATTGGATGTCGATGTCATTGGAAGTTGAGGCTCCACTGTACAATAGAGGAAGTCCGAAAATCCGAACTACCTCCAGTCCCAATTAGTTTGAATTATTGGGGGGTGTGTGTGTGTAATCTTATATGAAGTAATCGAATGGTAGTAAAAGGAAGAGTGGTAAAATGTATATCAGATCAGATTAATGCCATCATTATAAATTAAACATTACACCAGTCTGTAATCCAATTACTACTGTAAAAGTGTAATTTGTACCATATTCAAGGTATCCTATTATTCATAATTAGCCTCATAATAATTATTTTATATTTTATTATATGTTTATTTCTAGAGTATAACAAAGTAAACCAACACAGGCTATCTTAATCTTTATAAGTTCATTTTGCCTAATGGCCTGCTTTGTACTTTTATCATACATCTGCTTTTTGGGTCTATAGACTCACTTTGGGCACCTATATGGCACAAATTACACTCTTACAGTAGTGTGTGTGTGTGTGGGGTATATATTTTGAACTTCTTGAAGGGGTCCAAGAGGTGCAAACGAGCTTGGTTAGATTAGCTGAAGGGTGTCCAATCAGAGGGGAAGGACTTCAAATGAGGAGACTTGACTGAAGTGTATAAGGCTCCGAAGATAAAGTAAAATCAATGAGCTTATAAATAATTCCCAAACTAGGGACCATAATTCCAATTATAGGGAAAGACGTGTAGACTGGATTGCAGGAAGTTTTCTTTTACACAGCGAGTTGTTGATTGCTGGAATAAGTTGCCTTCATGGATGGTTGAGGCTGACAGCTTAGGGAAATTCTAAGGTCAGCTGAATAGATGCATGTAAGGAGAGAGTAAAATAGTTATTTCATTTTCTTATTTCTTATTGTATTTAATTAATTTTTTTTTTCCTGGTTCAGCAAATACTTCCAGCTTTCTTCCACCATGCTAAAGTCAAATTTTCAAAAATATTTTATTGCCTAATAAAAGAAAAGTTTTTAAAGATTATAATTAGCAACACTTTTATACACAGTACTAGTTTTAGTTTAGAGTGGACATTAGCAACATCTTTTCACTAGAACTTTATAAAACTTATTGATAGACAATATTTTTGGTGTACTTTTTGTCGATGAATGCTGAGCTTGCTTGTAATACATAATTAAGACAAGCTCAGAATACATAATTAAGACAAGCTCAGAATACATAATTGTAATTTAACCATTCATATTCTTTAATTGATAAATATTTCATCGCATATTTAATTTGGTATTAAAAACCTGCCTCTGAACTACAGATTTTAGGCCTTATACATAATGATAATTAGCCTCAATCTGTTCAAAGTTCAGGCCTAAATGGATGTCAGATGAATTAATGAGGCTCGTGGCAGAGAAGAAAAATGCATGGGATGCATATAAATTATCAGGCAACACAGAAACCTACAGCACATAAAAGCTAGTCTGTAATCAAGTCACAAAGGAGGTTAGGCAAGCAAAGGCAGATTACGAGAAATCTTTGGCAAAGGATGCAAAGAAAAACAGCAAAGAGTTGCACATGGAGACACTAGAAGGAAAGGGATGAATCAGATTGGTCCAGTTAACATAGATGGTTCAACTATGTTTTAGTTTTTCAGCTTATCAGTTTATTCAGTTTATCAACTAAAAACCTGTTAGGTTTTTAGCTGATAAACTGAATGAGAATTTTGCATCTACATTCACACATGAGGAGTTAATCAAGGAGAGGAATGCCAGAAGCTTATCAAGCTAACAGGGAGCTAAGTGATTTTGTAATAACTGAGAGCAAAGTGGAGGAGAAATTGTTAAAGTTAAACATAAAAAAAAGGCACCTGAGGCATATGGAATTATCCAGTTATATTGAAGGAGGCAACAGTGGAAGTAAGCAAACCCTTAGCCATAATTATGGAAGCATCCTTAGAGTCAGGGGAGATCCCCACGCAGTGGAGATGTGCAAATGTATCCCCAGTTCACAAAGGGAGTGCAAAGGATGCCACAAATAATTATAGATCTGTTAGTTTAACTTCTGTTCCAGGGAAAATAATGGAGTCACTGGTTAAAGAGGTGATACAGCATCAGACAAGACTACAGTAATAGTTCAGACACAGCATAGGTTTATTAAGGGGAAAGTCTTGCCTGACCAATTTGATTGGATATGACGATGTGGTCACAAAGGAACTGGATGCAAAAAAATAATTTTGATATCATATACTTGGATTTCAGGAAAGCTTTTGATACTGTTACACATGGAAGACTGCTGTGCAAATTGGAGCAGTATGGCATTAAGGGATGGTTGAGTGGGAGACAGCAGACTGGTAATAAATGGACACTGCTCTACGTGGACCAATGTTATTAGTGGAGTCTCCCAGGGTTCGGTTGTTGTTAGGTTTTTAGGAGCATTAGCAACTAAGGCCATATTGCTCCGGGAATATGCGGTGGTCATTCCCTGACCTTTCCGCATTCTCCGTATTTGGTGGTGACGGGCTCGAACCCCGGTATAATCAAGAAGTATGTGCTACATGCTGCTGCTCCTTCCCACCTGGCTACGGTGGCACCCAGGGTTCGGTGCTGGGCCCATTGTTGTTTTGTGTATTTATCAATGAAGATATATCAGGCTTAATGTCCAAGTTTGCAGGTTGGTGGGGTTGTTAATGACAGTAAGCTACTGCAACAGGATCTAGTCTAGAAAAGTTAGGCAGATCGGCTGAGAAGTGGCAACTGAAGTTTTAACATTGACAAATGTAAAGTACTGCATATGGGAGCAGTAACTCATGAGAAACGTACCAACTGCAGGGTACAACACTCAGGGAGATGGAGAATGAAAAAGACCTGGGAGTAATTGTGCAGTCAGATATGAAGTTCTCTGAGCAATTCAGATTGGCTGCCAGAGCAGGCCATGAAGTTTTGTCAATGATATACAGTGTGACCGCAACATCCGATGGTAATTCATTCCACAAAACCCATTGTAAGTTGAAACCAATAATACATTGATTCCCTGCGATTCGTTCCCCAACAACACATAAAATAGGTATTTAATAAATAGTTGTAAAACATCTTAAAATAAAAAAAAAAACAATAAATTAGCATTTACCTTAGACTTGAAGTACAGAGCTAATGAAATCAATGGCGGCATAGTGGTGGTGGAATAATCGCTGCTACTGGCAAAGAAACTATCCAAAGTGGACTATTTTTGACAAACTTTTTGTAGCTTCCTGAAGTAAGAAATTACTTCATCTTCCATTTTGCCCATCGTGAGTTCAGTGTTTTCAATGTCGGGGTGTTTTTTTACCACTTCTCTTAAACGCTCCCAACAAGAAATGACAGTCTTCAACTCTTCAGGTGACACTTTTTGGGGTGTCTTTTTCTTCCTCTTCAGTGTCACTCTCCATAATTTTCTCCAACTCTTCTAGCTCCTCTATTGTTAGCTCATGCTTATGACATCAATAAGGTTCTCTCCACATCCTCTTCGCCAACCTCCAGACCCATTGATTTACCAAGAGTGATAATATCATTTGTTAAGGCACCTTCATCTTCAAATCCATCAACATTAATTATCCATAAAGGCCAGATGTTTTTCCAGGCTGAATTTAAACACCTTGTGGAAACATCATTCCAAAAACATACATCAGCTCTCACGTTGAACTTTGATCTCCAAAAATCTTTAAGGGTGACAGCATTTTCACCAGAGGTAGCTGAAAAGCAACTTGCGAACATTTTCGTGATGTAGATTTTCTTGAAGTTTGCAATCACTTGCTGGTCTATTACTTGAAAAAAAGGACTGCTGCTGGGTGGCAAAAATTTGACTTGAACAAGTTTGGGATCATGGCCTGGCACATTATCCAGAAGGAACAGTGCTTTCACAGGAAGCTCATTTTTCTCAAGATAACTCTTCACTAAAGGACAGAAAACTTCAAGCTCCAATTCATTGAAGACATATCCTGTAACCCAGGCCTTGTTACTGCCCCAAAATACTCCCAGCATGCCTTTGTCAACCTTTTGTTGTTTAAATACTCTGGGGGTGTTAGAGTGATACACAAGCAAAGGCTTCATCTTAAAATCTCAAGAGGTATTGGCACCCAACAAGAGAGTGAGCCTATGCTACGTTGCTTCCAGAAGAGGCCAGTTTCGTCAGTGTTAAAAAAAACCTGCTGGTGAAGTTCACTCTCCTGATCAACAAATTCAATTTTAAAGGTCTTAGCTGTTTTTTTTTTATTTTTAAATCAGCACTGGATGCCTCCCCATGCTTTTCAACACTTTTGATATTCGCCCTTTTTTTGAAGTGCTCGAACAAGCCTGTGCTGCCTTTAAAGTCTTCAAAGTGCATAGCACTGCCACTAGTTGATGGAGCTTTAAGTTTCAGATTGTCATAGATCTGAAATGATCACACGAGTGACATTCCATGCATTGAACAATAACGTTGTTGAACAATAACAAAGACTAATTGGTTGAGAACAACTGTACAAGTGATGTTCTGTACGCCACGCATCTGAAAATTTCCACCCATGTATCGTTCCAATTATATCGGAAAGTTATCAGCCCTTGAAATAAGAGATTGTATAGAAGGTATATCAGTTCCTGAGAATATCGGATGTCGATGTCATCGTACGTCGAGGCCCCACTATATAGGAATTTTGCTAGCAGAGAAAAGGAGGTGATTATCCCTTTGTATAAGGCAATGGTCTTACTGCTTGAGTACTGCATACAGATCTGGAGGCCTCATTTTAGGAAGGATGTAGAGTTATTAGAACGAGTACAGAGAAGGAAAACAAGATTGGTGAGAGAAACAAAGGGATGCACTTACAAAGCAAGGCTTAAGAAGTTCAACTTGCAGCATCTGGAGACTAGGCACCTGCAAGTTGATTTGATTGAGGTGTATAAGGCCTTGAAAATGGTTTGAGTAGGCTCAATGCTGATGGGATACTTCCACTTGCTCAGATTAAGAATCTGAGGGGGCATAGATTCAAATTGAGGAAAGACAGTTGCAGAATAGCCCACAGATAGCTGATTGCTGGAACAAACTTCCGTCTGTTGTTGTAGAAGTTGATAGCTTAAATAAATTTAAGGCTTAACTAGACAAACATTTGGGGCGAGTGGATGGGTGAAATGGGAATTTTTTTTTTTTTTTTTTTGGCTGATGCTGTATAAGCTAGCTTTCTTGCATCATATGCCTCAACTAATGCTAATTTAATTTGGAATTTAAATGTTTTTTGAAATATCAGCTTAATTCAAAGTTATATGAGAATGTGCGAACAACACAGCATAGTTATTTTACTTTATCGGGAGGTGATTGACTTGTGATATTTATGATCAAAGTGGGTGGCAGAATGCCATGGATGGGCTGTAAAGGTCAAAAATAAGGTCGCAATTTAATATTATGATTAGTTTATTTAATCAGTAAATTCCCTTCATATATATCTATGATTTATATCACTTCTTTAAATTTTTCTACCTAACGAATACACAGTTAGAAAAACACTTAATTCTGGATTTGATAGCATATACAAGAAGGAATAATACACAAAACACTTTTATCCAATTACACTACTGGTTCAACTGCTGTCATTGTGCATATAATATCCAAATTTAGGTTAGTTCGGACAACTTCGCAAATACATCAATTACTTAATTTCTCATTTAAAAATTAACACATTAAATTCTGGATAATATCAAACTGGTCGCAACTTTTTGAATGATAGATAACATTGCTGATGACTGTGAAGAACTAGAACAGTGCTCTGGTTCATTCCAAGCCCTAACATTAATATCATTAAACAATAGTGAAGAAGTTTACATCTGAAAGATCAATGTCACTGCAGAAAAGTTTTCTTCTTACATAAAACTTCGACTTGTAAGTCTAGTAAGTACAGCAAAAGGACACAAGTCGAGATATTATTAATGTATTTTACTGATATACATAATACACTACAAATATTCAAGCAAATGTGTTTTACGTTTAGCTCTTATTCTAACTTGCCTTCGGCAAATAAACTAAACATGTAAGTAAGTAAGAGCTAAGCAAGTGAGAGATAAGGGTATTTTACATTTAGCTCTTATTCTAACTTGCCTTCAGCAAGTAATAAATACCTTAGTCAAGTAATGGGCTTTCCATAAAAGCAAGTAAATACTACTTTTTCTCTTTCTCTAGTTTCAAAGGATGCTTAGTCTTAGAGCTATACTACACGGGCGCTTAAAGCGCGGCGTCGTTAACGCCTTCGAACTCGCAGTTTTTAGAAAGCAGAGGGTAAAGGCATGCAAACTAGGCGGTCCCTTCCAACGCAGCGTTGAACTACATTAGTGGTACTGAACGCCTGCCAACGCCATTATAGGCGTTGCAAGCGTCGACGCCTTGGCGTTTGTATTGCCTGAGGGGAAACTCTCCCCGTGCATGGAGTGTTTGGCCTTAATTTGTTTGTTTGTTATACTTTGGGGAAGACGATGTTTGACACTGAGAAACTTATTTGTGAGGTGGAAAGGAGGCCTCCCTTGTACAACACGTCATTAAAAGACTAAGAAATAAAGGCAAAGTGTATTATTGAAATTGGAAAAGAAATGTTTCTGAACTGGGATGAAAATAAATGTTTGTGAACTGAACGATTATGTATTGATCAGAAAGCTCAGTTCTGAACCTTATATTTATTGTAAATATTATTTCTATTTTAGTACTATTTCATTAGTTAACGAAATACCAGTTTCCTCACTTGTACAGATAATTTATTGTTTGATTCCTCTGGTTATCCGTATACGGAATCACGAATGTATATAATTTAAGTTAATAAAGAATCTTATTATTAATAAAATCAAAACAGTAATTGGAAACTGCTGAAGAATATCCGCTGCAACAGCACAACTAATGTCGGCGTTAAATGAAAAATACGTTAAATATGCTAGCGGCAGGACACATTATGTACCCGGTACAGAACTACTATTTTTAATTATAATTAATGTTATTATAATACATAATGTATCTTAATCTAAATTTGGTTGTTGTACATAATTATCTAAATCTGCTGTAGAACTGATATAATTTAAGTAATGTAACCCCATGTGTCATTATTAAAAAAAAAAAAAAAAGCCTCTCGCATTGTTGGCCATTGAGGTAATTTAAATAAAATACATTTTAAAAAAAGTGGTGGAACGACCTCTTCGGAGTATCGATCAGCAACCATCCAATTTGCAACAGCTGTGGCAAGCACCTGAGTTAATACGTATGGACCAGCATCCCCGATCAAGCTTTCGACACCTCGTTGAGTCCAGGCGCTTTCTCATGGCATGGTCTTATGCCTGCAAGGATTGCGGAGAGCTAGGGGGGGGGGGATAACGTATAAATATTTAATCAGACACCTGTGGTTGTATTTTTTTGCACAGTTTTCTTATTTCAGGTTCAATTGATGATAATTGCAAGCGAATGTCTGGTTCTGCATTTAAGCGACTTATGTATTTTGTCTTAGTACGCATATAGGCAGAAAATCCCGCTTCACAGAGATATGTAGTTGAGAAAGGCAGCAATACTAATTTTGCTTTCTCAGACAAGATTTTGAATTCATCTTGCAAATGCAACCAAAACTCTGGTAAACTGATTCTGAAACGCGATTTTTAGTTCGCTGTGAGATGTCAAATCTATGAGGAGCCCGTATTCTGCTAGGTGTTTTTTTGTTCACGCTAAACACATTCAATACCCAATTAAAGTCATCAAGCGCCTTCTCTTGAGCTGTCGGAAGATAAATGTTCAAACGAGTCTTTCGATGCTTCGAGATGCGCCTGAATATTTTTGTATTTTTTCTTGAATCTTGATATTATTTTCGTCCAAGAAGCTTTTTGTAAGAGGGAAGCAATCAATATCTTCCTTTTCCGCGCACACTAATTTTTAATTCTTTAATTTCATTCAATTTTTAGCTATTTTATTTTCCTGGAGCGGTCGCGGAGCACAGGTTGGGAACCACTAAGATAGGCGAATTAGTCTATTGAAGTGACCATTCAGGGTATAATTCTTGAACGACTACGAAATACATATGCAGTCGATAGATTCTAGTGTTGCCATAATGGTTATAATTAAAACTTCCATGCATAGAAAGTGTTACAGCGTCTTCTTAAGAATGGCAGGTCCAGAACTTCAGTCAGGGCTAAAAAAAAACAGTTTATCAAACATCTATTGCAACCAGTTTCGTGCACTTGTATGTTGTGTTCATGGAAAAAAAAAAAAAAAAAAAAAATTTTTTCATCCCTTCAAGGCTGCAGGGCTAGGTGCCTGCTCTTTTCCTAGCTACTGCTTCACGACCAGCGAAAGAATTGTGTCAGGGCAAGCAGGCAGGTGGTATGTAGAGAGGGATGGGGGGGAGGTAAGTCGGCCTACGATGGCACCAAAGTGGCATCGAAATGGGCTGAAAGGAACTAAAAACCGGTATGAAGAAGAGGACGCTGACTCTAACACTTGTGCTTTACGGCATGTCTTATTTTGTGCTTCCTCTCGATTTTTTTTCCAGATCTCCTTAGAACAGGGGTGGGCAACCTTTATAAATAGCGGGCCAAATAAAATGTCTGTGAGGTACACACGGGCCAAAATTGTTTTTCAGTTGTCCACGATTTTTAGGATTATTAAAACTGTATATAATGAAAAAATTGTCAAAGAGTTTTGTTATTTATTGCAATATTGATACATACATGTACATATAATTAATTTTATTAATAAGAAAAATGAAATACAAATTCAAGATAAAAATATAATTCCAGTAAAAAAAATGTAATATTTTATTTTTGTAATATTTAATGAGAGATTTGATACTGTTTATTTTTATCAGTGAATCGATATTTGTCGTAGCAATGCGCAGAGTATTTTCTAAATTTACGATTGAAATTCCATTAATTCTTGTACATAATAATACGAAACGTATATAATACCAGTCGTTTATTATATACGACCGCTGGCCGTATATTTCCCACCCCTGACTTAGAATATCAAGATAAACGTTACGTGAAAGGTGTACTTATAATTGCTGTTGTTCAGCACTTGTGAGACGTGTTCAACACTTATACATATTTGAAAGAATTTAGGCCTCTTTATTTTATTGTTAGTATACTCGTATATTGGGATTCCTGTGGAGTTATAAACCAAAATATCTTATTCTTATTATTAGTCATATGGTGCAAGGAAGCCTGAGGCTTACGCTTCACCGGCCAAAAAAAAAAAATTCCCAAGTTACCCCCTGAGAGAGAGAGAGAAGTAGAAAGGAATCACCAAGAAAGAGAAGAATGATGATATTCAGCTCAGGACCCTGGGTATGCCAAGCCCATAACTCACCAGATGTGAGCCCCTGGTTCGTGAGTATGTTCTAACTTGCGGCGCTCGTGCTACTTTGTGTCTTGATGGGCAAAATACAAGAAATGATTAATAATCAACGATTTCGATTATGAAATCGAAAACAACAAAAACGTTTTAAAAGAAAAATGAAACGACAGTGGCGAGAATCAAACTAATGTTATCAAAACTAAAGCTCAAGCCCTGATACAAAACAATATACCTTTCCTATACCGATACCTTTACACGTTTCTTATCCAGCAGCACCTTATCTCTCTCCCCACCCCACCTCCTCTCCTCTCCTTGAGTAGCGATTTTCGATTATGGATTTCAATTCGATTATCGAAAGTCCCTAATGAATGATGCCCATAACTACTTGGAGTACACAAAGCTCGTGACCCACCTCTCAAGTCAGGAAAAATAACGTAAAAAAAAAAAAAAAAAAAAAAGTGAGGTAAACACGTACAGTTTAAATTCTACTTTTGTAGAAATTACGACCCAGGCTTCAACGTTAGGGAAACCTATGGTACATATTTACCCTCCTGTTCGCTTGAGTTTAGTGGAACATCAATTGTAATGACGAACATTTGATTAACTGCGAACATTTGGAAGTTATAATACCGTTCAAAAATTATCAGTAAAAAAGGGGAGGTTGACAGTGTAGAATGTTGTTATAATTATTAGCCATATCGTGCAAGGAAGCCTGAGGCTTATGCTGCACCAGCTAAAAAAAAAAAAAAAAAAAAATTCTGAATTACCCTGAGAGAGAGAGAGAGAAGTAGAAGGGAATCACCAAGAAAAAGAAAAAAAATGACAATATCCAGCTCAGGACCATGGGCTTGGCACGCCCATACTCACCAAATGTGAGCTCCTGGGTAAAAAAATAAGAAAAATTACGAAGAAAAAATAGCTACTATTTAGATAAAATATTTGCTCTATTTTGAAGAGGAAATAAAAAGGAGATGAACTTAAACTAATTATAGGAAGATATTCGATAACACAAAAGGAAAGGTAAACAATCAATGGGGGGGGGGGAGAACAAGCCGTTTAAGGTAAAACTGAAGTAAAGCAGAAACGGCTTTACCGACAGTCAGTCGGATCGGGTCTGGCCTCTCAACAGTCTGATGTTCTTTTTTGTAGCTTTCAGTCAAATTCGGCTTAGTACACTGGGAAATGAAGCTGCTCGGATAAGAAATTTGTTGAGATCTGGGTATATGAAAGGCTTGTTTTGTATCAGCCGTTTGAAATGTGAGGAGATACTGAAAGTGTAATACTAGAACCTGTCTAGTGAAGATACGATGGAACTATGTGTGAGATGTAAAACCCTACTAGTTTCAAGTGGCTAATCTGAAATTTTGGCATAGTTCATTGTAGAAGGCCTTGTGGTAAAACATCAATCTTCGTAATGAAATAATTGACGATGTGACTTTGAATTTGTTCCAGTTTTTCCCACATTGACTGTTTTGAGGATTTGGTGATTCCAAAGAGGAGAGGCAATTTCAGAGTGGAAGTACAAATGCTTTGAAGAGAAGGAATTAAGAATGTGAGGCTCCTGAATATGTATGCCCGCCTCTTTTTTTAACAAATCCTGCTTCTTCGCTTGACAAAGCGTGTTTCTGACATGAAGAGTTGCTCTAGAATAAATCCCCAAGATCGCTGACCTCTGAAATCATGGCAGTATCTGAGATGTCAGTTTTATACTTCAAGGGCTATACTAGACGGGCGTTTAAAGCACCGTGAACGCCTCCAAAATAGCAAACTACAGGTAGCACTCCTAACGTCTGATAGGAGTGCTACCTGTAGTTTGAAACTAGACTTCTAACGTTTCATTGGGTACCACCGGCGACTCACTTTTTATATTCTCAGTTTCAAGATAGATGTTGTTCAAGTTGTATGTATTGCGCATTTATGTATAGTGTTGATTGCGAGTAGAAAGAAAACGACGATGGTGGCTTCATACAGAAAATTCAATAGGTTAAAAACAGGATAGTTTTATATCACGTTTGAGAGAAGGCTTTTTTTTTTTATTTATTTTACAAAATAAATAGAGTTTTGATTAACTTCTAATGTTAATTAGGGAAAAAATCGCAAAATTTGATACCGTGATGCCGAAATCAATACGGATGTTTACATCTATGCTGTATGTTGGCCTGTACCGACAGGCCAACTCCCGCTAATTGAAATACAGTATTTCTGAAATGTTTTCTTCGTTTGTAAAATTACTTTATTTCTACCCGCTGTTCTTATTCAGAGATTAATCTGTAAGACTTGGTAACTCACAGGATTACTTTCGGTAACAAAGGGTAACTTCCTGTTTGATTTTACCGCACGGACTTCTCAGAATAAAATACCTATTGTTACTGTCTTCCCACCACTTGACATTGTTTCCAGTTGGAATATTGACAAATACTTCCATCCTTTTGAATCAGAAAACATTCTCCACTACCAAAACACTAACGGATTACTTTCCGTGTAGTAAAGGATTAGTGTTGTTTGATTTTACGAATGTTCATGCGAAGACAGTTTTCGAAGTTTATAAGGCAGCTATCAATAGAAATATTTTCTTGAAATTTTGTTAGAAGATCAAATATACATCCAGGATATGTGCTGTACCAATATTGTTCCCTATAAACAATTACAATAAAACTTTATCTAATGCTCATTGCAGTGTTATCGGTTTTACACCAGTTTATAGTTTCCAGGAGATAAATTTCTTTGTGTTAGTAGATGACATATAAATTCAAGAAAGGAAGTACGTACTATCTTTTCGTTTTTAAAAAACAATCCGTTGCAATTCTTTCGGTCATGTTTTTTATGCCAAGAAACAGTTGCGTGCATTATTATTTTTATTTTTTTTACCTGTATCACGCTGGCAACAACGCTGTACTTTGCGGCTTACTGCTTCTTTTCATTGCTTTTGCAATACTTTTCAAAAAAATGAGAGAGAAAAATAATTTTCTGTATCAGAAAATTATTTCTGAAACGTTTTAATTTTCAGATATTAATAAAAATCATTGATAACAATATAAAAATGTCTTTATTTTATTAATGCTAATTACATGTCGGTTACTGAAAGTATTGGTCTGTGATGACTAAAGTACGATATATAATTTTTTACATTGAAGAGTTCACGCATTTATTAACGCATTTCACGACTAAATACACCATCTATAGTTGTTCCATTACATGCAGTATTTATCGAAAGATCTGATGACATGTCCAAGTTGAATAAATGTACAGAACTCTTTTCCAGCCTCACAGTTTAATTGTAAAGGAAAAAAAATTACATTCAGTCTGAAAACTCCAGGTCACTTGAAACCAGATGCGTTTTCGAAATAACGCATTTCCCACTTTCCGAAAGATTTTTTTTTTTTTTTTTTTAAATCTTAAAATCTTAATATTTCTGTTTCAAATTCCTTAGCTTTCCAACGATATGCTATATGTCCACATTATCCCGTTTATTACGGGAGAAAATTTCCTTGAACACATGTTCATATTTTCCACTATCCTGGAAAAAAAAAACTACTGCAAATTTCAGAGGTTTGAAAGTTTTTCCCTAGCATAGAGCTAGGATGAAGAAAGCTACGTGCAAAATTTCATTAAATTTGGTCTAGTAGAAGATAAATTATTGTTTGTATCATACATGTATGATTGCAACAATACAGGTTACAATAATTCGCTTCTGGCGGAAACTGAGGTGACGTCACTTCCGTAACGCTTTTTCATTACAAAATTTTGAAATAACTCCAGTAAAAACATCCCACGGGTGCTCGAGTGGATTGAAATCTGATCACTACACGTTTTTTTTTCGGGAGCCGCTAAGTGGAACTTTATTTATTGATTTTTTCTCTAAGTTTTTTTTATTTAAAATTAATAGTGTATGTATGTATGTATTTGTCTTGGGCGGCACCTGGAACGTTAGTTCTTCTCCGCCTCGTTTCACTTTTAAATTAGAGGATTCTACAGAAATGGCCAGAAGTGAACTGGCCGTTTGGCTACCCGGAGTCAGCAGGTCGGAGACGCGCCACCACCACTACCCACCACGGGAAGGTAGACCAAGGGGCGGCAGCAGAAGAGAGAGACGACAAGAGCCCAACAAAGTACGAGCCAAAAATAGTAAAAAAAAAAAAAAAAAAAAAAAAAGGAACTTATACAACTATACAAAGATTAAATACTGTACAAAAGATAACCTCAACAGATTGAGGTAAACACAGA
The DNA here is from genome assembly GCF_048544385.1 of Mastigoproctus giganteus. Taxonomy (NCBI): domain Eukaryota; kingdom Metazoa; phylum Arthropoda; class Arachnida; order Uropygi; family Thelyphonidae; genus Mastigoproctus; species Mastigoproctus giganteus. Next base: position 145,442,715 of record NC_143575.1, read on the forward strand.
TGATACTTTGAAATGTCAAAGTAAACAATGAAAAGTTCAAAGAAAATAATTAAGGATAACAGTACCATTCAACCGACAAAACTTTACACAAGCCCAGAAGCAGGCGCAAAACTTATAAACAGTTGAGGTTAAATCCAGTAAGTCCTGCAGTCATTAGTAGCAAAGTCACAGTCAATCACCAATAACAAAGTCACAGTCAGATAACAGCCATCCGAGCAAAGGAGCACAGGAATTTTCATCGCCAAATTGAGTTGTAGGACACTTGTAGAGTTTCAAAAAAAAAAAAAAAAACTCTACAAGTGTCCTACAACTCGATTTGGCGATGAAAATTCCTGTGCTCCTTTGCTCGGATGGCTGTTAACTGACTGTGACTTTGTTATTGGTGATTGACTGTGACTTTGCTACTAATGACTGCAGGACTTACTGGATTTAACCTCAACTGTTTATAAGGTTTGCGCCTGCTTCTGGACTTGTGCTCTGTGTGTTGTGTTTTTTTTTTTTTTTTTTTTTTTGAAAAACACAACACACAGAGCACAAGTCCAGAATTGTAGATCTTGTTGAGAAAATGGACGTCATTGCAGTGAAGGTGAAGAGTCTTGAGCTGAATTTGAAACATTCGCATGTGTAGTCATTGCAGAAAGGATTGCGAGTCTTTTACTGAAGGTTGCCTTAGCAAAATCCTGAAGAGCGCGGTAACTCGTGGCATTTGATACAAAATTAGGTTCCAATCCTGATGAAAAGTTGGGAATTGCATTCTGCAGAATTACTCGAAATTCGTTGTATGAGGGACAAGAGTACAACACGTGCTGCCAATCTTCCACACCGCCACAATGGCAGAGTTCCGTAGGAGACAAGCGAAATTTAAACAAGTTCTTATTTAATGATCCGTATCCTGATATCAAATAGGAGGTAAACAAGTCAAGGCTAAACCAGACTGTAGATTTTTTATCCGTAAGAGAGTCAACTTCAGGAAAAAACTTACGCGTTACACTGCCCAGTGTTGTGCCATCCCACCTACTCTGCCACAAGTTGATCAACTCTTGCCAAATTCTTTGTCGTTCAGCTTTAACATCGACTTGAGTGTTAATAGAAATACCAAGGATCTCAGTGGGAATCTGACGTTTCAAGCGATAACATAGGCCTCTGAAAATTACGTAGAGATCGAGTGGTAACGTCCCGGCTAAAACCTGTAAAGCAGGTGTTGAAACTGTTCGACAAATCTTCAAAATACAAAGTAACATTGTACGCTGGATTGACATCAATTTTGATTGAAATTGTACAGTCCGCACCCTATGGAACCAAGCGCCAGCAGCATAGGCAACCATAGGGAGAAACACAGAGTTATAGTAGATTCTTAAACATCTAGAAAAACCCCACTCAGTTCTAGAAACTCTGACAAGAGCGCCGGTGAAATTTATGATCTTAATTCGCAGATTGGATAAATGAGGGAGAAAGTTTAACTTGCTCTCAATAGTTATTCCCAAAAGTTTAATTTCCGTTATTAGAGGTATTTGTCTATTGTTTATTTTAACTCTTGGTGGTCGACGAACGTCCAATTTAGAGCCAAGGATCATAATTTTTGTCTTGTCATAATTTTTAACTTATTTTCAACTGTCCATTGTTGAAGATCAGATAGAACTTTCTCAGCGGATATTTCAATAGAAGACCTTGAATTGCCAGTATTTGTTTATTTTTTATTTGGTTATTTGGTGATTAATTTGGTGTATTTGTACTTTACTTGACCCTCGTTTAAAAAACTACAGTCGACTTCTGCCGCCATTGTATTGTTTCGATAAGAACGTTCGAATTTTGCGGCAATTGTTTTAGTATTGATAAATACTAAAACAAGTACTGGAGATGGTAAAATTCCAGTCCACATTTCAACAAATAACAGGAACAAAGCAGTGATTGGCAGATGCTACCCACTGCTTTCTCCGTCAAATGTCCTAGATTGATATGCCTAGGGTGTTTCACTCCCCCCCCCCACTTGCCGCTGTTTTTAAATCGGGAACTCATTTTCCGATTTTCAAACAGTGGGGTGGGGGATAAGCACCCTACATAAACTAAGCACCACCTTCACAATAATTACCCAATCGCAGCACTTGACCGTACAATCAATCCGTTCTACGACCACGCCCACTGCACGGAGACAAGTGGTACCCAAATATTGGATTTTAGCCCCGGAGATTTCTACGTAGCTTTGTAGCCGTGTAATCGGTATCAGAAGAGGCTTATCAACTATAATTTAAAGCACTACATACGTATTTTAATAACATAACTTTATCATATAGTCCGTAACATAATACATTAAATATTCATAGAGCTTTTAGTATCGGTGATTCGGTCGCTCAAATAGTTACGCAAATAGGTCGCTCAAGAGTTCGAATCACGTAGGTTGGCGGTAGCTAGTTTAATTTATTATACACTATAACTACTTAGAATTTACAAACGTAACGTAACAGCATACTAATTATAACTTAAACTTGATAGGAGGTATGGAATTCACATAAACTAAACTTGGTAGGAGATAAGAAATACACATACCGTAAGCTCGATATTAACATATATAAATTCAACAACGTAAACGTCATGGCATAACCAGTGCATAGTGTTATAACTGCATTAGGATATAACTTTGATGTAGTGTTTTTAATTATATTGAATTTGAACTGAAATCATGGCTCAGATCAGAGCAGCAAAGCAAAAGGCTCAAGGAAGTGGGAGTGCTGTAGCTCGGGGGGGGGGAGAGAACTGAGGATGTGGTCCTCTAAATCACAGCCTTATGAAAGTGTTGATTGTTTGATGTTTATGGGCTACTAGGAATGGGACATGATATTGCTATCAGGGATATCTTTGTGTAAACTCGATGTAAAGACTGCGGATGTTAGGTGCCAACTCAGCGTTATGGGTCTTTCTGAGAGCTTGAAGGCAAGGGTGGATGCCCTCGAAGAATTTAAATTGGGGGCCCATCAAGCTCTCAGCTGCCCCAAAGAGCATGCATTGATCCCGCAGGAGCTATCTGTTGTCGGTTTTGAAAATGTGACTTGGTGGTTGTTTCACCTTCGAAACAACTGCTGATAGAGGGAACGTTTTACATTCTATCAACTGCTGATAGAGGAAATGTAAAACATTCCCTCTATCAGCAGTTGATAGAGAAAATGGACTGCCAGTGATATCTAGGATACCTAGATATTTCATACAATTCTTAATTTTATACTTTACTGGTACGATATACATGTAAAAACTGACAAATTAAAATGAAAGTCTCTTATCCAGATTTAAATCAATACCTGGGGGGGGGGGAAGGAACTGTCACTCTTTGTACGGAATTTCACGAACAGTGATACCGTACACTTAAGCAAGCTGCAATTATAGTAAATCTACTATGAAAAATCCCACACTTCTTTTGCTTGAATCCCATACACTAAAGCATGCTGTAATTATAGAAAATCCACAGCTATAAGCAAGCTGAAATTATAGAAAATGGACGGCCAGTGATACCTAGAAATTTCATACAATTCCTAATTTTATACTTTACCTGTAAAACTGATAAATTAAAATAAAACTCTAATTTCCCGATTTAAACCAGTATCGAGGGGGTAAGCGAGGAACTCCTCACTCTTTGTACGGCATTCCACGAACAGTGAAATCGTAAGTCGCATAGAAACCTAACCTTTTTATTTTTTATGAAAGTCTAATAAAAAGCCCACACTTCTTTCACTTGAATCCATCCCGAAGGCGCGTAAACACAACCTCTTTTTCACTAATGAAAGTCTCTTAAAAAAACACACTTCTTTTCCACGACAAAAACAGCAAACCACGTAGTTTCACGTTTATTCATCAGACCACCCACTTAACAGCATTGTTACTTTTAAATACTGAATACAAAAGTGTAATCCAGTTAATTGTAATAAACTGGTAATAAATGTAAAAAACGTTATTATATACAGGGTGTTTCAAAAATGGTCAATAATTTAAAGGTGAAAAGTAAAATAAGCAAAAAAGTCCCAGTGAGCATCGGGCTGCAAATGAACCGTTTTCGAGATAATGCACATTTTCTGTTAAGATCCGCCACTGACTATGGGAGCACTCTGGGAGGGTAGTCTGTATTGCTGAGACGTACACGCTGGATATGGTAGGGGTACAGTAATTGGCGATGTAAAATTCGCCACACACTATGGCTCAGTACACGCTCTTGCAGAGCAACCCTCCTTGTCGAAATTCCTGGATTTTGTTCTAACATCGTGTCTGGAAACTCACGCTCTGCCCTGGAAGCTAATGCTCAGCATGTTTTGTCCAATCTCTCCATCTGGACCAGGTTAAACAAGCTCCACATAAATCCAGCTAAATCCAAAATGATGATCTTCAAGAACAAACTTGCCCTGTGGAGAGCCCCGCAAATCAAGATCTCTGGTGTGCAACTGCCTTTAGTTACGCAAGCAAGGGTCCTAGGGATCACTATAAAGCACAAACTCTGCTTCTTCCCACACCTCAGCACCAAAGTTAAAGGTTTTTTTCTGCCTCCATCCTCAGAGTCTGTCGAAGTGATTGGGGTTTGTCGAAGAGAACGTTATCGCTATACTACAAAGCATATTCCTACCCGTTGTAACTTATGACGCCGGCTCGTTATTATAAAAATGAGAAACAAACTGAACTCCATTCAAAGAGGAATGATCCTGTCTATCCACCGTATGTTCAGGACTGTCTCCACGGCAGCTATTGAGGTAATTGTGGGAACTCTCCCGCTTGATTTGTTTACAATCATATTCCTACCCGTTGTAACTTATGACGCCGGCTCGTTATTATAAAAATGAGAAACAAACTGAACTCCATTCAAAGAGGAATGATCCTGTCTATCCACCGTATGTTCAGGACTGTCTCCACGGCAGCTATTGAGGTAATTGTGGGAACTCTCCCGCTTGATTTGTTTACAATCTCCCGTGGGCTCTGCTTCAGAATCAGAAAGAAAATACCAACCTGTATTCTGGATATTGAGCTTAACCTGCAGATAAGCATGAAAATACAATTACAATGAACTGGTCAACATCTGGCAAAACAGGTGGAATACGTCGCCACAAGGCACAGTAACCAAAAGATTCTTCCCCGAGGTAAAGTTTGCAATGACGAAAACTGCAGGATTCTGGTTCTCTCTCAGCCTTGAGACATCCTTCTTGGTGACCGGCCATGGCTCCCTGAACGAAAAGCTGTACCAACTGGGGCTTCTCGCTACCGACCTATGCTTTTGTGGAGCCAAGGAAAACTGGTACCACCTTTTTTGACTGTCACTTGTACGAGGATCTCGGAGAACTTCGGAGAGACATTCCGAACTTCTCCTCAAACCACGTGGATCAACTAATTCAGACTCCACACAATCTTTTCCCCCTGCAGGCCTTTGCATCTGGCATTTTCACCCGGCGAAAGACCTTTTATGCCAATGCCAACCAAAACCAAACAAACAATTCTACAGCCTAGATTTCACACTTGTGAATGAGAAGGCTAAATTCAAATTTTTTATTTATTTTTATTTTAATTATTATTATTATTTTTTTTATTTTAATTCGATTTTTTTTGCTAAATTTGCCATAAGTATCAATTTTTGTTTTATTTTATTTTTCATATATAAATATATTTTATTATAATATATTACCTGCACCACTAGCTTTTTTTTATTTAATTAATTTATTATTTATTTTAATTATTATTATTTTTTTTTATTTATTTATTTTTTTTTTTTACAACCTGCACCACGGGTAGTTATTTTTATTTTTTTCCTCCTATCTTCCCTCTGGAGTGGGCCCCCAGAGGTTCCTAGCCTACCTGCTGACAACACCAGGTGGGTTAGAGTCTCTTTCGAGACGGTACGTGTTTTACTGGGACTGGCCCACCTTCCCATGGTGTGGACGAGTACACAGAATCATCTGTCCAGGTGACTGATGATTCTGGGTAGCCAGGGCGCCTCCGTAGACAGAAGCAGCAGTGCGTAGCACACGCTTCTTGATTAGACCGGAGTTCGAGCCCGTGACCACCAAATATGGAGGATGCGGAAAGGTCAGGGAATGCCACCGCATATCCCCGGAGCAATATTGCCTTAGTTGCTGATGCTCCTAAAAACCAAATAATAATAACAACAACAAGCGGCCAGACACAACAGAACACACACACATATCTGGCCCATTTGTAGTGATACTGTTCTTCACAGAGATACGAGGCGAAGTTGAACAAACGTTCTAGGTGCCGCCCTTACATATACACATGTACAAATTTGTATTCTTCCTAACGCTCTTTTCTAAACATCAAATGTTATGCTTCTGGGCCTACCTGCTCGTACTCCATGTGCGAAGCGCCTATGTTCTTTAAGGCGTTGATGTACCCTGATGAATGTGCGCCTGTTGGGCTGCCTTCGGCGGGTAAATGCTTCTTGGTATAAACGTGCAGCCTCGAGTGCACTGCCATTGGCTTTACCATACACAAAGTGCATGTCCGCATACTCTTCGTTGCTGTAACCTCTTTCCATGTTGACTATCCTTGGACAAGTACTAGTATGCCTGCTACATCTCAGAGCATTGAGAGAGGGGAAACGAAGAGAATGAGCATAACCTAACCTAAACAAACAAGTCAGTGATGGAACCAAACTCTGTACAGTTCACCTTGTTAGTGGTGGACCACAACTAGAAATGTGCAATATCTCGAAAACGATTCACTAAGGACCCATTTGTACTAGGCTTTTTTTGCATATTGTAGTCTGTACAGTTCACCTTTAAATTATTGACCATCACTTTTGAAACACCCTGTATAATAACATTGTTTCATGTAATTTTCCCCCTACCTCTATAGTCACTCTCTAATAAAAAAAAAAAAAAAATGTACAGGGTACATTCATGGATTCAAAGGTAGGGCTATCCAGTTATGCAGTGTGAACAATTACTGCACTGATTTTTACACTTGATTAGTATCGCTATCAAATTTAGTTTTACGTTTAGCATTTGGAAACAACAGGTTCGAATTCTGCTTAAGCAGTCGTAGCCAAGTGGTAAAGGCTATGTCAGTACAAGCGCTTTAGTAACCGTGTTGAATATAATTTAGTAGTCACGTGCTCGCGTGACTACTAAATTATATTTAAATATTAACTTGTAAACCCATGGGCGCGTTATACCCTCATGGGGTCCAGGACAAAATGGAATTTGGGGGCCCCATATAAAGAAGAAACTAATATGGAACATTTTCATTTTATTGTGACAACAAAAAAAAAAAAAAAAAGACATAAGAAAAATATCTAATCCAGAAGAATAATTCATAATAATACATACACTTAAACTAATAAATTTTTATACTACTTTATATGGACTTTTTGGGCTGAGAAATTGTATATCAGTTCATTACAATCAATCCTGTTTGTGATATCATTCTCATACAAATTATTGCCAAATTACTTAATTTTTCTTGTTCAAGTGAATTTCTAATATAATTCTTAACTCACAGATACAGGAATTGACAAAAATATTTTTAAAATTATGTCCACATTAGGAAACGTTGATATTAGTTCTTGAATTTCTTCGTACATTAAAAAAAGATTAATATAAATACAAACGGAGGCCGTGAGTTTATCGCTATATATCGGATATCCGCTGTATTTGTTAATATAAATCAAAATCAAAGTTCTAAAACAAAATAAAACTACCTACGATATTTAAGTTAAAATATTATCGAAAAAGTTCAGCTCTCTCTCAGTGTTCTTCTGTCACTCAATATTTAATGTTCTTACACTCGATTTTTATTTACGCATTCAAATCAAAAACTGCAGAATTATTCCTCTGCACCCCCAGTTCTGCTTGGACATTCACTCAAGACTGGTCGATAAGTTCGTGGCTACATTCTCTCTGCTACTTAGGGTGTTCACACGAAGAACACAGGTTACCTCTTACCTGGAACTAACAGCTAAAGCTTCTCACAGGCTATGAATACATAGAAACAGGTGACCAGTGCAACTTCTCGGTATGCGATTGGATAGGTTTACGGGCGCCACTGAATTGCGGAACGTTAATCCCTTTAGCTCTCGGATAAACTAAAATTGACCACTAAATTGCCAATAAACCCCCACCTGCAATTCGGCGGGTGTCTAGTAATTTAAGTGAACTTATCAAGAGAGAAATAATTATAGAGGAAAGAGGAAATTACTAATGCCCATCGCAGGACACTTCGATAAAATGTTCGTTTGAATGCGCACTGAAATAATTGAAAGTGGAAGGGGAAAATATTTTTGCAGGTGAACGATTTTAAATTAAGATTATTACTATATTTAATACCACTCATATACCACGTGAAATTAATAATATAGTTTATTAAACAATCGCATAAGCCACTATACATTAACGTGACGTTTCAGGCATCTTGCCGATACCCATCATCAGACCATTCCACAAGATGCCTGAAACGTCACCTTTACGCTTATTAAAGTATATTATTAATAAATTTAAATTCGTTCGCAAAAATATTTTTCTCTTCCACTTTCAATTATTATCACAGCCTGAGAAGCTGCGTTTCGCTGCTACTTCCAGATAAGCAGTCACCTGCGTTCTACGTGGGGACACCCTTAAGCATAAGGCTATCAGGGGCGCTGGTTCCATACAAAGCAGTCTTTACTTTTTCAATTAACTCAACTATTTAAGGAAGAACTAAATATTAAATTTCATCAAAATCGGTAAAACCATTTTTGAAGAAAACGTAATTTTCAAATTAATCTTCAAGTTCATTGACCTTCAGGTAGAAAGTCAGTTTCCGATAAAAATCACTTAAAAATATTAGTAAAAAATAGCAGTAAAAAAGTAAAGTGCAGCCATTATCAACCCACTGCAGGATGGAAGCCTCCTCAACAATTCATGTTGAGGGAAAATGGACCATAATCTGCCACGCTGGTCCAGTGCGGGTTGGCAGATCGACCGTATTCAGCAGTCAGGGGCTTGAACCCCGGTCTACTCAAAGAGTGTGTGCTACTGCACTCCCGCTCCTGCCCACTCGGCTACGGAGGCATATTAGCATATTAGCAAAATAGCAGTGAGTTTTTCAAACAGTGATTTTGGAGCTCCCCTCTGACCGAGGGTCACTAGGTAGATGTGTTTTTTGCTTATTGGATACGCGTCCCTCTAACCTTGTATGATCGTCCCATAGTATAAACAGAAATGTAATCATTGCACAGGTGACGTATACAGTATACAATGTTTCATGCGTACTGAGTTGAGGCAGCTTCTCACTTGATTAAAGTGACCAGACGTCCCGGATTATGCGCAACAGTCCCCGATTTCAGTCTTTTGCGCCGCGTTACAAACTGTCCCAGATTGGACATGTGGCAAACATAATGCAAATCATTTACATTATATTTTCCGGGAACTAATGGCACAACGGAGTTTTTTCGGTAGTAAATAAGCCGTGGACGTTAACAAAAACACAGCTGACCGTAGAAACGCTGAAAGCAATACTACAAGTTCAGTGCAATTTTGCTAATTCTTGTGAAGAACTTTACGAAGAAATTGCAAACAATGAATTATTAAGAAAAATTCACTCAGCGGAAAAATATATTTAATTTTTCCTCTTTATTGTTAAAAGTAGGCATGTATTATTATTATTATTATTCCTCTTTTATATTATTTCTCCCTGAATGGGGTTCCACCTCGTGACGGATATTGCTACCAAGTACACAGGGTGGTTGTTGTTATGTCTGGTGTTACTGTTGGTCGGGGAACTCTCTGACTATCATACAGGTGTTCAGGATTGCTACTTTCTGGAGTTCCTTGTAGGTGTTCGCTGGGAGACCTATTGCTGCTAGGCTGTTATGTAGGGTCTTTGGCAACATACCTGTGGTAGACACGATGATTGGGATGGCCGCTACTTGTTGCATATGCCACATCTCTTGATCTCCCCTGTTAGGTTCGTGTACCTCCTGCTTTTTAACTCATGGGTTTTCTGGAAGTTGCCAGTGTTGGCTACCGCTATGTCAATCAAATAGGTAGCCTTTTCCTCCTTGTCCACGAGGGTTATGTCCGGTTGTGCGGTATTGTCTTATCTGTTATTATGGCGCGATCCCAGTACAGGCTGTTGGTTTGGAGTCTTCAGTACTGTCGGGGGTTCGTACTTTTAGTACGGTACACTTCCGTTGATCAACTGGTATTTCCATGCCAGCTTCTGATGTATTATCCTGGCTACCTGGTCGTGTCTTCGAGTGTATTCTGTCTGGGTGATCACCTTGCATCCTGCGATGATGTGTTGGACCGTTTCTGAGGCCAAGTGGCATCGTCGACATGTGTCATCAGCACTCCGGGCTCCTTGGCGATGTATTTTCTATAATTTCTAGTGTTGATTACCTGATCTTGGATGGCGAGCATAAATCCTTCAGCCTCAGGGAAGAGCGTCTCGCTCGTGAATCATGCATTGGAAGCAATTTTATCTATGCGATTTTGATGGAGGTCATTGTAGTGTCTTCCATGGAGTCTTCTTTGCTCATCTTTCTAGCTTCGTTTGTATACCTTCTGGATGGGAGGGGACTCCTCGCTTAGGTTGAGTGGATATACAGATTGTCTATCTTCCTTATGGCCTGGTGGAGTGCTACTGTGTGTTTCTGGAAGTAATCCTTCAGGTTAGCAATCGCTGTTTTCTGTTTCTCGATGAGGTCTCTCAGGCCCCCCTTCCTCCTTTCCGAGCACTTGTCAGTCTCTCTACGGCTGACTTCAGGTGGTGTTGGCGGCTCTTGGTCATCACTGTCCTTGTCTTTCTCATGATATCCTCCAGCTCGGTGTTAGTCCAATCTCTGGCCCCGAAGGAGTATGTTAGCACTGGGACTGCATAGGTGTTTATGGCTTTAACTGTGTTCCCTCCATTCAGCTTTGCTTTCAGCAGGCTTCTGAGTCTCTGATGGTATTTTGCGGTCAGGCAGGCCTTAATTTCCTTGTGCTGTAACTGCATCATCCCCAGGTATTTGTAGGCCTCTCCCTCTGTCACGGCTTCGATCTCTTTACCAGTCTGCAGCTGGTAGTTTCGGTTGACTAATTTTCCTTGGTGCAATCCGATGATCTTGCATTTGTCTAGACCAAATTCCATTCTAATATCATTGCTGAATTCTTCAGCGTTCCGGAGTAGTTGCTGGTGTAGCTTCTCAGTTGCCGTGTAGAGATTGATGTCATCCATGTACATCAGGTGAGTGAGGGTGTACAGGTTCTTCCTTCTTTGAGGTTAGTACAGGTTTTTCCTTCCTTCTTTGATGTTATTATGGCTGCCATTATTATTATTTCACAGAAAAAAAATCTAACCTTTTGTCACTAAAAAAATGAAAATCGATTAAAAACGCGTTATTTTCCCCCTTCTAATTACAATTATTTTTCTCGGCTCACATCCTTCACGCAACCCTTTTTTCGTTACGTAGCGTAACATGAGGAGCACCGTATACTGAATTTAATCTTTTCTGTGAAAACAAAAAAATTATATATATATATATATATTTTTTTTTTTTTTTTAAGTTTGATATTTTATTTTATAAGTTTAGTTCAAAGAAGTCAATACATTTAATTTATATTTTGTATGTGAATATTTTTATAAATAAAAAATTTTAAAAAATATGTGCATATAGTTTCTAGGGGGGATGGAATGCTAAGGATCTGGTCATTTTACACTTGATAGCTCTTAAAATGCAAAAGTACGCTGACGACTGTTCGTTGCAATGAAATTCTGGAATACCTTGTTCCCAATCACGTGTACGGCTGAAACTGTATACCATCGTTGGCTCACTAATTTTGTCAATCCACATGGCTGAACCATTCTGCACCATTATTTAATTATCTGCGCATAGAGAAAAGTAGCATGTGCATTTAGTGGTATATAAACTAGTTTACAATAATTAAGCTTTCCACGAGTTATCTGAAATTAAGGTCAGTACCAGATGGCGAAAACCTGTTTGCCTGTGTCTTTAGAACTAAATTTCAGGTTTATACCAGTTGAAACTACAAAAAACGGTACTAACAGTATATGTGTGCGTGCGTGCACGCACACACAAAATTAGCTTCAATATTCCCGCCCTTAAGGCTTTTCCATCTAAGATGTTTATTTTGGTCTAATTAAAAGCTTCCCGGTTTAAATCTCTTGAAGCTTTTTCAAAGTGTTACTACTTGCATAACTCTCCCTATTATTCAATCCGTGGCCGGTCAAAAGTTCGCTTCTTTCTCTTGGCCTTATATTGCTCATGCAATTTTAAGCTGTTCAATTTTTGGAATTTTTGTGGAAATTTTGTCACCAAACATGTTACGAACAAAAAACTTTCCAAATGTGGAATAACGCAGAGCAATTTCTCTAAAAGAGAAATTTAACATACTGGAAAAGATGAAATAAGTTGTTGTTTCATGTGTAGCATGGCCAGCCAATTAATAAGCACAAACTCAGTGGGGTATTTAAAGAGAGAAAGGAACGATAAACGGCAATGTAAAACACAGAATTTCTGGGAAAGGAGGCCAAATTACTATGTCTGAGGCACAATAATTTCATCCCCGAATTAACTTATATACTTGGTGTGGTTGAATTAAAAACAGTAGAGAAAGAAAGGAATCTGAGAGTTACGATACGAGCAGATATGAGGTTTTCTGAGCAGTGTAAACAGTTGGCCAGAAAAATCCATGGTGTCCTATCGATGATTTATTGAACAATATCCTGTAGAGATAGGGATGTCATAATCTCACTTTGTCCTACCAAGTATGTAGACCTCATCTGCTAAAAAGACAGTCAGCTCCTTGAAAGGGTCCAAAGAGGGCAACACGCATGGTGAGATCGGCAAAAAGTCGACCTTATGAGGGAAGACTTTCCATTATATGGGCTACAGAGACAAGTAGATACCTCAGAGGGAACCTGACCGAGGTGTATATAAAACTCTGATAGGTTAGTAAAATAAATGAAGCAGAAATTTTCACTGTTATAATTCCAGAACTATGGGCCATAAATTCAAATTACAAGGAGTGAAGTTTAGACTAGATTGTAGAAAGTCTTCGTTTAACCAGAGTTGTTAATTATAGGATCAAATTGCCTTCGCAGGTAGTTCAGGTTGACAGTTTGAAAAAAATTAGAAGGTTAACTGGATACATCAGGAGGAAAGCGCATAATTTGTATTTTCTTATCTAACTTTTTTTTTCAGCGGTGCAGCAAATGCATGTGAATTCCTTGCACTATATGGCTAATAGTAATACATGCCAAAAACTCTTATTGACACTTCGATCGGCCATGAATTTTAACACTAATTCAATTCAATTCTACGAAATATAATGCTTTAATTTCAAGCTTAATTTGCAGATGATACATAGGTTGGCAGGGTGGTTTACGACAGTAATCAGGGTGAGCTACTGCAACAAGATGTAGGAAAATGAAAATTAGGTCGATGGGCTGAGAAATGGCAGATTGACAAGTGCAAGGTACTGCATAGATAGCCGTAATTCCAGAGTGTAACTTATCAACTGTACAGTACTACACTCGGGGTAGTGGAAAATAAAAAAGACCTGGAGGTAATTCTGCAGGTATGAAATTCTGTGAGCAGTGCAGACAGGCTGCCAGGACAGTTCATTGGGGTTTGTCAATGACATATGGAAACTTTGCTAGAAAGGATAAGGAGGTTATTATCCCTTTGTACAAGGCCATAGTTAGGCCGCATCTTAAGTATACAGGTCTGGAGACCTCACTTTAGAAAAGAGGTAGATCTGCTGATACAGGTGGTGCAGAAGACAACCAGATTGATGAAGGAACAAAAGTGTTTTTACCAAGAAAGTCTTCAGTTCTTCAAACTGCAGCGAATGGAGACTAAGCACCTGCAGAAAGATCTGATGGAGGTGTTTAAAGCCTTGAATGAACTGAGTAAACTAAATGTTGATAGCATTCTTCCTCTTGCTGAGAACATGAGGGGGCATAAATTTAAGTTGAGGAAGAATGGTTACAGGATAGGTGTGAGGAAGTTTGCCTTCAACTAGCAGGTGGTTGATTGTTAGAACAACCTTCCATCTGTCGTTTTGGAATTGGATGGTTTGAGCAAATTCAACGAAGAACTAACAAACCGTTGGAGGGGATGGATAGGTGAAGTGTGTTTAGGGTCAAGCGGCACCAGGGGGTTTCCCCCATCTCCGCTGGATAGGTGAAGTAAGTAAGTGTAAGTGTGTGTTGTTGTCTTACGGCACCAGGTGTTTCCCCCATCTCCGCCTTGCTTTCATTGTGGTGAACCAGTTCACTGGGAAATGCCAGAGATTTAAAAGTGTGTGGGAATTGTTCATGTGTTGTGTTCTGTACCGTTGTTCATCTGGTCATTTAGCCGTTGGACCCCTATTGAGGCCCAACGTTGTCCCACTTACGCCCCGTGGAGGCAGACCAGGAACCCAGTAGCTGTAGATTCACTCTGGCTGGTCCTGCCGCTTAATTTCCTGGGATTTCGGCGGCTAGGACCTTAAAAAAAAAAATAATAATAATAAATAAAAGAAAAGAAAATAAAAATAAAAAAAAAAATAAAATAAAATAAATAAAAGAAAAGAAAAGAAAAATAAAAAAAATAAAATAAAATAAAATAAATAAATAAAAATAAAAAAATAAGAAATAATAAAAAAAAAAAAATAAATAAAATAAAATATAATAAAAATAAAAATAATAATAAAAAATAAAAAAAAATATATAAAAATAAAATAAATAAATAAAGAAAAAATAAATAAATAAAAAATCTGCGCTGTTGTAGGGGTAATGTCGCTTTGGTTTGCTAGGCCGAGTTTTGGGCGTAAGGTAATTTTATCATATTAAGTTTTTTTTGACGTGTGGGGCTTTCGCTATGATGAAGGTAGAGAGGGGAGGGAGACCGAAGATTGGTGGGGGGGAAGACAGAAATATGGGGCCCAATAGAGTAGATAGACTGGATAGGTGAAATGGGAAGGTGTTTTTTTTTTTTTTTTTGCTTATGCTGTGTAGGCTTGCGTCATTTGCCACTACTAATTCTACTCTTAAGAAGCGCTGAGCCTTGTAACCATTAAATTTTACATGAAAAGTATAAATACAGTTGCGTACTTTTACATACGAGGTGTGGCAATAAAGCTCAAGGACAGGTGGAATAAAAAGAACACCGTGTGAAGCAGCTCAAAAATGGCTTTATTTTCATTCAAAGTAATCACCCCTTGATATATACACTTATTACACAGTTCTAAAAGTTTCTGGAAAAAATGAGCGAAGGCATCCAAAGTGATGCAATTCAGTTCACCAGTTACGTTTTTCTTTATCCTCAACGTCATGAAATCTCTGAGGACAGTTTAACTTGGGAAAGTTTGTTTGTTTGTTATTTGGTTTTTAGGAGCATTAGCAACTAAGGCCATATTTCCCCGGGATATGCGGTGGTCATATCCTGACCTTTCCGCATCCTCTGTATTTGGTGGTGACGGGCTCGAACCCCGGTCTAATCAAGAAGCGTGTGCTACGCACTGCTGCTCCTTCCCACCTGGCTACGGAGGCGCCTACTTGGGAAAGATTAGGTAGAGTGCTGATGCTAGTTTGGAAGAGTAGGGTGTATGATTCGTCTGTACAATGCCGGGTGTCATTTGCCATTTAAAAGAACCTTTATCCCAAGACTGCCACCTGCACTTCCACCCATATGCAGCTTGGTTCTCAGGCAATGACTTGTGTCTTAATCACAATATATCGTTAGTAATATTAACAAATTAGTGACTTATCACAAATCATTTTTTTCAACTCTAACAAAGACACTATTTAGAAAGGAACGACCATTTGCCCTCAAGGCGGGGACGGCATCTCTGCCCCCACCACGAGGAGGTAGGTCGGCCTATCTAGCAATTGGATATCGTCCAAATACAGTGACTACGAGTCAAACAGTTCCAATGTTTGAGTCAACTCAACCAAAGTTGCTCTGGAGAGAGCGAACATCCCTCCTTCAAGCCTCGCTCGGAGGTCATCATAATTAAGGCATTCCAGCACGATATGGTGGCCTGTCTCCAGCTCTCCAAAAGAGCAGAGATCTGAGGTAACCGACCACAACAGGCCATGCCTAGTCAAGATGGAACAGACCGCCAGTCCAAACTGCAGCCAAGGCTTGCACCGGCTCATGGTATGCACAGAGGGGGATGAAGCCTTCCTTTATCCCCCTCTGTGCATACCATACAAATGCCTTCCTTTTTTCAGACGCAGTCCATTGGGTCTGCCATATGGTATCTATCTCATCATTAATCCGTCTCTGCTCAGTTGTTATGTTAAAGGCCACATTCATCTACCCAGCCAGGCAGGACCAGATGCTAAATACTAGTCTGGGGATTCCTCTCTTCAAGAGGTACCTTAGGTGGGCCTTAGCAACCTGCAGGTCAGCCGGCAATTTACCGGCTAACACACAGAGCGTCAATTGCCACTGTCCTACAGGCCCTGGTTATCCCCAGAAGAGCAGGTCGTCTCTGTGTGGGGAGAAGGATCCGACAGACATGACAGTGCTCGACTCTCCCTAGTGTCATCAGAAATGTCTTCATAACAAGTACAGAATGGGTGGGAGCACTGTCAAGCAACAAGAACCAGCTGCCTTTCTCTCGAAATTGCAGCCTCACCCAGGAAATGCGCTTCAAGCCTTTGAAGCACCTGTACGCAGAACAGCAGCACTGATACCCTCTCCCTCGTGCAAATTTCTGGTGCCGAAAAACAAGTAATCAGCATCATCTTGAGCCTGGGCTTCTGTAAATGAAACTTTTTGGACCTTGGTGATGATTTTGAAGTCCACTGCATGCTCTGACTCTTCGTTTCTCGGTCGTACTGAAACACCCAACGCTCACCTCCAGCTATAATACAGTCGAAGAAATTAGGATTGTCTTGACAAGTCTGGAAGAAGTCTTCGCATGGTGACACTCTTTGTTGCTTCTGCTGCTCCTCCGTGAGGCTGTGTGGCACAAATTTTGCACAGACCTTGCTTTTCGCTAACTCTTTAAAGAATCATCTCCTTATTACACAAAACCCATCAACCATTATTCTAAGAGTCAAACAACGATCAATTGCCACGATTTCCGAACTTTTATAACTCTGTCATCATTTCGACAGGTTGACGGACACCCACTTCTTGGACATCGCGAAAATCCTCACGTCCGTCTTTGAACCGCTTATACCATTCAAACACACTTGTACGACAATGTTTCATCACCATAAGCAGTTTTTAATATTTCATATGTTTCAGTTACAGATTTTCCCAGTTTAAAGCAAAATTTAATATTCGTTCGTTACTCCACCGCAAAATTGTGACCCGGAACATGAATGCTACTAACGAAACTTGTTACTTGAAACCTGTCAGCTTGCTAGACAATATTCATTGCAGGAAGTTTGTACTACAACATGCCACGTCCGTTTATTTTCAAATTCAACCAACATGACCGCAACAGCACCAATCCAGGAAATGTATTGCCACACCTCAAAAAATGAGCTCTAAAATGATCGTATCCGTAAATTACTACTATTCTGATCCTCGCTTGTGTTGTGAAAGTTCACTCCTCTCACCGGGTTTTTGGAAGGGAGAGTGAAAGAAACATGTGTCCCTCTACCAAAACTACGAACTTTCACAAGGTGGGAAAAATGTCTACAAGAATTCCTTCCGATCGGAGAGGATCGAACTCGGGCCTTTTCCCACATGGCGTGGAACAGCAGTCATAGCTACCGTGCTAGTTATGAAGGCACAAAACCAAAACTACAGGGTAAAGTCTGCCACCAATATTCGAGAAAACAAATAAAATACATATGGCATACCATTGGGAAACTAACAGCACGTCAGGCCAACAAACGAGATAACCTGCCTTCTTCGGAAAACAGACTGCAGCCATTACTAATCTTTCCTGTTGCCGTTGTTACCCGCGAGATGGAAGTGACCTCTTATAGCATGAATAAAATTATTCCAAAATCAATATAAATAAAGTGGGATGTCGATTATCCAACCAAATAAAAGAAAGTGGCAGATAGTGCTGCTTTCGTTTAGCAATATCAGATGGTGAACACACACTCTCTCTCTCTCGTTGGGAACTTTTGGTTGGGAATACCCAACCAAAACTTGCTGTACCTTTGTCTTATTTGTTTTTATTTCTACTTTAAGCAGCGAAAATTTACAAGAGCTTTTCCATTGCTAGCAGAAAACAACCTGGACTGGATTAGCTGAGCTAAAACTTAAATATAAAAACATGGTGTCCCTTACTATCTATCTTTTTTAATTAATATTTAAGATACTGAGTGAATCGATGTAAATACTGTATATTCCAACACGCACCGCAGTGCAACGAGCTCTGAAAGAAGTGATGCTTATTATCCGAATAGCCAGTATCTTGCTCACGCCGGATCAAAATAAAAATACTATGGTCTTTCAATGGAGCTCAGGACCCTCCCCCCCCCGCCATCATACTACATAACCACACAAGACTGGTTTCTATTTTTTGGAAGGATCGAACCGGGGCCTTTTCTTACATGGCTAGAACATCAATCATGGCAACTATTCTAAGAAGAGAAACTGCAGGAAGAGTCTGCCACCAATATCCGAGAAACAAATAAAATACATACGACATACCATACGCATTTTATAGGTTAAAAATTGAATGATGCAACCACAATCGGAATATATCAAACGGCGTCGCAAAATGTGTTTTGCATTATACTGTAGGTGAGTATGATAATGTTAGCAATTATTTATTCATTCCAAAAACGTTTTGATTGCAGTAAAAATAGTGCTGCGCCTAAGCTTCGAAACTGGGATGTGCTCCTAGATGTCAATTTCGGAGCTTTACTACTACTACAAAGGACTTAACAAGTGGTTCTAAAAAATTTTTGGTCATTGCAGATCGTTCACAAATTTAATTAAATAAAATTTCTTTTTATACTCCGGGAAGACACACGGTTCAACATTCACAAGACAGATAATACAAGAAACAGCACCGTATAGTAGTCAAGCGAGCTTAAACTACGGTGACTCAAAGCAGGCCTACATATGTATCTGGCGTTGACCACTCGGCTCCAGCATTTTGTAAACCACCAAAAAAAGCAGCAGCCCTTTTCAAGGACCGCAGTTTCAGAATCACAAGTGAAAAGCAGCGTTTTCAATACTTATCTTGACCAGAATCCTAATACCTTTAGAAACAGTAATACATGTGTAAAATTTAAATATAAAAAAAAAAAAATGGTAATAAAAAAAAAATAAAAAATAAGGGAACGTTTTCAGAACTGGGATCACTTTGTGAAACCCCATGGTTCCAAAATCAGCATAAATCAATACGGAACACACTTTGGAAACCACAGTTCTAAATAGTCCTCAATATTTCGTATTAAAATATAGTTAATGAATTTCAAAAATCCTTATATTAGACTTCTTTCTACGTTTACTACCTCTGTTACATCAGAGAGAGAGAGAGAGAACTCGTAAATCAGATCCTTATCTCATTAAAAACCTGACAGAAGACAGTTTGAAAATCTATGGAGTACGACTACGACTCACACGCTAGACCAGACGTGGCCAAACCGTGGCTTGCGAGCCGCAATGTGGTTCTTTGACACTTGATTTGCTGCTCCCAGGGCAAATATGGATTGGAAAAATTCATGTCACAACACAATAGCTTGATTAATAAGAAATTATTATTAAAACAGGAAGGAAAAAAAATCGAGGTAGCAACCAAATATCTAATAATTTTAATACTAGTTGAAAATTTTCAAGAAATTCGCACAAGGCATACCGTCGGTATGTCTTGAGTTATGAAAATACCAAAAATTCACAGGGAAAAAAAAAAAAAAAAATTGTGCCTTCATTGAAGTGCCATTTCATTATTGGGAAACACAATTTTGCTTTCAAAACATCTGTTTAGCTACTTTTTAATCAGACCCTAATATGTGAAATTAATCATAATAATTCAACTCGAGTTTCTTTGGCTGTATTTTCTCCCGTCATTTACGACGGGTTATAAGATGGCATTTTTTTACTTCATCCATTAATAAGATATTGACTTAAAATTTGAATTAAAAAGATATTGAATTAAAAAAATATTGACTGTACTTAAAAAGAAGCTGTTAACCAATTTTGAAATCGGCTCGAACTGAAAATAAAATTCACTACAATATATGCCTATGTGAATTGTATTTATTAAAAATTAAAAAAAAACCTACACTTCGAAACAGCCATTATCAACCCACTGCAGGATGGGCGCCTCCTCAACAATTCACGTTGAGGGATATGGACCATAATCTGCCACGCTGGTCCAGTGCGGGTTGGTAGATCGACCGTATTTAGCAGTCAGGGGCTTGAACCCCGGTCTACTCAAGGAGCGTGTGCTACTGCACTCGTTCTCCTGACCACTCGGCTACGGAGGCCTTCTACACTTCGAAGGCTTGCGTCTCTCAAATCTTCGAAAAATATCTTGTGTGGCTCCCAGGAGTATTAAGTTTGTACAACCCTGCACTCTACTATGGTGCTGCCACTTTTCCATGTTATGTTTTGCCATTTGAACACCCTATTGTTGGCCCTGACATAGCTCCACGTGCCATCGAGGTTCACGCATATATGACGACAAAGGAGATAACCGGTTATTCTGACTGCAGCTCACCGTGATTTTGTTTCGAGCTGAGACGATACAGCGAAACATGATGGAAAATGAAGAACCAACGAATTACAAAAAAAAAAAAAAAAAAAAAAAAATATGCGCGTTACAAAGATAAACGGCTATGTTACATTTCCTGTGCACTGGAAATAATAGCAATACTATGATGACATGCCGTTCACACCTGTCGAAACCAATAAAATGCTCATGCATGTCCATTAATCACCTTTCTTACTGCTATGATCATCTGAATGTGTACAATATATGTAAGGTACGAGTACTGTTCCTCTGCCCTTCCTTACATTTCGTCTTACGAAGTTCATCGCGAAGTCAAAGTTGAATACTCCTGATCAAAAACCAGTTGTACCCTGGCCATTCAACCCTGCAGTACGCTAAGAGAGGGAGAGAAAAAAAAAAGAAGAAAGGTTAGGGATGCCTAACAGAACGTAACCCACAGAAGGGAACGAATATCTGCAGAACAAACTTGTAGCTAAGACTACTCCGGGCGGTCTCATTCAGAGCGTGCAGTAAACGTCACGATAGTAGCTCCGCCTTGCGATGGCTTTTGGCTCGTCAGGTGAACGACCTGTCGTACATGCAAGTGGTTGAAGTCACGGAAAAATGGTCCATCCCCCAAGGAATTTTTAAACTGGTGTGAGGGACATATAGACCAAATAGATGTTAAATGCTTTTCCTGCAATATATACCCTCCCCCAGGTGTCTTCACTACAGACTGACAAAGAATTGCTGACCCGCTTCAAGAAACAGAGTTAATGGGAGATGGAAGCGTTACATCTAATCACTTTAGGGAGTAAACTATTAAAACACATTTCTTACTAGCTAATGCTCCGTAACACAAGTCAGGTCGCAGCAGTCAGGAAGACCAACTTCGGGATATGACAGCATGCTTTCAGGTAGTAGCAGAAGTTGGAGGGGAGGAAGGGGTGCGCGGCGATGCATCCCCGTTTCCTAGTCCATCAAATTCCTTCACAAGGAAGTAGACCAATTTTTCTGTTTATAAATCACCCGCCTTAGTTATGAACCGTGCTCTTAATTCTAGAAACCCATTTTCACTCCTGCATGTATCATGTATGGGAGCGAATTCAGGAAGAAGAGGTTGCCTCTAGCGAAACTTAAATGTCGTCGTTTGGCTACAGGCATGTTACGTTAACATTATAATCCCAAGACATCCGGGACACAAACATTTTCCTTATCAGTTTTTTCAGAAGTATCTTATAACTAACTTTATTAGTTAGTTATACTAAATTATAACTAACTTTTATGTATGTAGTGCATTATATTTCAGGCAATTAGATATTTATTTCTTTAAGTTATTTTTGTTTCTTTTCCTGCAAAGCGTTAGCAGTACTATCGGTTATTCCATGCAGTTATATGTTTACCGAGTGGGCATTCAGTGCCTTGAGTGACCGGGGTTCAAACCCGTGACTGATGAATACAGTGCTGTTTCTTGTATTCTGTCTATCTTGTGAACTCCTTTGACCGTTTGATCGTCCCGGGATATAAACAGAAAATTTATTTATTTGTAAATTAAGAAAAGGGATATTTCTTCTCTGCTTTGAAGGTGAAAAATTACGTGGGTTTATTAAGTATTGTACAAATGTCGAAGACAGAGAAAAAAGAAGTGTAAGGTAGGGGCGGATGTCGTTCCTAGTCTGCGATGTAGTAGTAGTAGTAGTGGCACATGATGCAAGAAAGTAAGTGTAGAAGCTTATGCAGCATCAGCCAAAAAAAAAAAAAAAAAAATCACACCATTCCCTCCAAATGCCTGTCCAGTTCCTCCTTAAATTTATTTAACCTATCAACTTCCACAACGACAGATGGAAGTTTGTTCCAGCAATTAACCACCCGCTGGCTAAAGGCAAATTTCCGCACATCTATTCTACATCTGTCCTTTCTTAATTTGAACTTATGTCCCCGTAGGTTGGTAATCTGAACAAGTGGAAGGATCCCATCAGAATTCAGCGTGCCCAACCCATTCAAGGACTTATAGACCTCAATCAGCTCACGCGCAGGTGCCTAGTCTCCAGCCACTGCAATTTGCAGAACTTAAGCTTCTCTTGGTAAGAGAATCCCTTCATTCCCCTCACCAATCGTGTTGCTCTTCTCTGTACACGCTCAAGCAAATCTACATCCTTCCTAAAATGAGGCCTCCAGACCTGTACGCAGTACTCAAGGCGTGGCCTGACCATTGCCTTATACAGAGGGACAATCACCTCCTTTTCCCTGCTAGCAAAATTCCTATATATCATTGACAAAACCCCATGACCCGCCCTAGCAGCCTGTCTGCACTGCTCAGAAAACTTCATATCTGACTGCACAATTACTCCCAGGTCTTTTTCATTTTCTACCACCTTAAGTGTAGTACCACACAGTTGGTACGTTTCTCTGGGGTTACTTCTACCCATATGCAGTACTTTGCATTTGTCAAGGTTGAACTTCAGTTGCCACTTCTTAGCCTATCTGCCCAAATTATCTAGATCCTGTTGCAGTAGCACACTGCCATTACTGTCATTAACAACCCTGCCAACCTTTGTGTCATCTGCAAACTTCGACATTAAGCCTGATATAACTTCATCAATATCATTGATAAATACACAAAACAACAGTGGACCCAACACCGAACCCTGTGGGACTCCACTAATAACATTAGTCCACGAAGAGCAGCACCCATTGATTACCACCCTCTGTCTTCTCGCACTTAACCATCCTTTTATCCATTGTAGCAACTTACCCTTAATACCATTCTGCTCCAATTTGTACAATAGTCTTCCATGCGCAACAGTGTCAAAAGCTTTCCTGAAATCCAAGTATATGATATCAAAATTATTTTTTGCATCCAGTTCCTTTGTGACCACATCATAATAACCAATCAGATTTGTCAGACAAGACTTTCCCTTAACAAACCCATGCTGTGTTTGAATTATTGCTGCAGTCTTGTCTAGATGATCCTGCAATGCATCTTTAACCAGCGACTCCATTATTTTACCCGGAACAGAAGTTAAACTAACTGGTCTGTAATTACTCGTGTCACCCTTCGATCCACCTTTGTGAATTGGGGACACATTTGCACATCTCCAGTCCGTGGGAACCTCCCCTGAGTCCAAGGATGCTCTCATAATTATGGCTAAGGGTTTGCTTAGTTGCTTTGCCGCCTCCTTTAAAATAACTGGATAGATCCCATCCACCCCAGGTGCCTTTCTTATGTTTAACTTCAACAATTTCTCCTCCACTTTGCTCTCAGTTATTACAAAATCATTAAGTATCTTGCTACAATTTGATAACCTTCTTCCATTTTCAAATTGTAATAATTCCTCACATGTGAATGTAGATGCAAAATACTCATTCAGTTTGTTTGCTATCTGAGCAGGATCATCAACAGTCGAACCATCGATGTCAAGTGGACCAATCATATTCATCCCCTTCCTTTTAGAGTTTATATAAGTAAAGAAATCCTTGCTGTTTTTCTTAGCATCTTTTGCCAAAGATTTCTCGTAATCCGCCTTCGCCTGCCGAACCTCCTTTGTGACCTGATTACAGACTAGCTTATATCTGCCACAGGCTTCTGCGTCACCTGATAATTTATATGCATCCCATGCATTTTTCGTCTCTGTCACGAGTCTCATTAGTTCATTTGATAACCATGTGATGAGATCACCTTTCCCTTTCATTATTGGGTTCTTCTGTACAGCCCTTCCAAAACTCCTGCAAACCTCTTACCGAATGATGTTCGTTTAGCTGTATGTGGTGACTCGTCCCATCTTTTGTACATCAAAATGTTTTTAGCTTTTAAATTGCTCAGAAAAAAGCTCCTTGCTCGAAATTTAGCCAAAGATGAGGATAAAGAGAGCATCAGTGAACGACTCCCAGCTAACAGCAGTAGCCCGCAGATTACTTGTAGCAGTGACAGTACAGTTGGGCAGCAGTGCGTATAATAATACGGCTCGTTTCCGATTATATTCGGTAGCCAGTTGAATTAAGAAACCAAAATCACACAAATGCCTCATATTCTGTAATTTGGCTGACTCAGTGCTTCAACTCTAATTGGGATGATACGATTACGCTAATTAATGTTTACTGCCGCTCGCTGCTTTCTGAAATCTGATTGTATTGGGCGTTCATTTCTAGTGCTGCTTGTCGACCAGTGAGGTGTATAATAAACTGCCGAGAACTGGATTAACTGGAGACAAGAGAAAAAAATAAAATAAAAGTGTACAATTGGAGCAGAATGCCTGCTTGTACTTGGTTTCTTTTCCTGTTTAGTTCCGCCTCGTTCTTTATCTATTCCACAAAAATTTTCCAACTATACCTATATCAGATAAAAGAGAACGTGGAATGCTTACTCGGGTGGATTAATAATGGATAAAGCTATTTGAAAGTGGCTTCTTACTTACAAAAATGCATTTCATCTACCGGACTGCATCTTACATGAACGATCTCTCTTCAAGTTTTGACAATTCGCTCGTGAGTTCAAGAGACTGATTTTTATTGGTATTACAAATGTTACGCTTTACGAAGCAGAACAAAAAACCTCGTTCCAGGAGAACGCCAAAAAATCCACAGGGTCGACATAACAAATCCACCGAGAACGTTTTACATAAAGTTTATTTTAAATGTACATAGCGCGTGATGTTTCAGGCAATTAGACCCGATAAATTTTTATTTCTTTAATTAACTGGTTTTTTTCCTTTTCTGTGATTAGCAGAAGGAAAAGTAAACAGTTTTATTCTTATCAGTTAATTAGGATTATAACTTTAGAGAACCCCGAAACAACGGTTTTTCGTCTCTCTCTCTCTCTCTCTCTCTCTCTCTCTCTCTATATATATATATATATATATATATATATATATATAGAACTTAAATAAAAGGTAAAGTAAAATAAAATAAAATGTATGCTGGAATATAAAGAAGAGGATACTGTTGGAGAAACGCTCCTAAATAATTTTAGAAGATGAAGGCCAGATACAAAGAAATTTAATGGCGCCCCCTTGATGGCACCTGTTTCTGTATTGTGTGAAATATCATTAATGTGTTACCGTAATCAACCAACAATTCATGACCAATAAACAAAAATAATAAAATAAAATAGACTGACCATTATGCCCCATCTCGTTGGAGGACCACGAGGCCAATAACAGTCCGGGAAACACTGCATTTCGAAAGCTAAACAAATCCATGCCACGACAGAACGATACTTTGCTCGAACTACCGATGTAAAAGATTTATTAGCATTAGTAGAGGCATATGATGCAAGAAAGCAAGCTTATTCAGCATCAGCCAAAAAAAAAAAAAAAAAACACACACACCACTCCCATTTCACCCCTCCGTTCGTTCGAATTATAATAAGACAGAAAGCCTGGTACTCACATTGTAAAACCACCCCACTGAACAAAGCAACATCTAAACTCACATATATCTAGAAATAAATTGTGCTGTAGAGGGCAGAATTCATCGCGCTACTACCATGTAAATATAATCCAAATTAAATCCAATTGAATCGAAGAATAAACAGCAAAAGTAAATAAAAAATAATGAAAATAGTAAAGCAGACATCAGTGGTAGCAATTTGCTGCCACTTATGTCTGCACAAATAAAAATCAATTAGAAAAATGAACCGGATATGTAAATAAAAGCAAGGATTGAAATGGCTAGGCAGTATTTCCTTAAAATGAGATCGCATTGTGCAATGTGAACCTCGATCTCCACATTAGAATCCGTATGAGACGTTGTGTTTGGCCGGTTTTGTTGTATGGTGCCGAGACATGGACACTGAAAACTAACGCCTCCAAGGAACTAGAAGCATTTGAAATGTGGACGTACAGAAGAATGTTAAAGATACCATGGGTGACCAACAGGGCCGACCCGAACAAAAGCGGGGCCCGGTGCAAAGTTGACTTGCGAGGCCTTGATACAAATTCGTACAACAAAATAATTTATTGCATTTTGATATTTATTACATTGCATAAATTGGTTTAGTAAGGATTACATGAAAATGATAAATAATTAAATTATTTTTATAAACTTAACATTTCAATCACAAAAAAAAAAGAAAAATAATTGCTTCATATACTTATAAAATACAATTTAGTATGCGCCTTAATCGAATAAGGTCACAATATGTGATTTTTGTTTCATTTTCTTACGTGTTTTATAGCAAATTCGTTGATAATATCATCATAATTTAGTTTTTGGGCTATTTCGGATTCGATAGATAAAATGGCTAAGGAGGTAAATCGTTCTTGACTAATGCTAGATCTCAAGTAATTTTTTATTATTTTCAATCTTGAGAAAGATCTTTCTGCAGATGCGACGGTAATTGGTAAGGTTAATATATTTTTCAGAACAGTAAAAAAATTTGGATACAATTCAAATAAATTATTTTTCAGTAAATATTGTAATATTTGTAATATTGTGATCCTGGAAGGCAAAACCCGAAGACAAATTTTGATTTCATTAAATAAATCAATGCAATCAATATCGTCTTGCAAGGTAGCATTTAAGTCTTTGCAACATTTAAGAAGATCGTTTTCAGTCAGTTTTTGAATATTATCCGAATTATATAAAAAAACCATATGATGTCTCATGTTCGTGATAAATTTCGAATCTTTTCTTAAAAGAAATAATCGCACTATCGATTACGACTAGAAAATATTGAATTCTGAAATATTCTTCGCCTGATGAAATAGGCTGATCGGTTCCTTCATACCAAAATTGCTTTGTTTTTCGTCCAGTTCTTTCTTAAATTCAGATGTCACTTTTAATTCTTCAGCTATTTCCTTTGCAGTTATTAAAGAAGATTTGAATCCCGATTCACGATGCTGTTCAAAAAAATTTAAAAGGCCTTTTAAATGTGAATTTGCAGTACCGATATCTATATTTGAATTTTGAAATATCTTGCTCACAATATTTACTTCATTCAGTATGTCATACCAAATGACCAAACTTAATAAAAATTCAAATGAAGTAAGTTTATTTTCGATTGATTGGATTTCGGATTTCGTTTACATGTCATTGGTATGTTCATAAAGGTATTTCAAAGCTAGAGAAAACTGTGGTACTTGGTATCTCACACATTTCACACTTTCGAGGCGACATTCCCACCTCGTTGCTGACAGTGGTTTTGGAGTAAGATGTTTGACATGCTCTTTTAATACATCCGCCTCCGTAGCCGAGTGGGCGGGAGTGCAGTAGCACACGCTATTTGAGTTAGACCGGGGTTCAAGTCCCTGACTGCTGAATACGGTCGATCTGCCAACCCGCACTGGACCAGCGTGGCAGATTATGGTCCATTTCCCTCAGCATGAATTATTGAGGAGGCTTCCATCCTGCAGTGGGTTGATAATGGCTGCGCTTTACTTTTTTTTTTTTTTTTTTTACTTTTAATATATCCCAGCGTATCACAGAACTTGCAAAGATATTATATATGCTTTGTAAAGTCCCAAAAAATGAATTTGCAAGAGAAGATAATTTTGAATTGTCTCCAAGAACTAAATTCAAATTTTGACTTTCGCAGGGCATATACCGTGCTTTGGAATTCTTTTGCAGGATAAGTGCTTTGGTCAAACCAGTATTATTAACTTAAAATTTTCTCAGAACAAAATTTAAGTCGACTTTTTGAATAATTTCGAATTCACTCGATCTCTCGAAGGTAGAAAGCGAAAAAGGGCCGAGAAAACCTAGTCGGTGGTATATATAGCCTTTAGAGTACGATAACTATGCAAACGCTGGAAACATATAATCGTACGTCTGAGCGACTTGTAAGGAGAGATACAATTTTGTATTTTAAATATATTTGAAAGAAAAAATATTTTTCCGTGTTCTTTGGAGAATTCTTGGCGGACTTTCAGATAATGTTAATAACATGATTATTGACATTTTATTTCTTATGTATATTAAAAATATGGCGATTTTATGGCGATGTCGCTAGATTTTGCGACAGTATTGAAACAAAAAAAAAAACAAATGAAAACATTTTTATTTTGCAAAATCAATTAGCGGCGCGGGGCCTTCAGAAACGCGGGGCCTTGTGCGCTCGCACCGTTCGCACCCCCCTCGGGCCGGCTCTGGTGACCAATGAGAGTGTCCTGAAGAGAATTGAGAAAAAAAAAACATGGGAATTGCTGAAGAACGTAAAGAAAAAAAACAAAAAAAAACATGGGAATTGCTGAATTACTGAGGAGAGAATAGAGGGGAAAAGGAAGCCTGGGAGAAGATGATATCATAGCGAGATAACATCAAGAACTGGACGGGACTGAAATACAGAGCAGCAGATGTTCAGAGCTACCAGCAATATTTGCTGTGGTGGTCGACCTCCGTTAGTAGTGGCACACGGAGAAGAGAGAAAGAGCTATATGGCAAACTTGCATTAAGGCAAGGCAAGGCAATTGCTTCGGAAATAGTAAGGTTGAAGTTGAAGAAATTACGGGAAATATAAGGAAATGTTTAGTATTGAGTTGGTTTATTGTTGAAGTTGTAAAGAGAATTGATATTGCTAAATTAAGAGAAATATATGGAATTGTTAGTATTAAGTTAGCTTATGGATTGCTGCTGTTGTGAAGAGAACTGATATTGCTGATTATGAGAAATATGAGGAAGTGATTACGATGGAATTAGTTTAGTGTTTGCAGCTGTAGAGAGCTGATATTGTTAATTGAGAGAAATTTTA
The DNA here is from genome assembly GCF_048544385.1 of Mastigoproctus giganteus. Classification (NCBI taxonomy): domain Eukaryota; kingdom Metazoa; phylum Arthropoda; class Arachnida; order Uropygi; family Thelyphonidae; genus Mastigoproctus; species Mastigoproctus giganteus. Next base: position 145,471,986 of record NC_143575.1, read on the forward strand.
TGGAAATGATAGCACGTATTATGTATTAACAGATTAAATTAGAAAAATGAATAGATTAAATGTAAATGAATACCAGTTATGTATATATACTTGTAAGTCAGTGGCGTAGCTACCATGTAGGCAGGCAGGCAGGCAAGGCAATTGCTTCCGGGCACTTTAAGGGCCCGGAGTCTTTGGCTGTCTCCTGTTTTTGCAATTTTCATTAAGTAGGGGGCCCGAACATGTTCTTTGCCTCCGGGCCCGAAAAAGGGTAGCTACGCTACTGTTGTAAGTATTTTGTATAATAAATGACTTTGTTTCATGATTGTGTCGTTGCTCATGAGAAACTGAGCTCACATACATATATATGAGAAAATCCCTCAGCTCGTGGAAATTCTGATATTTTAACGCAGTCTGGTTACTTGTGGACCTTAGTGGTCGAGGGGAGTTGTATTAAAATAATAACAATTGCCACTGACGGCAATACTAAGGTACAAGTGAAATATGAAAATAAATATAAATTAAAAAAATAAATAGTAAAAAAAAAAAAAAAAAAGAGAACCCCCCCCCAACCAAAAGTGAAAACCCAGTTTTTTGTTTTTACATACAGAAGAAACAATATTTGTGATTGTTTATACAAATACCTCCGTTAGAGAGAGAGAGAGAGAGAGAGAGAGAGAGAGAGAGAGAGATCAGCAGTCAGGGTAACAGAAATATGTGACCTTGTCTAGAAATCTGAATGTCATCGAAAGCATACAACAGATGAATCTTTTTGCGAAATTTAAGACAGGGCCCAGTTTTAGAAGGATTGAAATGAACTAAGTTATTTTTGCTCCACTAGAAAATTACCTGGCGATCAGCATTTAATGAATTGGTAGTGGATATTCAAGAAGTTGAAGATGTTTGTGCAGGAAAAGATTTCTAAAACTGGAAGGTGGAATGCAATATCCTATTATCAGTAAAAGTAGGGATAGGATTTCTGATCAGTAATATACAAGAGAAAACGAGTAGGAGAAAGAACTTGGAGAACATTAGCATTAGTCAAAAAGTTAAAAGACAGAGCCATCTGCCATCACCAGCAGTTAGCGGTAAGAGAGTACACCAGATACGCAATTACAAAGAAAAAAAAAGTCGGCAACCATAACCTGTAACCTTATTTTGAATACCTTATGCCAAATACGATCAAAAGCTTTTTGAAGTGTCAAGGACAACTGCTTGAGCTTCACCAAACTTTTCCATTGAAATATGTCCATAGATGGATAGCATAAGCCAATATATCACTGATGGATCCAATATCGGCGATTACTGATCAGATAGGGGTTTCAAGATAGTTTGCCCAAAAGAATGGCGATTGTCAATTTTTTTTTATTGTTAGCTGTGTGGAGGTGAATAAGCCTGTGGTAAAAGCAGTGGTTGGAGATTGTCGAGTATAGCAGTTTTCAAATATTTTTAGCAAGGTGCAGCCTATTGAAATGGGTTTGAAATCATTCTGGGATTTTGGATTCTTCCGGACTTCACAGTATGTTGCTTTCAGATTGCTGGAAGCAAACTGGTGCAAAGGATTTCTTTGAAAATATGCAGCAAAAGATTAACTATAAACGAGTTGCATATTTTTATAACAAAGGAAGGAAAACTGATCAACTGATTGGAGGGCATTTTATTAATTACTGTGAGCTCCAGGGATATCAATGGAAAACAATGCAGGCCAAACAATGAAGGAAAAGTCATAAACAAGGCCACCGTAGTCGAGTGATTAATCGCAAGGGTGCATTAGTACACGTGCTTTGAGTGACCGGGGATTCAAGCCCGTGACTCCTAAATACGGTGCTGTTTCTCGTATTCTATATATCTTGTGAACTCCTCTGACCGTGTGGTCGTCCCGGAGTATAAACAGAATATTTATTATTTTATTCAAATTGTGTTGCTGATGAATCTTTACACAATTTGATGCTCTTTGTTTCTTCAGAAAGGTCGGCCTGTCTTTTGAAGGTAGTGAGGTCTGAAAGGGATCATGATTTTTGCTGTCTTCGGAATTGTTGTTGTGTCTTATGTAAGGCGGCCACATACTGTACATTTGTTCTAGTACTCCGCAAAATTAGGGAATACTCCACAGTCGACAGTCCACAGGAGATGGTGCTCCACAGAATACTAAAGGTTGGGAAACGCTGGTTAAGGATATGCACCCCGCGAAAGTGCTCTGTAACAGACGTATCACGTACCCTCGAGCAGAAGAAACAAAACTAGGAATTTTAGCATTAGTAGAGGCATACGATGCAAAAAAGCAAGCTTATGCAGCATCAGCCAAAAAAAAAAAAAAAAAAAAAAAACCCTTCCATTTCACCCCTCCATTCGTTTCAAATGCCTGTCCAGCTCAGCCTTAAATTTATTTAGGCTATTAGCTTCCACAACAAAAGATGGAAGCCTGTTCCACCAATCAACTATCCGCTGGCTAAAGGAAAATTTCCGCACATCTGTTCTATAACTATCTTTCCTCAATTTGAAACTGTCCCCCCCCCCAGGTTCTTAGTCTGAGAAAGAGGAAGAATCCCAACAGCATTCAGCTTGCTCAACCCATTCAAGGCCTTATACACCTCAATCAGATCACCTCGCAGGTGCTTACTCTCCAGGCACTGCAATTTGCAGGACTTAAGCCTTTCTTGGTAAGAGCACCCCTTTGTTCCCCTCACCAATCTTGTTGCCCTTCTTTGTACTCGTTCGAACAACACTACATCCTTCCTAAAATGAGGCCTCCAGACCTGTACACAGTATTCTAAGTGTGGCCTGACCGTTGCCTTGTATATATAACGGGATAATCACCTCCCTGTCCCTGCTAGCAAAATTCCTATATATATTGTGAAAAGTCAACTCACGGACTTAGACTTAACGTGGGATGAGGGCCTCACATTTCAGCAGCATCTAAGCGTTACCAAAACGAAGACCTATGCAGCAACGTGGCTGCTATGCCAAGTGCTCACAGGAATACATAATCCTCAGCTAATCATCCGATATGTCCAACGTTGCCTTTATCCCATTCCATTATATTCCTCCATCTGGTCCTCAGCGACCAAAACCCACTTCATCAAATTTCTCGGGTTAAAGTACTGGATCCCTAAATAGCTTAACAGAATAACAGTATACCATCTCTAGATCGGTGCTCTACTCGAATTTAGACATGATGCCTTGGAAACAGCAGATTGCTGCTCAAAATATTCTAACACTCACTAAACTCATAACCAGACGCACAGATGCCCCCAGAATGGACGACATCGTTAGGACTCCAAGGACAGCAGGACGCTGCCAGACGGACCCTCGGCTTCTTCTTCAAACAGGGCTAGACAATCTAGGTCGCCGAAGTGCTATGTTCCCCGGAAACACTATCCAGCTTATCAACAGACTAGCGATTGATCTAGACAAGTTCTGTGACTCAAAAGGATACAGAACAGAGAAACTACAGGAAACTTTCACGTGGATGGAGCTATGACTTCTACTTTTACTGAAAAAGCTGTACCTAAATTTGTAAATTTGTTAAATCAGCTCTAAAATTTCTAAATATTTCATATTTATGGCTGTTATTTATGTAAGTTGACCTTGTTACATCCACTGATTGTAAAACTGATTTATATTTTTCATATTTAATGTAAACTTGTTTGTTTATATAGAATGTACTGTAAATAATTAATTGCATTAACGGATCACCATCCTGGCTGAATGGCCGTATAAGGGGTATAGACCATATTTATTGGGTCAATAAACTGATTTAATAATAATAATAATAATAATTGCAGCGTCGTAACAGCGCCACCTTAAGAACATCAAAGTCGTACACATATTTTAAGAACAAGCAGAAGGCGTCGTGCACACACTAATTGTTGCACTCTTTATCAAGATTGCACAAAACTTGTCAGAAGACCGAAACAAATAGTTGTAGGACGTGTATATTAGAAGATAACATTAGGAGCCAGCACCCAGGCCGACACAAATGTGTGCAAGTGAAGTTTAGGCGGCACTAGGGGTGCGTAAGCGAGGCACTTGCCACAGGCGCCGCCTCTAAAATAGGCGCTGATAGATGCGCTACTGCATATATATGCGTGTTAAGATACGATAGGAATTAGGCGCCGTTACAGGGTTTGCCTCAGGAGCCACAAACGCTAGCGCCAGCCCTGCCAGCACCACTAATAATCTGTAATGTCAACCCAATTTCAGGCTATCGTCACAGTATAATTGAGAAGCGAACAAGCAAGAGCACACAGGTCATTCATGCTATTACTGCTAGTTTGATGCAACTCTCGTTAACAGCAACACGCAGGGCTGTGCAAACGTACTTCCACCCCCATTTGCACGGCCCTGGCAACACGGCACTATGTCAGCAAGTTTTCTGTTTGTCTTAAATTCGTACGATCAGCACTTAAATAGCATCAGCAAAAAAAAAAAAAAAAAAAAATATATATATATATATATATATATATATATATATAACCTAAGATATGGAGAGTTGATCTGAGAAGTCCTGACAAGCTGAATGCTTCGCAGATATACGTATCTCGTGCGTGACATCACGAAAAGTGAACAATAAAAATATCAACTCGAAACATCGAGTAGATATTTTTATTGTCCCAAAGGGCTCCGGCTATTACTTGTATGCTATTTAAGACAGAAGAAAGGTTCGTTTCCTTGCTTTTTACACTTCCTAAAAGGATGGAAGAAAATGAAGGAGAAGTCTAAATAAGATGAGCATAGCATATGTCAATCAGAATCGTTGACCTTCACCTCAGGCGTATTTTTAAAATATTAAAATTAAATTAATAAAATTACTAAAATGACGTTGCGTAAACTGAGTTGCTGCATACTTTTAATCCTCTAATTTCTCCAAGCACCTCGACGTCAAGCTAATATCAACTATCCTACTTTGGAGAGTTATAAATTGTCTGCCGTGACTGTTCAGTGTTATTCTTAATCGAAGGAAACATGCGTTTCGTCATTCTTCGCGTCCCACTGAACTTAAGGAAAACGATTGCGACTGCTCTTTCATCTGGTTTTTCGCTCCATACTTAGACTTCGCAGCTTGCTAGTTTGGTAACGTAATTTTCTTCGTGGGTATCGCACGGCGAAGAAGGGAAGGCTCATGGCAGTTTTGAGGTGTATTGTTCCATGAAAGCTGCTTTGAAAGAAAGCTATTGCATATCTTTGAAAAAAGTGTTTGATTCGTGCAGGAAACCCCCCCCCCCGCCTCGATCTAACAGTGAGACACTTCCCATCAGGTTTTCTTCGTCACAGAGAAATATTTATCATTATGCCTATGCACCTCACCTCTATGACAGGTAGATAGCAGAACCAGTTAAAAGTAGAATACTAAAAGACATGCATACTCAATGACAGAACAGGAGACAATAAAAAGACCTAGATCCCTTTCACAAGAGCACACTTTCCCACAGTTAGCGCGTCCATTCGCCAGTCACAATGGCTATGTGTGCATGTAACCCAAAATGAACTCTGGAAACTTAGTACATCAGTGAAATACAGCAGGTTTTGCATTGGTGGCGGATAATGAAAGGAAATCGCAGGGTTTCCTTAGACATGTAGCGAAAAGAAATCCCAAGTGTATTCTTACTGAACTGATTTGAAACATGAATAGTTCCAATTCACTACCTCAAAAAGTTATTGTTATGTTGTTATTTGGTTTTTAGGAGCATTAGCAACTAAGGCCATATTGCTCCGAGGATATGCGGTGGTCATTCCCTGACCTTTCCGCATCCTCCGTATTTGGTGATCACGGGCTCGAACCTCGGTCTAATCAAGAAGCGTGTACTACACACTGCCGCTCCTGCCCACCTGGCTACGGAGGCGCCACCTCAAAAAGTAATCAACTTTAGTTCTACCCAAGCCTTGTTACATCATACATTCTAATTGACCACAGTTCTTTGAATGCTCGTCTTCAATTCAATCTAGCTATGTCAGATACCTGTTTCTGCGGCGCCTCTGAAGACTGGAGTCATGTCTTATTCTTTTGCCCAGTTTACCAAGATTCAAGAGAAAAATTATCTAGTACAGTACATAATTTTTCTCCTGAAAATGAAAGATATCTTATTGCAAATCACAATGCCTTCTCAGCTCTACAGGAATTTGCTACACGTTTTTAACAGACGACGCGGATTACTGAACTGACTTCTGTACTCAACAAAACTATTTTTACGACCCTCCTGTGTTGAAGTTCCGCGTCATTATTTTCCTAGGATAGTGAAAGAGAAAATCTTTATTTATAATGTGCCCGCCACAGCTAGGAGGCAAGGGGCTTGACAAAGATATAGGGTAATATAAAAATATGTACAGTATAACAAAAAAAAAATAACATAACATTAAATTAACTTTAAAACGTAGCATTAACCATTCAATAGATATGAGTATAAGGCAGATATACACCAAGGTACGTACACGTTCATATGTACAAAGCACATATTTCAGAATATTCACACAAGTCAGAATATTTCACAGTGCCAAATTGATGTTCGGTATAGCATTTTCTTGTGAAACAGTTCATCGATTTGCCTGTGACGTGCCGTTCTGCGCCTCATAGGAGATAGCAAGTGGAGATATCAGTAACAGTCGACATCAGGGGCCAAACAAAAGGGGAACAAGTTCGGCCAACGAGCGCCTGTAATTGCGATCAGAAGCGAATTTCAGGAGATCAACTCCGATCGTTAGCAGGGCTTTTATTGTAGGAAGTACTTGGCCAGGTAGGAATCTGTCACTGATCTTCAGCCTATTCCGTTGTAGATGAAGAAAAGGGGCGGCTCGTAAGGAAGGAAGTGGAACATGCCACTGACATATATCCCAGAAGTCAGGGGAGTTGATTTTGCCAACAAGCATTTTGACTGCGGTCACAGTTCTCATACCGATTATTTGAGGCAGCCGCGGGATTTGAAGTTGGTCGGCCATGCTGGTAGTCCTCTGTTGGGGGGGAGTCGATGTTTGCGGGTTGCCCACTTCAGTATCCAGTATTCACTGGCGGGGATGGGCTTCATGAGAGAAGGTACTGCGGAGGCCCATATTTCAGAGGCATACAGAAAGGTAGGATACACAATGGTTTCCAGATATCTAATCGTGGTTCTTGCGTCTGAGTTATGAAGATGTTGACGGGCAATCCAGCGCATTCGGATGATCTTGCGTAGAACACATTCGATGTGACAGTTGAACCTAAGGTTTGGGTCAAAGGTTACACCGAGATCTTTGTGTTTAGTTACACTTGGAATAACTGCACCCTCCAGTGAGGGTTGTATTAATGTGGGACACTTCTTGAGAGAAAAAAACATAATAACGTATTTTTGAGGGTTCAGTTTATGACCGAAATGGTTGAGATGGCTACAGAAAGCTGTGATCTTATTACAGATTTCCGAGGTGATCACTCCTCCGTCGGCTGATGGTGGTATTTCTGTTAGGAACTTTATATCGTCGGCGTAGATAATAACATCATCTCTGTTACACACAAACGGAATAAGGAATAAGAGTTACTGGTATATGGCACTTTGCCTTTGGATAAGGTCTTGTCGGTATATTTTTTAATGGCTTGAGATTTCAGTCTGTTAAACAGTGCTCTAGCTTTGGAGGACTGAGTTCGGTCATATGCTGTACCAGACTGTTTCCATTGTTTATGGAGGGACTGTTTGCACTTGAAACTGTAATTTAGCTCCGAAGACCACCAAGCATTAGTTCTAGCAGAGATACTGACCTGTTAAGCTGCTGAGAACATGGTAACAGTGTGCAACCATCTAGTTAGTATGTCTAGAGCCAGTTCGGTTGTAGGAAGGTTGACGTTGTGAGAGACATTAAAATTGGGCGTTGGGCGCTGCAATAGGACTACGATGGGTTCATGATCGGATTCAAAGTGAGTTTCAGGTTTAATGTCGACGCTACAGGAACCAGACGATAATATGAGATCGAGGCGATGAAGACCTCTAGTTGGGCCTTCATTTATGATCCTGAGGCCACTAGGTGCAATCTTAGCCATAAGTGACTGATGATGTTGGAAACTTGGTGGTAAATTAAAGTCTCCGCAAATGAGGTGGACGGCAGATGTGTGGAGCGTATTTATTAGCCAAGATGCAATATCATTGATTATCTGAGCATCGGGGGTTGGGGGTATATATACTGCACCGAGATCTAATAAGCAGGAGTTGTTAACCTTTATTATCTCTCTGTCTCTCCTTTTTTTTTTTTTTTTGTCTTAATCATTATATTTCTTATTCTTTAATAATAATTTTAACATTTCATCTAATTAAATTTATTAATATTTTTTATTTTTATTTTTGAAACAAATATTATTTTGTCCTTTTAAATATTTTTATTCTAAAATTGTTAATTATCCTAGTCCCTTTGGGACAGTTTTTTTTTTTTTTTTATTTATTTATTCTAGCCCCGTCGGGGGCAAGATTCGCTGATCTCCAGTTTATTAGAGACGTGATTTTCACGTGCTTGTACACAGATTTGGGCTTTCTAGGTACGGGAACTGCTATTACACTTTCTCTAGTGGATGCAGGATTCTGGGTGGTATTCACCACCGTACGTGATTATAGAAGATTGCTGTACCCATAGCACTTGCGCTTCTTCTCATGCTAGAAATATTACATTTAATTTAGTACTGTATAGTTGGGCCCGCCTCCTCGTGGCGTGGACGGGTACTGGGAAGCAGCCTTACTGGTAGCTAAGCGGCCAGAAACAACTAAACAACACAACAAGATACACACTACGCAAACATAGCACTCATTTCTGGCCATTGTACAGAGTTTTGTATATCATCACAGAGAACCATGGCGGAGATAAACTAACGTTTAGGGGCCGCCTTACATAAGACAACACACGTCCACATGAATGGTTCCAAACTCGTTTTGGACATTGTACTCCCAAATTCAAGTTCTGCATTCCATATATTTGTGTGACACCACGTCTCTGATATCCCAACAATATCAGCCTTTGATGTTTTGAGCAATACCTCAAATTCATCAAATTTATTTACCAAACTCCTAGCATTGGTGTACATCAGTGTTTCTCAAAGGGTGTGCCGCGTCACATTAGTGTGCCGCAAAATTTTCCAAGTGTGCCGCGAAATTTAGAAATTTCTTCTTCTATGACTACGTAGGTGTGCCGCGAAATTTTTCTTCTTTGGAAAATGTGCCACGAGAGTAAAAAGATTGAGAAACACTGGTGTACATGCAAGTATACATGCACCTGTTCCTATTCTTAGCTACCCTAACACAACCCACGTGTTTACTTGTACCGCAATGACTCCCAGCAGTCTCTGAAATATCCTGCATCTTGTTTTCCAGGCTGCTGCTCATTCCAATAGAAGCAGTGCAAGAATCACTTTCACCTCTGCCAGTGACTACTGTTAATCTTAGTCCTTGAATCCCCCCACCACGCTAGCAGTTTTCCGACCCACCTAACACTGCCTTGATAGTATCAGCAAATATTCTTGCACCCCTTTCTATTTAAGTGTATCCCATCCCTGTAGAAGCAGTCTCTCCTGTTAACAAGTACAGACCAGTCTAAAAAAAATTCTACCCCTTGAGCCTTGCACAATCTCTCCAGGGCCGAATTTGGTTGTCATCATTGCAACACCAGGGTACCTGCCCGCCCGCCCACCCATCGATGAGGAGCCGACAACTCCGAACCGGTGCTGTCTGGTGAGGGATCATGATGGGGTGCTCGTTACTGCGAATAGGTAACAACAGTCTTCACTAATAGGGAAACGTTGCCTATTGTAAGGAAGATCCCCAGACATAATAGCCGGTCTATTTTTTTTTTTTATCAGCATGCCTGTAGCATCCGTAATAAGCCCAAAACTGTAGAAGAGCTTTTACTCTCACGCAATTATGATTTGCTTTGCATAACAGAAACTTGGCTTGACCGTAATGAAGAGGACTTTCCATTTGCAGTGTCGGCTGGTTATAATTTTTAACTTAAAGGAGATTTCAACTTAACCCGTCTACTTGTGCATCTTCAGTCCAGTATGCTAACTAACCTTCATCCGTTAGGAATCCATCTAATTAATAATCTCCCGACCAGGGGTTACAACCATCTTGATCTTGTGCTATCATCAAGTGACTGTGAACTTGATTCAACAGCAGAAACTGACCATATGCCAATTTTCATTAACGTCTTTTCCGACTCCAAACTACAACGTTTTGTCTTGGGTCCACACTAGAGTTATAACGAGCCCGAAATTAATCACCATTAGTAAATGCCTTGAAACAGCAACTGAAATCTATTGGAATGAGAAGTGTGATAGTCAACTTGCCTTGGAAGTTCGGTCTCAGTTTCTGATATGAAATATACGTAGCACGGAATAAAAACAATGAAACTAAGTTGAAAAAAGTGCATATGGAGACCAAATCAAATGTAGCGATAAATAAAGGTAAGTGAGAAGTTAACGTATATTTCATAGCCGACCCAAATTATTATTATACTGTACAAATTTGTATATTAATGTAAAAATAAGAATAAAGTTGAGTTGTTTTAAATAAAAAAACTTTGAATTTTTTTTTCAGAAAATCCAGTGAAAATCCATACATGGGGTCACTTTTTCAACTTAGCTTCACTGTTTTAACTCTGTGCTACGTATATTTCATATCAGAAACAGAGACCTTACTTCTTGCTATATTTCCTTTGGTCTTGGCTGCTGACCCTTGATGAAGAAGTTAAATTCATCATATCTATAGCATTAAGTATTACTTGTAATATATTACTTTTATTTTTCAGGTACTTAATGATTTTTTTCAGTTACTACTTCCGGTTTTGTCAGCTTTTCTCCATTTTCCCCAATTTACTTTATATATATATAAAATGGGGTCTGCAAGCTTTTTTCGATCTTTGAAGGGGTCCGTAAGCTTTTTATTTTTATTTTTGAAGTGGTCCGTAGATCTCAGTAGTGTGGAAACCACTGTGTTAACTAGCTGGCTCGTCACAATTTCTAACTTTGCAGCCTCAAAGAAAATAAGGATCTTGGAACGCACGAGAGGGAGATTGACCCCTGAGCTGAGGAACAGCAACTCTACAAACAATGGGAAAGGACAGGACAAATTCCAGACCGAACTGAATACTCCAAAGTACGAGCAAGCTTCAATCGCCTTAAGTCTCAAGCCATAAAGAATCACGTTGAAGCCACACTTTGTAAGAGCGCCCCATCATACCCACAGAAACTCTGAACTCTCCTCACAGCTCGATCCTGAATTCTAGATGGACTTTATTGCACTATTTCAGACAAGGTCAATATGAGTCCAGTGACATTCACATTTGATGATGTGCCCAGAGATGCACTTGCAAGGCATGATCTGATATCTGCACTTAATCAATTGCCAGCAATGTACTGCAGGGATTGATAAAAGTTCCACAGTTTATTATTAAATGTTTGAGCCCATATCTAATTGATTCTCTCATAATGATTGTTAACACCATATTAAAAGGAAAATTTTTCCCTCTAACATGGAATATGTATTCTGTTAGGCCACTCGTAAAAGTTTCCCAGCCAACTAAAACCAAGCACTTTAGATCCATCTCACGCTCCTCGTGTTTATTGAAGTTGCTTGAGAAAACATTGCTGAAAACACTTACCATGTACATACTCCCTCAGAGGCCTCAGCAAATTCATTATGCTCTGCAGGATAGACCAACAGTTAGTAATCTACTTATGACTACCAACGCCATCCTTGAATCGTTTGAGCAGAAAGAAGAAATGACTAACTTATCTAGATCTACAAGCTGCGTTGGATAGTATTAACATCTCAGCCTTGCTTAAGCTCCTTCAAACTTACTATCACATTACAGGCCAAGTATTGAAGTTTCTGACATCCCTTCTTCAGAATAGAACAATCCAACTATCCATTGGAAAGCAGACATATACTAGGCAAATACAAGCAGACGTACCACAAGGGGGAGTCCTGTCTGGCATTCTTTTTACAGCTATAATTAACCCGCTAATATACAACGGAACAGATATGTTATCATATGCCACTGACGAAGCTCCTAACAAAAATAAAATCGGCCGATGAAGCAATTGACACTACAGTACACATCAACAAGACTTTATCAGAAATGCAGCAGTATCTCACGAGATTTGACTTAAAGTTAACCCTGAAAAATCCGCCATCACGGCCTTCACTGAAACCCACACCAACCATAATTCACCCAGCAATGGATCGATCGCGCGCATCGAAAAGCAAATTGATCTGGGTGTAATTTTTGACAGAAAACTAAAATTCCATATCTTCATATGGAAGAGATCTGTGCCAAATTCAATAGGAAACGGTGGATTGCCAAGCAGCACTTGTTACATATTCGGAACACAAATCTGATAAAAATGTATATCAGAATGATCATTTTCGAAGGCGTACTGTATGGAGTAGAGTTGTGGTGCTCTGCAGAAAACACAACAATTAAACCATTAAAAGCCTCAGAATACTGGCTCCTGACGTGGTCGACCTGGAAGTGTCATATCACACCACAGCAGCACCCATCACCAATGGCCAAAGTAAAATAAACTTAACCAGATTTTCAGCCTTAATGCACGAAAGGAGACTAACCTTCACCATCAAAATGATCACTTGAAAAATCTCAACGCCCAACATTTGGGACATTGTGTGCTGGCGGATCCCCCAACCAGCGCCCCACTCAACTCCGCAGTTTCTTACTCGTCCTTCGAGGCTACATTTTAAATATCGGTTCGTCCCTTATTAGAAGCTCCATCTAGCTCAATCCTTGGATGCCGACCTGTGCAAAATCGTCGATGACAAAAAAGTATAGACGGTTCATCCTAGATCTGCACACGTGTTCCACAATCATCAAATGATGCAAGATCGCTCCGGCTTGGCAAGAATTTGACGGAAAACCGAATTCAAGAGAACTATTCTGTGAAATTTATGTATTTTATTATTTTAAATTGACATATTTTATTTTATTCATTTTTAAGGAAATATAATCTACTCTATGTTATTTATACTGTATTATATTTCCAGCGAGATGATATCTCAGCCGCTTGTTAACCCCTGGCTTAGTGCCGTGAAGGGTATTGTAAAGTCTGGTACCTGGGTCGTATATATTCGGGAGATTTATGAGTGGTTAGTTCAGTGAGTGAGTGTGAGGAGTAAACTGTCCCTTTCCTCTGTCCTATCACTTTCCTACAAATTTTTCCTAAGTCTAATAGGAACAGTATGTAGATAACAGTGTTTTATCCCATACCATTTTTCAAACGGTGCCGTCTGGGTGGTGGTATCCGCCGAGAATAAGTAACAGTAGTCTTCTCCATTGGTGAGGCGTTAGTTATTCGATGTAGTGCAATGTCATGGTAACTCGTTGTGAAGGTATTCACAATATGAGATATATTTATTGGATACCGTTTTAACTAAGTAGTAGTTGGTTACGTATAGACATGATGCTCTAGCACTAACTTACACGCTAGATAAATAATAAATAAATTTAAAAAAATAAATAAATAAAATAAAATAATAATAAATAAAAATAAAATAATTACTGTTTGCAGACAACCAAGCTGTGGTAGTAGAGGATGATGAAGATGCAAATTCCATGGGCAGAAAGTTACTAGAAGAATATAAAACATAGGGACTGACAGTTGATTTTAATAATAGAGTACATGAATCGAAGTGAGGATGTTTTGGATTTGGATTTGGATGGAATATAAGTGAAAACTGTACAGCAATTTAAATACTTGGGATGTACAGGAAATTGAGAGAAGACTGGGTGAAGTTAGAAAGGTCATAGGAATGCTCAATTCTGTGCTAAGGTATAAAAATATCATTAATAAACTAAACATCAAACATATAGTGCAATATTACAAAGTATTTTATTATATGGATGTGAGACTTGGATCTTAACTGAAAGACAAAAAAAAAAAATAATAATAATAAATAAATAAACTACTGACTGTTGAGATTATTTTTATCGAAGATCGGCAGGAAGGTCTAGGCCTAAAAAAGTTAGAAATGACGTGATAAAGAATACAATGAACGTCCAAAAAACCATCATTGATAGAATATAGGAAAAAAGATTGGAGTGGTTTGGCCATGTAAAGAGAATGGATGACGACAGACTGCCCAGAGGAGCAGTCTGTCGTCATCCATGGAGAAGGAAAAAGGGAGGAAGATCAAGACGGACGTGGATAGAGGGTGTGAGAACAGCTATGAATAGAAGAGGGTAAGTGGACAGAAATTGGGAAGATAGAACAGAGTGGAAAAAAAGAATAAAGGAATGACATTTTGATGTTATTATTATTATTATTATTAATATCAATTTATTTTCCGAAGAAATGTCCCTAGGTTGAGGATAACAGTTATGATAATGGAATAAACCCTAAGAAGAGAAGATCTTAAAATAAGGTATTACCTGATCAAACATTTATGAGTGTGGTATTGTGTATTCCAAATAGCCTCAGCAAATACAAAAGACCAAATTAAATAAAGACGTAGCGACACAACCGAACGGTCACCTCTCCCATAGAAGCCAACGCTGACTCACGACGCTGTCGGGAAGTATAGCAGCACAGCTCACTTGAGCAAGCACACATTTCGAGGGTTTAGTATCAGACAACGTTAACTACAAAATCATTTTGTAGTAAACAATTTTTAAATTAACCAAGAAAAAGTCATTTGACATATTCGTGAAAAGAATTCCACGCTAACGTGAAATTCTTTTCACGTTGCTACTAGAGAAATACATTTCTATGATATGATATGTATTGTTATTTGTTTAAAGTTAAACTAAAGTTGTCTCAAAACAAAAATGCAATTTTGTAGTTAACACTGTCTGACACTAAGCCCTCGATTTATTTCCTATATTTTCGCTTGATAATCGTCCTTGAATTCACGACACTAATATGTTGAGAACGTGGGGGAAAGAATTTTTTTACGACTTCGTGGGGGAAAAAAAAACATTTTGACAGATGAGTCGATCCTTCTTCATCTAAAAAAGCTTTTGGGTACGAAACGTTTTGAAGAGTTTCCTCTGAAAAAAATCTCTAGCAGCTGACATCAACTTAATGACCTCTGGTGTATGTATATTAACACCTTGATAATTATTTGTCACCAATATTATAAACTTAATATTCCGATGACGTGGGGAGGGAGAGGAACCGTTCATTCACCAGATGATCCGGCAGTTTTCCTACAACGAAGCCCTGAATGATGTGACTTCGTATGTGACCAGAAAGTGGATGTCGCTGTTTCCCACACTACTTGGGAACCGAAGTTAGGAAGCTAGAGAATTTGTGAGACTGAAATTCTCTAGCTTCCACATTTTCTTAAAGAGGTCAATGTCTCGTGAATGCTTCCCCCTTTCACGTGCAGAATTAATGCAGCATTGACACGATGCTAGCGGAGTAATTAAGGAACACTGCGGTCATTACAAACTGGTGAAGAGATGTTGCTGTCACTGACATTTTCACTGCGCTGTCAATTGAAGTCTAATGCTATCTGAAGTTTCGCACGCGACTACAGTCGCTAAATTCAACCACCGTTGCTATTTTTAGCAAAGTCATTTTTATCCTCTCCATCTGCATGTGCCACGCACGTCCATCGCACTCGCTTTATTCATCGGATTGCTGCAATTCTGTTCTTCCATCAGTTTCACAGAAAGGCAGTGCGATCTAGAGAAAATGGAATAAAGCTGGCTGGCTGGCTAGCCAATGACCTAAGAAATAAATTTTATACTGCTGGCATAAAGTTTGGTATAACCACAACTTTATTTTTTTCCCTCTCCTCCCAACGCCATCCTCCCTCAGCACTCAATGCTTCTTGGTCTTTTAGCATAGTAAAGAAGGACATAGAAGAATTAAAAAGGTTCTTTCTTTACCATGGTAAAGGGCCAATTTTCTAAATACAGTACAACAAACATACAACAGGCTTTTCCACCATTATTGTGGATGAACAAGCAAATCGAATACAGTAAAAATAATCATAATCACAAAAATAAGTATTAGACAAATATAATTCACTTCAGCTTACGTTTATAATTCTAAATGGTTTGGCAAATCACCAAATCTGTAAATGCATCTATTCATATTGATTTATGATCTGAAATGAACATTAATCGGACTATAATTGTCCGTTGTCGGTTCTAGATTCTACAGCAACTGCTTTAAACGAAGG
Organism: Mastigoproctus giganteus; assembly: GCF_048544385.1. Lineage (NCBI taxonomy): Eukaryota > Metazoa > Arthropoda > Arachnida > Uropygi > Thelyphonidae > Mastigoproctus > Mastigoproctus giganteus. The sequence continues at coordinate 145,488,110 of NC_143575.1, forward strand.
ATCACTTCGAGCAGGCACAGGCAAACCAAAACATTTGAATAAATTCACATTAATTACGTGTCCATTTATAATTTTATATAAAACGTAAAGCTCTATGGTGACACAATGAATCCAATTAAAATTTTCTCTAGGCCATAATATATAATAAGAGCAGAATATTATTATTTGGATAGCAATATTATGGCAAGGCAATGAATGTTTCAGGCACTGGAAAGACAAAGCATAGACATTATGATTTTGAAGAAAATATATGAGAATGCCACCTCCTTTATTAGACTAGACAAAGACAGTAACAGATTTAAAATTGAGGAAGGAGTTCGACAACGAGACAATATCTCCAAAGTTGTTTACTGTTGTCCTTGAGGAAGCTTTCGGAAGATTGTATTGGTCGCAGAAAGGAGTCAATGTGAATAGAGTACCTACACCATTTACGATTTGCAGATGACACTGGGATCATAAGTCACGATCCCGACGAATTAGAGGAAAACCTTAATCAGTTATGCAGAGTTAGCAAGGATTTCGGACTAAAGATGAATATGGCTAAAACAAAAGCCATGATGAACAAGTATATCACAGAAAGGAATATAAAGGGAGTAGAAATTGAAAAGGTGGATTCATATACCTATCTCCCACATGTGCCAATTGCAAGGCCCTAAAGATGCCAGCCAACCATTCACTCCATGACAGCAGTTGCCCAGTTTATCTCAACGCCAGAAGCGCTCAACAATAAAGAATATAATATGGGGAGTAACAGACCAAACCTAAATATACACACCGTGAAAATAGCACAACATAACGCTCAGAGGTCCGAGGCTGTTGCTGCACAACTGATCAAAAAGGCGGAAGAAGAGAACCTAGATGTGCTGCTCCTTCAGGAGCCATACACTCATAACAAAGAGGTAAAAGGCTATCCCTTGAGATTTAAAGTGGTCCAGGTTGATGGTGACACACCCTGGGCTGCAATCGTCATTCGCAATCCTGAACTGATTGTCGCCAAAATCGCTGATCTGTGTTCTAGCTGGGCTGTGCACGCACGCATGAAATTTCACCACTGGGGCAATTCTACGTAGCTTCGATATGCTGTCTCGACAATGGCTGCTAGCTAAGAAACCCGTCACACAACATGACATCACACTAAATAACACTAATAACTGGCTTAGCAGTGTTCACTCATTGGTATTCGGCAAATTTGTGGGAAACCATTAGTATTGCTTAGACACACAAAACTATGTCTTATTATCTTCTTTCATCCTCTAGTGTTCATTTTATACCATACCTTCTCATCTTTTTTTTTTTTTTTTTCTTTATCGATTTTTTTGCAGGCCTCTTCGAAGTTTTTTCTGTAACTCCCTTGACGAGTGGAATTTGCTAAGTTCTTGTGGTAGGATTTGTTGCTCGTACCACTGATTTCAGCTCCTAGTTGTATGACATCAATATCTTTTAGCTTTTGCCTTCCTGTGGGATCTTCCGCCCAATCCAACCAAATAGGACAATACGTGCAGTAGATGGACTGCCTTCATGTGGCAGTGACTGGTACCGGGAAGCAGTTTTCCATGTGACAATTACTTCTTAGCCCCTAAGCGGCAAGAAACAACATACATACAACACCACCACCACAGTATCTGGCCTTTCTACATACTTCTATCATCACGAGGCAATATTATTGAACTGGTGTTTAGGAGCCACCTTACAAAAAAATATACATATCCCTACATGTACAACAATAAACATACTATTCTGCGTTATTCACCAGGACTGGGGACTTAATATCAAGACACTTCACGGAGTTCTTTTTAAAACTATCATTATTCTACTTATTTATTATTTATATTTTTTCGGGTGTGGATTTTTTGGGTCAGGACTTATTTACCATAAAAGCACAACTAATCTCCAGCCAAAGAAATTTCCTCCTCGCCCTTCTTCGTATTCAAAACTGCAAATTCTGGGTCCCCAGCCCTGGACAAATACAATACACTGAAAGGACAAAATTCATGGGATACCTGGTTCCTGGGCAACGCGACGCTATCATCCCTCTCGCCAGTAGACGAACCCGCCACTTGGCAGGTATATAAGTACACTGCATTCACGTAGACGGTAATTCGATGTCAGTATTGATAAACGTCGTGAGTTCGATCAACTTCGTTTTTAACAGAATTTGAAAGAGTTGATAGTGGGTCACTATTGCGGGGATGACACAGAAATTTTTTTTTACGTCCGCTAGGTGGCGAAGGTCAGTGAGTTACTGAATTATGTGCTCCTAAAAATACTCAAATACCTAAGTTAACCTGAAAGGATCATAAATGAACTGCATATTGACAGAGAGCTTATGAGAAGTGGAATCTGGATATAGTGTCTACTAATGGAATCCTGAACAGGTAATATGTCTAATCTTGATTTTAAGCATTCATACTTCGCGTAATAGTTGAAAGGAACGGTTGGTTTATAGCGATTCAGTGCAGCGGAACATAGCAATATTCTGCTTAAGGCAATACGGCACTTAAGCTCTGAACAAGGTCAAGCGGTGACAAAGTTAGGGATTAAAACCTCCCCCATTTCCACCTGCATATTTCATAGGCTAGTCATCGAACGGTAGAAGTGCCCTATCTTGTTGTACTAAAGACTACCTGCCTCGAAATTACTGAAATTCCAGCCCCCATTTGCATTTCAGAATGACAGATTTCAGCGCATCAGCCGTGCCGCTTACTTGCTGTATATGTCTGACCAATGATGACTTCATAATTAAATGCGTTACTTGTCACAAAAACTATTGCAATAAGCCTGATTGTACTTCTGTAGATATTAAGAAATTAAACAAAACTAGAAAACGCAAGTTTGAATGTAACGCCTGTAGGCAACAAACAGGGAAAAATAATGAAGAATTACCTAATGAAGTCATTTGTGAAAATTCTTGCACAGAACAGATTAATGACCTTGAACAAGCAACAAGAGAAATCCTCTCGCAGACTGACCTTGGAAATGGCATCTTGGGCCATCCTGAAGGATCAATTTTTGAAACCTTGGGATGCGATATTTGCCCGGAAGACTGCGAGCACTCTGAAGGGGGTTTCGCTAGACAGAGGAGCAATCATAGCCCGAATGAAAGGCAGGAAGAGAACCGTAAAGAATATGTCTCGCGTACGGAATTAAAGGATATCCTTGCAGACTGCATCAGCCCCTTTTCGATGCAGGCTGTGGAATACGCTGAAAACCTCGCGAGCAATTTCATCCCTGTACATAAAATGCTACAGGAACTGCAGGAAGAGAATTTTCTTCTCAAAGAACAAAACAGTAAAATATTGCACACCCTTAAACGACTGGAGGAAAAGCTAGGATGCTTTGAATCCGTCCTCGTTGCACAAGATGGCTCAACGGCCCCCGTAACCGACGAAACTTGCTATGCGAGGCAGAGCTACCCAAAGAAAAGTAGAAGTGATATGCATGGATTGTACAGGAGGACAGAAAGCATTGAAAATCAGAAACAGAAGACAAGAAAAGAATTGAATTCGGGGGAAAACATATCAGAAAGAATTGCAAAACTACAAGACAGCCAAATAATATGTGAATCTCAAGCCCAGCCGCGAACTGTCTGTTTGCAGCAGGACCTCGCAAGCAATAGCACCAAACCCAGTGAAACTTTAGGGGCAGCACAAGGAAATGGCTCCACACATTCCACTAGGAAAAGTCGAAACCAAAATAAAGAAGCCTCAGAAATATTAGGACAACAGGAATCAACTGAAATGATTGGAGCATGCATGTATTCCAAGAGTACGAACTCCAGAGTTACATCTTCCCCCTCAAATCATGTTCCTGCAAACCCACTCACTTTTGCGCACATCACTACGCTACCTAAAAAGCATAACACTTTTGAGGGTAGAAAAACCCGCCCATCCCAAAATTTCATGCCTACTCTCGCCGAGGACAGCCGACGACGTAATCCAGTTCACAGAGAAAGTATTAACGTGTCTTCCTGTAACACACCTGAAACAAACAAACGGTTTTCTGAAATGTACAACATTACTTCCGTTGCAACCAGAGAGCAAATTTTTGTATCAAGGCTGGGACCCACAACACAGCCCAGAAACATTAAAGCCATGTGTGAGGGCGAACATGGGATAACTGTGGAAGTAAAGCAAGTGAAAACACGACACCCAGCTTACTCCTCCTTTATAATCTCTTGTCCACCAGATAAAGCAACTCGCCTACAAGACATAAGCGCCTGGCCAGTAGGTACCTTAGTCAAGCCCTACAGAGACAGATGGGCCAGACCACTGGTTAAAAATGATGCAAGGAATCGGGCTCAATAGCAATCAAAAAAACCACCCCAAGCTGGGGATGCAGAACATCACATCCACCTGTTTGTACAAAACGTGAGGAGCATCTCAAATAAGCTCCACACCCTACAAACGATGATGATGTACGAGGACCTGGATTTCATTTGCCTAATCGAAACCTGGTTGGGAAATGGAAAACAGTTAGATCGGCTAACTGCGGCAGCAAACTGCAAATGTGTGGGAACCGGAAGAACAGATAGGCGAGGAGGGGGAGTTATAATTTGCTATCAAAATAAATACCAGCCTATAAGAGAACGAACAACCAATTCAAATAATTTTGAAGGGATTTGCGTTACCTTTTCAAAAGAGCACGTGAAAATACAGTTATGCATCACATACCTCCCACCTGAGCACACAAGGAGACAAGAAACGAACTCTATGCTTGGCTTGCTGCAAATCTAAAGCCATCAGTCGACACAATAATAGCGGGAGATTTTAATTTGCCTTTTCCGAAACACAGGGAGGCCAAGAAAGAGCTGGATGCGACATTGGGTGCATTGCACTTAACGCAGCTCCCGACACCAGTGACAAGGGGAATGCAGCAACTTGACCTGTTGTATCATAGTTCCTTAGACATAAGGCTAGCGCAAAACTGCATAAAATTTAAGTCGGACCACAATCCCATTGAAATAGAAGCAGCACTAAAGATACACAAATGCATGCAGGGTAACCACACGAACTGGGAAAAGCAAAGTAAGTATCTTTTCTCCGTGAAGTATATTAATGCAGAGGTCATTCTCAGTCACCTGACTAGTTACAACTGGAATGACCTGCAAGAAAAGCCAGTAGACGAAGCTTTAGAAATGATCACTAAAAAGCTATACCAAACAGCATTGGAAGGAGCAGCAAAAGAAATCAAAATATCTGAGAAAACAAAAGAATGGTTTAACCCACAACTGAAAGCAAGTTTCCTCAGGAAGCAAAAACTGTATGGAAAATGGCAAAGAACGGGTCATCCTGCCGATCACATTCGTTATAAGAAAGAAAGAGCACATTTCATCAAAGCAAAACGACAGGCATACTGCAGTGTTGTTCATAATAAACTAAAAAGAGCAAAAAGAATTACTAGCAGTAGAAATAGCACAGAGAATATGACCGAATGAATTTTCAAGGAATGGGCTAATAACACTTTTAGTAACCTGCATGGACTGAATCAAATTGAGAACACTGATAATGGTAACAAAATTTTTGAATTCCTGAAAGATTTAAACAAGCGAAACCATTCGGCAATAGAGGAACCAACAAGACCTCCTTTGAGTGAAATACAAATCACCAAAGAGAGCTTAATGAAAGCAATCAACGATCTGCCCAATAAGGCCACTGTTGTACCAGACAAATTTCCAATGTTCATCCTTAAGATAAGTAGCCCATTTATAATAGATCTATTACTGCACATCTATCAGGAAATCATTAGGTCAGGAGCTTTCCCGCAAGCCTGGAAAAATTACATTGTAACCCCAATACCAAAGATTAAACACCCAAAATTGGCTAAGGATTACAGACCAATTTCTGTCAGTTGCACCCTACAGAAGGTATTCGAAAAAGCACTGCTTCCCACCATCAACGAACACTGCTTCAGCCATAGACCACCACATTTGCACTCAGTTATTTCCGGTAGATCAACAATAACAAACTTACTGGAAACCCTTTTTCGCGTGCAGAAAGCACTAAATGAGAAAAAGCAAATCGATATTATTTTTTTGGATATCTCCGCAGCCTACGACAACGTCTCAATTCCAGCGCTCATTGCGATTTTAAAGAATTATTTTAATGTAAGAGGAAATTTGTTAACTATAATAACCAGCCTGCTAGAACATAGAAAACTTATTGTTAAGCACCAAAAGCTACAATCTTGCTTTACCATCTCGCGAGGAGTGCCACAAGGGGGAGTTCTTTCGGCTACTCTCTTCGCGGCCGCCCTGGAGCCGTTTCTTGCACGGTACTACAATTTTATAACATATGCTGACGATGTAAAATTCTTCATCACTTCCAAAGACCATGAATCAGCAGAAGGTATTTGTCAGATGGCAAATAGCACAATCCGAGAATTTGAGAGCTACCTGGATTGCATCGGGCTCAGTATTAATGCGCAGAAGTCTGCCCAAATGACCATAACTTGCAAGCAGAATAAAAATGACATCTCGATCTCTGTGAACGGGTCTAATGTGGTAAAAGTGCACTCTCACCTGGACCTGGGTCTTAAGTGGGATGACAGACTCACCTTTGCTCAACACTTCGCCCATATGAAGACAAAAATATTCGCCGCTTTATGGGCTACCAGACAGGAACTGGTAGGAATTAGGGATCCTCAGCTAGCGACCAAGTACATTTTAATGTGTGTCCTGCCAATTGCAATGTATGCCTCGCAAATCTGGTCATCAGCTCCAGATTCACATTATAAGTCCGTCCTTGGGATCGAGTACTGGTTCTTGCGATGGCTTAACAGAGTTGCTGGCCACCCTTTTACTATCTCAAGGGCCATTCTCTACTCAAACCTTAACATCACACCCTGGATGCAGCGGACAATTAACAGGAACATACACACTCTCGCACAAATGCTCACAGGCAGAGTGGATGCTCCAGTCCTGGATAATATTCTAGTCAAACCGCGTGCCACTGCTAGACGTTGCGGAGAAGTAAATAATCCACTGCGTTCAGTCCTGAACAATCTTAGTAGCCTGCAAAGATTCTTCCCATCAAATACAGCGAAAATATTTAACTCACTACACATAGATGCCGAAAAACTGTGTGAGGATGCAACATACCGGAAAGAGATCTTCCAGGATTCGTACAGACTTACCGAAATATGAATCGGCTGCAAAGTACCAAAGAATTTAGAGTAAAAGAGAAACTTTCTACTTTAAGAACAATAATAATTTGTTGACTGTAAAAATATACCTTCTGTAACAGTTATGTTAATATGTAATTTATAGATGGAATTATTAGTGAATTGTAAATATATCAGTTGTATAATGTATGTACAGAATCATCAATGTGTAAATACTGTATATATTAAACATAAAATGTGTATATAATATTTCGGGACGAGACTACGTGTTCAGTATATGTAACCCACTGCACGTAGTATCTCGCACCCTGATATGTACTTAGCACCCTCCTGGCACTTTGCCGTCCCGGGGTGGTTTCCTTATGGAAATAAACGGATAATAATAATAATAAAAAAAAAAAAAATTGCACTTTCCCCTTTCGACAGTATCAAGAGTGTATCGGGAATACGTCATTTCCGGAATAACGTCTCATCGTGGACAGCGGTGTGGGCGGAGAAAGGTGGTGGATGAACGTGGCCGTCGACGACTGTCTCGCATTGCTTCAGCCAACCGGAGAGCGACAGTGGCACAAATCACTGCCGACTTCAACTCGGCAATTATACAGCCTCTTCCAGAATAATTTTTTCCGACCGAGCAGTTATTCGCAAGTCAAAATTCCAGCAAGTCACCAGATCAGTAAATCGAGATTGTCCCCAAGGGTCAGCCCTGGGACCCCTCATTTGGAATATAGTCCTCCAAGACTGGCTCTCCCGCACCTTCAGGAATGCGAAAATTGTGGCCTTCGCTGATGATCTCACAGTGGTGGCATCAGGGCATTCACGGAAGGCCATTGAAGAAAACGCAAACCAGGTCCTCGACGATTTCTCAACTTGGGCCGGACTTAATAAGTTGCATATCAACCCAACAAAAACTAAAATGGTGCTATTCAAGAATAGACTGGATCTCAGGCGCCCACCGCAGGTAAAGATGTTTAATGCTCAACTGCCAATTGTCACCGAAACCAAGATACTTGGGGTGATTATTGACCACAAACTCAGCTTTCAACCACATCTTGTTAATCTAAGAAACAAAGTGAAGAGATTCTCAGGAACCATCATACGCATCTCTAAAAATGATCGGGGACTCTCCAAAAGATCCCTGCGGTTGTATTACAACGCAGTATTTTTACCAATTGTGACCTATGCAGCCGGAGCCTGGTTCCATCGGGTAACTCTTGTAAAGATGCGAGACAAGCTTGGAACCATCCAGAGGTCAATGTTAATGGCAATCTGCCAAGTGTGTAGAACACAGTTTACAACGCAGTATTTTTACCAATTGTGACCTATGCAGCCGGAGCCTGGTTCCATCGGGTAACTCTTGTAAAGATGCGAGACAAGCTTGGAACCATCCAGAGGTCAATGTTAATGGCAATCTGCCAAGTGTGTAGAACGGTCTCCACTCCTGCCATTCAGGTCATTGCGGGAGCACTTCCGCTCGATCTATATGTCTTCTTCCGAGGGCTGTGCTTCCAAATTATGAGCAATATCCCAACAAGGATCCTCGACATTGAGGTTAATCTGGATGCTGATCCCAAGGCTGAGATGACCCGTTGCTACAACGAGCTCTTCAACATTTGGCAAACTCGATGGCATAACTCAACACTGGGCATTGTCACAAGAGGGTTCCCACCTGATGTTACCTACACTGCTACTAAATCTGTACAGTCTTGGTTTACCCCTTCACTAGAAACATCATACCTAATTACCCGACACGGATCCATGAATGAAAAATTACACCATCTGGGTCTCCACCCAACAGATCTCTGCCATTGTGGAGCCAAAGAGAACTGGTGGCATGTACTGTTCGAGTACATTACGTATGCTGATCTAAGACACAACCTTGTCAGCAGTACACAGATCTCTGGCGAGCATCTAGAGCTCTTCCTACAGAACCCTAGCAACCTCCCTGCACTGCAAACCTACTCAGCTGAAGTATTTAAGCGCAGACGAAGGATTAACAGGCCCCCAGTGGCAAACATCGATAACCCAGCAGTGATCTGAAACCGATCATCATGTATTTCCCTTCCCCCTCGTCCTGGTACACGGGCTGAGGAGCTTGTTTCTGCGGCCTGTGTGCAGGATGGAAAACACCATCTCTCTCTCTCTCTCTCTCTCTCTCTCTCTCTCTCTCTCTCTCTCTCTCTCCCTTTATTATTATTATTATTATTATTATTTTATTATTATTATTATTTTTTTATATATATTATTTTTGTTTTGTTGTTTCGCGTTCTACAGTAATATCACATTTTTATTTTATTATTATTTTTTTTCCCCTCTCTCCTTATTGCGTTCTTCAGGGTTGCTGTCATACTGTTGTTTTTATTATTATTATTATTTTTTTTTTCTTTGCACCACGGGAAAATCTAAATATATATATATATATTTTTTTTTTCTTTTTTCACCACGGAAAAACCTAAATTTTCTCTTTTTTCTCTCTCTCTCTCTCTCTCCTCTGGAGTGGGCCCCTAGAGGAATCTGCCCACCTTTTGGCAACATCAGGTAGATCAGCGTCTCGTATTGAGACAGTACGTGTTTAGCTGGGACTGGCCCACCTTCCCGTGGTGTGGACGAGTACCCAGAATCATCTGTCCAGGTGACTGATGCTTCTGGGTAGCCAAGTGGCAGAACATAACAACAGAACACACACATAATACACACCAACCTACGTCACACACATCTGGCCCATTTGTAATGATACTGTTCTTCACAGAGATACGAGGCGGAGTTGAACTAACGTTCTAGGAGCCGCCCCTTACAAAAACACATGTCCACATGCCGACTTCAACAAGGAAGGTGCCAGAAACGTCTCCACCAAGACCATCAGGCGATCATTAGCCGCAATAGATTATGGGAGCCGCCAACCCACCAGAGTCTCATTGCTAACACCACGACACAGAACTCTACACCTCAACTGGGCGAAAGAACGTCGGCACGGCACTGGACCTTGGATGATTGGAGACGGGTCTCCTGGTACGATGAGTCCCGTTTCCAGTTATTTCGAGTGGATGGGGGATCGTTTCCAGTTATTTCGAGCGGATGGCGGAAATCGCACGAAGCTATTCACCCGTCATATCAAGGAACTGTTCAGGTAGGTGAACGGTCGGCAATGGTCTGGGGCATGTTCAAATGGCACACGTTGGGACCTCTGGTACGTCTAGACACATCTCTGAACGGTCCAGGTTACGTGTCCATCCTTGCGCACCATCTGCATCCCTTCATGGTCATCGTGCCCCAACAGGGCAATGGACTCTTCCAGCAGAACAATGCGCCTCCCTACAAAGCCGTGATGACTAGAACATGGTTCGAAGAGCATTCCGCAGATTTTACCACCATGGAATGGCCTTCCTGGACATGAACCCTGTGCAGCATCTTTGGGATGCTGTGGAAAGGTCCGTTCGAGATTTGTATCCTGCACCCAGGAATGCGACGGAATTATGGACAGCGGTGCAGCAAGTATGGATGGAAATACCTGTGGAAGTCTTTCGCGAACTAGTGGACTCAATGCCTCGCCGTGTGACTGCCCTTATCCGGGCAAAAGGTGGGCCTAAATTTACTAAGTAGGTGTTCTATGGTTTCTGTCCACTCAGTGCATAGCAAAATACCAACACTCTATATTTTGTGGAAAATATAGAGGGTTACAGAAAAACTTGTAACCCTCGGTAAGGGTGGGGGAATTCAAAATAAAGTTCTTTTCATCATATCCGAACTTCGGCCAGTGACAGAAATCGAATCCGGTCTCTCCCCCGCTCAAAGAAAACCACCACCAATACGAAGAATGAAGAAATAAATGTGTAGATTTTTAATAGATTAATTTTAATCAATTTCATCCATATATGCAGTGAACAGAAATCAGAGCGAAGACTGTGCCGAATATGATGCAAAAATTTGGCGATACGCTGGTGAAGTGAACGTCACCCAATCACTAGCGAGTTCTTCGGAAATCAGAGACCACATTTATTCACTCATTTGGCAGGAGGATATATACTAATATTCTGCTGAAGGTCGCAGAACTTCAAACGGGTTAGAATCCGAACTCACCACTAAGAAAATTTTTGTTATTCGTGGTCAACAGGGAAATGCGGGTTATCATACGTTGAACCAGCAAAGAAAGGAAAGTTGGAAACAGTTCTCATTCAAGTCCACCAATTAGGCCATGAAAAGCTGATAAGAAAGTTGTGCTCAGCAAGCCGGTTCTATAGAAAAATAGACTTAAGAAGACTGCAAATAATCGAATTGGCTACGGAAGGTCTGTACTGTGGTAGAGTCAAGATTACTCTACATTAATGTGAGGCGACTTCCTTGTTCAACTCCTTTCCCTGCAAATTATGTATGGGTGAAATCCGCCCCTTTTCCCCCCAACAACACAGCAATCTCCGACTATGCGCATATATGTCCATTTTATACGATAGGAAAGCATGTCGGGCAACAATGGCGGATGTCAACAAAACACGTGGCAGGGTCATTAGCCTCTACAAGGGCAAACAACGCCAACTCGTGAATACAGTACAATATTGTGGAGCAAAGGTATGAAAGCCACTTTTGAAGTTTATCTGACATAATTCTTATTAATTAAAAACATTCTGTACCAGAACACGTATTATTCGTATATACTATGAATTTCTCAGTGTTTAAACATTCCTCCTTCTCCCCACACCTCCAAATTCTGCTGCTCATGCAAACCGAAGGAGTCTCCATGAAAGCGTAAATATCTGGGTGAGAACTCAAATAGTTAAGTTTTCGTGTAGACTCCGTCGAACTCAACTGCTTGATAATTAGAAATACAGTAGTTCAATGATACAATGAAATCAACTACAGTTGATCAATACTTAGTGAACATTAAGCTTTCGAACAAGTTACTTTAATATTATAATAACCATTACAATTATTAAGCACTTAAAGAGTACAGTAAATGCTCTAATTGATCGCTTTAATTGATCTCAATTTCACGGACTTCATAAATAACGACAGCGTCCATGAACCAGGTTTTCCGTCCGTACGGTACTCGTGGACGTAACTACCTTTACGATGCAATTTGCCTTCAGTTAAAATATTTTCATAATAAAGCAGAGAGAACCAGTTGGCCAGGAATTTTCCTCACCATCACCCTCACCTTGCATCAGCCTGCTGAGTTCAGATGACTCCATTATGATGTCAAACATCAGCAAGGATTTCATCTAAGCTAGTGATGGGCATAATCGATTACAATTATAGCAATGGCAATTTGATTACACCCATCACTAATCTGAACTCGCACTCTAAATAAACTTCAGGAAGAGTATCCACTGCTAGTAACAAGACAGCAAAATTTCAGCTCTTTTATTCCACATAAATCGTAAATGAAGTAAAATACAGCATGACATTTAATGTTCTTCTATTTTACAGTAAATTTTTTCATAACATTCCAGCAACTTTGACAACTATGTGTACTTTTTTGGAGTTTAACGGTCAATCGGATTTAGCGGACAGTCATTAACCCCCCCCCCCCCTCCCCATATAATCAATTAAAGTAAGGCTTAATGATAATCCTGTTTCTAAATCTCTTGCTATTTTATGTTCTTCTATCTTCAAATCAAAGTGCTGGAATTTGGTCCGACCACCGTTCCAGTTGAGTTTACATTATAAAATTAACTGTAAAGAGTTTCGGTTGTTAGCCTTCCCATTAAAGTTTTCCAAAATGTTAAAACAGCCATTGCCGATTACCTGTCAAAATGATCCTGCATTATTTCTTCAACCAGTGACTATCTTCCCTGGAACATAAGTCAAGCTTATAGGTCTGTAATTACTCACCTCATCCTTTGATCTCCCCACCCCCCTTTTTTTGAATTGGGGTGACAGGCGTACATCACCAATCCATTGGGAACTCCCCCCGAATCCAAGAATGCTCCAATAATAATGGATAAAGGTTTGCTTACTTCTTTTAATATAATTGGATAGGTCCAATCTACCCGCCCCAGGTGTCTTATTTACGCTTAGCTTCTCCCCTTTTACTTTCCTCTTTGGCATCGCATCTCCTCATCTAAAAATTTCTTCAAGTGTGAATGTAAATATCTATTCAGATTGCCGACAAACTGAATCTAGTGAAATAATTTATACCTTTCCTTTTGGTGTTAAGATGAAGTCTGCTACCTTGGCCAGTGTAATCTGCTTTGTCCTTCGTGACTTGATTGGGCTAGTTTACACTTGGAAGTTTCTGTATTTCCTGTATTATTGGAATTTCTGTATTTCCAGGAATATTGGAAATATAGGAATATTGGAAATTTTTGTATTATTGGAAGTTCATGTATTTTTATTCTCTGTCACCAGTTTCAACCGACATCCATTTAGATCTAAGCTATATCTCTTAGTTGGTATAAGAATCTAAATCAGGGGTCGGCAACCTGCGGCTCTAACTTTTAGCCCACATGTACGACAAGCGACTTATTTCTGCGAGCAAATATTTTCGAACATGAACTACAGTATATTAAAAATAAATCAAGAAACAGTCTGAACAATGCGAGTTTCTCAGCATGCTTTCATAGAGTGGGAAGGTGTTTTTAATAAAACACCTGCACAGGTGCGGCTCTTCGTTTCGAATTCTTTTTTTTTTTTTTTTTAATTAGATCAAAAATGGCTCTTCACTCAGAAAAGGTTGCCGACCCTTGGTCTAGGTGGACCCTCTTGAACTCCAGCCCTATCGCAGCAGAACTCGTCGTCGGAGATTTCTATGTACATGGATTTTGAACCCCAAGTACTGTGGAGCAGATAACTATAGCTAAGGTTCAGCACCTTGCTCAACATCAAAGCACAATGCTCTCCCATAACCTCAAATGGTGCTGCCCCTTTTCAATAAGAAACAATACTAAAGACGATACTAATAGTTTTTTAAATCTAGTCTTTTCTGACTTCCTGGCAGCTATCCGACAAGCTCCAGTCATTGTAGTTCAATTTATTGAAATAAAGTTTATATACACGCGTACATTGTCTATTGGAGTTCGCCTATAGTACAGTAGTTTTATAAAGGGGTAATCGTAGCTAACGCAAATTCTCACTTGCGTGAGAGTACTAGGAACCTAACCATTGCATACTTTGAGGTCCTACTATATATGATTTAACTCTAGGCCTCTTTTTCTTTATATATATATATATTGTAGCCTGCAGGATTTAAACTGTTTAGACCCAAAAAGAATGAAGTGCCTTGGAATTAAATATTACAATCGATTTTAGAATTCAGTACTCTGAGAAAAACACAGGAAGCTATTGCTTCACTTCACGCTGCCAACTAGCGAGCCTTTACGTGTTTCCTCTCCAGCTTCAATTGAAGGGGGAGGGGGATTTTCATATTAAATCCAAATGACGTCGTTAAAACACTACTGAACACTCTCGGATCTGATATAAGGGCGTTCACTCCATCTGATATATTTATGTCAGATCAAAACAGTTCTCTTACTGGATTTCCAGGAATATCCGTGTGTGAACAACTACAAAATAAGCTCCATAAAAGATACAGATCCGACAGTATCACCAAGTAAAAAAAAAAAAAAAATTCCTATGATAGCGATCTCATCTGCAACTAGTATAGCATCATGCGCAATCCTATTGTAACTTAAATGGATTCATCAACAAAAGATCAACTGTAACCAATTTAATTGTGCTTCGGAAAGATATTACAACGGCACTGGACAGATCTCTGCGTGTCGTCTATATAGACCCTTCAAAGGCGTTTGACTGTCAACTAAAGCCTACTATAGTCCATTTAATTTTACTTTATTCCTGATGTAAACAATTGACAGTTGCCCTCATTCTTGAAAGCAATCACCTCATACGCTGAATAACTATCAAGCAGGGAGTCGCTTAACTAAGGGGATAACATCGGGAATAGACTAAACTAAGGGGATATATTGTTTACATCGGGAACTGACTACAGTAACCAACTCTCTGCCTGTGACACTGGAGTCCCTCTCCTCAGCTGGATCAACAGCTACCTTGTTGGAAGGCGGAAAAATAGTTAGTGAAAGGTCACTCCTCCAGGACATTCATCTTGGCTAAGGACATTCCATTCCCCAAGGGTCGTATGTGAGCCTTACAGCTTTTGTTCCGAATCTACATGAATGACGTAACGTAAATCTGTACCATCCCCAAGGTTAGTTGCTACTGTGAATGATCAGGATGTGCCTGATCTTCAGTTTACTAGACAATCCAGCAGCATGGTGCGACAGATAAACTCCGGCTGAATGTGGAAAAATGCCATGTCTTTTTTTTTTTTTTTTTTTTTCAGAGATAAACAAAACTTCTTTTTCCTATAAAAATGGTCTGTTAGGCAACACGACCAATTCTCAGCTATATGGATCCACTTAAAACCTGAAGGTAATTTTTACTCCTCGCCTTCCTTTAGATATCACATCCTCAATCTTTTAATGAAACCTACCGCATTTAAAACGGTAGCCTTCATACTACCATCTTCAAGATATATTTCTCTATCAACACCCAGTGCTTCTGTCTGCAGGTCATCGATAACGCATTGATAACATTAAATTTACGCATCGCTGTCTGTTAATCAAAGACTGCTCAGAAAGCAATACTAAAATAAATGCGTTTTGAGAAATGGGGATAACCATCCTGACGCCCGAATTCTTCAGTCTCACTTCCGTACGAGAAAACTCAGACTCAAGTGTTCCTGTATAAAATACACAAGTATAATATTGACTGTCTGGTTCTCCTGAACCTAAATGTTAGTAGTAATTCCTATTAGTATAGGAATTTTTAAACTCAACAGACTTTAGGAACTGATTAACCATGGCAAATATTCAACCTCACCAGGACCGTCCATGATGTAAATTTTTCACTGATTTATCTAAGATGCAAACCTTGACTTCTCTCTCCATTCATTTCGAGCCAGCCTCAAGCCTCATTAATACCAAAGACTCTTAGCTGCCATCTCAATTTCAGCAGCCTAACTAAGCAAAGTAATTACTGTATTTTATTAATGTCACTTCTGCTGTATGGTTTTAGCACCGTTGTATTTGCTGTTTTATATATATATAGCGCATAATTAACTTAGGCCATATTGCAGAGAGAAGATTATATAAAAAAAAATTGGAGTAAAGCAATGCACATTAGAAAGAAAAGTGGAAGTCGAGAATGCCAATAGCAGATATTAGTGCCCAGCTGATTAATAATACTGAAAGGAAATAAGTGCTCTGAATTATAACCAAAAGAGAAACCCCCTAAAAAAAAAACTAATAAAATAATTAAACATTATTACTAAAATTATTGTTAATTATTAGAAAAGGATACAATGAATGATCCATGATCAAGGGCTCACCATTCAATACATCCAAATAATAATCAGCAAAGGCTGTTTCTGATTGCAATCTACAGGACTTAACAAAGCCCATTGGACCTGCCATTAAGAAAAACCTAATAATATATCAAAATTTAGCAACTTACTGGTAGAATAACAACTGGCCCAACACACAGCGGACTGAACAAATGCATACATAAGATGAGAGCAGGATGTGTGAGTAAAAGGTAAGCAATAAGCCAAGGCCAAAATAAGCGAAGGAAAGAAGAAGAAAAAAAAAATATATAATATATATACAGTGCTGTAGTCGTAAAATTACAGAAGGTATATACCTGTGAATGTCACATACGCAGAGAGTATACTGTGCTTATTAATCCAGTTCCAGAGGATATACGGTGTATACCCTCCACACATAATGCCAGCAGTACGGTAAGACAGAGCGAAAATAATCAAAATTAAACCTAAATCAAACCGGGGAGAAAGAGAAGGGTAACTTGTTTGTTTGTTTGTTTGTTATTTTGTTTTTAGGAGCAATAGCAATTAAGGCCATATTCCTCTGGGATATGCGGTGGTCATTCCCTGACCTTTCCGCATCCTCCGTATTTGGTGGTGACGGGCTCGAACCCCCGTTTAATCAAGAAGCGTGTGCTACGCACTGCTGCTCCTTCCCACCTGGCTACGGAGGCGCCAGAAGGGTAACAAGAGTAAAAATATTGCGGTAGAAACTCTAAAAAATTTAGAAAATCTAAATGAAAGAATAATAATTCGTTGAATTTTGAAAGCCAATTAAACAGAAATTTAGCGGTACCCCCCTCTGATGGGTACCAGGTCCAAATTTATGTGAAATATCACCCCACAGATGTTAACCACTACAATAAAATAAAACAAAAATAAACCAAAAATAGACTGGCCATTATGTCCCATCTCGACAGAGGACCACAAGGCCAATAATTGTCAGGGAATCGCTGCATTTCAATCGCTGGACAAATTGCCGCAAAGGAGAATCGATCGAAAGATCAGCCCGCCATCTGATCCTCAGATCAAACCACCAATGCAAAGATTTGAACAGCGGTGGTCCTGATGCAGCGAAAATTAAAGAAATAGAACAGCTACGAGCACTCCAGTGCAAAGCCACACTACTGACAAAGCAATCTTAACCAGGTTATATAGACGAATAATGAACTATGGATGGCAGCACAGGCGCAGCGTTAGCAATTCGCCTACTACTGTCATGTGATATAATTATACATATAGCATTAGCATTGGTAGAGGCATTTGATGCAAGAAAGCAAGCTTATGCAGCATCAGCCAAAAAAAAAAAAAAAAAAACCACTTCCACTTCACCCCCCTGTTCGTTCAAAATACCTGTCCAGCTGAGCCTTAAACGTATTTAGGCTATCAACTTCCACGACAAGGGATGGAAGTCTGTTCCACCAACCAACCACTCGCTGGCTAAAGGCAAATTTCCGCACGTCTATCCTACATCTGTCTTTCCTCAATTTGAACTTATGCCCTCTCAGGTGATTATTCTGAGCGAGAGGAAGAATCCCATCAGCATTGATCATGCTCAAACCATTCAAGACTTTGTACACCTCTATCAGATCACCTCGCTCGTGCCTAGTCTCCAGACACTGTAATTTGCAAAACTTAAGCCTTTCTTCGTAAGAGCACCCCTTTGTTCCATTCACTAATCTTGTTGCCCTTCTCTGCACTCGTTCCAGCAGCTCTACATCCTTCTTGAAATGAGGCCTCCAGACCTGTATACAGTACTCTAGGTGTGGCCTGACCATTGCCTTATACAAGGGAATAATCACCTCCTTATCCCTGCTAGAAAAATTCCTATACACCATGAGCTACTCTTGCAGCCCGTCTGCACTGCTCAGAGAACTTCATATCTGCCTGCACAACCACCCCCAGGTCCCTTTTATTCTCTACCACTGTCAGTGTAGTACCACAGAGTTGATACGTTGCTCTGGGGTTGCTGTTTCCCATGTGTACTACTTTCCATTTGTCAATGTTAAACTTCATTTGGCACCTCTCAGCCCATCTGCTCAACCTTTCCAGATCCTGTTGCAGCAGCATAGCGTCAGTAGTGTCCTTGACAACCCTGCCTACCTTTGTATCGTCTGCAAACTTCGACATTAAGCTTGATATACCATCATCAATATCATTTATGAATACAGAAAACAATAATGGACCCAACACTGAGCCCTGAGGGACTCCACTAATAACATTAGTCCAAGATGAGCAGTGTCCATTGATTACCACTCTCTGTCTTCTCCCCCTCAGCCACCCCTTTATCCACAGCAGCAATTTGCCTCCAATGTCACACTGCTCCAATCTGTGCAGCAGTCTTCCATGTGCAACAGTATCAAAAGCCTTTCTAAGATCCAAGTATATAATATCAAAGTTATTCCCTGCATCCAGTTCCTTTGTGACCGCATCATAGTATCCAATCAAATTGGTCAGGCAAGACTTCCCCTTAACAAAACCATGCTGTGTCCGAGCTATATATTTGTATATATATATTTGATATATATAGATATATATTTGAATAGCGTTTAAAATAGTTGGAAACGGAATCTTTCATAATAAAATAAAAAAAAATATAGTTCATTATTCGTCTATACAAACTTTTGTATAATCTGGTTAAGATTACTTTGTCAGTAGTGTGGCTTTGCACTGGAGTGCTCGTAGCTGTTCTATATTTTTTAATTTTCGCTGCATCAGGACCACAGCTGTCCAAATCTTCTGCATTGGTTGTTTGATCTGAAGATCCGGATGGCGGGCTGATCTTTCGATCGATTCTCCTTTGAGGCGATTTGTCCAGCGATCGAAATGCAGCGATTCCCTGACAATTATTGGCCTTGTGGTCCTCTGTTAAGATGGGGCATAATGGTCAGTCTATTTTTGGTTTATTTTTGATTTATTTTATTATAGTGGTTAACATCCCTGGGGTGATATTTCACATAAATTTGAACCTGGTACCCATCAGAGAGGGTACGCTAAATTTCTATTTAATTGGCTTTCAAAATTCAACGAATTATTATTCTTTCATTTAGATTTTCTAAATTATTTTAGAGAGTTTCTACTGCAATATTTTTACTCTTGTTACCCTTCTCTCTCTCTCCCCGGTTTGATTTAGGTTTAATTTTGATTATTTTCGCTCTTGTCTTACCATTCTGCTGGCATTATTTTATTTTAACTCTTATTCTTATTTATATGGTTATATATCAAGCATCATGTAGAGGAATATGCTTTTTGCTGTACTATTTTATTTTATTATGAAAGATTCCTTTTCCAACTATTTTAAACGCTATTCAAATATATGTATATATATATATATTACAGGATGATTCACTACCAGTGTGACAAACTTGCAGGAGGTGTAGGGGGCACAAAGACGAATCGGAATCACATAGCATTGCAGGGTCCGAAATGTCTTCGTCATGCGGTAGAGGACGTTGAACGGGAGGACGCGTGAACAGCGATCCCGCTGGAAGTCAGCATTTGCGAACCGTTTCTGTTGAAGAAACCAAGTAGCAAAAGTCCTCTGGAGTGGATAATCCGCAGGCTCCAATGATTGGACGCGTTGCAGATGGTATGAACTCATTTGGTTTGTTGACAATATCCTCCATACAGTGGATTGGGAAATACCCAATCGTTGGCCTATCGCTCGAGTACTCGTACTCGGATTGCCTTCTGCAAGACGTAGGACATTCTCCTCATTGTCTGGCGTCCTCGTCGTTCGCTCTCGATTTATGGTACCTCTCGTGAAACAACCAGTCTCATGTAACCTTCTGTGCACACGTGCGAAAATCGTATGATGAGGAGCACGCCTGTGCGGGAAACGTTCCTGGTACAAGCGCAGAGCGGCGCACCCGTTACAGTCCGCAGCTCCATACGCGAGGTGCATGTCGGTCAGTTCAACGTTTGAATACTCGTTCATCCTACTGCCTCGGGAACCGGTTCGCAAATGCTGACTTCCATTGGGATCGCTGTTCACACGACCTCCCGTTCAACGTCCTCTACCGCATGACGAAGGCATTTCGGACCCTGCAATGCTATGTGATTCCGATTCGTCTTTGTGCCCCCCTACACCTCCTGCAAGTTTGTCACACTGGTAGTGAATCGCCCTGTATATGGCATATTTACTTGTTTATTATACACATATATACCGGATGGTTATAAAATAAGTTTTCCTATTCAGGAGACCCTAATGTCTAAACGGTTAGAGTTGGCGCTGTAAAAATCGGTGGCTCTGATATTTGGGGAAGCGATCTGTAGAAGAAAAAAAAATTAGTTCAAATTTCCACCACCAGGGAAATGTAAAAGTTGTCATTTACTTCAAGACACGCTCCTTATGCAAATGACATCCTGTTAGATAAAAGCAGAAAGGCCAACGCCACCGTCAATAACCATTATGGCTCTTACAAAAAAGGGACGTGCTCTTTTAGTAAAACTGTTCTACTAGAATAATAAAAACGCTAATGCAGTACTACGTGAATATCGGAAATTTAAAGGTTTACGTAAAGAACCTTTGACGTCAGTGGGGCTTCAAAAACTAATAAAGAAATTTGAAGCGACCTGTGAGTTAGGTGTAATTCCAGGCAGGAGACGATCATGTATCGGAACGGAGGCAATGGATGAAGTGGCGGTTGCAACGGTCAGAATGCGAAACATTACCAATCAGTAGTGTCAAGAGACCTGACCCTTCCATGGTCTACTGTACGTAAAGTGCTTCGAATAATTTTACGCTCGTTCCCGTACAAGATTCACGTAGTGCAAGAAGTAGTCTTGTGATCAGCAACAACGAATAGATTTTGCTCTACGATTTCTGGTTCGTATGGAACTTGACGATACGTGAGCTGGAATGATCTTGCGGTCTGATGAGGCACATCTCACCCTTCAAGGGGCTGTAAATGAACAAAACTGCTGAATATGGGGAACTTCTCGTCCATCTGCTGTGCATGAAAGACCATACGTTACAGTATGGTGTGGATTCACAGCGGAGTTTATAATCGGACCATTTTTCTTTAAAGATGGGGGTTTGATGGCGCATAAGCTACTTTGGCTATAATGATTCTTTGAAGAGTCTACACCTCATGGCTCCATAATGTGTATATACCGGTAACTAGTGCACGATACTGTGCTAAGAGATCACATTATTCCCGCTCTGCAAGCAAGGCAATGATTGGAGACTGTACTGTTCATGCAAGATGGTGCCCCTCCTCACGTTGCTCGATAAGTGAGGAACTGCTCCGTTCAACATCCGGGGAAATGATCGCATCATTTCTAGAGACTTTCCACAGTTCTGGCCAGCCCGATCACAGATCTCAATCCATGTGATTTCTGGCTATGGGAATACCTGAAAGACAGAGTTTACCGTTTTCAGTCCTCCATTTTCAGAATGTCATCTGAAGTGGAGGAAAGCACATAGAATAATATCTGTAGATTTCAAAGTTCTGATATTAAAATCTAATCCTAAGTTAAGTATTCCATCTCATGTTTATAGTGCCAATTTCTCCCCAGGTGGTGGAAATTTAAACTAATTTTTTTTCTTCTACAGATCGCTTGCCCACACCCTAAATGACATACCCACCGATTTCCACAGCGCTATCTCTAACCGTTTTGACACTAGGGTCTCCTGAATAGGGAAACTTATTTTATAACCACCCAGTACATACCGGTATATACACATACATGGTTGAGCCAAAACATTATGACCAGCGAGTCGTTATGTAAATCGAAGCAACGGCAGGTGAACTACGGCACGTGCGCGGGTTGGGACTTGGTATAAAAAACATCTGATATTGAGCTCCGTTAATCGGCGTTACTCTTGTTTTTCAGATGGGAAAGGCAGCGGACTCAACCGAGTTTGACAAAGGTCAAATTGTAATGGTCAGACAACTGGATCAGAGCTTATTCGAAACAGCACGGTTGGTGGGATGCTCATGTTGAGCCGTGGTCAGTACCTACCAAAAGCGGTCCGAGGAGGAAAAACCCACAAACTGCTGACGAGGTGTTGGACGACCACAGCTCATCAATGCTCGAGGAGCGCGAAGGCTCTCCCAGATGATATGTGGCAACAAAAGGGCGACTGTGGCGCAACTCGCCAGTAATTGGAATGCTGGCGACAGGAGTAATGTGTCACAACACACAGTACGTCGTACCCTGCTGAAATTGGGGCTGCGTAACCGGAGCCCGTCTGCGCGGGTAGCATAGTGGTATCGTCACCGTCCTCCCCATATCATGTGGAAAAGGCCCGGGTTCGAATCCCGCCAATGACGCGAGGAACTTTAGTAGGGTTTTTTTCCACTTCGTGGCTGAGTTAGTCGGTCTCAGGCGTTTTCCCCTAGAAACTGGGGTGTTTTCATCCAGCAAAACAGGCAAATTGACCAGAGAACACATGCAATTTACAGGTGGCCCTAATATAACAATTTGAATTTCGAGGACCAACATCATATTAGGTAGCTGGTCATATATATATATATACACATACATACACTGGGTGATCACTGAATTATGACCACCCCTATGAAAACTGAATGTGAACCGTTGACCACGTGAGGTACGAGAGTGCAGAGTTAGTCGACCTACGTAACATAGATGAGGTGTCAGTGGTTCAGTAGGTAAGAAAATTCCGAGTGTGATGGGTAAAAGGAAGGATTTATCGGCCTTTGATAAAGGGCAGATTGTGGGTGCTTGATGAGCTGGTGCCTCGATTTCCCAAACTGCTGAACTGGTGGGGTGTTCGAGAGCCGCCATAGTTAAAGTGTACCAAGACTGGCATCAAAAATGGTCAAACAACGACCCGACGGCAAAACTGCAAAGGTCAGCGAAAGGTTGATGTTAGAGGTGAGCGCCGGGTCCGACGACTCGTACAGGCGAACAGGAACAGCACTGTTGAAGAGCTGACTAACCAATACAACATGGGCCAACCCGGAACAATATCTGGCATGACCATGCATCGCACGCTCGCACATATGGGCTATAGATAACAGACAACCCCCCTACGGCATCCTCTCCTAACCAAGATTCATCGGCGTAAAAGACTCGCCTGGTGCAAAGAGCATACAAGTTGGACGTTAGAAGACTGGAAGGTATGCTAGTCCGATAAGTCACGTTATTTACTCCGCACCATGGACGGTCGTGTACGGATTTGGCGTCAACAACATGAGGCTCTTGATCCATCATGCATGGTATCAAAAGTACAGGCCGGTGGAGGTGGTTGTATGGTGTGGGGCATGTTTCACTGGCACGAACCTTGACCCCTAGTGCATTTGGAACAACATATCAGTGGTCTCCGCTATCGTCAACTGCTTGTTAACTATGTACACCCCGCTGTTACCCCTTCCCCCCGAATGGTGATGGTGTGTTCCAAGGTTACAATGCGCCGAGCCATCGGGCACTTGTTATGCAGGATTGGTTTAAGGAACACAGTTCTGACTTCCAGCATTTTGACTGACCTCCGAACTCTCTCGAAATCAATCCCAGAGAGCACTTGTAGGACACTATGGAAAGGCATATCAGGTCTCTGGATACACCAATCATCTCCATACCTGCATTGCTGACTGCATTACACACAGCTTGGTTGGCCATACCTCCCGAATTCCGACATCTTGTTGAATCAATGCCATGTCGGATAGCTGCTGCACTGAGGGCAAAAGGAGGTCGTACGAGGTATTAGATAGGTGGTAATAATTCAGTGATCACTCAGTGTGTGTGTATATCTATATATATATATATTAAAAATTAATAAAACTATAAGTATTGCCTAAGAATCAAATTCAACTTCAATAAGCGTCAACTTCTCGAATATCAGCAATGAATTCCTTAAATGCCGATCTCCAGTGGGGCAAAGATAACTTACTTGATTTCAATCCTTCTAAAACTCAGTCCTGTCTTATATCTCGCAAAAAGGATTCTTCTGCTCCTATGCTTATCTTTGGTGACACTCCAATTTCTAGGCAAGATGATATTTCTCTTTTGGGGATTACGCTGACTTCTAATCCCTCTTTGGCACAAGCACATTACAAATATTGCTTCCGCTGCATCTAAAAAACCTGGCTTTCTCTTTCGCTCTTGGCGTTACTTTTCTTCTGCAGGGAGAAGGAGCTGTTCACTCTGTACAAATCGCAAATCTGCCCTACCATGGAATATTGTTCCCACATCTGGGGCGGTGCCCGCAAAACCTCTCTCAGGCTTCTAGATTCCATTCAGAAGAGGACAGTTAGGTTAATTAATGACTCATCTCTAACAGAGTCTCTCCACTCGCTGTCTCATAGCCGGACTGTTTCTGCTGCATGTCTTTTCTACAGATACTTCCATGGGCACTGTTCTTCTGAATTTGCTTCTACAATTTGGCGCCTACGGAGCCAGGTGGGCAGGAGCAGCAGTGCGTAGCACACGCTTCTTGATTAGATCGGGGTTCCAGCCCGTGACCACCAAATACGGAGGATGCGGCAATGTCAGGGAATGACCACCGCATATCCCCGGAGCAATATGGCCTTAGTTGCTAATGCTCCTAAAAAACCAAATAACAACAGCTTCTACAATTCCCGCTCTCTCTTTCAAAACAATCCGAACACGTACCGTGTTCGGACTGTTATGAAGTTAGACAATAAATGGGTGTTCGGACTGTTTTGAAGTTGGACAGTAAATGGATGTTGGTTGGTGGCGTACCGCTACCAACCAACATCCATTTACTGTCCAACTTCAAACTCACAGAACCAACTTTTCATCTTCCTCGTTTATTCATTCAACTGCCGTTTTCTGGAACAACCTTCCTTCATACGTAATTTCCTGAAAATTACAGTGTACAGAAGTTAAAGTCTAATGTCAAATATCTTCTTTCGTCTTCTCAACCTCCAACCCATGCACGGTACTATAGGTTCTAATACTTCTCGTGTTTGGGGTTTACATTTTGTCACTTTTACATTAAAAGTGACAAAAAAAAATTTGCTCATCTGTTATTCTGTTTCTTTTTAAATATTTATTTAATTTTAAGAGGGAAAAAAATCTGCTTCCAAACACGTTGATCCGAACAAAATAGCCATTTTCATGGCATTTTCTTTTATTAGCGGAAAATCTTCAGATGGGAAAGCTTGTAAAATTCAAATACTTTATTTCTGCAGTCTATATACTTATTTTTGAATCATATTTTGGCTTGAATATCAATAATTTCAAGTTGCAATCTGGGATTGTAGTTTTCAGCCATAGAAGTAAATGGGTTCTCAAACAAAAGCTTATGTTTTTTCATGGGATTTTATATCAGAAAATCGACTTTTAAACTTGTCAAAAAGTAATTGTAATAACGAAAGGCAACGATTCTTTGGAAATGTGTTTCTCCTTTAGCTCCTTTAATGGGAGAAGACAGAGGGTGGTAATCAATGGGTGCTGCTCTTCGTGGCCTAATGTTATTAGTGGAGTCCCACAGGGTTCGGTGTTAGGTCCACTGTTGTTTTGTATATTTATCAATGATATTGATGAAGGTATATCAGGCTTAATGTCGAAGTTTTCAGATGATACAAAGGTTGGCAGGGTTGTTAATGACAGTAATGGCAGTGTGCTACTGCAACAGGATCTAGATAATTTGAGCAGATGGGCTAAGAAGTGGCAACTGAAGTTTAACCTTGACAAATGCAAAGTACTGCATATGGGTAGAAGTAACCCCAGAGAAACGTACCAACTGTGTGGTACTACTGTACACTTAAGGTGGTAGAAAATGAAAAAGACCTGGGAGTAATTGTGCAGTCAGATATGAAGTTTTCTGAGCAATGCAGACAGGCTGCCAGGGCAGGTCATGGGGTTTTGTCAATGATATATAGGAATTTTGCTAGCAGGGAGAAGGAGATGATTGTCCCTCTGTATAAGGCAATGGTCAGGCCACGCCTTGAGTACTGCGTGCAGGTCTGGAGGCCTCATTTTAGGAAGGATGTAGATTTACTTGAGCGTGTACAGAGAAGGGCAACAAGATTGGTGAGGGGAATGAAGGGATCCTCTTACCAAGAGAGGCTTAAGTTCTGCAAATTGCAGTGGCTGGAGACTAGGCACCTGCGCGGTGATCTGATTGAGGTGTATAAGGCCTTGAATGGGTTGAGCACGCTGAATTCTGATGGGATCCTTCCACTTGTTCAGATTACGAACCTAAGGGGGCATAAATTCAAATCAAGAAAAGACAGATGTAGAATAGATGTGCGGAAATTTGCCTTTAGCCAGCGGGTGGTTAATTGCTGGAACAAACTTCCATCTGTCGTTGTGGAAATTGACAGGTTAAATAAATTTAAGGTGGAACTGGACAAGCATTTGGAGGGAATGGTGTGATTTTTTTTTTTTTTTTTTTGGCTGATGCTGCATAAGCTCATACACGTGCTTTCTTGCATCACATGCCACTACTACTACAACGTTCAAAGTGAACTAAATTGTGTTGCTCAATTGGGATTTTTTAAATAACTTATTCTGAAATTATTTGATCTCACCAAACAATTCAGACCAATTTTCCTTTCTCTTGTAGTTTTAAATTAAAAGCATTCAAATGGCTAGAAATGTATGTAAGAATTTGCAAGATCAAAGAGCCACTCCATATTTGATAGTTGTTTTATTGGTTTCCCTTATTCTGTGTTTAAACATTTGGTGATGTTTCAACAGCCACATTGAGGCCATGCGATCTTGTAAAATTTATAATTGAAATTACCACTTCATAAAGTGTTGGAGATCCAATATTTTCCCATAAAGAGCTTCTTGATGCACAATTCAGTGAATTCCAATCTTGAGTTTCAGCTCCGATATTTATCATTTTCTTGGTTATTCTACCCATAAGCCCAATGTTTTTACCAATCATATTTTTTGCACCGTCAGTTGTGACTCCTACCAGGTTTTAAATTTTTAATCCTAACTTTTCGATAGATTGGCAAAAATTTTCAAAGAAGATTTCCATCTGTAGTTGTTCCTAGCATACTCTGTAGATCGACTAAATCTTCAACTGATACAAAATTATCATTAATTCCACGTATGAAGATGGGGAGTTGGGCTGTGTCATTTACATCAGTATTGTCATCCTGTGCCACACTAAAATATTTCATTTGTTTTATGTTTTCCAAAAGTTGTTCGAACAAATTCTTTCCAATATCTTCTACTCTTCGCATAATTGTTTGTCGAGACAAACTAATGTCTTGTATCATTGTTCGTTTCTCCGGACAAATTTCTCCCACAACTTTTTAACAAATTCACCCTCATTGAACGGTTTACTTTCAAAAGCGATCAAATGTGCAACTTGATAACTGGTACGTACAGTAGATAAATATCTTGACTTCAGTATGTTTTGTTGTTTTCTTAATTCGTTTTGTAACTTGGAACACTTCTTTTCGCAGCACTCCATTATGTTGATCATAAGATTTATGATTCGAATCAGTGTCGTTTTAAATTATATTCTTTAAAAATTCACACAATCTCCTGACACACCAAACACACTGCTCTTTCGTGGTAATCAATGAAGAAATAGGGTTCAGTCCACCTTGGATAAAAAACACGACACTCCAAATCGATTTTCCCCTTTTGGAACATTTTTAAGAATGATTTTTTTTTTTCAATTCAATACAGATTAATAATTAATTCAATGCAATGAACAAGCTATATCAAAATACATAACTGTATTTAGTGTACATATGACTGCCCTGAACCACATGTACCTGTTTGACACAGTCGAGCTGGACACTTGCATGCCTGTACACGCAGTCGCGATCGATGCTGTTTAAGTTCACTTTCCGCGCGGGCCCGATCCGGCCTGCAGGTTGGACACCACTGTCTTAAGGGAATCTAAAACTCAAGCTAGGGATACAAACCTGTAAGGGACTTGCTCAAACTTGAAATAAAAAATCTGTACTTGATCATTTTATCAGCATCGACTTGCTAACTCTGGAAAATCCAGGGTACGATTACCGGCTAACTTTCCACATGGTTGTGGAATACTGTGGGTGGTCTTGACCACTCCACCGCAAAATATAAGTCACACTCAGCACTCTCGCTGAGTGGCTTTTCTACCCTTCTGGAGTTATTCCCTCCCACCCTTTTCTCCTGGTGGGGCATACACTCCACTGTCAATTTAGGGGATGCCCCACCTACATCCCCTTACTCTTACTTTCATCCCCGATCTTCTTCCGTACACCCTGTACTGCAGCACTCTACCTTATTATTTATTTATTTTTATTATTTAATTTTTTTAATTATTTCATTATACATATATTTTTAATTATTATTTATTTTTATTATTATTATTTTTTTTTAATTGGTCTCCGTTCGGGAAGCTCAGGCGACCCTGACGGAGACCTGCCAAAGAATAATGGGCAGCCTGGCTACCTTCTAGTGGTGTGTGCAGGCAACGTGGGGTCCCATCAGGGATCCCGCGGCCAAATGCCAGGACACACAACAGAACCCAACACAATACTACACATTTAACACACTACACTTTTCTGGCATTTACAGTGTTCTGTATTTCTTCACAGTCCCACATGAGCGGTTGCTTTATAAGCTGGAACAGGTTGGAATCACTGGGAAAATCCTTAGATGGATAGAAGGATGGCTTCAGGGCAGGAGGCAGAGGGTTGTGATAAATGGCTATTCCTCAGATTGGGTTGATGTAAGAAGTGGGGTTCCCCAAGGATCAGTATTAGGACCACTGTTGTTTTTAATTTTCATAAACGACATTGATGAAGGGATAGAGGGCGTGATATCTAAATTTGCAGATGATGTTAAAATTGGTAGAGTAGTTAATGATCACTGTCAAGCTGAGATTCTTCAGAGAGACCTAGATAGACTTCAGGAATGGTCAGAAAAATGGCAGCTATGCTTTAATCCAACAAAGTGTAAGGTATTACACCTGGGAAACAATTATCCCAAAATAACTTATTCACTTGGTGGAGTTCAACTAAACCCAGTACTGGAGGAAAGGGACTTGGGTGTTACGATACGGTCAGACACGAAATTCTCTGAGCATTGTAAACAGGTTGCAAGGAAGGCCCATGGTGTCCAATCGATGATCTGTCGAACTTTTGCAAGTAGAGATAGGGACGTGATAATCCCATTATACAAGGCTTATGTTAGACCACACTTGGAATACTGTGTTCAAGTATGGAGACCGCACCTAAAGAAAGACATCGAGCTTCTTGAAAGGGTGCAAAGACGGGTAACTCGCCTGGTGAGTTCGGCAAAAGGGCGTCCTTATGAAGAAAGACTTCGAATATGTGGGTTGCAGAGTTTGGAAACTAGACACCTTAGAGGAGATTTGGTTGAGGTGTTAAGGCTCTGAGAGGCATCAGTAAAATGAATGAGGACGAAATTTTCAAGATTATAAATGATGCTAGAACTAGGGGACATAAATTCAAGTTAAGGGGGGAAATGTTTAGATTGGACTGCAGGAAGTTTTATTTTAGCCAGCGAGTTGTAAATTACTGGAATAGGTTGCCTTCATGGGTGGTAGAGGCCGACAGTTTGGGGAAATTCAAATGTCATCTGGATAGTACTTTCGGGTAAGGGAAGCGCATAGGATGATAGATTTAATTTCCTTTTTTTTTTATTAATTATTATTATTTATTTATTTTTTAGTTTTATCATTGTTTTGTTCGGATTTTTTTTTGGCTGCTGCAGCATAAGCTTTCTTGCACCATGCGGCCATTACTAATACTAATATGGCGCAGATGTGGGAAACCACAGGTGGCGCCCGATCCTAACACTATGCCTTATGGGAATATTTTAATATAACTGGGCACGTCTTTGCAATAATGACGAGCGCTCTGAGGGAGAGACATGTCACAGCCATTAACGGAATTTCTAAAGTGACATTCCAAGTCAACGGGGGAGTCCCGCAAGGTGGTATCCTCTCTGCTAAACTCTTTGCAGCAGCACTGCATCCTTTTCTGGCTCCAAATCAAAAACAATTTGTCGTTAATGCAGACCACTTAATTTTTCATCACCTCGAACGATCAAAACTGCCTTGCAATGTAACAATTAAGCAAACTCCAAAATCTCCCAGTTGCAAGAAGACCTCCATTGCATGGGACTCAGATTAAATGAACAAAAAGACGGCACAAATGGTTTTCACCAACAAGATAATAAAGAACCAGATTTCAATATGCGTGAATGGCAACGAGGTCAAAAAAGTTCAAACACATGTCGATCTTGGTCTGAAATGGGACAAAAACTGAACTTCACATCGCATTTCGGACATGTAAAGAAGAAAACTTATGCAGCACTATGGACCTCCTGACAGGAGCTGGTAGGTATCAGGAACCCCGAACTTGTTAAGATATATTTTAATATGCGTCATCCCCATCCCTCTCTACGCATCTCAGATTTGGTCTTCTGCCCTGGACACTACCATCAAGGCTTTCCTGGGTTTAGAGAGAGATCGCTGGTGGCTCCTAGGCATTTGCCGATCTCCACTTTGTTTATCTGTGGTGGTGCAGTACGCCTGCAAGCGTCCCAAAAAAGTGTTGGCGCTTGTGTGTCAGCCTAATGTGCGTGTGTTGCTGTATTGCTTGTGCCAGGTCACCCTGCCTCCAGGGAGTAGCTAATGGGCGGCTGCTACCCAGTGCTCCTCTCTAGGGATGATGAGCCTGGTCTGGGTCCACCATCACCAGTAGTGCTGAAAAGCACAAAATCCCATCACCGCTTTCGACAAATTTGCCCAGAGCCTCTATGCCAGACGGCAAACCCTCCCACCACCAGCAAACCCTGAGCAACCAGAACCAACATAGCTCACTGCTCGTACGACCACACCAAGCCGCACTGACCTGCGGAATAACCAGCACAACAAAAACGGGAGTCTCGAATCCCTATTTCCCCATTGTGACTGAATCCAAACATCCCGACTTTCACTCCCGGACAGGCCATAGGGCCCACGGAGAAACCACGACTACCAAAGACAAGTCCAACCTATAGCGTGCAAATGACTATACATACCCAGGTTGGGACCAAAGCACAAAAATGAACATGTAAAGACTGCCACTATGACGGGAACAGATCCCACAAACAGTGATCGTAAAGATCTGACTCTTTTAACCCACAGCTGGGACGTTGCCCAATCTATAAATACTAACAACCAATCGCGCTGCACAGACAACAAATGGACATGATTGGACCTTCAACCCCTGATGAAAATTCTTCTCAACTGACACACGGACGGGACTCAGTCCCATGAGCGACTCTCACCAAAAGATGAAGAACCTGCACAGTCGTTGTAGGGACCTGACAAGAAAGCCTGAGCGAATTCCATTAGCCCTGGATGGTAGGCCACTGATGATAGACGACCACTTCGCAGCCACAAGCCTTCACGCCCTATTGGCGATCTGGGTCAACTCCCTTGTCTGGCCCACTATTACTTCCCTTCCCCGGTGGGGGAGGGAGACGGCTTGCCATCTCCTGCAAACCCCACCACCCTTCTCTTCTTTCTGGTGGGGCATGGGCATGCCCCACTGCAAGCTGGAGCTACCTTCCCTATCGGCTCCTTTTCTGACTATATCCCCCCCAATCTTCAGCCTCCCTCCCCCACGCTAACTATACACAAGCGACAGTCCCACACAATCCAAATTTAACCATCAAAATAAATTTCGCCCAAAACTCTCGGCTTCTCATTCTAGCGCCTTCACCACGCGAACTAACCTATACCAATTGATGTGTATGTATATGCATTTTTGTATGTATGTATATGTGCATTTTTTTTTTTTAGGTCCTAGCCACTGAAATCTAAGGAAATTAGGTGGCAGGACCTGCCAGAGTAAATAATTACAATACTGGTGTACCTGGTCTGCTTCCACGGGCAAAAGTGGAGCAACGTTGGGCCTCAGTAGGGGTCCAGCGGCTAAATGACCAGATGAACAACGGTACACGACACTACACATGTACAATATCCATACACTTTTAAATCTCTGGCATTTCCAGCAAACTGGCATACCAATCACAATGTAAACAACGCGGAGATGGGGGAACCCCTCGTGCTGTATGACCCTAAATACACTAACTTTACACCGCTTTCGACAAAACTGGAACTCTTCTGAGAAGTGACAAAACTCCACTTCCCAGAACATTGACAACCCGATGGGACTGTTATCCCATGAATGACTCCCAACTATGGCATTTTGCACAACCTGTTCGTCCAAACCAACATTGGATCGCCTCTGCTGGGCTTCAAGTTTTTCTGGATGGTGCGGACCTGACCCTGTGGTCTGGTTTGCTCCCACCCATGCACACAGGCAACATTGGCAACCTGAGCCAGCTCCCTTGTCTGGCTCACTGTCTCACCTCTTCCTGGCAGGGTGGGGAGGGGGAGGGGGACAGTAAACTGTCCCCTCCCCACCCTGCCACCCTATTTCTTCCCTCTGGTGGGGCATGGGCATGCCCCACTGTAAACTGGAGTTTCCTTCCCTTTCGGCTCCATATTTCTGTCTATTTGCCCCCCAGACTTCAGCCTTCACCCCACTATCTGACGTGAACACGCCCCACACAATCTAAAATCACCAATCTAAATTAATTTTGCCCAACATTTTAGACTTCTAGCGCTTCCGCGACGAGTACGAGATTTTTTTTTTTTTTTAGGTCCTAGCCACTGAAATTTCAGGAAATTAGGTGGCAGGACCTGCCAGAGTGAATTATATACTAGTGAATACCTGGTCTGCCTCCACGGGGCAAAATTGGGACAACGTCAAGCCTCGGTAGGGGTCTGGCAGCTAAATGACCAGATGAACAACGGTACAAGGCATCACACATATACAAAGTCCATTCACTTTTAAATCTCTGGCTTTTCCAGTCAATTGGTTCACCCACAATGTAAACTAAGCGGAGATGGGGGAAACCCCTGGTGCCGCTTGACCCTAAACACACTTTACACCGCTTTCGATTCCTCCACACAAGCAGTGTGGATTCTGCGTGAGGGCGGCGAAATCCAGTAATTTTGCATTGAATTACCGCCCTCACGGAGAATCCCCACTGCTTGTGTGGAGAAATCGAAAGCTCGGACCATATAAATGTACGACTGCCTTCACAGTACGAGGACTTGATATGCACACTAATTACACGGGTAAGATATAACCCAAAAGGACAGGAACACCACCTCCTCGACAACGAAGATGAATACATAGCCCTAACGGACTTTGTGCAAAGACTCTTTGGAAGAAGGAGAATACTAACCGCAACACACAATGATTGACAAGATTAAACCACCAATAAACAATACAATAGTAAGACAATGTAACACAATAGTATGACAAGACAGTAAGATAGAAGAAGCTGGAAGGTAAAACCAACTAAACAATTGCCGCAGGCCCTGAGACTGAAATGAACGGTCGCGAAAAAACATTTCAATGACAACCAATGAGGGATTTACAGCTAAGAGGGAGCCAAACAACAACCTAGCACAGAAAACTAATGGTAGGAACAGGGAATCCTAAAGAATAAATACCAACCAACATGGAAGGGACCCTGTCCCGCGAAAGATCCTTGAACTGAATTTGACTCCTTAACCAATGTTAATGCTACTGAAACTGGCCTAACCACTGCTTGGCAACGTAAAACCAACCACGAATGGGACCCTGTCCCAAAATTGTACCAACTGATAGGACACTGAACATTAGACTTGAAAACTTGGTAGGGACCATGTCCCTGATATGACTCCACTGAAGTCAGCAGAAACATCCATGTGACCATTAACCATAGACGGGACCCTGTCCCAGGAACGACCCACTGACTAGGACTCTGCACGAACAGCACAGCTCTGCTGCCATCTGCCTCATTGACGATCTGCGCTGGGTACAAGCCCAGCACACTTTCATCACCTTCCCTGGTAGGAGTGGCTACGGTGCTCCCGTTCCACCCGCCAACCCTATTTTCTTCTCCTGGTGGGGCACGAGCCTGACCGACTGTCTTGACCTGGGGTCGTCTTCTCTATCGTCCCAGTCTTCAGCCTTCCCCCCACTCTACCTATACACCAGCGTACACCCTACACTGCAAAATCTAATCATGTCCAAATTAAATCACGTACACAAATTTTTTGGCTTTACTAATTATAGCGTTTCAACCCCATGACTTTTTTTTTAGGCCCTCTCCACTGAAATCTCAGGAAACTAGGTGGCAGAGCCTGCCAGAGTGAACTAAAATAAAGCTACAGGGTACCTGGTCTTCCTCCGCTGGGCCAAGTGTGGCCAATGTATGGCCTCAGCAGGGGTCTGGCAGCTAAATGGCCAGATGAACAACGATACACAACACCACACATTTACAAAATCCACACATTTAAATCTCTGGCCTTCCCAGTGAACTGGTACACCAACAACAATGGAGATAGGTGGCGTAGTGATGGTTGTGTTAAGTGCTTATGGAATTGTGCTCCCCTGTTTTGATGTAAAAGTGTTGTTTAAAGAGTTGTTACGTTTATGAAATATATGACATGGATAGAGATAACATTGGTGAGTCATAGGATAAAATTTTATTGCAGGTGCTGAAGAGACATACAAGATATTGGTGTTTGAAAATTTTGTCTCTAATAGCAACAGATATACAGGGTGTTTCAGTTAAACGTTTCAGAACTTCTAAGAGGGGTAGGGTACATCCTGACAACTCGAAATCATATAGCAAGGTGGGGTGGGAAATGCTTTCCTGAAGCGGTGTTGTACACAGAAGCACCATAAAGAAAAGAGACCGTAAGTGAGAAATCGTTTTAATAATACATGAAAAGAAGCAAAAGGTACATGGATTAAAGTAAGTGTTCGAAGTTTCTTCCACGGGCTACAATGCACGCCTCACATCTCCGACGCATGGACATCCGAACATTCTGGAATACTCCAGGCGAATTTCGAATTTCTTCGGCAGCTACTGCGATTCTTGCAACCAGCTCCTCAGCATTGTCAACAGGGGTGTCATAAACTAGCGATTTCATATGACCCCAGAAATAAAAATCAAGACATGATAGGTCGGGTGACCGAGCAGGCCAACGCACGGGACCACCAAGTCCGATCCACTGTTGACCAAATGTGACATCCAGGTAGTTACGAACATCTCCGCTATAATGGGCAGGGGCTCCATCGTGTTGGAACCACATTGTCTGTTGCGTCGATGCAGAAATCTGTTCATCTCTCAAAAGTTGTGGCAATACTTGCTGCAGAAAGATCAAGCAGATAGGTCCGGTTAGACGACACGGTAACAGGTAAGGTCCGATGAGGTGATCTCCCATAATACCGGCCCATACATTGACCGAAAATCGAATCTGTGCTGCACGACGTCGTATTGCATGCGGGTTCTCGACCGCCCAGATATGGTCGTTATGCGTGTTGAAAATTCCTTCCCTTGTGAAGGATGCCTCATCGAAAAACAACACTTCAGCAGGAAAAAGGGGATTTGTAGCACATTTTCCAAGGTACCACTGTGCGAAAGCAATACGAGGTGCATAATCCTCCGGTTGCTGTGTCTGGACACGCTGCACGTGAAACGGATGCATGTCTTGTTCTCGGAGAATCCTCCAGACGCTGCAATGGGAAACCCCGACTGCGTTTGCTAGACTTCGTGTACTCGTTCTTGGATTCCCCTGTACATGCTGCAGCACATTCTGTTCGACGGCTGGAGTCCGTGCTGTTCTTACCCTGTCCCTGTCAGCTCTTTCAAATGAACCTCTCTCAGCTAACCTCTGGTGCAGTCTTGCAAAGAAATTATGACTGGGAATACGCCTCGTCGGATATCGTTCCGCGTACAAACGCTGTGCGGCTGGCCCACTACAATTTGCAGCCCCGTACGCCAAATGCATATCGGCTAACTCTGCGTTCGTGTAATCATCCATCCTACTAACTTGGCGTTCTTGTTCAAGAAATTCGAAATTCGCCTGGAGTATTCCAGAATGTTCGGATGTCCATGCGTCGGAGATGTGAGGCGTGCATTGTAGCCCGTGGAAGAAACTTCGAACACTTACTTTAATCCATGTACCTTTTGCTTCTTTTCATGTATTATTAAAACGATTTCTCACTTACGGTCTCTTTTCTTTATGGTGCTTCTGTGTACAACACCGCTTCAGGAAAGCATTTCCGACCCCACATGGCTATATGATTTCGAGTTGTCAGGATGTACCCTACCCCTCTTAGAAGTTCTGAAACGTTTAACTGAAACACACTGTATAGACCATAGCCTCAGAGGATTTTCCCTTGTGAAAATTCCCATAAACTTTACATTGTCCCGTTGAAATAACATTACACAAAATGGAGACTTGATACCTTGTTGCCTTGGATATTTACTGGCTTGGGTTAGCCACCTTTAGGGAGAAGCCATTAAATATTTATATGTGATCATATACTGTGAACATATTAGTGTTTTATTACTTAGAATTCACATTTACATTTTGGTAAATGTCCCAAGGGCTAACATGGGGCTACTTTTAAAGAAACTTGAAGTGGTTATAGTTCTCTTAATTTTGGAGTTGAGGATCTTATATTTGAAAAAAGGAAACTTCTTGAAATTATTTATTTGGTGCATAATTTTGTGACGCCCCTGTGCATTAGGAGCTGAGATCTGAAAACCCGCTTTAGGGAAATCTTCAATTCTAATGTAGATTTCATGCCGGATTGGAGGAAAGTGTCTATATAGACATATATTGATAGACTATGGGAATTAATTGGTTTTTGTTGTCTAGATTACTTTTCTAAATACTGTAACATAATGTCAGAAGAAGACAGAGATATTACTTGGTCCCAGGAATTTGAAACATATTCATCATCTTCTTCTGAAGCATATTCTTCCTCTCTGGATTTTGCAACAAGACAAGTGTCTATCGAGAAAGAATCTTCTCGGACACCAGTAAGGAATAAATGTAAAAGAAAATCAAAGACCCCCCCCCCCCTAAAACTATTATACTAAGGGAAAAAGACAAACCGAAACTTCATGAAACAAATATGGAAAAAATTATTACCTTGAATGATGAAGAAAATATGAACCACCCGTCTCTCGTTAAAGTAGTTCAAGCAAGTACAGCCGAGAACGGTGAGGGTTATGGATATTTTGATTGCCCAAGTGGTGTAGGGAATAATATAATTACTGTTTGTAGTAGGGAGGGCCGTAGGATTTCTTTTATAGATAGTTTAAACTTGGGAGGATCATTAAATGCCTCTGGGGTGCATGTGGCATTGGCTAAGATAAGAAAGGCTTTAGGAGAAATAATGTCTAAAGAGTCAAGTAAAATAACAAAACCAGCGTCCAATAGAATTTTGGGTCTCTGGGCTGACATGGAGGCGGTGACAACAGCTTTGGTCGTGGACAATAAGCGCCTCAAGGTACAAGCTAGGGATCTGAGGGAGAGTTCTTGTCAGATAAATCAAATTTTAGATTGCCAGATTGAACTTCATAAGAAGTTTTATGAAGAGATAGTACGGCAGGATCTCAATTTAATTGATCCTGTGGACACCAAGAATAAACCAAGATCCAAAGAGGGGACTGGCAGTGCTAGTCGGGATAAATCCTTATCAGTTCCTAGAGGCGTGCCTAATCCTCAAAATCTGGTTATTCTCAGGCCTACTGAGGACTTCCTTCAGTTCGAGTCAGGACATAAAGCAACTAAAGTCATTAAACGTGACCACAAGGGGATGAAAGTAAAAGGTATTCATCTCCTTTAATAAGGGGATCCTTGTGGAGACCACAAATTCGGTGGATGCTAAAAGGATCTCTTCTGCTCCTGCCTTGAAAGAGATAGTGCCTTACAATGGAGAAACCTCGGTTATCAGATCCAACAGTGTTAATATATGGTGTCCCTCGTGATTATGTTAAGGAGGATATACTTGAAGATTATTCTTTAAAAACTTAAAAGATTTTGGATTCTTGCAGGATGAAGTTAAAGACGAGATGACTTTCAGATTTAGTTCTGGATCAGGTACAAAAGTGGTTAATTGGGTGATCGGATTTAGTCCTCGTATGATGAGGTATATTCTGAAGAGTGATAAAATTTATCTTGGATTCACATCACACAGGTTCGGTAGGTTTACGATTGTAAGCAAATGTTTCCGTTGTTTGGGGTATGGCCACTCGGCCCAATTTTGTTCCCATAAGGCAGTTTCTTGTTTTTTTTTTTTTTTTTTTGGTAGTTGTTGGCGCATCGGCTTCTGTGGCCATAATGCACCTCCCAAGGTTTTTGCAGTACTTTGATCCAAGTCCGAGGCGGGATTCGAACCCGCGACCTTTGGGTTGCTAGGCAGGCACTTTACCCACCCGGCTAGCCCGGTCGGCGCAGTTTCTTGTGGACACCGTGCAGAGGGTGGTCATGTCTATGGAGAGTGTCCCCATAAAGAAGATTCTCCAAAATGTATCAACTGTAAGAGACGTGGTAGAGATTATAATCATTCTGTAAGGGATGTTAAGTGTCCAGAATACTTGAAAGCGGTACAGCTTACGGACAGTAGAACAAAACATGAGTGATAATGGTTAATGGTTCAAATTCAGTGACAGAGTAGCTGATAAGAATCCAATTTTGGGCGATGTTATATACGAGGGTGTAAATGTTCTTGAGATAAATGGTCAGCACTCAAGAGTGGCAGTGGATGAGATTAGAATATCGGAATTTGAAAATAACTTTTGACATTATTTTCAAACAGGAACCCTTCCATTCTTTGCAGGTAGTAGGTGGGGCCCATAAAGTTATGGGTTTTCCAACCTCGGCAAGAATTATTCATTCCCTTGAAAAACCTCCAAAAAGTGCAACAGCTGTTTTAAATAATGATCTGGTGGTTACCAAAATTACAGGTCTATGTACGGACACTGTGACCTGTTTAATTATCTCCACACCTTTCATAAGTTTTTTATATTGCGTCTGTTTGCTGTCCGCCAACTGAGGACATACAATTAAGTCTCTATCAGATTCATGTACTTTTAAACTGTCCATTGTACTCTCAACCTACAGTGGATTTAATGTCTGTGGTTCCAAACCTATTGGAAACCAATGTAAATATCCTACTTGAAGAAGATCGCGATAACTTGACAGCTCCGCAAACCTTCTCAAGAACTCTTTACATTGAGGACTCAGCTAAGAACTTCAGCTTCTCCTGGGAATTGACTTCACAAAAAGACAAATGATTAATGTGGAAACGGAAGATTTACGCGAATTGTTATTGTGTTGATTTTTGTCAACTGTTATTGTGTTGATTTATGTTAATCAATGGTGATTTAATGGATTTAGGTCAATTGCTATTGACAAGTTGTCAGCAGGTTTGGAAGTTCTAGCGAAAGACTAGATAGTGCTGTTAATTGAATGTGGAGGTTGTCTTCCTTTGAAGAGTATTTCTGTAGTTAAACATAGTCTATTGTATGTAAACTAATTATATATTGTTTTTCGGATTCTCAGAAATTCTGAGACTGAGCACATTTAAAACAAGTGTATCCTGTCTCCTGGAAATGACTGTGTGTGTGTGTGTGTGTGTGTGTGTGTGTGTGTGTGTGTGTGTGTGTGTGTGTGTGTGTGTGTGCGCGCGCGCGGTTGCCGGCACAGGGTTCTTTTGAATGGCTCCAAACTCGCTTTGGACATTCAGTGCGTGACTGTTGAGGTTGGCCATGGTACATACGTAGTTGTGGCCTACCTCCCCGTGGTGTAGACGGACACTGGGCAGGCTTTCCAGGTGATCGCCTGCCTGGTGACAAAACGGCTAGAAACAACACAACACACACTGCACGAACATAATATTACACACATTTCTGGCCTGTTGCAGTGCTCTGTAACCATCACAGTGCACAAAGGCGGAGTTGAACTTTCGTTCAGGTGTCGTCCTACATAAGATACTATACATGTCTACATGCAGGTTAAATTTCGATTTGTTAGAAAAAATGACGGTGTCCTATTGCTCTTTTGTCCATGAAATATGCGTTTTAGCCCAAACAAGTCTCTTCTTCCTCATTTCTTGGGTCAACAAAGGCTTCTTCTTGAGCCGATACGCATGCAGACCACATTCCGAAAGCCGTTTTTGGATAGTTCGTGCACTTGTTTCAACACCAGAGGCGATCTCAAAATACAATTTTAGATCAGGAGCACTAGCATGGCGATTACGAAGGCATCGCCTTTTCAAATATTGATCTTAGGAAGGCGTAGTCACTCTCTTACAGCCTGATCCAGGTGTTCTCTTAACGTCACCGGTTTCACGCTTTCATTTCAGCTCCCGGGATACTGTTAACTGTTGGCAGCCTATTTCATCAGCGATAGCACGCGTAGAAAGCCTTTCCGGGACAGAGCAACAGCTACACTTTTTTTTTTTCTTGGTGTCAACTGAACATATGGGGCCATGCTTACACCTCCGCAAAACAGGATACTAATGAGCGTGTATACCCTTCCAACGCCGTATTTATAGAAACGGCTGATGCATAACTTGCAATTACTGTCTGATGCAATAGAAGCGTTATCTGACGCAATACCTTTGCTTTGCGACAAACGAAATGACTAATCAAACAATATCTTATATTTCACTACAAATGTTACTTTTTTTTAAGGTGATGCATTTTTTTTTTGTCTGCCACTGTACTTCCAGAGTCCAACAAGCAGGAGGTTACAAGATTCAAATAATGAACTTAAGTTTTTTTTCCCCCAAGTATCCCAAGAAGGTCTTCCCACCTAGTATTGATATTTTTATTATTTACAATGTTTACTTGACATCTGCCTTATTTACAACAAGTGTATCCAGGTATTCCAATAAATCACAGTAGGCTATTTTATTCATTAAAATGCAGCTCAT
The DNA here is from genome assembly GCF_048544385.1 of Mastigoproctus giganteus. Lineage (NCBI taxonomy): Eukaryota > Metazoa > Arthropoda > Arachnida > Uropygi > Thelyphonidae > Mastigoproctus > Mastigoproctus giganteus. Next base: position 145,529,276 of record NC_143575.1, read on the forward strand.
GCAACTTGTACACCAATTTGATTTCAAATTAATTAACCAAGCTGATTCCTAAGTTCAGTTCTCTTATGAAAAACTGACACTGAAAAGGTCTGGAGGGCGGTAAAATTTTGTTCATTTTCTAGAAGGATATGAACATTATGCACTTAGAGACCCTATTTAAAAGACGTCTCTATTCCGAGTAGAGTGGACACATTAACAGGACATGTTACCAATCCTCGTTCTGACCACAAGTGCGGAACGGATCTGGCTCCAGCTCCATCTCATGGAGCTTAGCCATAAGAGACACGTGACCTGTTATAGTCATAGATGGTGTGAACCATGAATAGATTACAGGAGAAGTCATAAATCACTTGTTGAATGAACTTTTATGTTACCAGGCCAAACAGAGATTCGTCCCATTTGGACTGACAGATAGCTGTTATTTCAGTCCACATTCTTTTCTTTTCTGCTTTAATGTTATTTGCTGGGTCTGAGGTTATGCCCAAAAACGTTGTAGATATCCCTTTTTTTTTTTGTTTTTTAACTTGTAGTTTGTGCCTCTGAATAAAATATATAAATATCTATGGGCATTTCATTTCACCACCAAGAATTTGGAGTGCATTATTTGAAACGATATGAAGGATGCAGTGAACAGTTAGAGGAACAGATCTTTGAATTGATGTTAACAACAACATTCTGATACCAAACGCTTGAAACGTACGATACAATAGGTAGGAATATCGTCTTTTAATACAGTCTCAATGTTTTCTTATTCAGACCCCATTCTTTCTTAGAAAGTCTTGTTACAGCGGCTGTAAAATTTCGGATTTTATGTACCAAATTAGTTGCATGTAGTAAAAAGTCAGTTTGTCATACAATAATAAGCCGAGATATTGGGTTTAGAGTACTGGATGCTAAGATAGTTAAAATAGGATTGCTATGCAGCCATTTACCATCTCATTTACATCTCAAGGACTATTTTATATGCCACGCCGAGGTCTCCCATAATTGTCACAAAGAACATTCTCACGCTCGCGAAACTGCTGACCGGGAGACTCGACTCTCCGAAAGCTGAGTACTTGCTGACTCTACTTCGCATGACGCAAAAGTGGGAGAATAGGACACCATCACCTCCACTCAGTAGCGCGCTCATGCAGCTGAAAGGTCTTCAGCGATTTTTTCCTTCTAACACCATTAAGATGTACAACGATCTCCAAATAGACCCAGAAAGGCTTTGCACAGAGAAGTACAGGACTGAACTATTTCGGAATGTATTAAGCAGGTGAAGCCAACAGATGAAAACAGAATGCAGGAAATGAAGAGTGAACTGAAGTCGGGACTTTTTGTTCCGCACTGGCACTCCTATTATGTTTATGTTATATCTTTTTGTTATCTCCCTATATATAGTATTAGTATTAGTAATGGCCGCATGGTGCAAGAAAGCCTATGGCTTATGCTGCACCAGCCAAAGGAAAAAAAAAAAAAAAAAACCGAACAAAACAATGATAAAAAAAATAAATAATAATAATTAATAAAAGAAAAGGAAATTAAACCTATCATCCTATGCGCTTCCCTTACCCGAAAGTACTATCCAGATGACAATTGAATTTCCCCAAACTGTCGGCCTCTACCACCCACGAAGGCAACTTATTCCAGTAATTTATAACTCGCTGGCTAAAATAAAACTTCCTACAGTCCAATCTAAACATTTTCCCCCGTAACTTGAATTTATGTCCCCTAGTTCTAGCATCATTTATAATCTTGAAAATTTCGTCCTCATTCATTTTACTGATGCCTCTCAGAGCCTTAAACACCTCAATCAAATCTCCTCTAAGGTGTCTAGTTTCCAAACTCTGCAACCCACATATTCGAAGTCTTTCTTCATAAGGACGCCCTTTTGCCGAACTCACCAGGCGAGTTACCCGTCTTTGCACCCTTTCAAGAAGCTCGATGTCTTTCTTTAGGTGCGGTCTCCACACTTGAACACAGTATTCCAAGTGTGGTCTAACATAAGCCTTGTATAATGGGATTATCACGTCCCTATCTCTACTTGCAAATGTTCGACAGATCATCGATTGGACACCATGGGCCTTCCTTGCAACCTGTTTACAATGCTTAGAGAATTTCATGTCTGACAGTATTGTAACACCCAAGTCCCTTTCCGCCAGTACTAGGTTTAGTTGAACTCCACCATGTGAATAAGTTATTTTGGGATTACTGTTTTCCAGGTGTAATACCTTACACTTTGTTGGATTAAAGCATAGCTGTCATTTTTTTGACTATTCCTGAAGTCTATCTAGGTCTCTCTGAAGAAGCTCAGCTTGACAGTGATCATTAACTACTCTACCAATTTTAACATCATCTGCAAATTTAGACATCACGCCCTCTATCCCTTCATCAATGTCGTTTATTAAAATTAAAAACAACAGTGGTCCTAATACTGATCCTTGGGGGACCCCACTTCTTACATCAACCCAATCTGAGGAATAGCCATTTATCACAACCCTCTGCCTCCTGCCCTGAAGCCATCCTTCTATCCATCTAAGGATTTTCCCAGTGATTACAACCTGTTCCAGCTTATAAAGCAACCGATCATGTGGGACTGAGTCAAAAGCTTTGCTGAAATCTAAATAAACAATGTCAAAATTATTCCCTAAATCCAGCTCGTGAGTGACCCTTTCGAAATAGCGAACCAGATTTGTTAAACATGATTTTCCCTTTACAAAACCATGCTGAGTATCCTTGAGAATTTCAATTCGATCCAAATGATCCTGAATTCCACCCTTGATCATTGTCTCCATGATTTTCCCTACTACTGAAGTCAGTCTGACAGGTCGATAATTTCCAACTTCACTTTTAGAGCCACCCTTATGTATGGGAGATACATTTGCACTTTTCCAATCCAAGGGAATCTCTCGAGAGTCTAGTGATGCTCGCATAATTAGCCTCAATGGTTCAATGCACTCGCTTGCCGCCTCCATTAAGATTATAGGGTATATTCCATCAACTCCAGGAGCCTTACTGGTCTGTAGGCTTGAAAGTTTTTTCATTAAATAATATTGCGAAATTTCAATATCATTAATTACATATTTTTTAACTTCGCTCCCACAATTTCCCATTGCCACAAAAGGTTTTTCATTTGTAAATATCGATGCAAAATAACTGTTGAGTTCATCTGCAACGGCAGCTGGTGTATTTAATACTATCCCCTTTCCCTTACGTAAAGATCTGGCTTGTCCTGCTCTTCTTTGCATTTATATATGTGAAGAATTCTTTATCCCCCCCACCTCTTTGCTAGTGATTTCTCATAAACTGCCTTTGCCTGTCGAACCTTTTCTGTGGCTCTATTACAGATCATCTTGTAGCTGTTATAGGCTTCAGTACTTTTTATTGCTCTGTAACCTTTCCATGCCACCTTTTTCTGCTCAAGTAATGTAGCAACTGCATATAGTCGTGTAGATGTGAACATTCTTTAAAGGCTATTATTATTAATTTCTTGTAAAAGTACAGATTATTCTCTCTGGGGGCGGGCAGAGAGAGCATATGCCATTCCTTAACCAAAAATTTGAAATCAAAGAAACAGAACGCAGGAGAAGTTTAAAAAAAAAAAAAAAACCCTCAAGACTGGTCGCCATGATCCCCCTTACGATGATACTTGGATACGCCACTGATGCTCTCTATCTGCCTGTCATGTAAAAATAAGGCAATGATATGTATAATATGATTAGACAATGTATAATTTGTATAAAGACAATGATATGTATAATATGATTAGACAATGTATAATTTGTATAAAGACAATGATATGTATATTAGTATTATGATACGTATAAATATAAGTGGATAATTATATGTGTAACTTATATTTGCATATCTGAATGTACATTCCCTAGTCAACAGCCGTAAGCAGGTGCCTCTTAGGAGAAAATAAAGATAATAATAATAATTTAAGATTTCTGTAATGCATAATCATTAACATTCGTTAATATGCGCTATTCCAAAACTACTCAATTTTAAAATCCATCACGTCTCAATCCTTGAGGATTTTAAATTGTTTACTATTACATGTAATAGCACGCTGCCTTCTAGTTTGGTCCACTTCCTAACAAATGAAGTTCGAAAATCTACGTAAATTTTAGGGAAGCAATCGCAAAAAAACGGCACAGTTCTTTTCGTTTTCAAACCAAACTAAGAAAACATTAAAGTGACAGAAATTCTATTCACCATTTCACTACTCAAGTTCCAGGAGATCGACACAAACTGTGCAGCTCGCTTAGGGGATGATTTTAGACCAGTTCCATTAACTGTCTGGGGATTTCCAGCAGTTTGATACTTCGGTGGTACTACCTTAAAAGTGGCCCCCTAATAACCTAAATTACACGGCCGAATTTTCCTCGAGGGTCCTTCAAACTTGGATACTTTCAAGAACAGAACGCTCCCAGAAACTCGTGGCGATCGTTTATAATTTCTGACGATAACGAAAGGTTGTCTAATAATACAAGGCTTTTTTATGTCACGTATTCCCCTTGCTGACTATAGATGAAGGGAGTTATATCGTGTATTTTAGCAACACTACACAGTGAACATGAAATTCCACGTTTTACCCTCGGCACCTAGCAAGTTTCCGACGCAGAGAAGTTTGCCACCCCTAAAAGTGGCAAGGTTGGTATCGATGAGCACGGCTACACGTAATAGGTGCTGTTCTGAAATGGAAGAAATTTGCTCCGAGACCTCGGGACAGTGGGCAGTATCAGTACTACAGGAATAACTCTCGATATGAATTTCGGATCGTGTGCTGTACTTACAAGCACATGCTGCACCTCATTCTCACCTCGCATCAGCCTGAAAATTCTGTAGTAAGCCTTGAGTTCTGTAGAAAGTTTGAGTTCTGTAAAAAGCCTTGAGTTTATTAAAATCATACTTTTCATATTCATGAACAAGTAGCCCTCGGTTTACGACAGGATTCCGTTCCTGAAGGAACTGTCGCAAAAAAAAAAAAAAAAAAAAAAAATCGGTGAAAAATGATTATATAATATATAATAATAATAATATATAATAATTATATTATATAAAATAAATCGGCGTAAAATAATTATATAATGTAAGTCAATGAGTTATGTACCAGGCTCCTCTCAAAATTGACATAAGTAACATAATGTTATATATTTAAAGCTCTGTAACGAATGCTATGAATATAAAAACAGTATTTTTATGAATATAAATCAATTAAATGTAATACAATGTAAATTAACCAAACTAAATTTAATTAAATAAAAAATTAAAATGTACGTTTACTTTGATATGTTCGAAGCCCAGGCCGAAAGTTTTTGTAAGCGCCAAAGCAAGGCCCCATTGATCTTTACTGACGGTGGCGTGATGCAGAGATTTTACTTCTCTGATGAAGTCACTTTCCATCTGTCGTTGTAGAAGTTTATAGCTTAAATAAATTCAAGGCAGAACTATGGCAAAAATTAACCCCGGGGGCTCACATCTGGTGAGTAGTTTGGCTAGTGCAGCATAAGCCTCAGGCTTCCTTGCACCGTATAGCTAATAATAATCTCAGAATAAGGGCTAATGGATATAATTACGTTCCCAGTCGTGGTCGATCTCACAGAGCTCATCAGTGAGGGTTTCCATGGCTGAAAGGATGCAATGATCGCTTGTATACATCGATTTTAGAGGAGGCTCTTTGTCTTTTTCTTTCTTCTCCTCCTCCTTCTTCTGTTGGCTCAGTTCTTTAGACAATTCTTCCAAGTCTTCATTGGAAAGCTGCTGTCCATGGCTATCCAACAGCTCTGTTACATCTTCAGCTGTAACTTCATCCAATCCCGCCTCCCGCGCTATCCTGCCAACGTCTTCAACAATGTTCTCCACTGACTCTAACCCTGTGAATTCGTGCATAAATTGTGGGAGAAATTTGCACCATACTCCATTCAAACAGTTCACTGACACTTCCTCCCAAGCTGCGTTGATGTTATTAATGCCCTTTAAAGTGTCGAATGAGCGCCAATAATCCTTGATATTTTGTCTGACCTGTTCAAAATTCTCACCATTTACATGCTTTGGCGGAAGTAATAGGCTTTAACGGTTACTATTAACCCCTGGTAAATTGGTTACAAACCTGAAGTGGTGTTTGGCAGCATGTAAACAACACTGACGTCCAGATATGTTCCGACTTCAGCATGGTTTGCAGGAGGCCAGGGGCATTATACAAGAGAAGAGCCTTGGCTGGTAACTCATTCTCTTGACAAAAACGGAGCACAGTAGGGTAAAATAGTTTGTGCACCAATCCAAGAAGATTTGTGTCACCCAAGCCCTCCTGTTCCTTTTCCATTAGACTGGCATCATGGCTTTGTTTAGGCCTTTGACAGCATGTGGTGTCTGTGATGGTACACAAATATTGGTTTTAATTTTAAAGTGCCAGAGACATTTGCACCCTGCAGAAGCGTTAGCATGTCTTTTGCACGCCTGAAACCTGGTACAGAGTGCCCTTCATGGGCAAAGGTTTGTGATGGCAATTTCTTCCAATAACGCCCGGTCTCGTCAACATTAAAAATGAGAAATGCTGCAGCTGCCTCAGTATTTGCACTTGCCGCCTCGCCATTTCACACAAAGGCACTTACTTCGAGATTTAAATCGCATGAACCATCCCTTGCTAGCTAAAGTCTCATCACAACCCTCTTTTTTTTCTTAAGATCTTCAAAAATTGACTTTGCCTTATCACTAATAACGCTTGAGTCAACAGAGTGTTTTTTTTTATTTAAGTCAACCACCCATAATAACAATAATTTCTCCATTTTTCTCTAAAGGTTTACTTCTGCCATAACTCACTTGCGTCGCACTTACTATTGTAGCGTGTTGCATTGACTGTTTTCTTTCATCTGCATTTTTCATTATGGTACTAAACAGTCAATGGAGGCAACCTCGCACACGCACACACACACACACACACACACACACACTAGGACGTGTCTGACTATCTTCCGTTTTGCGAATTACCTTACTCTTTTTTTCAAACATGATAGATCTATGACTTTTTAGCGACATTTTCACATTCACTTCTCTTACTAGACATGGCAGCTCTTATTTCATTAATTTAATCGACAATTTTTAATTAAAACTCAAAAATTTACACTGTAGAATAGTGGCCCAACCATAGTAAACCAACAAACCGAGTGTTCCTCTCCTATTTCCGCCCACCTCTTCTCTGACTGGCTTAGATGGTAGATGGGGATAGCTCTCGTCTCTGAATGACTGTGCTGTTTCTTTACATCATATCCGGTATTTATAGTTGCGCATTTTTGAATTTTTTTTATAGTTTTGATATTTTTGGCCTTATGGTTTCAAGACCATCGTTATTGTGAATCATCGCAAAACAAACCATTGTAAACCGAGGACTACCTGTATTTAGATAGCAATCCGCAGCGCGAGAGAATAGAGAACGTAATCGCAAAAGTATAAATAGAAATATATGTGGAAGTTTCGATATTCCTCTGAAAACTGTATTAACAATAAACAACATATGCAGCAGCAATGACTGCTGCCACTGATGGTTGCCAGGAAACTCGCAGCCCACCCAGGAAAGAAGTAAGGTCAGACTGTTTAGAAGCTACAATGCTAATTCAACAGTACATTTCCAAGCATTGAGAAGACGTCATAATCCTTTTTCTTTTTTACAAGAGAACAATGAGAACAGGAAGTTTGTGGTAATTACTCCACCACTCACAAGTACTGCAGCATTCATTCTTTAACACTTACTTCCGTCAGCAGTTTCCTCATCATGCAATGCATACAACGTTCACCAAATTAATGTCCGCGTCGGGGAACGTTCTGACCACATATCCTCATTGCTCTAAGATGCTCTCAAATAAAAGCGCTGAAATGCCCTTAAAGTGAAACCAGTGATGTGTATTATATTACAATTCATTTTCTAGTATCTAATGATTTTTCCAACGACCATTCTACACAACAGTTCAACTACATATACCACCATTACTTTACCAATACAGAGTGATCATGCCTACTTAAAGTTCAACCTCATTTACATTTATTTAGGCTTTGTTTATAACTGTCAATAACCGAGATACCAGCTACTAAGTGGCCAAATTCACGAATTACGTACCGCGATTTTTGAATGTTTTGTACCCTCTCCCGTAACGTTTCATCCTAACAGAGTTGAATCCCAGACATTACATAAATAAAACTTTAACCACCCCTTGTAACTTGCATTGTTTCTTAAGAAGAATTGAAGAATTCTTTATTATATACAGAAAGCACATTGCTGTATACAACTCCCTTCACGGCTACAAGCCAGGGGTTTACATAAAAGAAATCATATAATACAATCAACACAAAAAAAAAAAAAAAAAGAGCATTATGACTCTTGAAAAGTTTGTACACTGAGATGATGGATTCAGGGCAGTGATGAATAGGTCTCCGGGAGCAGGGTCTACTGTCCTCTAACGTGGTCCTGGGAAGGAAGTCGACCGAGTACTTTCTACCTATATTCCTTGTCGACTGCGAATTTGTAGAGGTCGCCGTCCAAGGACTGTACGTCTTGCAGCATTTGCACGGGTAGAAACCGCAAAGAAGAACGTCAGATTTGTAACGAGATAATACATTAGGTAAACAGTTTTAGGAATACAACCCTAGTGCACTTCCGCTATTCTCCTTCAACAGCAGCATTTCGCTTAGACATGGATTCTACAGAAAGTGGTAATTCTCCAGAAGTATCGGTCTCTGTTCTTAGATATACCAAGTTGATATTGTTACGCTTAAAGATCCTTTCATTGTTTGTTTGTTTGTTAGTTATTTGGTTTTTAGAAGCATTAGCAACTAAGGTCATATTGCTCCGGGAATATGCGGTGGTCATTCCCTTGACCTTTCCGCATCCTTCGTATTTGGTGGTGACGGGCTCGAACCCCGGTCTCATCAAGAAGCGTGTGCTACGCACTGCTGCTCCTTCCCACCTGGCTACGGAGGCGCCCGGATCCTTTCATCTCACAAATCATATCAACAAGCAGGATTACATATCATGGGAGCTAAGTAAATTTATTTTTAAAAAAAATAACATAAAACAGAAGTCTTATTAAAAAATTTAATTTATATGGAACAGGAGGGATAAAAGGCACTCATCTCTGTGCTTATATTTACATAATTATTACTCTAGAGCAGGGGTGAGCAACCTCTGGCCCACGGACATGCGTGATCAGTCCGCGGTCGTTTTCAAAATATATATAATAAACGGCCCGCCGAAGAATATATCATGAAATCATGTTTATTGTATTTTTTATTATATCTGCTGTTATTAAATTGTTTTTAACATTTTGATTGCACGACGTCTAATGAATCATTTGAATTTGTGCCATATATTACGACTCAAGTAGCAGTGTTGCCAAATGGTAAGCAAGCATAGCTTCTGGCAACACTGGTGGTAAGCAGGCATAGACTTTCACGCAGTCAGAGTTGTTCCCGGACTCTCGGCTCTGCAGAATGTGACTGCAGTGGAAATGCATCGCGTGTTTGACGGCAAATGTCAGTGAATAATCGACGGATAAATGTAAATAATTTGGAGAGGATTTACCATTTTATTTTTATGAATTCTTTAAAATTATAATAATTTTCAATTTAATTCTTTTATAACTGTATAATATAATTTATTTTTGTTATTTTATCTTGAATTAGTGTTTCATTTTTCTTATTAATAAAATTAATTATATGTACGAGTATGTGTAAATATTACAATAAATAACATAACTGTTTATGGCAATTTTTTCATTATATACACCATTTTAATAATCCTAAAAACATGGAAAGCAAAAAAAATTTGGCCCGGTACCTCAAAGATATTTATTTGGCCCGCCATTTAAAAAAGGTTGCCCACACCTGCTCCAAAGTCTAGGCGCTATATTCTGTAGTGCTGGAGAAAGAGAGGGAAAAAAAAAAAAAAAAAAATGTAAACTTGTAATAGTAAGAGGAGTGTGATAAATTGTTCGAGAAGTTGGAGAACGGTCAGCAATCGCCGTATCGTCAAGAAAAATTGGTCCAAAAATACTACGAGCCGAAACAGCACACAAGCGGTGCATTTCTATGGAGACAATTGAGTCCTCATTACTTTGTACAGTTTTCCCCAATTACGCATGATCTGAAATTCAGGTTTTGTGAAATTCTGAGAATAGCATAAAACTGGTGGTTTGACTGGCTAAGTTGGCCACATGATGAAAAATGCTAAAAATTCAAATTGAGGCCTTTTGAGTTTAGATCGAAGTAAATAAGTTTAAAGTGGAATTTACGGTATAAAGTGAGTAAGAAGAAAATAAATATACTGAATGGCTGGAAAGATTACTACCTGAATGAAAAACCTAACACAGGGCTGAACTAAAAAAATTTTTTATAGAGCATCTTCTTGAACTTCTGCTTCTAAATAAATGCAAATAGCATTATAGACTATACTGGTATATGAAGAATAAATAAAAACAACACAGTGAAATGGAAAGAAAATAGGACTTGGTGACTCGTGAAAATTGTTACTCTGGGTTTCTCATTTCCATTTTGAGGAAGGAATCGACCCAAAAGTTGATCAATTACGATTGTGTATGGAAGGTGTAACCTGATGAATATCTACTTTATTAAGTTTATAAAATGTTGGTATTTTGGGAAATATTTTCTTTTCCTAGAACAACTTGACCAAGTTGTGTTAATTGAGTGGTAGAAAATTTAACAGATTAAATACAGTTCCTCTTTCTGTTGTAGATGAATACTTCAAGTTCAATTTCAAGGACTAACATGGCATGTGTGCTATGGAGAATCTAATATCAGGAAGTTGGATATAACATTTAACTGCCAACGAGTATGAAAATTTCAATCTTACATTTTAAGAGTAATGGCATTTTGTGCTCAAGAAAATCTATGGACTTTGAAAATGTGTTTAGTGTATGACGAAACTGCTGATAATTGTGTTCTACTCTGTGACCACTGGAAAACTTCCAGAAAATGACTGTTGGACTATTATGGTTGCTGCGGCAAGAGTCTCATTGTGACTGCTGCTCGCAGTGACAAGATCTATTCGTTCGATAAGACAAAATGGCTGATAAATGTCTTCTTTGCCTAGTGTGACCAATGGAAAACTTCCATGGTTAAGTTTTTGTAGACAATAATGGGAAGAAACCAGCGACTAGACAGAACAGGGTATAGCTTGAGTAAACAATTTATTTGACGATAATGAAGACTTCCAGAAAACGACTGTTGGACTATTTGGTTGCTGGGGCAGTGGTCTCATTGTGGCTGCTGCTCGTAGTGACAAAATCTGTTCAAAGGTTATTGTTATTGTTATTTTTGGTTTTTAGGAGCATTAGCAACTAAGGCCATATTGCTCCGGGATATGCGGTGGTCATTCCTTGACCTTTCCACATCTTCCGTATTTGGTGGTGACGGGCTCGAACCCCGGTCTAATCAAGAAGCGTGTACTACATACTGCTGCTCCTTCCCACCTGGCTACGGAGGCAACTCTGTTCAAAGGACAAGACAACCTGCCAACAGTTAAACTGACAAACTGTCAGTTTGAAATTAGTGCAAAAGCACCTTTTGTTTTGTTTTGGGTACGTATGTACCTATTAATTTATTTTTGTCTCAGATATGCTGAGAATATTTTGGTTTTTAACTACAATTAACTTAACTATACTGTTTTTTTTTTCAAAAGTACTGAGCTTTTGAAACAGTGATTTCGCCATTAGTTTTTTTTTTTTTTTTTTTTTCTGGCTCCCAGGTATGAACAATCTGGGTGCGGGATTTTAGTGCGTTGAGCACTGACAGTGAATAGTAGACCCGGGCCCAGCTCCTCGTGCCTAGGGACGAGCATTTTTTTTTTTTTTTTTTTTTTAATAGTATGATGTGAGCAATACACGAAGGAACAAGTTTTTTCCTGCTTTCCTTCTCACGGCCACGATACAACCGGAGAGTGCGGCACCATCGTAATATCCAAGCCCGAGACGGGATTCGAACCCACGTCCTTTGGGTTGCTAGGCAGGCACTTTACACACCCGGCTAGCCCAGTCGGCGGGGAAGAGCATTATGAAGCAGCGACCCAGGAGTTAGCTGCTCCCTGATGACGAAGAGGCCTGACACTAACATATAATAACGCACACAACACTAACACATACATAACACTTTTTCCAGGCCCGTTTTGCAGAGGTTCTGCGCCATCACAGGTGACCAAGGTGGAGTGGGCATATATGTCTAGGAGCTATCTCGAATCAAGGACACACACATACCTGCCAAAATATCGCACCACTTGATTTCTGTATGAATACAATTTCATCAAGTTTCGAACCTAATTTGATAATCCTTTAAGTCAAGTTGAAATTTTTGAATAAAGTAACCTGTTGTCCATGACGCTTCTCTATTAAAAAATAATAATAAAATAAAATAATAATAAAATTAAAAGGTGATGCGTTATAATTTGACGTTTGCTCATTTTTAAAAATAGGAAAGTTTAATGAGACATTAAACATACTGGTTTTTTTTTTATTTATTTCTAAATCAGGTCTTGCTATTAGATTCCATTACGTACAGTACTTCCATTGCATAGGGCGGGTCTCTAATATAAAACTTTGCTAATTCAGGTTGTTCAAAAAGATATCCGATTTTCCAGGTCTCGCAGCAGTGCATGCTGAACACGTGCCCTCCTTTTATTGACAGTTCCATTCTTATTGGCGACCGTGTTATTTGTTATTTTGGTTTTTTTTAGGAGCATTAGCAACTAAGGCCATATTGCTCCGGTGCAGTGGTCATTCCCTGACCTTTCCGCATCCTCCGTATTTGGTGGTGACGGGCTTGAACCCCGGTCTAATCAAGAAGCGTGTGCTACGCACTGCTGCTCCTTCCCACCTGGCAACGGAGGCGCCTGGCGACCGTGAAACTAGTCATTGCAAATTGGGTAGTCTGTTTATTGCATGCCTTGCAGCAGCTTTCCTGTACACAGTTGAATTTTATTAAATTTACATTGAATTTGAATAAAATTAGCAATTTTGTAAAATGCTTTCTTTACCCAAAGCTTTCAGAAAGCCTCGGGTATAATAAGATGTATTAGGGTAGCAAGAAAAATACAAAAAAAAAATATATATATATATATATGATATTGTATGATTAACTGAGACAGTTAATGTTGACAGTAACTGAGCCAGTTAAGTGGCAGGAGACAGAAGCTTGTTAATGGAGACTCAGGGTTAAATGCGAGGGAACCCTTATTGTTTTCAATATGTATTAACAATACTGATGAAGGCACGTCAAATTACCGATGATACAAAGACTGGCAAGAACAGTTAATGAGAGGGATTACAAAAAGACGGAGAAATTAGGCCGATGGCAACAACTAAGGTTACACTGTTTAAAACTCAATTATTGATTATCAATTATAATAAAATATCAATTATTAAGTTGATTGGTGGAACAGATTTCCATCTTTTGTTGTGGAAGTTGATAGCCTAAATAAATTTAAGGACAGGTATTTGGAATGAAGGGAGGGGTGAAATCGGAGCGTTTTTTTTTTTTTTTTTTTTTGGCTGATGCTGCATAAGCTTGCTTTCTTGCCTCGTATGCCTCTACTAATGCTAATAATATGAAATGAAGAGAACAAAATGTCATGGAAAATTGAGTTCACGAAAGATGACGACTAAACTATCGCTCATGGTTTCCGAGAAACCCATTATTCCTAATCCAACATTTCAGCAGATATACAACGTAAAAAAAAAAAAAAAAAAAAAAAAAAAAACAGATAGAAATACTCCCCTAGCATAATAAACAAGAGAACAACAAAAATCAGCATCTCAAATTATCCCGGATAACCGACGTTCTACTGTATTTTCCAACAAGCGTGGGAAGTACAGTACTGTGATTATAATCATCATATACATTTGTACCGTAGCCTAGTGGTCAGGCGCGCGGGTGCATAAGTACACGTGCCTTGAGTGACCGGGGTTCAAGCCCGTGACTGCTGTTTCTTATAATCTGTCTATCTTGTGAACTCCTCTGACCGTTTGGTCGTCCCGGAGTATAAACAGAAAATTTATTTATTTTTATATATCCACAAGGGCCACACAGAGTAGCAGAGAATCAAAAAACTAACGATCATTGTCATTCCGATATAAAATTCTCTGAACAGTACGAACAGCTCATAGGGTTCTATCAATGATTTACAGGAATTTTGCCAAATGAGACAAGGAAGTGATTATCCTGTTGTATAACGCAATCGTCAGGCCGCTTCTTGAGTACTGCATACTGGTCTGGGACCCTCATCCCACGAAGGATGTGGATGTGTGAGAACGGGCTGCAGAAAAGGGTAACAAGATTAGGCATCGGGCACAAAAGGGTGGTCTTACCTAAGAAAGACTTCAGTTCAGCAAATTGTAGCATCAAGAAACTACGCACCTGTGAGAAGACTTAATTGAAGTACTTAAATGATTTTAATGGATTGAGCGAACTAAATGCAGATGGCCTTACTCTTTCTTGGATGACACAAAACAAGGGGATATAAATTTAAACTGAAAAAGGATGGTTGAAAGATAAGTGTGTGAAAATTTGCTTTCAGCTAAAGAGTAATCGATTATTGGAATAAATTTCTGGTGTCATGGTTTGAATAAATTTAAGAAAGGATTAGACAAATTATTGAAACAGATGATGTGGTTCTTTTTTTTTTTTTTTTGCTAATGTCGTATCATTTGCCGCTACTAATACTATTACCAACAAGTGACATTCCGAAATAACGAATAGCGAATTTCATTAAGGTGGGTACAGTACATTCAAAACAGAGAGGGAGGAGTGAATAGTTCATGATGCTTATTAAAAGCAACTTCTGCAAGGAGTACTTTCATTTTCGAAAATGAAAATACTAACTTATTGTAATATCAACTAGTTCCACAAAACGTCACAAAACTGATGAGCAAGACAAGCTTTCTTTCGTGAAAGCTCCAATACATTTATAGTCACTATATATATATATATATATATAAGTTGTGTAAAAGAATATAAGAAACAGAAAAAGAAAGAGCTTCAGCTAATTATTGATGGAATATATTGAGTGGAGCTAGCCCTCGTTAACGTTCCATTCAACGTAACCATATATCTATAATTAGCTATATTATCATTTTACTATTTCATTTTTATATATGTGTTTATTTATAGCGTACAACAAATAAGCCAAACTTGGGTTAATTAAATTTGGCACTTTAAGCTAATGAGTATAGCTTTCACCCCTAATACTTTTGTCCAATTTATCTAGTTGGTATTATAATTAACTAAAAAAATAAAATAAAAAATATATATATATTAGGGTGGTAGAAAATGAAAAAGAACTGGTAGTAATTGTGCAGTCAGATATATTTTCTGAGCAGTGCAGACAGGCTGCCAGAGTAGGTCATGGGGTTTTGTCAATGATATACAGGAATTTTGCGAGCAGGGATAAGGTGGTGATTATTCCCTTGTATAAGGCAATGGTCAGGCCACACCTTAAGTACTGTCTGGAGGCTTCATTTCAGGAAGGATGTAGAGTTTCAACAAGACTGGCGAAGGGAACAAAGGGGTGCTCTTATGAAGAAAGGCATAAGTTCTACAAATTGCAGCTTCTGGAGACTAGGCACCTGCAAAGTGATCTGATCTGATCAAGGTGTATAAGGCCTTGAATGGGTTGAGCAGGCTCAATTCTGATGGGTACAAGTAACCGCAATTCGTCCTCTTTCTCAGATTACGAACCTGAGGGGGCATAAATTCAAATTAAGGAAAGACAGTTGTAGAATAGATGTGCGGAAATTTGCCTTTAGCCAGCAGGTAGTTGATTGCTGGAACAAAACTTTCCTCTGTCGTTATGGAAGTCGATAACTTAAATTCAAGGAGGAGCTGGACAAACTTTTAGAGGGAATGGATGTGTGAAATGGGTTTTCTTCTTTTGACTGATGCTACATACGCTTGCTTTCTTGAATTATATGCCTCTACTACTACTACATACCGAGAAGTCAAGCCGGTCAACTACTTTATATGTATCCATAGCCTACTCTTCGACTGTGCAATATAAAATGACTCCAGAGAAAAGCTGAGGAATAACGTCCAGGGATTCTTCTCAACTGCAGTGGAACAACTAATTCAAACAGCAAGTAATCTTGCAGCACTCCAGGCCTTTGCAAAAGACGTTTTTGCTCGAAGGAAGAGGCTTATTCTGGGGGCGAACTTGGTTCTGCCCCAGGAAAGTGGTTTTCCTTTATCCCAACAAGGAGTCATCCACACTTTGCCATAAATTTTCCCTATTTCTGTTTACATGGTCACAGTAATTGAATATCCGAGTGTCTCCGACATTTCGTACAGTTTCAAAATAATAATAATATTAAAATTTAAGCCAGTTTTGTAAACAAATGGAATGTGTTGTTTTTTTTTAATTTCCTCTTTATGCAGTCTTTCTATGCCGCACTGCTGTATGCTTCTTTTCTTTGGTGGCATGTCTAAAATTAATTTGTCTTTTTTTGTTTTATTTGAATTATAAATCATAATACTCAAGATTACGTGTTTATATAGCAAGCACAAAACCACTATACACACATTATAACTTCAAACTTATTCAGTATCGCAGAACGTACACTGTGCGTGAATTGCGAACTGCCGTGCATTCGAGCATGTGCCGATGCAGTGGTCATATGATTGGTCTCTTAAAAGTTGCGTTCTGGACAGCAATAGATCTCTGAGTACATACTATACAGTATGTACTCAGATTTAAGGATGCATGCCGGTTTGAATCGTCCTCTGAAAACATTTGGCAAAAATTAATTTTCACCCCACCCTCTGCTCTCATCCTGATGCGACATCTAGGGACGCCATTTCGTCAGCTAGTCTCAGGTGTCGAAATAACTTGACACAGAACTGATGTGGCCTGTTAATGGCGTCCTGCTGATCCCAGTGCCCTTGGCACCTGCCCCAATGCCAAGGCGTTCCTACACTACCGTTGAGCAAAGACAGTTGTAGAATAGATGTGCAGAAGTTTGTCTTTAGCCAGCGAGTAGTTGATTGCTGGAAAAGATTTCCGTCTATTGTTGTGGAAGTTGACAGCTTAAGTAAATTTTAGGCTGAACTAGACAAATATTTGGAGTGACTAGATGGGTGAAATGGGAAGAGTTTTTATTTTTTTTTATTTTCGTTTGGCTGATGCTGTATAAGTTTGCTTTCTTGCATCATGTACCTCAACTAATGCTAACATTTG
Organism: Mastigoproctus giganteus; assembly: GCF_048544385.1. Classification (NCBI taxonomy): domain Eukaryota; kingdom Metazoa; phylum Arthropoda; class Arachnida; order Uropygi; family Thelyphonidae; genus Mastigoproctus; species Mastigoproctus giganteus. Next base: position 145,546,491 of record NC_143575.1, read on the forward strand.
GAGTGAACGGATGGGTGAAATGGGTATTTTTTTTTTTTTTTTTTTTATTTGACCGATGCTTGCTTTCTTGCATCATATGCCTCAACTAATGCTAAATATATAAATTTCGTGCAAAGATGTCCTTGGTAAAATGTTATTCCAACAGGCACAGCCAAAAGGTTACTTCATCGAGTTCACCAGTCCTCACAAAAAACATTTAATTGGTAATACTGTTCCCTCTGGAAAATTAGTTGAGGCATATGATGCAAGAAAGCAAATCTTACAGCATCAGCCAAAAAAAAAAAACTTGCCATTTCACCCATCCGGTCACTCCAAAATGTTTGTCTAGTTCAGCATTAAATTCATTTAAGCTATAAACTTCCACAACAACAGATAGAAGTCTGTTCCGGCAATCAACTACCTGTTGGCTAAATGCAAACTTCCGCACATCTATTCTACAACTGTCTTTCCTCAATTTGAATATATGACCCCTCAGGTTCTTAGTCTGAGCAAGGGGAAGTATCCCATCAGCATTGAGCCTGCTCAAACCATTCCAGGCCTTATACACCTCAATCAGATCACCTCACAGGTGCCTAATCTCCAGATGCTGCAACTTGCAGAACTTAAGCCTTTCTTCATAAGCGCACCCCTTTGTTCCTCTCACCAATCTTGTTGCCCTTCTCTGTACTCGTTCTAGCAACTTTACATTCTTCCTAAAATGAGGCCTCCAGACCTGTATACAGTACTCAAGGTGTGGCCTGACCACTGCTTTATACAAAGGGATAATCACCACCTTGTCTCTGCTAGCAAAATTCCTACATATATCATTGACAAAACTCCATGATCTGCTCTGGCAACCCGCCTGCACTGCTCAGAAAACTTGATATCTGACTGCACAATTACCACCAAGGTCTTTTTCATCCTGCATCTCCCTGAGTGCAGTACCACAGAGCTGGTACGTTTCTCTTGGGTTACTGCTACCCATATGCAGTACTTTGCATTTGTCAATGTTAACTTTCAAGTTGACACTTCTCAGCCCATCTGCCTAACTTTTCTAGATCCTGTTGCAGTGGCATACTGTCTTTAGTGTCATTAACAACCCCGCCAACCATTGTATCATCTGCAAACCTGGACATTAAACCTGATATACCTTCATCGATATCATTGATAAATACACAAAACAAGGGGCCCAGCACCGAACCCTGGGAGACTCCGCTAATAGCATTAGTCCACGTAGAGCAGTGTCCATTTATTACCAGTCTCCCACTCAACCATCCCTTTATCAATTGCAGTAGCTTGCCCTTAATGCCGTACCGATGCGATTTGTACAGCAGTCTTCCATGTGCAACAGAATCTTTCCTGAAATCCAAGTACAGTATATGATATCAAAATTATTTTTCGCATCCAGTTCCTTTGTGACCACATCGTAGTATAACAATCAAATTGGTCAGACAAGACTTCCCCTTAACAAATCCATGCTCGTTCTGAACTATTGCTGCTGTCTTGTCTAGATTATCCTGCATCACCTCTTTAACCAGTGACTCCATTATTTTCCCCGGAACAGAAGTCAAACTGACAGGTCTATAACTATTTGTGTCACTCTTTGAACACCCTTTGTGAATTGGGGATACATTTGCACAGCTCCAGTCCATGGGAACCTCCATGGGTGCCTTTTTTTTTTGTTTAACTTCAACAATTTCTCCTCCACTTTGCTCTCAGTTATAACAAAATCACTTAGCTCCTTGTCAGTTTGATTAACATCTGTCATTCCCCTCCTTGAATAACTCTTCATGTGCGAATGTAGATGCAAAATACTCATTCAGTTTATCAGCTACTTGAGAAGGATCATCAATAGTCGAACCATCTATGTTAAGTGGACCAATCTGATTCATTCCCTTCCTTCTAGAGTTTACTTAAGTAAAGAACTCTGCTGTTTTTCTCTGTGTCCTTTGCCAAAGATTTCTCGTAATCTGCCTTCGCCTGCCTAACCTCCTTTGTGATTACATCTGTCTTAGGCTTCTTTGTTGCCTGATAATTTATATGCATCTCATGTATTTTTCTTCTCTGCCACGAGTCTCATTAATTCATTCGACATCCATTTAGGCATGGACCTTGAACAATATTTCCATTCCAATTTAGAATTCACCGTTGGTAACATCAGTTGGTCCCACTCTATAGAATTTAAACTGTCTGAAACCTCTGCAGTCAACTTTACGAAAACAAACGGAGCAATATGGCCTTAGTTGCTAATGCTCCTAAAAACCAAATAACAACAAGGAAAACAAAAAACCCTTCCCTTTACCATTGAGCGTAGTTACATTTTTAAGTAAATCCCACATCAGTACACTGTGACCACTGTCACCCAGTGATTCCTTTATCTGCGAATTTCTAATACATGCATCATCACTGCTGATAATCAGATCAAGGATATTACTCCCTCTGGTTGCCCCGCGAACATGTTGCTGTAGAAAACAATCCTCCAATAAATCCACAAAAGTCTTGCTAGCTTGCAAGTGACCGACCCACAAGTTCCAGTCAATATCTGGAAAGTTAAAATCCCCCATTACAAGACATTCTGATTTACCGGCCCATTCTATTTCTCTGCACAACTGTTCATTGTAGCCATCAGCGTCATTAGGTCTATAACATACTCCTACTCTCATTTTCCCTTTCCCAGTGTTTATGTCACACCAGACTCAACGTTGCGCTGTCCACCCTTGTCAACTGGATGCACTTCCTTAGATTTTGTGTTTCTTACTAACAGCATAACCCCTCCTCCCTTCCTATCCTGTGTCCTTTCTGTACACATTGTATTCCCCAAATTCCAATTCTGCACTGCTTATATCTGTGTGACACCATGTCTCCGATGTCCCAACAATATCTGCCCTTGATGTCTTGATCAGCACTTCAACTTCATCAATTTTATTTACTATACTTCTAGCATTAGTGTACATGCACGTGTTCTTACTCTTAGTTACTCTAACACCGCCCATGTATTTACTTGTTCCATGATGACTCCTAGCAGCTCTTGAAGTCCCCCAGCAACTTGCACTCCAGGCTGCTGCACATAACAATAGAAGCAGTGCAAGGATCACTTTCGCTTCTCTCTGCGGCTACCGTTAATCTTTTAGTCTGTGAAACCACCCAAACTAGCAGTTTTCCGACCCACCTAACACTGCCTCGATAGCATCAGCAAATATTCTTGCACCCTTTTTAAGTGTATCCCACCCCTGTAGAAGTAGTTTCCCCTGTTAGCAAGCACAGACCACGCTGGAAAAAAATTATACCCCGTAGCCTTGCACAATATCTCCAGGGCCGAATTGATTGACAAGGCTCTCATCACATACTCCCTCCTATCGTGTCTGGGCAGAATTGCAGACAATTTCAAATTTAACCCTAACTCGCGGCTTTTTTTCAGCATTGACCTGTACTTGTTTAAGTAAATCTGCAGATCTCTTTCTCTTAAAGTCATTAGTGCCAACGTGTAAAACAATATCATCTTTTGTTCCCTTAAAAGATGATATCTGCTCTACAACGTCATCAACTTTTGCCCCTGGCAGACACACCCTGGTCCTGTTCCACCTATCAAAAGCCTCACTCATTGTCATCGATTAGCGTTTAAAACAATTTCGCCCTCCACATCTTTAGCAGAATAATTCTAATCGCAAGAACATTAAACTTAAATAGATTTGGCAGAATCAGTTTAGGAAAATGTTTATCTCGCTCTGAAGTGCCCCACCCATTCTTTCTCGTATAACTACAAATGTATTACCAAACTATGAGACTTGTTGTGCTTGTTACTGTCCTAAAAACACCAGAGTACACCTCAATACATTGCATTTAGAATACGACCTTCCAGGTGCAACAAAAAAAAAAAAAAAAAAAAAAAAACTGAGTACATTAAAAAGGCATTGAAAATGCACAAGACCGCAAATTGTTATTACTTCGTTAATGGCATCTGATTTTCCATGTGTATTTCAATAAAACAAATTGGGTCAAACTGGAAAAAAAAAATTACACAACTGAAATACAAGTGACTAAGGTTCGTTTTCTCTTCAATTCAAAATAGGTCACACTTTGTTGACGAAAATATTTCAGCGCATACGAGGGATTGTGACATTATCTGGCTCTCTCAGAAATTCCGTGTCTTGCATACTTATTCCTTTCAGAAACAATGTATCACTTTATTTGAAAGTTATTTTTTTTTATTGAAAAAAACAAATCAAAACTATATCCGTCCCTGGTATACACTACATGATAGGGAATTACTTTATGCACCATGTTTTTACACCAGTTTTTGTGGACCGGGTAAAATCTAACAAGGTTTTTCCTCGGCGGAAAAATAATTTTGAAAATTATTGCTAGCCAAATCTTAGAGGCAAAATATAGAGCTACAGTTTCGCACGACACCAGTCGGTTTCAAGACTGTTTAGATAAAAACATGCATCTCAAAATTTTGATATAACACGTGACAACTGCCAGTGCTTCTAGATTTTATTTTTTTTTTCAAGTTAAGCTTAAATAGTAAAAGTTCTTTTTAATTTTACCGATATTTAGTTAAAAGGATTTTAAAATTGATATTTATGTTTTAATTCTGCAAGTTAAATTATTTTCCGAGAAAGATGTCTTGATTAGCTCTTGCGGAGCGAAACATTATGAATCAACAATTTTCATATCCGGCCAGCAGAACCTCAATGCAGCCTATCGGCGTATGGTTGAACACGTTGCGCGCAAAGTAACCTGGTAACCTGTAGTGATTAAATTCAAAATTCCAGTTAGCCGAATTTTAAAAAAATATAATGAAAAAAAAAAAAAAAAAAACTAAGTAAACTGTGAATAAATGCATGCAACATTAAGTGCATACATCACGCAAACTTCCTTGCATCACAGAATTTTTTTTAAAACCTACTTTCCTGTTTTATGTACACTAAATTTACAGTTCATGTGACATGTGTTCCGATGCAGCAGAACTGCATTTACAAATGCAATTCGGTCGAAATAATTAAGTAACAGTAATCGCTATTAGTGCAAGGAAACCACACTGCCAAAAAAAAAAAAGAAAAAAAGTATATTAAGAAAATACAGTGTGTGCAAATGTATCCCTTCTCACATAGGTAACTATCCAGTTGACCTTTGAATTTATTCAAACTGTCAGCCTCAACTACCTGCAAAGGCAACTTGTTGCAGCAATAACGACTCGCTGACTAAAAGAATTTTAATTAATATTATATTCATTTAAACTTCACTATCATTAAAATGATTATGGCGACTACAGCTATATACACAGCGTGTGTGTAAGTAAAATTATATGCAACAAAGCATCATATCTTTAAGAGAATAATAACATATAAATATTGGTGTAAACACACCATAGACAACTCTTAAATAAAAAACTACGTTAGCAGTGTGAAGGGCACCATTTTATCTGTTCTACATTTTATACCTTTGTTATTTTATATTTTGACATGGTGACCTAAGTAATTAGGTCAGTGAAATTTAAATTTTTATATATATCACCTGGTTTTGGCGCATTATAGTTGCTAATGCGCCAATAAAACCCAACAACCAACCAACCTCTTTCAGTGAAGCGTTACTTATTCGAGGTAGTGCAATACGTGGCAACTCGAAAGTATAGAAAAGTATAAAATGTAGAAATTTTAATTAATATTATATTCATTTAAACTTCACTATCATTAAAATGATTATGGCGACTACAGCTATATACACAGCGCGCGCGCGCGCGCGCGCGCGTGTGTGTGTGTGTGTGTGTGTGTGGGTGTAAGTAAAATTAAATGCAACAAGGCATCATATCTTTAAGAGTATAATAATCTATAAATATTGGCGTAAACACACCATAGACAACTCTTAAATAAAAAACTACGTTAGCAGTGTGAAGGGCATCATTTTATCTGTATCTCATATTGTGCTCTTCCTTCACGAGTTGAAGCAAAAACGAATGAGTCAAATGACTATGTCCTATGCGGGTCCGGGCATCACTGAAAGAGAAGACTATTGTTATTCTCAGTGGGCACCATCCAGAAGGCACCGTTTCAAGGTTGTTGGCCTTTCATTAGCGTTACTTATTCGAGGTAGTGCAATATATGGCAACTCGTTGTGAATGAAGAGCACAATATTCGATACAGATAAAATGATGCCCTTCACACTACTAACGTAGTTTTTTTTTTTTTTTATTTAAGAGTTGTCTATGGTGTGTTTACATCAATATTATATATATAAAGAAACCATTAATTTATATTCCGAGGAATGAAAATACCAGAGTGAAAGATAAATCAGCAAATGTAACAATAACATATACATGTATTTGAGCCGAAGGTAAGTGGGTCGGCTTATTATGTTGCTTGAATATAGCAGAACTATAATAACTCTTCCATGAGAGTGAAAATAATCAATTCGTTTAAAATGCGACTCTAGTGGAGGAATGGTCTTCCCCATTAATATTTGTTTCAAGGCAGCTTTAAAAGCAGGTTGGGGGGATCACAGTACAGTAGTATACACTTGAATTAATGATGCCGTCATGGTTCGTGCAGTTTAAGAATTTGAGATAATGGAGGAAATAAAATCAAAATCATACTAACCCAACAACTCGACTGCGAGACTTGCCCTGTTTACAAAACTATTAACAAGTAACAGTGTGCACCAGTTCCTCAGATTCCGTGCACGCAGGAGCGCGTGACACTAGGAACATTGATGTTAAATTGCCGAGAAAATGCGAGGGATACCAGAAAGCCTAGACTTTCGAACCAACACTACAGTGGACAACTTTCTTTGATCAGTGCCTAGGGATAATCGATTTGTTTCCCGAGGGGCTTAGCCCTTCCTCATTCTTTTTAAAAGCAGGGTACCCAACTCATTCGAGTATGCCCGAATATATCCCTCCAGTCAAAGTTATGTGTTCAATATCTAAAATACCAGCGATCATAACTAACTATTCCGTTTCTTTCCTGAGCAGGTTTGTGGAAGGTTCAAAATCCAGATCAATTATCAACCTACTGATAAGAAAACATGTTTTTAATTGGGGGGGGGGGGACTTGTCCTCATTTTGGTTTGACAGTTCCGCAAAAGAATGCCGCTGCTGTAGTGTCTTGAAGGTTCAATAAGATAATCAAACATTCAGTGGACAGTTCTTAGAAATACCACCTCAGTGAAGTGTGCGCTCTTCATTCTCCTCTTTCAAAACAGCAGCTATTCGCCTTGTCATGGACTCTATAAACGGCGACATTCCTGCAGGATGGTTATGCAGACTGAGTAATGTACTGTAGGTCTATTCGGACAGTATACGAAATCATCATTTTCTTGGAACCACTACTGGATGATGAATAGTGCCACCCTAATGCATCATTCTACTGGAATTAGTAATTTTTAGAAGGAACAGGAAGCCATCATGGTAGAATGCACCTGGTCCCCTACGATGTTTAAGTTGTTTCTGCTGCCCGGACATTAGAGGGTATCAGTCTATTAAAAAATAATGATAAAAAAATAATGAAAAAATGCTTACCCTCTCATTAATTAAGAGAGGTACTGTATGCTAACCTAGACATCACATATTGATGCAAATAACAAGAAGAAACATTAAATGTAGTTTTATTAACAGTTAGACTGGATGAGCCTAAAGTAAAAAAAAAAAAAAAAAAAAAACTGGAGAACTCTCCTTCGGGTGATGCAACAGCAATGAACAAACTTAAGTTCAGCTTGATACAATCGGACAGTTAGTACAGGGAGATCGTTCTCAAAATTTTTTTTTTTTTTTTTTTTATAATCCAAAAATCGACTCAGAGAAACTATATACAAACAAAATATACTAAGCGGAAATCTTTGATAATGAATACTGCCAGGTTCATATACGAACTAGAAACAAAACAATCAATAAACTTCCTTTCTAATGATAATAGTCGAGAGAGAGAGAGAGAGAGAGAGAGAGAGAGAGAGAGAGAGAGAGAGAGAGAGATAATAATAATAAAGCTGCTTTCTCCCACAACCTGCAATGTTTCGAAGCACAATGGTCATACAGCTTCGTGTTTGCTATACACTCTGGACCTGCCACCTACATTATGGAACTGCAACAGATTCATAAAGATCCTTTATCCAGTTTCGGCGATCCTCAGACCACTGCAAGTATTTCTTCCTGTGTATATTGTTATTGTTCGGAATTCCAATATTGTTGTTATTTGGGACATTCAACGACGCGAGTACTGCTGAGGCTATGTTGCACTTATCATATGGCTGGTAATAACATTGACGCACGTTCCTAATCAAGAATAATCTACACATTGATAGTGGTGTGCGGCGGAGACTCCACTACTACAGCACACAGCCAACTCATAATGCATTGGGGTAATTACGATGTTATTTGCAAAGCCGGAACTAGGATGGGGCGAGCGGGACGCCAGCCCCCGGTGCAGCATTTTAAGAGCGCATCCGACCAGTTATATATTTTAAAATTGCTTCATTTTTGATTTAATTACAGTCGGACCTGTATTTAACGAACTTCTTTATAGCGAATTTTTTGAATTCCTTTTGGTGAATACATTTAAAAGTTTCTGTAGAATGAAGAAAATTTCCATATAATGGACGGATTACGAGAGACTTAACTGGGTATGCTTCGTTTCCACCTCAGACCGTTAGGCAATTTAAGACTATGTTTGCAAATTAAGAATTAAAGGGATTACGGTTCCGCAATGTAAGTGGAACGTAAGACGTATGCAGCCACCTATCCCACATACCAAGAAGTCATGCTAGTCAACTGCTTTCTATAGCCAGTAAAAAGATTAAGGCGTATTCCCGACACGGATAATAGTTTCTGGTAAACTTGTGTTCTTCGTTTAAAATAAAAATTTTATTAAAACAAATACTGCATTATCTTTGTACGTGCTCCTTATGATTCCAGATATTTTTGTGATTTTGTTGAGAGTGAAAAAAATTAAATTCTGGATTTATAATCACAGAAAAAAATATCAAGAAGGAAATGTGTTTAATAAATTTCTAAAATAACAGAGAAATCCAATTACAAACTTCTATAAAGTATAGCTCGTTTTGTGACGTCACACCTCTGAGCTTTTTCGTTTGTCCTCCAGTGGTTAGCACTGGAGGATGTCTAGAATTGTAGACCGTTGCAATAGTAATTTTTATATATTCATAAAGATTACAGAGGCGTAGCAAGGGGAGTGCAAAGAGGGATTTCCCCCTCTGCGCTCACCGAGCTTCAGGGGCCCAAACTGAAGGAATCATCTATCACAATCAGGGGCGCCAGGAAGACATGTTGCCCCCGGGCGTCGACGATCCTAGCTACGCTACTGAAAGATTGACTGCCTGCATATAATGGGGGGGGGGCGTAGGATTGCCTAGTTCCGGCTCCAGTTATTTGGGCGAACTGGCCTCGTCCGTACACCCAAATCTCTGCAAGCCACTCGGGCCTCTATCACCTGATTGCATCCACTGATTTTCTGCTGAAGGCTCGTTTTCTCGGATTCTGAACACACCTGAAAATCCCTCATGCTGCTGTACACGAACACGTCACCATGTATGTTGCGTAAGTGATACTAGGAATTGCCGTCTTCCAATACTATCCACCAATTATGTTTAATAAAGCGGCTAGGTTACGTCACTTGTCCATAATACTAAAGATTTTCGCAAATGTTCTCTAAAGAACTTCCGGAGATGTCGGCTGTCTGACTATCTACAAAGCAATAATACCGACAGGTATTGGGTCGAGATTAATTTCCTTATGGGAGGAGTGGCGTTTCTAATGAGTTGTTTACCGAGCATTTATCCCTAACTAGGTTGAGACAAACTTCTCATACTGCGGAGAATATTGAATTTCGCGCCTGGTTAAAGGTAAACTTGTTATCGATAATTCCAATTTTCCCTATCCTCAGAGTATGTTCTCGTATCATAATAGCCTCATCCCATAAGTTCCTAATGGTATCCATCCTTTCGAATACACCAGCGGTTCCCAACCGCTGATGTTCGCGAATCCCTAGGGGTTCGCGAAAGTGTTCTAGGGGGTTCGCACTAAAAATTCCGTAATGGCGTCTGCTTATATTTACATAGATATATTATTGTAAACTACAAAATATAACTAATAAACAATAAAGTAAATTAAAATTAAATTAAATAAAAAGTAAAGAATTGCGAAAAAAATAAACCACATATCCCACAATTCCTTATAATTACTTGACTATCTTACAGTATATCATGTTAAATAAATATCTAAAATTTTCTTGACTAAACGTCCAAGAGTATGAAAAAGGTTGTTTAGCATGGGTAATGCGAGATATACACTGTGCTGCCACTTTATTAGATACACCCCTGCTGTGCACACAAAGGTCCAACAACGTTGCAGTCACATGACCTCAGTTGTGGATATAAATGCAATAGAACAACTTTTCTAGTATCAGTTAAGCGTACAAACCGTAGCAAGAATGGGGAAAAGGAGTGATCTAACGGAGTTCGAACATGGCATGGTAGTAAGTGCAAGACGTGCTGGACAAAGCATTTCTGAAAAGGCAGTTCTCCTGAACTTTTCACGCACCACAGTTTCAAGGGTGTATCGAGAATGGCGCAACGAACAGAAACATCCTCTCAACGGCACTCCTGTGGAAGAAAATCGCTTGTTGATGAGAGAGGTCAGAGGAGGACGGCTAGAATTGTGAAAGCAAATAGACGGGCCACAATTTCGCATATCACGTCAGAATACAACCTTGGTGCGCAAAACAAAATATCGCAACGGACCACTAGTCGTACTTTGTCGCGAATGGGCTACAATAGCCGACGGCCACATCGCGTACCTTAGTTATCAATGAAGAACAAGAGAGCACGCCTCCTGTGGTCACTGCAACACCAGCCCTGGACTATCGAGGATTGGAAAACAGTTGCTTGGTCTGACGAGTCGAAGTTCATGGTACATCATGTTCCGTAGCCGAGTGGTCAGGAGCGGGAGTGCAGTAGCACACGCTCTTTGAGTAGACCGGAGTTCAAGCCCCTGACTGCTGAATACGGTCGATCTGCCAACCCGCACTGGACCAGCGTAGCAGATTATGGTCCATTTCCCTCAGCATGAATTGTTGAGGAGGCTTCCATCCTGCAGTGAGTTGATAATGGCTGCACTTTACCTTTTTTTTACCATGTTGATGGAAGGCTCAGAATTTGGCGAAAACAACATGAATCAATGGACCCGTCATGTCTGACGACTACTGTGCAAGGTGGCGGGGGAAGTGTTATGATGTGTGGAATGTTTTCTTCTGATACCCACAGATTCACGTCTGAATGCCACATCGTACCTAAACATTGTTACTGACCAAGTGCATCCGTTCATGTTGACAGTTTATCCTCAGTCAGATGGTTACTTCCAGCAGGATAATGCACCGGTGCACAAAGCCCGAATCACTATGGAATGGTTCCAGGAACATGACAATGACTTTTTTTTGCTGCAGTGGCCCGCTTAGCTAACGGATCTCAATCCTATTGAACAATCTTCAGGATGAGCTAGAAAGGGCTGTTCGCTGCAGGCCTGCACCTCCGTCGAATCTCAAGGAAATGCGTGACACACATGTCTGCATGGTACTCCATTCCTGCACAACATTTTCAGCATCTTGTTCAATCCATACCTAGACGAATTCAGGCTGTTTTGAAGGCTAAAGGAGGCTCAACACGCTACTAGGTAGGTGTACCTACCAAAGCGGCAGCACAGTAAGTACACGTGCCTTGAGTGACCCGAGTTCAAGCCCGTGACTGCTGAATACGGTGCTGTTTCTTGTATTCTCTCTACCTTGTGAACTCCTCTGACCGTGTGGTCGTCCCAGAGTATATAAAAAAATAATAATAATTTTTTTATATAATCAGATACATGCATACTACCTGGGTAGTAGAAATGATGGAAGTGCATTACTCATGCATAAACAACCTTTTTCATACTCTTTGACGTTTAGTCAAGAAATAGTTTAAGATTAAACCATGCACATCATCAAGCATCTCTCATGAGTAAGCCAAAAAGCTTCGAAACGGTGCCATCTGGGTGGTGGTATCCGCCGAGAATAAGTAACATTAGTCTGGTGAAGTTACTTATTCAAAGCAGTGCAATATCTCGGTCACTTGTTCTGAAGGTTCATTCACAATATATATGAATAAACGATGCATTCATATTACCTGGGTAGTAGAAATGATGGAAGCGCATTACCCATGCCTAAACAACCTTTTTTAAATAAATGTTTTCCATACTATTTTTTTTTTTTTTTTTTTTATTCTCAAGGATCAATTGTTATGTATAGGTACTTTTTTTTTGTTTTTTTTTCAGAACTTATAGTACTTATTACCGCGCATGGGTTGAAGGTTGAAAAGATGAAAGAAGATACTTGTTGACATTAGACTTGAACTTATGTAGACTGTAATTTTCAGGAAATACGTATGAAGGAAGGTTGTTCCAGAAAACAGAAGTTGAATGAATAAATGAGGAAGAAGAAAAGTTGGTTCTGTAGGATTGAACTTGGACGGTAAAAAGATGTTGACTGGTTGCAGCAGGGGTTCGCGAGTCAAAAAAGGTTGGGAACCGCAGGAAAACACAATACCGTGGTTCACAGACTTTCCATTAGTTAACTATTTATTGCGACTGTTTAAGATTTGCTGAAGCAAAAATTAATCACTTTAAAACCTGATAAATACTGTAATATAAAAAACAGAAAACACATGCCAACTAAGAATATATATTTACTTGGTAAACTCTCTCTAACTTTGTGGTGTGCTGGCTCTCCACAACACTAAACTACCGTTTACAAACAAGAATGTCTGACACGACAAATTCGATTTACGAATTCAAACATAAATAACACACTTTTGTTCTCCATCACAGTCGTTACCTTTCGAAAGCAAGATGAATGAGAAAAGAAATACTTTAAAAAAAAAATCACCATCAAACGGAACACATCCAACTTATATTTCTGTCTCAAGGCTTTGTCACTCTTTACGTCAGTGTCATCGACTTGTCATTCCAGGGACTGTAAGTATTAAGCATTTGCTCATAGAAAAGTTAGCCACTTTTTCTTATTTTTTCACATATAACGCGGAAAATTCTTTTCGCTTGGTAGATGGTATGAAAAGCTGGCTGGAATTCATGAAGTGCAGATCAGTTGTGCGAAAATGCAGGAGGCTTTTTATTCGTGGTCATCAGTGTATGTCTTAATGAGAAATGCATTTGTGTTAAGGCCAAACCAAAATCTCTGAATCCTTGGTCATCTTCTTAAACACCGATACGACGTAGCGGAGTGCGAAATAGCTCCGCACAATACTGACCCCAAGATAAACTTCTGAATGGAAAAAGAAGGCCAAGTTGATAAGACATTCGTGAAAAAAATAATAATAATAAATAAATAATAATAGTCGTGAGCAAAATAAGAGTTCGTGTCATTAAAAATAATAATTAATTATATATCTCAAGTACTCTCAAGCATTTAAAAATTCGTGAGACCTTCCGCTCATCCAGAAAATGGATTGATTATCTTCTGCGCATCGATACGTTTACAAACTGTAAATAGGTTGCTCCTATACAGCTAATAGTGACTTGCTGTCGCAAAGTATACTGTAATCAGTAGCGAGATTACAATATCGTCAGTGTCCAGTCATTGGATGTAGTATGCTTGTTAAAGAATAAAGGCTCTAAATCTTGTGGGGGAGTAGAAGGAAGAGATTGCAATTACTAGTTTGGTAGAGGTAGGTATCCCGACAGCTATCTCCTGGCCAAGGACAGAAGGTTGAGACAATTTTTTAAATTGCGAAGCCAAAATGGAATCATCTCGTTCTGTTGTTGTTGTTGTTTGTTTGGTTTTTAGGAGCATTAGCAACTAAGGCCATATTGCTCCGGGATATGCGGTGGTCATTCCCTGACCTTTCCGCATCCTCCGTATTTGGTGGTGACGGGCTCGAACCCCGGTCTAATCAAGAAGCTTGTGTTACGCACTGTTGCTCCTTCCCACCTGGCTACGGAGGCGCATCTCGTTCTGTTAAGGTACTTCGAGAAACTGAGTCATTGTTATCCTTCTCACTTTGTTCTCCTGGAGAAGAAGAGTTTATATCTGTATCACTGTGTTTCTAAGGGAGAAATTCTGTAAGGTGCTAGAGAGGGGATTTCGCCCGTTTTGTTGTTTGAGTTGCACATTGTATCAAAGATTAGTCGATTGTAGTGATATCAGCTGATAATCAGAAACACTGCCGCCACTAACAAAATTTCAGTAGAATTAACTTGCCCCTAAGATCAGTTTATTTTGAAGATCTACTTTGATACCTCCTCTACAGGTCACTTCAAAAGACAAATTCTGATATAATGAGGTTTTACAAAAGTAAAGAAAAGATGAGTTACTAGTCAATATAAATATCACCACCAGTTCGTGATTTTGGAACGATTAGCAAAGTGACCAGCCAGTCGCCTTACTCGTCCCGATACTCACTGTAATTCCACAGATAGCAAGGGTAAGAGGTAGGGAGAGGAAAAGCGGTTTTGCAAAAAGTTAATGCCGTTTCAAGGTCACGTTGCTTAATGGAGCAGAAAAGAGCACGAATAATTCATTCAATACTTATCTGTTCTTATTATTAGTCATATGGTGCAAGGAAGCCTGAGGTTTATGCTGCATCAGCCAAAAAAGAAAATTCCCGAGTTACCCTGTGTGTGTGTGTGTGTGTGTGTGTGTGTGTGTGTGTGTGTGTGTGTGTGTGTGTGTGTGTGTGTGTGTGTGTGTGTGTGTGAGAGAGAGAGAGAGAGAGAGAGAGAGAGAGAGAGAGAGAGAGAGAGAGAGAGAGAAGAATGATGATATCCAGCTCAGGACCCTGGGTGTACCAAGCCCATACTCACCAGATGTGAGCCCCTTATTCAGAACTTTAATGTTGCATTTTCAAGGGTCGATCTTGATGAGGTAACACAATAAATAAGAAAAACAAACACATTATATTAAAAAAAAAAAAAAAAACGCTTTAATATACAGTACAGCTTGGTTTCATGCCGGGAAGAGGAACAACAGATGCCGTCTCTGCTTTAAGGCAGGTGATAGAAAGATACAGGGAGATGCAAGTAGCGTTGCACATGGTGTTCGTAGACCTGGAAAAAGCATATGAAAGAGTGCCCAGACAAGAGGTATGAAGATGCATGGCAAAGTGACCAGCCTGAGGGGGTTCTCTGTAGAAGTTGGACTACACCAGGGATCAGCTCTTAGCCCATATCTGTTTGATCTGGTAATGGATGTTTTGGTGAGAGAAGTGAGGAGTAGAGCACCATGGAGTATGCTGTTCGCGGATGACATCGTACTGTGCGAACCATCCCAAGGAAAGGTAGAGAAGAAATTGGAGGAATGCGTTGGAAGAGAGAGGCATGAGAATAAGTAGAATAAAGACAGAATATATGGTATTGAACGGAGAAGATGAGTTCTATAATGGAGGAAAAGCTACCATCAGTTTCGAAAATTTAAGTATCTGGGATCGAACGTTGAAAGGGATGGAGGATTGAGTGCAGAAATACAGCATAGAATGCAATGTGGATGGTTGAACTGGAGAAAGATGAGTGGGGTGCTGTGTGATAAGAAAGTAAATTGTAGAATGAAGGAAAGAGTGTATAAAACTGTGGTTAGACCCGCATTGATGTACGGTGCTGAGACATGGGCGATTACAACGGGCCCAGGAGAAAAGATGGAAGTGTAGGAGATGAGGATGCTAAGATGGGTGTGTGGTGTGACGAAGAAGGACAGGATAAGAAATGACTACATCAGAGGTACGGTTAAGGTGGGCCTCTGAATAAAAAAAATGCAGGAATCTAGGTTGAGATGGCTTGGACATGTGGAACGAAGAAGTGAGGAAGAGGTGTGAAAAGTTGGAGGCGATAGGGAAGAAGGTGGCAAAGGATTTAAAAGAGAGGAAGCCCAGGATAGGGAGTAATGGAGGAAAATAAATAAGAACGGAAATGCCGACTCCATATAAACGTGGGAAGAAGGCGAAGATAAAGACAGCGAAACCTCTCTAAAGCGAGCGGTTTCACTGTACTGCATATTAAAAGGGATTTTTTTTTTTTTTTTTTTTTTTTTATTTTGGTCGCCATAAGTTTGCCGACCCAATACGGGAAATGTGGTATCCTTGTGCCTCGGGGGAGATGGGAGTAGTTGGTTGAAACGAAAGACAAGATTCTTGCTTCACAGTATCTTTAATGACACAAAAGAAAGTGCCAGGTGGGCAGGAGCAGTAGTTCCGCATCCACCAAATACGGAGGATGCGGAAAGGTCAGGGAATGACCACCACATATCCTCAGAGCAATATGGCCTTAGTTGCTAATGCTCCTAAAAACCAAAAAAACAACAACAAACAAAAGAAAGTAAAGTATACTAAAATACAACTAACTGTAACAAGAAAATAAATTCTTAACCAATTAAAGTACCAGTTTTATTTTATTTTTTGTCATACTTCTGAGCATTTCGCATTTTTGAGGAGGGCTTTCATTTTTAACACACTTGTAAAATTTTGCACATCTTAAGATGTGCAAAATGTTAAAATTACAAAAAATCTGAAGAATAGCTTCAACAGTATCAGGAGACAGTCGTTTTTCTCGTCCGTCCACTGCGCCTTCATCAAAGAAAATATTCTTTCTACAGAGTCATTGTGGCCTGCAATGGCAAAAATATACTCATATAATTTTATTAGCCCTAACTTCTGCTCGTTATGTTTTGTTTCCTTAAAAAACTTGAGCCCCTTCTGTTGCATATCCATTTCATTCCATTATTTATCATCTGACAATTTATTTTCCTCTACGTACTCTCTGAGCTAAATAAACTGATCGAAATACATGTTTGAGCTTCCCATATCTACGTTTCTTTTTTTTTCTTGGAGATAAAGAAGGGACTTTTCTACAGATTCCAAATTCGGTGTAAGCATTGGCTTACCAGTAATGAAAAGAAAAAAAAGAAAAAAAAAACTTTTATTATACTTATAATAAAATTTTGGATATTACACTTAAAAATAGGCTAGCTAATAGCAATTATTTATTCGAATAAAATAGAAAAGGGCAATAAATATTTTAAGAAGGTGCGCAAAAGGTCAAGGACCGTTTCTTCGAAAAGACCGTTTTCCTAGAAATGGACAAGCCAGAGGAATTATAGGGCAAAGTGGGCAGAAAGAGCATTAAAAACTCAAGGGCGACGGGATTAATGGGGAGAAGAAATGTGAATATAAGTTGATAATTGAGTGGCGGGAAAACGCGTTGGTCTTTCGGGTAAAGCTTTGGTGGTGTCTAGAGGCTGTGTAGTAGTTGTGTACCGGGGAGTATGCCGAAAAGGGTTTTGGATCAGTGAAAATTAGCTGAGTATGAGAAGAGTAGACTAAAAGGGTTTTGAGTGATTTTCGACTAGCTGTAGTTAAGTATATGCGAAAGGTTATGAATACCAGATGGTCCGCTAGCACCTGAATCCAGTCTGATAGTCCTAAAAGGGAGGAGAAAGGGGAAAAAAATATAGGGATCCCCAGAATTGCAAGCCCCAGAATGGAAAATTCTGTCAATTGATAGCGGAACTGGCCCAACCTGGCGATGGGAAAGGGTACTTATGTAAGTACACTTTATTCATACTGTCTAGTCCTAAAATTTGTCCTGAGAAGAGGAATTAAACCTTAATTTAAGAACTAAAAGAAAAAGGTACTCTGTGTTCCTGCTAACAAAAAAAAAAAAAAAAAAAAAAACTCAATTGACAAGTGTAATAAAGAGGGGAATTTTATCTGATTTCTAGAAGAAAACTGTTTAATGAAGTAGCAAGGGTCCCTTGCTGAGAACTGGATTTATTGTAAAAATGTAGCAATTCTGTATACAAAGAAAAAGAGAAAGGGGTTTATACAGTAGCGGTTTAAGGTCGGTTGAGGCCCAGGGCGCAGAAGAAAATATTGGGCCCTTTAAAAAAAAGAGAGACAGAGAAAATAAAAATACATATTAACCATTTTTTTAAATAAATAAAAAATATTATGTACTATTAATGTTTTATTTACAATAAAATTTGAATATAATATATGTATAATATAATTAATAATAATCACAAAGTTTTGAACTAATAGTTGAACATATTAGTTCAACTAATTTGTTGGGGTTTTGCGTGGGCCCTTCAGAAGTCGGGGCCCAGGGCGCGCGCCCGGTGCACCCGCCGTTAAATCCGCCTCTGGGTTTATATGTTACAAATAACTTGCTTGTGAAGTTAAAAGAACACGGGAAAGTTAATCTTATAATCTGTAACAATATGGTATAAACCCATGCCTGAAACCTTTATATTAATCATGTTGAAATTACAGTATATTTGTGTCTATGTCAGTTGTTTCACTTTATTCTAGTTTAACTTAAGATCCCTGGACACCTATACACAGTCAGTGGCCCAAGGTAACAAAGTTAACTTAAATAAATAACAGTAGATGAACAAAAAATATATATAAAAATAAATAATATATATATAATATAGCAAAAACGCAAGGCGTACATCGGATTATTGTTTAGACACATCCACTCGAAGATGGAGAACGTTTGAAATGACACCACTCATTTCTGCATGTAATCATA
Organism: Mastigoproctus giganteus; assembly: GCF_048544385.1. Classification (NCBI taxonomy): domain Eukaryota; kingdom Metazoa; phylum Arthropoda; class Arachnida; order Uropygi; family Thelyphonidae; genus Mastigoproctus; species Mastigoproctus giganteus. Next base: position 145,565,041 of record NC_143575.1, read on the forward strand.
GGCTGAATCATAAAAACTATTTACCTGCTTCAAAAAATTTTCAATTGCTTTTGAAACATAGTCACGACTGTCTTGTTTTTTCAATTTATTTAGGGTTGGTTTAGTTTGCAATCCAAGAAATTTAGAATTTTTACACTCGATAATGAATTTGATAGACTGCTCTAGTGGAACTTTCACTTCAATCACTGTTATATTGGATTTCTCAATTTTATTTTTTTTTAATTTACTTTTCAAGTGTATAACTGAGAATGTACGAATAAAAAGTACACCTCTGCCAGAAGATGTGAAAAAAATTCAATTTTTTTTTTTTTTTTTTTTTGGAGGTTTACTCTCGGCTGCAAAAAACTCTTTCAGAGGCTCCCAAATCTTCAATATTCGTTCGACAACAAACAGTAATGATATGTAAGGACCTGTCCTTACAACTGTTATTAATAGTGATTTTGTTAAACATTGGAAAATTATTTGTATTTTAAACAGTCAGCCTTCAGTAATATACCGGGTTTTAGAAAACAATGGATTTTGAAAATTGTAGTTCAGCCATTCCTCCCAGCTTTAATTATATCCCTTGTTTGGCCTACTATCCTTAAGTAAGTTGATGACTGAAATAGCAACGGGGAGAGAGCGGTTTCGAACTCGCGGAACAATGAGTTCACCGATCTGGAAAAATTCATATTAAAAGTATATTAAAAGTATTCATATTAAAAGTATACTCCTGAGCGAAGGTAGCACCTCACCCTTAATCAAACAATAGACGGTTACGAAACCAATTTGGGGCAAGAGACAGCACACGACAGAGGAGAAAATTCGAGAATGGGAGTACGCACTTAAAATTTTCATGGGGCGAATAAGAGCATGTGAGGTCACAAAGAAGATCCGGAAACTTCTAGAACTTCCGGTCATCCTTCTAGAACGTTCGAGAAAATTCTGGATACCGAAAGTTCAGGCAAAAAAGTTGGAGGTCAAGACAATAGGATGGGAATGAGAAAATGAGATAGCAGATGAAAGGGGTGAAATAGCTAATGATTGGTCAGAAATAAGGGGTAGGGGATAGAACAAAAAGGCGATGCGAAGCGAGGAAAAGGAGAGACAAAGTCAGTCAGTTGAGCAAGTGCTGAAATGGTTACGATGGAGTAATCAATTGAGAAAATTCCAGTAAAGTTTAAGACAGCTCAGTCTGTCTGTCAGTCGTGAAAGTTTAAATATGTTTTATGAAAGCCAGTCAGTTCAGCAAGTGCTGACAAGTTTAAGATTAGCATTAGCATATGATGCAAGAAAGCAAGCTTATGCAGCATCAGCCAAAAAAAAAAAAAAAAAAAAAAAAAAAAACACGCTCCCATTTCGCCCCTTCATTCATTCCAAGTACCTGTCCAGCTCATCCTTAAATTTATTTAGGCTATCAACTTCCACAACAAAGGATGGACGTCTGTTCCACCAACCACCCGCTGGCTAAAGGCAAACCTCCGCACATCTATCCTACATATGTCTTTCCTCAATTTGAATTCATGCCCTCTCAAATGATTATTCTGAGCAAGAGGAAGAATTCCATCAGCATTGAGCATGCTCAAACCATTCAAGGCTTTATACACCTCAATCAGATCACCTCGCAGGTGCCTAGTCTCCAGACACTGTAATTTGCAAAATTTAAGAATTTCTTCGTAAGGGCAACCCTTAGTTCCATTCACTAATCTTGTTGCCCTTCTCTGTACTCGTTCCAACATATCTACATTCTTCTTAAAATGAGGCCTCCAGACATGTATACAGTACTCAAGGTGTGGCCTGATCATTGCCTTATATAAGGGGATAATCACTTCTTTATCCCTGCTAGAAAAATTCCTGTATATCATTGACAAGACACTATGAGCTACTCTTGCAGAGTCTGCACTGCTCAGAAAACTTCATATCTACCTGCACAATTACCCCCAGGTCCTTTTCATTCTCTACCACTGTCAGTGTAGTACCACAGAGTTGATACGTCACCCTGAGGTTGCTGCTTCCCATATGTAGTACTTCCAGGAACATCACTAATAATACTACCGACTGGTCCGTCCAAGAGGCCTGGACAACGTCCGATCATTGAGCCAATACGTTCCAACTCAACAGATCACTGACTATGGTACCTGCAGCTAGACAAACCACTCACAGATACTTCATCTCCAAAGCAAACTGGGAACTCTTCCAAAGTACCTTAAAAATCAGCATACAACAGAGACAGAGGGAGCTTGGGCGCCTTGAAGATCCAGATCACCTCCAAAGCAAGATAATAGTGATCATAACGCACACAAGCCACATCGCTATTAAAAAGAAAAATCCAACCCCTGGGGCTGTGCCCTGGTGGAACCTAGAACTGCAACGACTCCAGAAAGAAACACAAACCAGAAGAAAGGCCTTTCGGCGGGCCAGGCACTCCTGGCCAACGGCGGAGGTCGAAGTACGCCGACAATACTACAAAGAAGCAAGGAACACTTACACAGCCCAAATCAGAAGCTGTAAACAGCAATCTTGGGAACGCCTGGTCTCCACTACAGGAAACAAGAAGCCCTGGGGAATCATCTACAAACTGACCATGAACAAACTCCCCCGAGGGGAAGTTATTTCCACCACCATATTGACCCAAGGAGGCATGTCCACAACCTGAGAGCAGACCATTTCCAACATCCTGGACACAGTCTTCCACCCGGCTATACAGCCGGAGACAACAGAGCAGATTCAACTCTGCTTAGGAAATGAAAGCTATCAAACAGCAACAACAGAACCTCACTTCACCGTGGAGAAGCTCAACAGTGCTGCCACCCTCATTAGGGGAAATAAATGCCCTGGACCGGACCTTTTGGAGCCCGAGATCATCAAAAAGACAGTGTGAACCTGTTGCTCAACCTCTGTCTTCACTGTGGCACCTTCCCAACCTCGTGGAAGAAAGCAAACGTCAAACTAATCCTGAAAAATCAGACCAAACCACCACACCTCCCAGAGTCGTACAGACTGATCACACTTCTCGCAGTTGCAAGTAAACTACTCGAATGCCTCCTCTATGGACGAATACAGCAATATTATGACAGGGCTGGCCTGGCCTCACCCAACCAATTTGGCTTCAGGTGGGGTCGCTCAGCTGGATACCTTAACACACCTACAAGAAGAAGTAAGAAGATGCACCAAGAAGTATTTCCTAGCGATTGCCGTGGACTTACTGGGGTGTTCGACTCACTTTAGTGGTCGAGCGTCTTGGGTCTTGGCAAGGCTTCGGGTCGCTGGGATCCCAGACAACCTCTAAAGCGTCATCAAGAGCTACCTCAGACACAGATCCATCAGGATTGTTGCTCCCTATGGGACCCTCTCCAAGAATACATTTCGTAGTTGTCCACAGGGTTCGGTCCTTGGACCACTACTGTGGCCTTTGCTGACGACCTATTACTAACAGTGTCAGCAGACTCAAGGGCACAACTGGAGACATTGGCAACCTGGGCTCTGGGCTCTGTCCGCCCTTCAGGAATGGGCAAAGCAAAATCAACTTAGAATATCCCCTGCAAAAGCCAAACTCCATTCTGCTCAAGGGGTGCCTCAACCTCAGGCAGCCTCCACAAATCAAGATTGACCAGAAAACAATTAAATTCTCAAAGCAGCTAGGCATGATTCTAGATCCGAATCTATCATTTCAGAATCATCTGAAATACTTGCGCACAACAGTCAGATGGTACACTACATTGGTTGCCAGAGTCACTCGCAGAGACTGGGGCCTAGACAGACGGGTTATACGTCTTTTCTATAAAACCATCTTCACCCCAATAGTCACGTATGCATCTGGCGCATGGTATCACAAAGCCACAACTGTTGTCAATAAACGAATCATTGACTCCATTCACCGAACAATCCTTCTGACCAATACTCGAGCCTGCAGCACAGTGAGAACACATGCCCTGCAAGTCCTTGCTGGTGTGTCCTTCCACTGAACTTAAAGATCATTCGACGGGGCCTCACGCAGCACCTAGACAAGGGTATCCCACAGACATATTTGGAATTCACAACAAACATCATCAATAGCAAGACTATGGAAAAGAAAAAGCTGCATGCTCACCTGCTGCAGGTGTGGCAGAATAGATGGGCCACCTCGCAAAAAGGCAAAATCACCAGAACGTTTCTGCCCAACATTGGTGGGGTTTTTTCCAAACTTCCCACCTGGTTTTCCCCAGGCCTACAAGTAACATACCTAGTGACAGGACATGGAGCTCTGAATGCAAAGCTATCCCTACTCAGAATACGGGAAGATCCTACCTGCACCTGCAGGGGGCTGGAGAGCTGGCAGCACCTCATGCACGATTGCCAGCTCTATGACGACCTCCGCAGTGCATTCATCACCAAAATACAGTATCTAGCGTACAGCCAGGAGCACCACATCTTGGACACCAGGGAAGAATATCAGGCTTTCTCCAGCTATGCACTGGCCCTGTTCACAAGACGGAGATCTCATCGCAGCAAACCACAACCAACCACTGACACAATAAGGAAATGAACAAACCTCGAAGGCAATCATCCCCCAGAAGACCCCCGGAACCCAATGGCCTCCGATAATCAAGGCACTAAACCCTGAAGTGGACCTAAAGTCGAATCAATGAGAAATGACTCTATAAACAACATTGACGCAAACACCACACAGATGGGAAATAACGCAAGAAATACCCCACAAATGCCGACAAGCAAACCTGGACCTTTTGACTGTAAAGACTGCGCGTGTGTGTGTGTGTGTGTGTGTACTGTGTCAGGGTGGTTCCCAGGCAAAAGACCATCTCCACCTAAATCATTTTAAACAGAAAATCTGTAAAGTGGACCTGATAAATAAAAAGATAGCTAAGAAATAAGAAGACAAAAGCACAATTTTGAAAAGGAATAGGAGAGGGAAAAAAAAAAAATTTTTTTTTTTAAGTTCGTAAGCTAAGTCAAGTGTATAAATGATTTTTGTATAGGAAAGAATAAAAGTATGAGATATGTTTGTGAGTGTAGTATGTTGTTTATGTCAGGTCACTTTGCCATCAGAAAGCAGCTGGACTTTTCAACTGCAATCTGATGCCCGTCCCTGGCACGAGGAGCCGGACCTGGTACTATATTTAAAAGCTGGAGCGCCGAAGCACAATTGAACACTCAACAGAGAAAGAGCAATACTATTGAGTGCCAGCTGTCCAGACTTGGGCCGCCCAAACCCAAGAACTGAACAAAAAAAAAAAAAAAAAAAAAAACCACTGCAGTGGTCCATGCCCAGGAGCCCCAGACCCGATCAAAGGCTTCCAGGTCTGAAGCTCCCAAGCCCCGATGCAATCAATGAAGATTCTGGTTGTAAACAGCCAATTCAATGTCCGTAAGGTTTCTTATTATACATCTTCTGGAAAACACAACATTTGCATACACCTGTAAGGCCTGAAAGTTGTTAACTCCTTGCACCAATGTATGTACATTATCTTCATCAAGATTAGATATCTGTTCTTTCAAAAGACGCCTTTCAACATAATAGTAAGGACAAGAAAATAGAATGTGTTGCCAAGTCTCTACCACTCCACAAGAACACCATGGATCTGGCTCCAACCCCCTAGAATACAATTTATCCCGGAACGACCCGTGCCCTGTTACAGAAAACTGGTATACATAGTGGGGCAAAACCACGACGACACTGGTTTAGAAATAGCGAAATCTGCCTCTGGAATAATTTTTCTAGTTATCGCTCCCACCCTCAGAAGAACTCCATCGGGCTCTCCATATTCCAACCAAACCAGTCCAAATTCGAAGTTTCTCTTCCTTAACGGTAACCGTCAGATTTAAAGACATCCCTAGATATTGGGCAGGGATACCCTTCCTCATCGCGTACAACATTCTTCGGTAAACCACATATAAATCCAGAGGTAACAAGCCAACTATCACTTGTAGCGCAACCGTAGACACAGTCCGTGGCGCATTCAAATAAGTCAGCATCATTGATCGCTGCAGCGACATTAACTTACGTTGAGTTTTGATCTTAAACACAGCCTCCACCCACACGCCAGCAGCATAAGCGATAACTGGCAGAAAGATCGTTTTGTAATACAAGCTCATAGTTTTTTTGCTAAGTCCCCATTCTCGCCTTGAAATTCTTATAACTAAGCAGATAAACTTCTTAATTTTATCGTTAAGGTGTGAAACGTGCAGATGAAAACCCATCCTGTCATCCAGAATTATCCCTAAATACTTGATATTAGACACAAAAGGAATTTGTTTCCCGTTTAACACAACTCTAGGTGGGCGGTTATAATCAAAATGGTTTTTAAACACCATGAATTTGGTTTTAGTAGATGAAATTTTCAATTTGTTCAGAGTAGCCCAATTAGAGAGATCCTCCAGGACATCCTGTATCCTGTGCTCCAACACGATTCTAGACCGACCTGGGACGGGAACCACCCCATGAACGATCACGCTTCGGTGCGATCTCTCCTGCGAACGGACAAGGACCACCAGCAGCTCCGCTGCCAAATGCTTTATATCAAGCTGAATGGGGTACCCTAACCCTATTCATCTTAAATTCCCTATCCCCGGGAGGAGGGAGAGCAGACATGCTCTGTTTCCTCCCTCCCCTGCCGACCCATCTCTTCACCTGGTGAAGCATGGGCCTGCCTCACTGACCATCTGGGGTCGCCTTCTCTATCGTCCCCATGCTTCTGCCTTTCACCCCCCTAGTCTTCAGCCTCCCCCCACTCTACCTGTATATCTTATCCATGGGAGGGGGAGATAACTCTTCTTCGTCTCCCCCACCTGCCATCCAAACTTCCCTCTGGTGTGGCATGGGCATGCCACACTGCCTAACAGGGGTCATCACCTCTATCAACCCCTTACTTCTACCCCCCAGTCTTCAGCCTCCCCTCCCTCCCTCCCTCCCACCATTATCTTTCATCTAACGTATAGCCCACACATCTAAATTTAATAACAAAATTTTGCCCGACCTATTAGGCCTTTTAACATATCCCTCTAGCATTCAACCCCAACCAGCGATTTGCAAACAGCAATCTTATTAAGAATTTTATTAAGAATTAACGTCAAATGCATATATATATATATATATATAAATAATGGCTGTAAAAGTTTAACATGAAGTTTAACATACTTAATGGCTGTAAAAGTTTAACATACTTTCCCCTCCGTGTTTGTTTATTTTATTTTACGTTATGTTTATGTTAATTTTTCGCTCCGTTTTTTGCCATACTATTGGCTTATGTTTTTTGTTATTATCGGAGATATATATATATATATATATATACACACACACACACACACACACACATATATATATATTTGTATATACAGGGTGTCTCAAAAATATTGGTACAAACGTTTAGGGGAGGTATTTAACATCTAAAGGAATATGAATCGCATAGGAACCCATAACCGGAAATGTCACAGGAAAGTAGTAACAGAGGCACAAGAAGCAGAAATGACACAAGATAGTAATTAGTGGTAAACATTTATTTCACATAATATTAATAATGGAGTACGAGATGGATGCATTTCATGATGTTACAACATATGCTCGAAGGTTTCACCATGAGACGCGATGCATGCGTGACACCAACGCATGGATTGGCGGATACGGTCGAACACACCTGGAGTTTCTTTGACAGTAGCAGCAGCGCAAATGAGTCCCACCACGAGATCCATTTCCGTCTCCACAGGCGATTCATTCACGATAGATTTGAGGGGGCCCCCACAGAAAGAAATCAAGGCTCGATAAATCAGGTGGGCGTGGGGGCCAGGCAACGGATCCACCATGGTCAATCCATTGACGCCCAAAACGCCTGTTCAAATGGTCACAAACACACCTTGCATAATGGGCAGGCGCCCCGTCATGTTGAAACCAAATGTTTCATCTCACATTTGCTGGAACATCATCAAGTAACCCTGTTAGAACTTGTTTAAGAAAGATCCGATATTTAGAGGAGTTCATGCGGGATGGTAACAGGTATGGGCCAACTAAGCAGTCACCGACCATACCTGCCCACACATTTATTGCAAAGCGATGTTGTGCCACATGGGGGCGCACACCGTGTGGGTTGTCGTGAGCCCACACATGAGCATTATGCTGATTGAATAAGCCTTCCTGAGTGAAATAAGCCTCATCTGTGACCAAAACATAGGCTGGAAAATTCAAGTCTTGAACACTTTCTTGGAGAAACCACTGTGCAAAACCCACACATGCAGGATGATCTTGGGGGAGCAGTAACTGAACCGTTTGGAGATGAAATGGGTATAAGGAATCGTCGTGCCAGACATGCTGTACACGGCAACGAGACACTCCTAAGGCAGAGGCAATGGCACGTGTGCTGGTAGTAGGATTATTCTGGATGGCATTCAATACTTTCTTGCATTGCGGGAGTTCGCCTCGAACGTGGTCTGCCCGCACTACTCCTGTCACCTCTAAATGACCCATAATCGCACAAATTTTGATGCATACGTGCAAACAAATGGTGGTATACATGTCTGTCTGGGAAGCATTCTCCATAAATTCGTTGAGTGGCTCGTCCATTGCTCTCTGCTAATCCATACACTAGGTGCATGTCTGCCAGCTCACAGTTCATATATCAATGCATGCTCTTCGTGCGGCGACTACTGCTTGAATGAGTAAATCAGAAATTTTCCCTCTCGCGAACTGATGAACAGTGCCGTGTACCGACTTACGGTGACGTTTCCGGTTATGGGGTCCTATGTGATTCACATTCCTTTAGATGTTGTGTACCTCCCCAAAACATTTGTACCAATATTTTTGAAACACCCTATGTATATACAGGGTGTTTCAGTTAAACGTTTCAGAACTTCTAAGAGGGGTAGGGTACATCCTGACAACTCGAAATCATATAGCAATGTGGGGTCGGAAATGCTTTCCTGAAGCGGTGTTTTACACAGAAGCACCATAAAGAAAAGAGACCGTAAGTGAGAAATCGTTTTAATAATACATGAAAAGAAGCAAAAGGTACATGGATTAAAGTAAGTGTTCGAAGTTTCTTCCACGGGCTACAATGCACGCCTCACATCTCCGACGCATGGACATCCGAACATTCTGGAATACTCCAGGCGAATTTCGAATTTCTTCGGCAGCTACTGCGATTCTTGCAACCAGCTCCTCAGCATTGTCAACAGGGGTGTCATAAACTAGCGATTTCATATGACCCCAGAAATAAAAATCAAGACATGATAGGTCGGGTGACCGAGCAGGCCAACGCACGGGACCACCACGTCCGATCCACTGTTGACCAAATGTGACATCCAGGTAGTTACGAACATCTCCGCTATAATGGGCAGGGGCTCCATCGTGTTGGAACCACATTGTCTGTTGCGTCGATGCAGAAATCTGTTCATCTCTCAAAAGTTGTGGCAATACTTGCTGCAGAAAGGTCAAGTAGATAGGTCCGGTTAGACGACACGGTAACAGGTCCGATGAGGTGATCTCCCATAATACCGGCCCATACATTGACCGAAAATCGAATCTGTGCTGCACGACGTCGTATTGCATGCGGGTTCTCGACCGCCCAGATATGGTCGTTATGCGTGTTGAAAATTCCTTCCCTTGTGAAGGATGCCTCATCGGAAAACAACACTTCAGCAGGAAAAAGGGGATTTGTAGCACATTTTCCAAGGTACCACTGTGCGAGAGCAATACGAGGTGCATAATCCTCCGGTTGCTGTGTCTAGACACGCTGCACGTGAAACGGATGCATGTCTTGTTCTCGGAGAATCCTCCAGACGCTGCAATGGGAAACCCCGACTGCGTTTGCTAGACTTCGTGTACTCGTTCTTGTATTCCCCTGTACATGCTGCAGCACATTCTGTTCGACGGCTGGAGTCCGTGCTGTTCTTGCCCTGTCCGTGTCAGCTCTTTCAAATGAACCTCTCTCAGCTAACCTCTGGTGCAGTCTTGCAAAGAAATTATGACTGGGAATACGCCTCGTCGGATATCGTTCCGCGTACAAACGCTGTGCGGCTGGCCCACTACAATTTGCAGCCCCGTACGCCAAATGCATATCGGCTAACTCTGCGTTCGTGTAATCATCCATCCTACTAACTTGGCGTTCTCGTTCAAGAAATTCGAAATTCGCCTGGAGTATTCCAGAATGTTCGGATGTCCATGCGTCGGAGATGTGAGGCGTGCATTGTAGCCCGTGGAAGAAACTTCGAACACTTACTTTAATCCATGTACCTTTTGCTTCTTTTCATGTATTATTAAAACGATTTCTCACTTACGGTCTCTTTTCTTTATGGTGCTTCTGTGTACAACACCGCTTCAGGAAAGCATTTCCGACCCCACATTGCTATATGATTTCGAGTTGTCAGGATGTACCCTACCCCTCTTAGAAGTTCTGAAACGTTTAACTGAAACACCCTGTATATATATATATATATATATATATATATATATATTTATTATTTTTTTTTATATATATTTTTTTTAGGTCCTAGCCACTGAAATCCCAGGAAACTAGATGGTAGGACCTGCCGGAGCAACATGTCATGATTCTGGACACACCCAGCTAGCCTCTGCGTGGTGAGGTATGGGCAACGTCAGGCCCCCACTATGGGCCTGGCGGCCAATAAGCCAGACAAACAATGAGCACAACACATCACACTGCACAAACATGGCCCACACACTTTCAAGTCTCTGGCTTGACAGCGTACTGTCCTCGATACAGCAAACACGCGGAGATGGGAGAAATCCCAGGTGCTTTCTGACACGAACATACCTTATATCGTTGTTCCTGGAAAATCCCGCTTTGACTTAGAGTGTAAAGCAAATCGTATCCTGTCTGATCTCAACTCCTGGACGGTGCTCAACAAACTACAAATCAATCCGGATAAAACAAAAATGATGCTCTTCAAATCCAAGCTAGATCTCAGATGCCCACGACAAATTATGATCTATGGAAAGCAACTCCCGATCGTAACACAGACGAAAATCCTGGGGATGATTATTGATCACAAGCTGGCTTCCACCAACAGCTTAAGTGCTTAGGGATCAAGGCTAAAAGATTCTCAGCGACCATCATTATATTTTACAGATGCTACTGGGGACTCTCAAATAAAACTCTGTCCTTATACTACAGAACGCTCTTTTTGCCTATTGTGACATATGTGGCTGGAGCATGGTTTCATAGAGTGAAGCTAGTCAAAATGAGTGACAAACTTAACTCCATCCAGCGAGGCATGCTTTTGTCTACTCATAGAATTTGCCGGACAGTGTCCACTGCTGCAATTAAAGTGATTGCCGGAACATTACCTCTAGATTTGTTCGTCATCTATCGAGGTCTAAACTTCAAGATCAAGAAGAAAATTCCAACTAATATCCTTGAAATTGAACTGGATCTAAACAGCAACCAGAAGGGCGAAAGACTCAGGTGCTACAATGAACTAATAAACATTTGGCAGACCAGATGGGATACCTCTGTAACAGGCGCCGTCACTAGAAAATTCCTTCCAGAGGTCTCGTTTACTGCAAAGAAAACTGTTAAGTCCTGGCTGTCGCTGACCTTGGAATCCTCCTTCTTGGTCACTGGACATGGCTCCCTCAACAAGAAGCTATTTCAGCTACGACTGTCTACAACAGATAGCTGTTTCTGCGGAGTAAAGGAGAACTGGAAGCACTTCCTACTTGAATGTCCGCTGCATAAAGACATAAGTACTCGTACACAGGCAGTACTCTTACGCAGTACTCTTACCAAACATCACTGAGCATCAACCAGATCTCCTACTCCAAACACCAGAAAATCTCTCAGCGCTGCAGTTTTATGCTGCACAAGTCTTCGAGCATAGAAGGCGAACCCATGCTGAAGCAAGATACATTAGCAGCGAACTGAATACTTCGCTACTCATGCAGCGAACGGAAAGTCCACAGTGAAAAACTTTTTTTTTTTTTTTTTTTTTTTATCTATTTAGTTATTTTTATTTTTCCGTTGCGTTCTGCCTGGAGTTATTTAATCCGGTGCAGCTGGTTTTATTTTATTTTATTTATTTATTCTTCCTGCTTAATTTGCCATTTAGATATGGCCTTATTGAAATTTATTGTCTACTTATTTTTATTAATTACCTTTTTTTTTTAACCAGTATCACCAGTTTTTTTTTTATTATTAATTTTCTTTTTCCTTTAATTTATTTATTAGTATTTTTATTTTTTCTTATTTTTTTCTTCTTTTATTTTATCTATTTATTTTTCTTATTTTCTTCGTAACATGCACCACGAATGACTTTTCCGTTTTTTCTCTCTCCCTTTCTCCCCACCGGAATGGGCCCCCCAGAGGATCCTGGCCCACCTTCTGGCAACACTAGGTGGATCAGCATCTCTTTTGAGATAGTATGTGTTTTGCTGGGACTGGCCTACCTTCCTGTGGTGTGGACGAATACCCAGAATCATCTGTCCAGGTGACTGATGCTTCTGGGTAGCCTAGCGGGCAGACAACAACAGAACACACACATAATACACACAAACCTACGTCACACACACATATCTGGCCCATTTGTAGCGATACTGGTCTTCACACACGGAGTTGAACAGACGTCTTGGGTGCCGCCCATTACATATACACGTAAAAAAAATCAAAACAACAGTAGTCCCAATACTGATCCTTGGGGAAACCCGCTTCTTACATTAACCCAATCTGAGAAATAACCCCCTGCCTGGTGCCCTCAAGCCATCGTGCTATCCATCTAAGGATTTTCCCTATGATTCGAGCCTGCTCCAACTTATAAAGTAACCACTCATGTGGGACTGAGTCAAATGCTTTGCTGATATCTAAATAAACAATGTCGAAATTATTCCCTAAATCCAGCTCCCGAGTGACCTGTCAAAATGGCTAACCAGATTTGTTAAACATTATTTTCCTTTTACAAAACCATGCTGTGTATCCTACGGAATTCCATTTCCATCTAAATGATCCTGAATTCCACCCTTGATCATTGCCTCCATGATTTTCCCTACTACTGAATTTAGACGGGCTGGTCGGTAATTTCCCGTTACACTCCTAGAACTGCCTTTATGTTCCAATTTACACCAATTCAGCGGAATCTCTGCTGAGTTCAGTGATGCTCTCATAACTAGCCTTAATGGTTCAATGCACTCACTTGCCCACCTCCTTTAAGATTATAGGGTAAAAGTAAAAAGTAAATTGCAGCCATTATCAACCCACTGCAGGATGGAAGCCTCCTCAACAATTCATGCTGAGGGATATAGGGTATATGCCATCAACCACAGGAGCCTTACTCGCCTGTGGGCGCGAAAGTTTTCTCATTAAATCAACATGTGAAATTTCAACATCATTAATTTTTTTTTTTCAACTTCACTCCCAGAATTTCTCATTGACGTGAAGGGTTTTTCTTCTGTAAATATCGATGCAAAGTAAATGTCGAGTTCATCTGCAACTTCAGTTGGGGTATCTAATACTATCCCACGCAATTACATATGCATCCGATCTGATTTGTCCTTCTGTTCTTTGCATTTATATATGTGAAGAATTCCTTAACTGCACTCTTTTCTCTCTTCTTTATTCCTTATCCCCACTCTTTGCTCTCTCCCAGACTCAGTAAAGACACTATAGTGAAAATTGTACTTCGCTGAATAAAATGTCTTTCTCCTTCAGAAAATGATGAACAGAATTCAACCATGGAAGACCAACATGGAACAGAACACCAGTATTCCGCAAATTCTTTCCAAAATAAGAAATTGCCCGACTCCAATGAGATTTTAAAAGATGAACTTGAGTCGGAAATTAATGAAATACTTTTAACTATTTTTGCTAAAATAGTTCAAAGCCTAGAAAATATGGACTGAGATCGTCTACGATTATCTCAGTACCAGAATAGAATCCGAAAGGGTGTTTTCTGCCGCTAATCGAATATGTACCAAAATTAGATCCATTTTAAACGATCATACTATTGGTTGCTTATATTTCTTAAGAGCTCACTTTATTCGGACACGTAGTGTGGATGCTTAAACATAACTAAACTTTGCAGTAACAATATGTATTTTTTTATTTTTAGAATAACTGTATTTTAATGGTTTTTTTCAGAATATTTATTATTGCAATAAAAGTTTATTTAAAACATGAATTCAAGTAATTACAGTACTTTTTTCTTTCTTTTTTTTTTTTTTTCATTACCTAATTTAACCTAATTATTTATTTAACCTAATTGTCATCAAAATTTATTGAGAAAAAAAACGTTTGTTTTTGGAATACCGGTATTAATACCGGTATTAAGATTTTGATCGGTATTGTAAGCCCTACATCTTACCCTTCCTCTAATAACGCAGACGGATTCACGCCTTAAACGATTGTGGTTGTATCCCCGTACAAAACACACCTCAATTTTTTGCAATATTCTTTACAAAAATGGCACTTACTTTTTGGCATTTTATTTCACTCTACCCTATACACACACAAAAATAAACTTGTAATGATGCAGATAAATATGCAGCGCGAGCGAACGTTATAGAAAGGCCGCCGTAGCCTAGTGGTCAGGCGCGTGGGTGCATAAGTACACGTGCCTTGAATGACCGGGGTTCAAGCCCGTGACTGCTGAATAACGGTGCTGTTTCTTGTATTCTGTCTATCTTGTGAACTCCTCTGACCGTTTGGTCGTCCCGGAGTATAAACAGAAAATTGCCGACCGGGCTAGCCGTGTAGGTAAAGTGCCTGCCTGGCAACCCAAAGGTCGCGGGTTCGATTCCCGCCTCGGGCTCGATATCACGATGGTGCCGAACCAATCAGTTGGTTGGATATCCCGGCCACGATACACGAAGGAAGCAAGAAAAAAACTGGTTCCTTCGTGTATTGATTACATCATACGAAATAAATAAATAAAAATAAACAGAAAATTTATTTATTTATTTATATCCTTACCATTGTCTGAGTCAAACTAAACTGTCACAAGGGAAGATGCCGCCGCCGCACTGTGCTGAGTTAGAAGTTAGGCTAGTTAGCGACTTAGCGAAAATTCCTTTATTAGGCCCATTCGCATGACTTGGGCCACGCGAATGAGTGTTCACGTGTTCAATTATTTTTACGCTAATTATCTTACATTTGATCGCCTTTTTAATAAATACGGGACAATTTGCATGGCATACGGAAAACGAGACAATACGGTGAAATCCCGTATATGGGACGTATGGCAATCCTAATTATAGCCTGTTTCAATAATTAGGAAAAAAAGAAATTCACTGTATTAGTTACTTAATCAGTTCTTTTATTGAATATAATTGTACATAGATTAATTTTAATTTACTTTAATTACCTTTTAGTAAATTTAAATACACAACGTTTAGTAAAAAAGAATATAAACTTTGGAGCATTTCGTTTTGGCAATTTCATTTTCGTTATGAATTTAAGTTTATTTTTAGAATGTATACACACAGCCCTGCTGCAATAGCAAGAAATTTCGTTAAAAAAAAAAAAAATAGCACAATGTAATGCATAGGAAAACTTCGACCAGTATTCCACGAGGAAAGCCTGCATTCACAAATTTAGATTAAAGCGTCGTATAGAGCTACTTAAATAACCACCACTTTTCACTAATGAGGTATGCTAAAGTGGTATGCCACTTGAAGATTCGCTAAAGCAATTATGAAAGTAATGTAAAGCATCACATACCGTTTTTATTGAAGTATAATATATTCACGAATGCGTAAAAATTTCCGTGAGCTACTGGTCAAAATTATCTAAATCCTTGCTATAGTACTGTTTGTTTTTTTTTAATTCTGGGAACAGCATCTAGCGGTTTGGCTCTATTGCATTGCTAAGTGATGCGCACCAGTGGGACTACAACGGACAGTCCAAACACGTTTGTACACATTCCTTACCAGCAGTGGTGAGCCTATTATGCCATTTGCTCTGTGAGAATCCATGGCCATCACAAGTCTAATTAGTATCACTGTAATGACCTTGACCTTCACTTGGCTTCACTATTTTAATATATGTGATGTCCTTGTCGATAACATGTTCAATTGACAAGGTTGCCAACCCAATCAACCAACGCAAGTCAATAGGAAAAAAGCTACAGAAATCACGGGGCTTTCTACGCAATTCCAAAGGGATCACATTAAGTTTGGAACTGAAGCAAAAAAAAAAAAAAATCTGCCGTCACGGAATATTTCTCGTAGCAAGGTTTTCGATATACTCTTCAGTGTGTTAAACAACGTCAAGTAATAAACTTAAGTTTTTACTAAGTAAAAAACTTTTTTTTTCTGAGAGACCAGCATATCTCATTAGAAAGCTGCATGAAACGATTTCCGAACTCAAACCTTTTCAAGGACATTTGTGAACATTTTTCCGGGGAAGTGATTCCTCACACCCCCCCCCCCCCACCTCTCCTTCCTTCTAGTAGCGCAGCAACACAAACCGCCTATCTAAGCTTGCTAACGGGGACACAGGAAATGAAGCCACATAGGTCAATGCTTAGATCATTTTAATATCACATCACTTGATGCGGTCGTCCTTTACGCGTGTTTGTGTGTGAGAGGAAAACGTTACGTAGCGCAACAAACAGAATATGCATGAAACAACTTCCTTTCTCCCTATGACTAATTGATGACTGAAGCACACCAAAAAAGTACCGCAGCTCTCTGATTCCTCTTATTTGACAGACTTTCTCAAAAATGAACTGTCGTATATCAAATACTGTACTACATAAAAGAGGGTTGTCAAATACTCTAAACAATGGTCTTTAATGTAGGCGCTGAAGCTCCCCTCCCCTTGGGAGGAGGAAATCTTAGGATTCTTGGTTTAATTACCTGCTTTTTATTCAGCATTTTATTCGTTTTTATTTTTACAATGAATTTTTTAAAATTCCATTTCATTTTATAGAATTTTGTATTATACGTTAAAATCCAAACTATTTTCTTCCGTGATTTGGTCATGAACAACATAATTAGAGGCTATGGTGTGTTTTGGATCAACGAACGAATTTCCAGCCTTCTCAGATTGGGCAAGTAGTTACGAAACAGAACACACTTTCATAAAATCTTAATTTTAATAATCAAGTACTGTATGTACGATGACATTACCAGGGCCGTGCGGTAGATTTTCTCAGTATGATGCAAGTCTTCGAAATGCCGCCTCTTAAATGTTTTTTCTTTAAAATAACCTTCGATTGTGATTTAAAAAAAAAAAAAAAAAAACTGCACAAAATGTACGAATACTATTTTTATTTTGAAAATATAAACTACTTTAAAATAATGATATCAACTACAATCTACTACAGTTTTACCCTTCTAACTTTAACTTTAGCAAATTCGTTAATTAGGGATGTGTAGTCTAGAGTGGCAGCCAATGTAGATTCAATAGAAATTAATGACAGATTTCTAAGTTTTGTTTGGCTTATTGGACTTCTTAAGTAGTGTTTTATTAATTTTAATTTGGAAAAACTTCTTTCCCCACTAGCTACAGAGACAGGGAGTGTTAATAAAATTCTCAGAGATACAACAGTATTCGGATACAAAGTAATTAAGTTATTTTGGCACAAATAATTTAAAACATCCAAAGTTTCATAGAATATGGTAGCATTCGGGATACATCACGTAATTCTTCTTGAAGATCATTTGCATTTATATCTGATTCATTTTCGACCGAAAGTATTGACTGGAGACTGGCACATGGTACAATAATTTTCTAGTGTTTTGTCATCTATATCCTTGAGTTTTAAAATGTCATATAAAAACTGTTTTTTTTTTTTTTTTTTTTTGGGTAGTTGTTGGCGCATAGGCTTCTGTGGCCATAATGCACCTCCCAAGGTTTTTGCAGTACTTTGATCCAAGCCCGAGGCGGGATTCGAACCCGCGACCTTTGGGTTGCCAGGCAGGCACTTTACCCACCCGGCTAGCCCGGTCGGCATATATATATAAAAACAAAATTTTTGCTATGGGTTTCCAGAAGCGTGAATCGTTCATTCAGAGAATTAAGGGTAATGTCCAGAATATAATTGAAAAGGTTTATTTTAAATTTATTCTCCTCTGTTAAGGGTTCATCGACAGCTTCTTCATAGTCAAATTGACGCTTTTTCCTTCTGGCTCTAACTTCAGTTTCGGCAGGAAATTCTGTGCTGCATTCAAGATTCTCTGCAATCTCATTAGCAGCAATTTTCATCTGATCATATCCAGATTGTCTATAACTTTTCACTTTTTGTATGGTTTCTGATAACATCCTTACCCAATCTGACAAATTTATAGTTACAGATTGCAATAGCATCGAGACTGAATTTATTTGAAATAAAATATCATGCCAAAGAATTACACCGCATATAAACTTGTAATTTTTAATAATTTTTGCTAACCATCTTGCTTTAACTTTAGTTGCTGCATCTTTGTTGACGTCTTCTATTATTTGGAATAATGCATCATAGATTTCGCAAAGTTGAAATCGTAAAGGTTTTAACGCATATACTCTGCTTGACCACCTAGTAGCACTCAATGGTTTTAGAGTTAATTGTGAAACTTTTTTTAGCACTTCCCAACGCCTTGTAGAACCAGAAAAAAAAAGTGTAAAGTTCTTGAACGTAGAAAAAAAAGTTGTTTCTGTAGAAGAAGACGCTGCATCATTCACAACTAGGTTTAAAGAATGACATGCGCAGGGCACATAAAACGCCCTTGGATATTTTTCAAGTAATGTATTCTATTTTGTACACCCTTTCTTATTCCTTTCATATTAGCTCCGTTGTCATAGCCTTGTCCTCTAAGCCACTTTAACTCAAAACCTAACTTTTCCAAATGTGTCAGAATAAGTTCTGTCAAACCCTCTCCGGTTGAATCACTAGCTTCAAAAAAACCAATAAAGAATTCTTCAATTTCATATTTATTTTGAATAGAGTTAAAAGCGACAACTCTTATTGTTAATGAGAGCTGTTCAATATGACTTACGTCTGGGGTACAATCGGCGATTATCGAAAAATATTTATCGATTTTTGTTATTTCGACAATTTTGCTTAAAATTTTACATTTCCCATCAAATTTATCAATTCATCTTGTATATTATTGCTTAGATAAGTCACAGACCATTTATCAGACTCGCGTTGAACTTTCCTGATATGTTCTTCCATAACTGGATCAAACTCAGAAAGCAATTCTACCAACTTTAGGAAGTTTCCGCTATTAGGCTGAAACAAATGTTCAGTTGTTTCAGCCTAATAAGCCACGAAAAGCTAAGTATTGTGAGGCCAATAGTCTAATTATTGACATAATTCTTTTTAGAACTCCTCTCCAATGCTGAATTTCCATATCCATAATTCGTTGATATTCAGCATCAATAGTTTTTTCTGCTTTAATCGAATGTCCAATTCTTTCCATGCTCTAAAAGCATTTCTGTGATTTACAGACTTTTCGTGCATTGTGAGGGCTCTTATAAGATTTCCCCAGTCAGAATAGCCTTTTTTGGGCCACACGAATTATCAAATAACATACAACAAAAGCAAAAAACGGCATAATTTGTAACAGAGTAAATCAACCAACTTCTTTCAATGACTTCACCATTGCTCAACACTTTCAAATAATGCTAGGGCGAAAATCTACGCCTTCCTTTATTAATAGGAAACTCGAATTCTTTAATTTGATGTGGATCCCTCTCAACCAGTATTTGACGAGTTTCAGATGACATGCAGAAAGCATTCCATAATGCAGGATCAGAAGGAATTTCGTTTAATATCGGCTGGCTGCCACTGCTACCCGGCTCTTGATGAACTTCTGATGGTGTTATTTTTTGGCTCTCTTCAACAACTTCTTCTGGAAGTGATTGGGACGGCACTGAGTTTTTATTTGCCAAATCTAAAGCAGTCGCTGTTGATGTGGATGGCTCATCTAAACAGAACTTTTGTACTAAGAATTCCTTCATAACATAGCTTAGCTTTCTTCCTTCCTTGTTCTTCTTTCTTTAAGCGTTTCTTTTTATATTGACTTCCAGACAATTTTTTACTTTTCTGTTCCATACTGTAATAAAAATATTAAATAAAAATTCACAGTCCTTCGCAAAGATGCAACCGGGGGGGGGGGGTCATTGAAAATGATTAAATATGATGATGCTTATCATGCTATTAAAATAGGGTAGATAAAATAACGATAGAAATGAGTTGCAAAGCTAGTAAGATTTGTAGGTAACAGAGCATAATAAATAGATAACGAATATCTGTCAAATTGACAGCTAGCAGCCGTTTTGACATATGCCTTTCTTTAACTTGTTATTGTATTGTCTCCACTTCAACATATATGAATTTGGTAAAAATAGAGCAGTAAATAAAGAACACAAAAGTAGGCAAATGCAAATATTTCCGAAGCAACTCTCTCACTCACACACACACACACACACACACAGAACGCAAAAGTAGCCCAATATTACCTAAATAACTCTATCTATCACACACAGGCACACGTTCCGCACCTGAGATATACCCAGTCCATGCAAATGCTACTTTTTAATTCGAGTCCCTATTGTCATAACATAATAATTTTCAATGATAATAACTACAATTGCTTTAAAAAAAACAATAATTCTCTTACCTGATATACTTTTTAAACACAAAAACTGAATTAGTATAAATGCAAAAATATTATACTGATACAGATATACAGTATTATATATCTGATTTAAACACAGCACAGCCACTTCTCGAGACAAACTAACATTAAATCAAATATTGTCAATAATCGTAAGCTCAAAGCAGAACTATCAACACGTAACACGTGCAATTGTCTTTTGTGATAATTGCGCCGCCTCAGCTTTTAGGAGCGGCCGCGCGGTATATTACAAACAAAAATAATAGCTTCGCGCTGTCAGATCAAAAGTCTTTCGGCGAGCGCTCGCCAACGATGCACCTGCACCAGAAACCGAAATCAAAGGGTACCGAAAGTGCTTAGGCAGAGCCTTGCGATAAATCATATACATCAATATCGGAATAACATAGACCAATATAGAAAAGCGTTGCGTAAAGATTTTTAATTATTGAATGGTTCAAATTGTATTTTGATTTCGCTGCTTATGCCGCCCCTTACGGTGCGGCCGCCTATCTGTATCATAGCACGGCACGGCCCTGGACATTACCGATAACGTATGACGAACCGGTACGATATTCAAGTGCATTTCTGTCCACATCGAGCCCTGAACTGAACATCAAAACTTGCGATACAAAGGCAGCTAAGAAAAGAAAAATTGAGTATTTGACAATCTACTGGATGCAAATAAGCAAGGTGTAAATATAAGTGTGCAGGAAATACTTGTTTCCAAAAATATCAAGCAGCAACCAACACAAGCTGCGGCAATTCAAATTTATATAAATCTAAGCAACAAGCTAAAGCTGTACACAATCGTCTGGGATGTCATTTCTCAGAAGGGAATATTCCCTTAATGTAGTGAAGATGAATAAATGTTCATAAAAATGCACATGTAATTATGAAATTTACCCTGCTAGCATATAGCTGACCAGAAGTAGCGGATTAAGGTCGGTTGAGACCCCGGGCGCAGAAGAAAATATTGGGCCCCTTAAAAAAAAAGAGAGACAGGGAAAATAAAAATACATTGTTAACCATTTTTTTTAAATAAATAAAAAATATTATGTACTATTAATGTTTTATTTCCAATAAAATTTGAATACAATATATGTATAATATAATTAATAATAGAATAATAATAATCACAAAGTTTTGAACTAATAGTTGAACGTATGTAAAAGCATAATTAATGATAGTAACAATCAAAAATTTGAACAAAAAAATCATGGCATTTTACTTGAAATTAAAATTACAAATGTGAAAATATTTAAATAAATTTTTTTCTTTATTAATTTCATCTTAATATAATTTCAACAATATACGCGTATTTGCGTATATCGTAAGTCTGCACTGCAGGAGAACCTTTGTAAGTACAAAGTAGCAAATACGATTCTATTGCTCCGATGAGCGGTAGCGCAGCCGCGCGGGGCCTATGCAGCGTAGTAATGAAATAATGAAAATAAGCGAATATAAACATACAGGTTTTACCGCCGATTGTAAACTTGTACGTAATTAAAATTGCACATATGAAACCAAACTTGGTGTCATTAGAAAAAAGTGTAAAGTCGGGGTTTTCCGGGGCCCTTCAGAAGTCGGGGCCCAGGGCGCGCGCCCGGTGCGCCCGCCGTTAAATCCGTCTCTGCTGACCAGAAAGGAACGTAGAAATATTGTCTTACGTAGGGCGGATCTTGACGTTAGTTCAATTACGCCGTGATACACTGTAATGATACAAAACTCAAAAATGGCCACAAGGTAGGAAGGATAAGGCTGTTTGTTCATGTAGCAGTCCATCGCCACTCCGCCATGGCTGTTTGTAAAGTGGGTGTACTGTCTAGTTGTTTCTGGCCACTCTGCTACCAAGAAGACGACTTCTTCCTAACACCCGTCCAAGCAGCGAGGAGGTGGGTCACAAGATTTCACACACTGTACTCAGTGGAATAAATTCCGCTCGCAAAAGTAGTGCAAATCATACTGGTGTCATGTGAAAGGGAGGGGAGGTTATTTGAGCTATTTCATTTTCCTCTTATTTGCCCGTAACCTCAATACTGCCGACAGTGGAAACTGTTGCGTATATGTTAAGACCGGTGCCGCCCAAAATACCGCTTGTATTTAAAAAAACAAAGTTAGAGTTCATATATCAGAAATTGTTTGCGATAAAAAAAAATGTTTTTCATGTAATCAAAACGGCCGCTAAAAACATTAAAATTTTATTTGAACAGATGGGACATGTACATTTCAGTTATGCTAACAGTATATGATATTAATATTTTAAGTCATATTAATGAACACACACGCACACTAAAAATAAATAAGAAAAATATATTAAAAATCAATAAATAAGAAAAAATAGTAGAAAAGCTAACATCAGTGGCAGCAAAAAAACACAATCCACTGCATGTTGCTTATAATAAGCTAAAATAGGATATTTGCCAGTAGCATAGCAACCTGTTATATTCTATGTGTTTATTTATAGGATACAACAAAGTCCAACTTAGGTTACCTAAATACTTAGCCCTTTGACCTAATGGGTATAGTTTTCACCCCTAATACTTATATTCTAAATTCTCCAATTTATCCAATTACGTAATTGAATAAATTGGTATTATATTTAAAAATAAGGTTATATATATATATATATATATATATATATAAGAAAACTATACCCATTAGGTCAAAGGGCCAAGTATTTAGGTAACCTAAGTTGGACTTTTGTTGTATCCTATAAATAAACACATAGAATATAATGAAACAAAATAAAACAGTAATATTAAAATGATGTAGATAATTATAGATGTATGAATGCATTGAATGGAACGTAAACTAGGGCTAGCTCCACTCAATATATCCCATCAATAAGGGGGCGCCTCCGTAGCCAGGAGCAGCAGTGCGTAGCACACGCTTCTTGATTAGACCGGGGTTCGAGCCCGTGCCCACCAACTACGGAGGATGCGTAGAGGTCAGATGAATGACCACCGCATATCTCCGGAGCAATATGGCCTTAGTTCCTAATGCTCCTAAAAACCAAATAACAACAACAACCCATCAATAATTAGCTGAGGCTATCTGTTTCTGTTTGCCAGTTTTTCTATGTTCAAATATACTGAGAATTTACTGCGAATATACATGTATTATCAATTTAGTTTAATTACTTTAATATACTTTAAATTTAGCAGAAAACTGCAGAATAACCGCTAGCCCGACAGATAGCAGTGAAAATTAATAATAAAAATAATGGAAGTGAATCAAGAATAATAAATGTGAGTACCAACTATTTATTTATGTAGTGAAAAGGAAAGGCTTATATATATATAGTTACCGAATGGTTATAAAATAAGTTTCCCTATTCAGGAGACCTTAGTGTCAAAACGGTGAGAGATAGCGCTGTGAAAATCGGAGGGTATGTCATTTAGGGTATAGGGAAGCGATTTGGAGATGGAAAAAAAAAAAAAAAGTTAAAATTTTCGCCACCAGGGGAGAAATTGCCACTGTAAACATAAGATGGAATACTTAACTTAGGATTAGATTTTAATATCAGAACTTAGAAATCCACAGAAATTATTCTATGTGCTTTTGCTTTCCTTCACTTGGGATGACATTCTGAAAATGGAGGACTTCGTGCGACAGTTTCGCGTAGCATCTCATTGGGGATGTTGGCTACATGCTGTTTAATGATTGCTTTCAAATCGAAAAGCGTCTGTATGCCGCCGCGGTAAACTGTCTTTTAGATATCCCCATAGCCAGAAATCACAGGGATTGAGATCTATGATCGGGCTGGCCAGAACTGTGGAAAGTCTCTAGAAATGATGCGATCATTTCCGAACGTTGAACGGAGCATTTCACTTGTCGACCAACGTGGGGAGAGGCACCAGCTTGCATGAACACTACGGTGTCCAAGCATTGCCTTTCTTGCAGAACGAGAATGTGATCTCTTAGAAGAGCGCAGTACCGTACACTAGTTACAGTACACCTTACGGAGCAACGAGTCTTTTTCTTTTAAGAGTCTTTGCAGACTCTTCAAAGAAAATTGGTCCGATTATAAACTCTGCTGTGAATCCACACCATACTGTAACGTATGGACTTTGTAGTGGTCTCTCGAAGATCATTGAAGTGGTCTTTTCAAAGTGGTCTCTCGAAGATTCGAGCCCATGTATCGTCAGGTTCCATACGAGCAAAGTCTATTCGTTGTTGCTGATCACAAGACTACTTCTTGCACGACATGGATCTTGTATGGGAACCGGCGTAAAATTATTCGAAGCACTTGATTTACAGTAGACCAAGGAAGGTTCAGGTCTCTTGACACACCTCTGGCACTACTGACTGGTAGTGTTCCGCATTCTGACCATTACAACCGCCACTTCATCCACTACCTCCGTTCCGATAAATGGTCATCCCCTGCCTCGAATTACACCCAACTCAACTAACAACGGTCGCTTCAAATTTCTTTATTAGTTTTCATAGACGTCAAAGGTCCTTTGTGCAAACCTTAATATTCATGTAGTGCTGCATTAGCGTTACTATTATTCTGGTAGAACAGTTTTACTAAAAGAGCACGATCCTTTTTTGTAAGAGCCACAATGGTTATTGACGGTGGCCTTTCTGCTTTTATCTAACAAGATGTCATTTGCATAAGCAGCGTGTCTTGCTTTTATCTGCCAGGATGTCATTTGCATAAGCAACGTGTCTTGCTTTTATCTACCAGGATGTCATTTCCATAAGCAACGTGTCTTGAAGTAAATGACAACTTTAACATTTCCCTGATGCGGAAATTTGAACTAATTTTTTTTCCTTCTACAAATCGCTTCCCCATACCCTAAATGACACAGCCACCGATTTTCACAGCGCTAACTCTAACCGTTTTCACACTAGGGTCTCTTGAATAGGGAAACTTATTTTATAACCACCCCATATATATATATATATATATATATATATATATACACACACTGTGCGCAATATAGCAACGGTAATCCATCACAGGTAACCCATCTCGTTTCTCTCTCGACTATCGCCTTCTTGCGTTTTGGACAGGATTCGCCACGAAGTATGCATTCAGCCTGGTTATCGACATGTTGCTGTTCTTTCTGAAATTCCTCGATGATCCTATAAACGGCAATATGTGCTCGTCCAACTATACACTCCCATCTTCTATGCCCAGCCACCACACTGTTTTGGGTGTGTGGAATTCCCAGTTGAATGCAATCGTATATGGACCATAACGTTGGTGGAAATAATGGTGGAGCGCGTATTACCGTACAATTGCGCATATACCATCTAATTCTTCCATATACAGTATATAATTGTCTTCAAACAACTCTACCATATCACTAGATTCCCTCGGTAAATGTGGCTTCCGAACATTAAATGCTTGTGGTAATCTCACCAGAAGGAATAAATTCCAAGGCACACAAATTCGGAAGCAGCAAACTAAATTCTTCATCGTTGCCGTACTAAGATGCCAGTCCATTTAGTTGAATTTTAATAAAGTGTGAGGCCTAAGGAGTGGAATAATGAAATCATAGTTTTGCTGCATAAGAAAGGAGATAAATCAGAAATTATAGACCAATTACCTTGTTATCCCACATCTACAAGTTGTTCACAAGGGTCATTACTAACAGATTAGAAAGAATACTTGATGAGAATCAACCGAAAGAGCAAGCTGGCTTTAGGACAGGATTCTCAACTATGGATCACCTTCAAGTAATATCACAGCTAATGGAGAAAGCAAATAAAACACCATTATGCCTGGCATTTTTGGATTATGAAAAGGCATTTTACTCCATAGAGCATAAAGCAATGTTTCGGGCACTGGAAAGACAAGCCATAGTACCCCATATATTATGATTTTGAAGAAAATATATGAGAACGCTACCTCCTTTATTAGACTAGACAAAGACAATAGCAAATTTAAAATTGAGAAAGGAGTTCGACAAGAAGACACAATATCTCCGAAGTTGTTTACCGATGCCCCTGAGGAAGGTTTCCGAAGATTAGACTCGTCGCAGAAAGGAGTCGATGTGAATGGAAAGTACCTAAACCACTTACGATTTGCAGATGACATTATGGTCATAAGCCACGATCCCGAAGAATTAGAGGAAAATCTTAATCAGTTATGCAGAGTTAGTAAGGATTTTGGACTAAAGATGAATATGGCTAAAACAAAAATAATGAACAAGTATGCCACAGAAAGGGATATAATGATTGAAGGAGCAGTAATTGAAAAGATGGAGTCATATACTTATCTGGGACAAGTCATTAGCTGTAATAATGATAAATGGCTGAAGTCAAGAGAAGAATAAATTTTGGATGGATAGCATTCAGGAAATATAGTCACATACTGAGGAGCAATATCCCAATTTGTCTGAAATGTAAAATAATGAACTTATGGAAGTGAAATTTGGGCACTCACCAAAAGAATGGAAGAGAAGCTGAGAACTACACAGCGGAGAATGGAACGAATTATATTGGGAATCAGACTGTTAGAGAAGAGAAGAGAAACACATGGATTAGGCAGCAAACTCATTTTAGTTCTTTAGTTCTTATCAAAACTAAAGAACTAAAATGGTCTTGGGCAAGACACATAGCTCGAAGACATGATGACGAATGGACTAAGAGAATAGAATGGTACCCAAGAGGAGCTAGAAGAAAACCTGGAAGACAACGACGGAGATGGACACATGAAATTCATGAGTTTGTGGGTAGTAAATGGATGGCCATTGCACAAAACAGAAGGAACTGGAAAGTTTCTGGAGAGGCCTTCATCCTGCAGTGAATTAAAAATGGCTGATGATGTGGTCTCGATTCAGTTTCATTTTCTTCGGCAAAGTCAATCACATCTTGAAACAAACGCTTCACTATTATTCATCCAAAACAAACTAACCACGTTTATTTGTGAAATGAATGAGAATGTTTTTGGGAAATTTAGATTTTTTCGCAGTTAAGTTCTATTGGTGTGACTATTGATGATGTATTCAGTAGTAAAGCAAAAGTAGAGGGGGGGGGGACATGTTGTATCTCCCCTTTACAACTTCTGTGAAGTAGTTGTATGAAATTTTTAGATATGGCGTACATTCAGCAAGAATATACCCAACTCCTTGATATGGTGGATTACTAGATGCAAGGAATAATTTTGATATCAATAATACTTTTGATACTGTTGCACATTGAAGACTGCTGCACAAATTAGAGCAGCGTAGCATTGGAGGCAAATTGCTGCTATGGATAAAGGGGTGGTGAGTGGGAGAATACAGAGGGGTAATCAATGGACACTGCTCATCGTAGACTAATGTTATTAGTGTAGTCCTCCAGAGTTCAGTGTTGGGTCCATAGTTGTTTTCTGTATTTATTAATGATACTGATGATGGTATATCAGGCTTAATGTCCAAGTTTGCAGACGATACGAAGGTCGGCAGCGTTCTTAATGACACTAATGACAGTACGCTGCTGCAACAGGATCTAGAAAAGTTGAGCAGATGGAATGAGAGGTGGCAACTTGAGTTTAATATTGACAAATGTAAAGTACTGCATATTGGAAGCAGTAACCCCAGAGTAACGTGTCAACTGTGTGGTACTACACTGACAGTGGTAGAGAATGAAAAGGACCTGAGGGTAATTGTGCAGGCAGATATGAAGTTTTGTGAGCATTGCAGACAGGCTGCAAGAGTAGCTCGTCCCCTTGTATAGGGCCGTCGTCAGGCCACACCTCGATTACTGCATACAAGTCTGGGGACCTCATCTAGAGGATGTAGAGCTGTTGGAACGAGTACAGAGAAGGGCAACAACATTAGTGAATGGAACAAAGGGTTGCTCTTATGAAGAAAGTCTTAAGTTTTGCAAATTACAGTGTCTGGAGACTAGGTACCTGTGAGGTAATCTGATTGAGGTGTATATAGCTTTGAATGGTTTGAGCATGCTCAATGGTGATGGGATTCTTCCACTTGCTCAGAATAATCGTCTGAGAGGGTATAAATTTAAATTGAGGAAACAGTTGTAGTACAGACGTGCAGCAGTTTGCCTTTATCCAGCGAGTGGTTGATTGCTGGAACAAACTTCCGTCTATCGTTGTAGAAGTTGATAATTCTAATATGGTTGGAGACAAACGTTACGTGGTTTCTATCCATTTAAACTATAATATATCTAAATTACCACTCTTATACCACGTGTCATTTTAATATATTTTATTTATGTGTTACCTAAACTAATATACATAAGGTATGTTCGTGTCAGACGTCACCTGGGATTTCTCCCATCTCCGCGTGTGTTTCGCTGTATCGAGGACAGTACTGTCAAGCCAGAGACTTGAAAGTGTGTGGGCCGTGTCTGTGCAGTGTGATATGTTGTGCCCATTGTTTATCCGGCTTATTGGCCGCCAGGCCCCTAGTGGGGACGTTGCCCATAACCCTGCCACGTGGAGGCTAGCCGGGTGTATCCAGTATCACAACAAATTGCTCTGGCAGGTCCTGCCACCTAGTTTCCTGGGATTTCAGTGGCTAGGACCTATTAAAAAAAAAAAAAAAAAAATGGGCGTTTGACATTAATGCTTAATGGGATTGCTGTTAGGAAATCGCTGGTTGGGGTTGAACGCTAAAGAGATGTGTTAAAGGCCAAATAGGTCGGGCAAAATTTTGATGTTATTAAATTTAGACATGTGAGGCTATACGCTAGATAAAAGCTAATAGTGTTAGTTGTCTTAGAGATTTACACAAAACCGGTAGAATTTAGACGTTGATTATAATTTGGCGGCATTGTTAAGGGTGTATTCCGTCGATTTAGTGAGAGGGGGGGAGACTGAAGGCTGGGGGAAAACAGATAGAAGAATAGGGACGATAGAGTAGGCATCTCCAAAGAGGTCAGTGGAGACGAGCCCCACCAGGCGAAGTATGGGGGAGGTGTGTGTGTGTATATACTGTGTCGGGGTGGTTCCCAGGCATATGCCCATCTCCACCTAAATCATTCAAGTAACAGAAAAAGTGTAAAATGGGCCTGATATTTAGCTAAGAAATTGAAAATCCAAAACAAGAAAAATTTTGAGATGGTTACTAATTTTAAACAAAATGTCGAAAAATAATAATTGAAATTTTGTATAGAAAAGATTAAAAATGTATTATAGAAATGTTTATGTGTTTAGTGCGTTGTTAATGTCAGGTCACTTTTCCATCAGGAAGCAGCTGACATCTACAGCTGCTTCCTGATGGAAAAGTATTAAAAATGTATTTAAAATGTATTAAATACATTTTAAATGTATTATATACATTTATATACATTAAAATACATTAAATACATTAAAAACATTAATGTAAAAACATATAAATACATTAAATACATTAAAAATGTATTATAGAAATGTTTATGTGTTTAGTGCGTTGTTAATGTCAGGTCACTTTTCCATCAGGAAGCAGCTGACATCTACAGCTGCTAACTGATCCCCAGGTCCAGCACGTGGAGCCGGACCTGCTTCTACTAATATAAGCTGTAGTGACTAAGCACAGATACGTCTTCTCCCTCCCCTGCCTGGGGATGGGGTTTTAAAGGGAACCAGGTTAGAGTACCCAGTTCAGATCGCCAATGACGTGTTGGCAGCAAAGCCGCAGAATGTCTTCGTCGGTGTCATGTCAAAGCAGTGTCGAATCCGGTATGAAGGTCAAGCTGCCCATCCCGCTCCGGGGGTGGAATATGTTAGCTGGCAGTGGGGAACCCAACAGGCGAGTGGGTGGGAGAGACACACATTTACTTCATTCATAATCTGCATTCTCACTCTACTTGCATTCTTTTTTTTTTATTATTATTTTTTATTTATTTATTTTTAAATACTTTTTTCTTATAATTTTTTTTCCAAGTTTTATATATATTTTTTTTTCACTCAACTCATTCATCTTTTTCTCACACACCAGGAGGGGATGCAATGATGTGTAGTGTAAATTTAAATACTAATTAAAACTAGGGTTAGTGTGTACTTAACTGTAGCATTTATGGTTTGTGTTCTTTTTCTCACACGCTTACACTTTTATTCATTCTTCTAGCTCTCATCTCATTTATTCGACTTTTACTTTCTGCACTGCACTCTCTGGGCAATAAAAAAAAAAAAAAAAAAAAAAAACCCGCAACTTACTGTTATTCTTCAGTTGTGGTGCAGGCCTAGCCGCAAGGTTTTTTTTTTTTTTTTTTTTTTTTTGCAGGCCAGGGGAGAATGCAGTGATAGTGTTTATGTGGTTAGTAAATGTTTGTTGGTACAGTATATATAAAGTAATGTAAGTTATTTTTAACTTTGTATTCTTTCGGCCAATTACATTTGCTCTTCCACTCATTCCCATTCACTGTCTCTTTCCCTCATGCTAGGTCACTCTTTCTTTCACCAAAACTGCCATTTATTCCCTTTTACCATAATTCCTAGTTCACTCAGTGCCCAGCCTATTCATTCTATCTTTCATTTTATCTTTCATTCTACATTGCATCCCCTTGCTACTAGCTTACTGATATTTTTCAGTTAATCTGCTTCCCTGGCTGCCTGTACATCTCCCTCCACTACATGGTCACTTATTTGGTGTGGGGCCCCAGGTTCCTACACATGGCAGGGTAGTCCTGGGGAGTTTTGTTATGTTCGGTTTCTGTCAGGGTGCAGAATACTACTATCCTAACAGTTTTTAAGTCATCGTCTGGGCGTTGTGGGAAACTTGGACAATTTTAAAAAAACTAATATACAATGAGAACGTTTCAGGTATCTTGCCGATACCCATCATCAGACCTTGCTGTTGGGAGACAAAAATAACTTATATTTTACATTGAGCAGATCTAAATAACAATCAACTAAGATGTATTTACATATGATCAATTCTAATTTACAAAAAATAGATTAAAAGTTTAGTTTATAATAACAAATTAGCAAATCTAAGTTATGATTACGATGTAAAGAACAATTCTATGTTAGTTATGTTGCAATGAGCTATTTTTAGTTGCAATTACGGTTAACCTATTATTTGGTCAGGAGATAAGTTTATTTATTTAATTAAAAATAGGTTAACCGTAATTGCTACTAAAAATAGCTCATTGTAACATAACTAACATAGAATTGTTCCTTTAGATCGTAATCATAACTTAGATTTCCTAATTTGTTATTATAAACTAGAATTAGAATTGATCATATGTAAATACATCTTAGTTGATTGTTATTTAGATCTGCTCAACGTAAAATACATAAGTTACAAAAGGTACTAGGAAAGTTTTGCAATACAGCTTTGTTTATTTAATTTTTTCAAAGTAATTTCCTCTACATTCAATACACCTCTCCATCCTCCGAAACCAATCTTTAAACCAGTTCTGCCAAGTTTCACTAGGGAGTAAAGCACACTCGTTGTCCCAAGCCCGTAGAAGGTCCTCATCACTGGAAAACCGCCTCCCTTTTAGCTTCATTTTCACATGCTGGAACAGTGCAAAGTCGCAGGGAGCAAGGTCTGGACTGTAGGGAGGGTGCTCGAGAAGTTTCAGTCCTGTCGTGGTCAAATATTCGGTGCAGGCTTTGGCGCGGTGAGCTGGAGCATTTTCGTGATGGAAGTACCAGGTGTCCATTCTTGACTTTGGCCGCAGGTTCTTCATAGATCCAATGACTTTAGGCAGGCATTGTTCAGTATACCACTTAGCTGTGACTGTCTTCTGCGTGTCCAAAACGACACGTTCCACAATTCCACTCGATTTGAAAAATACAGCTATCATTTTCTTCTTTACAGATCGGGATTTTCTGACAATTACGGGTGTGTCGTCATCATCAAAGACCCAAACTTTGTTTTGAGCCTTGGTCGGCAGATCGTAATAGTACAGCCCAGTCTCGTCACCTGTCACGATGTTGTTCACATACCGAGATTGTCCCTTATCAAACTTTTTTAACATCTCCCGGCACCAAGTCACACGTCGTGTCATCTGCTCTTCAGTCAGTTGATGCGGCACCCAGAGAGAACAAAGTTTCTTCACGTGCAAATGATCTTGCAGAATCGAACGAATTGCTGGTGCATTTAGGCCCAAAGTATCCTCTATCTGTTGGTAGGTCACTCGCCTGTTTTCGTCAAGCATTTTCCTCACAGCAGTAACGTTTTCCTCTGTAACTGACGTTCGTGGCCTTCCCGGCCTCTCAGAATCCTCCAGAGTGAAATTTCCCCTTTCGAATTCTCTATACCACCTGAATATCGTTGTAGATGTGGACAATCATCATCTAGTGCAAGAGTCATTTCTTCTAAGCACTGGTCTATGGTTACACCACGCACGAAATTATACAGCAAAACTGTCCTTATCTCATTTCGTGACCACGATGCCATCGCAAGCAATTTACACTCTCACTACTAATGAATAACTGAGCCCATCGAGTTGGCGCGGCGGCTACTATGCACGTATGAACATGTCTCAACATGCAGCAACAAGCAGCTTCCTGTGATTCATTGTTGCGTCATATTGCAAAACTTTCCTAGTACCCTTTGTATTTTTGTCTCCCAACAGCAAGGTCTGATGATGGGTATCGGCAAGATATCTGAAACGTTACCCATTGTATATTAGTTTAGGTAACACCTAAATAAAATATATTAAAATTCCACGTGGTATAAGAGTGGTAATTTAGATATATTATAATTTAAATAGATAAAAACCACTTAACGTCCTTCCATAACCATATTAGAACTAGGGGCCAACCAATGTCCGTCTTATCCGCGAATTAGAAAATACTAGCGTAAAGACCACAAAACTTAAATGTAGGCATATATTTCTCGTAAAATGAAGAAACAAAAAAAAAAAAAAATCACTCCTACCAGTCTCAACATAAAAGACCCCATTAAAAACAACTTTTCGGGTAGAATTATTAAGATCACGCAGTTAAAACTATTACGGAGCGCAATTAGACAGGTTAGATTAGACATATCAAAAACGACACACACACACTTATAATAAAAACCTTGAGGGATTAAAAAATAAATTGAATGAAAATGATTTCTCAAACATGGTGCGTCTAATAACCATTCGTTTCACAAAACCACACATAGATCTAACCAAGTATCTCGAAGAAAAATTCTCTTCGAGGATAATCTAGCCAAAGATACGATCAATATCACAGCCATGCAGTTAATATACAGCTCAAACTACAAGATCTACAATAAGAACAACAACCTATCCACCGAGGAACGGAAAGCATTGAAAAACCTGAAAGAAGACGGAAATTTACATATATCTAAAGCAGACAAAGGGAACAACAACATTATTAACAAGGAAAATTACATAGAGAAAGTAGAAGAGTTTCTAAAAGACACCAGCACCTACAAAACGTTAAAAACAGATCCCACCAGCAACCTCGAGAAAAAAGTAAAAAAAAAACTACAAGTCTTACTGGACAAAAAATTTATCGATGAAAACCTACACAAGAAGTTAAACCCCAACAATTCAGAAACGCCGTACATGTTTGCCAACATTAAAGCGCACAACCAAGATTCTCTG
Source organism: Mastigoproctus giganteus (assembly GCF_048544385.1). Classification (NCBI taxonomy): domain Eukaryota; kingdom Metazoa; phylum Arthropoda; class Arachnida; order Uropygi; family Thelyphonidae; genus Mastigoproctus; species Mastigoproctus giganteus. The sequence continues at coordinate 145,599,011 of NC_143575.1, forward strand.
CCAGACCCATTATTAGAGGTAGATATCACCCAGGACAGAAGATATAAAAATGGCTGACAACTCCTCTCCCAGATAATTCCGAAGAACTAAAGATCAACAAAAAATAACCAAACTCAAGGATGTCGAAATCAACAAAGAAGATATTCTAGTATCATTTGATGTGGACTTCACTACCATCCCCTTAGAAGAAGCAAAAACATGTCTCCTCCAAAATATAGACAGCCATATCACAACGGGATACCCAAGACCCCTTCCAGCCACAGAAGTAATGGATCTCATAGATCTCTCTCTCTCCATAGGTAAACCTTACTTCACCTCAATGGGAAATTCTACACGAAGATATCTGGTCTCAGCAAGGGTAACGCCCTATCTCTTCTCCTGGCAGAAATTTTTATGACTGAATTTGAAGATTTCTTAGAAAACCAACAGATAATACCAAAATTCTGGAGTAGGTACGTGGATGACGTCATAGCCATCTGGAATCATGGCACAGATAATTTACAAAAATTCTTTGAAGTTCTCAACAGTCACCACCAAAAATTCAACTTCAAAATGGAACAACAAGAACAACGGCCAAATTCCGTTCCTGGACATCCTTTTTTCAAGAAAGGCCAAAAAACTACATTACTACACTACAGTATTTGCAATGAAGATACTATACAACTGGAACTAAATACAATAACCAGGGTTGCCTTAATTAAACAACGGACACCCGATCCACGTCATCATAGACACCTCCAAGTCTATCCAAACAACCACAACCTAGCATCGAAAGAAGCAGCCCCTCCATATGTATACGTACATACCTTCAATCAGCTCTAAAATAGCCAAAGAAGCCAGGAAATTCGGATCTTCACTTTTTACAAAAGTTCAGCCTCCATCAAACAGATCATGAAGCTACAGCCCAACTAATCCAGATAACCAGATACCCAGATAATCCTAGAGGTCCTATATTTAAGATAGTGTGGATGTGGTAGTATATATATATATATATATATATATATATATATATATATAGGGGATTCATACAGACGCCTACAGTGTAGAATAAAAGAGCACAAAAAAAGATGTAGAATATGGCAGAATTCAACAATCTGATACAGCTCTCCATGCCTTCCAATGTGGTGACGCCTGGAATTTCCATAACACAAGCATCGTTTCCACAGATAGACAGTATAACAGAAGAAAATTTAAAGAGGCCTTTCTTATCAAATTATCTGGATCCTCAACAATCAACAGAAAACAGGGGGTTGATTTCAACCTCCAGTATATTCATCTCTTAAAAAAAAAAAATAAAAAAAATAAGTGAAGAAATAAGGTCCCAGGAAAGAAAAAGAAACGAATCAACCAAAGGAGCACACAGCGTACACGGGTATCCTTGCTTTGGGAATTACCCTGTAGTCTTCCTATTTCTGGAGACAATTGGAATACCTTCGCTTCGTCTCCTTGTTAGCACCCAAAGCCTGTGGACATCTGAACCACAAATGTACTTTGAAATTCCATTCCTCTGGATTAGCATTGCGATATTCTATCTGGTGAGGACTCGTTTTCGAATAAAAGTTTGTTTTCTAAGAACAGGGAAAACGTAAGTAAGAGGGTTTCGCTCAATGCAGTACGAATAACCAACTCTGATACGATGAAAGAGTTAGGAGTTGAATTCTGAACCTGAATTATTTAGCAAGACTCGGCAAAGCCCTTGTTACATACGATAGAAACATATGGTATAAAACTGCATGTACAAACTAACATGATGCATCGACAATTGTCCTCTGTCCCAAATACCTATATAGGGAAGTTTCTCGGCCTGGAGTGCTGGGTGCTCCGATGGATGAACAGGATTTCCAAGAATCCTTTTACAATACCAAAATCCATATTATATGCAAACTTGAACGTAGTCCCCGTAGATGATTCATCTGATCACCATACGAAACATCTGCAATGTTGCTCAACTTCTCACTGGGAATTTATATGCCCCTCAAATTGAGAACCTTGTGATCAGACCACGTCCTGAGCCAGGCTTAACTATCCCCATTGCTTACGTAGTTCTCTCCATAACACAGAGCGATCAAGGCCGCTGTTCCCTGCTAACACACTGCAATTTTTTAGAGACCTCAAAATCGAACCGAACAGGTAACGACAAAGAAGATCTACAGGAATCTTATTGCAGCTGAAATGTACTACAAATTCAATGAAAAATCAGGAACGAAGAGGAATCACAAAAGAAAATTAAGGTCGTATAATTTCTGTATGGAACATTGGTTAAGGCGCTTATAAAGTGTCTGAAAAGACTTAAGAGAAGGATGAAATACTGTACAACAGATTTACTTCTTGTGATTCAGTTAACAGTGTAAATAATTGTTTTTATGGAATTATTGTTCTTTATTTATTTTTATGTTATTATCTATTAAGAACTGTTGGATGTAAATCCCATCCTCCTAAGTAATTTTTGTACATGGATGTTTGATCAATAAAAGGATAATACTGTAATAACATTAATTAAAAATATTAACCTCGTTTTGGTTTGGGAAGCAAGCGAAAAAAAAAAAAAAAAAACGGATGAGCAGATGCATGCAACTAAAGCTAAATCCTGTGCTGTAAACTGTAGGTCAGTTGGACACTGTAGAGTATAGCACATTCGTTACAGCAAGTGGTCCAATCCTCTCACACGCAAAAACTAAATAATGGGATTGTCTATTACAGTGTCATTTCCTGCATTGCTATACCAATGGTTGCTATTGTCTTCTGGAAGGCAATGCGAGGTGAACAAACGAAACAGAAAGAAAATATGAAGAATGGAATATAACGAAATAGGCCTACGCGCTCTGGATTCATTGAGGAATTTTATTGTGGCTTAAACACAGAGCGTACAGATAAAGCAGAAACATATGAGTTTTCGGCTATATGGTAGCCTTCGTCAGAATTAAAATACATGAATGGCAGTTGGAATGAAGATGTGCACTGCCAGGTGCGTGAGACGCGAGGTTTAATTGTTTGTTGACGTCTGTGGCTGTGACGCATGATGACGTGGCCAGCGCTTGTCCAATGACAGAACTACTGACTCTGTGATCGGGTTCACTTGGCAACCACTGTTCCTGTTTAAGGATTTATCCGAAGATTTTATATTTAATGATTCCAACCAGGTACGCTTTAGGTAATGGTGGGATCTGTCTACCACCACGACATCGCGGTGTGGGTCGATGTCGTGGTGGGTTGTCCAGACATGTTCGGCGATAGCTGAGTGTTCTATATCCGCTAAACGGATCGCTCTTTTGTGCTCCGAGAGACGTTTCTCGAGTCGACGTCCAGTCTCTCCGAAGTAGCAGCTAGTGCAGTCACGGCAAGAGATGCGGTAGACTAAACCGCTCTGCAGAAGGGTGGGGACAGGTGTTTTCACGTTGGAAATGAAAGAACGCAGTTTCCTGCCTGGGAGCTGGATGCACTTTATTCCGTGCGTTCTCAGGATTCTACCGATCTGTTGTGACAGGTTGGGGTAGTATGGGATGAATGCCCTTGTGGATGGCTCGTCACTGTTGGTGTTGTAGCTGGATGTCACGTGTCTGTAGATCACACCTGTCGAGGACGTCAATGGGGTAGCCACACCTCGTAAGGTCTACTTTGACCCTAGTGACCTCTTTGCGTCTTTCATCAGCGGAGCTGGAGTGTGTCCAGGCGCGAGTAAGCAAGGTTCGGGCCGTGGAGAGGAGGTGGCCTCGCGCGTGTGCTGACCGGAAGTTGGTAAACTGGCCAGCACACATGGGCTTACGATAAACTGTAGTCCTCAGGTATGTGCCTTCACGTCGGACAAGTGTGTCTAAGTATGGTAAAGAGTTGTTCGACTCCAGCTCAATCGTGAATTTTATGAAGGGCGATAGTGAGTTGAGGTATGATAGAAGTTGCTGACCTGAGTCTCTAGGGATGACCACGAACACATCGTCAACATAGCGACACCAAAAGGCGATGTGATCAGGTGCGTGTGCAAACGCACGTCCCTCTAACTCCTCCATCACGATGTTTGCTGTGACTGAGCTGACCGGGGAACCCATGCCCGTGCCATGTATCTGCTGGTAGACTGAGTCATTAAATATGATCGCACCCCCTGTTAAGCACAGTCTGAGGGCGGTGGAAATGTCATCGGGTGTGAGACCAGTTCTTTCGTTGAGGGTTCTATCATTGTCCAAGAGTTGTTTTGCACAAGAAATGGCAAGTTCCACAGGGATGGAGGTAAAGAGCGATATGACGTCGAACGATGCCATAACTTGATTCTGCGAGATGGATACAGTGCGAATCCTCTTTATGAATTCAACACTGTTGGAAACGGTGTGGGTGGTCTTGCCAACCAGAGGAGAAAGAAGTCTCGAGACAAATTTAGACAGCTCGTAAGTCGGTGATCCACAGCAGGATACAATTGGTCTCAGTGGTGTGTCTTCTTTGTGCACTTTCGGTAGGCCGTAAAACCGTGGGATCTGACATCCGGAAGCACGGAGGTGATTACGGGTTGACTGTGTGATCTTCCCTTGTTTCAGCCAACTGTTGACGAGGATATTCACCTCTGATTCCCATCGTTCTAAAACTCTGTTGGGGTTGATGGTCAGGGGTTTGTATACAGTAGTATCCCGTAAAAGTAGTAGCGCTTTCGCCATGTAATCAGTGTGATCCATTACAACCGTACGGCGGCCTTTGTCTGCCGGTAGAATGACGATGGACGAATCCTGTTTCAATGCCTTGAGGGCAGAGAACTGTGTACGGTTGAGGTTAGAAGAGACGGGGCGAGCACGGTGTAGAACTGCTGCAGTCTTCAAGCGGATTGTGTTGGCTACATCTTCTGGGAGGCGTGATAAGCTGGCTTCCACACCTAAGGCGATGTCGGTGATCGGCGGGTGCTTAGGAAGAACGGCAAACGTCATGCCAAGAGTCAATAAGTTTACTTGGTCCGCAGATAACTGTTTGCTGCTTAGGTTCAATACGAAGTCCGTGGAATTAGTGAGAGGGGTATTACATTGGCTGCGCAATTGACGGGATTCATTAATCAAATTACAAAACTTACGTTTCTGTCGGGTACAATAAAGATCTGATTCTCTGATGGCCTGGTGACATAAAGTGTTGACCACATCGGTGTAAACGGGATCGGGAATCAGAGTCTTAAGGTCGGCTAGTAGGGTTGCCTTGCTCGCTGAAGCACGTTGTATGTCATGATGGAGGCAGCCGATCCATATACGTAGGGTTTTGAGGCCGAAGTTCCGACAGGCACGTCTCATGCGCTCATTAGAAAACGGTTGTTTGTAGCGAAACCCTTTCGGTATAATCTCGTTAGCTTTGCACCTATGTGCAAACCTCAGGTGTTGTCTACTACGGGCTATGAAGATAAAATCTTTCTGTAGTCTCACGACCATGTCGTATGCTGGTTGGCCAAGAATAGTACGAACATAACGAAATAGGCCTACGCGCTCTGGATTCATTGAGGAATTTTATTGTGGCTTAAACACAGAGCGTACAGATAAAGCAGAAACATATGAGCTTTCGGCTATATGGTAGCCTTCGTCAGAATTAAAATACATGAATGGCAGTTGGAATGAAGATGTGCACTGCCAGGTGCGTGAGACGCGAGGTTTAATTGTTTGTTGACGTCTGTGGCTGTGACGCATGATGACGTGGCCAGCGCTTGTCCAATGACAGAACTACTGACTCTGTGATCGGGTTGACTTGGCAACCACTGTTCCTGTTTAAGGATTTATCCGAAGATTTTATATTTAATGATTCCAACCAGGTACGCTTTAGGTAATGGTGGGATCTGTCTACCACCACGACATCGCAGTGTGGGTCGATGTCGTGGTGGGTTGTCCAGACATGTTCGGCGATAGCTGAGTGTTCTATATCCGCTAAACGGATCGCTCTTTTGTGCTCCGAGAGACGTTTCTCGAGTCGACGTCCAGTCTCTCCGAAGTAGCAGCTAGTGCAGTCACGGCAAGAGATGCGGTAGACTAAACCGCTCTGCAGAAGGGTGGGGACAGGTGTTTTCACGTTGGAAATGAAAGAACGCAGTTTCCTGCCTGGGAGCTGGATGCACTTTATTCCGTGCGTTCTCAGGATTCTACCGATCTGTTGTGACAGGTTGGGGTAGTATGGGATGAATGCCCTTGTGGATGGCTCGTCACTGTTGGTGTTGTAGCTGGATGTCACGTGTCTGTAGATCACACCTGTCGAGGACGTCAATGGGGTAGCCACACCTCGTAAGGTCTACTTTGACCCTAGTGACCTCTTTGCGTCTTTCATCAGCGGAGCTGGAGTGTGTCCAGGCGCGAGTAAGCAAGGTTCGGGCCGTGGAGAGGAGGTGGCCTCGCGCGTGTGCTGACCGGAAGTTGGAAAACTGGCCAGCACACATGGGCTTACGATAAACTGTAGTCCTCAGGTATGTGCCTTCACGTCGGACAAGTGTGTCTAAGTATGGTAAAGAGTTGTTCGACTCCAGCTCAATCGTGAATTTTCACCTCCGTGCTTCCGGATGTCAGATCCCACGGTTTTACGGCCTACCGAAAGTGCACAAAGAAGACACACCACTGAGACCAATTGTATCCTGCTGTGGATCACCGACTTACGAGCTGTCTAAATTTGTCTCGAGACTTCTTTCTCCTCTGGTTGGCAAGACCACCCACACCGTTTCCAACAGTGTTGAATTCATAAAGAGGATTCGCACTGTATCCATCTCGCAGAATCAAGTTATGGCATCGTTCGACGTCATATCGCTCTTTACCTCCATCCCTGTGGAACTTGCCATTTCTTGTGCAAAACAACTCTTGGACAATGATAGAACCCTCAACGAAAGAACTGGTCTCACACCCGATGACATTTCCACCGCCCTCAGACTGTGCTTAACAGGGGGTGCGATCATATTTAATGACTCAGTCTACCAGCAGATACATGGCACGGGCATGGGTTCCCCGGTCAGCTCAGTCACAGCAAACATCGTGATGGAGGAGTTAGATGGACGTGCGTTTGCACACGCACCTGATCACATCGCCTTTTGGTGTCGCTATGTTGACGATGTGTTCGTGGTCATCCCTAGAGACTCAGGTCAGCGACTTCTATCATACCTCAACTCACTATCGCCCTTCATAAAATTCACGATTGAGCTGGAGTCGAACAACTCTTTACCATACTTAGACACACTTGTCCGACGTGAAGGCACATACCTGAGGACTACAGTTTATCGTAAGCCCATGTGTGCTGGCCAGTTTACCAACTTCCGGTCAGCACACGCGCGAGGCCACCTCCTCTCCACGGCCCGAACCTTGCTTACTCGCGCCTGGACACACTCCAGCTCCGCTGATGAAAGACGCAAAGAGGTCACTAGGGTCAAAGTAGACCTTACGAGGTGTGGCTACCCCATTGACGTCCTCGACAGGTGTGATCTACAGACACGTGACATCCAGCTACAACACCAACAGTGACGAGCCATCCACAAGGGCATTCATCCCATACTACCCCAACCTGTCACAACAGATCGGTAGAATCCTGAGAACGCACGGAATAAAGTGCATCCAGCTCCCAGGCAGGAAACTGCGTTCTTTCATTTCCAACGTGAAAACACCTGTCCCCACCCTTCTGCAGAGCGGTTTAGTCTACCGCATCTCTTGCCGTGACTGCACTAGCTGCTACTTCGGAGAGACTGGACGTCGACTCGAGAAACGTCTCTCGGAGCACAAAAGAGCGATCCGTTTAGCGGATATAGAACACTCAGCTATCGCCGAACATGTCTGGACAACCCACCACGACATCGACCCACACTGCGATGTCGTGGTGGTAGACAGATCCCACCATTACCTAAAGCGTACCTGGTTGGAATCATTAAATATAAAATCTTCGGATAAATCCTTAAACAGGAACAGTGGTTGCCAAGTCAACCCGATCACAGAGTCAGTAGTTCTGTCATTGGACAAGCGCTGGCCACGTCATCATGCGTCACAGCCACAGACGTCAACAAACAATTAAACCTCGCGTCTCACGCACCTGGCAGTGCACATCTTCATTCCAACTGCCATTCATGTATTTTAATTCTGACGAAGGCTACCATATAGCCGAAAGCTCATATGTTTCTGCTTTATCTGTACGCTCTGTGTTTAAGCCACAATAAAATTCCTCAATGAATCCAGAGCGCGTAGGCCTATTTCGTTATGTTCGTACTATTCTTGGCCAACCAGCATACGACATGGTCGTGAGACTACAGAAAGATTTTATCTTCATAGCCCGTAGTAGACAACACCTGAGGTTTGCACATAGGTGCAAAGCTAACGAGATTATACCGAAAGGGTTTCGCTACAAACAACCGTTTTCTAATGAGCGCATGAGACGTGCCTGTCGGAACTTCGGCCTCAAAACCCTACGTATATGGATCGGCTGCCTCCATCATGACATACAACGTGCTTCAGCGAGCAAGGCAACCCTACTAGCCGACCTTAAGACTCTGATTCCCGATCCCGTTTACACCGATGTGGTCAACACTTTATGTCACCAGGCCATCAGAGAATCAGATCTTTATTGTACCCGACAGAAACGTAAGTTTTGTAATTTGATTAATGAATCCCGTCAATTGCGCAGCCAATGTAATACCCCTCTCACTAATTCCACGGACTTCGTATTGAACCTAAGCAGCAAACAGTTATCTGCGGACCAAGTAAACTTATTGACTCTTGGCATGACGTTTGCCGTTCTTCCTAAGCACCCGCCGATCACCGACATCGCCTTAGGTGTGGAAGCCAGCTTATCACGCCTCCCAGAAGATGTAGCCAACACAATCCGCTTGAAGACTGCAGCAGTTCTACACCGTGCTCGCCCCGTCTCTTCTAACCTCAACCGTACACAGTTCTCTGCCCTCAAGGCATTGAAACAGGATTCGTCCATCGTCATTCTACCGGCAGACAAAGGCCGCCGTACGGTTGTAATGGATCACACTGATTACATGGCGAAAGCGCTACTACTTTTACGGGATACTACTGTATACAAACCCCTGACCATCAACCCCAACAGAGTTTTAGAACGATGGGAATCAGAGGTGAATATCCTCGTCAACAGTTGGCTGAAACAAGGGAAGATCACACAGTCAACCCGTAATCACCTCCGTGCTTCCGGATGTCAGATCCCACGGTTTTACGGCCTACCGAAAGTGCACAAAGAAGACACACCACTGAGACCAATTGTATCCTGCTGTGGATCACCGACTTACGAGCTGTCTAAATTTGTCTCGAGACTTCTTTCTCCTCTGGTTGGCAAGACCACCCACACCGTTTCCAACAGTGTTGAATTCATAAAGAGGATTCGCACTGTATCCATCTCGCAGAATCAAGTTATGGCATCGTTCGACGTCATATCGCTCTTTACCTCCATCCCTGTGGAACTTGCCATTTCTTGTGCAAAACAACTCTTGGACAATGATAGAACCCTCAACGAAAGAACTGGTCTCACACCCGATGACATTTCCACCGCCCTCAGACTGTGCTTAACAGGGGGTGCGATCATATTTAATGACTCAGTCTACCAGCAGATACATGGCACGGGCATGGGTTCCCCGGTCAGCTCAGTCACAGCAAACATCGTGATGGAGGAGTTAGAGGGACGTGCGTTTGCACACGCACCTGATCACATCGCCTTTTGGTGTCGCTATGTTGACGATGTGTTCGTGGTCATCCCTAGAGACTCAGGTCAGCGACTTCTATCATACCTCAACTCACTATCGCCCTTCATAAAATTCACGATTGAGCTGGAGTCGAACAACTCTTTACCATACTTAGACACACTTGTCCGACGTGAAGGCACATACCTGAGGACTACAGTTTATCGTAAGCCCATGTGTGCTGGCCAGTTTACCAACTTCCGGTCAGCACACGCGCGAGGCCACCTCCTCTCCACGGCCCGAACCTTGCTTACTCGCGCCTGGACACACTCCAGCTCCGCTGATGAAAGACGCAAAGAGGTCACTAGGGTCAAAGTAGACCTTACGAGGTGTGGCTACCCCATTGACGTCCTCGACAGGTGTGATCTACAGACACGTGACATCGTGACGACCAGCTACAACACCAACAGTGACGAGCCATCCACAAGGGCATTCATCCCATACTACCCCAACCTGTCACAACAGATCGGTAGAATCCTGAGAACGCACGGAATAAAGTGCATCCAGCTCCCAGGCAGGAAACTGCGTTCTTTCATTTCCAACGTGAAAACACCTGTCCCCACCCTTCTGCAGAGCGGTTTAGTCTACCGCATCTCTTGCCGTGACTGCACTAGCTGCTACTTCGGAGAGACTGGACGTCGACTCGAGAAACGTCTCTCGGAGCACAAAAGAGCGATCCGTTTAGCGGATATAGAACACTCAGCTATCGCCGAACATGTCTGGACAACCCACCACGACATCGACCCACACCGCGATGTCGTGGTGGTAGACAGATCCCACCATTACCTAAAGCGTACCTGGTTGGAATCATTAAATATAAAATCTTCGGATAAATCCTTAAACAGGAACAGTGGTTGCCAAGTGAACCCGATCACAGAGTCAGTAGTTCTGTCATTGGACAAGCGCTGGCCACGTCATCATGCGTCACAGCCACAGACGTCAACAAACAATTAAACCTCGCGTCTCACGCACCTGGCAGTGCACATCTTCATTCCAACTGCCATTCATGTATTTTAATTCTGACGAAGGCTACCATATAGCCGAAAGCTCATATGTTTCTGCTTTATCTGTACGCTCTGTGTTTAAGCCACAATAAAATTCCTGAAGAATGGAATGATGAAAGCCAACTTGGAAATGCGGAAGGCTCGGAAATCTTGGTAAAATTTGTAAATTACAGGAATAAAAGTGCCATTTCCACAAAAGCTGCATGATATAAATAATAATTGCCTTCTATATCAGTATATGTTATTTAAATTTCCTATGGAAGCTCTACTTGCAACATAGTGCAGTAACAGAGTAAGCGAAATTTCATGACAGCTGTAGCCCGCGACAATTTGTCAGTGCGGAATTAGATATTTCCACTTATACAGAAATATGCATTACAAAATATCCATCGGCGGGCCTCAGTGGTAGCTTAGTCAGCACAATACATCGCATTCTGCCACTCACGTATCCAGTTCCGATATCAGGCGGAAGAAGTAGAGTCCCACGTGACTTATTCCGGCGTTCTCAGACCCACAACATACAAATCGGTCATGAACGGACTTTTATAAACAAAAAAAATCCAAGATGTATATAAGCTCCAGTGTCGTTAAAAACATTTCGGTTCTTTTGATAAAATTATGAAAGGAGGACCACAATTTCCGCATTATTTTCAAGCTAAAATAACCGCAACTTTGTCTCGTCTCTCTTAACCAATCCGCTTGGGGAATTCCCATAGGAGGGGAAAAAAGTCAAAACCGCTGTCCTCAATGATTCCACTGTGCGAAGAAACGTTAACGTTATTGCACTTCCTTAATGAAAACTCAAGAAACTTCATACAAGTTCAATATAAAGAAAAAATAGTCCCTTTAACGCAAGGCAAATATCCCACTAATATTATATTTCCTAACATGTTGACATTATTTACAAGCCTCAATTAATGTAGAATGTAATCTCCACATCTTTTCTAGCCTTGAAGCTGTCCGGGAGAGTATTTCACTCATGCAAATAAAATGATATTAATGTTGGATTCACTTTAACGGCTGGTCGCTGGATGCGGTTGCTTCCATGGTCCTGAACATTAATCGCTCTTTGCAAAATGCACAATAGACGAAAAAGAATTCAGTGAATCTGAATGAATCAAGTTGGAAATATCTGTTTATACGAACAATTTATGGCGACAGAAACGTAAACGCTTAAAAGCAAGAAAAGAGACCAAAACATAACGTGACTTAAGGCCGTTCTGCAATATTGATATTAAATTTTATGTTTTGACACAGCTGTGAGATCACCCATAGGTTACGTGGAAACTGCGTGGGCGGCTTTTCATGCGGCCACTTATTGCTGTTCATTTTACGCGAACAAGTTGATACGAAGTTCAGACCAATGCAAGATTCAAAACCTAAATTAGGGTGGTCCGCAGGATGCAGCATTCAGGAACTTTTGGGACAGGGAAATGCATATAGAAACACTCCAAAGGAACACAAGTGAATTAATACACAATATTCAGAAAATGTAACTGGTTAAAATTGTTGCTAAGAGGGTTGCAACATACACTTATTAACACAGCAGACCTGCATACAAATGCGCATGCTCGGACCCTAAACTGATGAGAACAGGATATTACATAAGCAACGCCCACTTCATGTTGCTTAACATGTCTTTGCTATCGTGAACTACAGTTAAAGTGACGCTTACAGCTGGTTTTCTTTACGTATTTTGAAACAGCAACTGCTTTCTTCATGTATGAAATTAAAATCATCGGGAGCTAGAAGAGTTCGGAATCCACCTTTCACGGAGTGATTTATTGCTAAATAATGAACAACGCTAACTCAAAGTGAGCCCAGGAAACCTACAGCAGAATTTCGGGGGGGATGAAAAAATTGTTTATTTGTAACTCAAGTATAGACAGAAAAACAAAGCGAGAGGGTTGTCAATATTCCACGATCTGTACTCTTACCCATGGTCCGAGGATAGCAAACAAGACCGAGCGATATAATTAGTTTAGGTGGCTGTTACCTCTCGGATAACTATATCCGCTTCAGTTTAAACACTGACATAGAAAACATTCCTGTTGTGTCAGAGTGCATTTCTTCGTGCTTTCTATTCCAAGCTATTATATAAGAATACAATAAGGGTGTTCATCACATTCTTATAAACAATAATCTCAATCTTCATTTTTATGGTTAATTTTCCCTTCTCGTATACACCGATTTAAATTTTATATTTATTTAATGAGTAGGAATCTCTGCTTCAAAGAAAAAAAAAAAAAAAAAAATATATATATATATATATATATATATATATATATATATATGTTATTTGTGAGTTTTTTGTATAAGTAATTTGCATGAAACTACTCGCCTATCTTGCGACTGGCAGCACAGATAGCTATTAAGTACATATACGGTATTTTTTTTTTATTTTTATGTAAATGTTGTGTATTAGTTAACAAGTCATTGTCTGGCTGTTTAACTAACGGGGAGCGCGGATGACTGTTGCTCAGGTAGCGCATTATACAAGTAATGCAGGTTAGTGATGTAGTTACTAGGTGTTTCAGATGTTCAGCTTACGGACACCTGACTCAATTCTATACTCATGTTTAGCTAACAGGAGGCGAAATTAGGAAGGTAATTGGAGAGAAAATATATATATACTCCTGCTTCCGTATTACACTAATAGCCCAGAGTGTCGAAGAATTTTAGTTGTAACAAAGTAAACTGTGTATAATTGAAGAATATAAAGTTGGTGCTCAGGTTATCCGAGAGCACAATTTCCAGTCCGTGTTAGTAATGGCCCTGGACATGGTAGATATGTGCATTCGGAAGTGGTTGTCTGTATATCTATATGCACCAAAATCTTATAAGTAAAATTATACTTCAAATTAAAATTCTGTAATATTTAACATTACTGTATACTCTTATACTTATGTTATAATTTTAAACTAAAGTTTTAAACTTAAATTAGTAGGTAACTGGCTGATATACATGAAAAAGTATCTCTTCAGTATGCTACGCTATTTCACTAAAATATGCTGAAAGAGTCCATATCAGCCTTTAACGTTTCATTAACTTTCTGGACATATACCTTATTAGTGTTGTAGCCAAAAAACTTAAAACGAAATTAGTTTTTTATGAGTTTATTTAAATATGTACAACTGTGGTATCTACGTTACGTTACCTTTACTTTAAAAAAAAAAAATTAATTACAATGTGAAATATGTTAAAAATTAAAGTTAATCAACAGTATTATTTAAATTTAATTAAAAATATAAAATGCCGAAATATATTAAAAAAAAAAAAATTCCAAGCCACAGCAAGGATTTACCGTACCGCACGTTGCCGACTGAACCAAAAATTGATCGAGTTACTTTGCTACTTAAATTTCGAGATTGTCGCCCTTTTTCGTGGGTTTTCTCGTAAGTGGCGACCTCTTACGAACCAGGATTAACCCTATGTAATCTGGGAAACGCACGTGAAAACGCACAAAATGCGAAAATGTAAAAATAATAAAAACTATCTATACATTAAAAAAGTTTTCTTCCTAGTGATATTTATTCGAGCCAATGGGAGAAGAGGGCGAAGCAATTACATCACTACAGATGCAATTAATTATTGGCAACTGCCTCCATAACGTTCACCAACCTCGTGCACGTGATTCACTGTCTAACATTTGATGGTCTATTGCAACGTTTTTTGTATATTAATGAATAATGTATATTTGTAAATACAGTGGTTTAATATTTTAAATATTTGTGTAGTTTGTAAATATTTCAGTTAAATATTTTAGTCCTGCTCTTTCGGATGCAACAATATTCCTCATGTATTATGGAACCCGAAGCAAAAGGCCTTTTCCTAAGTGACCTAGGTAAACGCAAGTAAATAATTACATAATGATATTGGCTGAAGTCCAGTAGACTATACACCGGCAGGTACTTCGATGAAAGCGAGGAAGACGGCGATAATTGACAGGTGAAGGCACCTCCCTTTTCTGATTGTTTTGTGTCGTCGAGGAGGGGGGGGCATAGCTTAGGTAGGATGTTTACCTTCCATTCCGCTGTTTTAAAATAGGAAAACGAGTTCCCGATTTAAAAACAGCAGCAAATGTGGGGAAAACACCTTAGGCATATCAGCCTAGGAGGACAGTGGGCTGGGAGAGCAGTGGCATCTGCTTTCCCACTGTTTTGCTTGTGGCTATGTTGAAGGGTGTACACCGTTCTGGAATTTTACTGTGATATTTATTCGACCTTGAGAATGCCGCGCACTACAAATGCACAGGTAAATAATTATATAGGTCATTTCCTGATTAGATTTAGATTTAAACCAGTGCGTTTCGATAGATGTGTCTTTTATGTAGAAAAGCGTGCACAGGGGTGGGTGAGCAGGGGGAGAACCCCTAGTAACATATTTTTTAAAAAATGACACGTGGATAAGAAGTTTTCCCCTGTACTAGGTTTGGTTTCTAAATTTCAGGGTAAAAAGTTCTTCCGTAAAAAAAAATTCGTGATAAAGAATACACAGTGTATTATTATAATGAAGTTTTCCCACTTATTACGTTTTTTAAAATAAAAATTCTTTATTTTTATATTAAAAAAATATAAACATTTTGGTAATCGAACAAGTTAGTGTCAATCATCATTTTAGTTCGTAGTAAATCACCGAAGTAGGTGAAATGGCATCGTTTTTGTTACATCTTATATTGTGAATGGAATGTCTTCACAATCAGTTGCCCTGATATTGCATTACCTCGAATAAGGAACGCTTCGCCAGTGGAAAAGACTAATGTTACTTATTCTCGGCGGATCCTGGGTTGTGGTATCCACTGGTGGTGTTGCCTATTAGAGAATCCACTGTCGAAGTGATATTGAACTACCTAATTAGAGGTAGTTCAATATAAGGGCAACTTGTGAAGGTATTCACAATATGAGATTTAACAGAAACGATGCCATTTCAGTTACTTCAGGAATAATTCGACTATGGGAATAATTCGATTATTCCCATAGTCTGAGGCTTTAGGCTTTCAGCGCCAAAACTTTAGTATAAACATTTTAATATAATGGAGGTGACATATTGCAATTGTTTTCATCGATATCCATAACTGGATAGCGTCGAGCTCGTGAAGTATTTTCCGCGAAGTTCCGATGGTTGCGAAAGTTCTGAATTTCTTAATGAACTGTCGCTCTGTCTTATTACAATTGTGACCTTTGAAGGTACGTTGAAACTCCAAAGGAGCTCATTCTTCCAACTTGGTAATGAGTTTAATGAACAGAATGCTGAGCAATTAGAAATCCTCTGTTTAAAATTGTTTCCCATAGGCAGAGTAAAATAGTTATAAATTCTAAAATAGCACTTAAAAATGATCTTTAACTTATGTATGTGTATCTTTTCATTTTTATTTGTGTAGTTAATACAGTATTTCATACTCTTGGGTCATTTTCCCTTCTAAGAAGTTTTCCCTCGTAAGAAGTTGTAAACCTCCAGTCTCTTGGAAAACGTCTTATCCGGGTTGTACTGTATTTGAAATTAAAGTTACTCAATAGCCCCTACCTCTAATTGAATGCAATAACTACAAAACGAGTATTAATACTGAATAATAATCAATTTTAATATTGACCACCAAAATCAAGCAAATGACTGGAATACATTTATTGACCTATTTCACCAGAAAGTAGAAGTAACAGAATGAATATTTAAAAAGAATGTGTCCACATGAAAAGGGTAATCTATGCAGAAGGCATATGTTTAGGAAAACGTTCACTAAGAAAAAAAAGAAAATCCGAATAAGGTCATCTCACAGTACACTGTCGAAATAACAGCACACTGAGATGGGATGTATACAAACAGCATAGAAGTCTTGCAGTGCCGAAAAAAGAAAATGGCAAGTCACCTGATTATTGTATTTGTTTACGTTCGAAATTTTCGAAGTGAATTCTGTACTGATATCACGGATTATACCGCTGTTTTACATTTATTTTAAATTAAAAACCCCTCACTATGGCTCCTAAAGTTAATAAACCTCATATGTAAAGAAAAGAAGAACAACATTAAAGCTTAGTGACAAACTTGATATAATCCAAACTATTACATTAGGGTCACCTGGAATGTTAATTCATATACCCATGTGTAGTGTCTGTAAATTGTGTGTTCTCTGCTCGATTATTGCTGGACGGAAGACTGTGGTTTTCCGTCCAGCAATGAGACTCACTAACTCAACCACGGAGTGAAAAAAGCCTATAAAAGTTCCTCACGTCATCGACGGGATTCGAACCTGGGCCTTTTCCAACCGGTGTGGGGAGGACGATGACGATACCACTGTGCTACCGCGCGGGCTAAACTTGATATAATAAAGAAAATAGAACGGGACGTAAGCAGGGGTGTATTAATGGCAGAATATAACATTGGATCGTCAACATGTTTATGTTTTTTTTATGTGCCGTTAATAAAATTGCATTCCTAATCTCCGTTTCTTAATTATCCTCATTATTTCTACATTAAAAATATAACTTTCTAAATGACGGAAAAATCGAAATAACGGCACCTTGAATCCCCGAAGGCGCCGTCTTCGGGGATTCAAGGTGCCGTTATTTCGACAGTCTACTGTACATCGAAACAAAAATCAAAGAAGTTTTTCCAAATATCTTCGTTTAAAGACATTTATTTGCTTTGTCTGTTAGCGCGACGAATGATTATTTTCAAAACTGAAGGGGATAAAAATATTTCTAAGCTCCACTGGACAACAAAGACTGAACGAACTTGAGTGCTTGGCATTGAGAATGAAACAGCACTGAATTAACGTCTATAAATTATGAGAAAAATTTCCAGATTAAAAACTTTATTTTAAAAAGTACTTAATTTTTTCAATAAAAATTGGAAATTTGTAGAAAAAGCGCACAATTTCTCATATTCGTTCTTTCATATTCATTGATATACTTGGACTCAAATTTTTCAGCTTGGGCCGACCGACAATAAACACCAAGGTAACTGCAAAGCACTACGTATTCTGATAAAGTTGAACATTGAACAGAGACGATGTAAGTTACGTAACATATTACTGACAGTGACATATGGGGAGAATTAAATCGGCTTAGCTTATGTTGGAACTAATAATTAGCGTATAAATAGTGTGTTGCATAAAGGCTGCCGTAGCCTAGTGGTCAGGCGCGCGGGATCATAAGTACACGTGCTTTGAGTGACCGGGGTTTAACAGAACGGCCTCTGTAGCCGAGTGGGAGTAGAATAGCACACGCTTTTTGAGTAGAGGGTTCAAGGCCCTGACTGCTAAATACTGTCGATCTGCCAACCAGCACTGGACCAACGTGGCATATTATGGTCCATTTCCCTCAACATGAATTGTTGAAGAGGCTTTCATCCTGCAGTGGATTGATAATGGCTGATGTTTACCTTTAAATTAACAGACTATTTCGACACTAATGATTACACTTTCCTGTTAGAAAAGTGGTCTAAAGCGTAACCTGAAAGTTTTTCGTAACTTTTTTTTTTTTAAACATAGCCTATAAATTAAGATTTCGAAAGACATGCTATACCGAATATTACCAGTTGTTTTAAAAAGCGGGGAGGGGGCCGAGAAGGTAAGAATTTCTATGATAATGGGAAGTTCTAAACAGATTTAGAAAATCACGTAAGATTCGAATGAATTAGAGCAGCTGCCAAAAAAATGCATTGTGTTTTTGGAGACACTTCGGCTTACTGTATACTTTTCAACAAGCTGTTAAACAGTTCACGCGTACTGACGAGAGGTCTGTATTTCCTCATTCCATGACTAAAGCCTAAGTTGCGCGCCACCTCCCAGTGGTGGTGGCGGGCAACATAGAGTTTAGAGGCTCTGCGGCCAGAAGAACAACAGAACATAACACAACCCAAACACAAAACAACACTGCACACACTTCTGGCATGTATAGAGTTCTTTTTCTTCACAAGAGTACAAATGGCGCAGTTGTGGGTAATCATCTGTGGCGCCCATCCCTAAACACTATGCCCCAAGTGACTAAACTGAATTATTAACTTCCTAGTTTGTTGTTTGCCTATCCGTAGCCGAGTGGGCAGGAGCGGGAGTGCAGTAGCACACGCTCTTTGAGTAGACCGGGGTTCAAGCCCCTTAACTGCTGAATACGGTCGATCTGCCAACCCGCACTGGACCAGCGTGGCAGATTATGGTCCATTTCTCTCAGCATGAATTGTTGAGGAGGCTTCCATCCTGCAGTGGGTTGATAATGGCTGCACTTTACTGCCATCACTATTGTATCCAGATTCCATCGTAAGGGGGCACGACGACCAGGTTTTTGAGTGTTTTTTTTTAAAGTAGACTACCGAACACTTATACACATTGTTGAGGGGGCATATTCCCCTTCTGAATACGCTTCCCTGCTGCCTGCCACCGAACGTAGAATATGATTGATCCATCCTAAGGTAGATGGATCACATTCTACGAGTTAATCATGGCAAGATGGCGTTAAGTAGAAACCACTGTTTCATTATGTTCACGTAATATAATTTGAATCAAATTTCGTACAGTTAACCTGAGTTTGGGTGCGACCATGGGGAGACTTTCTGCTCTCGCTTCACAGGCGAAGAGTACGAATTTTGATTTCGACCACTGCATTTAAATACTCTGGCAATCCTACGGTAATATATCTGACTTGAAGGCAGTCTTGTACGAATATATATCTTTTTTTTTTTTTTTTTTTTGTTAGCGCATCAGCTTCTGTGGCCATAATGCACTCCCAAAGGTTTTTGCATTTTACTGTGATCCAAGCCCGCGAGGGGATTCGAACCCGCGACCTTTGGGTTGCCAAACAGGCACTTGACCTACCTGGCTAGCCCGGTCGGCGAATATATATCTCGTATCACAACAAAATATTAAGATATGAACGTTACATCTAAAACCACTTCTCGTATTAGCATGTTTACTTTTCGTGTAAATTTGCCTGGCAATGGCCACTGTGAAAATAAATATGCTTATTCAGCAGTGCACATCTAACACAAGTTGACAGCGGGCTATGAAAGGCATCTGTAACTCACAGAAGTGGGAGGACTGAAGCTCTGGTGGAAAAAAAAAAAAAAAAAACTAAATGAAAGAACTCTTATAGCAACTGTCAAGATTCCTAGATACGAGGAATCTAGAATTTAGTGGGTAGCAATTAATACAGTAATTGCTACCCACTAAAAAAAAAAAAAAAAAATCACAAGTCTGTGATTAGAAGTGTCCTCGTTTAGGAAAGTTGCAAAAATTTGAATAGTGTAATAAATGAATTCAGAATTTATGACACACAAGATACGAACTATTTCCTTTAATAAAGCAGGCTGCTTGCTTCTGAATAACTCAAATTGCAAGAAAAACTGTTCTGATGGAACTTTGGGGAGGGAGCAGTACAATCCTCCCCGTCCCCAGAGGGGAAAAATCTCAGATATGCGATCTTCTACTGTATTGTTACGAAATGGTTAGAAATAATATTTAATATTCCCTTTATGTCAACTGTTGCGTTTCCTTGTTTTAGAATACAACATTCAGTTGTCAGTCAGTTGAGCTGCTTACAAACTAAATGAACTCTGAAGTGAAGAAAGAGCACTTACTTGGAAGCCATGATGTGCAGCAGGAAATTCCAATACAGAAAAAGGGGTGTTGCTTGAGGATAGATCCGAATGAGCAAATATTTTTGCACAAACAAACGAAAGAGCCACAACCTCGATAAGGCTACCTCTGAGTTAGCATCACCGCTATCCTTGCCTGCCTACAGTGCGCGAGACGGAATACCCACGCCTGCAAGTCCGCATTTCCATGTGACCCCGCCGATTCCTTGTGATTGGCGGTTCCTCTCCATGGACTGCGCGCAACGCTGTAGGGCACGTGTAGAAAACCTTTGCAACAGGACCACTCGCAGCATCGGGTCGTGGGACGACGAGGGAAAAATCAGAAAGCTGGTCAGACTACTTTCTAGGCAGCCGTCATTACCGTGTCCCAGGTTGAATACACTAACAGGACCAAGTAGGTTCGGGTGGTGATGAAACGCAAGGAAAATCTAGACGAAAAGGTAATATGCATGATACAGGGCAAACGGGGTACACTCAGGGCGAATTTAGTCGTCCCGCTTGCTTAAACTTCCAACTCCACGAGCTGCCTCTCTGGGATAGCATCACGTTTATGCTAGCTCAGAGGTTCCCAAACTTTCTCGGTTCACGGCGCCCTTACTGTCCCAGTAATTTTTTCACGGCACCCCTAGGCCAAAAGAAATACCTAACACAGTGGTTTTCGACCTTTTAATATGCCTATACAATAATTTAATTTTTATATAGAGGTACTAAAATAAAGATCAATCATAGATCACCACAAAATTAAAAAGATCGTACAATGGATATTGTACCGTACCCTTTATATAATGAAATAAATATATAAATTTCAAAAAAAAAAATAATAATAATAACTTTAAGTAATTTAAACCCAAATTACACGGCACCCCAAAAATGTTGTTGCGGCACTCCGGTTGAAAACCACTGTGCTAGCCTGTCGACTAACGAGAAAGAAGACATTTTTAACCGGAAACTTAACAGAAATAACAACTCGATATCCATTCATTGTCCAACTACAAACTCACTGGACTAACTTTTCCTCATTTATCCCTTAAACAACATATGAAGGAAGGTTGTTCTGTGAAACAACCTTCCTTCATATGCATTTCCCGAAAATTACAAACTACAGAAACTCAAATCTAATGTCAAGGAGTATCTTCTCAACCTTTAACCCATGCACAGTGATAATTAATACATATTGTAATACCTTTCTTGTTTGGGATTCTCATAACACACACATAATAAAGGACAGAATTAAGCCAAAAGCCGGCATTCTACCACAATGTTAATTCGTGAGTAATTTTTATAAGTTGTTTTGGAACAAAGTGCCAACTCTTCCGAATTAGAACGGTGAAATCGTCTCTTTTACTCGATTTGATTTTTCACCGTCGTAATACGGTTGGTCACAAAAAGTTAGTCCGTCTTTTTACAAAAAAAATAATAAAAATAAATTATTTATTAGTTAGCGAATTCAGGTGTTCCCTGGTGGTCTGCGTTGCAAAATAGAAAGGCACGATAACAGCACTGTGCAGTGCGAAGCTAATTAACAGTGTCTTTCAGTATGATGCAAAAGAAATACGATGTAAAATTTCAGAATACATATACACAAGATTTTCCATGTATTGTACAATCTGAAAAAGATAAGTTTGCCTTGTGTATCGTATATAGATGCGATTTTTCAATATAAAGCGACGGAAAACATGATGCAACCAGGCATTTATAAAGAAATGGCAAACGACAGAGTTCGGCACATAGGAAAAAAAAAATTCAGGCTGGTTTTTAAAAAATAGCGAAATCCCGATAGCGAAAAAAGAAAAAGAAAAAAAAAAACAGTTATGGAAAACCAAAAAACAAGCACTGCATTGGGAGAGATCTTTATTGCAACTGAAATTAAGATGGCTACAGTACACAATGTTGCAACCTACCCATCACGGCACGCAGGCCAGGGGGCTGACATGCTAAGAAACAATGAGAGAAAATTACATACAAAGTAAAAGGCAGGGCCGGCGGTAAACGATAAGCCTGGTAGGCAGGGCATAGGGGCGCCAACGTCTGGGGGGCACCGAAATTCAAAATTTTTATTATAATAATATTTAATAAAAGTATCTCAAGGGCGCCAAAAACCTTAGCGCCGCGCCTGGTAAAAAGTACTGTATTTACAAAGATAAAATGAGGTAAAGAAGAGGTAGTAATGTCTCTGAAAAATAGGCCATTTTCGTGTGTCATATGTGGTAACAATCAAAGTGATTCAAAGGTCAAATGTCATCACAAATCCTATTGTGGCGAACATTTGTCGAAAAAAAAAAAAAAAAAAAAAAAGTCAAATCGAAAGTAGGTGTCGCTACAGAATATAACTTTGGACATCATCTTCTAATTAACTCGAAAGAATCTCGAATTCCTTAAAAAAAAAACTATCTGGTGTTTAGTTTTGATAATGTATAATGTATAATATTTGATAATGTAGTTTTGATTATGGTAAGACTAAGAACTATGGCAGCAAAAAGGTATCAAAAGAGGAGATCGAGCACTTAGTGGCAAGCACTACTCATTAAGATGACAAGGACAATCTATTAAGGTTGTCCTTTTCATCTTAGTAATTTCTGGGCCGAAAAGGCATCTGCATACCCTTCTGTGAAAGGTTATATTTTGTGGAAATTTACTACCGTTTAGAAAGAATTGCTAAAAAGGAAAGACGTAAATAATTTGAACTGATGCACTCAACATTTACACACTTTTCAATGGGGGTACACATTGGCCATATGCAGTTAAATGAAAAACCAGACTGGCAGAATAGTAGCAACCTTTGATGGGTCTGTTTAAGGAAGTTAGAAGTTGTGAGAAAAGCAATATCAGCACTTTTCGGAGTTATCAAATTGATAAGTGCAAGGAACACTGACTCATGTTCAAACCCAGTCCATGATCCAAAAGGTTTAAAGACAAATTAACGAATTCAGGAAAAAGAACTGAATTGCAAGCTTCTAGTAAAATCAATCTGATAAAGCTAAGTAAGCTGATAATTCTAGGCACATTATCGTCACTCTTGCAGAAACTAGGTTCACGTTTCTCTCTTCTGGCTTGAATGAAGCAATTTGCTCGTTTTTTTAAAAAAACAATTTATGCCAAAGTTTGAAAATCCGAACACAGATCTTCAATCCAACATACCAAACATCCATGTAAAAAATATCCCACTTCCATTTTGGTAACTCATTACCATAACAGACTAAACCGGAAACACGATTTTTACTGTCATAGGTATTTCTACTGGCAAAATCATACATTGGGGGAACTGAAAAGTGCACAAGGAAGCTCGAAATATAACAAATTATCTCAAGTTATACTTGGCACTTTAATAATTCCTCATAGCAGTGCTGAGTGAGACATAATATTCAGCCAGGTTAGAAAACAAAAACCGAGTTCAGATTTCTTTCTGGTGAAGCTTTGGAAATGCTCCTGAAACAAGTCTAGTAAAGAGGGACATCGTTGTGAACAAAACCGTGACTCAATATTTCTGAAGAGGGAAAAGTCTGCATAACCTTTCTTGAAGTATTAAAATCAGTTATTGTCTAATATAATAGAACTACACAGAATTACACAGACAGAAAAATGTTAGGTAAGCTAATACACTGAACGACAAATTTTGGGTCATATCTTAAAAGTAAGTTTACTTGATAGATTTTGGGGTGCTAAACACGAAAATAGTGGTTAAAAATCAGATTGGCTCTTGTTTTCGAAAAAAGTAGTTTTTATACTTATACAAGGTATTCTTATTTATTATGGCAGTAAGATGTAGCTATGAACATACCTACATCAAACATGGGACCATTTCGCCTTTCACATGTATTCGGCATCTGGAGCATCCCATTTCACCATGAAACAATGGGCTAACATGGCGGCACTCCATTCGCTTTCGTATATTTGTTCCATCGCTGCGATGTCTTGATGGAAGCGCTCAGCATGTTCTTTGTGAGTGCAAGAAATGCATCTTCAATGACATGTTGCACCCCAGTTTTTGCTAAGAAGTAATGAGATCCATAAGCTGCCTGTAGCTGCCGGCTTTAACATTTTCTAGGAAACCAGTCGAAACGTTTCGAAAGGCTTTCCACGCTGATTTCTCGTTATCACTAAGGACACATTCAAACTGCTCGTCTTTGAAAAGTTGCCTATTTGTGGACCATTGAAAACGCTTGCCTTAATCTTCTCTGCACTAAGTCTTGGGAATTTCTCTTGCAAATATATGAATATGACCGTTCACTTCCAAAGCCTCCGCAAAATTGTTCACGAGTCCCAGTTTGATGTGGAGTGGTGGAAGCAAAACTTTATTTGGATCTACCAGAAGTTCAAAATGCTACGTTCTTCATTCCAGGTGTTATTGATTTTCGTTGAGGCCAACTCCCTCTTCTCGTAGTGCATATCCTTGGCACGACTATCCCACTCGCAGAGAAAGCAATAATAGTGTAACCCTTTTGTAGTCCTAATAAAATGGCGATTACCTTTAAATCACCACATATCTGCCACTCATACTTCTGATAGTGTACACCTAAGAGGATGTTCTCCATGTTTGCGTATGTTTCTTTTTTGTGGGCGGGATACGCAAGAGGTATTGAAGGAGAATACTTCCATTGTGTAATAACCCAGCCTTAGCGTCCATAAACAGTCGCCATTCTTCGGGAATGTGCCTAATGTTCATTGCTGCCATTAGACTATCAACATCCTTAGTAAGTTCACATTCTGTTTGATAAAATTTACCATAGCTTTATTTTGAGTACGAAATGTTGTCACTTTCACAGAATGATCTTGAAGATTCCACCGTTGTAGCCTCGAGGCCAAAAGCTCTTCCTTATTCTTTGGCAGTTCGAGAATTCTGATGAGGTCATTAAGGTCAATTTCTGTGATCCTATGTGGTTCAGAAGGTAAAAGTTTGGACAAAATGGTGGATTCCTTGACGTAGACGGCTGCTATACTTCTTCGTGTATATCAAGTTGATGTTCATCAGTGTCTTCATCTTCTTCAGTGTACAGAAAAATGGTCGGGTGGTTCGAATACATAGTACTTCACCGTGAGGCATCTTCATCAGAGTCTACTGAAAAACGGTCGGGTGGTACAGGAATACGTTGTACTTCACCGTGAGGCACGGAACGAATTGCAGATGGTATATTTGGGTACGTCACCGTCCACTGTTTTCTTCATTGTCATACCTTTTCTAACAGGAGACACCATACAAAAGTAAGTCTGTGACGTGATTTTGTCGGCTCCTTCCATATCAAGGGCACTGCAAAAAGCATAAAACTTCTCTTTCGGTTCACCCACGTGTTGAGTTTTGATGAACAGATAGTGCAGCATAAGTGTGGAGCCAGGGGCATATTCAGGGGTGGGAAGAGGGGTCATATGCCCCCTTAACCAAAAAGCAGGAGGCAGGCGTTCTACAAAAAAAAAAAAAAAAAATCAAAAGCATGGTCGCCATGCCCCCTTATGATACCTGGACCTAGTTGCCAGGTTCTCTCCTTTACGATGATACCTGGATACGCCACTCTGTGGAGCTCAGTTCTTGTCCTGATCACCTACTTTACACCCAAAGTACAAAAAGTTTTTTTTTTTTGTGGCTCAAGTTAAGGGACGCTTTCTTGAAGCTAACGTGACTTCTCCACATACGTAACAGAATTGTAAGGTGGTAGATGACTTTCATCAACCGGTGAAATACCACCACTTTGCTTATTGGAGGCTTGAAGTGGTGAAACCCATGTTTAGTCTCTAGAGTAAAGTTTCCGGCATCCCCTCGCCCCATACTTCTCCTTCAACCCATGCACAGTACTAAGTACTATAGGTTTTGATACCTTTCGTGTTTGGGGTTTTCATAAAAAAAAAAAAAAAGAAGTCATCCAGACTATTCCCACAATAACGGGACATATTAACCTTATACGTAGCCAAAAAAAAAAAAGCAAAGAGATGATGATGGACAGAGGGGAAGAAGTGAGTGTAAAAGGGTTAAATAGGGAATGAAATAAATAAATAATAAATTTCTGTTTATACTCCGGGACGACCACACGGTCAGAGGAGTTCACAAGGTACAACAAACAGCACCGCATTCAGCAGTCACGGGCTTGAACCCGGGTCACTCAAGGCACGTGCACTTATGCACCGCGTGCCTGACCACACAGCGGTGCACAATTTTAAGTACCTAGGGAGTGTATTGACAAAGAATGGCAACCTAGGTATGGAAATAACAAGGAGAATAGCAGCTAGTCAAGAGTTTCATCTGTAACATTAACAGTCTGTTATGGGCCAGGGAAGTTCTAATGAAGTATAAAAAGCTGATAAATGGGGCATATTTTGTCCCTATTTTGACCTAAACTGCTGCTGAGACGTGGAGGATGAATAAAAAGGATTCCAGCAGAATCCAA
This sequence comes from Mastigoproctus giganteus, assembly GCF_048544385.1. Taxonomy (NCBI): domain Eukaryota; kingdom Metazoa; phylum Arthropoda; class Arachnida; order Uropygi; family Thelyphonidae; genus Mastigoproctus; species Mastigoproctus giganteus. The sequence continues at coordinate 145,625,638 of NC_143575.1, forward strand.
GCAATGGAAATGAATGTGTCAATGACTATGCTAGCTAAAACTAAAAGAGACAAAATTAGAAATATTGACATTATAAGGTGGGAATAGAAAGTTTGAGGAAGAAGACGACTGCATCACTTCTGCGATGGTTTGGACACATGAAGAGAAATTTTTTTATTTTTTTTTATTTATGAAACCCCCAAACACGAAAGGTATCAAAACCTATAGTACTTAGTACCGTGCATGGGTTGAAGGAGAAGTATGGGGGGAGGGGGGGATGCCGGAAACTTTGCTCTAGAGACTAAACATGGGTTTCACCACTTCAAGACTCCAATAAGCAAAGTGGTGGTATTTCACCGGTTGATGAAAGTCATCTACCACTTGATAAAATCGAACAGAATACCAAGAAGAATGTTTAAGATGAAAATGGACAAGAAGAGGCCAAGAGGAATATCCGGAAAAGCTGGAGAGATCAGATTAGGGAAGATGTGGAAACGAAGGGAATTGATTGGGAAAGAATGACAGAAGATAAGATTTGGGAAGATAGAAAAAGATGGAAGGCTTTGATTCATCTGACCCAACCCTAGGTTGGAACATCGAGGAAGATACAGATTAATCTTACAAGGCACTAATACTCTGTGAGATTCCTCATTAATTACTCTGTGAGAAATCACACAGAGAACAACCGTTACTGGGAACAAATAACTCAGTACCTAGCCATATTCGAGGATTACTGTAATAGAGTTTAAAACGCATTCGAGGCGACAGTTGTCGATCACAGGATAAGACCATGCAAGAAGGGAAGTGCATTTTGGAGAGAGCCGTAGTTGATAATGTAGGGTAACTCATTAATATGACACCCTAATCAATTGTAATTCGAAAACAAGAGCCAATCGACAAATTTCTATGTGATTTTCGTGTTTTCAGCAGCACGAAATTAGTCAAGATTGGGTATTTTCGTTTTCGTAACATTTTACGCGTTCAGATTGACCAGTCATATTTAAACGCATACTGTACTGGGTAAACAATCCTGTGGCTGCGTTTTAATACAAAATGTGTATACTGCTTGTTTCAACTTCTAGTGCAGCATGGACTTCAAAAAAACCTCCTGCTTTTTTGCAAAAAAGTTCCTGTTTTGGCCCAAAAACCTATTTTCCTCCTACTTAGAAATGCCCGATCATTAAACGCCCGAGCATTTTGAAAGCTAAAAATTCCCAGCTATGAGTATTTATTTATTTATTTTAATTCGTTTTTTGACATTACTATAGATAATGACAGCACAGAAAAAATGCAAATGGCAAAAAAAAAGTCATACTTTCCCTTTTGTACAGGAAGGATTGTCACATGTTTCTGTTCCCATACCTATACAGGGTGTCTCAAAAATACACAGCATAACTTCAGGAATGAGTTCTTCATATGTAGACAATAAAAATATTTTATATCAACATAGTTCCGGAAATGCTTGGTTTGTTTGTTGTTATTTGGGTTTATAGGAGCATTAGCAACTAAGGCCATATTGCTCCGGGATATGCGGTGGTCATTCCCTGACCTTTCCGCATCCTCCATATTTGGTGGTGACGGGCTCGAACCCCGGTCTAATCAAGAAGCGTGTGCTACGCACTGCTGCTCCTTCCCACCTGGCTACGGAGGCGCCTCGAAATGCTTGGTTCCCGAGTTATTAACCGGAATGTCTTATCTCCCGCAGGTGATTTCCTTCCTCACAAGGTAGTGACAGAATCTGGTGGTTTTCCATTCCGACCATGTACTCAAATCAGCAGCAAGCTGATATGCACTTTATGTACAGTTTGGCGGACGGCAATGCTGTGGAGGCTCGTCGTTTGTACCACGAAAGGTTCCCAGGACGAAGATGTCCAGACAGGAAAACGTTTGAAGGTATCCATCGCCGCCTTTGTGAACATGGGACCTTTACAACTCGTGCTGCCGACAGAGGACGACCAAGATCTACGACTCCTGAAGTAGAGGGGGTGGACCAACTTGCCTGGCCTCCGCGCTCATGATTTAAACCCACTAGATTTCTTCTTGTGGGGCCATTTAAAGTCATTGGTGTATTCGACTCCGGTTGCTGATGTGGAAACTCTCCGCAATTGAATTGTGGCAGGTTGTGAGACAATAAGAAACATACCACGAATTTGGCATCGTCTTCGCAAGTTCATGAGACGTCGATGTGAGGCCTGTATTCAGGCAGAAGGTGGACATTTTGAACAATTACTATAAGCTGATGCGAACAGCTAACTGTCATAGACAGACCATCAAAACTCGGAAACCAAGCATTTCCGGAACTATGTTGATATAAAATATTTTTATTGTCTACACACGAGGAACTCATTCCTGAAGTTATGCCGTGTATTTTTGAGACACCCTGTATAAGATGCAGTGACTAGTTGAAATTGATTCTTTCCATTGCAGGAAATAATAAGAGACCGGCACAAAGACCCGATCGCCTTTACAGAAAGAATATACGTAGTTATAAAATATTCACCATGAAAATATTGAATTACATTAAGCTATTATATAAATTTGTTAAGCTATTATAAAGACTTAAGTTGTAGAGAAATGCTGAAGCCAAGTAAGAAGCAAAATCAATAAGCCGATTAAAACAGTTGTAGGTGTTACATACATAAAAAGAACATTACTAATATCAATAGGAAATACCAATGCAGTACATTTAGAGCACTTGCTCCACTGGTGCCGATGCTATGATATAGATCCCATTATATCAACCACAACAACCAGACAAAAATTAATAAATTAAAATTTAAACAAACCACTGAATATCAATACCCCCCCCCCCCAACCAGAAAGCCAAACCAGTTTACTACACCACTGATTTAATTATACTGTAATTATCATTTATGTTATGAAAAAACATCCTGGATAGCGAGAAGAATGCTCAAGGATAAATTGAGACTCATCATAGAAAGGGTCACAAAGCATTAAGCATTAATTAAGCAATTAATAAGTGGTACAATATTTATTTTGTACCACTTATTTTTGTATAAACTGCCTTCACAATACTGCTTGCAATTGGTTTTCTTGTTTATGTAAGAGAGGACTCTCGTAAAACAGAAATCCATGGATTAATGCGCATTATTACGTCCTTTAAAAAGATATTAAACCGAAGCTATTTCGCCATCAATTTTATCATTACCTCTGCAGCATTCAGTCAGTTTACTTAAAGCTCAAGTCGGTTTACTCAACTCAATTGGTTTATCAAGTGCAAAGAGGCTGCACTGTGATTTATTACTCACATACCTTTCCACTATTTCAATTGCCTCTTTCAACGTCCCAAGAGCTACCATGGGCGACAATTTGCAATCGGCCTCTTAATAGCTTATGAGTAGCATTCTGCCCATAAAAAAAAAAAAAAAAAAAAAGGTAAAATGAAGGACGATGTACTCCCTCCGACATGGAGGTAAGCAAAACATTTGTAAAGCAGATTGACAAGTTGTGACTGCGTTCCTCTTCTTGACGTCACGTGACGAATCCTTAATGCAGCTGAAATATCACAAAACAAACAGAATAATAAAATGAATCCACGTGCACTAATGACGAAACAGCTCTTTCTCAATCTACAAAATGTCTAAATAAATACATTTCAAAACAAAAGCTGGATATCACCATTCTTCTATTTCTTGGTGATTTCCTTCTAATTTTGACTCTCTCTCACTCAGGGTAACTCAGGAATATTTTTTTTTTTTTTTTTTTTTTTTTTTTGGCTGGTGCAGCATAAGCTTCAGGCTTCCTTGCACCATGTAGCTAATAATAATAATAATAAAAATATTCGCGGCTCCTCCCGCAAACCACTGCTTTTGCAACCCACCATTACCAAACGGTGCCAAATGCGTTTACAATGAAATTACTCTTTTTACATGCACAAAGTGTCCAAAAAAAAAAAAAAAAAAAAAAAGAAGCCTTTTCGTGAAATTCCAAAATCTGATGATCTCCCCCCCCCACACCACATTCGGCGATAAAATCGCTTCTCTTGCTTCAATTCGTCCCAAATTATTACCGTAACATAACCCAACCCACGCAAAAGGCGGACCGGGTCAACAATTCTTACCGGGGAAATGGACAAAATCACACCGGTCTCCATCTGTCTCCCGCCTTCGGTCCACCGGAGTTTTCCCAGTAAGTTTTATGGCCAGTCCACCCCTGCACACAAATAAAAATCACCTCATGAGTCCTAGCCGCAACCAACGACCAGCTTTTTTGCTTGAATCCCTCCTGAAGTCGCGTAAAAATCTAACCTTTTTTCTCAAGAAACTAAATGAAAACGGCCCCAAACCCACGCTTTTCCAACCCACCACAACAACACGACGCCACGTAAGTTTACAATGAAATTACTCACACGCACAACAAGTCCAAAAAAAAAAAAAAAAATGAATTTTCCTGAAACTCCAAAATCTAATCAACCCCTCCTTGCTTCGGCGATAAAATGGCTTCTATCGCTTCAATCCATCTCGAATTATCACAACAACATAACCAAACCCAAAACAAAAAACCTACACTTCTTAAAATTTAGCACACAAACAAAAATCACATCATGAATCGTAGTCGCAATCAACGAGAGGTTTTTTTGCTTGAATCCTTCCGAAGTCGCATAAAAACAACCTTTTTTCACCAAAAACTAAACGAAACCTAACCCTTATTCTCAAAAAACTAAACGAAAACACAGAAAACTCACCTCGTCAGTCCTGGCTTGAAGGCTGATATACGTTGCGAACAACATTCAGAAACTCCATAATCAGATTTTCGCTACCTGAGTGCCTATGCCAGTGGTCCCAAACATTTTTGGTTGCACTCCCTTATTTTACTTAATAGGACTAGCGCGCATCCTGAAACAAAAAATTAAATGTATAAGCTTTAATATATTTTATAAATCATTTACATGGAAGGCATTATATCTAAAATCACAAATAAAAAAATACAGAACAAAATTAAATTGAAGTTTAAGTACAAAATGCATGTACATGAACATGCATGATCGACGGTATGATCAAACAAAGCCCCATATTGAAGTATTAAAAAAACATTTATTTATAATTTTTATTTTCAATTACGTTTCGAAAAACTAAAGTTTTCATAATTAATAAATATTGATTTATTGCAGATTATCTTGTGCACTCCATGGATCAACTCGCGCACCCCTAGGGATGCATGCACCCAATTTCGGAAACCACTGGCCTATGCCGCCACATATATTCTGCGAGGTAGGAGTCAAAATGACCACCTAGAGCCCTCGGTGGCAGTTGCCATATAATACCATTCCACGTACCCTTGATACAGTTGGTGTTACCACCACTTTCCGGACCGAATTACTACCATAACATAACCCAACCCATAAGTCGAATGCAAATTCACAAGATATACTTGCAGTTAGTAGAAAAATGCACATTTCGTCCTTTTCAAGTTAGCAACAGAATACAGCTTCATAGTATTAGTATTAGTAATGGCCGCATGGTGCCAGAAAGCCCATGGCTTATGCTGCACCAGCCAAAAAAAAAAAAAAAAAAATCCGAACAAAACAATGATTAAAAACAAAAAAAAATAAATAATAAATAAATAATAATAATTAATAAAAGAAAAGGAAATTAAACCTATCATCCTATGCGCTTCCCTTACCCGAAAGTACTATCCAGATGATCTTTGAATTTCCCCAAACTGTCGGCCTCTACCACCCACGAAGGCAACTTATTCCAGTAATTTATAACTCGGTGGCTAAAATAAAACTTCCTGCAGTCCAATCTGAACATTTCCCCCCCGTAACTTGAATTTATGTCCCCTAGTTCTAGCATCATTTATAATCTTGAAAATTTCATCCTCATTCATTTTACCGATGACTCTCAGAGCCTTAAACACCACAATCAAATCTCCTCTAAGGTGTCTAGTTTCCAAACTTTGCAACCCACATATTCGAAGTCTTTCTTCATAAGGACGCCCTTTTGCCGATCTCATCAAGCGAGTTACCCGTCTTTGCACCCTTTCAAGAAGCTCGATGTCTTTCTTTCTTTAGGTGCGGTCTCCATACTTGAACACAGTATTCCAAGTGTGGTCCAACATAAGCCTTATATAATGGGATTATCACGTCCCTATCTCTACTTGCAAATGTTCGATAGATCATCGATAGGACACCATGGGCCTTCATTGCAACTTGTTTACAATGCTCAGAGATTTTCATGTCTGACCGTATCGTAACACCCAACGTCCCTTTCCTCCAGTACTGGGTTTAGTTGAACTCCACCAAGTGAATAAGTTATTTTGGGATTACTGTTTCCCAGGTGTAATACCTTACACTTTGTTTGATTTAAGCATAGCTGCCATTTTTCTGACCATTCCTGAAGTTTATCTAGGTCTCTCTGAAGAAGCTCAGCTTGACAGTGATCATTAACTACTCTACCAATTTTAACATCATCTGCAAATTTAGAAATCATGCCCTCTATCCCTTCATCAATGTCGTTTATGAAAATTAAAAACAACAGTGGTCCTAATACTGATCCTTGGGGAACCCCACTTCTTACATCAACCCAATCTGAGGAATAGCCATTTATCACAACCCTCTGCCCTCCTGCCCTGAAGCCATCCTTCTATCCATCTAAGGATTTTCCCAGTGATTATAACCTGTTCCAGCTTATAAAGCAACCGATCATGTGGGACTGAGTCAAAAGCTTTGCTGAAATCTAAATAAACAATGTCGAAATTATTCCCTAAATCCAGCTCGTGAGTGACCCTTTCAAAATAGCGAACCAGATTTGTTAAACACGATTTTCCCTTTACAAAACCATGCTGAGTATCCTTGAGAATTTCAATTTGATCCAAATGATCCTGAATTCCACCCTTGATCATTGCCTCCATGATTTTCCCTACTACTGAAGTCAGACTGACAGGTCGATAATTTCCAACTTCACTTTTAGAGCCACCCTTATGTATGGGAGATACATTTGCACTTTTCCAATCCAAGGGAATCTCCCGAGCGTCTAGTGATGCTCGCATAATTAGCCTCAATGGTTCAATGCACTCGCTTGCCGCCTCACTTAAGATTATAGGGTATATTCCATCAACTCCAGGAGCCTTACTGGTCTGTAGGCTCGAAAGATTTTTCATTAAATAATCTTGCAAAATTTCAATATCATTAATTACATATTTTTTAACTTCGCTCCCACAATTTCCCATTGCCACAAAAAGTTTTTCATTTGTAAATATCGATGCAAAATAACTGTTGAGTTCATCTGCAACAGCAGCTGGTGTATTTAATACTATCCCCTTTCCCTTACGTAAAGGTCCGATCTGGTTTGTCCTGCTCTTCTTGGCATTTATATATGTGAAGAATTCTTTATCCCCCCCCCCCCTCTTTGCTCTGTTTGCTAGTGATTTCTCATAAACTGCCTTTGCCTGTCGAACCTTTTCTGTGGCTCTATTACACTTTTCTGTGGCTTCAGTACTTTTTATTGCTCTGTAACCTTTCCATGCCACCTTTTTCTGCTCAAGTAATGTGGCAACTTCACTATTCATCCAACTTGGAACCCTCCTCGTGGAGTATTTTTTTAATGGTATATACGCATTCAAGGCATCTGTGATTAATGTTTTAAAAGCGTACCACAGTTCAAATGTATTCATTTTCTGCACGATATCTCCCAGTTAATAGAGGCCACGTAGTACCTTAAGGCATCGTAATTTCCTTTTTCTGAAATTAAAACCCATTCCTTTGCCTTTTACTTCTACCTCTCTCGTCATCATAATCATCCACCATCATCATCCACCATAGAACTCCGTGATCACTTCCTGCTACTGGTTCCTCTACTGTCAGCCCTATTATGTCATCTGATTCATGTGTGATGATGACACAAGACTACGCCCATAGTTAAGCCGAGAAGAATACACTTTTTGTTTCCCCCAGTCAGTTGAATGGAAATGAATTGTGTTTGTCATCATATGCACATTCCATGTAGTGTTTGTCCTTTTCAGTTAGATGAAGGGGAATTTGCAAAAATACAATCTATGTTCCTCCTTTCAACCCTAATCAAACACGAACATCACACTGCAATTATTCATCTACATTCCAAGTTTTTTGTCCTTTTCAGTTTGTTGAATGAAAATGAACTTATTTTCATGTTAACTTCAGCACAAGGCTACACATATTGTTAAGTAGAGAAGAATACACATTTTTTAGCTAGCTGTTATGTTATGTTATGTTATGTTGGTTTTTAGGAGTATTAGCAACTAAGGCCATATTGCTCTGGGAATATGCAGTGGTCATTCCCTTGACCTTTCCGCATCCTCCGTATTTGGTGGTGACGGGCTCGAACCGCGGTCTAATCAAGAAGCGTGTGCTACGCACTGCTGCTCCTTCCCACCTGGCTACGGAGACGCCTTAGCTAGCTGAATGGAAACACAAACTATTTACAAGTTCAACCGACAGAATGCAAATTTCACATTGTCATAGGAGATACACACTTGTATTGACTGAACATACATTTTTGTCCTTTTTCTCTTATTTCTAGGGTGTGGATTGAGGTTTAAATAATATGCAGCCCAGCAACCATACAAACTATACACGCAAGATCAATTGACAGAATATAAGTTCATATTGTAGATATTTTCCCAAAGTTATTATGCAGGATGAGAAGCTGAAAAAATCTGACTTATGTGCATTGAACTTAGAATTTCCACACCACCGCTGATAGTGGGATGAAATGCCAACACCACCGTCTTTTTTGTAGGTATTTTCCCAAAAGTCCTTATGCAAGATGAAAAATCTGACTTGTGTGCATTAAACTTAGAATTTCCGTCCAAACAATTATAATGTATTGGCAGTGGATGAAAAACTAACATATCCAAAATCTTTTTAAGTGTACATCTGACCAATAAATAAGTGTTTTCTCAACTGTTTAAAGCTTCCAATGTTAAAGTTTGAAAAATATGCTGTTAAGTTTATTTCTGTCAATAGTTCAGCCCTTTAAAACCACTTAAGTTTATTTTTAGTTTTTGCTTTACAGTTTAACCCCTTTAGTTGTTAATTTTAAAAGTTTATCCTCTCAATAGTACTTAACCTTAAAAATAAGGAAGACACGGACACCATTAAATTTACAAAAGCAAAAGTTTATTGTTAACAACAAAACAAAACAATTTACAAACTTATAAGCTTCAATGTAAATTCATTGTCATAAGCAGTTTGGCTTACCGATTGCATACTGAAAAAAAACTGAAATCAAAAACTTACCAGGTCGGACCCAGAGTAACTGCAAAATCCTAGTTGCGCAGTAGCATCTTGAACCACACACAAATGACACATTGCAATTATTTGTCTACATTCCAAGATTTTTGTGTCTTTTTTCACTTTGTTGAATGGAACTGAGACAGATTTTCATGTTAACAGCAGCACAAGGCTATGCATATTTTTAAGTAGAGAAAAATACACATTTTTTCCAGTTAGCTGAATGGAAACAAACTATTTAGGGGCTCACATCTGGTGAGTATGGGCTTGGCACACCCAGGGTCCTGAGCTGGATATCACCATTCTTCTGTTTCTTGGTGATTCCCTTCTACTTCTCTCTCTCCCTCTCTGGGTAACTTGGAAATTTTTTTTTTTTTGGCTGGTGCAACATAAGCCTCAGGCTTCCTTGCACTATATGGCTAGTAATAATAATAATAATAATGTAAATTTCATATTGTAAGGAGATACGCACTTGGGTTGGCAAAACATACATTTTTGTCCTTTTATTCTTAATTCAATAACTTGGATTGAGGTTGAAATTATATGCAGAGCAGCAACCATACAAACTATTCACACAAGATCAATCGGCAGAATGTAAGTTCATATTATCACAATGTTTAATACCACCAAACATCAAGTGGCACATTGCTTAGGGAACCTCCGATCAAAACAAAATTCCTTTTAACTATGTTTAACTATGGTTATGGTTATGAACAGGAATTAGAAGGTATGCAAGAACAGAAGATAATTCTGAGCTTGTACACCAAAGTGTTTTGAGAAGTCCATAAAAATTTAGGTATCACCAAACTGAAGGTAGTTGATAAGGAAAAAGACCTAGGGGTAATTGTAATAAAGTCCAACATGAAGTGTAATAAAGTCCAACAGCCTATTTGCCCTTTTACTCTGAAAAGGGCAATAGGCTGCTAGAACAGCTCATAGGGTTCTGTCTATGGTATACAGAAACTCTGATACAAAGAGATGACTATCCCATTGTAATGATAGGCTACTTCCAAAATACTGCATACAGATTTGGAAACCTCATTTCAGGAAAGATATAGATCTGTTGTAAAGAAGGCAGAGAAGGGCAACAAGAGACACAAAAAGGGTATTCTTAACAAGAAAGATTGGGGTTCTGTAAATTGCAATCTACAAACTAGACATATGCATGGTGACATAATTGATGTATTTAAGGCTTTTAAGAGATTAAGTAAAAAATTTTTTCCAATATAAATTGAAAAAAAAATAATCCAGAATAAATATGCAAACATTTACCTTCAGCTGGAAAACAATAGACTATTGGAACAAATTACCATGGTCAAATTAATTTAAAGAAGGATTGGACAAATTACTAGAAAGAATGAACAAATGCAGTCAGTAAAAGTTTTTTTATAGTTTGATTGATCTTTATAAGCTTTGCTCCCTGGCAACACTAATTCTAATATGAAAGCAGTCAAAAGACCAGAACTTTATATCACTGAAATATCTCTTAGATGATTTATGAAAAAAGATCTGAAAGTACTGGCTCTACAGGTGCAGCTTGACCAACGATAAGGTTGATAATGACCTTCATCTCTTCACAGATAATGACCTCTTCACAGATAATGACCAAATTTTGAAATGAGTAATGTCCGATGAAGTGCATTTTCATTTAAATGGTTTTTTTGAATAAATATAACTGCAAATTGCGAGCCACAGAAAATCCGCAAAGTGTGCAACAGAAAAAATTACACCCTAAATGTGGCAATGTGGTGTGGAATTATGCAGAGCAGAGTAACTGAGTAATTCTTATTTTTGGATGTTTCAGATGTTCAAGGCATGGTACTAACGGTGAAAGATATTTGGCACATCACTGCAAATTTATAATTATTATTTTATATTTTATTTAATTATATTTTATAATTATAATATAAATATAATAATTATAATTTATAATTATATTTTATAATTATGAAAGCTTTCTTGGGCTCAGCAGAGGTCCTCATGGACTGGAGATGTGCAAATGTGTCCCCAATTCACAAAAGGGGATCAAAGGGTGACACAAGTAATTGCAGATCTGTTAGTTTAACTTCTGCTGCAGGGAAAATAACGGAGTCGCTGATTAATGAAGCACTGCAGCATCATCTAGACAAGACTGCAGTTATAGTTCAGACACAGCATGGATTTGTTAAGGGCAAGTCTTGTCTGACAAATTTGATTGGATACTATAATGTGGTCATAAAAGAACTGGATGAAAAAAATAATTTGATATCATATACTTGGATTTCAGGAAAGCTTTTCATACTGTTGCACATGGAAGACTATGTACAAATTGGAGCGGTGAAATACCACCACTTTGCTTATTGGAGTCTTGAAGTGGTGAAACCCATGTTTAGTCTCTAGAGCAAAGTTTCCGGCATTCCCCCCCCCCCATACTTCTCCTTCAACCCATGCACGGTACTAAGTACTATAGGTTTTGATACCTTTCGTGTTTGGGGTTTTCATAAAAAAAAAAAAAAAGTATGGCATTAAGGGCAAGTTGCTGCTATGGATAAAAAAAGGATGGTTGAGTGGGAGAAGACAGAGAGTGGTAATCCACGGACACTGCTCTTTGTGGATTAATGTTATCAGTGGAATCTTCAGGGGTTCGGTGTTGGGCCCCAGTGTTGTTTTCTGTATTTATCAATAATATTGATGAAGGTATATCAGGGTTAATGTCTAAGTCCAGATGATATGGTTGGCAGGGTTGTTAATGACAGTAATGATAGTATACTACTGCAAAGAACTTGGAAAAGTTGAGCAGATGGGCTGAGAGGTGGCAACTGAAGTTTAACATTGACAAATGTAAAGTACACCTTGAGTACTGGTCTGGAGGCGTCAGGCCACACCTTGGGTACTGGTCTGGAGGCCTCATTTCAGCATGTGGAGCTGCTGGAATGAGTACAGAGAAGGGCAATGAGATTGGTGAGCTGAACAAAGGGTTGCTGTTACTAAGAAAGATTTAAGTTCTGCAAATTGCAGCATCTGGAGACTAGGCACTTGTGAGGTGATCTAATTGAGGTGTATAAGGCCTTGAATGGTTTGAGCAAGCTCAGTGCTAATGGGATTCTTCCTTTTGCTCAGATTATTCACCTGAAGGGACATAAACTCAAATTGAGGAAAGACAATTGTAGAATAGATGTGCGGAAATTTGCCTTTAGCCAGCAGGTGGTTCATAGTTGGAACAAACTTCCTTCTGTCATAGTGGAGGTCAAAAACTTAAATAAGTTCAAGGCAGAACTGGACAAGCATTCGGAGTGAATGGATGGGTGAAATGGGAAGTGGTTTTTTTTTTTCCCTTTTTGGCTGATGCTATATAAGCTTGCTTTCTTGCATCATATGCCTCTACTAATTGGTGTAGTCTTGTGTTGATATGAAGCTGTATTCTGTTGCTAATTTGAAAAGGACAAAATGTGTTTTGCTACTAACTGTGAGTACATTTTGTGAATTTGCATTCTACTTATAAGTTTGTAAATAGTTTTGTACACTTGATGTGGTATTATTATTATTACCCATATGGTCCAAGGAAGCCTGAGGTTTATGCTGCACCAACCAAAAAAATTCCCAAGTTACCTGGGGAGGGGAGAGAGAGAGAGAAGCAGAAAGGAATCGCCAAGAAATTAACCTCAGGGGCTCACATCTGGTGAGTATGGACTTGGCACACCCAGGGTACTGAGCTGGATATCATCATTCTTCTTCTCTTTCTTGGTGATTCCCTTCTCTCTCTCTCTCTCTCTCTCTCTCTCTCTCTCTCTCTCTCTCTCTCTCTCTCAGGGTAACTCAGAATTTTTTTTTTTTTTTGCATGGTGCAGCAAAAGCCTCAGGCTTCTTTGCATCATATGGCTGATAATGATAATGAAAAGAGAAAAATGATGATATCGAGCTCAGAATGCTGGGTGTGCCATGCCCATACTCACCAGATGGTGAGTCCCTGGGGTGAGTTTTGATAAGAAGTTTAAATATTAAATGCTAAACAGCATAATGCTGACAAAAACTTAACTGATTTTAAAGAGGTTCACAAAATAAACTTAGTCTGATTTTCAAACATTTGAATTTTTTAGTTTCATAAACACATCAGTAAACTTTAAAACTGTTAAAGAGGTTAATGCTAACAAAACTGAACTGGTTTTAAGTGGTTAACTGTTGACAAAATAAACTCAACTGCCTAATTTTCTAACTTTGGACACTAAGTTGTTGAGAAAACAAGTTCATTTGCTGGTCAAAATATACACTTAAAAAAGATTTTGTATATGTCGCATTTTCATCCTGCTATCAATAGATAGTGGAAATTCCATGTTTAATGCCCACAAATCAGATTTTTCATCCCGCATTAGGACTTTCAGGAAAATACATACAAACAAGATGGCAATGTTGGTGTTTCATCCCACTTTGAGCAGAGGATGGAAATTCTAAGTTTAAGGCCTACAAATCAGATTTTTTTCAGTTTTTCATCCTGCATAAGGACCCTCAGGGCAATGTCTGTAAACAAGATGGTAGGGCCCCTGCAAAACAGAAGTGTGGCAGTAGCAGGCCCCCCCCCCCAAGCAAAGACAGCCACAAACCTTTCATCCCAGACGATTCATAAATAAGTTTCTCCAGAATAGATCTTCCTAATTACACATGCACCCCACTGCCACAGAATTAACTTTCGAAAAAATTCAAAGTTCTGCTTTTGACATCACAACCGACACATTCAAAGGTACCATCTAACGTTCCACTAACGAGGGACACATCAGCCGTGTGGTTACATCACCAGCAGCCAAGCACACCAACCCAAGTTCGAGACCAGCTCAAGGTGAAATAAAATTATGAAAATACTGCTAATTCCATCTAGAGAGAGAGACAAAAAAAAAACAAAAAAAACCCAGTGCCACAAAGTGGAAGAAAACAATCAGAAGTATGCAGTGACAGCTGGCAGGCTATAGGGTACTATAGCCCGCCAGCTATACTATAGCTAGAAAGCTATTATGCTTTCTAGGCATTTTTGCAGTATAAATGGCGAGAGTTTGCCAATAGGTTGTTCTTGGTCGAGTGTATAATAAGGAAAGTTGACGTTCTGATTCTGACTATGTCAGTCATCTGACGTTTAGCTGCAACAAAATCAGTCTCTGACTGTTTTTGCCCTGTAGGGGTCTCATCTATGCACCTAGTGGATTTCTGGGTTTTAGGAACTGTTTGCTCCATTTTGCCCCGGAAGGGAGAGCTTTTCCCTTCAAGGTTACCGGCCCCACCACATGGAGGCAGGAGCAGTGCTACTACCTTTGTGACCAAGCGATAGTGGGTTAGTAATAAAAGTAAAAACTAAGAGAAGACAGAAAGAAAGGTTTCTTTTCCTTCGGATCTAGTAAAGTGTTCTCTTTACTGAATTAATTGAGTGTTAATGTAACACTGAAAACAAGGAAAACGATTTTATTTTACCAAGAAAAGTGCAAATTTACTGGCAAAAACACTTGATCACAAAATCACTTGGCACCTGGGGCCAGAGTGGGAGTAATCTACAGGCCAGGTGATTCAGAAGATTATAATGAGAGCCTCAACATGCAAATGGAATGAGCAAGTAAGTGTGAATGTCTTATTATGGGTGATTTTAATTTTCCTCTAACTGACTGGAGCAAATGGGAAGGTAACTCCACATGGGGGACAAAATTTTTAAATCGACTAGATGATTGTTATTTGTATCAGCACGTCAGGGAAAATACTAGGGAAAAGAATATTCTAGACCTTATCATCACCCATGAATCAGATGACATAATAGGGCTGAGAGTACAGGAACCAGTAACAGAAAGTGATCACGGAGTTCTACGGTAGACGAGAGAGAGAGAGGTAGCAGTAGTTAAAGGAAAAGGAATGGGTTATATTTTCAGGAAAGGAAATTAGGACAGCTTAAGATGCTACATGGCCTTTATTAACTGGGTAGATATCTCACAGAGAGCAAATACAACTGAATTATGGTATACCTTTAAAACATTAATCACAGAAGCCTTGAATGCTTATTCATTTATACCATTAAAAATATACTCCACGATGAGAATTCCAAGTTGGATGAATAATGAAGTTGCTAGATTACTTGAGCAGAAAAAGACGGCATGGGAAAAGTTAAAGAGCAATAAAAAGTACTGAAGTCTATAACAGCTACAAATTGATCTGTAATAATGCCACAGAAAAGGTTAGGCTGGCAAAGGCAGATTATGAGAAATCTCTGGCAAAGAGAGCAGACAAGGGGGATAAGGAATTCTTCACACATATAAATGCAAAGAAGAGAAGGACAAACCAGAACAGCAATGACTCATGTGAAATATATAATATTTTGGCGAAGGTAAAGAAAACCAACATGAGAAACATTGGATAACTTACACGGAAAATTAGTTTCCTGATACGGCACTCTAGTGCTGCTCACTCAGTAAACAGACAGTAGGTATTATCAGTCTGGAGCAAAGTCAAGAATGATATATTGATTGACAGGTAGGCGTGGCAAATGATGTGCTGACTGGTGCGCAAACACAACACATGATAACATCGGTTTGGTATCACTTTAGTAACACTAGAAGCACTAATGGCAACTTGCCCTAATGAACGTTTTCCAAAATGGTGAAAAAAGGTCATTACCTCCACTTGAATCCCATGGGAGCTTAACCCCCTCCTGAAGTGGAAGGGGTAACTAACCTTTTTTGTTTAGAATCGCAGTCATATTTAGAAATACATTCATAAAAAAATAAATTTTTTTATGACTGTATTTTTATTTTCTTGTTCAATAATATGCTCTAATGGTGAAAAAAGTCAGGTTACCTCCACTTGAATCCCATGGGAGCTTGAACCACTCCCAAAATGGAGGTAGTAATCTAACCTTTTTTCTTTAGAATCATGGGTGGACTAGCGCATACATTGTTTATTAACAAAGTATTAATTTTTTATTACTGTACTTTTATTTTTAAGGTCAGGTTACGAAATATAACGAAAAATAAAGAAACCTTTCCCTTTTTTTTTTTTCATAACCAAACCTAAATCAACAGTATAGTAAAAACACTCATGAACTCCAAAAATCTGCTTTTAATAATGAGAAAAAACATAATCAAGAACATAAAAATGAACAGAATGAAACTTTTATGAATTTAGCTTTCATCAAAAAATCAATCAACGTTTTATTTTCCTAACAAATTTCTTCCATCTTTAAAAGATTCATTGCTACTATTACCTGTTTACCGTTCATCACAAAACTATTATGCACCGTTCTTTACTCATAAATACACATTATAATGCCAACCAATGACTACACAGTAGCTTGTCGTCTGTTGCGCCCACCACCAATCATTTCATCGTTTGCCACGCCTACATGTCAATCAATATATCTTTCTCAATTTCGGCTCCAGATCGATAACACTTACCGTCTGTTTACCGAGTGAGCAGCGCTAGAGTCCGGTGTCAGGAAACTAATTTTCTGCGTAAGTTATCCAACGTTTCTTGTCGTTCTCATGTTGGCTTTCTTGACCTTAACCAATATTTTTGAATGTTTATTGCTAATGTGTATCTAATACTATTCCATGTCTATTGTAATAGACATGGAATAGTATTAGATACCCCATCTGAAGTTGCAGATGAACTCAACAGTTACTTTGCATCGATATTTACAGAAGAAAAACCCTTTATGTCAATGAGAAATTATGGGAATGAAGTTGAAAAAATGCAATTAATGATGTTGAAATTTCACATGTTTATTTAATGAAAAAACTTTTGAGCCTACAGGCCAGTAAGGCTCCTGGGGTTGATGCCATATACCCTACAATCTTAAGGGAGGCGGAAAGTGAATGCATAGAACCATTGAGGTAGACTCGGGAGTGATTCCATTGGATTGGAAAAGTGCCAATATATCTCTAATACATAAGGACTGTTGGAAGAGTGAAGTGGGAAATTACTGGCCAGTTAGTCTAACTTCGGTAATAGAGAAAATCATGGAGATAACGATTAAAGTTGGAATTCAGAATCATTTCAATAGAAATGGAATTCTGAAGGATACTCAACATGGTTTTGTAAAGGGAAAAACATGTTTAACTAATCTGGTTGGCTATATTTTGACAGGATCACTCAAGAGCTGGACTTAGGGAATAATTTCAACATTGTTTATTTGGATTTCAGCAAAGCATTTGACTCAGTCCTACATGAGCAGTTACTTTATAAGCTGGAACAGGTTGGAATCACAGGGAAAATTCTTAGATGGATACCTGGATAGCTTCAGGGCAGGAGGCAGAGTGTTGTGATAAATGGTTATTCCTGAAATTGGGTTGATGTAAGAAGTTGGGTTCCCCAAGGATCCGTATTAGGACCACTGTTGTTTTTGATTTTCATAAATGACATCGATGAAGGGATAGAGGGCATGATGTCTAAATTTGCAGATGATGTAAAGATTGGTAGAGTAGTTAATGATTGCTACCAAGCAGAGCTTCTTCAGAGTGACCTAGATAGACTTCAGGAATGGTCAGAAAAATGGCAGCTATGCTTTAATCCAGCAAAGTGTAAGGTATTGCACCTGGGGAACAGTAAACCCAAAATAACTTATACACTTGGTGGATCTGAACTAAAGCCGGTAGTGGAAGAAAGGAATTTGGGTATTATGATATGGTCAGTAATGAAGTTCTCTTAGCATTGTATACTGGTAGCAAGGAGGGCTCATGGTGTCCTATCAATGATTTATCGAACAACTGCTAGTAAAAATAAGGACATCATAATCCCATTATATAAGGCTATTGTTAGACCACACTTGGAAGACACCTAAAGAAAGACATTGGGCTTCTTGAAGGGGTCCAAAGAAAGGTAACTTGCCTTGTGAGATCGGCAAAAGGGCATCCATATGAGGAAAGACTTCAAATATGTGGGTTGCAGAGCTTGGAAACTAGGCACCTTAGAGGAGACTTGATTGAGATGTTTAAGGCTCAGAGAGACATAAGCAAAATGAACGAGGACAAAATTTTCAAGGTTATAAATGATTCTAGAACAAGGGGCCATAATTTCAAGTTACAGGGGGAGATGTTTCGAATTGCAGGAAATTTTATTTTAGCCAGTGAGTTATAAATTACTGGAATAAGTTACCTACATGGGTGGTAGAGGCTGACAGGTTTGGGGAAATTCAAAGGTCAGCTGGATAATTACCTACGGTAGAAAGGAAACACAGGTTGTTTATTTACTTTTCTCTTGTTATTATTTTTTATTATTACCATTTTATTTCTTTATTTTTGTGGGCTGGTGCAGCATAAGCCACAGGCTTCCTTGCACCATGTGGCCATTGCTAATACTAAATATTATCCACGTTAATACCATTTCATAATTTTGAGGAAACAGTTTTATTGGATACAATTTTTGTAATTGTGCCTTGTGCTAGAAATTACTGGCACAAGTTAAATAACACTGTTAGCAAATTTATATTGCTAAAATAACTTTAAACACTAGGGAAATGTAAAAAAAAAACAAAATGGGGTACTGGATTTCTGAACAATTTCCATTATAAACTATTCTGTACCAAGCATCCTGAATATAAATCTAAACTAGACTGAAAATTTAACATAAAACAATCCGCCAAAAAATATTAAATCACAAAGACTCGGGGGGGGGGGGGGGGTTAATATATAGTTACGTGTACTTGCATAGAAAATTATTCTGTGAAACAAACTGAGAACTGAGTGTATTGAAAATACGGCTGAAATGAAAGAAAAAAGAAAAGCCCATAGCACTTGCTTGGGTTGGGGAGTAACTTTTGAAGATGTGATAATAACAAAAAATTATTGGCACACCCTTTACGCTTTCCACATTCCCAATAATCATGTTCAAATCTATTTTTTTCCCCCTTTGATTAGAATTACAAGTTATATGGCATGAAAAAATTCTTCAGATAATGTAAGTAATGACAAATTTCATTCAAATGGTGTTATTGTCTAGTGTGCTTAGTGTGCTAACTGCATCGTCAGTTCTCACTTAGCATTTAGCATTAGCATTAGTAGAGACAGATGATGCAAGAAAGCAAGCTTATGCAGCATCAGCCAAAAAAAAAAAAAACTTCCACTTCACCCTTCCCTTCTGTTCGTTTGAAATACCTGTCCAGCTGAGACTTAAATTTATTTAGGCTATCAATTTCCACAACAAGGGATGGAAGTCTGTTCCACCAACCAACTACCCGCTGACTAAAGGCAAATTTCCGCACATCTTTCCTACATCCGTCTTTCCTCAATTTGAATTTATGCCGTCTCAGGTGATTATTCTGAGAAAGAGGCAGAATCCCATCAGCATTGAGCATGCTCAAACCATTCAAGGCTTTATACACCTCTATCAGATCACCACGGCAGCGCCTAGTCTCAGACACTGTAATTTGCAAAAATTAGCCTTTCTTCATAAGAGCAACCCTTTGTTCCATTCACTAATCTTGTTGCCCTTCTCTGTACTCGTTCCAGCAGCTCTATATCCTTCTTGAAATGAGACCTCCAGACCTGTATACAGTACTCAAGGTGTGGCCTGACCATTGCCTTATACAAGGGAATAATCACCTCCTTATCCCTGCTAGAAATATTCCTGTATATTATTGATAAGACACCATGAGCTACTCTTGTAGCCCATCTGCACAGCTCAGAGAACTTCATATCTGCCTGCACAATTATGCCCAGGTCCATTTCATTCTCTACCACTGTCAGTGTAGTACCACAGAGTTGATACACTGCTCTGGGGTTACTGTTTCCCATATGTAGTACTTTACATTTGTCAATGTTAAACTTCATTTGCCACCTCTCAACCCATCTGCTCAACCTTTCCAGATCCTGTTGTAGCAGCATAGCATCAGTAGTCTCTTTAACAACCATGCCAACCTTTGTATCATCTGCAAACTTGGACATGAAGCTTGATATACCATCATCAATATTATTTATAAATACAGAAAACAATAATGGACCCAAAACTGAACCCTGAGGGACTCCACTAATAACATTAGTCCACGATGAGCAGTGTCCATTGATTACCACTCTCTGTGTTCTCCCCCTCAACCACCCCTTTATCCATAGCAGCAATTTGCCTCCAATGCCACACTGCTCCAATTTGTGTAGCAGTCTTCCATGTGCAACAGTATCAAAACCTTTCTAAGATCCAAGTATATAATATCAAAGTTATTCCCTGCATCCAGTTCTTTTGTGAATGCATCATAGTATCCAATCAAATTGGTCAGGCAAGATTTCCCCTTAACAAAACCATGCTGTGTCCAAGCTATAACTGAAGTCTTGTCTAGATGATCCTGCAGTGCTTCTTTAACCAGCGCCTCCATTAATTTTCCTGGAACAGAAGTTAAACTCACAGGTCTATTGTGTCAGCCTTTGATCCTCCTTTGTGAATTGGGGTCACATTTGCACATCTCCAGTCTATGGGTACCTCCCCCGAGTCCAAGGTAGCTCTCATAATTATGGGTAAGGGTTTGCTTACTTCGTTTGCTGCCTCCTTTAATATAATTGGATAGATCCCATCCACCCCAGATGCCTTTCTTGTGTTTATCGTCAACAATTTCTCCTCCACTTGACTCTCAGTTATTACAAGATTATCTAACTTACTGCCAAAGTTGAATACACCTCTGGCATTCCCCTCGCTGAATAACTCATGTGTGAATGTCGATGCAAAATATTCATTTAGTTTGTTAGCTGCTTGAGCAGGATCATCAACAGTTGAATCATCAATATCAAGTGGACCAATCTGATTCATCCCCCTTCCTTCTAGAGTTTACATAAGTAAAGAACTCTTTGCTGTTTTCTTTGCATCCCTTGCCAAAGATTTCTTGTAATCTGCCTTCGCCTGCCTAACCTCCTTTGTAAATTGGTTACAAATTATATCTATCATAGGCTTTTCTATGTCACGTGTTAATTTATATGTATCCCATACATTTTTATTCTCTGCCATATGTCTCATTAGTTCATCTGACATCCATTTAGGCCTAAACCTTGAACAATATTTCATAGTTGGTATGTAAAGCCTAGTAGCTTCCAAGATAAGTTCTTTGAATGCTTCCCATTTTTAATTTGCTGTTGGTAACATCATCAGTTGGTCCCACTGTATAGAATTTAAATACTGTCTCAGACCATCGTAGTCACCTTTATGAAAGCAATAACCCTTCCCTTTACCCCCTGATGTTAGTTACCTCTTTGAGTAAATTCCACTTCAGCACACTGTGATCACTGCCATCTAGTGGTTCCTTTATCTGCAGATTCTTAATGCATGAAGAATCACTACTGATAATCAAATCAAGAGTATTACTCCCTCTAGTTGTCTACAGAACATGCTGATGTAGAAAACAATCATCCAATAAATCCATAAAAGCCTTGCTAGTGTGTGAGTGACCAACCCACAAATTCCAGTCAATATCTGGGAAATTAAAACCCCCATTATAAGACTCTCTGATTTACTGGTCCACTCTATTTCCCTGTACAGTTTCTTATTATACTCATCCAAGTCATTAGGCCTATAGTACACTCCTACTCTCAATTTTGATCTCCCAGTGCTTATGTCACACCAAACTGACTCGACACTGCACTGTCCAGCGATGTCGACTGGCTTCACTTCCTTGGATTTTATGTGTTTCTTAACTAATAGCATAACCCCTCCTTCCTTCCTATCCTGTCTATCCTTTCTGTAGACGTTGTACTCCCCAAATTCCAGTTCTGCATTCCTTATATCTGTGTGACACCACGTCTCTGATATCCCAACAATATCCACCTTTGATGCTTTGAGCAAT
Source organism: Mastigoproctus giganteus (assembly GCF_048544385.1). Classification (NCBI taxonomy): domain Eukaryota; kingdom Metazoa; phylum Arthropoda; class Arachnida; order Uropygi; family Thelyphonidae; genus Mastigoproctus; species Mastigoproctus giganteus. Next base: position 145,647,609 of record NC_143575.1, read on the forward strand.
ACCTCAAATTCATCAAATTTATTTACCAAACTCCCTGCATTGATGTACACGCAAGTATACATGTACCTGTTCCTATTCTTAGCTACCCTAACACAACCCATGTGTTTACTTGTACTGCAATGACTCCCAACAGTCTCTGAAATATCCTGCATCTTGTTTTCCAGGCTTCTGCTCATTCCAATAGAAGCAGTGCAAGAATCACTTTCACCTCTGCCAGTGGTTACTGTTAATCTATTAGTCCTTATATCCCTCCAAGCTAGCAGTTTTCCGATCCACCTAACACTGCCTCGATAGCATCAGCAAATATTCTTGCACCCTTTCTATTTAAGTGTATCCCATCCCTGTAGAAGCAGTCCCTTCTGTTAACAAGGGACTTTACACACTTTTGTGTTTAAATAACAGCAGCAAATGCAAAGAATTTTGAAAATTATTCAAAAAATATATTTGAATAATTCTTTTCTCCATCTTCACAAAAAAAAAAAAAAAAAGAAAGAAGAATAAAAATTTCTATATACGTGATTATACATGGTTCCACGAAGACGTATCAATATGCCATGTGACAAAACAAAAGTTTGACAAAAGGTCAATTTGCCTTTTTGCCAGGACACCAATTTCTTTCCGTTTTTTGAATTAGTTTATTTTTTTGCTGAGTTATTAAATGAAAACTGCTTGTTTACATAAATACCAACCAAATAATTCAAAACTGAAAGAATCCAATATGTCATCAGCGGAATTAAAGAAATTTAAGTAATCCGTCAGAATATCCTCTGTGACTGGGCCTTGTGACAATTTAAAACTTTGATGTGGCTTACGAAATTATTAATAGCAAAGCAATTCCAGCTGTCACAAGAAGTAATATCTTGGTGAGATACAGATGCTGTTCAGGTTAAAAGCTGTACATGGACTTCATTGATTAATGTTTTTAATGCTTTGTACCGAATTACTTGGAGCACTCATTCATCTATCATTACTATGGTCTCAATCATCTTCCTTTTCTCTTCCTCCTTGGGTTATTTTACTTACTTATTTATTTTTTATTATTATTTCCTATTCTTGCTATTATTGTTCCTTTATCAGTACGGTAACTATACATATTACACTACAGAGTTGTCATAAGTTGGTCAGGGCCGCATATCACAAAAAAAAAAAAAAAATGTAAGTCTTGAACATCGATTTTCCATAAATGACTACACAATTTCACCATTAACAATAAGTAAATTGCCAAAACTGGATGAAGGCCTCTCCAGCAACATTTCATTTACTTCTGTTTTGTGCAATTGCCATCCATTTACTGCTCACGAACTCTTGAATTTCATCTGTCCACCTCCGTTGTTGTCTTCCAGGTTTTCTGTTAGCTCCTCTTGGGTAACATCTGGTTATTTCCTTAGTCCATCTGTCATCTTTGAGCTATGTGTCCTGCCCAAGTCCATTTCAGTTCTTTGCTTTTGATAAGAATTTCCTTTACTTGTGTTTGCTGCCTAATCCACACGTTTCTCCTCTTATTCAACAGTCTGATTTCTAATATAATTTGTTCCATTCTTCGCTGTGTGGTCTTCAGCTTCTCTTCCATTCTTTTGGTGAGTGCACCAGTTTCACTTCCATAAATCATAGTGGGATATTGCTCCTCAGTATGTCACTGTACTTCCTGAATGTTATCCATCCAAAATTTATTCTTCTCTTGACTTCCAGCCATTTATCATTATTACAGCTTGAAATTACACACTAATACGTGTTATTAGACTGTATCAGTTATACGTGGTATTAGATTGGTTTCCTGTAGGCAGAGGGCAATAAGATCATATTGTGTGAGGAGATCTTGTATGTCATTTAAATTGCTGTGATATCCTCTACAATTCCACTGCAGAAATTACAGACTTGTCCAAGATAAGTGGCATAGTATTGAAGGTTAGGCACCACCTGTGGTTTCCCACAGCTGCACTGCATGTACTCTGTGATGGAATGCAGAACTACTGCATAAACCAGAAAAAAAGTGTACTGTTTGGTTTATGCAGAATTGTGTTATGTTCTGCTGTTGTGTCTCTGGCTACTTGGCTGCAGGTCCCCTAGTGGAATCCTACATTGCCCACCACCACCACTGGGAGGTGAGCCAGGCTGCCTTCATACTCTGGCTGATCTCCACCAGGGTCACCTGAGCTTTCTGGATGGAGACCAAACAAAAAAAAAAGGGGGGGGGAGGAAGAGAGTGGGGATGATAGTAGAAGTGGTGCAGTCAAAGTAGGCAAAAGGAGGAGGAAGAGGAGGAAAGAAGGCATCCTCCAGAAGAAAGAAGAGGTGGGAAGGGAGCAGTAGGAATCACCCCTGGTCTGAAAGCCCATCGAAGGCCAGGGAAAGGAAGACAGCTTGCAGACAAGGGAGGTCTGCAAAGTTGGAAAGGTGCAACGGGAAGTGTCTGAGTTTGATTTATATCAGTTCAGTGCTGTCATTCTCTCCATTCACATTAGGGTACTCTCCATTCACACTAACTCCATTCTGCGACAAGTCCATTCATCTGAAAGCTTCCTCAAGGGCAGCAGTAAACAACTTCAGAAACATTGTCTCCTTGTCGAACTCCTTTCTGAAATTTAAATTTGCTACTATCTCTTTGTCTAGTCTAATAAAGGAGATAGCGTTCTCATATATTTTCTTCAAAATCATAATGTATGAGGTGTCTATGCCTTGTCTTTACAGTGTCCTTAACATAATCCACAAATGCCAGGCATAATGGTGTTTTTTATTCATTAGTTTTCTCCATTAGATGTGATATTACTTGAAGGTGATCCATAGTTGAGAATCCTGTCCTAAAGCCAGCTTGCTCTTTTGGTTCATTCTCATCAAGTATTCTTTCTAATCTCTTAGTAATGACCCTTGTGAACAACTTGTAGATGTGAGACAAGTATTTTGTGAACAGTCTTGCCAGTTTCTGTGTCATGTCTCTTCCTCTCAATCTCAACAACTCTACAGTAACTTATAGACCTGTGAGTTTAACTTCTGTTCCAGGAAAATTAATGGAGGCACTGGTTAAAGAAGCACTGCAGGATCATCTAGATAAGACTTCAGTTATAGCTCGGACACAGCATGGTTTTGTTAAGGGAAAGTCTTGCCTGACCAATTTGATTGGATACTATGATGCAGTCACTGGATGCAGGGAATAACTTTGATATTATATATTTGGATCTTAGAAAGGCTTTTGATACTGGTAGCATTAGCATTAGTAGAGGCATATAATGCAAGAAAGCAAGCTTACAGCATCAGCCAAAGAAAAAAAAAAAAAAAAAAACTTCCACTTCACCCCTCCATTCGTTCAAAATACCTGTCCAGCTGAGCTAATTTATTTAGGCTATCAACTTCCACAACAAGGGTGGAAGTCTGTTCCACCAACCAACTACATGCTGGCTAAAGGCAAATTTCCACACATCTATCTTACATCTGTCTTTCTTCAATCTGAATTTATGCCCTCTCAGGTGATTATTCTGAGCAAGAGGAAGAATCCCATCGGCATTGAGCATGCTCAAACCATTCAAGGCTTTACACACCTCTATCAGATCACCTCACCAGTGCCTAGTCTCTAGACACTGTAATTTGCTAAACTTACGCCTTTCTTCATAAGAGCAACCCTTTGTTCCATTTCTGTTGCACATGGAAGACTGCTGCACAAATTGGAGCAGTGTGGCATTAGAGGCAAATTGCTGCTATGGACAAAGGGATGGTTGAGGATACAAAGGTTGGCAGGGTTGTTAAGGACACTACTGACAGTATGCTGCTGCAACAGGTTCTGGAAAGGTTGAGCAGATGGGCTGAGGGGTGGAAAATGAAGTTTAACATTGACAAATGCAAAGTACTATATATGGGAAACAGCAACCCCAGAGCAACGTATCAACTCTGTGGAACTACACTGACAGTGGTAGAGAATGAAAAGGACCTGGGGTAATTGTGCAGGCAGATATGAAGTTCTCTGAGCAGTGCAGATGAGCTGCAAGAGTAGCTCATGGTGGCTTGTCAATGATATACAGGAATTTTTCTAGCAGGGATAAGGAGGTGATTATTCCCTTGTATAAGGAAATGGTTAGGCCACACCTTGAGTATAGTATACAGGTCTGGAGGCCTCATTTCAAGAATTATGTAGAGCTGCTGGAATGAGTACAGAGAAGGGCAACAAGATTAGTGAATGGAAAAAAGGGTTGCTCTTACGAAGAAAGGCTTAAGTTTTGCAAATTACAGTGTCTGGAGACTAGGTACCGGCGAGGTGATCTGATAAAGGTGTATAAAGCCTTGAATGGTTTGAGCATGCTCAATGCCGATGGGATTCTTCTTCTTGCTCAGAATTATAACCTGAGAGGGCATAAATTCAGATTGAGGAAAGACAGATGTAGGATAGATGTGCGGAAATTTGCCTTTAGCCAGTGGGTAGTTGGTTGGTGGAACAGACTTCTATCCCTTGTTGTGGAAGTTGATAGCCTAAATAAATTTAAGGCTCACCTGGACAGGTATTTCGAACGAACGGAGGGGTGAAATGGAAGTGTTTTTTTTTTTTTTTTTTTTTTTTTTTGGCTGATGCTGCATAAGCTTGCTTTCTTGCATCATATGCCTCTACTAACTTTATCTTCACCTGGAACTTTTTAATTCTTCATTTTCTTCAATGCATGTTCTACATCATCTGGAAGGATATCAGGTATATCAAATGTGTTGTTAATTTGTGATCCACCTTCCCCACTGCTGACATCATTCCCTTTCTCCTTTTTTAATATTTTATAAATAAATATGTAAATGCACAAGGCATAATATGTTATGAACTTGAAATTCACCATAGAACTTTGGTGAAAATACACCATTCTTTGTTCATAAAAGCGAACTATAATCATAGTGTAAAAGGCATTGATTTAATTGTATCTCATATTGTGACTAACTTCAACAAAGAATTATGACATATTGCACTACCTTGAATAAGTAACGCTTCACCAAAGGAGAAGACTATTGTTACTTATTCTCAGTGGGCACCACCACCCAGACAGCACATTTCAAGGCTTGGCCTATCATTGGTGGGTGGGCAGTATCCTGGTGTTGCAATCTACCAATCCCATTACGAAGTTAATTCCACAATATGAGACATGCCAAAAGGTGTAAAAGGTAATATTAAATAAAAATATAAATGCACATCTCTCATATTGTGGAATAAACTTCATAACAGGGTTGGCATGGTTGCAACAACAGGGTACTTTCCCACCCACCGACGATAGGCCAACAAGCTTTGAAATGGTGCAATCTGGGTGTTGGTGCCCACTGAGAATAAGTAAAAATAGTCTTCTCCATTGGTGAAGCATTACTTATTTGAGGTAGTGCAATACATATGACTCGTTGTGATGGTATCACAATATGAGATACAATTAAATTGATGTCTTTTACACTACTATTGTAGTTCACTTTTATGAGCAAAGAATGGTGTATTTTCACCAAAGTTCTATAGTGAATTTCAAACTTAAAACATATTATGCCTTTGGCATTTATATTTTTATTTAGTATTACTTTGTACACCTTTTGGCATTTCTCATATTCTGGATTAACTTCATAACTGGGTTGGCACGATTGCAACACCAGAGTACTTTCCCACCCACCGATGATAGGCCAATAAGCCTTTAAACAGTGATGTCTGGGTGGCGGTACCCACTGAGAATAAGTAACAATAGTCTTCTCCATTGGTGAAGCATTATTTATTCGAGATAGTGCAATACAGGGTAATTTGTTGTGAAGGTAGTCACAATATGAGATACAATTAAATCGATGCCTTTTACACTACAGCCGACCTGGCTAGCCAGGTGGGTAAAGTGCCTGCCCGGCAACCGAAAGGTCACGGGTTCGAATCCCGCCTCAGGCTTGGATCAGAGTAAAATGCAAAAAAAATTTGGGAGGTGCATTATGGCCAAAAAACAAACAAAGAATTTTACATTACAATTGTAGTTCACTTTTACGAGCGAAGAATGGTGTATTTTCACCGATGTTCTATAATAATACTTCATAGTAGTCTTCTACTATTTGAATTATGCCATCTCTGCTATTTATAAGGACATCATCAGTATTCTTCAGATTCAGTATCATTTGTCTTTCTGTATTACCACTCATGACTGCTGATTTAAGTCTTTTGTTTTTCCTTAATGCTTGTTCTACTTTTCTACTTGTGTTAAATCTTTTTATGTCCTCTCTGAGTCTCTTTTTAATGGCTTTACATAACTCAGTATACTCAATCTTGTCCTTGTCAGTGTTTATTTTGCTCTTCATTTGTCATCTTCGGTTCATTATGACAAGGTTGCTTGACTAATTTTTTCTTCTTTGGATTTCTTTTTACTTATAGGTTTCGCGGGCTTGATCACTTTCAGAAAGATGTTTCATTCCTGTTGTAGTTGTTGTATGAAGAGGAATACAATAAAGTCGATATCTTGGTCCTGAAAGATTTGTAGAAGCTCAAACTTGTCCTTAAGTTACAGTACATACTGCTTTTTCTGCTCTTCTGCCATCTCAAAGACCTTTGTATTATATACTTGAGTCAGTTCTTTCCTTTCTTTTCTTACATTTATATCGTGCATATTCTACCATTCTATGATCACTTCCAACATTTACCTTGTTCAGGATGGTAACATTGTTACAATATATCTTCTGTTAGTGAGGATGAAGTCAATTTCATTAGTTGTTAGTCCATTTGGGCTCTTCCTTGTCACCCTTTTCTTGAAAAAAGTGTTTATTACTAACATTCCTTGAGATTCTGCAAATTCCATAAGCCTTTCACCTCTTTCATTTCTCTCACCAATTCCAAAATTTCCTATAGTTTCCCGTTCTGTTTTTTTTTTGTCTATTTCCGACCTCAGCATTGAAGTTTCCCATAATGATGGTGTAGTGAGTTTTCTGTTCATCGAGAAGTCTCTCAAAATTAGTGTACATTTCTTCAACCTCTTCATCATCATGCCTCGATGTTGGTGCATATATCATTATAACCTTTAATTTGTATCTCTTAGAAATCCTGATTATTAGTCTTGACACCCTTGGTGATGTACTTTTGAATTCCTGAATGTTGTTTTTTTATATCTTTATGGACCAGAAAGCCAACTCCACCTTCCCTCTCTTCGCTGTTTCCATTGGTGTACAGCAGTTTCCACTTGATAAACTTATAAGTGATTCATTTCTTCTTCTTGTTTCAGCCAAGCCAATAATATTCCAATTTGCATTAGCTAATTCCTTTTCCAGTTCTAATAACCTATCTTCACTGATGAGCGACTTAAGTTGTCACAGGCCAAGTTCAGTTTCAGTGCATGGCAGCCTGGTTGTAACCAAAGATTCTTAGCACCCTCTGCTTCCACTCTGATCCTTTCACTGCCATAAGAGAGAGAGTGAAAGCTGCTGGGAACTGAGGGCCATTTGTTTCATCATGTTGTCATCTTTAATAAAGTGCTGGAAGTTTGGTATTTTCCTCTTCACGCTGACCTTGAAGAGATAGCTCAGAGAGAGACAATCTCAGAAATAACTGTTTCAATTTCATTGTAAAATCAACTTGCAGCATGATTAGTGGCTCATTCCATATTTCTGTCATCAAAACTGTACTCTCAAAATGTAAAAACAGGATCCATTATGTACAGTATTAAGTATATTTTTGATTAATCTGAAACTTTTCAGGGTTCACCTCAAATCAAATTCTTTCTCTATTGACCGACTGAGATAAACTCTTAGATCGTTGTTACAATGCTTGCCTTTTGGAAACCAAACAATACATCTGCTACAGCTGTATACAGTATAAAGAGAATAAACAAAATAAAAGAGGCCTCAGCGGATGCACATGTATAATTCAGAGTTATAATCAAGTATGAAAAGCGTTTAAAACAAAGTAAAATAAACTAATAGTCCAGAGCCGAGCCAGCCTTCGCGCACTGCACCTTCATTATGAAATCGAAAAGCATGCAGGCAAAATCCCAACTAACTTACGCATGTAGCATGTATGCAACAAAATATATCAATGAGGAGTGTTAACTGTAGCGTCTTAAGTGTGACATATATACAATGCAATTTCTCAGATCCCATATATTGGAAATTTGATAAGGCCTGTGAGGGATGCCATTCAATACTGTATATAGAGTTGCACAATACACAAGTACTTCCAGCAAAGTCACAATGTAACTTATCTAAACTCTGTTATGACCTCACATAACCACGCTTTCATGTCATAAACTAAGTTCTAGATGGGAACTAGTTCTTTACTCAGTTGACTTTTCATTCAAAATCTGTATTTCCACATAGGGTAAAATGGGCAATGATACCACACTATAAAAGATGTGATGCCCTGCCTTCTGTTCCTTAAATTAGCCATTATGTTGAATATTGGAGACAGCTGTTATTTCTTTTAGATGGAGATAGTAAGAGTTTCAACAAAGTTTCTTCTTTTCGATTTGAATGGCAAACTAACTCCATTTTCAACTTTAAAAGCCTAACCAACTGTACGTAATGTTTTAAAACTGAAAAGGCTTACATGTGTAGAAAATAGACTTTTTAAGATAAAATTGGCCATGTGTTTGGAATTTATGAACCGAGTACAGAATCATGTAGCCATTTGGGCATATTTGCATTAGCCGAATGTAAAGATTCCCTAGACATTGAAGCGTAGAAGGGGAATGAATATAGTGATTGTTGAGAGAATCAAGCACATTGCAATCACCGAGTATCTTCATTTAAAGGGGATACTGGCAGAACAAAATTCATGAAACCATGAAGCAAACATTAGGAGAATCTTGTCCTTTGCCACGGTCAAAAACTGTTTCAGAATTTAAGCATGGACGAGACAGTGTTGAAAATGCACCCTGTAGACACAATTCATGATGTAATCATGCAAGACTGCAGAATAACACTGAAGTGCACTGAGACAAAATTCAACATCTCCCATGAATGAACATTAGCATTAGTAGAGGCATATGATGCAAGAAAGCAAGCTCATCCAGCATCAGCCAAAAAAAAAAAAAAAAAAAAAAAAAAACCCACTCTCATTTCATCTCTCCATTCGCTCGAAATACCTGTCCAGCTGAGACTTAAATTTATTTAGGCTATCAACTTCCACAAAAAGGGATGGAAGTCTTTTCCACCAACCAACTACCCACTGGCTAAAGGCAAATTTCTGCACATCTATCCTACATCTGTCTTTCCTCAATTTGAATTTATGCCCCCTCAGATGATTATTCTGAGCAAGAGGAAGAATCCCATCGGCATTGAGCATATTCAAACCATTCAAGGCTTTATACACCTCTATCAGATCACATCACTGGTGCTAGTCTCCAGACACTGTAATTTGCAAAACTTAAGCCTTTCTTTGTAAGAGCAACCCTTTGTTCCATTCACTAATCTTGTTGCCCTTCTCTGTACTCGTTCCAGCAACTCTACATCCTTGAAATGAGGCCTCCAGACCTGTATACAGTATTCAAGGTGTAGCCTGACCATTGCCTTATAACAAGGGAATAATCACCTCCTTATCCCTGCTAGAAAAATTCCTATATATCATCGACAATACACCATGAGCTACTCTTGCAGCCCATCTGCACTGCTCAGAAAACTTCATATCTGCATGCACAATTACCCCCAGGTCCTTTTCATTCTCTACATTAGTTAGTTAGTTAGTTATTTGGTTTTTAGGAGCATTAGCAACTAAGGCCATATTGCTCCGGGATATGCGGTGGTCATTAACTGACCTTTCCACATCCTCCGTATTTGGTGGTGCCGGGCTCGAACCCCGGTCTAATCAAGAAGCGTGTGCTACGCACTGCTGCTCCGTCCCACCTGGCTACGGAGGCACCAATTCATTCTCTACCACTGTCCGTGTAGTACCACAGAGTTGGTACGTTGCTCTGGGGTTACTGTTTCCCATATGTAGTACTTTACACTTGTCAACGTTAAACTTCATTTGCCACCTCTCAGCCCATCTGCTCAACCTTTCCAGATCCTGTTGCAACAGCATAGTAATCGCAGTAGTAGTAGTGGCATGTGATGCAAGAAAGCAAGTGTATGAGCTTAAGCAGCATCAGCCAAAAAAAAAAAAAAAAAAAATCACACCATTCCCTCCATATGCCTGTCCAGTTCCTCCTTAAATTTATTCAACCTATCAACTTCCACAACAACAGATGGAAGTTTGTTCCAGCAATTAAAAACCCGCTGGCAAAAGGCAAATTTCCGCACATCTATTCTACATCTGTCTTTTCTTAATTTGAATTTATGCCCCCATAGGTTCGTAATCTGAACAAGTGGAAGGATCCCATCAGAATTCAGCGTGCTCAACCCATATTCAAGGCCTTATACACCTCAATCAGATCACCGTGCAGGTGCCCAGTCTCCAGCCACTGCAATTTGCAGAATTTAAGCCTCTCTTGGTAAGAGGATCCTTCTTCCCCTCACCAATCTTGTTGCCCTTCTTTGTACACGCTGAAGTAAATCTACATCCTTCCTAAAATGAGGTCTCCAGACCTGCACGCAGTACTCAAGGCGTGGCCTGACAATTGCCTTATACAGAGGGACAATCACCTCCTTCTCACTGCTAGCAAAATTCCTATATATCATTAACAAAACCCCATGACCTGCCCTGGCAGCCTGTCTGCATTGCTCAGAAAACTTCATATCTGCCTGCACAGTTACTGCCAGGTCTTTTTCATTTTATACCACCTTAAGTGTAGCACCACACAGTTGGTACGTTTCTCTGGGGTTACTTCTACCTATAGGCAGTACTTTGCATTTGTCAAGGTTAAACTTCAGTTGCCACTTCTTAGCCCATCTGCCCAAATTATCTAGATCCTCTTGCAGTGGCACACTGCCATTACTGTCATTAACAACCCTGCCAACCTTTGTATCATCAGCACACTTCGACATTAACCCTGATATTCCTCCATCAATATCATTGATAAATATACAAAACAACAGTGGACCTAACACCGAACCCTGTGGGACTCCACTAATAACATTAGTCCATGAAGAGCAGCACCCATTGATTACCACCCTCTGTCTTCTCCCACTTAAACCATCCTTTTATTCATTGTAGCAACTTACCCTTAATACCATTCTGCTCCAATTTGTACAATAGTCTTCCATGCACAACAGTGTAAAAAGCTTTCCTGAAATCCAAATATATGATATCAAAATTATTTTTTGCATCCAGTTCCTTTGTAACCACATCATAATATCCTATCAAATTTGTCAGACAAGACTTTCCCTTAACAAACCCATGCTGTGTCTGAATTATTGCTGCAGTCTTGTCTAGATGATCCTGCAATGCATCTTTAACCAGTGACTCCATTATTTTACCCGGAACAGAAGTTAAACTAACTGGTCTGTAACCCTTCGATCCCCCTTTGTGAATTGGGGATACATCTGAACAAGTGGAAGGATCCCACCAGAATTCAGCATGCTCAACCCATATTCAAGGCCTTATACACCTCAATCAGATCACCGTGCAGGTGCCCAGTCTCCAGCCACTTCCTTGTGCACATCTCCAGTCCATGGAAACCTCCCCCGAGTCCAAGGATGCTCTCATAATTATGGTTAAGGGTTTGCTTAGTTGCTTTGCCGCCTCCTTTAACATAACTGGATAGATCCCATCCACCCCACGTGCTTTTCTTATGTTTAACTTCAACAATTTCTCCTTCACTTTGCTTTCAGTTATTACAAAATCACTAAGTATCCTGCTACAATTTGATAACCTTCTGCCATTTTCAAACCTTAATAATTCCTCATGTGTGAATGTAGATGGAAAATACCCATTCAGTTTGTTTGCTATCTGAGCAGGATCATCAACAGTCGAACCATCAATGTCAAGTGGACCAATCAGATTCATCCCCTTCCTTTTAGAGTTTATATAAGTAAAGAAATACTTGCTGTTTTTCTTAGCATCTTTTGCCAAGGATTTCTCATAATCTGTCTTCGCCTGCCTAACCTCCTTTGTGACCTGATTACAGACTAGCTTATATCTGCCATAGGCTTCTGAGTCGCTTGATAATTTATATGCATCCCATGCATTTTGCTTCTCTGTTACGAGTCTCATTAGTTCATTAGATAACCATTTAGGCCTAAAACCTTGAACAATATTTCTTTTAGTAGCATCCACGATTAATTCCTTGAATGCTTCCCACTTAGAATTTACTGTTGGTAACATCATCAGTTGATCCCACTGTACAGAATTTAAAAACTGTCTGAGACCAGTGTCAGTAGTGTCCTTATCAACCCTGCCAACTTTTGTATCATCTGCAAACTTGGACATTAAGCTTGATATACCATCATCAATATCATTTATAAATACAGAAAACAACAATGGACCCAGCACAGAACCCTGAGGGACTCCACTAATAACATTAGTCCACGATGAGCAGTGTCCATTGATCACCACTCTCTGTCTTCTCTCCCTCAACCATCCCTTTATTCATAGCAGCAATTTGCCTCCAATGCCACACTGCTCCAATTTGCGCAGCAGTCTTCCATGTGCAATAGTATCAAAAGCTTTTCTAAGATCCAAATATATAATATGAAAGTTATTCCCTGCATCCAGTTCTTTTGTGACTGCATCATAGTAACCAATCAAATTGGTCAGGCAAGACTTTCCCTTAACAAAACCATGCTGTGTCCAAGCTATAACTGAAGTCTTGTCTAGATGATCCTGCAGTGCTTCTTTAACCAGTGTCTCGATTAATTTTCTTGGAACAGAAGTTAAACTCACAGGTCTATAATTATTTGTGTCAGCCTTTGATCCTCCTTTGCGAATTGGGGTCACATCTGCACATCTCCAGTCTATGGGTACCTCCCCTGAGTCCAAAGAAGCTCTCATAATTATGGCTATGGGTTTGCTTACTTCCTTTGCTGCCTCCTTTAATATAACTGGACAGATCCCATCCACTCCGGGTGCCTTTTTTATGTTTATCCTCAACAATTTCTCCTCTACTTTCCTCTCAGTTATTACAAAATCATCTAGCTCACTGCCAGAGTTTACTTCACCTCTGGCATTCACCTTCCTGAATAACTCTTCATGTGTGAATGTAGATGCAAAATACTCGTTTAGTTTGTTAGCCACCTGAGCAGGATCCTCAATTGTTGAACCATCAATATCCAGTGGACCAATCTGATTCATCCCTTTCCTGCTAGAGTTTACATAGGTAAAGAACTCTTTTCTGTTTTTCTTTGCATCCTTTGCCTGCCTAATCTCCTTTGTGACTTGGTTAAAGACCAGCTTATATCTATCATAGGCTTCCATGTCACCCATTAATTTATATGTACAGTCAGTCCTCGTATAACACGTGTTTACATTACACGAATTCGATCATACACGATTTATAAATAGGGGAAAGGCCTTGGATGGGTTCAGCATGCTGAATTCTGATGGGATCCTTCCACTTGTTCAGATTACGAACCTAAGGGGGCATAAATTGAAATTAAGAAAGGACAGATGTAGAATAGATGTGTGGAAATTTGCCTTTAGCCAGCGGGTGGTTAATTGCTGGAACAAACTTCCATCTGTCGTTGTGGAAGTTGATATGTTGAATAAATTTAAGGAGGAACTGGACAGGCATTTGGAGGGAATGGTGTGATTTTTTTTTTTTTTTTTTTTTGGCTGATGCTGCATAAGCTCATACATTTGCTTTCTTGCATCACATGCCACTACTACTACTACTACTACTATAACACGAACCGAATTCACTTATGCACGATTCTCCTTTGTGTTTACAAGAAATGGCAGTAGAACGCAGAATCACCCCAACCGAACGCAACACGATAGGAATAAAGAGAAGATTCTGAAAACGTATTTATGTGTTTTATATCAGTGAAGGGGAAACACATTTCACCATAATAACGTAAAAACCAACAAAATTCCAGCTATCGGTATAATCGCAAATGCAATTAGATCGAGTTTACTACCAGTTTATAACAGATTCGACTAGCAGAAACGCAACTGGGTTTTTATTGTTTTATGGTAGAAGAAATGTGAGGTGTTAATAGTGTATCTCTGCCTTTACGGTGTTGTTTATTCAGTTGCTACACACCCCCAGCTTTGTTTATGTGTATCAAGCGTGCCTCCTCGTTTTGTAATTGTGCTTTATTCCCTAAAAATGAGTAAAATACTTAAAAGGTGTAAAAAGGAATCATCCTGGTGAAGACACTGCAGATTCAGAGAGAAAAAGAAAAGCAATATCGATAAACAGAGGCAGACTGGGTCAAAAATTCTTACCCGGGAAAATTTATAATGGCCTCATACTATGGTTTATGGCCAAAATCACACCCCAGTGGGCCGGAGGCCGGTGTGATTATGGCCAGTCCGCCTCTGGGATAGAGAAAAAATATGAAATTGTGAAATGCTTTGAGCGAAATGAAAGACCTTGTGATATTGCACGTGCTACAGACCTAAATGAAGAAACGCCGTGAATTACAAAAAATGCAGGGAAAATAAAAACAATTTTCATAGCAGGAACAACTCAAAGTGTAATTAAAATCCATTAGATTAAGGCACAAAGAATTGGAAGAGATGAAACAGCTGTCATCTGTTTGGATAGAAAATCAAACAAAAAACAAGTTTGCTTACGATAGAAGCAAAAGCATTAGCAATATTTTATTACGTAATAGTCGTAATAACAAAAGTATTTTGTTACGATTATTTATTGTGTTTGGTAATGTTTTGGTTACAAATGTGTGTTCAATCTTGGGTGGTCTGCACCTAACCCTATTTTTCCCATAGGGCCTGTTGTTTATATTGCACGATTTTGCATTGCACGAGGGTTTCTAGGAACACAACTATCGTGCTATACGAGGACTGACTGTATCCCATGCATTTTTCTTCTGTCATATGTCTCATTAGTTCATCGGATATCCATTTAGGCCTAAACCTTGAACAATATTTCTTAGTTGGTATGTAAAGCCTAGTAGCTTCCAAGATAAGTTCTTTGAATGCTTCCCATTTTGAATTTGCTGTTGGTAACATCATCAGTTGGTCCCACTGTTTAGAATTTAAATACTGTCTCAGACCATCGTAGTCGCCTCTACGAAAGCAAAAACCTTCCCTTTACCCCTGATGGTAGTTACCTCTTTGAGTAAATCCCACTTCAGCACACTGTGATCACTGCCACCTAGTGGTTCCTTTATCTGCAGATTCTTAATGCATGAAGAATCACTACTGATATCAGATCAAGAGTATTACTTTCTCTAGTTGCCTCCCGAACATGCTGATGTAGAAAACAATCATCCAATAAATCCACAAAAGCCTTGCTAGTGTGTGAGTGACCAACCCACAAATTCCAGTCAATATCTGGGAAATTAAAATCCCCCATTATAAGACTCTCTGATTTACTGGTCCACTCTATTTCCTTGTACAATTTCTTATTATACTCATCAGAGTCATTAGGCCTATAGTACACTCCTACTTTCAATTTTGATCTCCCAATGCTTATGTTACACCAAACTGACTCGACACTGCACTGTCCAGCAATGTCAACTGGCTTCACTTCCTTGGATTTTATGTGTTTCTTAACTAATAGCATAACCTCTCCTTCCTTCCTATCCTGTCTATCCTTTCTGTAGACATTGTACTCCCGAAATTCCAGTTCTGCCTTCCTTATATCTGTGTGACACCACGTCTCTGATATCCCAACAATATCTGCCTTTGATGTTTTGAGCAATACCTCAAATTCATCAAATTTATTTACCAAACTCCTAGCATTGGTGTACACACAAGTATACATGCACCTGTTTGTATTCTTAGGTACCCTAACACAATCCATATGTTTACCTGTACCGCAATGACTCCTAGCAGTCTCTGAAATACCCTGCATCTTGTTTTTCAGGCTGCTGCTCATTCAATAGAAGCAGTGCAAGAATCACTTTCACCTCTGCCAGTGGCTACTGTTATCCCTGCAAGCTAGAAGTTTTCTGACCCACCTAACACTGCCTCGATAGCATCAGCAAATATTCTTGCACCCTTTCTATTTAAGTGTATCCCATCCCTGTAGAAGCAGTCTCTCCTGTTAACAAGTACAGACCAGGCTGAAAAAAATTCCACCCCTTGAGCCTTGCACAATCTTTCCAGAGCAGAATGATCAACCAGGCTCTCATCATATACTCTCTCCTATCGTGTCTGGGCAGAATTGCAGACACTTTCAAATTCAACCCTAATTCACAGCTTTTTTTCAACAGTGACCTGTACTTGTTAAGTAATTCTGCCGGTCTCCTACTCTTAATATCATTAGTGCCAATGTGTACAACTGTATCACCTTTTGTGCCCTTAAAAGATGATATCTGCTCTAAAACATCATCAACCTTTGCCTCCCGGCAGACATACCCTGGTCCTATTCCACCTACCCTTTTTACATACCATGTTCCTTGTTTCCCTGAGAATAGAGCTCACAATGTCGTGGTTAATGTTTCAGGAATGAAAGTTTCTTTAAGGTGGTCCCTAAAGTATTGAATGTAGATCAGAAGTGAGAAAGAGTGAGGTGTTGTCATAAAGACTGTACAGCATTGTGAGGCTCAGTTTTGGAGGCGGTATGTCACTATGGTTGAAACATGGGTACACCACTTCGACCTTGAAACAAAAGAACAAACAAAACAGTAAAAATGCATCTGTCTCCCCTCCCTCCCAAAATTTCAAGTCCAGATGCCATCTTGGAAAATCATAGGATCCATCTTCTGGGATATAGGAGGAGTGATAATGGGAACGAGGTGCCACTATCAATGCCAAACATTCTTCTAACCTATTGAGGCATTTCCACAAGGAATTGTGAGGGTCAAGAGGCATGAGCAATTGACAAAAGGAGTCATCTTGCATAGAGACAACTTAAGCTATTACAACATCCACCCAGACTTCGGATTTGGCTCCTTTGGATTATTTTCTATTTCCAAATCTCGAAAAGGACCTGAAAGGGCAGAAATTCTACACTGACAATGCTGTGATGGATGCAATCAACAATTAGTTTGAGTCAAAATCTGAATTTTATTTGAGTGAGTCACAAAAGTTAGTGAGTTGTACCAGGAAGTGTGTTGATATAAGGGGAGGCTTGTTGTAAAAGAAATGGGTTTTCTTTTTTAACAAATGACCTAAGGTTATGAGATATTAATTACACAAAAAGAAATGAAAAGATACATATACATAAGTCAAAGATGATTTTAAGTACTATTTCAGAATTTATAAATATTTTACTCTGCGTATGGGAAACATTTTTAAACGGTGGATTTCTAATTGCTTAACATTCTGTTCAGTAAACTCATTACCAAGTTGGAAGGATGAACTCCAAAGGCATTCATCCTTCCAACTATAACCCTTCAAATTAGAAAAATATAATATAATTAGTATAATCAGTATGATTAATAACTAGTATTTGTTATATTAAAATAAAACTGCCAATGAGGGATGAATAATTATGGCCAATACAGTAGATAGAAAAAATATGGTTATTCTTTAAAGCATTGCCAAAAATTCTACTGATAATCTACAGAAATAAATAAATAAAGTATTATAAACACAGCTTTTAACATACCTTAAAAGGTTGAAATTAGAATAAGACACAGCAACAATCCACTACGTAATTCAGAACTGTTCAAAACCATCAGAACTTGGGGAAATGGGAAGCATTCAAGGAAGTAATCTTGGAAGCAACTGGGTTTTTTGTCCCAACTAAAAAATACAGTATTCTTCAAGGATAAGGCCTAAATGGATGTCAGACGAACTAATGAGACTCGTGGCAGAGAAGAAAAATGCATTGGTTGCATATAAATTATCAGGTGACACAGAAGACTATGGTAGATATAAGCTAGCCTGTAATCAAGTCACAAAGGACAAGCGAAGGCAGATTATGAGAAATCTTTGGCAAAGGATGCAAAGACCTCTTTACTTATGTAAACTCTAGAAGGAAGGGAATGAATCAGATTGGTCCACTTGATATAGATGGTTCGATTGTTGATGAACCTGTGGAGGTAGCTGACAAATTGAATGAGTATTTTGCATTTACATTCACACATGAGGAGGTCTGTAGAAAAGTGGAGGCCAGAAGCTTAACAAACTCGCAGGGAGCTAAATGATTTTGTAATAACTGAGAGCAAAGCGGAGGAGAAATTATTATTATTATTATCCATAAGGTGCAAGGAAGCCTGAGGCTTAGGCTGCACCAGCCACAAAAAAAAAAAAAATCCTGTGTTACCCTGCGAGAGAGAGAGAGAGAGAGAGAGAGAGAGAGAGAGAGAGAGAGAGAGAGAGAGAGAGAGAGAGAGAGAGAGGCAGAAGTAGAAAGGAATCACCAAGAAAGCAAGAAAGAGAAGAATGATGATATCCATCTCAGGACCCTGGGTTTGCCAAGCCCATACTACCAGATGTGAGCCCCTGGGGTGACTGTTGAAATTGAACATAAAAAAGGCACCTGGGGTGGATGGGATCTATCCAGTTATATTAAAGGAGGCAGCAAAGGCGGTAAACAAACCCTTAACCATAATTATGAAAGCTTAGAAAGCTTCCTTGGAATCACGGGCGGTCCCCATGGACTGGAAATTAGCAAATGTATCGCCAATTCACAAAGGATCAAAGGGTGACACAAGTACTAACAAACCTTTTATTTTCCATGGAACTTCTGTTCCAGGGAAAATAATGGAGTCATTGGTAAAAGAAGTACTGCAGGATCAATTAGACAAGGCTGCAATTATACTTCAGACAGAGCATGGATTTGTTTAAGGAGAAATCTTGATGACCAATTTGATTGGATACAATGATGTGGTCACAAAGGAACTCTATAAGGCCCATAATAGTTGCTGCAAAGAGCCTTAAAAAGATTATGGCCAATGAGTAAACAGAAAGCCTAAGGGATCAGGATTGGGCTGGATTGAGTTGTTTTAGACATGTTAGTGATTTTCCTGCGAGAAGCACTGCAGAATCATCTAGACAAGACTTCAGTTTTAGTTCAGACACAGCATGGATTTCTTAAGGGGTAAGTCTTGTATGACTAATTTGATTGGATACTATAACGTGGTCACAAAGGAACTGGATGCAAAAAATAATTTTCATATCATATATTTGGATTTTAGGTAAACTTTAAATACTGTTGCACATGGAAGACTACTGTACAAATTGGAGCAGTAATGTATTAAGGGCAGATTGCTGCATGGGTAAAAGGATGTTTGGGTGGGAGAAGACAGAGAGTGGTAATTAATGGACACTGCTCTTCATGGACAAATGTTATTAGTGGGGTTCCCCAGGGTTTGTTGTTGGGCCCAGTGTTGTTTCTGTATTTATCAGTGATATTGATGAAGGAATATCAGGGTTAATGTCTAACAGATAATGTCTGTTCATCTCTAACAGAGTCTCTCCACTCGCTTTCTCATAGACGTAATGTTTCTGCTGCATGCCTCTTCTACAGATACTTCCATGGGCACTGTTCTTCTGAATTGGCTTCTATAATTCCCGCACTCTCTTTCAAAACAGTCCGAACACGTGCCGCCACCAGCCAACATCCATTTACTGTCCAGCTTCAAACCCACAGAACCAACTTTTCATCTTCCTCATTTATTCATTCAACTGCCGTTTTCTGGAACAACCTTCCTTCATACGTATTTCCTGAAAATTACAATCTACAGAAGTTCAAGTCCAATGTCAACAAATATCTTCTTTCGTCTTTTCAACCTCCAACCCAAGCACGGTACTAAGTACTATAGGTTCTAATACCTCTCGTGTTTGGGGTTCTCATAAAAAAAAAAAAAAAAAAAAAGCAAGCTTATATAGCATCAGCCAAAAAAAACCCTTATTTCACACATCCCCTTGCTCCAAATGTTTGTCAATTTCTGCCTTGAATCTATATAAGTTATCAATTTCTACAATGACAGATGGAAGTTTGTTCCAGCAATCAACCACTCGCTGACTAAAGGCAAACTTCCACACATCTATCCTACAACTGTCTTTCCTCAATTTGAATTTATGCCCTCTCAGGCAATTATTCTGAGCAAGAGGAAGAATCCCATCAGCATTGAGCATGCTAAAACCATTCAAGGCTTTATACACCTCAATCAGAACACCTTGCAGGTGCCTAGTCTGCAGACACTGTAATGGGCAAAACTTAAGCCTTTCTTCATAAGAGCAACCCTTTCTTCTGTTCACTAATCTTGTTGCCCTTCTCTGTACTCATTCCAACAGCTCTACATCCTTCTTAAAATGAGGCCTCCAGACCTGTATACAGTACTCAAGGTGTGGCCTGACCATTGCCTTATACAAAGGGATAACCACCTCCTTATCCCTGCTAGAAAAATTCCTGTATATCATTGAGAAGACACCATGAGCTACTCTTGCAGACCATCTGCACAGCACAGAAAACTTCATATCTGCCTGCACAATTACCCCTAGGTCCTTTTCATTCTCTACCACTGTCAGTGTGGTACCACAGAGTCGATACGTTACTCTGGGATTACTGCTTCCCATATGCAGCACTTTATATTTGTGCTCATCTGCTCAACTTTTCTAGATCCTGTTGCAGCAGTGTACTGTCATTAGTGTCATTAACAACCCTGCCAACCTTCGTATCGTCTGCAAACTTGGACATTAAGCCTGATATATCACCATCAATATCATTTATAAATACAGAAAACAACAATGGACCCAACACTGAACCCTGAGGGACTCCACTAATAACATTAGTCCACGAAGAGCAGTGTCCATTGATTACCACTCTCTGTCTTCTCCCACTCAACCATCCCTTTATCCACAGCAGCAATTTACCTCCAATGCCACACTGCTCCAATTTGTGCAGCAGTCTTCCATGTGCAACAGTATCAAAGGCCTTTCTAAGATCCAAATATATGATATCAAAGTTATTCTTTGCGTCCAGTTCCTTTGTGACTAGATCATAGTATTTAATCAAATTAGTCAGACAAGACTTCCCCTCCCCTTAACAAACCTATGCTGTGTCCAAGCTATAACTGAAGTCTTGTCTAGATGATCCTTCAATGCTTCTTTTACCAGTGCCTCCATTAATTTCCCTCGAACAGAAATTAAACTAACAGGTCTGTAATTACCTGTGTCTCCGTTTTGATCCTCCTTTGTGGATTGGGGTCACATTTGCACATCTGCAGTCCATGCGTACCTCCCCTGAGTCCAAGGAAGCTCTCATAATTATGGCTAAGGGTTTGCTTACTTCTTTTACCGCCTCCTTTAATATAATTGGATAGATTCCATCTACCCCAGGTGCCTTTCTTATGTTTATCTTCAATAATTTCTCCTCCACTTTACTCTCAGTTATTACAAGATTATCTAGCTTACTGCCAGAGTTGAATACACCTCTGGCATTCCCCTCCCTAAATAACTTCTCATGTGTGAATGTAGATGCAAAAATATTCATTTAGTTTGTTAGCTACCTGAGCAGGATCATCAACAGTTGAACTAACGATATCAAGTGGACCAATCTGATTCATCCCCTTCCTTCTAGAGTTTACATAAGTAAAGAACTCTTTGCTGTTTTTCTTTGCATCCTTTGCCAAAGATTTCTCGTAATCTGCCTTCGCCTGCCTAACCTCCTTTGTAACTTGGTTACAGACCAGCTTATATCTATCATAGGCTTTGTGTCCCATGTTAATTTATATGTATCTTTATATATTAATGTATAATTTATATGTTAATTTATATGTTGTCACTTCATACAAAATCAAAGCATAAACACAGTAAAGTGTATTTCATATTTACTTTACTGCTATCATTTATTCTGTAATAATTTCAGATGGAAACATTTGTGATCATATGTTCATTAGAACTTTTTTTTTTCTCTCATTTTTAATCATGGGAACTATCCTATCAATTAGTTGGTGACTTTTTCGAGCAGTGTTGAATCCAGGGCGGAATGCCTGGGAGTCAGTTTCATCCCCGGTGAAAAATAGTAATTTTTATTTTATAAAACATGAATTCAATAAATTTATGTCAAATAAATAACACAAAAAATCACAACTAAGTGTGGTACTTGTTATGTGGTAGATGGCAAAAATAAATCACTGAAATTAACGATACGAAATTTTCAAAATAATTAAGTGGGCAATATTTCTGGCTGCACAAATTGTAACTAAATGCCACTATTTCAAGTGTCCGCATTTTCATTTTATAGTTTTCAGGTTCCTTTTATTTTCACACAAACCATCTGTTGATAGTGTTTTGCACAAATGGTGCATTTGTGAATAATTCTTTGTATATTGCAAACAAGATTTCAGGCCATGACTAGGTTTGCCTGAATCGGTTCCTGACAGATGCTATTGTAATTGCAATTATAAAGGGTCCCGCAGCTCTCAGGGAAGTCTGCAGCCACTAATTCCATCGTCAGCAGTTTCATTTTATGGTTTTCACATCCTTTTTTTGTTTTTTTCACAGAAAGAGTCTACTTGTGGCTAATCCTTCCTTTGTATACCACAAATGAGATGGTTTGATCACAGCCTATAGACAATACATTTTATAAGCATTTATTATATATGCATCTGTACTGTGATATTGCAAGATCACATAAAGATAAGCCGAGGGCCCGAATGAGTTACTGGAAAAATTAATAAATGATTGATTCACATGCAAGGAAGAATAATGTTATTACAATACAGTACTTGCATGTTTAATTATAATTTGTATAATTTTTATTTTGCAAATTTTAATCAGTGATTGTCACATTAAACTGTGATTATTGTCAGTAATGTGGTTTTTGTGAACTGACTATTAGTATTTAGATGTTAAATAATAAATATTTCCTTTTGTTTCCTATTTTGTTTTCTCATATTCTCTTATTATAATATTCATAAATATGCATAATCAGTATATTTATATTTATGCATATTGTGCATAAATTAATATTTATGCATAAATATAAATATATACAGATTTGTTTGTAACATATACATATATTGCAAATATTAAATAATAATAAAAAAATATACTTCATATACCCAGGAGCGGATTAAGGTCAATTGAGGCCCCGGGCGCAGAAGAAAATATTGGGTCCCTTAAAAAAAAGAGAGAGACAGGGAAAATAAAAATACATGTTAACCATTTTTTTAAATAAATAAAAAATATTATGTACTATTAATATTTTATTTCCAATAAAATTTGAATATAATATATGTATAATATAATTAATAATAGCATAATAATAATCACAAAGTTTTGAACTAATATGTTCAACTAACATCTTACCCCGGGGGCTCACATCTGGTGAGTATGGGCTTGGCAAACCCAGGGTCCTGAGCTGGATATCATCATTCTTCTCTTTCTTGGTGATGCCTTTCTACTTCTCTCTCTCTCTCTCTCTCTCTCTCTCTCTCTCTCTCTCTCTCTCTCTCACACACACACACACACACACACACACACACACACACACACACACACACACACACACACACACACACACACACAGGGGGTAACTCGGGAATTTTTTTTTTTGGCTGGTGCAGCATAAGCCTCAGGCTTCCTTGTACCATATGGCTAATAATAATAATAATAATAATAATAATAATAATTTGTTGGGGTTTTGCATGGGCCCTTCAGAAGTCGGGGCCCAGGGCGTGCGCCCGGTGCGCCCGCCGTTAAATCCGCCTCTGCATATACCCCCAGAAGTTTACAATCTTCCCCCAAGTTTTACCCCGGGGGCTCACATCTTACCCCGGGGGCTCACATCTGGTGAGTATGGGCTTGGCAAACCCAGGGTCCTGAGCTGGATATCATCATTCTTCTCTTTCTTGGTGATGCCTTTCTACTTCTCTCTCTCTCTCTCTCTCTCTCTCTCTCTCTCTCTCTCTCTCTCTCTCTCTCTCTCTCTCTCTCTCTCTCTCTCACACACACACACACACACAGGGGGTAACTCGGGAATTTTTTTTTTTGGCTGGTGCAGCATAAGCCTCAGGCTTCCTTGTACCATATGGCTAATAATAATAATAATAATAATAATAATAATAATAATAATTTGTTGGGGTTTTGCGTGGGCCCTTCAGAAGTCGGGGCCCAGGGCGTGCGCCCGGTGCGCCCGCCGTTAAATCCGCCTCTGCATATACCCCCAGAAGTTTACAATCTTCCCCCCAAGTTTTACCCCGGGGGCTCACATCTACCCCGGGGGCTCACATCTTACCCCGGGGGCTCACATCTGGTGAGTATGGGCTTGGCAAACCCAGGGTCCTGAGCTGGATATCATCATTCTTCTCTTTCTTGGTGATGCCTTTCTACTTCTCTCTCTCTCTCTCTCTCTCTCTCTCTCTCACTCTCTCTCTCTCTCTCTCTCTCTCTCACACACACACACACACACACACACACACACACACACACACACACACACACACACACACACACACACACAGGGGGTAACTCGGGAATTTTTTTTTTTGGCTGTTGCAGCATAAGCCTCAGGCTTCCTTGTACCATATGGCTAATAATAATAATAATAATAATAATAATAATAATTTGTTGGGGTTTTGCGTGGGCCCTTCAGAAGTCGGGGCCCAGGGCGTGCGCCCGGTGCGCCCGCCGTTAAATCCGCCTCTGCATATACCCCCAGAAGTTTACAATCTTCCCCCCAAGTGTTACCCCCAAAGTTTACATAACATACCCCAATGCAAAAGCTCTGGATTTAACACTGTTTTCGAGGTAACAGGAAAAATAATCCCCAGAAAAAATATCCCATTTTCTTCTTATTATTATTAATACTTAAGATTATTTAAGTATATTAAGGTTATTATAATACTTAATCATTTGATTAAAATTTTTATGATTTTTTTCTAAGATTTTGATATTAGTGAAAATTTTAATCTGAGATTTTGATATTATTGAACTCCAATTATTGTCACTAATTTGGTTTTTGGTTAGTATTTAACTGTTAAAAAATAAATATTTCCTTTTGTTTCCTATTTTGTTTTCATATTCGCTTATTACAGTCATGATATTAACAAAAATGTTTCACATAATTTTAAAAATGATGAATATAATATAGTATAAATTTGAAAAAGTGAACAATTCGTAAATAAATTGATTTGTACATATATCTAATAACAACAAAAAAGACAGTTGTAATTATATATTTATTCAAATAAGAAAAAGAACAAAGGTACACATGGATAAAAGGAGACATTTAAATAAATGAAAACAACAGATTTTACATGCAACGTATACAGTGTGCTACTGCTCTTAAAAATTCTAGAATGTCTGGAATAAGTCTGGAATAAAAAATCTAAAATGCCGGGAATATGATGATTACCTTCATTATATTCCTGGCATAACATTTTTAGTTTACATTGCATTTTGTAATACATGGCTTGCTTTTTTTTTTTAAAATCAAATAACCTGAATCACGTTAAGCCAGCTTAGTTTCATCTGCTGCCACATCCAGTAGCATCTTCTGGATAAAAGGGACCAAAAGGATGGGTGAGAGAGAGAGAGAGACACTAAATTGGAAAAACAATGATTCCAACCTGCAAATTGTTTGTTAGTTCTTTCTTCATCAGCAAGAGTAGAATCATGTACATTCTAAAGCATTGGAGGAAAAAGAGCAGAAATTTTACAAACCTGTGGGAAGTATTATAGCCTACTCATCTAAAATCGCCTCTAACATACGTGCAATCAAAATAATCCATGAGATCAACAACAGCAGCAGCAGCAGCCATAATTCTTCTTAAAAAATCCATACCACAGAAAACATCAGAAAGGGGCAAGACTGTCTAACATACGGCAAAATAAACTAAACTAAACTTGGAGTCTTCTCTGTACGTGCTTTCTAAACCCAGAGACTGGATTTTACGATGGGTATTCTGGCATAAATGGTAAAAGCATCCACAAACAGCAACATGATCACCTAAAACACTTTTAATGGCGTTAATGACAGACTGTTCAAAATCAACGTGAATTGCCGTGGGAACAGGATGCATATCGCAGACAAGACACTCATCATTAATCATATGGAGCATATTTCCATATGTCCATTGCGTTTTTTGCAGAAATGAAAACTTTTTTAACCAAAATTCCTGATTATGTAAAGCTGTTGAAAATGACGTGGAGCCACAGTGAAATTGCTATCCATAAACCATTCTTTGGATTCAGATAAGAAAGACTGTTGTCAGTTGCAAAATTTGCAATTCATTCTTTGGAGTGAGGCCCATTATCACAAAGGAGAAATCAACGAAAGAGGGGAGCACCAGTAGAACATCAATCATCACAAAAAATTAAATTTTGCAAACTATGAGGTTCGAGGGGGAACCTCTTTGACCTTTGATTATGAATTGTCCTCTTTGCCGTCTCTTCAACTGGCATACAAGCTTTTAGAAACAGGATCCAGTTTTAATGTTGAAGTTTTCAAACCTCCTCCACACTTAAGGGTCCTGAACACGTGCGCTCTCTCTCTCTCTCTCTCTCGCTGGTGCAGCATAAGCCTTAGGCTTCCTTAAACCATATGGCTAATAATAATAATATTTCAAGCAACGTCAATGAAAGTGTTTTGCAAATCTTAACAACAACATACGAAAATCCATTTAAACAGTTTATTTTTTCCTTTGTTAGACTTAATAAGTTCCATATTTAAAAAAAAAAAATGGCCTAAGCAACAATCCTAAAACTACACACAATAACGCACATGCATATACGCATCAAATCTCAACCAAGTGACTGTCGGTAAGCGTTCAGAGCAGGGGTAGAAAACCTTTTTAGTAGCAAGAGTGAATTGAAGTGCATAAGAACCTGTGAGGGTGCATTTTTGCTGAGAAAAATAATGAATCTCAAATTTTACAAATTCATAAGTATACACGTGATCACACTAAGCAATATTAATTAAAATGTTATAATGTTTTAATTTACCACACAGTTATAATGCTTTAATTACCAAAACACCAGCAACACCACAGTTATAATGTTTTAATTTTAATGAAAATTTTTACCTTGTGCCTTAATGAGAAGGTTAGCCCTGATTTACTTTGGAAAGCTCAGAGATGTTAGATGGCACTGATAATGCAGCAACTCTTAGTTGGTTTGCAAGATCATCATCCGTAAGTCTAGCACGCAAATTGTTCTTGGTTAAATTTAATGTTGAGAAAAACTGTTCACAGTGGTAAGTGGCAGAAAACAGTAATGCAATTTTCAATGCATGATTACTCAAAAATGGATATTTTTCAGTGTCTACATAGGATTTATAAAATTCCAAAATACATACACTATACTATTACATTTGGATTTCAAAGTATTATCCGATTGTAAATGAATAAATTCTAGTTGCAAGGAATCAAGAACTTCATCTGTCATCACATCAAATGGAGCTTTGCATATTCTTAGTTTGAGTTCATGATTTCTTAAATCTTGAAACCTCTTTTGAAATTGATTCAAAAGATTGGAACACTCTGCAGCATACTCCACCATCGATTCTGGTTTCAGTTCTTTCAGTGTTGGAAAATGCATCGTGCAGCGTTTTTTCAGCTCAGTTATAAACAATTGCAGCATTGATTCAAAGCTCCTGATATGAGAGAGGTAATAAAGAAAAGAGAGGTAATAAGCTGATTTGGCCCTTGTAATTTCAAATTTAGATCACAAGTGGCTAGTGATATCGACCAAAAATGCCAAATCACATGACCACTTTTGGTTCTCTAATTCCATAATGTGGGAACCTTTAATATTCATGAAGAGTTTCACTTCATCTTTCAGCTCACAGAAGTGCTTGAGCATGTTCCCTTTGCTAGGGGGTGCCTCCGTAGCCAGGTGGGCAGGAGCAGCAGTGCATAGCACACGCTTCTTGATTAGACCGGGGTTCGAACCCGTGACCACCAAATATGGAAGTGCGGAAATGTCAGGGAATGACCACCGCATATCCCCGGAGCAATATGGCCTTAGTTGCTAATGCTCCTAAAAACCAAACAACAACAACAACCTTTGCTAGGATGCATGCTCAATGGCAATGCATGACATAATGGCAGATTCATTTTTAATGTCAGTTGAAGTGAATTGAAATGAGTACAGCAATACCCTGCATAACACGGATAATTGGAACCGAAATTGTTCCATGTTATGTGAAACCGTGCTGATTATTGAGGTATAATCATAATGGGTTTTAATTGAATGAATACCATAGAAACAGTCTATTAACAAATTATAATAAATTATAACCAATTTGTGCTCGATAGCCAATTAAAAGGATTTGAAATAAAAAATATTACGAAAATTTTATTAATGAAAAGGTAACATCATGAGAGATAAGAAAAAAAAAAAGCTTTATTGTTTATTTAGATATTTCAATAATGAAGTCTGGTTAAATCATCTCTTCTTTTTCTTGGGGTACAAGTGTTTGTAGCATTGAATCCCATCTTGTAAAATTTGTCGCATCTTGATGCTACATTCAACATCTGGATCTCCATTCATAATCACCTCACAGAGTATGTCAACCCCTGAAAAACTCCAATTCTTATGTTGAAAATTCTTTTGATGCCACTTCAGAATTGTTTTCCTCTTCATATGCAGTTTGCACATCAATTTCAAGGAGAATTGCATTATTTAAGTCATTTGCATGCGAGTCAATGCAGTCACGTACATTGGCAGTGTCCAAAGTTTTGAATCCCAAGTCTTTTCCGATCTTCACAATGTCTTCAGCAATTTTCTGAACTTGCGATTAAAAACCTGTGAAATCATTTGCCAAATGGGGCAAAACACGTTGCCAAACAGAACGCATATTGTTGGCAGTGATTTCTAACCAAGATGCAGATATATTTTCGATCATATTTCGAGGGGAAAAAAATAAACTGTGAAATGTGCATGTGAGACAATAGAGTTGGCACTACAGCATGTACGTGTACCTAGCCTACGACAATGCAGCATATATGTAGAGTACGTGTCTGAGCTATTGAATCAGTTGATATGTACAGTAAATTTCTGATTTAAACTTAATTTAAAACCATGTTATAGTGAAACCTGTGCTAAGCGAGGTATTGCTGTAGTTATTTTATTTTTTTTTTCAACCATACAATTTAATTTTGAAAGTTTAAGTTAACTTTCAGTGAAAACACATTAAACCAAGTCCATCCTGTGAACACATAGACATCGGATGACCCTATGAGGTCAAGAGTTCTTCTTGTGCAATGATTCACTTCCATTTTTCCCCAAGAAACAAAGAAAAACGTTTTCCCATGTATAACGGAATGTATTGCTTTACTGTGAGCAGACTTTGTATTCTGAATAGGCATTGTGATTGGTCAGTTTGTACACAATTCTGGCCTTCTCATTGGTCAAGACCCTGGTCATTTAATTTCAAGCTTTCTCATTGGACAGCAACAGTGGACCTTTCAATCCCTAGGTTGGGTTTAACAGAGGGGGAGGTCAATTTGGCGATATTTTCAATTGCTGTCCTTCACTTTGTTGACATTTATAGCTGTTTACTTATACTTCTGTTTTGACTTTGCCATGGATCTGAAGAGATTGATTTTTACTTTGACTCTGAGGAAGAGTTGTAAGAGGTCCAACTCAAGGCTGAAAATGAACTAGCCAAGCAGATCAAAGCCGAAAAGCTTTTCTGTCGGGAGCTGATTTATACTAGAGTAAGTGTTAAGTGACTTTTTTCTTGATGGAATTTAATTGAGTTTAAAAACAGTGGCTTGCACGTTGTTCTTTTTTTAGTGCCTTTTTCTTGCTGACATTTAATTTTAATAATTTTAAAAACAGCGACTTAACATGTTTCTTCATTGTTTTCCAAGAATGAAGATTTCTTTAGCGAGTCACACTTGAGGTTTTGAGAAATGCGGGTTGCACTAGCAATGTACCTCAACTCCTAGGCACTGCAGAATACTCTAGCGGCAGCCCCCAGCTTCTCGGCATTGTAGGGAGCTTTAGCGAATAGGCAGTGTGGAACACTCTAGTGGCAGCCTCCAGCTTCTCTGTAATGCGGAAACCTCTAACAGTAGCCCCCATCTTTTTGGCATTATGGGGAGCTCAAACGATGGCTCCCAAATCCTGGTTAACCCATACAACTAGGATTTGGGAGCAACCAGATGAATTGATGTCTAAATTTGTTTCTAAAGTGAATTTTTTTCTTGTGTGAAAAGCATAGCTTATGTTGTTACTTATTTCTTTTTCAGGTGGGGGAAGGTAATGAGCATGTTAGTGGTTTGCGGTTCAAGCATTTTTATAGCGTTCAAGTTAGTATTGAGAAATACTCAAAAAAATAGCATATGTTATTTAAACCTACAAAATGCGCTTCATTAACATGGCCCATCTTGATGATGGGGGATGAGTTTTTTGAAGCTTTCAAAATGCTTGAAGAGATTAACAGATGCGCGAGTGCACAGGGCAATTATTTGCATGTACACTTGTGCGCCAATGCTCCCACCTTGAAGATGCCAATCAATTTGGTGTTAATGGCCCTGTCTGAACTTACGTTGGACAGTGTGATGGCAGAATTCATTGCTGTGAATCAATCCAATGACAGGTTTATGATCACAGATGATATTGCATTGGACGTGATTCTTATTAACATCGCCAATAACCAATAGGGGTGGCAGTGGCCATCATTCTAAGAATATCAAGAAAAGGCCTCGTTGCCTTTGAACGATTTTTTTTTTAAAAAATGCATCATTCAGATCAGGAATGTTGATAACCTGTGTCTATCCTGTGCACTAGCTATCGGCATTTCGGTCCATCAGGACGATGACAAAACTTACCAGCAAGTGCGGGAGGATAAATGTCATATGCAAACTACAAAGGCTATAGATTTGCACAAGATAGCAGGGGTTGCTTTAGGTTCTTGTGGTCTGGCTGAAGTGGAAAAGTTTCAGCACGTCCTCACCCCCGATTTTCAAGTTATGTCTTCCGAGTGCGGGCTTGAACAGATTTATTGGGGGCCCAAGGCCACTAAACAGATTTTTATTCTCCACCACAACAACCATTATGATTTGGTGCACTCTGTGAAGGCCCTGCTCAGCGGCAATTGTTATTGTGCACTCTGTTTCAATGTTTCAAGGTTTTTGCTAATCTGAAATGTCTTTCGACTCACACATATGTCCACATACATGTAATAGGTGCAGGTCACATGCCCATCATAACGAGAGCAACCTTCACTTGTGTGATGCCCCAGCAGATATTTCAAAGGCAATGAATGCTTAGATAGTCCAAAGGGCAAACAAAATAAAATATGCTCTGAACTGTATCGCTGCACCATTTTTTTGCACACCTTTCTCACTAAAAGCACGCACAAATGTGTGCTTTTAGTGAATCCTGAATCCTGTAGCCACTGCAAGGCTGTTCACAAGTCTCAATACAGTTTTGTGCAAAACCAGAGGAACCAAAAAATTCAGTTTCTGGGGTTTATTTTGACACAGAAAAGATCTTATTACACAGCAATCACGTGGCTGACCTTTGCATTGCCTCTTTTGGAAACTATGAATGCGTATACTGGGCCGATTGTGTATGGCTGTGTTTCTGGATGAGCTACAGTGAAATGTGCTCATGACAGTTGAAAATTTTGATGCATCAAACCGAAATTTAAGAATGTATGAGTAGTGGTGCATAACCTCCATGGTTTTGACGGGTATTAGCATTAATATTAGTAGAAACATATGATGCAAGAAAGCAAGCTTATGCAGCATCAGCCAAAAAAAAAAAAAAAAAAAAAAAAAAAGGGTGTTTCGTATACTTTCTTATCTCTTCGGAAGTCACATGATTCCTCACGTGAATTACGATAGTCGAAGATTTTGGGCATTTTCCTTGGAATATTGAACATTGTCTTTTTGGATCTGTATTCTTTCCTCAGTACTCTCCCCCGCAAAAACTGCCAGCAATGTTTGAGCTGCCTGAGGTCCGCAAGGATTTTTTATCATGAATTCCACACTTTAGAAACTTTGGACTATGAGGGTGCAAATCCGGATCAAAAATAGTTTAAACCGAAATTCATGATGAAAGAAACTCGTTCAGAATTTCAGTTATGGTACCAACAGAAGTCACGTATAGTGTACAGCCTGAAGTCAGAGATTTTGGCCTACATCATCGATGATGTTAGGGTATTGCAAGATTCGTGCAATAAATTTCGATCTCTCTTTATAGCCGTGTTGCAAGTTGACTCTTTTTGTACAGACATAACTATCACCAGGGCCTGTAGAAAGATCTTTGCCCACAATGTTTTAGAACCAAACACAATGGCAGTCCTGCCGTCAGGCAGATACATGGACACCAACATAGAGTCACAAAGCGTTGGTCTGGCTTTCATGGTTGGAACAAGATTCGCATTCAACATGGAGTGGAGGTAAGAGTAGGTCCTCTTTTGATTGTGGGGTTCATGGTAACACTGCTTACAGACACAAGATGATGGAATTCCTATTTGATGAAACTATGGACCATGGGTCTTTCCTGAAGACTTATAAAATAATTTCCATATGGGAATGCCAGTTTGACGAACAACATAAAAACGATACTGCCATGAAAGAATTTGTTACAGCTTTCACAATGCACAAACTGATTACAGCACGTGGCACATTCTGAGAGGTGGCAGAGTTCACTGCTTTAAACTTTACAATCAGGTGACAGGTGAGGATATACATTATTTTGATTTCTGTTCACTCTATCCATGGGTCTGCAAATACTGAGTCTTTGCTCATGGGTACCCTAAAGTCATCCTTGGTGACTTTGACCATCGTCCAGAGGCATACTTTGGAATTATCCATGCCAGGGTGCTTGTGCCAGGGAAGCTATTTTTGCCTGTCTTACCAATAAGCTCCAATGGCAAGCTTGTCTTCCTGCTCTGCAGAGCATGTGCAGAGCAGATGTTGCCCAAGTATAACCATAGGGACAGAAAGCTTTTCTGGAATCTTGTGTATGCCCGAGGTTTATCTTGCAATTGAAAGCGGTTACGAGATTGTTGAAACCTACGAAGTTTGGCATTTTGGTGTTTCTTTGGTGACTACATCAATACCTTCTTAAAAATTATGTATGAAGCATCAGGATGGCCCAAGGGGTGGACCCTGATGCATATATTCATGATTTTAAGAAGGTATCACATTGGATAGGCACGAAATAAAGCGAAACCCACAAGGTATGTATCAGTCAAATTATGTTTGAATTCTCTCTGGTGATGCTTCACTATTAGAAGAGGAGGAACACTAAAGTTTAATCTCTACGAAAATGTTATAGAACTTTTCTTGGATGACACTAAAATCATTCACGAGACCATGTTTGTAATGGATGATATAATCGTTGCTTCCTATGGCTGGATAAAACTATAAAAGTCTATGGCCACTCTACACCAATGCTTGTTGTACTGTGACACTGACAGTCTAATTTTCACCTACAAACAGGGCGAAGAAAGTCCACCGATTGGTCACTCACTTGGGGAGTTGACGGACGAATTAGACGGTGACCACATTGTTAAGTTTTCAAACACCGATCCCAAGTCTTATTCCTTCAGGACCTAGGAAGGAAGAACAGTAACTAAATGCAAGCGTGTGATGCTGAATGCCAAAAATGCCAGGCTAGACAACTTGGACGTTACCACTGCAGCACAAGGCCAGCCTGTTAATGTTTCCATTGATGTACCATTTTCTCTCCATCAAGACAAACAATCATCTCTTCTCCTTGAGCCTCTGTCAAAAAGAGGTTTACATTCACCTTCACTAAATGTGCAGTTTGAGACAATACACAGACCTTTCCTTTTGGTTATTTCCATGACACCGAGTGAAGGATGACTACCTGTCATGTCATTACACTTTCAACATCGGAAAATTCCTGTGAAATTCCTATATTTAACACTAAGTCTTCAGTGGTTCCCTGGCGATGTCTCCTTTCCAAGGAACCGTTGGCATGCAGGGATTCCCCTCACTCCATCTGCCATCGCTTTGTGATGGCCCAGGATGCACATGGGGCCTGTTTGGTTCACAGGGTCCCCTTCTGCAATCACATCGTGATGGTCCAGGATGCACAGGGATGCCCCCGTGATGGCAGAGAATTTCTTTGGTTTTTAAAATCAATGTACCCATAAAAGGTGTTTCTATGGACACCATAAAAACCAATAACTTTAAAAAAAGCATGTCTTTCTTTAAAGTTATTGCTCTTTCTGATTTTTAAGCGTATGGGAATTTGGTTCCATTTTAAAGTTCCCATATGCTCTTAATTTCCCCCATTTTTATCCAGAATTGTTAGATATGATAAAAATTAAGAGCATATATATGGGAACTTTAAAATGGAACAAAAATCTAATATGCTTAAAAATCAGAAAGAGCAAGTGAAACGTTTCAAATTCGGACCACACACTTTTTTTTTCTGGAGACGTCACCTGTGTTTTTTTTTTGTTGCTAGCCCAGCTGCACTTACATGAACACACATAAATACCGGGTTCAAACTCACATGCACACACAAAAATGTTCAAGCACCCATTTATCCGCACTGTGGCTGGTGCCACTCAATCTGGAAAAACCCCATTTGTCTTGTGACTGCTTGAGCGTAGTCAAACTTTAAGTTCCCCGCTTTCTCAAAGATTTGTTTATTGCTTTCCGCAACATCAAGAAAAGTTTTAACAGTACCTGTAAATCAAGTTCATGGAAGCTTTATACATACCCAAATTCAACCCATGAGTGAACAATCTGCTTGTTTTAGCCAATCTGATCAACCAAGTGAAAGATAGTTCTCTAGTGGCCGAAATATTCATAAAAGACTCAGACTACAGAAATCTCAGTGTTATTCTGCTCACTCAAAACTTGTTCTATCAAGGTTCACAATTCAGAACCATCAGCTTGAATTCATGCTATTTGGTTGTGTTCAAAAACCCCCGAGATTCTCGTCAAATGACCCATTTGGCCACACAGGTGTTCCCAGGCCAATCACATGTCCTGGTGGATATTTATTAAGATCCAACACGCCTACCACACCCATATCTGCTTTTTAACTTCTGCCAGGATACAGACGAGAGATGACACTCCCATACACGTTACCAAACGAAGGGGGTCACAGTTGTTTATGTACCTTCATGACCAGGAAATTAGTACGTCATGCTAATTTCATCAAGTATCTCTCTGAGGCTCATCCCAGGCAGGGTACCACGCTTTTGAAGAATTCAACTCCAAACCAGATAATTGTGTTGTGTGAAATTTGCAAAAATTTGATTTGTGGAAACATATGTCACTTTCCAAGAAAAATGCAAGCTCAAACAATATGAAGCTTCTGCGAACCCTTGCAGATAAAAAGGTTACATTTAAAACCTGACTGAAATTAATCCACCAGCAAGGTGGAATGTTGTTTTCTCTTTTGGGCAGTCTTATTGCGCCTTTGATTACAAGCCTCCACCAGAGCAGCAGACTGTATCTTTAGACGAGCAGATGTCGTTGATTTTAAAAAGACAGGATCTGCCTGCAGAATCTGAAGTTAAGACGTATCTGCAGACCCTTCAATTGTGCTTGGGTTTGAAAACGAATACTGCAATGCAGAAATCTGTCTCGATGCCCAACATTCAGCTTGAAGAGTGACAGTTGTAGAACCAAAGGAGAAGGAAAAAAAATCGGAAAAAAGAAATATGCAGTGCTCACTTCGCTTCACTACCTAAGAAGCAAGTTTCAATGGATTGGCATGCATTTATTTAGGTAGTAAATGCTGAATTACATCTAAAGTGGCAATTACATCGTTCGCATACAAATCTTTACAATAATATTGGTTTACAATCTTCTGCAGAAATATCCCTCTACATCGATTTGTTAAGAAAAATTTACAGTGAATGCCGCATGCTACAGATTCTGGATATTGAATTAACACTTTGTTGTAAATCCATATTGTTCTGTTTGCTTACAAAGGCTGCGATATCCATTGGCGATGGTCGAGCAAAACTGTCAAAGTATTGGCTCTCAGCTTTTCTGAGGAATATACACAGCCAGTGTATGCCTTGTTGGTGTGAAAAATCGAGAGTGGTAATCAATGGACACTGCTCATCGTGGACTAATGTTATTAGTGGAGTCCCTCAGGTTTCAGTATTGGGTCCATTATTGTTTTCTGTATTTATAAATGATATTGATGATGGTATATCAAGCTTAATGTCCAAGTTTGCAGACGATACGAAGGTTGGCAGGGTTGTCAAGGACACTACTGACACTATGCTACTGCAACAGGATCTGGAAAGGTTAAGCAGATGGGCTGAGAGGTGGCAAATGAAGTTTAACATTAACAAATGTAAAGTACTACATATGGGAAACAGCAACCCCAGAGCAACGTATCAACTCTGTGGTACTACACTGACAGTGGTAGAGAATGAAAAGGACCTAGGGGTAATTGTGCAGGCAGATATGAAGTTTTCTAAGCAGTGCAGACGAGCTGCAAGAGTAGCTCATGGTGTATTGTCGATGATATATAGGAATTTTTCTAGCAGGGATAAGGAGGTGATTATTCCCTTGTATAAGGCAATGGTCAGGCCACACCTAGAGTACTGTATACAGGTCTGGAGGCCTCATTTCAAGAAGGATGTAGAGATGCTGGAACGAGTACAGAGAAGGGCAACAAGATTAGTGAATGGAACAAAGGGGTGCTCTTACGAAGAAAGGCTTAAGTTTTGCAAATTACAGTGTCTGGAGACTAGGCACGAGCGAGGTGATCTGATAGAGGTGTATAAAGCCTTGAATGGTTTGAGCATGCTCAATGCTGATGGGATTCTTCCTCTTGCTCAGAATAATCATCTGAGAGGGTATAAATTCAAATTGAGGAAGGACAGATGTAGGATAGACGTGAGGAAATTTGGCTTTAGCCAGCGGGTGGTTGGTTGGTGGAACAGACTTCCATCCCTTGTCGTGGAAATTGATAGCCTAAATAAGTTTAAGGCTCAGCCGGACAGGTATTTCGAACGAACAGAAGGGTGAAGTGGTTATTTTTTATTTATTTATTTATTTATTTATTTTTTTTTGGCTGATGCTGCATAAACTTGCTTTCTTGCATCAAATGCTTCTACTAATGCTAAGTCTGTGTTCCCAACGAGCAGGGCCAGCTTTCAACACATTCTTGATGGTAACTCATCACAGGCGCACACTCCGATTGGAAGTTCCAAGATTCACTGCCGGCTTCTAGAACTTATGATTTGTTCAGTGTTCCTAGTCAATGAGTCTGGATCTGTCTTTAGTCACAGAAAGAATAGTTTCGAATTCGGAATACAAAATCACAGTTACATTCTCGGGAAGAGGGGATGCAAATTTCATATCAATACAAACACTTCTGCGATGTGTAAAGTTCACATGTTCAGCGACGGCATTCTGATCAGGAGATAAATCGAATGTATAAAGAACGTTGCCTTCTGTGTATTCCAAATATGAGATATCATTCCTAGTGTCCAGGTTCTACTTGTTTAAAGCTGTAAAAAGTGTGAGGTAGGATCTCATGTAATGTCCATGCTTGAAATCAGGCGTGAGCAGGATGGAAGAATACTGAACACTGTCAGTAACACAAGTTGTATTGGGAAAAATTAAATGGGTTAGTTTTAAAGGAACCATTGAAGTTTTCACTGGACACAATACCTACAATCAGACATGTAGGGATTTGACCCAATTAATAATGTCTCAGGTTCTACTTGTTTAAAGCTGTAAAAAGTGTGAGGTAGGATCTCATGTAATGTCCATGCTTGAAATCAGGCGTGAGCAGGATGGAAGAATACTGAACACTGTCAGTAACACAAGTTGTATTGGGAAAAATTAAATGGGTTAGTTTTAAAGGAACCATTGAAGCTTTCACTGGACACAATACCTACAATCAGACATGTAGGGATTTGACCCAATTAATAATGTCAGGTCGAATTGCTCATTCCTTTAGGAACGGAAAAACAAGTAACGTTAACCCTATTAATAGGGTAAACAAGTGGATGCTTTTTCTAGAACACTCATGTGGGCAAGTTGAATCTGCGGGTTAAGTTTGTGGACAAAAAGACACTTCTCAATGTGTATTTTTGCTATAGAGTCAAGAGATAGAAGGCAAAATTCCAGGGAACTGCGAACCATTTTCAGGCAGAGTGACAGGTTCTTAATGATGTACAGTCAGGCCTCGCATAACGTGAGTACGATTAACGTGATTTTCAGTTAACGCTATTTGAAAAATTATACCACTTTTCACGATGCAAATTTCCAGTTAACGCGATTTTTTTTTTTTTTTTATGCGATAGTTGAAAAAGATTTGAATCGCACGTTAAGCTTACCGCGAGTTGTACGGTCAATATACAAATGTTTGCCTGCCTCGGTGTGTTCCATCAACCATAACAGTAAAATAACTAGATGAAATCTTTCGTATCGCAGAGAACCTCAAACTAAAGGTTTGAGGTTCTCTGCGATATTTATTTAGCCAGGGCCGAGAGAAGATTGTTGTCAGCTATTGGAAATTGATTGATGAAAAGAGAAAATCAACGCTGTTCAAATATTTCCGCAACAGTCAGTTCTTCATTGTGTATTTTATGTCAGAGGTTCCCAAACTTTCTCGGTTCACGGCGCCCTCAGTGTCTCAGTAATTTTTTTAAGGCGCACCCAGACCAAAAGAAATACCTAACAGTTCCATTTAGTAGTTAGGTCCAAACAACTTAATAAGAAATGCTGAAACTGCTAGATTGGGGGGATACAAGGACTAATAGATTAACAGTAGCCACTGGCAGAGGTGAAAGTGATTCTTGCACTGCTTCTATTGGAATGAGCCGCAGCCTGGAAAATAAGATGCAGGATATTTCAGAGACTGCTGGGAATCATTGGGGTACAAGTAAACACATGGGTTGTGTTAGGGTAGCTAAAAAAAAGAACAGGTGCATGTATACTTGTGTGTACACCAATGCTAGGAGTTTAGTAAATAAATTTGATGAATTTGAGGTATTGCTCAAAACATCAAAGGCAGATATTGTGGGGATTTCAGAGACGTGGTGTCACACAGATATAAGAAATGCAGAACTGGAATTTGGGGAGTACAATGTCTACAGAAAGGATAGACAGGATAGGAAGGGAGGAGGGGTTATGCTATTAGTTAAAAAACACATAAAATCCAAGGAAGTGAAGCCAGTCGACATCGCTGGACAGTGCAGTGTCGAGTCAGTTTGGTGTGACATAAGCATTGGGAGATCAAAATTGAGAGTAGGAGTGTGCTATAGGCCTAATGACTCTGATGAGTATAATAAGAAACTGTTCGGAGAAATAGAGTGGGCCAGTAAATCAGAGAGTCTTATAATGGGGGATTTTAATTTCCCAGATATTGACTGGAATTTGGGGGCTGGTCACTCACACAGTAGCAAGGCTTTTGTGGATTTATTGGATGATTGTTTTCTATATCAGCATGTTCGGGAGGCAACTAGAGGGAGTAATACTCTTGATTTGATTATCAGTAGTGATTCTTCATGCATTAAGAATCTGCAGATAAATGAACCACTTGGTGGCAGTGATCACAGTGTGCTGAAGTGGGAGTTACTCAAAGAGGTAACTACCATTAGGGGTAAAGGGAAGGGGTATTGCTTTCGTAAAGGCGACTACAATGGACTGAGACAGTATTTAAATTCTATACAGTGGGATCAACTGATGATATTGCCAACAGCAAATTCAAAATGGGAAGCATTCAAAGAACTTATCGTGGAAGCTACTAGGCTTTACATACCAACTAAGAAATATTGTTCAAGGTTTAGGCCTAAATGGTTGTCAGATGAACTAATGAGGCATATGGCAGAGAAGAAAAATGCATGGGATACATACAAATTAACACGTGACACGGACGCCTATGATAGATACAAGTTGATCTGTAACCAAGTTACAAAGGAGGTTAGGCAGGCGAAGGCAGATTACGAGAGATCCTTGGCAAGGGATGCGAAGAAAAACAGCAAAGAGTTCTTTACTTATGTAAACTCTAGAAGGAAGGGGATGAATCAGATTGGTCCACTTGAGATCGATGGGTCAACTGTTGATGACCCTGCTCGGGTAGCTAACAAACTAAATGAATATTTTGCATCGACATTCACACATGAGGAGTTATTCAGCGAGGGGAATGCCAGAGGTGTATTCAACTCTAGCAGTAAGCTAGAGAATCTTGTAATAACTGAGAGCAAAGTGGAGGAGAAATTGTTGAAGATAAACACAAGAAAGGCACCTGGGGTGGATGGGATCTATCCAGTTATATTAAAGGAGGCAGCAAAGGAGGTAAGCAAACCCTTAGCCATAATTATGAGAGCTTCCTTGGACTCAGGGGAGGTACCCATTGACTGGAGATGTGCAAATGTGACCCCAATTCACAAAGGGGGATCAAAGGCTGACACAAGTAATTATAGACCTGTGAGTTTAACTTCTGTTCCCGGAAAATTAATAGAGGCACTGGTGAAAGAAGCACTGCAGGATCATCTAGACAAGACTTCAGTTATAGCTAGGACACAGCATGGTTTTGTTAAGGGGAAGTCTTGCCTGACCAATTTGATTGGATACTATGATGCAGTCACAAAAGAACTGGATGCAGGGAATAACTTTGATATTATATACTTGGATCTTAGAAAGGCTTTTGATACTGTTGCACATGGAAGACTGCTGCACAAATTGGAGCAGTGTGGCATTGGAGGCAAGTTGCTGCTATGGATAAAGGGGTGGTTGAGGGGGAGAAGACAGAGAGTGGTAATCAATGGACACTGCTCATCGTGGACTAATGTTATTAGTGGAGTCCCTCAGGGTTCAGTATTGGGGCCTTTATTGTTTTCTGTATTTATAAATGATATTGATGATGGTATATCAGGCTTAATGTCCAAGTTTGCAGACGATACGAAGGTTGGCAGGGTTGTCAAGGACACTACTGACACTATGCTGCTGCAACAGGATTTGGAAAGGTTGAGCAGATGGGCTTCGAGGTGGCAAATGAAGTTTAACATTGACAAATGTAAAGTACTACATATGGGAAACAGCAACCCCAGAGCAACGTATCAACTCTGTGGTACTACACTGACAGTGGTAGAGAATGAAAGGGACCTGGGGGTGGTGGTGCAGGCAGATATGAAGTTCTCTGAGCAGTGCAGACGAGCTGCAAGAGTAGCTCATGGTGTATTGTCAATGATATATAGGAATTTTTCTAGCAGGGATAAGGAGGTGATTATTCCCTTGTATAAGGCAATGGTCAGGCCACACCTAGAGTACTGTATACAGGCCTGGAGGCCTCATTTCAGGAAGGATGTAGAGCTGCTGGAACGAGTACAGAGAAGGGCAACTAGATTGGTGAATGGGACAAAGGGGTTCTCTTACGAAGAAAGGCTTAAGTTTTGCAAATTACAGTGTCTGGAAACTAGGCACCAGCGGGGTGATCTGATAGAGGTGTACAAAGCCTTGAATGGTTTGAGCATGCTCAATGCTGATGGGATTCTTCCTCTAGCTCAGAAAAATCACCTGAGAGGGCATAAATTCAAATTGAGGAAAGACAGATGTAGGATAGATGTGCGGAAATTTGCCTTTAGCCAGCGGGTGGTTGGTGGGTGGAACAGACTTCCATCCCTTGTCGTGGAAGTTGATAGCCTAAATAAGTTTAAGGCTCAGCTGGACAGGTATTTCGAACGAACAGAGGGGTGAAGTGGAAGTGGTTATTTTTATTTATTTATGTTACTTTTTTTTTTTTTTTTTTTTTTTTGGCTGATGCTGCATAAGCTTGCTTTCTTGCATCAAATGCCTCTACTAATGCTAATGCTAACTGTGAACTACCTACCTCAAGCTAGTAGTTCGCTCGTTATTCGACAGATGTCGAGTATCGCTGTGTTTCCCTTGAAAATTTAAAATATTCTGCGGCGCGCAGTTTGGGAACCACTGTTTTATGCAATAAACATTTAATTCCATAATTATTTTTATTATCTTTTACATTGTATACAGTTAAAAAGTTATTTAAAAGGTATTTTTAAAATTCTTTATGGACATGAGGGGAATGAACGGATCCTCTTACCAAGAGAGGCTTAAGTTCTGCAAATTGCAGTGGCTGGAGACTAGGCACCTGTGCAGTGATCTGATTGAGGTGTATAAGGCCTTGAATGGGTTGAGCACGCTGAATTCTGATGGGATCCTTCCACTTGTTCAGATTACGGACCTAAGGGGGCATAACTTCAAATTAAGAAAAGACAGATGTAGAATAGATGTGTGGAAATTTGCCTTTAGCCAGCGGGTGGTTAATTGCTGGAACAAACTTCCATCTGCCGTTGTGGAAGTTGATAGGTTGAATAAATTTAAAGAGGAACTGGACAGGCATTTGGAAGGAATGTTGTGATTTTTTTTTTTTTTTTGACTGATGCTGCATAAGCTCATACCCATGCTTTCTTGCATCACATGCCACTACTACTACTACTACTACTACTACTACTATTCCAGAAGGTCAAGGACCAATTATAATTTTTCCTATTGATTATTATATTCGATTAACGCGTTACCGTTTTGCGCGATGCGCTCACGGGACGAATTAATCGCGTTAATCGAGGCCAGCCTGTATATGGCCTGATGGTACAAATGTAATCTGAGACATCCCAGTAGCTCTACAGACTGACTTTAAAAAGAATATCCACTGATGCATGCCACTGTCAGTCCTGGAACCCACCTGATCCATCTCACAAACATTGACTTTAACAAACAGCTCTGTACTAAGTTGTGAGTTTTTAGCTCTTTGGTCAAAAGTTCAAAAGCATTTCGAAATAAGCATGGTATTAGTGTGAGGTGGGATTGACGAGTTTATCCTACACAAAAGGATCAACACGGCTAAGCAGAGTGTAAGAAATTATTAAAAACACCCACGTTTTCTTGTACATCTTTAATGTTGCTCTGCATAAGCTGTACCTTGAGATGCAAATAAGATTTCCTTAGGTCTAGATATTCTTCGGACGTTCCCGGGATGAAAAATCCAATCGGACTTGGCGTATTCACCGAAGCAATAGGAAGGAATGTGACATAGGAAGAATGCTTAATGCAAAGATTAGTTGTGGGTTGGGCGAACAGATCAAGTTCTGACGTTATGAGCTCCATTACTGGAAAATATCATGTTTCTGACGTCTGCCTCCTTTCTGATTGCGAACTTTTTGCTTAATGGTTTGTACCACTTTAGATGCACGACTTATAAATGCTTGCTTCACGGGCACTCCAGAAATGACATCGTCGACAATATTACACTCTCCGGCCAGAACTTGGCGACCAATGAACTAGCTGAGGGTTTCAGAAGAAGAGAAATAAATGTGTATGTGGAATGGAAAAATACTTCCTAGTCCATAACCTCTCTGTTTTGGGTGTCCCATGAAGTATGGACTTCCTCCCGCCTGCACGGAGCAGTAATAAACATAGGCATTCATAGTGACCAGAAATGCAGTTCAAGGTTTTTCCTCCTCTGAATGGAAAAAGCTGGCCGTCATCTGTGCGAATTTGAATAGATACGGAGTCAAAAGTTGGAAGTAACAAGGGGAAATAATCTAAACGCAAGAATTCACCTTTGTTTCCGTATGGTACTACTCCCTAAAGAGGAGCCTTGGTATTGCCTACAATCTGGTCTTCGATCACACTGCTGTATATTATTATTATTATTATTATTATTATTAGCCATATGGAGCAAGGAAGCCTATGGCTTATGCTGCACCGGCTAAAAAATTCGCGAGTTACCCTGAGAGAGAGAGAGAGAGAGAGAGAGAGAGAGAGAGAGAGAGAGAGAGAGAGAGAGAGAGAGAGAAGCAGAAAGGAATCACCAAGAAAGAGAAGAATGATGATATCCAGCTCGGGATTCTGGGTATGCCAAGCACATACTCACCAGGTGTGAGCTCCTATTAATATCACTCAGATATTTAGAACACAGAGTTCCTTCAAAGTCAGTATCTAGGTTGTCGAAGCCTAACAGCTCACCTAGTCCAGTCTTAGGGAACAAAGACATACATTGCTATTGATTTCCAGAGAAACAAACCCATGGGTATTTACACTTCCCTTAATTTCAGGAACAATATTCATCATAGCCTGCAGGACTTCTGAAACAGTGCTGTAATTACCATGTGGGATTTTACACTCACATCAGGCTCCACTCGACAGCCCACCAAACGCGATTCTCCTTTCGTCGGTGTTCGAAGAAAGCAATTTTATCTTTAAGTATCCATTTTCCAAAGTGTAGTCCTCTGAATGTTCTGTATTTGCTATTTATCTCATTCTCCATTTTTAATTTGCAGTTTAATCCTATAATTTCCGTCATTCAGAATGGAATCCCCAACTCACTTCCATTCCTGATGTTCAATAAAAATCTTTCTCTTAACTCAGTCTGAACAACTTTCAACTCTATGTTGTTATTAAGACTACACGAGTTTTCAATCGGTTTGGAAGAATTTTCATACTCTGGTTCCAAAATGTAATGCTCTGTATGTCGGGATGAAACATTTCCAAGAATTAGGAATGTGGATTTCTGCTAATGCAAATTCCCATTTGCCGGTGAGCTACATAGTGCTAGGCAAAACAAAGGTAAAATTAGACTGCATGTTTTCCAGATGTAAATCCATACATGCGTTACTTGAAAGCGTTATGTAGGACATCGCTGGCATTAATCCACGAGTTATACAAGGCATAATATCTCACTTTATGAGAAATTGATCCTGACCATGTCTCATTCTTTTCTTACGTACTTTTTCGATCAAGAAAACTGAATGTTCCTTCGATTTTGTCGCCAGTACAGTCTTTAACTATATACACTACTGGCTGTCTTAGTTTTAAAACTTAAGAAATTGTAAACACTTCACTACTCCAGTTGCCCCACAATTCCCTGCAAAACAGATAAGAACCACTGCGTAACACGACACCTCCAGTGGGTGCGAGATTTTGTGCACATAAGCACATATAGGACAGTAGACCCTGGCCGGATTCATCTTGCCTGGGAACAGGCACCAGCTGCCCAGGTGTTCGCTGCTTTCTGGTGGCGAAGTGGCCTAGAGTTTCTACACCAACACAGAGAACAAAGGAGGATATGGGCAACTGCCTT
The DNA here is from genome assembly GCF_048544385.1 of Mastigoproctus giganteus. Taxonomy (NCBI): domain Eukaryota; kingdom Metazoa; phylum Arthropoda; class Arachnida; order Uropygi; family Thelyphonidae; genus Mastigoproctus; species Mastigoproctus giganteus. Next base: position 145,692,493 of record NC_143575.1, read on the forward strand.
GGAGCCACTATGTACACGTACACTGATACAAGCATACAAGCCCTGGATGATGTAAATATATATATATAATTGTATATACAGATTGGATATCATCATTGTTCTCTTTCTTGGTGATTCCTTTCCACTTCTGACTTTCTCTCTCTCTCGGTAACTTGGGAATTTTTTTTTGGCTGGTGCACGGAAGCCTGGGGCTCATACTGCACGACATGGCTAATAATAATAATAAAAAATCGCACTGAAAAATGTGATGAAGTACGAGAAAAATTATTTTGTTCCTCATAAAATTAATTCTTTGCTTATGCCGCACATAAGTTGGCTGACTGGTCAAGTACTCTTTCACTATTCGTTGGGGTAACTTTGTATGTTTTTGTAATGCATTAATGCCACTGAAACTACCAATAACACTAGGTGCAGTGTAATCTTCTAACGTGTTGTTCTTTTTTCAGATAACATGATTACGAGAAAACGCTTTTTCGTTCTAATGCTGGTCATATTGCTTGTCATCAGGGAGTTTCACGATGTGCTGCTAGACGAACTGTAGACGTGTGAACGTCACAAAGGATGTTGTCCAAAGTGGCATTAAATCTGTCGACGACCAATTTCCTCTAATGGAAAAATATTTACATTGGTTTTCAATAAAACTATGCTTTTGTAAATTTTATCAGTGTCTGTGTTCTTTATTTTTAGGATAATTATTGCTGAGAAGATAAACTTTTAAAATTAACTGCTAAAGAAGTTAACTGTTCACAAAACTAAAAATAAGCTTAACAGGTTATAAAGGGATTGGCAAATAAACATAGCCTGATTTTCAGACTTTAACAATGGAAATTTTTTGTTTCAAAAAACATTCTTATTTGCTGATATACTTAATTCTTGGGAAGGACTCAAATTTGTACAAGTCAGATTTTTTTAGTTTTTACCAACAGATGGAGCTACAGATGAAATATTGGGTTAATTATTGAGAAAAATTCCAAGTTAACATTTAATGGCCACAAGACATTTGATTTTTCAACAGACACTTTTATGAAAATGCCTACAAACAAGATGGCTGGGGCTTTCTGCTGTGCAGAAGATGCCACGGTGGCCAGAACAGGAACCCCCTCCCCAAATACTTTCAAAACAATAAAATTGAAAAATTCCCAGCATAACCCTGATTAAATATGCACATTTAGCTTTGACGTCACAAAATGTTACTGCCAGGTCCCCCTAAAACTACTGGGGTACCTGTCAGCTGTAAGGATACGTTGAAAGCAAGCACGCTGACCCAATATCGAGACCACCTCAAGGTAATAATAAAAATTTTTTTAAAATACTACTAGCGCCACCTAGAGAGCAAAAATAAAAACAAAAAAAAAATAAATTGGCACCACCTGATGGAAGAAAAAAGAAATAGAAGTGGAAGTGCACAGCGCCGCCTGGAAGACTAGAAAACAACCGGAAGCAGTGCCACCCCGGGGACAAAAGTGATTCGGTTCAAACCCTATCCTGATACTACTCACCCTGTACAGTATTTGCAATCAACTAAAAATGTTGATCTATTCTCTGCTTCAAACACCTTATAACATATAGAAAACTAATATCCGTTATAAAGCGGGTATGAAAATATATTGCACTTATGATTTTAGTAAAGTTTGATTTTATTGAAAGCATTTCAGAAATAATTTAAACAAAATAGTATTGTTCTAACATATCTGTAATAGCATGGCTTCGAACTAGTCAGGACGTAGGATATAACTGGGAAACATCTGCTAAGATTTTAGCAAGAATTTCCACTAAGAGCACTTTTCTAAAATACCAATTATGTGTTTTAGAAAGAACTTAAACAAAAACACCACTTTCTAGAATATCCATTATATCGTTGTTTTGAACTGTTTGTAACATGTGTGAACTCAGATGTCTGAACGCAAATCCGTCAGGTAAAAATCCATTAAAAGTAGTATGGTAAGAATTTAATATTATATACCACAGCTATGATTCTCAATACGTTCTAGGATGAAATCAACATTCGTAGAATAAGAGAAATTTACTTCAACGTGATACGTAGAACACTTCTGTATAATGCTCTCCAGAAATTAAAACGAATAAAAGATTAATGCAAAATGATTTTTTTTTTTTTTATGTGAATCCCAAACACGAGAGGTATTAGAACCTATAATACTTAGTACAGTGCTTGGGATGGAGGTTGAGAAGATAAAAGAAGATATTTGTTGACATTGGACTTGAACTTCTGTAGATTGTAATTTTCAGGAAATACGTATGAAGGAAGGTTGTCCCAGAAAACGGCAGTTGAATGAATAAATGAGGAAGATGAAAAGTTGGTTCTATGGGTTTGACGTTGGACAGTAAATGGATGTTGGCTGGTGGCTGCACGTATTCGGACTGTTTTGAAAGAGAGAGCGGGAATAATAGAAGCCAATTCAGAAGAACAGTGCCCATGGAAGTATCTGTAGAAGAGGCATGCAGCAGAAACAGTACGTCTATGAGAAAGCGAGTGGAGAGACTCTGTTAGAGATGAATCATTAATTAACCTAACTGCCCTCTTCTGAATGGAACAAAGAAGTCTGAGAGAGGTTTTGGGGGCACCATCCCAGATGTGGGAACAATATTCCATGGCAGTGGAGGATTTGTGATTTATACAAAGTGAGCAGCTGTTTGGAAGAAAAGTAACGCCGACAGCGAAAGAGAAAACCAAGTTTTTTCGATGCAGAGAAGGCAATATTTGTAATGTGCTTGTGCCAAGAGAGATGAGTAGTCAGAGTAATCCCCAAAAGAGACATATCATTTTGCCTAGAAATCGGAGTGTCACTAAAGATAAGCATAGGAGCAGAAGAATCTTTTTAGCGAAAAATAAGACAAGACTGAGTTTTAGAAGGGTTGAAATCAACTAGGTTGTCTTTGCCCCACTGGAGAATTAATTACCTAAAGATCGGCATTTAAGAAATTGGTAGCAGATTTTCGAGAAATTGAAGCTGATTGAGAAGGGAAAGGTTTCTCAAAATGGAAAGTGGAATGCAATGTGCTATCATCGGAAAAACATGGATAGGATTTCCAGTCAATGGAAGAATGTCATTAATATACACGAGGAAAAGAGTGGGGGAAAGAACTGAACCTTGGGGGACACCAGCTTTAGTGGAGAAGTTTGAAGACAGAGAGCCATCTACCATCACCCTCAGTGAGCGATCAGAGAGAAAACTGGATAACCAATTACTAAAAACAGTTGCAAACCATAAGATGGAAGCTTGTTTAGAAGATCTTTATGCCAAACACGATCAAAAGCCTTTGAGATGTCAAGAGCAACTACTTGTGTTTCACCAAACTTTTCCATTGAATTAGTCCACAAATGGGTAACACATAAGCCAGAATAATACCAGTGGATCGACACTGACGGAATCCATACTGGCGATCGTTGATCAGACAGAAGGTTTCTAGGTATTTTAAGTGTTGGCAGTTAATTGATTTCTCCATTACTTTAGAAAGAGTAGAAGTAATTGCAATTGGACGATAACTGGATGGGAGAGATTTGTCACCATTTTCAGGAACTGGCTGGATATGAGCAAATTTCCAAGCAGAAGGAAAAACACCTTTGGAATAAGAAAGTGAAAAATGGCGGCAAAGAATAGGAGTAAGTTCAGGAGTACAGGTTTTGAGAACAAGTGGAGAAATACCATCTGGACCGACTTGAAGCTTTCTTAGCATCAAGATTCGTCAAAATCCTTCTGACATCCTTTTAACGGAAGACCACAGGAGGCAGTGAATGGAGCGTGTTGGGAATGGTGGGTGGTGTTTTACCAAGATCATTAATACGTGAGTTGGAAGAAAAATGGGATGCTAGCAGGTCAGCTTTATCCTTGGCTGATGTGACAACAGAACCATCTGGTTTGGACAGAGGTGGGAGCAGAGATGGGCAAAAGTTGCGGCCAATAGCTTTGGCAAGAGACCAGAATGCTCGGCTACCATTAGGGTAAGAAGCAATTTTTCTACTCTTAGCCTGTTCAAACTCTAGTCTGATTAATAATTGCTTTACAATTGTTGCGAGCTTTGGTGTAAGCAGAAAATGAAACTGAAGAATTAGAAACAAGCCAATTACGATATGCAACATTCTTCTCTTGAACAGCCTCAGCACATTTATTGGAAAACCAAGGTTTCGATAAAGGACGAGATTTTAAAGTGGAGTGTGGGATAAAGGATTCCATTCCTGCAAGAATAATTTCACTGACACGATCTGAGCAAACGTTGACATCAGAAGTTTTGAAACAGTAATCCGACCAAGGAAAAGAAGAAAAGAAATCTCGCAAGTCATCCCATTTTGCATTTTTGTAATGGCAAACAACACGAGGTTGGGAACAACCATGAGATAAAGGCTCCATTGGAGAAGAGACAATCACGAAGGTGTGATCTGAAGTGCCTAAAGGACTTCTCACTTCGACCGTGTACTTAGAAGGGTTGTTTGTGAGAAAAAGATCAAGCGTGTTGGCTGTATGATTAGGATTGTCCGGTATTCTTGTAGGTAAATGAACAATCTGTGCAAGGTCATTAGTAATTGCAAAAGTCTCAGCATCTCGACCAGCTGGGTCGGTGTGACTAGAAAAGGGAAGCCAGCTGGAGTTGTGAACGTTTAAATCACCAAGGAAAATTACCTCACTGTTAGGAAAGTTGGACTGGAGAAAGTCAAGTTGCAAAGAGAGGAAGTCAAAGAGCTCCAAGTGATTAGCAGAGTTGGGAGAACGGTAGAGACAGATGAATTTGACACAGTGAGGTACAGTGATTTTAAGCCAGCGAAGATCGAAAATACGAGATTCCAAATTACCAAGTCTCTAACAGGGAATATCGGAACGGACATATGCACAAGTACCACCTTTGGGCGAAAGGAATCATACAGTGAATAATTTGGGCATCTGAGATGAGCAGTAGTTGAATTAACCGATAACTGAGATTCTGTCAGAAAAAGTACATGGGGTTTGGCAGACTGCAAGTGGAAATGGACATCGTTGAGATTAGAATTGAGACCACGTATATTTGTGAAATGAATTAGGAAGTGATTAGGAGGTTTAGATCTTTTTGCAGATAAGCTTGCTCTATTAGTTTGACAATTCATGGTGTATTCAATAGTAAGAAAAAGCGGTGGGACATGCTGTATGAAGTAATGAAATTTTTGGATAATGTGTACACATGGTAAGAATATACCCAGATCCTTGACATAACGTGGCCTCGACAATGGTCCCCGCATACACACTACTCGGACTCCCTCCAGTCACTATCTGGCTGAGTAGAGGTAGCAAGATTATACACTAGCTGATCCGGAAGCCTCCCAGAGAGCTACCAATAGGTTCGATCCGGTGTACTAACTAGTGGCCGGCCTGCGAACACCGTTTTAGAGCTGTACTATCGAAATGTAAGGAATATTGGATATCCCCACGATGTAGTAGTCGTAGTAGCATGTGATGCAAGAAAGCAGGTGTATGAGCTTGTGCAGCATCAGCCAAAGAAAAAAAATTTGAATTTATGCCCCCTTAAGTTCGTAATCTTAAGGATCCCATCAGAATTCAGCGTGCTCAACTCATTGAAGGCCTTATACACCTCAATCAGATCACCGCGCAGGTGCCTTGTCTCCAGCCACTGCAATTTGCAGAACTTAAGCCTCTCTTGGTAAGAGAATCCCTTCATTCCCCTCACCAATCTTGTTGCCCATCTCTGTAAACGCTCAAGTAAATCTACATCCTTCCTAAAATGAAGCCTCCAGACCTGTACGCAGTACTCAAGGCGTGGCCTGACCCCTTATACAGAGGGTCAATCACCTCCTTTTCCCTGCTAGCAAAATTCTTATATATCATTGACAAAACCCCATGACCTGCCCTGGCAGCCTGTCTGCATTGTTCAGAAAACTTCATATCTGCCTGCGCAATTACTCCCGGGTCTTTTTCATTTTCTATCACCTTGTGTATTACCACACAGTTGGTACATTTCTCTGGGGTTTCTTTGAGGTTATGTTCATCATAACCTCAAAAGTCATCAATCATACTGCATGATGGAAGAGATAGGGAAGGGTTGACTGAAACTTAGCTAAAGAGACTAAACATACTTCAGCTAATTTTAATTACATTTCTATTAATTTTGGCGATTTTCAGAAAATAGCGAAAATAAATAGGAAAAAAAAAGTCTTGTACACAACAAATGGTTGTCGACGTTTTTCGTATGTCTAAATAAATAGGAAAAAAAAAAAAAAAAAGTCTTGTACACAACAAATGGTTGTCGACGTTTTTCTTATGCCTGTAAACTGAGGTAAGTATTCGGGCATAGTTGTAAGAACAAAGGTCCTAACCTCGTGCGCGAAGTATATATTGCTCATTTTCCTTTTAAATTTAAAAAAATATGGTTACTTATTTCATTGAACCAGCTTGTTTCTCGCAACTTGTTTGCTGTTCGCATATGAAAAATGAATTGCAATAATAACTAGTAAATGCTAGAAAGTACAAATTCTTGTGAATAATCTACTAGTTTTTTTTTTATAATAAATTCATACAGAATCTTAATATACTACTTCAGCTAATTTTAATTGTATTTCTATGAATTTTGGCGATTTTCAGAAAATAGGGAAAATAAATAGGAAAACAAAGTTTTGTACACAACAAATGGTTGTTGACGTTTTTCGTATGCCTTCAATATGAAAAACGTCGTATTTCCTATGCCCGAATACTTACTGAGGTAAGTATTCGGGCATAGCTGTAAGAACAAGGGTCCTAACCCCTGAGCGAAGTATATATTGCTCATTTTAATTATATACTGTATACCTTTTAAATTTATAAAAATATGGTTACTTACATTTCATTGGACCAGCTTGTTTCTCGCAACTTGTTATACACAAATATAATTCAGTTTCGTTTGGTATACAAAGCAAACATTCACCGTTAGAGTACCTCTTAGAACTAGTCGAAATGGACAAATACCAAGAATAACCACTTCTACATTATAAAAGCACAAATAAATAAATTGTAGGAAAAAATGTTTCTGTTTTAATAAAAAAAAATTAGATTACATTGTGAATTCAAGAATTTTCAAACTTTGGGAATGTACTGAGCTTTTTATATATACTATACTGAGCTTTTTATATTCTTATTCAATTTATGATTTTCAATTCCAGGGGCTCACATCTGGTGAGTATGGAATTACTGATATCCAGCCCAGGGTTCTGAGCTGGATATCATCATTCTTCTCTTTCTTGGTGATTCCCTTCTGATTCTTGTTCTCTCCCCCACCCAGATAACTTGGGAATTTTTTTTGGCTGGTGCAGCATAAACCTCAGGCTTCCTTCACCATATACCAATAATAATAATTCAAACACTGGCGTTTGAAATTTATAATGCAGCTCCCGATGGATGAATTCCCTTACATTTTTGTTAGTTAGAAATGTGACCCTATCGCCCGAAATATGAACCTAGCTGGCAAAATGCCACAACGATTCCATTTCGGGATAGGTAGGCTATAGCGCGCGCGCGCGAGAGAGAGAGAGAGAGAGAGAGAGAGAGAGAGAGAGAGAGAGAGAGAGAGAGAAATGAGGCTTTAATAAATATTTAAGCGTAACAGGGAAGAAAAATGCATGGGATGCATATGAATTATCAAGCGACTCAAAAGCCTATGGCAGATATAAGCTAGTCTGCAATCAGGTCACAAAGGTTAGGCAGGCGAAGGCCAATTACGAGAAATCCTTGGCAAAAGATGCTAAGAAAAAGAGCAAGGATTTCTTTACTTATATAAACTCTAAAAGGAAGGGGATGAATCTGATTGGTCCACTTGACATCGATGGTTCGGCTGTTGATGATCCTGCTCACATAGCAAACAAACTGAATGAGTATTTTGCATCTACATTCACACATGAGGAATTATTAAGGTTTGAAAATGGCAGAAGGTTATCAAATTGTAGCAGGATACTTAGTGATTTTGTAATAACTGAGAGCAAAGTGGAGGAGAAATTGTTGAAGTTAAACACAAGAAAAGCACCTGGGGTGGATGGGATCTGTCCGGTTATATTAAAGGAGGCGGCAAAGCAACTAAGCAAACCCTTAGCCATAATCATGAGAGCAACATTGGACTCAGGGGACGTTCCCACGGACTGTGCAAATGTATCCCCAATTCACAAAGGGGGATCGAAGGGTGACATGAGTAATTACAGACCAGTTAGTTTAACTTCTGTTCCGGGTAAAATAATGGAGTCACTGGTTAAAGATGCATTGCAGGATCATCTAGACAAGACTGCAGCAATAATTCAGACACAGCATGGGTTTGTTAAGGAAAAGTCTTGTCTGACAAATTTGATAAGATATTATGATGTGGTTACAAAGGAACTGGATGCAAAAAATAATTTTGATATCATATATTTGGATTTCAGGAAAGCTTTTGACACTGTTGCGCATGAAAGAGTATTGTATAAATTGGAGCAGAATGATATTAAGGGTAAGTTGCTACAATGGATAAAAGGATGGTTAAGTGGGAGAAGACAGAGGGTGGTAATCAATGGGTGCTGCTCTTCGTGGACTAATGTTATTAGTGGAGTCCAACAGGGTTCAGTGTTGGGTCCACTGTTGTTTTGTATATTTATCAATGATATTGATGAAGGTATATCAGGCTTAATGTCGAAGTTTGCAGATGATACAAAGTTGGCTGGGTTGTTAATGACAGTAATGGCAGTGTGATACTGCAACAGGATCTAGTTAATTTGGGCAGATGGGCTGAGAAGTGGCAACTGAAGTTTAACCTTGACAAATGCAAGTACTGCATGTAGGTAGAAGTAACCCCAGAGAAACGTACCAACTGTGTGGTACTACACTTAAGGTGGTAGAAAATGAAAAAGACCTGGCAGTAATTGTGCAGGCAGATATGAAGTTTTTTGAGCAATGCAGACAGGCTGCCAGGGCAGGTCATGAGGTTTTGTCAATGATATATAGGAATTTTGCTAGCAGGGAAAATGAGGTGATTCTCCTTCTGTATAAGCAATGGTCAGGCCACGCCTTCAGTAGGTTTGGAGGCCTCATTTTAGGAAGGATGTAGATTTACTTGAGCGTGTACAGAGAAGGGCAACAAAATTCGTGAGGGGAATGAAGGGATACTCTTACCAAGAGAGGCTTAAATTCTGCAAATTGCAGTGGCTGGAGACTAGGCACCTGCGCGGTGATCTGATTGAGATGTATAAGGCCTTGAATGGGTTGAGCACGCCGAATTCTGATGGGATCCTTCCACTTGTTCAGATTACGAACTAAGGGGGCATAAATTCAAATTAAGAAAAGACAGATGTAGAATAGATGTGCAGAAATTTGCCTTTAGCCAGCGGGTGGTTAATTGCTGGAACAAACTTCCATCTGTCGTTGTGGAAGTTGATATGTTGAATAAATTTAAGGAGGAACTGGACAGGCATTTGGAGGGAATGGTGGGATTTTTTTTTTTTTGGCTGATGCTGCATAAGCTCATACACATGCTTTCTTGCATCACATGCCACTACTACTACTACTATTTCGGCGTTTTTCACAAATGCGCAGTTAAACAGTTCGTCAAGCTTAGTTTGTAAAGAAAAAATGGAAGTGTTACAATCAGGGGCACCCGCAGGATATTTTGCAAGGTGGTGGATATGGAAATAAATGTTTTTTTTCGAACCAAATTTTCGAATACATGCAATATCTTTAGTCAAATTTGACTGATATGCATGTACAGCCGAACCAACGTTTCGTGATCGGTGAGAGAAAGCACTGCTAGACTGCAATGCATTCGGGAGAGCGATTTTTGTAGAGTCTGTATTGTTTTAATATTTCAATAAATTAATGAAAATATTAAAAAGTGTGTATTACTTCGGATTAGGAAGCATGGTGGTGCAAGTGCACCACCATGCTTCCTAATCAAAATTATTTTGATTAGGAAATACTAAATGGAGTTCCAAGCTTGCCAACGAGCAACAACGGGGGAAGTGTCGCCATGGGATTTTCAGAAACAATTAAAAAAAAATTAGAAGGGAATGAAAGGATAAAAAGTACCCCATTTTTAAATCTCTGAAAAAGTGAACTAAAACAAGTCGTGGCATATCTTCTGTGGACAAATTCGATAGAGATGTTATAAGGCGAGCTGTCCAAGACTTTTACATAAATGAGAAAAGAGTTCCAACAGTCCCTAAATTAAATTAGGTTCTGAAAGAGGAAATAAATTTTACTTTTAAGAGATAACCTCTACGAAAAAATTCTTCATGAAATCAGATTTTCTTGGAAAAAATCTCAAATCGAAAGAAAACTTTAATGGTAAAACAAAAAAAAAAAAAAAAAAAAAAAAAAAACACGAAATTATGTGACTTACAAGAGAAAGTAAGGCTATCGTTTATATTGATGAAACTTGGATCGATACTAATTGGACATTTAGAAAATGCTGGCAAAGTCAAAATGTTTGCGGCATATATTAATCAGGAAATGCATCAAAACAACTTACTGTTTTATGTGCAGGGAAGAAATGGAATTTATTTCTAATTCAAATTTAGTGTACAAAGCAAGCGCAACTATGGGGGATTATCACGGTCAGATGAATTCAGCAATTTTTGAAAAATGAGCATCAGATAACCTGTTATCCAATTTACCTGAGAAGGCTGTCGTAATTAATTACAGACAATGCATCCTATCATTCCATATGGGTTGAGCACGCTGAATTTTAATGGGATCCTTCCACTTGTGCAGATTACCAACCTAAGGGGGCATAAATTCAAATTAAGAAAAGACAGATGTAGAATAGATGTGCGGAAATTTGCCTTTAGCCAGCGGGTGGTTAATTGATGGAACAAACTTCCATCTGTCGTTGTGGAAGTTGATAGGTTAAATAAATTTAAGGAGGAACTGGACAGGATTTGGAGGGAATGGTGTGATTTTTTTTTTTTTTGGCTGATGCTGCATAAGCTCATACACTTGCTTTCTTGAATCACATGCCACTACTACTACTATATAGTTAAACTAATTTCCTAACTCATCATTCAGAAAATAAGAAATAACGGATTGGCTTTTCCTGAAAAATGCTATTTTCGGTGATGATTTTAGAAAAGTTTGTCTTTTAAATTTGGCAAAACGCTATTCTCAAAATAAAAAAAAATAATTTGATTCTATGCTTGATCAAAAACAATTCCTAGTTTTAAAATTGTCACCGTACAACTGCGATATTAATGCCATTGAATATGCATGGGAATATTTTATAAAAATATTACAAATTTTAATATTTTTCTGGGGATATATCGATGGAGAGGTTGTTAGAATTAACTATTCGTCGACTGACTTCGATCGACAAAAGAACGTACGAATTGGGAAGAATATTCAATAAAAGATGCCGTGACGTAACACTTGTGCTACCCTCTAATAATGACAATTGACGGCAGTGGTGAAGATACAAGAAGAGCCGCGCAAACCTGCTGGTGCAAGTGGTGTACCGCACCAGGGTGGCAATGACTGAGGCGGTAAAGACCAATGTTCTGTAAACACTAAAAGAAACGGCAAAGACTAAAAGTTCAATGTATCGAAGAATGTGCTTTGTCGTATTTTATACACTGGTGTGCAAAATTTAAGGACCTGTCAGGTTTTCACCTGTAGCTTCTCATAGGAGTGGCATGCTTTTCCCCTATCCATCTGGATAGGGGAAAAGCATGCCAAAGGAACCTCGTGAGGTACAGAAATGATGATGGAAACAACACCGACACAACAACGGAAACAAAACGGTACAGAGGGACTTTATTCAAAAATGGCTACATAGCATTGGCTGCCATGATACAGATGCATCACTGCCAAAGATGGAACAAAGGGAAGAGTTGGTCCTCAGTAGGAGATATGGCCACCCCCTAATGTCGATGCAGGTTTGCACCGCCTGTCCATACTTTGAACAATGTTGTTGATAAGTTCTTGCAGTAACATCGTCCATTCCTCTGTCAGCGCCATCTTCAGCTGGTGAACATTTTCTGGTGGGTGTGGACGTGCTGCTAGGCATCTCCCCAGAGCTTCCCATATGTGTTCGATGGAATTTAGATCGGAGGAAACGGGCAGACCAATCTATACGAACAATGTCTTCACTTTCCAAAAACATATCAACAGCTGTAGTGCGATGGGGTGTGGCGTTATCATCCATAAACAAGAACTCGGGGCCAATGGCACCTTGGAACAGACGCACATGGCGAAGGATTACCTCAGCACGTTAGCGTGCACCAGTTAGAGTACCGCCTTCCAGTATCTGGAGTTGTGTACGTCCATTCAAGATAACGCCTCCCCAGATGAGAACACCTGGACCGCCATATCGATCGCTTTCAGTGATGTTTGCGGGGTGATACCATGTGCCAACCTCTCGCCAGATTATCTCACGTCCAGAATCGCTGCTGAGACTGAATCTATTCTGATCAGTAAAGAGTACCTTAAGTAAAGATTTTGTGGTTGTAACCTTTAGAAATAGTGTTGGTCCTTACGTTTTGCACACCAGTGTATTAACAAATAATGAATTTTAAATTTCAAACTTTGTTTCTATATTTCTCAGATGGTTGAGTAAGGAAACGACTCTCTGGTTATAAACACGAAAAAAAAAAAAAAAAATGAAAAGCGACCAAATAAAAAAAGTAACAAGTTCGATTATCAGGTGTCTGGATATCCGGCCACAGTCAGGTCCATAGACTTCGATTTCCTCTAGCTTTACTACTATTGATGAAGAAACTGAAACATGTGCCTTATCACCTGTACAAGATGATGACATTCCAATTCAGCAACAAACACCAAATGCAAATGAAGGAAATTCTGGTGAAGATCACAGTAATGGTATACAAGATCAACTAATTTCACTTAGTGATCCCGGTAAATAGACGCAAATTTTAAACAATAAATAAGAATGATGTTAGTTGAAAACAAAACAGAACAATTAAAAGTAATTTGATTTTCCAAAAGATAAAGATAATAATAGAAGAAACTTTTCGATTGAATATTACACTAAAAAAATTACAAAATGGTGAATCACTTTCGCGTAATTGATTACTGCATTCGATTTCGCAAAATGCTGTGTTTTGTCATAATTGTAAATTATTTTAAAATAATACTATTTCAATTTCACTTGTAAACGGTGGATTCAAAGATTAGCAAGATTTAACAAGACAGTTGAATATTCACGAAAAAAGCAATATGCATGCTGAATGCACTAACAAATTAATTAATTTGCATAAAAACTTAGAATTACAAAATACAGTAGATGCACATAATCAAAGTCTGATAAATCAAGAAAAAATAAGATGGCAATCAGTAATAAAGAGAATTGTTCTTTGCATTCAACATTTGGCAAAACCAAATTTGGCTTTAAGGGGTACTAATTCAAAAATTTTCAATAGCAATAACCGAAACTTTTCGCAATTAATACAAATGATTGGCAAATTTGATATCACTTTATGGAACACATCCAACGTATTCAGATTGATAAACTTCACATGCCACATTATTTAGGAGACAAAATTCAAAATGATATTTTAAATTTAATAGGAAATAATATAAGGACAAAAATTTTAGATAAGTTACAGGAACCTAAATACTATCCTTTGATTTTAGATTGTACACCCGAGGACAGTCATCAGGAACAATTGACAATTATTTTAAGATTTGTAATTTATAATGATGAAACGCAAAAAATTGAAACTTACGGATGATTACTCCATTATCTTCCAGAAGTCGGTCTCCCGGCTGTTTTAGAGCAGTTAGGCTTCGAAATAGATCTAATAGAATGGATGACAGTTCAAGGGGCACCCCTACGTCGTCATGCAGTAGATCCCCTCAGCTTAGGAAAAGTGCCAAAGATAAACGTGTGCAACGCTCCAAAGTAAGTAACAGTTTGAAAAATACTATGCACAATGTTCAGAAGGATCTTGACTTAGCCAGGGCAAATAGGAATTTGGAAAAGTTGATGAAATGCACACCAACTGTTTCCCATGGAATTGTCTCCATGCGATAGAACACAGAGTATGCTAAATCAAGGGGATTTTTACCTGGATTGTGCGAGGGAACCTGCAGATTTAGCTCAGAAAATATATTTTAAAACATTTAGTTAGCTTTCTCTCTGCCTGCACAAGGACCTGAAGGAATTTCTTTCTCAGGAGAAAAAAGGTGTTGGTAGGAGGATTGTAAATGGGGTACTTTCAAAATGGCGCACACTTGAAAGTGCTCTACATGATGTTGTCATTGAAAATGAACGTCTAAAGGAGAAAGTCACTGGCTTAGAGAGGGTACTAGATGTGAATGAGAAACAAGCGAGAGATCCAGATCAAGAAAGACTGGCCTACTAAGGAACTGTTTAATACTTCCTTGTTGGGAGCAGAAAATAAATGCTTAACATTACATCCTTGGAGGTGAAATTGGAGGAATACAAACAAAAAATGAAGGACTGAAAAATAAAGATAGTGATATGGTAAGAGAACTATATAGTAAGGTAATCCAGCATAGAACACCTCAGAATCAGGTGAACATCGAGGACGAGGGCAAACTAAGGGCAGAAATGCAAGTCAGGCGTGCTTGTCTTCCTTGTCATTGGATGGGACAGGAGGTCATGTTCTGATAGTGAAATCAGCTGAGGGATCAAGATTGAAAAATAGTGATGAGGTGCGTTTAGCAGTAACTAAAGAGCTTAAAGAAAATTATGGTAAGGAGGCTCCGGAAGATTAGGGATAATGGTGTGGTATTGGAGATGCAAACAGAAAAGGAACTACAAGAGGTAAAGGAATGCAAGAGCATTATACGATTGGGCATGATTCTCTCGACTCCAAAAGAGCCAGGGTGAAAAATAATATTGTATGATATGGGAAAAAACGATCAACAAGGAAAACCTGTTAGAAGACTTATACAACAAAAATTTACTAAATATGAACATATCTAGGGAGGAAGTGAAGATGGAGATATTTGTCCGTTTTTGTAGTATTAATAAAGCAAAAACAGGAAATAATTGGGTCCCCCAGGTGTCAAGGCGTATTAGAAGTCATTTGTTACTGCATGCTAGGATTTTCATTGGCTTTATGTCGTATAAGTTCAATGACTTTCATTTAGTTACTTTGTGCTACAATTGTCAGGGTTTTGGTCATACAGCCAGACCATATTATCGCACAGACCCTGTCTGCAGTCACTGTGCAGGTGTAGGAACTCCTACACATTCTGTATTCATCAGCGAGAACAGCCGATCTGTTCCAATTGTAAGGCAAAAAATCGAGCTGCAAATCATTCTGTAAGGAGTAAATAGTGTCCAGAATACTTGAATGTACTTAAGTTGGTAAAAGAAAGAGCACGAAAATTCGTTAACGTTAATAGCAGATAGTGATAATCACTTAATTCTTAATCAGTACAATGCAAAATCGAATGGTAACCTACGTGTACTACAAATAAAAGCTCAGAGATCAAAATCGGTGGCTGAAGAATTTAGACTAGTGTGCAGCAGAGAGAATATTGATATAGCCCGCATACAGGAACCATACTTAGTGAAAGGTCAGCCTACAGGATATCCACTTTAAGCACATCTACTCTGTGCAGATGAACCAGAATTAAGGGCTGGAATTGTAGTGTTTAATAAGGACACAGTCAGATCTTGCATTATTCTATCTAGGTTGTATGTATTGTCATCACTCAACAGACATTAATTTCTACATCAGATACATGGAACTGGTTCAAAATCGCCTGGGTAGTAATTCAATATTTGCGATGGATTCTAACGCAAGATCAGCATCGTGGTTTGATAGAATTACAAATGATCGTGGTCGTCAACTAGATGAATTCTTGGCTTGTTGTGGATTGTTTATACAAAATCTACCAAGTTCAGATAGTATCTTCTTCACTGTTAATGGGGAATCAAATATTGACTTACAATCTGTAACGTAAGGGCAGCTGGTATCGTGGACGATTCCGATTAAGAGCAGACTGGGTCTGCTGTGATCATTGCGTAATTGTATTTTCTGTCAGGGACATAACAAAGCTGGCTCCGTCTCAAGAACAGTTACGACGATTTGCTATCGAAAATGCAAAGTGGAATAGGTTTGACGAATATATTCATGTCCGACTTGGGATTCTGGATATTTGGGCATTCAGTCAGATGTTTGGAGAGAATGCAGTGGAGTCACCTCAGAACTCTCTCTTTGAGGCTTCCAGCACATATATGAAGCAAAAGAATTGTAATAGGATTCCAGTTAAATGGTAGTTTGGTGAGTTAAGCCGACTTCGGAAGTAGGTTCACAAAGCGCGGAAAAGGTACCAAAGAAGTAAGCATAACAATGAGGAAGAGGAAGTTAATGTACTTAAAGTAGAGTATCAGAGGATACAGAGTGCATATGATATCTAAATCAAAATTAACTGCCTGGAGAATATGTTGGTTAGAACGGTGGGCAATGAGAACCCATGGGGAATTGTATATAAGCTATGTACTGGCAAGACTAAAATACAGCATACACTATTGGAGGTGTTGACCGGGAAAGTCCGAGTTGGAGAGAAAGTATGTCTGCGATTTTGGATCATCTGATTGGAGATACTATCTCTGAGCAAGACAATGAGGAACAGATGTTGATGAAAAGGTTTAATCATGCTTATTCTGGGGTACATGAGGAGGATCCCTTTAACCTGATTGAACTGTGATGCAGTACAATGCATAAGGAACAATAAATGCCCAGGGATGGACCTCATTGAAGGAGAGGTCATTAAATAGGCTCATCGACTGATACCAGGAATCCTTGAAGCTTTTAATAGCTGCCTGCGTGATGGGGCCTTTTCATCAGCATGGAAGGATGCCCTATTAAAGCTGATACTGAAGGGACCATCTAGGCCAAAGAATGATCCACGATCTTATCGATCTGTTGCCCTCCTCCGTGAATTAGGAAAGGTGGTTGAAAGGATGCTAGCGAGATGGATTACTGACTATACTGAAAAAAACTTAGGTCCGGCAGACAATATGGTTTTACTCCAAGTCGTGGAACAGAAGATGCACTTCGGGCATTGCGAAACTATATATTAGGCTCAAACAGTATGTCCTTGGAATGGTTATTGACTTTGAGGGAGCTTTTGACTCCAATAGAGCAGCATTCTTATGATGTTGAGACTTGCAGGCTGTTCAACTAAGATCTTTAGGGTGGTAAAGGACTACTTCACAAACTGTACAGTGAGTGTTAAGTCGTCGGTTGATTCTATTGTAACAGAGGTGACCAGGGGATGCCCACAAGGATCGGTTTTTGGACCACTAATTTGGAACCTAGTTTTCGAGGTCTGGTTGCGTAGGGACTTTGAGCACACAGAGATGGTGGCATATGCCAATGATCTTGTGTTGCTTATTGAAGGAAATACACAGATGCAACTAGAAACCAGGTCACAGCAGGTTTTGTTTGAACTTAATAACTGGTGTAGGTTACATAAACCGACTGTATCAGAACCAAAACAAGGACAATGGTCTTTAAGGATCAATTTTCGAGTAGAAGACCCCCCCCCCGGTTGCTAGAATGATTGGGTCGAGCCTAAAATCCGCAAGGCAATTAAAACATCTAGGCATTATGTTTGACGGATCTTTGACTTCCAACTTGCACTTTACTTATCTATCAGAAAAGGCGAGGAAATTTATTGGGATGATTACACGTATCACTAGAGCTGGCTGGGAATAAAAGGTAAGGCTTCGAACTTGCTATATGAATGTGTATTTATCCCCATGGTAACGTATGGTGTACCAATTTGGTTTGAACATGTAAGTGGAAAAGTATTTACTAGAAAGCTCAGTTCCATTCAAAGAGTAATGCTCCTTAGGATGTGCATGCCACGCAGAACTAAGATATGTTTGTGTCAGACGGCACCTGGGATTTTTCCCATCTCCGTGTGTGTTTTGCTGCATCGAGGACAGTACACAAACCAGAGGTGACCAGGGGATGCCCACAAGGATCGGTTTATGGTTTGTGTAAAGCAGAGACTTGAAAGTGTGTGGGCTGTGTGATATGTTGTGCCCATTGTTTATCTGGCTTATTGGCCGCCAGGCACGACGTTGCCCATACCCTGCCGGGTGGAGGCTAGCCGGGTATATCCAGTATCACAACAAATTGCTCTGGCAGGTCCTGCCACCTAGTTTCCTGGGATTTCAGTGGCTAGGACCTATAAAAAAAAATTATGCATTTGACATTAATGCTTAATGGGATTGCTGTTAGGAAATCGCTGGTTGGGGTTGAACGCTAAAGAGATGTGTTAAAGGCCAAATAGGTCGGGTAAAATTTTGAAGTTATTAAATTTAGACATGGGAGGCTATACACTAGATAGAAGCTAAGTGTTTGGAGGTCAGTGGAGACGAGCCCCACCAGGCGAAATATAGGGGGTAGGCAGGGAGGAGAGGAGACAGAGATCCGTCTCCTCTATCCCCTGCCTGGGGATGGGGTTTTAAAGGGAACCAGGTTAGAGTACCCAGTTCAGATTGCCAAGTGTGTAGGCAGCAAAGCAGCAGAATGTCTTCGTCCGTGTCATGTCCAAGCAGTGTTGAATCCGGTATGAAGGTCAAGCTGCCCATCCTGCTACAGGGGTGGGATATGTCAGCTGGCAGTGTGGAACCACCAGGTGAGTGGGTGGGAGACACACACATTTACTTCATAACTGCATTCTCACTCTACTTGTATTCTTTTTTTTTAATTTATTGTTTTTAACTTTTTTATTTTATAATTTTTTTCCAAGTTTTTTATATATATATAATTTTTTTTGTAATACTTTTTTATTTTATAATTTTTTTTCCAAGTTTTTATATATATATATATTATTTATTTATTTTTTTTTTTTCACTGAACTCATTCATCTTTTTCTCACACACCAGGAGGGGATGCAATGATGTGTAGTGTAAATTTAAATACTAATTAAAACCAGGGTTAGCGTGTACTTAACTGTAGCATTTATGGTTTGTGTTCTTTTTCTCACATGCTTACACTTTTATTCATTCTTCTAGCTCTCATTTCATTTATTCAACTCTTGGCATGCAGAACTGTGTCGACCCCAGCTTTGCAGATTGTGACTGGAAAATTGCCTATTGATCTGCATTTATTGTATTGTGCATCGGCTTACTTCATCCGCCATGGCATTCCCTGAATATACAGGTGGACATTTTAGCAGATCCCAGGAAGGAAAGGAGAAGAATCTGGAATGCTTTGGTAAAAGTCTGGGAAGAGCGTTGGGGTGTTTGTGATAAAGGGCAGATTACACAAAAATTTTTCCCAGATTTAAGAAATGCAGCCTCGATAAAATTTAAATGGTTTGCCCCAAACTTACAAGCTATGTTCTTATTAACTGGTCATGGTTCAATTAATGCAAAGTTGAATGATTTAGGAATTAATGAAAGATCTAGTTGGCATTGTGGGCAAAAGAGAATCATGGGAACATATTATGTTCAACTCAGTACTGCGATCTACAAATTGAATTGGTATCTCGGGTTAGTAATCTCAAACTTATGGCAGAAGGCTGTGGGATAATTCTAGTTGATAAAGAGGAGAACTTCGTGGCTTTCCAATCCTTTGCAACTGCAATATTTCTTAGGCAGAAGACTCTTCTGCATCTGGAAGTCTTGGATTTGTAATGCAGTATGGTGTATGGAAAATTACCTAGAATTCTGTGAAATCGTGGAGGCTTGAGTCTGCTGTATCCACTGCAACTCCAGCTCCTTGTGCTGGCATTTTTGCTCTTGGCAGCTCTTTGTGCTAGAATTTATGCTCTTGGCAGCTCCTGGCTTTCCAACAGACTGTGAACAGATGCAGATCTTTCCAATGAAGGTTGGACTGTGTCTGAAATTTAATTGTATTATTTTATTTTTTATGTAATTTGATTATTTTTCAATTTGTTCATATATTTTTTGGTCATGGCAGGTTTTTTCCATCCCTGTACTTGGGCAAACAGGAGAGGGAGTGTATAAGAGTACTGCTAAATTATGTGTAACTGACAGTAGGGTTGCCAGGGACCGCTTTAAGTAATAAATATCAAATATCAATATACACTGGAGACAGCTGGTGTATAATTAAATGTGAAGGTCTCACACTGAGACCATCTGTCTCTTTCTTCACTGTTGCATTCTTCTCTTTGACTTATTTTCTGATTTGCACCTTTCACTCTTCTGTAATGTATATATTCTCTTTCTATCTCTCTCTCTCCAGCATGCCACATACATTCTTACTATTCAGGGGTGGGTCCGTTGTTGTTTTCAGTGTTTATGAATGATATTGATGATGGGATATCAAGTTTAATGTCCAAGTTTGCAGATGATACAAAGGTTGGTAGGGTTGTTAAGGACACTACTGATGCTATGCTGCTTCAACAGGATCTGGAAAGGTTGAACAGATGGGCTGAGAGGTGGCAAATGAAGTTTAACATTGACAAATGTAAAGTACTACATATGGGAAACAGTAACCCCAGAGCAACATATCAACTCTGCGGTACTACACTGACAGTGGTGGAGAATGAAAAGGACCTGGGGGTAATTGTGCAGGCAGATATGAAGTTCTCTGAGCAGTGCAGACGAGCTGCAAGAGTAGCTCATGGTGTCTTGTCAATGATATACAGGAATTTTTCTAGCAGGGATAAGGAGGTGATTATTCCCTTGTATAAGGCAATGGTTAGGCCACATCTTGAGTACTGTATACAGGTCTAGAGGCCTCATTTCAAGAAGGATGTAGAGCTGCTGGAACGGGTACAGAGAAGGGCAACAAGATTAGTGAATGGAACAAAGGGTTGCTCTTACGAAGAAAGGCTTAAGTTTTGCAAATTACAGAGTATGGAGACTAGGCACCGGCGAGGTGATCTGATAGAGGTGTATAAGGCTTTGAATGGTTTGAGCATGCTCAATGCCAATGGGATTCTTCATCTTGCTCAAAATAATCACCTCAGAGGGCATAAATTCAAATTGAGGAAGGACGGATGTCGGATAGATGTGCGGAAATTTGCCTTTGGCCAGCGGGTGGTTGGTTGGTGGAACCGACTTCCGTCACTTGTTGTTGAAGTTGATAGCCTAAACAAATTTAAGGCTCAACTGGACAGGTATTTCGAACGAACGGAGGGGTGACATGGGAGTGGTGTGTGTGTTTTTTTTTTTGGCTAATGCTGAATAAGCTTGCTTTCTTGCATCATATGCCTCTACTAATGCTAATGCTAATATCGTGAGCTGTAATAAAGATATCGAAGTGAACCGTTATGGGGAGAGTTTTTGGTTTTTAATAAAATATATCATTCGTTTTTATAGAAAATTCTTATATTATTTACTGAGTACCCTATACCCGGTATTTGTTTGGGGCCTGGTGCATCACTAATAAGTATATACACACCTCTGAAAATATTACTCTTGGTTTGGCTGTGCTGTTTAGCAATTTTTTAACTTGTTGAAAAAACACTGTCCCTTCCACCAGTCAACTAGCTTGGACTGTTTATTCAAATCTCAGGTTATATCAAGTTTGGCTCACATGTATCATTCTGCTCTAGAGGGTCTATTATAGTCACTTGTTTTTCTCTACCCAATGGGGCTAATAACGATTCAAAGAACTCTATCCAATTTCTGTATACCACATTATGCGAGGTTTGCCGTAATTCTTAACCATGCTAGAGAACACGGTTTTTCCCTTTGTCTTGGTGGCTATTAAGCCTCTCTTTCTACAGATATATTTTGTGATTCCATTATGTTTCATGGATTTTAAGCTATTCATTAAAAAGGCCTCCGGAGTCAGGAACTCGATGATTCATTTTAATGTGCTAAACACTGACTGAAACAAAATAAAACAAAACTTTAATATAAAATAAATCTGTACAATAAGGTTAAAATAAAAGTGTAGTTAAAATTTATATAGCAGGGAGGTATATATATATATATATATTTTAACACTTTTATTTTATTTGCAACAATAGCTTTTGGCAGCTGCTGCCTGCCGAAAGCTATTGTTGTATAGTGGTTTTAGCGATTTTAATATTTTTAGTGCATTAAAATTCACCATTTTAAGCCTGGCTTGTATTTATCTCTTTGGTTACAACTTTAAAGTTTTGCTGGTGGAATAAAACTTTTATATAGAACATAGAGATTTTAGAATGATACAAAAGGGTTGGTCGAAGAAATGTCACTAGAATTTCTCAGTTCATGCTAATTTTAATATTGAAATTAATCTGCACTTCAGGAGTATGCTGATGCTACCCTTGCCTGAGACCAAATAACTGAGCCATGTTGCGAAATAGATCATTTAAAATTGCTCGGATCATTGATGAAATTCGAACTTAAGTGTTTTCGACTGACTGTGGAGAAGGAAATCGTAAAACACCCAATCTTGACTAATTTTATGTTGTTGAAAATGAAAATCACATTAAAATTTGTCAATTGGATCTTGTTTTCAAATTACAGTTGGGGTCTCGGCAAAACACATGGCAACACTGCAGTTTCAGTATCACTGCACTGTTATCACATGATCAGCAAGTGTCGCCTCACTCTGCATCACATGTTGTCACCTCAAATGTAGTTTCAACTCTGTTGCAGTAATCCTCAAATACAGCTAGGTACTGGGTGATTTGTTCTGTGATTACTTTTTCAACAGTATCTGTGCCGTGTAAGATTAATATGCCCTGTAATTGTGTGAATAGCCCGGATGACTTCTGCTAAGTATGAGAAGCCACATTAGCTTCAAGAAAGCATCCCTTATCTCAAGCCATAAAAAAGGCCCACTTCTTGTACATTGGGTGTAAAGTAGGTGACCAGGACAAGAATCGTGCTCTACACATATGGTGCACTATCTGTTCATCAAAACCCAACACGTGGGCGAAGCAAAAGGTTTGTTTTATGCCTTTTGCAGTGCCCATGATATGGGGGAGCCAACAAATCATGCCAGAGACTGTTACTTCTGTATGGTGCCTCCCATTAGAAAAGGGATGATGAAGGTGAAGAGATTGACGTATCCAAATATACATCTACATCATGGGATTCACCATTTTGCTCAAACCTTTATCTTTCTGAACCACATAAGATCATAGAAAGTGAGTTTAACGACCTCATCAGGGATCACAAACTGCTGAAGAATAAGGCAGAGCTTTTGGCCTTGAGTCTACAATAGTGGAATCTTCTAGGTCATTCTGTGAAAGTGTCATTTCGTAGTTGGAATAATCATAAATTCTATCAAACAGAAGCTGAACTCACTGTTTGCAAGGATGTTGATGGTCTAATGGCAGCAATGAACATGAAGCATGTTCCCAAAGAACGGTGACTATTTATAGACACTTCTAAGGTTAGCCTTAAGGCTGTGTTATTACACAATGGAAATATGTTGCTTTCTATACCTTTTGCATACCCCACCCACAAAAAAGAAACATACACAAATATGGAGAACATCCTCTTATATGTGCACTAACAAATGTATGAGTGGGAGATATGTGGTGATTTAAAGGTAATCGGCATT
This sequence comes from Mastigoproctus giganteus, assembly GCF_048544385.1. NCBI lineage: Eukaryota > Metazoa > Arthropoda > Arachnida > Uropygi > Thelyphonidae > Mastigoproctus > Mastigoproctus giganteus. The sequence continues at coordinate 145,715,906 of NC_143575.1, forward strand.
TTATTAGGACTACAAAAGGGTTACATTAAATATTGTTGCTTTCTCTGCAAGTGGGATAGTCGTGCCAAGGATATGCGCTATGAGAAGAGGAGTTGGCCTCAATGAAAATCATTAACACCTGGAATGAAGAATGTATCATTTGAAACTCTGCTAGATCCAAATAAAGTTTTGCTTCCTCACCCCACATCAATGAAAAATTTTGCGGAGGCTTTGGAAGTGAACAGTCGTACTTTCACATACTTGCAAGAGAAATTCCAAAGACTTAGTACAGAGATGATTAAGGCAGGCGTTTTCATTGGTCCACAAATAAGGAAACTTTTCAAAGACAAACAGTTCAAATGTGTCCTTAGGGATAGCAAGAAATCCTTCTGAAATGTTTTGACTGTTCTCTAGGAAATGTTAAAGCCGGAACTAAAGGCAGTTTGTGGAAGATTTTACTACTTTACGAAAATCTGAGGTGCAACATATCATTAAAGATTCATTTCTTGCATTCACACCTGGATTTCTTCCTGCCAAACTGTGGTGCCATCAGCAATGAACATGGTGATGCTTCCATCAAGACATTGCAGTGATGGAACAAAGATACAAAAGCAAATGGCATGTCACCATGTTAGCCAAATATCCTTGGATGGTGAAATAGGATGCTCCTGAAGCTGAATACATGCAAAAGGTGAAAGGTCCCATGTTTGATAAAGGTATTTTTGTAGCTACATCTCAGCCATATAAATAAAAAATATTTTGTACAAATATAAACATGTACTTTTTTCCAAAACAAGAGTCAGTCAATCTGCCATTTTCAGCACTATGTCCATGTTTAGCATCCCAAAATCTATAAAGTTAATTTACTTTCATGCCCATAACAAGATATGACCAAAAATTTGTTGTTCAGTGTTATATATTTTGTGCTATCCATGTATGCTAGTTTGGCTGTAAATTTGATGAAATCTAAATATAAGGTGTGAGAATAAGTTCCTGAATTTGTGCAGTATACAGAACACAAAGTGAAAGAGCAGAAATGGTTTTAATTTTATTCAAAGTAATCACCACCTGATTGAATGCACTTATTATACCATTATAAGTTTCTCAAAAGTCAGCAAAGGCACCCAAAGAGATGATGTTCTTTTTTTTTTTTTTTTTTATGAAAACCCCAAACACGAAAGGTATAAAAACCTATAGTACTTAGTACCATGCATGGGTTGAAGGAGAAGTATGGGGGGAGGGGGATGCCGGAAACTATGTACTAGAGACTAAACATGGGTTTCACCACTTCAAGCCTCCAATAAGCAAAGTGGTGGTATTTCACCGATTGATGAAAGTCATCTACCACCTGCAAATTGTTCAGTCCACCATGTTCAGTTAGTGGGTTCATTTTTATGTCCTCAACATCCTCAAATCTCTTTCCTTTGAGGGCAGTTTTCAGCTTGGGAAAGAGGAAGTTCTGTTGGTGCTAGATCTGAAGAGTAGAGTGAATGGTTCATCTATGCAATTTTATTGTGTTGTCAGAAATGTCTTTACAAGTGCAGAGGCATTGTTAGTATTAGTATTATTATTAGCTATATGGTGCAAGGAAGCCTGAGGCTTATGCTGCACCAGCCAAAAAAAAAAAAAAAAAAAATCTGAATTACCCCAAGAGAGAGTCAGAAGTAGAAGGGAATCACCAAGAAAGGGAAGAACGATGATATCCAGCTCAGGACCCTGGGTGTGCCAAGCCCATACTCACCAGATGTGAGCCCTGGGGTCGTTGTACAAGATTGGCTCTGAGCGTCAGAGCATGCACTGGATTCAAAATCATCACCAAGGCCTAAAACGTTTCATTTAACAGGATCATGATGATGCTGATCATGTTTTTTTAACAAACAACTGGTATGATTCACGAGGAATTTGTACTTGAAGGGTACTCCGTCTCTGGGTCATGCAGAAACACCCAATTTTGATATTGTATCAAAACTTGCCTCCAGTGACAACACAGCTAAGGAAATTAGAATTAACTTGACAAGTGTGAAATCTTCATTGCTTCTACTCATCTGCATGCCACAAATTTTGCACATATCTTCCTTTTCCCTAATTATTCATGTGGAATTTGATGTCCTTTCGAAATGAGGCCTGTTGCTGTCCTCATTTGGTAAGACATTTTATCACCATAAACAACTTTTAACATTTTACACATTTCTGGTGGATTTTCCCCGAGTTTAAAGCAAAATTTGATATTCGTTTGTTGCTCCATTGCAAAACTGTTACATGGAATGTTAACGCTACTAATGAAGCTGGTTGTTACTTGCAACCTGTTGGAGGAAGCTTGCACTACAGCACACCATTTCCGTTTATTTTCAAACTCATTGAACACAACAATCGCAAAGCACCAGTCTGTAAACTTTATTGCCACATATCACCTGTGAATTGCATTTCGTGGCCGATTTGTTGGATGAAAACCCGATCTTCTGGGGGGGGGGGACCCTATACTTAGACCATCTCAGCCACATTGTTAAAAAAATTCCTCCTGCCATTGACAGGATTCCAACTCGTCTTTTCCAGATGGTCTGGGGAGGACTGCGATTACACAACTGTGATGCTGACCGGGATAGCTGGGTGGGTAAAGTGTCTGCCTGGCCACCCAAAGGTCATGGGTTCGAATCCTGCCTCGGGCTTGGATCAGAGTCGTGCAAAAACCTTGGGTGGTGCATTATGGCCACAGAAGCCGATGCGCCAACAACTAACAAAAAAAAAAAAAAAAACCAACTGTGATACCCAACAAGGGCATTCTACAGTAAAACATAACATAATGAGAAATTCATCACGAATTGCAACAAATGGCCTTTTTTTTTTTTGGAGTTATTTTTCTCACTTTTTTCTAATAATCTAGTATTATCCACTGAAAAAGTTGGTGAAATAAAATTAATTACAAACCTTGGTAACTATTATTATTGGGTATATACAGAAGTAAAAGTTTATGTCACTTGAACTAGTGTGCAGCTGTTCATTACCATTTGCTTTTAGTCACTGTTCATATTTGTGAACAATCAAAGGTCACATTCTATAATGTAATTGCTGGGATAGCTTCAGATGCTTATTTCTTCATTTAATTGTTGAAGTGTGGCTGGATTTTTAGGATACACATCTTTCAGGTAACCCCCAACAAATAGAAGTAGAGCGGGGTTAATGTGGCAGTGCTCATTTTAAATTTTGGAAGGATTTTTGGTTATTTCTGAATTGTGCTTGAACAATGCCAACATTTTATCTCTTCTTAAGAGAATACAATATTTACTGTATCTAAATTTTTCAGTATTAAAAAATATTTTAGACATAAAATAGAAGCACCTTTTCTTAACCTCTTACATTTTCAAGTTAAAACTCTGTTTAGTGGTGAAATTTCAGACAAGCACAGTTAAAAAAAAAAAAAAAAAAAGCCCTTATTTGATACTATTACTTGTTTTCTGGTTCATAATTCATGGCCTTCACAGTGTGCAAAATTTGACACTACAGATGTTGCTTCCCACAGAGTAATGGCCACTTTGAGAGAATATCAGGTTTTATGTTATTGGAATTACTGTGTGAGAACAAAAATTTTTCAAAAACAACTAGGGTAAGACAGTAGATGTTTAACTACTGGGAGAGGGAAAACAAGTAAACCGAAACTTTAAAACAAACACAGTGTCAGCACTTATCTGGTACCATGCCACTCTTCAAGCAAAAAGTCTGATAGTTGCAAAATTGGTGGCAGGGTACCTAACAGGTTTCTTGCACTCAATTTCTGTACAAAAAGCGTATGAAAATCTCATCCCTTCAGTATTGCAGTAAAGTGCGACAATATTTAGGAAGGCAGAAAAAAATTCAGATTTTTAATCATTAATTAATAGGTTAAGTTGGGAACATTATTTTTGACAGATGCCAACCGATATGATTATGTCAGTTTGTTGTACCCCTGAACTTGAATGTTGCATCAACTCACATAAGTGCATGTCAAAATTTTTCATTCTTGTTAATCTTCACTCCAAACCATCCATAAAACTCAACACAACAATTGGAATCATTGTCATTTATATCTTGGCATGTAGGATTTCCAAAAATGTGCAACATTTTTGAAAATGTTGCACATACTTGCTCTGTTGATACATCTCAACAAGCAGCTTGCCTTACAGATTTTTGTGGATTGTGCAAATCACTGCAACACCACATCAAACGTTTTCCCACCTATTAATCAGTTAACATGGCAGTGCTCATTTTTTTTTTTTTTTAATTTGGACTATTTCTGAAATCTGCTTGAACAATGCCAATAATTGCACCATTGAACTTGAACATTGCATCATCTCACATCCAAAATTTTGCATTCTTATTAATCTTCACTCTAAACCATCCATAAAACTCAACATGAAAAGTGGAATCATTGTCATTCATACCGTACAGTAATCTTGGCATGTAGGATTTCCACTTAGCTCTTTTTGGAGAATGCTGCACATACTTACTCTGTTGATTTGTCTCACAAGCAGCTTACTGCAACACAGCATCAAAAATATTTTCTCATCCATTAATCAGTGTGCTCCCAGAAACCTTGTGCAGTACTATGCTTCAAATTTATGACAAATTCCTGAAATTGTTCATGACAGTGGTTTTTTTTTTCAAATTTGTCTTCATTTATCTGTGTACTTTGCACTCCTTGAATTTCCAGTAACCCTTAAACTGCTTTGCATCATTTGAATGTCAACACCAGTGCCATGTTGTCATGCTTTGAATTATGGGTATTATTTGGCTTTTATTTTAAAAATAAAAGCCATCTTTTATTGGTAAACATAGCTATCATTAACATTTAACTACAAATAGGTGATTAAATATTTATGGTGTAAAGATTTTTTAAACATTGCATTGTAGGGCATCAACATGTAAAATGGTCAAAATGATTAATTAATGCTATTACAGTCCAAACACTAAAATTAAAAAAAAAAAAAACCTTAAGTTAATGTTTCTAAATTTCTCCACGAATCTAATTTTTCTTTTTTAGTAGCAGGTGTCTGATAAGAGCTACATTTGGAGAAAATACTCACAGAAAATAAACTTGCACAGTTACTTATTTCCAATATCTTTTTCAAGAGCAAGTAATTTGGAGAATTAATCTCAAACATGACAACAATACAGTTTTATATACAAAAACAAAACCACACAGCAGATCACATGCTTTATACTTCTGTGCTTAAGGTGAGGAGAGCCACACAATGGCAGCATTTAAAGTGCATATAGATAAAGTTGTATATTTCAAAAACATATTACAAACTTGACTGAATTCATAAGTAAAATACACTTTCTGTGAAAGATACATTATGTTCCGAAATCTGGGAAAACTGAAATGCTGATAGGTATGGACATCAAATCATAGCTGATATGATATTAACATGTTCATATTAATATTAGACAAAAGTTAATCTTCTACAATATCAGTTTGTTATTGTTGACCAGAATATCAATAAGACCATACAGGAATTATACTTTAAAAATAATTGTCTATGGATTATAACGATTCCTGCTGGTAAAACAAGTTCTGAATTTTTTTAATAAGTTTATACATATACACTGAGTGATCAGTTTATTAGTACTGACCTAATAGTAACTCCATTAGAATATGGAGTTCACAAAAGAGTAACCATAAGGTATACTATCTCATGTACTTTATCACACAGTTGCCAGATTTGATGGCAGGGTACTCTGCAAGGCACAATTAATTTCACCCCATCCCACAGATGCTCAAATTAAATTTGAACATCCCACAGATGTTCAAATTTAAATCTAATGAACAAGCATGGCTAATCATTCTAATGCTCCTAGAACCATTCCAGAATGATCAGTGCCTTGGGATATGGTGTATAATCCTGTTGGAAGTAAGTGTTACCAGAGTAATTAATAAATTATGTGAGGAGGTATATCTGGTTGGCAACAATGTTCAAGTAGGCATTCAAGTGTGGCATTCAGACAATGGTCCACTGGTGTTAAAGAACTTAATGTGTACCATTAAAATACTCTCTACACCATCACATTTCCACTACCAGTCTACAGTGTTGATACTTGATATGATTATTCTATTGGCATCAACCAGAACTATGATTCATCAGACCTTTTCCATTTCTCAAATGTCTAGTGTTGGTGTTCCTGTGTCCACAGCACCTATACCTCCTTATTTTTGGCTGATATCAGTAGAACCTAGTAAGGTTGTTACTGTTATACACACTGTTCATGTTTGACACACTGCATATAATTTTTGTACTGTGCTGTTATTTGATAAATTGTGGCCTATCTATTAGACTGCCATATTTATTTTCTCCTCTGCTAGCCTCTTCCATCAGCAAGCTGTTTCCACCCACAGAACTGCCACTGGTAAGATTTTTTTTTTTTTTTTTTTGGTTTCTTGATTATTCTTTGCAGTCAGAGAATGGACAACAGTGCAATCTAAGCAACTTTGAGAATGGACCAAATGTCACTTTCTCAAAGTCATTCAGACTGCACTGTAGGTCCACTGAGCTTCATAGAGCCTTTTAAGTGGAGTGATTGATTCCTTGGATGAAGGTGTATTGATGAACTAGTCACTCTGTGTATATGCTTGTACTTGCATATATTTACATAGCTGAATTTTCAATTAACTGATTGCTTTAAAAAGCACTTAACAAAAAAAAAAAAAAAAAATATATATATATATATATTTTTTTTTTCAAATAACTCACAGAGTTAAACATATTCTTTGATAGCACAAGGGGGGAGTATGAAGATTCTTTGCTCCAAATCTTATAGCAATATACAATAGTAATAAAAATATGCAATAATTTTAGATACTTTAGATTTAAAAAATGCAACTGCAATAAAATATTTCATGAAGCTTTACTTCTTTCAATTTCCAACTTTATTCAATGAATTATATTAGGAATAGCTATACATGTATCTAATTCTGTTACCAGATTTTTCAAAGAAACAGATGTAACTTAACGTTTTATAAGTGCTCAATATAGGTTTAAAATGAAAGAAAAAGATTTGAAAATGGAATTTAACTTTACTAAAATTGCCACTGGACAATTCTAAATTTCTTCGTAATCATAGAAGGATCATTTTCCAAAAGAAAACTGCTGAAGCTAAGCAATCAAGTTATTCCAAAATAAGGATAATGAAAATCTGAGTCACATTCATTACCTGAAAATACTGAAAACCTGCTAATAATCACTCTTAACTAATTTCCCTATTATAAACAGCCGTACAGTAAAAGCACATTTAAAGGATTTATATTTGTACACATATTTGTAAATCAAATAAGCAAGGGATATAATTATATCATCAATATGTTTGTTTTCATGCTTCTGAATGAAAGAGACAAACATAGCAAACCTTAAAAAAAACAAATCATTTAACTTTGTTCATTTCACTTAATCTAACACAGCTGATTTCAGAAGAGTTAATTCCTGCCTCTTCTTTGTTGCATGGGCCATTCTTCCCTCTGTGCCCACTCCCCCACTTCCACAATATCCCCTCAGCATCCATAAAACATTTGTGCATACTACACTAATATGTGACATTGCTAAATGTCACACCAAATGGTGCTAAGAATTTTCAAAAAGAACATGATTGCAATTTAATTAAAAATATGTATTTGAAAATATCCAAACTGGAAATAATGGAAGAGCATAAAGAGAAGAAACTTCATTCTTCCCATTCACATCGTGGTCAATAAAGTAAACTGTCAATGAAAGCAGTACTAAATCCTATTAATCATTTAAAATAAAATAGAACAAAAAAAAAAAAAAAAAAAGATGGAAGTAGAATATAATTGATGGCTGAGCAGAGAAGAAAGAATGGCCAGCCTGATCTACCACGCATATCTTGGTCACATGATTTGCCTCTTAGGCCGTTATTTCAAGGCTGCTTCAAGGTAGAGAGATCAATACCTATTGAAAAAGCCGTTTTCAAAAATTAGTTTTCATGAAATAATTGCAGTATTAACATACGTACTGATATGAACTACTTCAAATTTCCCAGATTTATAAAAGTAATAAATTAAAAAAGAATAACAAAAAAATACTTTATTAATGCTGTCTATTTATTCGCCCAATATTTTTTCTAAACATATATTTTAATGAAAATGATATCACTGTCTGATGTCACTGATTAGTAAAAAGCAATAAAGCTGTAATAATAAACATAAAATACACTTTAAGATATTCCATTTACAGACAGTGACTAGGAATTTTTGCAATATAAAACATTCCTACCACCTGAAATTCACACATGGCACGGAGTCCTGCAGGTTTGGTGTGATTTCGGTTTTTGAATAAATAATTTAATACACTAACACCAAAAATTAATATACTGAAACAAATCTTATTACTACTAATGAAATTTAAAAATACAAAATAAAATTTTATTAAAAATACAGTAAAAAATAAAGTACAATCTGCAAATTGCAGTATCTTGAGACTTGGCACCTACGAGGTGATCTGATTTAGGTTTTTAAGGCTGGACTGAGCAAGCTCAATACTGATGCCATTCTTCCTCCTTCTCAGACTACACACACTTGGGGCAGGGGGCATAAATTCAAACTGAGGAAGGATAGTTGCAGGACAGATATGAGGAGGTTTGCCTTCAAGTAGCAGGTGATTGACTGTTTGAACAAACTTTTACCTTTTGTTGTGGAATTGGGCAGTATGAATAAATTCAAGAAAGAACTAGGCAAAATATTGGAGGGGTGGATAAGGGTTGTGGGATTTTTTTTCTAGTTGATAATTTATAAACTTGCTTCCTTGAACCAAATGCCACTAATAATACAACATATGGACATCTTATAAAGAATAGAGGTAAGACAGATATAAATAAAATATACAGGTAAATGTAAAAAGAGATAAAACTACTAAAAGCAATAAAAAAAAAAAACATACACCAAGAAGCTTTCAGAACAATATACTCCTTTATCAAGTCCGAAGCTTTGAAATTTTATTTTATACTTTTATGTCTCATCGGTAGTTACAAGATTTTTTTCGGTATGCTTATTTCCAACACAGTCTTTTTTGCTAATAACAAAAATTATTATATTTGGCTTATTTAGAATATTTTTTCAAAGCATCTCAAATTTCATTAAAATTGGATTAATAGAAATCCAGCATCTTTGTCTGTCTGTCTACACATAATAACTTGACTAACAACAGTTAGATTTTGATGAAATTTTATATTTAGCTCTTGTAAAAGACTTGTTAAGCTATTCCAGATTTCATTAAAATCAAACCAATATAAATCTGGCAATTATTATTTCTTTGTCTCTCTGTATGTAATAACTCTCATTGGATGGATTTTCATGATATTTTATATTTCGTGAATGATTTGCATTCCTTTAGAATGATTTGTCAAGCCTACTCAAATTTCACTAAAATCAGACCAAACTGGCAATTATTATTTCTTTATTTGACACTTATTACACAGGCTATCCATATGAACCATATTGTAGTTAAAGCAATGAGCAATATGAATAATATGCAGAAGAAATGCTCTCAGTTCATGCACAAAAGTTATTTTTTCTTCTTTTTTTATATAAATCATGTATTATTACTATTTGCTAATGCATCTGAAGTTAATTAATGCATGTAGTATGCACTAATTTGAAAATGATTATATGCAGTGATTATCTATAAATTAATTATGTAATGAAATATACCATGTTAAAGTTCTTAAAATAAGCTAACTTTAAGAGTTTTATTATATAATTAATCCAACTAAGAAAAATACTGATGTGTAGAAAATTTAGCACAAATTTTCTTAATATTCAACCTTATTTGTGTATGTGTGTACAAGCAATGCAGGTCGGGTTCAGTTCCAGTTACAGTGGGTGGAGGTCTAGGTCGATGGACCTACACAGGACTGTATGTAATACAACCTTTAAATCCTGTTATCAGATCATTTATGAACAGTGTATTAATATTTCTACGAATGATAAAAACAAAATTAACTATGCTGTTAAAAGAAAAAAATTTATTTATACAAATATATGTGGTCAGAGTTCCAATTTCACTGAAGTCCATTTCCACCTGGATGTCCCAAAGTCCCACTTTTGGGACACGAATTTTATGGTTGAGGGGAACTGATACTTGAGATTGGGCCAGAAAAAAAACTAATTACTGTGACATTTACTTTAAAGGTGGTATTTGTGCACATTTCTGCTGATATTACTTGTCACAAACTTTATAACCCAGAATTTCCCTTTTTCTTATAGCCTCTGACTTAAAATTTGTTTATTCAACTCTGTCAAATTCATTTGTGCTTTTAACATTTTCCTAGCTCTACCAATCACTCAAAACTTATTTGGCTTTCTTTTTTTGAAAAAACTTTCTCCAATCTAACTTTCCTAACAGAAAGTAATTTTCCTTAATCATTCATGAGTTCATGATTTCAGCTGGTTTCAATTTTTTAGGATTCAGCTGACAGAAATGCTGTGACAAGGCATCTCTACTAACTGTACCCATTTTTATCAGTTGATACCAAATGAACTTACTTACTTACTTACTTACTAATGAAATTGCATGATTTGTTCCTTTCCCTACTGGGTATACAGACAATCCTAACCAATACCTAATTCTTGAACTTTTATCACACCAACAACCAATGCTGGATTTAGCATTAGTAGAAGCACATGATGCAAGAAAGCAAGCTTATACAGCATCAGCCAAAAAAAAAAAAAAAAAAAACCCCTTCCCATTTCACTAATCCATTCATTCCAAATGTTTGTCTAGCTCTGCCTTGAATTTATTTAAGATATCAACTTCCACAAAAAAAAAAAAAAAAAAAACCTGTTATTGTTATTTGGTTTTTAAGAGCGTTAGCAACTAAGGCCATATTGCTCCGGGATATGCGGTGGTCATTCCCTGACCTTTCCGCATCCTCCGTATTTGGTGGTGATGGGCTCGAACCCTGGTCTAATCAAGAAGCGTGTGCTACGCACTGCTGCTCCTTCCCACCTGGCTACGGAGGCACCTTCCAGACCTGTACGCAGTACTCAAGGTGTGGCCTAACCATTGCCTCATACAAGGGAATAATCATCTCCTTATCCCTGCTGGCAAAATTCCTATATATCATTGACAAGATCCCATGACCTACTCTGGCAGCCTGTCTGCACTGCTCAGAAAACTTCATATTTGGCTGCACAATTTCCCCCAGGTCTCTTTCATTTTCCACTACCCTGAGTGTAACACTACAAATAATTGATACATTTCTCTAGGGTTACTGCAACCCACATGCAGTACTTTGCATTTGTCAATGTTAAACTTCAGTTTCCACTTCTCAGCCCATCTATCCAACTTTTCCAGATCCCGTTGCAGCAGCATACTATCATTACTGTTATTAACAACCCTGCCAACCTTTGTATCATCTGCAAACTTTGATATTAAGCTTGATATACCTTCATCAATATTATTGATAAATATACAAAACAACATTGGGCCCAACAATCTTTTCTTTTCCTTGTACCTATTCTTGTTTTCATCAGTTCTGTCTCTCTGCCATTCTTTAAAAACTGTATTCTTGTCCCTCAATGCCCTCTGAACCTCCATCACCATGTTTCTCTATGAATTGTCTTTCCTCCTTTGGCTTCCCTAGAATTTCTTCTCCTCCCTTCATAATCTTTATCTGGGCCTTGTTCCATATTTGATCCAGTCATCAGGTTTGGATCTTCCTCGATTTCTCTAAAAGTCTGTAGGAACAGCTTCTGCAGTCTCAGTTTAGGCTCATGTTCTTGTAGCCTAAACCATTTGATGAACTTCTCAAACTTCTTGTGAAAGCCTTGGCAAGTTCTTACAATAATGAGATCACATACTAGGAGTCTGTGTTGACTGAATAAGCTTTCTCCTGGGATGACTTTGCAGTCTTGGCACCATTTCTTATCTTTGGCTCTCAAAATCATGTAGTCGACCCGAGTACTATGCCCACCTATGTATGGTATGTAATAAGGTGTTGGTGTCTCTTCTTGTACTGGGTATTAGCTATCCACAATCCATAACAATCTCCAGAATCCTTTCCCCATCTGCACTGTGCTCATCCCATCCAAAGCTGCCATGGACTCCAGGGTAGCCTCAGGTTTTCTGGCCTACACGTCCATTGAGGTCTGCTCTGATGATTATTCCTTCCTTTTCAAACGTGCTGTTGATTACCTCACCCAGGTCCTAATAAAAGGCATCCTTCTCTTTTACATCACATTCTGCCTGTGGAGTGTAAGCACCAATGATATTGAGCACACATTTGTCAGTCAATAACAGTTTAATTTTAATTAGCCAGTCACTTTACCTGCACACTTCCATTACTGCATCCTTTAGATTATCTTCAACCACAATTCCTACTCCATTCATCCTATTCTCCGTGCTGTAGTATATTAATTTGTAGCCCTCATCTAGTTATTTACTCCTCATCCCTCTCCATTTGGTTTCCTGGAAGCACAATACGCTGATTTTCCTTTTCGTCATAACTTCCACAAGTTTCATTCCTTTCCCAGTCATTGCTCCTACATTAATCGATCCCACTCTGACCTTTGTCCTCTTATATTTCATCCTTTTGTTATCATGCTGCTATATTAAACTGCTTCTGATTATGAAATTTGCATTCAGTGCTTTGGAATTAGAAATTGAATCAACACCAAAAATGAAGTCTGTCAGCACAAAACTGAAAGAACATCATAAAAATTTCTAAAAAATTTCAGATTAAAAGAAAACTAATTGGGGATTCCATTCATCACAATAAATTCAAAATCATTGTAAAATTTAAGTAGCTTACTGTCATGCATACAAAATCATTTACATTTTAATTTTTAACCATTTATTAAAATTATTTTTTCAAAGTGTATATTTCACCTGACCTGAATTTTTATTGTGCCTAACTTAGGATATGATGTAACAAGTCCAAGAATATAAAAAAGTGGAGTATACAAAGATATAAATGAAATCATATAAGAAAATAAAAAAACAAAAACAATTATATATTTCAGATAATTCACTGCAGATGTGGGGTAGACCTGCACAGGACACTAATTTGTTCAAATTCAAATTTCTTTCTGCACTTGTCAGTTAGCATTAGCATTAGTAGTACAATATGAAATTAGTAGTGCAACAAGAAAGCGAGCTTATACAGCATTCGCTCCAAAGGTTTGTCCAGTTCTTCCTTGAATCTATTTAGGCTATCAACTTCCAACAACAACAGATGGAAGTTTATTCCAGCAATCAAGCACTCACTGGCTAAATGCAAATTTCCGCACATCTATTCTGCAGCTGTCTCTCCTTAAATTGAATCTAGGCCCGTCAAGTGTGTAATCTGAGCAAGAGTAAAAACCCACCAGCATTTATCTTGCTCAAACCATTCAAAGCCTTATATACCTCAATCAGATCACCTTCCAGGTGCCTTTGGTCCTTGAGGTTCTCACAGACATTCTCTCAGATATGCCAGACAAGCTGTACTTGCTACCTGGGAGTCTAAAACACTAATGGAACTGATATTCGTGTGACACTCAAGTCAAGTGGACCCAATTTCGGCAAAGCCGGAACGTCTGTGACAGCAAAATCCTCTGCTTGCACCTTCATGATGGTGGGACTGTTAGTAATCCTGGGTATAACCTCCATGCACAAGTACATGGTGGATGACCACCCAGGTGTGAACCAACGTAAGCAGGGGTCGAGGTGTGGCGCCCACACCACATTGAGGAACGCCGCACCCTCTATGTTACCAGAGAGTACTAGGTGGTAGATGACTCTCATCAACTGGTGAAATACCACCACTTTGCTTATTGGAGGCTTGAAGTGGTGGAACCCATGTTTAGTCTCTAGAGCTAAGTTCCGGTCAACCCTTCCCTATCTCTTCCATCATGCACTATGATTGATGACTTTTGAGGTTATGATGAATGTCGTGGCGAGATCCAATATTCCTTACATTTCGAGGGTACAGCTCTAAAACGGTGTTCGCAGGCCGGACGCTAGTTAGTACACCGGACTGAACCTATTGGTAACTCTCGAGGAGGCTTCCGGATCAGCTAGTGTATAATCTTGCTACCTCTATTCTGCCAGATAGTGACTGGAGGAAGTCCGAATAGTGTGTATGCGGGGAACATTGTCGAGGCCACGTTATGTCAAGGATCTGGGTATATTCTTACCACGTGTATGCCCTATCCAAAAATTTCATTACTTCATACAGCATGTCACACCCACTTTTTCTCACTATTGAATACACCATGAATTGTCAAAATAATAGAGCAAGCTTATCTGCAAAAACATCTCAACCTCCCAAGCACTTCCTAATTCATTTCACAAATATACGTGGTCTCAATTCTAACCTCAACGATGTCCATTTCCACTTGCAGTCTGCCAAACCCCAGGTACTTTTTCTGACAGAATCTCAGTTATCGGTTGATTCAACTACTGCTCATCTCAGATGCCCAAATTATTCGCTGTATGATTCCTTTCGCCTCAAAGGTGGTACTTGTGCAAATGTCCGTTCTGATATTCCCTGTCAGAGACTTGGCAATTTGGAATCTCCTCTCTTTGATCTTCTCTGGCTTAAAATCTCTCTACCTCACTGTGTAAAATTCATCTGTTGTCTCTACCGTTCTCCCAACTCCACTAATCACTTGGAGCTCTTTGACTTCCTCTCTTTGCAACTTGACTTTCTCCAGTCCAACTTTCCTAACAGTGAGGTAATTTTCCTTGGTGATTTAAACGTTCACAACTCCAGCTGGCTTCCGTTTTCTAGTCACACCGACCCAGCTGGTCGAGATGCTGAGGCTTTTGCAATTACTAATGACCTAGCACAGATTGTTTATTTACCTACAAGAATTCCGGACAATCCTAATCATACAGCCAATACGCTTGATCTTTTTCTCACAAACAACCCTTCTAAGTACACGGTCGAAGTGAGAGGTCCTTTAGGCACTTCAGATCACAACTTCGTGATTGTCTCTTCTCCAATGGAACCTTTATCTCATAGCTATTCCCAACCTCGTGTTGTTTGGCATTACAAAAATGCAAAATGGGATGACCTGCGAGACTTCTTTTCTTCTTTTCCTTGGTCGGATTACTGTTTCAAAACTTCTGATGTCAACGTTTGTTCAGATCGTGTCAGTGAAATTATTCTTGCAGGAATGGAATCCTTTATCCCAAACTAAACCTTGCTTTTCCAATAAATGTGCTAAGGCTGTTAAAGAGAAGAATGTTGCATATCGTAATTGGTTTGTTTCTAATTCTTCAGTTTCATTTTCTGCTTACACCAATGCTCGCAACAATTGTAAAGCAATTATTAATCAGTTCAAACTAGAATTTGAACAGGCTAATTGTAGAAAACTTGCTTCTTGCCCTAATGATAGCCGAGCATTCTGGTCTCTTGCCAAAGCTATTGGCCGCAACTTTAGCCCATCTCTGCTCCCACCTCGGTCCAAACCAGATGGTTCTGTTGTCACTTCAGCCAAGGATAAAGCTGACCTGCTAGCATCCCATTTTTCTTCCAGCTCATGTATTAACGATCTTGGTAAAACACCTCCCACCATTCCCAACACGCTCCATTCAATACTTCCTGTGGTCTTCCATCAAAAGGATGTCGGAAGGATTTTGACGAATCCTGATGCTAAGAAAGCTCCAGGTCTCGATGGTATTTCTCCACTTGTTCTCAAAACCTGTGCTCCTGAACTTACTCCTATTCTTTGCCACCTTTTTTCACTTTCTTATTCCAAAGGTGTTTTTCCTTCTGCTTGGAAATTTGCTCATATCCAGCCAGTTCCTAAAAAGGGTGACAAATCGCTCTCATCCAATTATCGTCCCATTGCAATTACTTCTACTCTTTCTAAAGTAATGGAGAAATCAATTAACCGCCAACTCTTAAACTATCTAGAAACCTTCCGTCTGATCAACGATTGCCAGTATGGATTCCGTCAGTGTCGATCCACTGGTGATATTCTGGCTTATGTTACCCATTTATGAACTATTTCAATGGAAAAGTTTGGTGAAACACAAGTAGTTGCTCTTCATATCTCAAAGGCTTTCGATCGTGTTTGGCATAAAGGTCTTCTAAACAAGCTTCCATCTTATGGTTTGCCAACTGTTTTTAGTAATTGGTTATCCAGTTTTTTCTCTGATCGCTCACTGAGGGTGATGGTAAATGGCTCTCTGTCTTCTAACTTCTCCACTAATGCCGGTATTCCCCAAGGTTCAGTTCTTTCCCCTACTCTTTTCCTTTTGTATATTAATGACCTTCTTCCATTGACTGGAAATCCTATCCATAGTTTTTCCGTTGATAGCACATTGCATTCCACTTTCCATTTTGAGAAACCTTGTCCTTCTCAATCAGCTTCAATTTCTCGAAAATCTGCTACCAATTCCTTAAATGCCGATCTTCAGGTAATTCTCCAGTGAGGCAAAGACAACTTAGTTGATTTCAACCCTTCTAAAACTCAGTCTTGTCTTATATCTCGCAAAAAGGATTCTTCTGCTCCTATGCTTATCTTTAGTGACACTCCGATTTCTAGGCAAAATGATATATCTCTTTTGGGGATTACCCTGACTTCTAATCTCTCTTGACACAAGCATATTATAAATATTGCTTCCTCTGCATCTAAAAAACTTGGTTTTCTCTTTCGCTCTCGGCGTTACTTTTCTTCCAAACAGCTGCTCATTCTGTATAAATCGCAAATCCGCCCTGCCATGGAATATTGTTCCCACATCTGGGATGGTGCCCCCAAAACCTCTCTCAGACTTCTTTGTTCTGTTCAGAAGAGGGCAGTTAGGTTAATTAATGATTTATCTCTAACAGAGTCTCTCCACTCGCTTTCTCATAGATGTACTGTTTCTGCTGCATGCCGCTTCTACAGATACTTCCATGGGCACTGTTCTTCTATAATTCCTGCTTTCTCTTTGAAAACAGTACGAACACGTGTCGCCACCAGCCAACATCCATTTACTGTCCAACTTCAAACCCACAGAACCAACTTTTCATCTTCCTC
Source organism: Mastigoproctus giganteus (assembly GCF_048544385.1). Lineage (NCBI taxonomy): Eukaryota > Metazoa > Arthropoda > Arachnida > Uropygi > Thelyphonidae > Mastigoproctus > Mastigoproctus giganteus. Next base: position 145,732,875 of record NC_143575.1, read on the forward strand.
ATTTATTCATTCGACTGCCGTTTTCTGGAACAACCTTCCTTCATATGTATATCCCGAAAATTACAATCTACAGAAGTTCAAGTCCAATGTCAACAAATATCTTCTTTCGTCTTCTCAACCTCCAACCCAAGCACGGTACTAAGTACTATAGGTTCTAATACCTCTTGTGTTTGGGGTTCACATAAAAAAAAAAAAAAAATAGTCTCCAGGTACTGCCATTTGCAGAACTGAAGCCTTTCTTGGTAAGAGCACCCTTTGTTCCTCTCATCAATCTCGTTACAGCAGCTCAACATTCTTCCTAAAATGAGGCCTTCATACCTGTACGCAGCACTCAAGGTGTGGCCTGACCATTGCGCTATACAATGGAAAAATCACTTCCTTATCCCTGCCAGCAAAGTTGTTGTATATGATTAACAAGATCCGAAGAGCTGCTCTCGCAGCCTTTCTGCATTGATCTGAAAATTTCATATCTGAGTGCACAATTACCCCCAGGTCTTTTTCATTCTCTACCAAGTGTAGTACCGCACAGTTGGTACTTTACTCTGGGGTTACTGCTACCCATATGCAGAACTTGGCATTTGTTAATGTTAAACTTCAGTTGCCACCTCTCTGCCCATCTGTCCAACTTTTCTGGATCCTGTTGTAACAGCATAGTGTGATTAACAACTCTGACAACCTTTGTATCATCTGCAAACTTGGACATTAAGCCTGATATACCTTCATCAATATCAATGATACAGTGGCAACCAAAAAAATTCCATCGCTTGTGAATTTTGCAAATACAGCAGACTCTCGATTAACCAGGACACTTCAAAACTCCAAAAAAAAAAAAAAAAAAAAAAAAAAAATCAACCAGAAATCATAAAATTCAAGTAATAACTAGAATAGGTATAAACAGATATTTTGCAAGTCATAAATAAGCGACAAGCGGCATTATAAGTCGTCATTGGGAGATTAGTGTACCTATTATCTTACAATTCCCACTGTCTTCACATCCGCCGCTCAAAAAAAAGAGACCAAATGTTTAGTCTGTTTTAGTGAGTCGTGTCGATTGTTGTGTTCCGTTGCAGTGCAAAAGGACAAATTTTGTTTCGTTATTTGTCAGGAATGTCGAAATTTTTTTTATAGTATATTTTTATTTTTTTTTTATTTAGAAATCGCAAAAATGACGGGTAAATGCCAAAGAGTTGCGTTTTCAGTTAAACAAAAACTTAAAATTAATCAAAAGTTTGAAAATGGTGCATCTGTTAAATCTCTAAGGAATCATTATAATAAGGATGTATCAAAATGGCCAAACATTAACAAGTACCGTGCGGAATTCAGATTTGTCAATAATAATAATAAGTAGCAATATTTTTTTTTTTTTTAGTCATTCCTGAGTTACGTAAAACTCGAAGAAGTAAGAAGTCCTGGAACGTATCTCTTATGTATGTTGGGGACTTTTGTATTTTTGGATTAACCGGGAAATCGATTATCCGGGATTTGTTTTTTTACCATCTATCCCAGAATGTTGTTTGTTGTTGTTGTTTGTTATTTGGTTTTTAGGAGCATTAGCAACTAAGGCCATATTGCTCCGGGATATGCGGTGGTCATTCCCTGACCTTTCCGCATCCTCCGTATTTGGTGGTGACGGGCTCGAACCCCGGTCTAATCAAGAAGCGTGTGCTATGCACTGCTGCTCCTTTCCACCTGGCTACGGAGGCGCCTTTCTATCCCAGAAAATCGAGAGTCTACTGTAATGTGTTTTGCGCTGCATTGTGGGTTGCAGAAATGTATTTGTAAGATGGGATATATATCTCTGTGAATGAAATTCAATAAAAAGACTCCACCTGATATACCTAATTGCCATAAATATCTTCCCAAAGGATAAAAATTGTAATTAATGGAAATGAGAACTCATGCAAATGGCAGTCATGACAACCAAACATACATTTTATTCCATTTACATGTACAAACTGAAATGACAAGTTAATGTAATACTATTATGTAGTGTAAATCAGCAAAATAAGTACCCAATATTTTGTTGTTCCTTCTTGAGCTGCAATTACAGCCTTGCAACAATCTAGCAAGAGTTAATCAACTTCTGGATATACAGTTGACCAATTTCGTGGTACCACACCCTTACAATGCTCTTCTTTAGCTGAATCTTACTTGTTGGCTTCTTCTGAGAAATTTTGTACGACATTATGTACCAGCAATTTTCAATAGGGTTCAAATCTAGACTGTTGCCAGGCCAGTAAAACTCTGTAATGACAGCATTTCTGAGGTATGACTGCACCTTAAGGGAGAAAAACGAGGGAAAACACTGGTGTATGTTTTAAGCCTTGTGAGACAAGAAGACAAACTCGTCATTAAATCTAAATAGCATAAAACTTGCCAAATTTGCTGTGTGGCAAGGTGCCAAGTTCTGCTGAAAAACGCAATTTTGGATGTCTGTGTGGTGATCCCTAATAACAGGTTTCAGGCACTCCTCCAAGATAGCAGTGTAGATTTCTGCATTCACTGTTCCATTAATAAATTTAATTTGCTCCACCCCTTTGCTTGTTATGCATCCCCAGACCATCTGACCATCAGGGAACTTTACAGTCAGGTGTTATGCAGTCAGGATGGCATGCCTCCGATTTTCGTCTTCTGAAACATCGTTCCCCATCTGAGCCATGCAGGCTCAGGTAGGAAGCAATATGTCAGAAGGACGAAATGTGAAGTTAAATTTCGATTTGTCAGAAAAGATGACAATGTCCCATTGCTCTTTTGTCCACGAAACATGTGTTTTAGCCCATGCAAGTCGCTTCCGACTCATTTGTTGGGTGAACAAAGGCTTCTCCTTGGGCCGATATGCATGCAGACCATATTCCGAAAGCTGTGTTTGGATAGTTCGCGCACTTGTTTCAACACCAGAGGCCATCTCAAAGTCCAGTTTTAGATCAGGAGCACTAGCATGGCAATTACGAAGGCATAACCGTTTCCAATATCGATCTTGGGAAGGCGTAGTCACTCTCTTATGGTCTGATCCAGTCTTTTCTTCACATCATATTTCATGGTTTAATTTCAGAACCCGGGATAATGTTGACTGGTGGCAGCCTATTTTATCAGCGATAGCATGAGTTGAAAGCCCTTCCTGGGACAGAGCAACAGCTACAAAATTTTTTTTTCTTGGTGTCAACTGAGCATATGGAGCCATGCTTACACCCCGCAAAACAGTATACTAATGTATACACTTCCAACGCTGTATTTATAGAAACGGCTGATGCAACACCTTGCAATTACTGTTTGATGCAATACCTTTGCTTTGCGACAAACAAAATGACTGTAATCAAACAAAATCTTATGTTTCACTACAAATGTGGCACCTCCACAGCCAGGTGGGCAGGAGCAGCAGTGCGTAGCACACGCTTCTTGATTAGACTGGGGTTTGAGCCCGTGACCACCAAATACGGAGGATGCGGAAAGGTCATGGAATGACCACCGCACATCCCGGGAGCAATATGGCCTTAGTTACTAATGCTCCTAAAAAACCAAATAACTAAATAACTAACTAACTAACTACAAATGTTACTTTTTTAAGGTGATGAAGTTTGTTTGGGAGCCACTGTAAATACAGAAAACAACAATGGTCCTAACATCGAACTGGGGGACTCCACTAATAATATTAATCCACGAAGGGCAGTGCCCCACTGATTACCACTCTCTGTCTTTTCTCACTCAATCAGCTGTTTATCCATAGCAGCAACTTGCCCTTAGTGCTATACTGCTGAAATTTGTACAGCAGTCTTTTATGGGCAACAGTATCAAAAGCTTTTCTGAAATTCAAGTATATATTTTTGGATCAAAATAATTTTTTTCATCCAGTTATTTTGTGACCACATCGTAGTATCCAGTTAGGCAAGATTTCCACTCAACAAACTCATGCTGTGTGTGAACCTTAAACGCAGTCTTGTCCAAATGATCCTGCATTGCTTTTTTAACCAGTGACTCCATTATTTTCTCTGGAACAGAAGTTAAATTAAGAGGTCTGTAATTAGCATTAGCTCAGGCATATAATGCAAGAAAACAAACTTATAGAGAATCAGCCAAAAAAAACACCCTTCCCATTTCACACATCAGGCCACTCCAAATGTTTGTCTAATTCAACCTTAAATTTATTTCAGCTATCAACTTCCACAAAAACAGATAGAAGTCCGTTGCAGCAATCAACTATCTGCTGGCTAAAGGCAAACTTCTGTACATCTATTCTACAACAGTCTTTCTTCAATTTGAATCTATGCACCCTCAATTCTTAATCTCACCAAGTGGAAGTATTCCACTTGCTGAGATTAAGAACCGAGCCTACTCAAACCATTCACGGCCTTGTACACCTTAATCAGATCACCTCACAGATGCCGAGTCTCCAGATGCTGCAACTGACATAATTTATGCCTCTCCCGGTAAGAGAACCCCTCCCTGTTCCACTCGCCAATCTTGTTGCCCTTCTTTGTACTTGTTCTAGCAACTCTACATCCTTCCTAAAATGAGGCCTCCAGACTTGTACGCAGTACTCAAGGTATAAGGCAGTGGCCTGACCACTGCCTTATACACTGGTGTGCAAAATTTAAGGACCAGTCAGGTTTTTACCTGTACCTTCTCATAGGAGTGACCTGTATATGGGAAAAGCACATACCAAAGGAACTCCATGAGGTACAGAAATGATGAAGGAAACAACACTGACACAACAATGGAAACAAAACGGTACAGAGGGACTTCATTTAAAAATGGCAACATAGCACTGGCTGCCATGACACCGATGCATCACTGCCAAAGATGGAACAAAGGGAAGAGGTGGTCCTATGTAGGAGATATGGCCACCCCTAATGTCAACGCAGGCTTTGCACCGCCAGTCCATACTTAGAACAATGTTGTTGATAAGTTCTTGTGGTAACATCGCCCATTCCTCTGTCAGTGCCATCTTCAGCTGGTGAACATTTTCTGGTGGGTGTGGACGTGCTGCTAGGTGTCTCCCCCAGAGCATCCCATATGTGTTCGATGGAATTTAGATCGGTGGAATGGGCAGGCCAATCCATACGAACAATGTCCTCACTTTTCAAAAGCATATCAACAGCTGCAGTCCAATGAGGTGTGGTGTTATCATCCACAAACATGAACACGGGGCCAATGGCACCTCGGAACAGATGCACATGGGGAAGGATTACCTCAGTACAGTAGCGTGTACCAGTTACAGTACTACCTTCCAGTTCTGGAGTTGTGTACGTCCATCAAAGATAGCGCCTCACCAGACGAGAACACCTCGACCGCCAAAACAATCCCTTTCAGTGATGTTTGCGGGGTGATACCGTGTGCCCAGATTAGCTGACGCCCAGAATGGCTGCTGAGACTGACTCTGCTCTCATCAGTAAAGAGTACCTTAAGTAGAGATTTTGTGGTTGTAACCTTCAGAAATAGTGGTCCTTAAGTTTTGCACACCAGTGTACAAAGGTATTTTTATTTTATTTTATTTTTTGTTAGTTGTTGTCACATCGGCTTCTGTGGCCATAATGCACCTCCTAAAGTTTTTCGCATTTTACTCTGATCCAAGCACGAGGTGGGATTCGAACCTGCAACCTTTGGGTTGCCAGGCAGGCACTTTACCCACCTGGCTAGCCCGGTCGGCATACAAAGGTATAATCACCTCCTTGTCTCTGCTGGCAAAATTCCTATATATCATTGACAAAACTCCATGACTTGCTTTGGCAGCTCATCTGCACTGTTCAGAGAACTACTGCTATCCATATGAAGTACTTTGCATTTGGCAATATTAAACTTCAGTTGCTGCTTCTATGCCTAACTACCTAAATTTTCTAGATCCTATTGCAGTAGCATACTCATTCAGTTTGTAAGCTACCTGAGCAGGATCAACAACAGTCGAACCATCGATATCAAGTGGCCCAATCTGATTCATCCCCTTCCCTAGAGTTTACATAAGTAAAGTAGCCTTTTCCAAAGATATCTCGTAATGTGCATTCACTTGCCTAACCTCTTCTGTGACTTGATTACAGTGTAGCTTATGTCTACAAAAGGCTTCTGTATTGCCTGATAATTTATATGCATCCCATGCAATTTAATTTTCTGCAACGAGTCTCATTAGTTCATCTGACATCTATTTAGGCCTAAACCTTGGACAGCATTTCTTAGTTGATAGCCTGGTACCTTCCAAGATTAATTCCTTGAATGCTTCCCATTTAGAATTTGCTGTTGGTAAAATTATTAATTGGTTCTACAGTATAGAATTTAAAAACTGTCTGAGATCACTGCAGTCACTTTTACAGAAGCAAAAACCCTTCCCTTTAACCCTGATTGGTAGTTACATCATTAAGTAAATACCACATCAGTATATTGGGATCACTGACACCAAGTGGTTCCTTTACCTGCAGATTCTTAGTGCATGAATAATCACTTCTGATAATCAGATCAAGAGTATTACTCTCTGTGGTTGCCTCTCAAACATGCTGCTGTAGAAAACAATCATTTAATTTATCCACAAAAGTCTTGCTAGTATGTGAGTGACTAATCCACAAGTTCCAGTCAATATCTGGGAAATTAAAATCCCCCATTATAAGACATTCTGTTTTAATGGCATGTTCGCCTCCGTAGCCAGGTGGGCAGGAGCCCATGACCACCAAATACGGAGGACGCAGAAAGGTCAAGGAATGACTACCCTGGAGCAATATGGCCTTAATTGCTAATGCTCCTAAAAACCAAATAACAAACAAAACAAACAACTGGCCTGTTCTATTTCTCTGCACAATTGTTTGTTGTACTCATCAGTCATTAGGCCTATAACACACTCCTACTCTCATTTTTGCTTTCCCAGTGCTTAATGTCATGCTAAACTGACACATATCATCATTCTTCTCTCTCTTGGTGATTCCTTTCTACTTTTGTCTCTCTCTCTCTCTCTCTCTCTCTCTCTCTCTCTCTCTCAAGGTAACTCTGGAACTTTTATTTTTCTGGTGCAGCATAAGTCTCAGGCTTCCTTGCACCATATGGCTATTAATAATAATAATAATTGCACTGTCCATCTGTGTCAACTGAATACACTTCCTTAGATTTTATGTTTTTGTTAATTAACAGCATAACCCCTCCTCCCTTCCTATCCTTTCTGTACACATTGTACTCCCCAAATTCCAATTCTAAATTCCTTATATCTGTGTGACACCAGATCTCTGATATCCCAACAATATCCACCTTTGATGTCTAACTAGCACTTAAAATTCATCAAATTATTTACAATACCCCTAGCATTGGTGTACTTGCAAGTATACATTCACCTGTTCATACTCTTAGTTACCATAACGCAGCCCATGTATTTTCTTGTTCCACAATGACTACCAGCTGTTCTTGAAATCCCAGCAACTTGCTTTCCAGGCTGCTGCTGATTCCAATAGAAGCAGAGCACTAATCACTTTCACCTCTGCCTGCGGCAAGTGTTAATCTATTAGTCTGTGAATCTCTCCCCCCAAGACAGCAGTTTTCCGACCCACATAACACTGCCTAAAGCATCAGCAAATATTCTTGCACCCTTCCTATTTAAGTGTATTCCATCCCCGTAAAAACAGTCTCTCCTGTTAACAAGCACAGACCAAGCTGAGAAAAATTCTACCTCATAACCCTTGTACAATCTCTCCAGGGCTGAATTGATTGACATTGTTCTTCTCATATACTCCCTCCTATCGTGTCTAGACACAATTGCAGACACTTTCAAATTTAACACTAACTTGCAACTTTTTTTCAACATCGACCTGTACTTGTTAAGTAAGTCCACAGATCTCCTACTCTGAAAGTCATTAGTGCCAAAGTATACAACAATATCACCTTTTGTGCCCTTAAAAGATGATATCTGCTCTATGAATCCTTGAATGCTTCCCATTTAGGATTTGCTGTTGGTAACATGATCAGTTGGTCCCACTGTACAGAATTTAAAAACTGTCCGAGACCACAATAGTCATTTTTATGAAAACAAAAACCCTTCTCTTTACACCTGATGGTAGTTACATCTTTCAGTAATTTTCACATCAGTATACTGTGATCATTGCTACTCAGTTGCTCTTTTATCTGCAGATTCTTAATGCATGAATAATCACTGCTGATAATCAGATCAAGAGTATTTCTCCCTCTGGTTGACCCTCGAATATGCTGCTTTAGAAAACAGCCAACCAATAAATCCACAAAAGTCTTGCTAGTGTGCAAGTGACCAAACCACTAGTTCCACTCAACATATGGAAAGTTAATATTCCCCATTATAAGACATTCTGATTTACTGGCCCATTATATTTCTCTGTGCAGTTGTTCGTTGTACTCGTCAGAGTCATTGGGCATATAACATACTCCTACTCTCATTTTTGTTTTCCCAGTGCTTATGTCACACCAAACTGACTCAACATTGCACTGTCCACCCATGTCTTAGATTTTATGTTTTCTTAATTAATGGCATAACCTCTCCTCTCTTCCTATCCTATCCTGTCTGTCCTTTCTGTACATATTGTACTCCCCAAATTCAAATTCTGCATTCCTTATATATGTGTGACCCCACATCTCTGATTTCTACTCTCCATTTAAAAAATCTGGCTTCACTCCAAATAAATTATTGAGAGAACGAAATGGTTCCTAATACTAGCAACATTTACCTTTCCTTACACCTCTTAAAATTAACAAAAAAAAAAAAAAAAAAAGCTACCTGTGATACAAATGAATACTTATTACTATTTAATAACATTCCTGTTTGCAGCCGCTATCAGCAGTGTGCAAATAGTACTACTGATGATTACTACCTTTTTATCATGTACACAGAATATTCCCTTGGATCACTGTCATAATTGTATAACTGTGAACCTGTTTAAAAAAAAATTACCAGATTTCATCTGTGGTAATTGTTGTAAGGCCATTTGCAGATTTTGATTTTGCATATGAACCAAAAAAACAAACAAACATCCCTCTCATAACAGATAACATTTATATCATTTTCGTAATTTTTCAATTTCACTGCCAGCGACATTTATTAACAGAAAACATTTAGGTCAGCAGAATCAAATGTAGCGTCACATATTTTAATAGCAAATATGATTATACATTTAACTGATTAATTTACAGGTGGTTTACTAGGCCATGAAATCACTTAGGAAAATGACTGACAGATGTATGTTTGTGCAGGTTTGAAAGAAAGAGATGGAATTACACATGTAAATAAATGATAGTGCATACGAAAATATGCCATACAAAGGCCTGCAGCAGAAAATGAATTTCTGAGTGAATTTCTGAGGAAATGGACTGAGTTTCTCAGTAAGGGATCCAAATTAAAACTGATTATTCTCTTTTCAATAGGGCAGAGGAGTTTAAACAAGATTTCGGAGTCACCATCCCAGATGTGAGAATTCCATTCCATTTATAAACTAAAGGTAGGATTTGTACAGAGATTGAAGGAGTTCATTAGAAGAAATAGAACAATGAAAATAAAATTAAGGCCATACGTGAGTTCATTAAATGTTGTACTATCTGTATCTGGTGATCCCAAAATCTCGCTTAAACTCCTAACTCTATTAAAAGGAGAGGAGTCAGGTTTACCCTAGATAAATCCCTTACCTAGCAACTCCCTCCACACCTATCATTCAGAAATTTTATTTTTTGCTTGTATTCAGGTAGCAGTTAACTCCTCATCTTCATTACTAGTTGAAATTATCTCTTCAATATGGCATAATAGTGCTATACAGTAAACCCTCAATTTAACAGACTAATAGGGGTGTTCATTAATGCTGAAAGTCCGTTAAATCGAATGTAACCGGGGGGGACATTTTTTCTTGTTCTTAATGTAAAAAAAAAAAAAAAACTTTAATACAATATACAGTGCTGTACAATATAAAATTATGTTGCAATTTGGCCTTTGATTTATGGATATCAGAAACAGTTTGTTTTTTTATGGTGTAAATTTCACAAACACGTGCTACTGAGACGCCTTATTCTAATTTCTCAATTAGCTCTAATTTCTGTGCCATATTTAAGTTCACATGCCATATTTAAGTCACAATTCAGAAATCACAGAAACACTGTATATAACCTGACCGCACGATAGGTTGAGGCAGACTGAGACAGAAACAAAGTGAGTCGGTAGACCTGCAGTTTAGTGTCTTGAGTCACATTCAGCTCACAAGTCACCACCTGCTCTTATCTGTTATCTGGGAAAACAGCTATTTAAACACATTTTCAGAAAGAATAAAAAACAATTTCCTGAATTTGATTATTAAAATAAAAGTAGGTAATTATCAAAACAATAATGGAAATAGGTAATTATTAATAATTTTTAATTAATAATAACACTGAAGTTTTGCATAACCTAAAAAAAATAATATGGTTGAGATTAATATGTACATTACTGTATTATTATTTGTCCGGTCCGTTAAATCGAGGGTTTACCGTACTTTCATAAAAATCATAAAAATATTTAATTTAAAAATTAATTTAATCATTAAAAATAGGTTTTTTTTTTTTAATGCAAAGAAACAATATTTGTAATATACTTATGCCAAGAGAGGTTAGAAGTCAGGGTTATCTCCAGTAAAGATATATGATCTTGTCTAGAAATAAGATTGTTGCTGAATATTAGTATTATAGACTCTTTATAATTATCAGAGCAGCAGACTTCTTTTGTGAGAAATAAGACAGGTTTCAGAACAATTGGAAATAGAATTCTACATTAATTTTACATTTCATAATTTACATATTCCAAAACAGAGGTCAACTTCTCTCCACTTGAGGGTGCTGTCAGTACCAGTCTTTGTCTCATTGGCACTAAGTTCATTTTTAGTCTAGTGTTGCATATGAAAACATTATGTAGTTGATTCCTCTTGGAAACATTAAGTTTTTATTTTTCCACAAGTTTTATTTTATTTTATTCTTATTTTTCTTTTATCTAGTTCTCTGTTGGGCTACAAATGGCTTTGTTATTGAGTTATTATCAGAAAGTTTTATGTATTGCTAGTATAGATACTAAGACATAAACATGCTAAAATAAAAGTCTGTCTATTATATACCTGAAGTACGAACAGTCAAACTGATATCTGCCTCCGAAAATGGTTGGTGGTAGAGTTCCTTATGAAGTCAAGAGGAAACTCAGCTATCTGGATTCATGCAAAATTGAGGAAAGCATACCAGCAAGACACTACTGATATAAGCAATGTTTGTAGATGGCTTACACATTTTAAAGGAAGAGTCACTGATCTGTGACCAACCAAAGGGGGAAGACCAAAGTTTGTGTGCACTGAAGAAATGCTAAGATTTTGGATGAAATGATTCAAAAAGAGGATAATAACCACATATGCAAACAATGGAAGCACCACGTGTTCAAAGAGAAATGTATTAACTATTTCAGACACATCAGATTACAGGAAAATAGGTAACCATTTGCAGCATTTTTTCTTATAATCGAATAAGTATAACATGACCTAATTCTCCAGGCAGATCTGCCAAGACCTGTTGAAGGAGTGCCGTAACTTTCAATATTTTTTAAAAGGCCTGATAGCAGGTGGAAACCCGGATCTTCCATTATGACCCTTATTCTAAATGACAGTCTATGGAACGAATATATCCATCAGCTCTAGTGAGAAAAAAAAAAAAAAAAAAAAAAAAAAAGACTATAAATAAGGAAAGATATTACCAAATAAGCTTAATTTGGTGTATTGGTTTGGTATCTAATAGGGCATCAAATCAAAAAAACATCATGACAATCCCATCCATATGACTCAGATGAAAATTGCAGACCTAGGCAGAGAGTTTTGCCTCATCCTTCATATAGACTCTCTCTATACTGGCTCTGTCTCATTTTTTTCAATTTGGACATACGTAGATATATTTGTGGAAAACACTTTTTAAGTAAGGAGTAACTAAAACACAGTGACAGGCTGGTTTCAAAGGAGAGTCCAACCTTTCACTGCTACATATGTGAGCTGAAAAGAAATTGAAATTGGTGAAATAATGGGCACTTCAACCTGCAAAAGTGTAAGATGCCTTTAATTTCTTAAAGAATCACAGATTATTCTCAGGCATTTTGTGGTACTTCCTGTACCACTTCTTCAGTGACTGTAAAGACAGCAGAATTGATAAATTATGGTGACTGCATTTACATAGTTGTTAATAGGATCACAGATTTCTTATTTGTTATTATATAGCCTTTCGGAATTATTTGAATAATAGATCCTGAATTAGTCAACCGATAACTATTAGGAAACATTAGGTAAGAATTTTTAGCAGTTTAAATAATTTAGTAACCACCCTTAGAACACTATCAGCCTCACATAAAATGACAGTGGTGGTTTATAATAAATCATATTTATACAAAGGGTACTAGGAAAGTTTTGCAATACAGCTTTGTTTATTTAATTTTTTCAAAGTAATTTCCTCTACATTCAATACACCTCTCCATCCTCCGAAACCAATCTTTAAACCAGTTCTGCCAAGTTTCACTAGGGAGTAAAGCACACTCGTTGTCCCAAGCCCGTTGAAGGTCCTCATCACTGGAAAACCGCCTCCCTTTTAGCTTCATTTTCACATGCGGGAACAGTGCAAAGTCGCAGGGAGCAAGGTCTGGACTGTAGGGAGGGTGCTCGAGAAGTTTCAGTCCTGTCGTGGTCAAATATTCGGTGCAGGCTTTGGCGCGGTGAGCTGGAGCATTATTGTGATGGAGGTACCAGGTGTCCATTCTTGACTTTGGCCGCAGGTTCTTCATAGATCCAATGACTTTAGGCAGGCATTGTTCAGTATACCACTTAGCTGTGACTGTCTTCTGCGTGTCCAAAACGACACGTTCCACAATTCCACTCGATTTGAAAAATACAGCCATCATTTTCTTCTTTACAGATCGGGATTTTCTGACAATTACGGGTGTGTCGTCATCATCAAAGACCCAAACTTTGTTTTGAGCCTTGGTCGGCAGATCGTAATAGTACAGCCAAGTCTCGTCACCTGTCACGATGTTGTTCACATACTGAGATTGTCCCTTATCAAACTTTTTTAACATCTCCCGGCACCAAGTCACACGTCGTGTCATCTGCTCTTCAGTCAGTTGATGCGGCACCCAGAGAGAACAAAGTTTCTTCACGTGCAAATGATCTTGCAGAATCGAACGAATTGCTGGTGCATTTAGGCCCAAAGTATCCTCTATCTGTTGGTAGGTCACTCGCCTGTTTTCGTCAAGCATTTTCCTCACAGCAGTAACGTTTTCCTCTGTAACTGACGTTCGTGGCCTTCCCGGCCTCTCAGAATCCCCCAGAGTGAAATTTCCCCTTTGGAATTCTCTATACCACCCGAATATCGTTGTACGATGTGGTCAATCATCATCTAGTGCAAGAGTCATTTCTTCTAAGCACTGGTCTATGGTTAAACCACGCACGAAATTATACCGCAAAACTGTCCTTATCTCATTTCGTGACCATGATGTCATCGCAAGCACTTTACACTCTCACTACTAATGAATAACTGAGCCCATTGAGTTGGCGCGGCGGCTACTATGCACGTATGAACATGTCTCAACATGCAGTAACAAGCAGCTTCCTGTGATTCATTGTTGCTTCATATTGCAAAACTTTTCTAGTACCCTTTGTATATTGTATACTGTACTCTCAAACTAAGAATTTTTTCAGAGAGAGAGAGAGAGAGAGAGAGAGAGAGAGAGAGAGAGAGAGTGCGTGTAGAGAATAGTTTGGATGTTGTACGATTAGACATCTGTTTGGCAGCTGATATTTGTAAGCATCTTAATTGCATGAGTGGATTCAAGATTACATTATAAGGGGAAATGGGAGATTCTTTTTTTCATTGTATAATTATTATGGTTTCTATTTTTGTTTTTTACCTGTTCTAATACTCTGATCTTGAAAATATGCATGTGGTTAACATCCATCTACAAGGCCCCCTCCCCTTTTTAATGAACACTCCAAGCAGGAGCGGTATTAGAGCCTATAGTGTGTAGCACTGAGCATGGGCTGATGGTTGAGATGATGAAAGAAGACTCTTGTTGACATTAGATTTGGATTCCTGTAGATTGTAATTTTCAGGAAATAAGTATGAAGGAAGGTTGTTGCAGAAAATAGAAGTTGAATGAATAAATGAGGAAAAAGAAAAGTTCGTTCTGTGAATTAGAAGTTGGACAGGAAAAGGATGTCGACTGGTTGTGGCACATGTCCATATGCCGCAACCAATATGTCGACATCCATATGGAACAATATTCCATAGTAGGATGGATTTGCGATTTGTGCAGAGTGAACAGCTGTTTGGAAGAAATGTAACATGGAGAGAGAAAGAGAAAACGTAGTTTTTTTAGCTCAGCAATATTTGTAATGTGCTTATGCCAAGAGAGATTAGAAGTCAGGGTAATCTCCAAGAGAGATATATGACCTTGCCTGGAAATAAGAGTGTCATCAAAAAGGTAGGATTGCATTTTATAAGGACCGAAATCAACTAAGTCATCTCTGCCCCACTGGAGACCTGCTTGGAGATCAGCATTTAAGGAATTGGTAGTAGATATTCGACAGGGTGAAGCTGTTTGTACAGGGCAAGGTTTCTCAAACTGGAAGGTGGAATAGAATGTGCTATCATCAGCAAAACTATGGATAAGATTTCTGGTCAGTGGAAGAAGGTCATTAATATACAAAAGGAAACGAGTGCAAATAAGAACTGTACTTTGGGGAACACCAGCATTAGTAACTTCTAACTGGTAAAGTTAGAAGACAGAGAGCCATCTACCATCACCTGTGGCGAGCAATTAGAGAAAAAACTGGATGCCCAATTAGAAAAAAACAGTTGGAAAACCATAAGATGGAAGCTTATTTAGAAGACCTTTACGCCAAACATGATCAAAAGCCTTTGAAATGTCAAGAGCAACTGCTTGAGTTTCACCAACCTTTTCTATTGAATTTTCCCAAAGATGGGTAACATAAGCCAGAATATCAACAGTGGATCGACACACACAGAATCCATACTGGCAGTCGCTGATCAGTTGAAGGTTTATAGATAGTTAAGAGTTTGTGGCTAATTAAATTCCCCATTACTTTAGAAAGAGTAGAAGTAATTGCAATAGAATGATAATCGGATGGGAGGGATTTGTTACCCCTTTTTAGGAACTGGCTGGATATGAGTAAATTTCCAAGCAGAAGGGAAAGCATCTTTGGAATAAGAAAGCGAAAAAAGGCAACATAAAAGAGAAGCACATGTCTGGGAATAAGTGGAGAAATACCATCAAATCCATGGAAGTATCTACAACAAAGGAATGCAATAGAAACAGGTCTGTGAGATAAAGAGTGGAGAGACTTTGTTATAAATGAGTCATTAATTAACCTAACTGCCCTCTTTTGAATGGAACCTAGAAGCCTCATAGAGGTTTTGTGGGCACCGCTCCAGATGTGGGAGCAATATTCTATTAGGGTGGATTTGTGATTTGTACAGAATGAATAGTTATTTGGAAGAAAAGTAACACCAAGAGTGAAAGAGAAGACTCAGTTTTTAAGATGCAGAGGAAGCAATATTTGTAATGTGCTTAATGCAAGAGGGAGTAGAAGCCAGAGTAATCTCCCATACAGATATGTGATCTTGTCTAGAAATCACAGTATCATTAAAGATAATAAGCATGGAAGAAGAAGTATCCTTTTTTGCAAGATATATGACAGAACTGTAAAATATTGTTGGTTACGAAGGATAACCAATTAATGAAGGATATTTTTTTTTGTACAGTTTGTTGAGCAGCAAAATGCTTTTTACAGTCTGATGGAGCTGGAAAGGATGATAGCAAAAACATATTGATAAACAAGATGAATACAGAATAATCTATACATGCTTCATAGTGTTTGTTTAATAAATGATATTTTAACTTTTGTTGCTTTTATACTTTTATGGCCAAAGCAGCATTACTTATGGACCAATCTTTGTACTTGCAATAATGGTACACTTATGCCGCATCTACTTGATTTAGGCACCACTATATTGATCAAGTAGGTAGCTATTTCCATCTCGTCGATGACATTTATGTCTGATTTGTTATTATGGCATGGTCCTAGTACAGCAGACTCTCGATTTACTGGGATCGGATTAACCGGGACACTTCACGATTCCAAATTAAAAAAAAAAAAAGATCAACCAGAAATCATAAAATTCAAGTAATAAATAGAATAGGTATAAACAGATGTTCTGCAAGTCATAAATAAATAAATGACAAGAAGCGGCGGTATAAGTCGTCATTGGGAGATAAAAAAAAAAAAAAAGAGAGGGACCAAATGTTTAGTTTGTTTTAGTGCATTGTGTCGATTGTTATGTTCCGTCGCACCGCAAAAGGACAAACTTTGTTTAATTATTTATGTCAGGGATGTTGGAATTTTTTTTTATAGTAACTATTTTTTTTTGTTTAGAAATTGCAAAAATGATGGGCAAACGCAGGAGTTGTGCTTTCAATTAAACAAAAACTTGAAATTATTCAAAAGTTTGAAAACGGTGCATCTCTTAAATCTCTAAGGAACCATTGTAATGTTGGTGACCAAACTATACACATTGTAAAAAATAAAGGGAAGCTATTAGATTTAAAATGGACATCGTAAAAAATAAAGGGAAGCATCGTATTGGACATGTGGCAAGTTTTTTTCATTTTTTATCTCTCGCCATACTTTTTACGTGGGTTTCTGAAAATTTTTCGATACAGTAAGTCCCCGACTTACATAGCTTCGGACTTACATTATGTTATTTACATATTTTTTTATATGACTGAAGTTTTCAGTGAAGGGGGACGCACATTTCATTATAATAACGTAAAAAAACCCACAGAATTCCAGCTATCAGTATTATCGCAAATGCAATACGATTGAGTTTACTACCCATTTATAATTAATTGAACTAACAGAAAAGCCCAATAAACCAGAAAGTGCATATTGTTTTTATTGTTTTATGGCAGTGACCTCCAGAAATGTGCTTTAGTAAAATGTGAGCTCACCCGGAGTGATAATATTGAGTTTTTGCCTTAACCCTGTGAAGTTCTTTATATAAAATTTTCATTTTGACCATTATCACAGTGGCGACTAAGAGAATAAGTGACAGCGGCACTAGTAAATCTATCAAGAAAAGGAAAGCAATCAAGTTGGATCAGAAAATTAAAATAATAAGGATGTATGAAAATGGCCAAAGATTAATAACATGTATCGCACAGAATTCAGATTTTTCAGTGGCAACGACGAACACAATAAAGGAGAAAGACAATACGAGAAGCGGTCAGCACCAATGAAGGCCAACTATAATAATAACCAAGGCTACGAAATACATATCAGTTTTTACAGTTCAATAACATGCATTTTTCTTCCTTTTATGTTTTCTTTCCTTATGTGCTACTCCGGCTACTTCACCACTGTCCTCAGATAGTTTTAATTGAACTAATTAAAAATAAATAACTATATTTTTTTATTCTTCTGAGGATATTATGTGGTTTTCGTAATTTTGGAAGATCAGGGATATAGTAGCAATATTTTATTAGTCATTCCCGAGTTACACGAAACTCAATTTATGTAAGAAGTGCTGGAATGTATCTCTTGTGTATGTCTGGGATTTACTGTATTTTTGGATTAACCAGGAAATCGATTATCCGGGAATATTTTTTTACCATCTATCCCGGAAAATCGAGAGTCTAGTGTATATAGTTTGTGAGTAGGGGTCTCTAGTATGGCCCGGGGTACTTGTAATATGGAACATTTTCTTTGATCAACCGGTATTTTTGTGGCAACCTGGTCATGTCTCGGAGTGTACTTTCTCTGAATGACCACTTTGCATCCAATAGTGATGTGCTGGATTGTTGCTGGGGCCAGGTGACATTGTTGACATGTGTCACTGTCACTCCGGGGTACTTGGTGATGTATTTCCTGTAGTTGCTGGTGTGATTATCTGGTCTTGGATGGCGAGCATGAATCCTTTCATTTTGGAAAAGAGCCTCCCATTCTTGAGCCATACACTGGAAGCCATCTTATCTATGTAGCCTTGACGGAGACAAGACACTGTAGTGTCTGCCCTGGAGTGCCTTCTTCACCTATCTTTCTGTCTGTGTGAGTGGGGTCTCCTTGTTAAGGTTGAGTTGTGTGCCATTTACCTATCTTTTTTATGGCTTGGTAGATTGATGCTGTGTTTTCCTGGAAATAATCATCTTCTCTTTTTTAATGAGGTCAGTCAATCCCCTCCCTCCTTTCCAGGCTATGGCCATCTTTGGGTGGTGATGGCGGCTCTTGGTTTGTTTGTTTGTTATTTGGTTTTTAGGAGCATTAGCAACTAAGGCCATATGCGGTGGTCATTCCCTGACCTTTCCGCATCATTCCGTATTTGGTGGTCACGGGCTCGAACCCAGGTCTAATCAAGAAGCATGTACTATGCACTGTTGTTCCTGCCCACCTGGCTATGGAGGTGCCAGCAGCTCTTGGTCATCATTATTCTGGTAGGTCTCATAATCGCCTCCAGCCTCGTGTTGGTCCAATCAATGATCCCAAAGGGGTACATTAGCAGTGGGAGTGTGTAAGTGTTTATGGCTGTGACCATGTTTTTGCCATTCAGCTTTGAATTTAGCAGGCTTCTCAGTCTTCAATGGTAGTTCTGAGTCAGGTGGGCCATGATCTTCTTGTGTTCTAACTGGTGAGCCTGCATCATCCCCAGATATTTGTAGATCTTTCCCTGTGTCATGGCTACAATTGCTTCACCAGTCTTCAGGTGGCAGTTTTGGCCAACTGGATGTTCTTCATGCAATTCATGGGTCTTGCATTTTCCTAGGCCAAATTGAATCCTGATGTGTCAGTGCTGAAGCCTTCAGTGATCTGGAGTAGCTGTTGGAGTTGATTCTCAGTTGCAGCACAGAGTTTGATGTCATCCATGTACATGAGGTGAGAGAGGGTATAGAGGTTCTTCTTCCTTTCCTTTAGGGTATATCCATTTTCTTCTTCTGGCATTAAAACCCAGGGTGGGTCTTAGCCTTCTCAACAATGTTCCACCAATAAGTCCTACCAGAAGTCAAACTCCTCCAACTTCTTATTCTCATGGTCTTTAAGTCCTCTTTTATGTCATCCTTCCATCCATCCTTCCATCCAATTCTCTCGCCCTCCTCCCTGTAGGTTTCCATTTCATTATACTCTTAGTTGTTCTGCTATCATTCATTCTCATAACACATTCCAACCGGGTTGGTTATTTGGTTTTTAGGAGCATTAGCAACTAAGGCCATATTGCTCCGAGGATATGCGGTGGTCATTCCCTGACCTTTCTGCATCCTCCGTATTTGGTCTAATCAAGCAGCAGTGCATGGCACACGCTTCTTGATTAGACCCCAGTCTAATCAAGAAGCGTGTGCTATGCACGGCTGCTTCTGTCCACCTGGCTATGGAGGCGGTTTTCCAACTGGGCAAGTCTCTGGCTCTTCACAAATCTGACAATGTCCACACCCTGAATAAGACAGTCGAGTTCATGGTTCATTCTGATTCTCCAGGATCCATCAACATCTTGTATGTGCCCAAAAACTAAAATTCTATGCTCAAACACACTCACAACTGCTCATCTTTAGTCGTTAGTGTCCATGCTTCACATTTTTAATTTTAAATGTCTGTTCAATAATTCTTCATATGCATAGAAACATCTGTTTCCATTCAGGATATATGACTTAATTTCATTAGTAATAGAGTTGGACTGATTTATCTGTGAACCTAGGTAGGTAAAATTCTGAACATGCTCAAAGGAGAATCCACTGGTTCTTAAATTTTCAAGGTTATCTGTTGTTCTCTAGACTTCCATATATTTTGTCTTCACTTCCTTTATTCTAAGTTTATTTATCATCTTCTTTGAGCTTCACTATCCAGCCTGGCCACTGTTTCCTCCAGTGCTCCTTTAGTCCTACTGATAATAGCGACATTATCAGCATATACACAGACCTGCATTGTCTTGCCTGTGTCCAGTCATAGTCCATTCAAATTTCACTTCAAATTTTCTGACAGCCGCCTCTAAAACCAAGTTAAATAACAGTAGAGAGTGCATCGCCTTGTCGAACATCAGTGTTAATGTCAAAGGGAGTCGTCTACTCATCAATTCTCACCACTGCTTTAGAGCTAGCCAGGGTTGCTTTTATGAGCGAAATCTTTGCAGGTATGCCCAAGAGAAGGAGATCATTTATCATTTTTCTCTCTGTTGAAGCAATCAAAAGCTTGTTTGAAATCTACATATAGGTTAAATATGTGTATATTGTACTCAAATGCTTTTTCCTGTATCTGCCTCAAAATGAAAATCTGGTCAGTTATTGAGTGATTAAGTCTGAAACCACACTGATATTCTCCAATGATTGCCTCTGAATATGCTGTCAATCTGTTATAAATAACTACCAACAAAACCTTGTAAGTAATTCTCAGTAATTACTATATAGTTAGAACATTTTCCGACTGTGAACTTTTTTTAAAATGGCTATCATTACTATTCTTGGATATAGGAAAATTTCAAGGTCATTAAATTTTTAAGGAACTATAATCAGCCACTGGGAATTATTAGCGGAATAGTTGTGCTACCTGATAGCTTTGCGGTAGAAGTTTTCAGGATACCAAATTGTAAGTAAAAATACTCACGTGTTGCTGAGTTACTCTTATTTTCAAGGTCACAGTCATTCTACCGAGTCAGCCATTTTCACGAGATAAAAGAACTACAGCAGTGCCACCTGCTTGTTCAGTGGGATTAGAAATTCGGCATAAATTGCATAAAATTCTTAAATTGCGACATCACGTTTGTATAAGAGCTACCACTTCTATATAGCTGTGCAAGGCTTGGCAGATCGGCATCTTAAATCCCTAGCCTGGATAAATGGTGAGGGTTGACGTCAGGAAGGGCATCCGGGTGTAAAAACTATGCCAAAACAAAAGGTGATTGATTGATGGTAAGTAGATGTGTCAGGGCTACTGAACAAAGGACGGGTCCGGTTAAAGAAGTTAGTTCAGCTAGAGATGAAGAAGGAGTTGAAAAGTGTTAGAATAGGAACATTGGGATGATGAATGGAAAGAGCAGAGAGATTGTGGACTTGATGCAAAGAAGAAGAGTGAAGATCCTCTGCCTACAAGAGACTAGGTGGAGGGGAAATAAAGCAAAAGAGCTCGGTGAAGGGTATAAGTTGTTCTTTAGAGGAGCGGATGAGTGAGGAAGAAAGGAGTAGGTATTGTAGTTGATAAGGAGTTAAAAGATGGAGTGTGTGAGGCTAACAGAAGGGTGATAAGATTATGAGCATCAAGCTGGAATTGAGTGGACACTTGACCACGAGAGTATGTGGGTATGCCCCACAAGTAGGATGCGGGAAAGAAGAAAAGGACAGTTTTTGGATGGAAATGGATCAAGTGGTCATGGCAATACCTGAGAAAGAGAGGATGATCGCTGGGGGCGATCTAAATTGTCATTTAGGAAGAGGCGAGAGAGAGAGAGAGAGAACGTATGGAAGGTGGAGTATCGGGAAAGAAACAGAGAAGGGGAGAGGATAGTAGAACATGCAGTGGTATTCGGCCTGGCGATAGTTAACACTTACTTCAAAAAGAAAGAAAGCCAGCTTATAACATACAGGAGTGGGGAAAGGACAAGCCAGATTGACTATATCATGTGCCGTAGGGGGCATGTAAAGGAAATGAGGAACAGCAAGGTGATAAACGGAGAAAGTGTGTCTGCACAACATAGACTGCTTGTGGCCGATTGGGAGGTTGCAGTGGACAAAAGTAGGAAATATTCAGGACAGAGGGAGAAAAGGATAAAATGGTGGAGATTGAAAGAGGATTTGAGGAAGGAGTTTAGGGAAAAGGTGCTAAAAGGAATAAAGTTACTGGAAGATGTGCAAGAGTGGTGGAAGTTAAATAGTTGTATCATAAGGAAAGTTGGAGAAGAGTTGTTGGGAAAAACATCAGGAAAGGGGGTGCCGGAGGAAAAGAGGCTTGGTGGTGGAATGAGGAAGTGCAATCAGTGATAAAACAAAAGAAGGAGATGAAGAAAAGATGGGATTTAACAGGTAGTCAGGAAGATAAAGCATATAAATTAGCAAATAAGGAGGGAAAAAGGGCTGTGGCAATAGCAAAGGCAAGGGCAGTGGACGAGGCCTATGGGGAACTGGAAAGGAAAGAGGGAGATAGGCAACTGATGAGAATAGCCAAAGTGAGAGATAAGGCATCGAAGGACTTCTCATCAATAAAACAGATAAAAGATGAGAGGAGAGTGGTTATACAGGACCCAGAGAAGGTTAAAGAAAGGTGGAAAGACTATTTTAAGAACTATTAAATGAGGAAAACACAAGAGCACTATGCGAGGATGGAGTGATGAATGTGAGCGTAGTGGAAGGCATAAGCAGGAAAGAAGTGGAAAGCGCACTCAGAAAAATGAAGAGAGGGAAAGCAGTAGGTGCTGATCAGATACCAGTAGAGGTATGGAGTAGTCTGGAAGAAGAAGAGATTGATATCCTATGGGACTTGATGGAAAAACTGTGGCAGCAGGAGAGGATACCCGATGAGTGGAGGGAAAGTATACTTGTGCCAATCTTTAAAGGAAAGGGTGATGTGCAGGAATGTGGGAACTACAGGGGAATAAAGTTAATGTCTCATTCAATGAAGATCTGGGAAAGAATTGTGGAAGGAAGGTTAAGGCAGGAGATGGAAATAGGAGAGGAACAGTTTGGTTTCATGTCGGGAAGAGGAGCAACAGATGTGGTCTTTGCTTTAAGGCAGGTGATGGAAAGATACAGGGAGATGCAAGTAGAGTGCCCAGAGGTATGGAGATGTATGAGGGAGAAGGGTACATCGGAAAAGAATGTAAGGCTTGTGAAGGATATGTACGAGGGAGCGGTGACTCAGGTTAAGAGCAGTGTAGGTATGACTGAGGGGGTTCTCTGTAGAAGTTGGACTGCACCAGGGATCAGCTCTCAGCCCATATCTGTTTGATCTGGTAATGGATGTTTTGGTGAGAGAAGTGAAAAGTAGAGCACCAAGGAGTATGCTGTTCACGGATGATATTGTACTGTGCGAATCATCCCAAGGAAAGGCAGAGAAGAAATTGGAGGAATAGAGGAAAGTGTTGGAAGATAGAGGCATGAGGATAAGTAGAACAAAGACAGAATATATGGTATTGAATGGAGAAGCTGAGAGTTCTATAAAATTTCAGGAGGAAAAGCTAACATCTGTTTTGAAATTTAAGTATCTGGGATCGATCGTTGAGAGGGATGGAGGATTGAATGCAGAAATACAGCACAGAGTGCAATGTGGATGGCTGAACTGGAGAAAGATGAGTGGGGTGCTGTGTGATAAAAAAATTAATTGTAGAATGAAGGGAAGAGTGCATAAAACTGTTGTTAGACCCGCATTGATGTACGGTGCTGAGACATGGGCTCAGCACCGTATGAAATGACTACATTAGAGGTACGGTTAAGGTGGGGCCTCTGAGTAAAAAAATACAGGAAGCTAGGTTGAGGTGGCTTGGTCATGTGGAACGAAGAAGTGAGGAGTATGTAGGGAAGAGGTAGAGGGGGAGACCTAAGCTGAGATGGAAGGACAAGGTGGCAGAGGATTTGAAAGAGAGAGGATGGAGGAGAGAGGAAGCCCTGGTTAGAAAGGAATTGAGGAAGCGAATTAAGGAAGGGAATGCCGACCCCATATGAATGTGGGAAGAAGGCGGGGACAAAGAAGAAGACTATATAGTTAGAACAAAGCAGTTTATCATCCTTCTTGTGAATTGGCTGTATGATTCCAAGTGTCCATTCATCTGGGATTTTTTACTCAGACCATATTAAGTATTCTTCTCCAGTGTCACTCCACTGTTCTTGAGCAACTCTGATACTATTAATATGGAATTTCTTTGAAGCTACGGGCTTCAATGCACAGTTCTACTATATACTGTTTTGTTTCAGTCTTATCACCTGTCAAGATGCTCTTAAAATATTCTTTCCATTGTTTCAGAACCTCCTTTCTCCTAGTCAGCAAGTTTTCTTCACTATCCCTACATGCAGTAACTTTTGATCGGAATTCCTGTGTACTTTCTTTCATCTTCTTATGAAATTTTCTACTTTTCTTCTTATTGTAATGTTCCACCATTTCGTTGACATTCCTTCTCTCCTCTTCTTTCTACAAATCACAGCTGCGGCGATCTGTTTTTCCTAGTAGTGGACATTATTCGCTCTTCTATTCCACTGTAAACATTTAATTCTGGTTTGTCTTTTCAATTCTACTGCTCTCAGCACTCATCATTGTACCATTCCTCATTTCTTGGTCTTGAGGTCTTACCCAAGGTTACATATGCTGCACCCAGAATTGGTTCCTTTATGCAAGTCGATTCATCTTCAATCTTGTCACTGTTTTCGTGTTCCTGCAGTTTTCAGGCCAACTCTGCCTGGTACTTTGTTTCAACCAGTCTATCTTTCAATTTTTCTGTGTTCCACTGTTTAGTTTTCCAGCCTTTCCTCTTGCTATTAGGGCTATTTTATACTTCAGTCTGGCTCCCACTAGAAAATGATCAGAATCAGAGCTGGTGCCCTGAAAAGAATGGACATTTTCAACTGCAGTATCCCACTTCTTAGAGACCAGTTCACGATCAATTTGATTAGCCTGATTTCTGCCAGGGATTTTCCATGTACCTTTATGAATATTCTTTCTTGTAAACCAGGTACCCATGACCTTAAAGTCATTGGCAGCAGAAAATTGTGCTTCTCTAAGACCATTACTGTTTGTTTCTTCATGGAGGCTGCCTCCCCCCCCCATATAGACCCATGAAAACTTCTTTCGTGCTTAGTTTAGTGGTGAAGGCATTGAGAGTAATAAAAGCATCATGCCTTTGAATTCTTTCACACACAGCCATGAGTTTATCGTAAAATCCATCTGCACTTTCAGTTGGAACGTACACATGGAATTTTCCTTTAATATTAAGGTTGCAAATGCTTCCAGATACTAGTGTGAAGGCAAGCACTGATCTGCGCATTATCCTACACCCTGTTTTCCCTGTCTGTCAATTCCAGAGTAATACATTGTAAGTTTTACTTATTAATCACACTTTTACCTTTCCATCTAACTTCTTGAAGAGCAACAATATCCATTTTTAACTTTTCAACTTCCCCCACTATGCTGTTCATAGCTTGCAACAGGGTACACACATTCCAAGTTCCAAATCTCAAAATCAAATTTGTGTCCTTACTTTGAAGCCTGGTCTGTTTCGTTAAGGGCTGTGCAGTTTCATTCGTCATACATAATGGTTAAATTTTTTTTAAAAAATTTTTTCTTTTGTTTTTTTAATGTTAGAAACATCTTTACTAGCATTATTTGTAAAAAAAAAAAGCGTTACGTTACCTAGAAATCGTTATATAAAATAGTAATGAAATCCGATGCGCATGCATTGTACTTGACGTTAAAAATGCCTTTTCTTGGGCACATGCATTGTACTTGTTGCATCACTGCACACAACAAGTACAATGCATGCACCCAAGGAAACTCAATTGTATGCAACAAGTGCAGTGACGCGCTACGTTATACCATTATATCAGCATAATGATTAATACGTGAGTGACTG
This sequence comes from Mastigoproctus giganteus, assembly GCF_048544385.1. Taxonomy (NCBI): domain Eukaryota; kingdom Metazoa; phylum Arthropoda; class Arachnida; order Uropygi; family Thelyphonidae; genus Mastigoproctus; species Mastigoproctus giganteus. The sequence continues at coordinate 145,758,441 of NC_143575.1, forward strand.
TGCCAAAATCTCCAGGCCAGCGGTCAAAGGAATATTGTGAAAGAAAGAAAGAAAGGGAAGTTGGACAGAAATGTGAATCCAGATAAAATTGAACAACAGTGTTTTGCTGTGTCTGGAAATTCTGAAACTGCCCACAAGAAAACTCAAGCTCAAAAGATGAAGGAATATTGTGAAAGAAAGAAAAGAAAACTGGACAGAAATGTGAATCCGGATGAAATTCAACAAGAGTGTTTCGTCACGCCTGGAACTTCTCAAACTGGACTAAAAAAAACTCGAGCTGAAATAATGAAGGAATATCGTGAATGGAAGAAAAGGAAATTAGAAATTCAAACTATTTCAAATCATAATGAAATTTAACTACAGAATTCTACTAAGCCTGATACTTATCAGGAATCTAAAACTCCAGCAGAATGAATGAAGGAATATCGTGCAGAAAAAAAAAGCGAAATTAGAAATGGCTAATAACGAGATTCCTGATTACATTCTATAGTGTCTACACAAGCTGACAGTGAGTTTGAAAAACTAGTGTATAAAAACCCATTTGATTTAGTTGTAATATTTGTGATTGTGTATGGTTACAATTAGATTTGAAACCATTTCCAACAACTTCATATGAATTACATCAAAATGAATTTCCTTTACAAGAAGTGAGTACTTTCATGACGTGTAACACATGTCATACTTCATTAAAAGAGGGACGAATACCAACTATGGCCACGTCAAATGGATTTATATATCCAACATATCCTACTGATTTGCCTCCACTGGATGTTGTAACTGAGCGATTGATATCACCACGATTACTCTTTATGCAAATTCATCATTTACGTTATGAACATGGACAATATAGGTCATTGGACAAGTAATAAATGTACCAGTTAACGTAAATACGATGGTTCATCAATTATCTAGAGAATTAGATGACGATTATGCCATTAATGTACATATAAAACAAAGACTCATATATAAATCATCATATTTACAAGGATGTGTGCAGAAGAAAACAGGAAAATATGGTTACGGTATTTGATAAATTCACCTTTGTATAAATTCTACGGCATAAAAGTGGGTGACGAGTTCTTGGGGACAGATGATGATGATGAACTATTAATTCAACAACAAACATTATTATGGTCTGAAGATAAATATTTATATATAGCACCGAGTAAGAAATCAACTCCATCAAGTTTCATATTTGATATACATGCAGAAGAACTTTCTTTTCCAGCTATATATTTTTGCACAAAAATTTAAAAATGGATTGAAAATAATGAAAATTATGTGAATGCGTACTGCAGAAAATTTGCAAATTGCATTTAAATCAGTAGGAATAACAGCTAACATTACTCATTCTATATTGGAATCGAAAGAATTTATAAACAAGTCATTAGAGTCTAACTTAGCATTTCTAAAATCAATTCCCAATTCAGCATATTATTGGAGTCAACGTAAACGAGATGTGTTTGCCATGATTCATCAATTAGGAAAACCTACAGTGTTCTTTACTGCAATAATTAAAGACAAACACCAGCCAAGGAATTAAAAATTTTTACTATAAAAATAAAATATACAGAAATAAAATATAATGAAAACACTATCGGAAGACTAAAATATTACAATAAATTACGATAAAATAAACTACGATAAAACGTTAAAAATACCGAAGCAATAAAATTATCTAAAATAAACTGGATTAAAAGCAATAAAACCTGAAGCTTTTGGAGACTGCTGTCTCCTTCTTCAACAGTATATTATTACTGCAATGACACATCCTTAAGTACAATGTTCTTGACGGTGAGTGTGTGTGAACCAAAATGGCCCGTATTACTATGTATGTTATACAAATTCAGATATAAACAAGAAATTACAACTAACGAAGTTATGGATCTACCTTACATGGAAAGAGCTACATTAATAAATGAAGATCCCGTAACGTATGCTATATACTTTAATAAAATTGTTGAGAGTATACTCAAAATTTTAAATTGAAAACCTATAGTTCTTTTGGGAAATATCATGTTGTGAATTTCTTTAAATGCATTGAATTTCAACATTGAGGAAGTCCACATGCACATATACAGTATTATTATGGATGAACAATGCACCCTCTGCACCATTAGAAGAAAAAGAAGGTGAGATGGAAGAAGCAATCCAAACGATAGATGCATTATGCTCTACAGAAAACTTCAGATTATTCAAATTTACAGCAACATAAACATACTTTTACCTGTTATAAAAATAATAATGCAAACTGACGCAAATGTCAATACCGGTGGCTACAGATGACAATCGAAGATCAGCTTATCGCAAAAAATATCATAAAATGCACGACTCATTAGAATTGGATAATCATGTTAATTTTGAAGAATTCCTTAATATTTTGAGGGCTGGTATCAAACGACCACGTGTATTTCTTAAATGCAAGATAGAAGAGAAATTTATGAATAATTACAATCCTTGGATTTTAGTAGTGCTCAAGTCTAATTCGGATTTACAATTTATCATAGAAGAATATTCATGTGCAGCATATGTAGCTAAATATGTGAATAAAACTAACAGAGGAATAAGCAACCTGCAATGGAAAATTATAGAGCTACAAGAAGAATATCCTGATATGGATATAACTGATCTAACACGAGCATTAAGTGTAGATGTATTGAATTCTGTGGAGATGAGTTCAAGAGGCAGCTTGGCATTTATTACGATACCCAATGTCCACATTTTCAAGAGCGATTAAATACGTGTAAACGGAATGGCCACATGAGCGTAAGAAATTACATAAAACAACAGCCGAATTGGATGAACAACAAGTTGATAGTGAGTCTCTGGATGTATGGAAAGATAGTATTTTTGATAAATATGAAAAACGGGGCAAAACATTAAAAGATATAACTCTTGCACAATTTACTGCTCATTATCGAAAAGGAAATGGGGGAAAGACAATTTCCTAAAATAATTCGGTATCAGAATTATAATACAACATGTCTTCATGAACATATATGCGAAATAATAACTTTACACGTACCATTTATCAATGAGGAGAATTAAATTTTGAATGAAAATAAATATTTTGAACTTTATGAAACCAACAAAGAGATAATTACCTCGAGAAGAAAAGAGTTCAAATCTGATATTGATATTGAAAAGAAACTAGCAATTTGTAGGCAACTTTGTATCGAACTTGATGAGAATGGACTGGTGGTGGAAAAAAATGAAGAATTTCTTAAATCAAAAGAAATTGATGATGATTTCTTTACCGACAAGAAAACTATTGATGAGGAGATGAAAATGGCAACGATGGATAAATTATCACCTGTCGTTTAATGAGTATCACTAATAAGGAACAACGTGCATTATTAGTTGAAGCTATCTATCATTAAATTAATAATCAGATACACAAACTGATACAAGTATTTCTCACTGGACCTGCTGGCTGTGGAAAGACATTTACTCTTAAATTATTGATGGAAACAATCGCTTTTGTAATGTATCACATATTCACAATGCATACGTTACTTCTGCCTCCATGGGAAACGCTGCTGTGGCAATCGATGGTACGACAGTGCATTTTGCTTTCCATATGTCTATCAAATAATCTTCAACTTAGTAATGAAATTCTTCAACAATATAGAACTGCATTTCAACATGTACGTACTATTATAATCAATAAAGTTAGTATGATTAGTGCAGAACTATTATTGATTATAGATATGCGTTTAAAGCAGATAACTGGTGTTCATGAAATACCATTTGGAGGTATGAATATATACTTCATACATAATGTATAAGCTCATATACTTGCTTTCTTGCATCACATGCCACTACTACTACTTCATTAGAGATTTATGGCAATTGCCTCCAGTGCATGCTACACCTATATATAAATGCCTGAAGAACTCATTGATTGCTCCAGAATTATGGCATTCACTACAATTTCATGAATTAGTACAAGTTGTTCGACAGTCCAATAGTACATTTTCTAAAATCCTTACAAAAATAGGCAATGGAGAATTCTGAGGCTGGAAAGAAGTTTCGTAAATTTATGAAAGATGTCTTCAATTTAGATATTAAGTCAAACACTTTAGTAAATACTACACGTAATGGAACGACAACTGATGGAGTATTCACTCGGGAATTAAAATCATTTGAGTGTCAAAATTATATATTTTATTTGAGTTACCATAGACCAATAATTTTAGTGTTATTATAATATATTTTATACGAATTATTTCATTGTACACTAATACAATGAAAAATTCCATTCATTGTATTTCATTGTACTGGAATTATTTTTTCAATAAATTAATAAATCAGCAATACTTTTTTATTTATTTTACTGTACCAGTTTCATGAGTTCCTGCAGTAAAGACATTTTTAACAGCTGCCACTGTGACATTATCAATGACACTATCAGCCTCAGAGTAGAGAGGCAGCAACTCATGTACCTGGCACATAATATTATACATAACGCTTTATTTTATTTATTTATTTTTTTTATTAGGTATATTCACACTCGCTGTTATTAGGCATGGTGGCCAGTGGGCTGAGTGCTAGACAAAACCATAGTGGGCTCGGGACATCTCCCTGGAAGATTCCTTTTCTGATGGGATCGGTCTGGTCGCCATGTTCTTGGGCTTGGCGGTGGTCATTCACTTCATCATGGTTGCTTCTAGGAAGTGTGTCAGCATCAGGTTGACTTTGTAGGTCTTCAGTGTTTATATCAGCCAGCTATGGTGCACAAGTTAAAGCCTTGCTATAGGTGACCTAGGCTGTGCTTTTTGCAGGCTTGCTCCATAACTGTCATGTAAACTCTTCTTAGTTATGCAACTGGTCAGGTTCTTGTTGATTGTTGAGAGACAGGTGAGTGGTCTGTACTTTGTCAGTTTGTGGTGTCTTTGTTCTTAGGTTTCAGGTAGGTGATTCCTTGACTCAGAGACTCTGTGATTGTGTCAAGGTGCCTTATCATTGGGGTGAACTGCTCTGCTATGTACTTGTGTGCAGCTAAACTTCTTGTAGCAGTAGCTGTGGATGTTATCTATTCCTAGAATTTGCCAGTTATGGGTTTCCTGATTGACTATTGTATTTTTTCCTCCTGAATCTGCCATTCTAGCAAACTTTGCTGCTACACAGATTACCACAAAACTCCTTGAATATCTCCTGGCCAGGAGGGTCTGCTCCTCCCCCCCCTCTCCTCTTGTTAAATGTTCCTGTAGAAAGCTCTGGCTTTCATCAAATATTTGGTTGTTCTGTTTTCCTCTGGGCACTCTCTCTCTCTCTCTCTCTCTCTATATCGGAGTATCTTACTGAGTTCAAGGAGGTTCTACTTGAGGGTATCCAGATATTCTTCGATCCTCTGATTATGGGTCTCATGTTTGCTTTGGATGTTGTCTTTCTTGAGGATGGTCTTCACATTTCTGATCAGCTTCTTACTTATGTTACCCTGTTGGTACTGAGTCAGCTGGTCTATATTGATTCTTAGCTCTTCAATCTTGTGTTTTAATCTCCTTTCCCAGTCTGGTGATTCCGTGTCTTTGTGATTTGTTTTCTGTTAGTCTCTGGTTTTTCTTCTGTTCATCCTGGTGGCTGCTACAGCAGCATAGTAAATGGCTGTGCAAATAGTATCTAGTGTTACTTTGTTGTTGTTGAGGTAATCTGGTATTATTTGCCGATTGAGGTGGTCTGCTACCTGCCACAGGATTTTGTTGTGTCCATGCCCTTTAATTCTGCTCGAGTCTTCTTCCACTCTCATTTTGGCTGCTCTGGGTTACAGTTCTTGTACTTGGTGTTCCTCTTCCAATTCGGGTTCAGTTGTGCTTGTATTCTTTGCTCTTTGCAGTTGGTTGCTCACATCCTGCTTGATTTTTTTCAAGATTGCTGGAGCTATCTGGTGCTTCATGATGACGGTCTGTTTCTGGTCTGCTGGCTGCTCCTGACTGTTCAGTGACCTGAACAGTCAGGAACGGTTCCAAAACTTGGTGTGTAGTTTTGTCCTGTACATTGACATGTTGGTCTCTAGCTTTGTTACTTTGAAGTATGCTCACATGATGAATGTATTCATTTCAGTGTTCCATTTTGTGAATTGGTTTTTTCTTCCTTCCTGAGTAGTCACTAGTGCAGTTGTGCAGGAGGCACTTCCCTTGTGGTAGCCATATGGGTGACAGCACCACTTGCTCCACTATCTTCCTTGGGAGACAGTCTCTGACTTTACAAACTGATGCACCTGCCTAAGGCCTGAATGCAAGTGACTTTATCCTGAACCACACTTGATGCAGTAGGTTCAATATTTCTACTTCTTGTCTTCATTCAGCTTAGGAGGTGGACCTGTTTAGTTTTGGCTTTTGTATCCAGTGGTGAGTGGTAGTTATTAGGAGTGACATCATATGGTGCTATTATCTGCCTCAGCCATCACTTTGACATTGGTGAGGGTAGGCCCAATGAAGCGATTTTTTTGTTTTTTTTTTTGCATATGGATTTGAATTTGGGTCCTGATATTGCTGGTCCAGATTTGTAACCCTTGGGCTAATCATGTCCTATTATTATTATTTGCTGCTTGCACATTGTTTACTAAAAAGATGGCCTGCAAATTGGGTGGTGTATACAGCAATATGCCTTTTACATAGCTCACAATTTCGTTTCTTTCTATGCTTCTTTTTTTCTTCAGTGTTCCATTTTTTCTTTTTCACTAGTGCAGCTATTGTAGTGGATCTCAGTAGTGGTTCCCAAACTACCGAGATCTATGCAACCTTTCAAAAATCAAAAGAAGTTTGCAGACCCCTATATGTGTGTGTGTGTGTGAGTGTGTGTGTGTGTGTATATATATATATATATACACACACACACACACACACGGAGATTCACTACCAGTGCGACAAACTTGTAGGAGGTGTAGGGGGCACAAAGACGAATCGGAATCGCATAGCATTGCAGGGTCCTAAATGCCTTCGTCATGCGGTAGAGGACGTTGAACGGGAGGTTGCGTGCACAGCGATCCTGCTGGAAGTCAGCATTTGCGAACCGTTTCTGTTGAAGAAACAAAGTAGCAAAAGTCCTCCGGAGTGGATAATCCGCAGGCTCCAATGATTGGACGCGTTGCAGATGGAATGAACTCATTTGGTTTGTTGACAGTATCCTCCATATATAGTGGATTGGGAAATACCCAATCGTTGGCCTATTGCTCGAGTACTCGTACTCGGATTGCCTTCTACAAGATGTAGGACATTCTCCTCATTGTCTGGTGTCCTCGTCGTTCGCTCTCAATTCATGGTACCTCTCATGAAACAACCAGTCTCACGTAACCTTCTGTGCACACGTGCGAAAATCGTATGATGAGGAGCACGGCCGTGTTCCTGGTACAAACGCAGAGCGGCGCGCCCGTTACAGTCCGCAGCTCCATACGAGAGGTGCATGTCAGCCAGTTCAATATTTGAATAATTGTCTATCCTACTGCCTCGGGAACCGGTTCGCAAATGCTGACTTCCAGCGAGATCGCTGTTCATGCGACCTTCGTTCAACGTCCTCTACCGCATGATGAAGGCATTTTGGACCCTGCAATGCTATGTGATTCCGATTCGTCTTTGTGCCCCCTACACCTCCTGCAAGTTTGTTGCACTGGTAGTGAATCACCCTGTATATATGCATCTTTCTCTATGTGCATATATATGTATGAACACTAGGTTTTCTGAAAAGAAAATTCAAAGTTATATGTTTAAAACAACTGAACTTTATTCTTATTTTTACATAAATTTATAATAATAACTTTTTTTTTTTTTTTATGTAAACCCCAAACACGAGAGGTATTAGAACCTATAGTACTTAGTACCGTGCTTGGGTTGGAGGTTGAGAAGATGAAAGAAGATATTTGTTGACATTGGACTTGAACTTCTGTAGACTGTAATTTTCAGGAAATAAGTATGAAGGAAGGTTGTTCCAGAAAATGGCAGTTGAATGAATAAACTAGGAAGATGAAAAGTTGGTTCTGTGGGTTTGAAGTTGGACGGTAAATGGATGTTAGTTGGTGGCGGCATATGTTTGGACCGTTTTGAAAGAGAGAGCGAAAATAATAAAGCCAATTCAGAAGAACAGTGCCCATGGAAGTATCTGTAGAAGAGGCATGCAGCAGAAACAGTACATCTATGAGACAGTGACAGTGAGTGGAGAGAGATGAATCAAGAAGCCTGAGAGAGGTTTTGGGGTCACGACCCCAGTTGTGGGAACAATATTCCATGGCAGGGCGGATTTGCGATTTATACAGAGTGAGCAGCTGTTTGGAAGAAAAGTAACACTGAGAGCAAAAGAGAAAACCAAGTTTTTAGATGCGGAGGAAGCAATATTTGTAATGTGCTTGTGCCAAGAGAGATTAGAAGTCAGGGTAATCCCCAAAAGAGATATATCATTTTGCCTAGAAATCAGAATGTCACTAAAGATAAGCATAGGAGAAGAAGAATCCTTTTTGCGAGATATAAGACAAGACTGAGTTTTAGAAGGGTTGAAATCAACTAAGTTGTCTTTGCCCCACTGGAGAATTACCTGAAGATCGGCATTTAAGGAATTGGTAGCAAATTTTCGAGAAGTTGAAGCTGATTGAGCAGGACAAAGTTTCTCAAAATGGAAAGTGGAATGCAAACTATCATTGGCAAAACTATGGATAGGATTTCCAGTCAATGGAAGAAAGTCATTAATATACAAGAGGAAAAGAGTGGGGGAAAGAACTGAACCTCGGGGGACACCGGCATTAGTGGAGAAGTTAGAAGACAGAGAGCCATCTACCATCACCCTCAGTGAGCGATCACAGAGAAAACTGGATAACCAATTACTAAAAACAGTTGGCAAACCATAAGATGGAAGCTTGTTTAGAAGATCTTTATGCCAAACACAATCGAAAGCCTTTGAGATGTCAAGAGCAACTACTTGTGTTTCACCGAATCTTTCAATTGAATTAGTCCATAAATGGGTAACATAAGCAAGAATATCACCAGTAGATCGACAATGACGGAATCCATACTGGCAATCGTTGATCAGGCGGAAGGTTTCTAGATAGTTTAAGAGTTGGCGGTTAATTGATTTCTCCATTACTTTAGAAAGAGTAGAAGTAATTGCAATGGGACGATAATGGGATGGGAGGGATTTGTCACCCATTTTAGGAACTGGCTGGACATGAGCAAATTTCCAAGTAGAAGGAAAAACACCTTTGGAATAAGAAAGTGAAAAAAGGCAGCAAAGAATAGGAGTAAGTTCAGGAGCACAGGTTTTGAGAACAAGTGGAGAAATACCATCATCTACCACCTAGTACTGTCTGGTAACATAGAGGGGCGGCGTTCCTCAATGTGGTGTTGTTGTTGTTATGTTGTTGTTATTTGGTTTTTAGGAGCATTAGCAACTAAGGCCATATTGCTCCGGGATATGCGGTGGTCATTCCTTGACCTTTCCGCATACTCCGTATTTGGTGGTGACGGGCTCGAACCCCGGTCTAATCAAGAAGCATGTGCTACGCACTGCTGCTCCTTCCCACCTGGCTACGGAGGCGCACTCAATGTGGTGTGGGCGCCACACCTCGACCTCTGCTTACGTTGGTTCACACCTGGTTGGTCACTCACCATGTACTTGTGCATGGAGGTTATACCCAGGATTACTAACTGTCCCACCATCGTGAAGGTGCAAGCAGAGGATTTGGCTGTCACAGACCGTCCGGACTTTGCCGAAATTGGGTCCACTTGACTTGAGTGTCATCCGAATATCAGTTCCATCAGCGTTTTAGACTCCCAGGTAGCAAGCGCAGCTTGTCTAGAAAATCTTGAGGTTGTGTGACAACCTTAAGGACCAACTGTAATTATTATCAATTTGTTATACATAGAACGAATAATTCGACCAGTTCCAGAGGTCTGTTTTGCAGACCCCAGTTTGGGAAACACTGTCCTAGGATATTCTTGCCAAGACAACTTCTCATTTTCCTGCCGATAGTCTTCCAACTTATATATATACTACTATATATTCATTATGTCAATTCAACTGCTTCGGTAGTGGCCCAAGTCCAAAAATCATGTTTACTTATTGGAACATCTTTATCAAAACATCAAAATACTTAAATCATACATATATATATATATATATATATATATATATATATATATATATATATATATATATATATATATATATATATATGTGTTACCACAAAAGCTCAAAATCTGATAAATCTTAGGATTTACCAATTCATATTAGTAAAAGTCTGAAATATCTTTCACAAAAGTAAATGGACCAGGAAATTATTACTGATTCCCTTTTTCTGCTGTTGCCAATAATCTTTCAGGGATAGAGAAATTGAAATTGGATTCAAAAATTGGAGAAGTGATAATTGGATAGTGAGAAAAGGGATGCAATGATAATTTTCCAGTTCACTCACTTTTTCAATAATTAAACAAGGGCAAGTGGAGGGGATATATCTCCTATCCCCAGAAAGTTGTCTGGGTAACATATTCACTATATTTAAATATTAAGTCAAACTGAAATCAGATAATGGAAAAGAACTGCCAAGGGTAATTATCAAATGGGCTTTTGAGATCAATGTTTTTAGAACTTTCTCACTCACTAAGTTAGAGAGCATGTTAAGATGGTACATTGGAACTGGCAAAACCTATTTTCATAGTACAACCAAACATATCCTTTTAGAGAGATTACTTAATGCTTTTATTCTTAAAGCAATGTTTTCACTGCTTGAACAATACATCAGTGACTCAGGCCATTGCTTACTTTGCTAGAACAAACTTGCAAATCCTAGAATTAACCATATCAGAGCAGTAAAAGTTTGAAATAAAGTGAAAATGTTCATATTTTAAACTTTTATGCATACACACCTGATCATATATACTTACTTATTTTTTTGTCATAATCTTTAAATACTGTAAAGCATTAAATGCTGCATCACTTTTAGCTTCTTCTCTTGTCAGTCCTGTTCCAAAACAGACAGCAATAGGTAAAGCAGACAGTTGCACTAAACACTGGTATTTCCCTTTAAGGGAAGGAAAAAAAAATAATAAAATAAATAATAATTTTAGGAAAGCATGAAAACAGTATTAAAAGTTTCAAATATTATAAATTTATTAAAACTTATTTTCAAGGATTGAAATTTGAATATGACCCTGCTATAAAAAGCCAATGCTATGTAATTTTTATTTCTGTAGTTTTGGAAGAGCATCCAAATATTATTTGATAAAACAGTGCCCAAACAGATCTGTAAGTTATTTTTTTTTCAAGTAAAAAAATCTGTTAACTAGGAACACAAATTCCATTCCAGGTACAATTATTATGCGTTTATATATGAAACATTAACCATATGAACAGAAAATTCAAAATACATTTTATATATAAAAAAACAAAACAAAACGAAAAAAAAATGAGATAATTCTATTCTTAATGATTAGTCATATTTTCCTTGTAGGTTTTTTTTTTTTTTTTTTTCCCCCAGTTTGTTTCTTGAAGATAGTTGTATTACCTTTAGCATCTATGGCTCATGGAGGTCTTTGCAGTGTTCACAAATACTTACCCACTCCTCTATCACTCCCTGAGCCCTTTCCTCTGGATCTTCTCTCACTCAATTTCATCACAAAAATTCTCTCTGGTATTGTGATATATTTTATTATTAGGGATTTTGAGAGAATAAAAAATTCATGAAATACATTTCACAAATTTCTCATTCTTTTTTCTTCTTCCCCTCTCCCGATTCTGAAAACAATGTCAAATATTGGTTGAACGGTCTTTTTAAGTACCATATTTTCAAAAGTTAGCAGCTTCCTCCTTAATAACTGGTAGATTATAACAAGTCTGGTTTTGGTTGTCATAGTCAGAAAGGCAAAAGTTTAATTTTTGCCTTTCTGAATATTAGTTTCGAATTTAGAAAAGCATTTAATGAGTACAGAGATCTATTATCCTGTAATAATCTGATATGAACCACATCAGTTTCAAATCAAGCTGTTCTTATTTAAGTTAGTGCCAAGATATTTATACCCTCTACAGTTTCAAATGTGGCTTCCCAATATTTTACTGCTGCTGTTTTGTTTTTCATTTGAATGAAAAACAAAAATGAATGAACAATCATTTATTAGTATTAGTAATGGCCGCATGGTGCAAGAAAGCCTATGGCTTATGCTGCAGCAGCCAAAAAAAAAAAAAAAAAAACAATCCGAACAAAACAATGATAAAAACAAAAAAATAAAAAATAAATAAAATAAAATAAATAATAATAATTAATATAAAAAAAAGGGAAATTAAACCTATCATCCTATGCACTTCCCTTACCCGAAAGTACTATCCAGATGACCTTTGAATTTCCCCAAACTGTCGGCCTCTACCACCCATGAAGGCAACTTATTCCAGTAATTTATAACTCGCTGGCTAAAATAAAACTTCCTGCAGTCCAATCTAAACATTTCCCCCCATAACTTGAATTTATGTCCCCTAGTTCTAGCATCATTTATAATCTTGAAAATTTCGTCCTCATTCATTTTACTGATGCCTCTCAGAGCCTTAACACCTCAACCAAATCTCCTCTAAGGTGTCTAGTTTCCAAACTCTGCAACCCACATATTCAAAGTCTTTCTTCATAAGGACGCCCTTTTGCCGATCTCACCAGGTGAGTTACCCGTCTTTGCACCCGTTCAAGAAGCTCGATGTCTTTCTCTAGGTGCGGTCTCTATACTTGAACACAGTATTCCAAGTGTGGTCTAACATAAGCCTTATATAATGGGATTATCACGTCCCTATCTCTACTTGCAAAAGTTCAATAGATCATCGATAGGACACCATGGGCCTTCCTTGCAACCTGTTTACAATGCTCAGAGAATTTCATGTCTGACCATATCGTAACACCCAAGTCCCTTTCCTCCAGTACTGGGTTTAGTTGAACTCCACCAAGTGAATAAGTTATTTTGGGATTACTGTTTGTTGGATTAAAGCATAGCTGCCATTTTTCTGACCATTCCTGAAGTCTATCTAGGTCTCTCTGAAGAAGCTCAGCTTGACAGTGATCATCAACTACTCTACCAATTTTAACATCATCTGCAAATTTAGACATCATGCCCTCTATCCCTTCATCAATGTCGTTTATGAAAATTAAAAACAACAGTGGTCCTAATACTGATCCTTGGGGAACCCCACTTCTTACATCAACCCAATCTGAGGAATAGCCATTTATCACAACCCTCTGCCTCCTGCCCTGAAGCCATCCTTCTATCCATCTAAGGATTTTTCCAGTGATTCCAACCTGTTCCAGCTTATAAAGCAACCGCTCATGTGGGACTGAGTCAAAAGCTTTGCTGAAATCTAAATAAACAATGTCGAAATTATTCCCTAAATCCAGCTCGTGAGTGACCCTTTCGAAATAGCGAACCAAATTTGTTAAACATGATTTTCCCTTTACAAAACCATGCTGAGTATCCTTGAGAATTTTAATTCGATCCAAATGATCCTGAATTCCACCCTTGATCACTGCCTCCATGATTTTCCCTACTACTGAAGTCAGACTGACAGGTCGATAATTTCCAACTTCACTTTTAGAGCCACCCTTATGTATGGGAGATACATTTGCACTTTTCCAATCCAAGGGAATCTCCCCAGAGTCTAGTGATGCTCACATAATTAGTCTCAATGATTCAATGCTCTCGCTTGCCGCCTCCCTTAAGATTATAGGGTATATTCCATCAACTCCAGGAGCCTTACTGGCCTGTAGGCTCGAAAGTTTTTTCATTAAATAATCTTGCGAAATTTCAATATCATTAATTACATATTTTTTTAACTTTGCTCCCACAATTTCCCATTCCCATTATTTTAAGTCTATTATTTCAGCAGTTACAGTTATTTGGTTGAATATCATTTAATTCCCTTGTTAATTTTACCAAACAGCATAAAATCATTTGCATAGCCAATATATCCTTGTAATGTAATTCTTCCCCTGGATAAACCTTATGCTTTCTAAAAGTAGTAGATGTAGGTCTGCATCATGTTCCAATCATTTTTCTAGCATTTATCTTACTGTAAAAATCTGTCTATAGCAGATTGCACATTTCTAAATCAAAACTGTGAATTAGTAGTGGCAAACAATGCAATGAAGTGCTTTATACAGCATAAGCATAAAAAAAAAAATCATGCTAGCCACTTCAACAACACCAGATGGAACTCTGAACCAATAATCAATTACTCTTTAACTGAAAGTAGATTTTTGCACATCTATCCTGTAATCTTCCCTTTCCCATTTTAAAATTTATGTCAATTTGTATACATCCTCTGAGAAATAGTACAGATGCCACAGGCATTTATTTTAGGCAATTCATTTAAAAACACTTGAAAGGCTGAGAGATTCAGGATTCTCTGCAGGTGTCTAGTTTGTAGATGCTGATATTTACTTAACAAGTCTTTTTTGCTAAGCATGACCTTTTGTGCCCCTGAAAACTTTTGTTGCTATTATTTGAATGCATTCCAAAAGATCAATATTCTTCCTAAAATGAGGCTTCTGGACCTCATATTTAATAAAGAGGTGATTACTTTGTTGATAAGGCAGTTGTGACACCAAATCTTGAGCACTTTAACTTCCAGCACTGCTTAGATTGTATTTATCTAAGCAGCACCAGAAGTTGCACTCAACTACGCCCGATGTCTCTGGGTGATGATACAGACTCTGTAAAGTCAGTCAGTGTGTGTAATGTCTTGTGTAGTGTGGGTTATATTGCTTGTGTTGTGCAACTGGCCTCAGTTACTAGGAGGCTGTGATCACCTAGACAGTGACCTCCCAGCATCCATCTCTGGCACAAGGAGGGGCCCTCTACTATCTGAAGACACTGCTGGGGTGCACCCTCAGACTGCTTAGGCAAGACTGAGGGATGGCCCAAGAGAGAGAGAGAGAGAGAGAGAGAGAGAGAGAGAGAGAGAGAGAGAGAGAGAGAGAGAGAGAAAAAGAGTAAAGAAATTATGATGTGTGTGTGTGTGTGTGAATAAGTAATAGAACAGAGAAAAGAAAAAAAGGTAGAATAAAAAAAATTAGAACTATTAAAAAAATTAAACACCATATAGAAATAAATAAATATATCATATAATATTTCGATTATGTGATATATTGTCGCATATCACATAATCCTGGCATCTTTCAAGTGTCAACCACCAGAATTGCATGACAATATAGTGCCTTCTGTTTCTAACAGAAAGTACATGCCATGGCAAAATAAATTAATAAATAGCATTAAAGAGAGAAAAAAAATTTTTTTTTTTGGGAAATACCAATTAAAAATATATGTTAAAATAAGGGAGGATATATAGAAAGCTGGCACATAATTTACAGTTGACATGACAGAGGAACAAAACATATATACAGATCAAAAACTAAATTAAAACAAAGAACTATAAATGTAGGATAAAGCCAAGGGTTGCAAGTGGCCAATGGTGAGAACAGCAGTAACAAGCATATGGAAGTAAAATAAAATAAAAAAAAAAATAAAAAATAAATAAAAAAAAAAGAGAAAAAAAAAAAAAAAGGAAATAAAAATATCATGTGGCAGATGTACAAAGGGCACTAGGAAAGTTTTGCAATACAGCTTTGTTTATTTAATTTTTTCAAAGTAATTTCCTCTACATTCAATACACCTCTCCATCCTCCGAAACCAATCTTTAAACCAGTTCTGCCAAGTTTCACTAGGGAGTAAAGCACACTCGTTGTCCCAAGCCCGTTGAAGGTCCTCATCACTGGAAAACCGCCTCCCTTTTAGCTTCATTTTCACATGCGGGAACAGTGCAAAGTCGCAGGGAGCAAGGTCTGGACTGTAGGGAGGGTGCTCGAGAAGTTTCAGTCCTGTCGTGGTCAAATATTCGGTGCAGGCTTTGGCGCGGTGAGCTGGAGCATTATTGTGATGGAGGTACCAGGTGACCATTCTTGACTTTGGCCGCAGGTTCTTCATAGATCCAATGACTTTAGGCAGGCATTGTTCAGTATACCACTTAGCTGTGACTGTCTTCTGCGTGTCCAAAACGACACGTTCCACAATTCCACTCGATTTGAAAAATACAGCCATCATTTTCTTCTTTACAGATCGGGATTTTCTGACAATTACGGGTGTGTCGTCATCATCAAAGACCCAAACTTTGTTTTGAGCCTTGGTCAGCAGATCGTAATAGTACAGCCAAGTCTCGTCACCTGTCACGATGTTGTTCACATACCGAGATTGTCCCTTATCAAACTTTTTTAACATCTCCCGGCACCAAGTCACACGTCGTGTCATCTGCTCTTCAGTCAGTTGATGCGGCACCCAGAGAGAACAAAGTTTCTTCACGTGCAAATGATCTTGCAGAATTGAACGAATTGCTGGTGCATTTAGGCCCAAAGTATCCTCTATCTGTTGGTGGGTCACTCGCCTGTTTTCGTCAAGCATTTTCCTCACAGCAGTAACGTTTTCCTCCGTAACTGAGGTTCGTGGCCTTCCTGGCCTCTCAGAATCCTCCAGAGTGAAATTTCCCCTTTGGAATTCTCTATACCACCTGAATATCGTTGTACGATGTGGACAATCATCATCTAGTGCAAGAGTCATTTCTTCTAAGCACTGGTCTATGGTTAAACCACGAAATTATACCGCAAAACTGTCCTTATCTCATTTCGTGACCACGATGCCATCGCAAGCACTTTACACTCTCACTACTAATGAATAACTGAGCCCATCGAGTTGGCGCGGCGGCTACTATGCACGTATGAACATGTCTCAACATGCAGCAACAAGCAGCTTCCTGTGATTCATTGTTGCGTCATATTGCAAAACTTTCCTAGTACCCTTTGTATAGGCAGAGGAACAAAATAAAATGGGGAAAAAAAAAAAAAAAAATATATATATATATACACATATATAGAAAAATTAAGAACTATAAATGTGGGATAAAGCCCAGAATAATAAGCAGTCAGTGATAGGAAAAGCAGTAAGAAGCGCATGGAAGTAAAAACAGTAAGTAATATGTGGCAGATGTACAGATTACCAAGACAAACATAAAAGAAAGATAAAGAGAAATTATGTAGAACAAAGTAATAGAATGTGTATATGAACAATTAAAACTAAAGAAAATATAGACTGAATAGTTATAAATGCAATGATGGGAACAAGCTGAAAACAACATGTAAGAGAAAGTAAACTAATTAAGGCTGTAGATAGTAGCAACTTCAACAGGTCAAAAATATGCATGAAAAAAAAAAAAATAAATAAATAAAATAAAATAAAATAAATGTAAAAATGAAAGCCAAAAAACGAGAAATGATTTACACTGGCACCTTGGCCAAAATTAATGAAAAATCTCTAGCAGTGAGTCATTATCCTACCACAAAAAAAAAAAAAAAAAAAAGGAAGACACCCAGTTGATAAAGTTACAGTGTTCATTATTCATGTATAAGCATTCAAATGTACATGTTTTCCACCATAGAATACAGTAGTAACTAGGTGTTATTATGTACAAACACACCCAAACATACCCAGATAAGAAAAGATTAATTAACATTGTTGTTCAAGGAGATAAGTAGCAAATATACCAGACAATAATAAGACAAAACTGATCAGAAAACAGTTTTTTAAAGTTTATAATATTAAGTGCCTTATGAAAATGATAATGTAAGTAAGACAGAGAAAATAAATTTTCAATCAGTTTTAGATAAAATTTTTTAATGTTATCTTTCTATACATTAAAATAATTTTCCTCCTAGTGATATTTATTCAGCCAATGGGAGAAGAGATATGCGGGTTACGTGGTAATATGTAGCAAATACCAAAATACGTAACAGAAGCTTGTTTTATTGTGGTAAAACAAGCTTCTGTTTAAGCGTAGTCATCCTAGATAAACCTCGTGCACACGATATGTTTATCTAAAATGACAATGCGGCACCATTCTTGATTTCCATATGTAACGTATTCATGTAGTCATAGCTCAGGAAGAGACACAGTGTCGAAAGCTTCTCTAAGTATTTTATTTTATTTTATCAAAAGAAGCGAGTGCAGTGAGCAGGTGGAGAAGACCGCTAGTTAATCATTAAATTAAAATCGTTACATATAATAGCACATTATTAGACACTGAGAAAGAATAATGTTAGAATGGACATTTTTAGAAATATTAGATAGCCAATGAGTAAAGTTGACCACATTAAAATTGAATGCATCACGTTTGTTATAATAGTACACCCATCATTAACATTTACATCCAAATTCAATAATTTGCTACATGGTCACTGGAATTGGTTTTTTCCAACAAAAATTCTTGGGGGTATACATAACCACATTTATCAAGAAATTTAGGATAATCAAACACACATGTCATCAATGTATCTAAAAAATATGACATTTTTCGGAAAGGAATGTTCAAACCAATAAAGACATAGATTGGCAACAATACAAGAAGCCGGACTGCCCATAGGTGTACCTTGAATTTGTTGATAAATGGTATTTCCGTCAAAGACAAAATTGTTAAAAATACATAGCTTGACCAGGTAATTTCAGAAAGTGGTATTACATCTGATTATATGTTTGTGTTTCTGATAAGATTTTATGAAGAACTTTATTAAGATTATACAGATTGATACTGGTGAAAAGGTTATGGAAGTCAAATGTTTGTATATCTGTAATGCAACAGGTGTGTAACTTATTTAAAACTTGTAATAATACAGATTAACTCTTTGCTGTATATAAAAGGCACACGCTGTATATAACACCCTTTGCAGCTACAAGCCAGGGGTTCATATGAAAGGATAACACATCATAATAAACAAGGATGAGAAAAAAATATATTAAAAATAATATTGCTATTGGGTATTATGTTCAGAATGGGTTTCGGTAGTTGTTTAAAAGTTTTTCCAGGAACCGGGGCATAACTGTTTTTACAGGAAGTGATAAACCTGAAACCAACTGGCATTTTATGGAATTTAGGTATGAAGTAAACATAAGGGAAGTTAAAATTAGTAATGTTTATTTTCAAAATTTTGTTTAATGCCAATATTTTTAAGTAATGACATTGTGTGTACATAAAATAGGTTTATAAGTGTCACTAGACCAAAGTTCTTTCTTTAAAGTAAAAGCATAGAAAGTCTTACAGCTGAAAGAACAACTGTAGTACACACACACACACACACACACACACACACACACACACACACACACACACACACACACACACACACACACACAAAAATAGATAAAGTTATTGTGATAAAAATAAAAAAAATAAATGTCTGTAGTTAAATTTGTGATAAAATATAGCCCAGAATAGGAAAGGATGTAAATAATGCACAAAGTAGGAAGAAAAGAGTGCGAAAATTTTGAGGAGGAGAAAGAGGTAGTATAGGAAGAATATAATTTCTTGCCAATCGTTTGTAAAACTAATGGTTCATGAGAAGTAAAAAGAATACAGTAAAGTAATAAAAAATAAAGGAAATGTAGAAAAAAATGGGGTGGCTCAGGCAGTTTAGATTCCTTTAGATAGTAGCTTGAATGGAGTTCTGAGAGTTCTGCATCAAGAATTTAAAGTCACTTATGTGTAAATACAAATAACAAGTTTTTGAGATTTTTGTATAAGTAATTTGCATGAAACTTTTTGACTTTTAACTATAATACACAACTATAATATCGCCTCCCATTAATATATATATATTTATATATATACCATAAATATAGACAATAGGAACTAATTGGCAGGTATAAGCTTTCCACACTAAGACACCACAACGACAAGGTGTATTTGCAGAATGTACAAACCTAGAAAATGAAATAAGGGGAAGGAAATTCACTGAACAATCTGCCATGCTTGAAATACAACAGTCATTTTATCCCAACAGGATAAAAGCAAATATAGCTGGACAAAATACAAAATTAACAGAAACTTTTTGACTTCTATAAATATAATCCAGTAAAATTTTTTTAAAATTGATAATATTGAGGACCTTAAGAAAGTAATACTGCAGATAAGTCAAGGAAAATAGGATGCCAATAAGTTTAAGATAGAATTTTTTAATGTTAGCAATAGTAATAGTATTCACCATAAAGTGCAAGGAAACCACAGGCAAAAAAAAAAAAAAAAAAACAAAAAAAACAACGAAACATAAAAAACACTGGTAGACAAGAAAATACAAATTATAAGCTTCTCTCCACACACACACACACACACACACACACAATTGACCTTTAAATATATTAAAACTGTCAGCCTCAATTACCTGCGAGGGCAACTTGTTCCTGCTAGCAATGACTCTGGCTAAAAGAAAACTTCCTATAATCTAATCTAAACCTCAGCCCCGTAGTTTGAATTTATGACCCATAGTTCTGGAGCTCTTTATAACAGTGAGAATTCCACCTTCATTCATTTTACTAATCCTTCTCAGAGTCTTATAAACCTCAATCGGGTCACCTCTGAGGTGCCTGGCAGGCAAGCTCTGTAGTCCACACAATTGGATTCTGGCAAAGGTAAAGAAAACCAACACAAGAACCACGGGAAACTTTGGTGAACTTATCCCAGGCAAACTTGATTCCCACTATCACAGTTTCTCCCTGCATTTGGTAAACGGATGGTGTGTGTTATCGGTAGTGGCAGCAGAAGTCGATAATGATGTATTGATTAGTTTTTTTCTCATTATTAAAAGCAGATTATTGGAATTCATGAGTGTGATGCCTTTGCAGCTGAAATTTACTTATGGGTACACTCTCCAGACTGCCTCAGTCTTAAGGTGCTTATCTTCCCTTCCCGCTGTTTTAAAATTGGAAAAAGACTTTGGACGGTGCATGTTATCTGTGGCAGTAGAAGTTGTTTTCCTATTGGGTTAAAATAGCGGGAGGGGGGATGATAAACACCCCAAGACTGAGGCAGTTTGGAGGGTGTACCCGTAAGTAAATTTCAGCCCACTCATGAACTCCAATAATCTGCTTTTAATAATGAGAAAAAACTAATTAATACATCATTATTGACTTCTACTACCACTACCAATAACACGCACCATCTGTTTACCGAGAATGCAGGGAGATACTGCAATAGCAGGAAACAAGCTTGCCCAGTATAAGTTTACCAAAGTTTCCCATGGTTCTTGTGTTAGCTTTCTTCACCTTTGCCCAGATTCATTCCTCATACAGTTGCCCTTCTGCCAATCTCACCAGTTGAGTTGTCTCAACTGGTGAGATTGGCAGAAAGGGTCTTTGGACCCTTTCAAGAAGCTCAATGTCTTTTTACTAAAGAAGTCCCCATACTTGAACACAGTATTCCAACTTCCTATCTCTACAGGATAACGTTCAATAAATCATCGACACCATGGGCTTTTCTAGCTCCCTGTTTACACTTCAGAAAACCTCATATCTGCCAGTATTTTAACTCTCAGATCCCTTTCTTCCTCCACTATTTTTAATTCAACGCTACCAGGTGTATAATATTTGTGGGTTGCTATTCCCAAAGTGTATAAGACCTTGCATTTAGCTGCCACTTCCCTGACCATCTCTGAAGTCTGTTCAAGGAGCACTGCTTGGCATTGATCATTAATGACTCTGCCAATCTTTACATCACCTGCAAATTTTGACATCATGCCTTCTATCGCTTCATCAATGTCATTTATGAAAATGAGAAACAACAGTGGTCCAAGAACCGATCCTTGAGGGATCCCACTCTTGACGTACACCAATCTACAGAATATCTATTAATCACAACCTTCTGCATTCTGCTCTGCAGCAACTAGGCTCACAGAATTTACCAGTAATCCCAACCTGTTCAAGCTTATACAGTAACCTCTCATGAGGGACAGAGTCAAATGCTTTGCTAAAATTCAGGTAAACTATGTCAAAAATTGTTCCCCAAATCCAGTCATAAATAACTGTGTCAAAATAGCCTACTAAGTTAAACATGATTATTCCTTAACAAAACCATGTTGTGTCCTTCAGAATGCCATATCTATCTAAATGTCCTTGGATTGTACTTAAGATTTTTGGACTGCCTCTAAGATTTTTCCTACCACTGAAGTCAGACTAACTGGTCTGTTACCAACCTTCACTCTTAGAACCACTTCTATGTATTGGTGACACATTGGCTCTTCTCCAATCCAAAGGAATCTGCCCTGAGCCCAAATATGCCCTCATAATTAACCTCAATGGTTCAATACATTTCCTCACACTCTCCCTCAAAACTACAGGGTATATGCCATCAACACTGGGAGCTTTACTTGCCTTTATACTCAAAGGTTTTTCTTATAAACAATCATCTGTAATAACAATATCACTAATTTCACATGGCTCAGCCTCACTCAACACTGCTTCTACTCAGCACGAAGTGTCTTTTGTCAGTAAAGACCGATGCAAAATACCTATTCAGTCTGGGTGCGAGGTTAGCCTGTGCGGCCGAAGCTCCTTGAAGCTCTTGGAACAGAGAAGTTTTTCCTAATTTATTAGCTTAAATTGTCATATTAACTTATTTTCTAGAGTAGCTTTATATTCCTAGTTACGACACTTAGTTTAAAGTTTAACTTAGACAGAGATTTTGTAAGTATTACTTAGTATCGGAAAGGTATCAAATCCACGTGTTACAAATTGAACGAGAGGTCTTTTTTTTTTTAACCAAATTTAGTCGATTTATTAACCAATTGTTATATCAAATTATATTCTATAAGTAGATTATAGACCTAGTCAGGATCCTTGGTTTATTCTAAATTGAGATAGCGAGATTTGGAAGCTAATCAATACTTACGAGTCTGCAGAAGTACTGTTCGAGAATGCCCGCCATTTTTACACGATAGCATAAGCTTAGTGTAGTATAGTGCATAATATAATATTGTCAATTAATCAGTAAATTTATTAATCTTGATAAACTTTATTGTCAATTAAATTGTATTTTTAACTCTATATATATATATAACGACTTAATCGTAACAAATAATTAATACATAACTATAGTGGTACACGTGATACGGAAGTTGTATAAAGGGAACTCATAGAAAACACTAGATACCGAAAAAAATATATATATAACATAACTGTTTTGGGATATAACTTAAGGATTTAATTTTTGTTTTGAAATTTTATGAATTAAATCGGAATCATGACTCTGACCAGAGCAGCAAAGCAAAAGGCTCAAGCTAATGGGAGTGCTGTGGTTCAGGGGAGAACTGAGGGGGAGCAGTTGCCCTCTGAATCACAGTCTTCTAAAATGCACTGTTTGCTTGATGGTTGCGGAGCAGTCGGGTACGGGACATGATACTGCCAAGGGGGATGTCTTTGTGTGTGCACGATGTAAGGAGTGCAAGGAAATCAGGCGACAACTCAGCGTTGTTATGGGCCTTTATGAGAGCTTGAAGGACAGGGTGGATGCCCTCGAAGGAAATAAACTGAGGGCCCATCAAGCTCTCAGCTGCCCACATCAACGCCAGTGCAAGCTCTGGCGTTGCTGCCCACATCAACGCCAGAGCTTGCACTTGGTCATCAGGCAACACAGAGGCAGCCCCCTAGGCAGAATGCGCTGGTCCCACAGGAACTAGTAGTTGTTGGTGACTCTATTGTCAGGGAAACGGGGAACATGCTTTGTAAAAAGGATAGGTGGAATAGGACCAGGGCATGTCTGCCAGGGGCAAAGATTGATGACGTTGTAGAGCGGATATCATCTTTTAAGGGCACAAAAGGTGATATAGTTGTACACGTTGGCATTAATGATATTAAGAGTAGGAGACCGGCGGAATTACTTAACAAGTACAGGTCACTGTTGAAAAAAAGCCGTGAATTAGGGTTGAATTTGAAAGTGTCTGCAATTCTGCCCAGACACGATAGGAGGGAGTATATGATGAGAGCCTTGTCGATCAATTCGGCCCTGGAGGGATTGTGCAAGGCTCAAGGGGTAGAATTTTTTTCAGCCTGGACTGTACTTGTTAACAGGAGAGATTGCTTCTACAGGGATGGGATACACTTAAATAGAAAGGGTGCAAGAATTTTTGCTGATGCTGTCGAGGCAGTGTTAGGTGGGTCGGAAAACTGCTAGTTGGGGGGGATACAAGGACTAATAGATTAACAGTAGCCACTGGCAGAGGTGGAAGTGATTCTTGCACTGCTTCTATTGAAATGAGCAGCAGCCTGAAAAACAAGATGCAGGATATTTCAGAGACTGCTGGGAGACATGGCGGTACAAGTAAACACGTGGGTTGTGTTAGGGTAGCTAAGAATAGAAACAGGTGCATGTATACCTGCGTGTACACCAATGCTAGGAGTTTGGTAAATAAATTTGATGAATTTGAGGTATTGCTCAAAACATCAAAGGCAGATATTGTTGGAATATCAGAGACGTGGTGTCACACAGATATAAGGAATGCAGAACTGCAATTTGGGGAGTACAATGTCTACAGAAAGGATAGACAGGGTAGGAAGGGAGGAGGGGTTATGCTATTAGTTAAGAAATATATAACATCCAAGGAAGTGAAGCCAGTCGACATCGATGGACAGGGCAGTGTCGAGTCAGTTTGGTGTGACATAAGCATAGGAAAATCAAAATTGAGAGTAGGAGTGTGCTATAGGCCTAATGACTCTGATGAGTATAATAAGATATTGTACAGGGAAATAGAGTGGGCCAGTAAATCAGAGAGTCTTATAATGGGGGATTTTAATTTCCCAGATATTGACTGGAATTTGTGGGTTGGTCACTCGCACACTAACAAGGCTTTTGTGGATTTATTGGATGATTGTTTTCTACATCAGCATGTTCGTGAGGCAACAAGAGGGAGCAATACTCTTGATCTGATTATCAGTAGTGATTCTTCATGCATTAAGAATCTGCAGATAAATGAACCACTAGGTGGCAGTGATCACAGTGTGTTGAAGTGGGATTTACTCAAGGAGGTAACTACCATCAGAGGTAAAGGGAAGGGTTTTTGTTTTCGTAAAGGCGACTATGATGGTCTGAGACAGTATTTAAATTCTATACAGTGGGACCAACTGATGTGTTACCAACAGCAAACTCAAAATGGGAAGCATTCAAGGAACTAATCTTGGAGGCTACCAGGCTTTACATAAAAACCAAGAAATATTGTTCAAGGTTCAGGCCTAAATGGTTGTCAGATGAACTAATGAGACATGTGGCAGAGAAGAAAAATGCATGGGATACATACAAATTAATGGGTAACATGGAAGCCTATGATAGATATAAGTTGGTCTGTAACCAAGTCACAAAGGAGATTAGGCAGGCAAAGGCAGACTACGAAAAATCCTTGGCAAAGGATGCAAAGAAAAACTGAAAAGAGTTCTTTACATATTTAAACTCAAGAAGGAAAGGGATGAATCAGATTGGTCCACTGTATATTGATGGTTCAACAGTTGAGGATCCTGCTCAGGTGGCTAACAATCTAAACGAGTATTTTGCATCTACATTCACGAATGAGGAGTTATTCAGGAAGGAGAATGATGTAGGTAAAGTAAACATTGGCAGTGAGCTGGATGATTTTGTAATAACTGAGAGGAAAGTGGAGGAGAGATTGTTGAGGATAAACATGAAAAAAGGCACCTGGGGTGGATGGGATCTATCCAGTAATATTAAAGGAGGCAGCAAAGGAAGTAAGCAAACCCCTAGCCATAATTATGAGAGCTTCTTTGGACTCAGGGGAGGTACCCATAGACTGGAGATGTGCAAATGTAACCCCAATTCACAAAGGAGGATCAAAGGATGACACAGGTAATTATAGACCTGTTAGTTTAACTTCTGTTCCAGGTAAATTAATGGAGGCACTGGTTAAAGAAGCACTGCAGGATCATCTAGACAAGAATTCAGTTATAGCTCAGATGCAGCATGGGTTTGTTAAGGGCAGGTCTTGCCTGACCAATTTGATTGGATACTATGATGTAGTCACAAAAGAACTGGATGCAGGGAATAACTTTGATATTATATATTTGGATCTTAGAAAGGCTTTTGATACTGTTGCACATGGAAGACTGCTGCACAAATTGGAGCAGTGTGGCATTGGAGGCAAATTGCTGCTATGGATAAGGGGATGGTTGAGTGGCAGAAGACAGAGAGTGGTAATCAATGGACACTGCTCAACGTGGACTAATGTTATTAGTGGAGTTCCTCAGGGTTCAGTGTTGGGTCCGTTGTTGTTTTCGGTGTTTATGAATGATATTCATGATGGGATATCAAGTTTAATGTCCAAGTTTGCAGATGATACAAAGGTTGGCAGGGTTGTTAAGGACACTACTGACGCTATGCTGCTGCAACAGGATCTGGAAAGGTTGAACAGATGGGCTGAGAGATGGCAAATGAAGTTTAACATTGACAAATGTAAGGTACTACATATGGGAAACAGTAACCCCAGAGCAACGTATCAACTCTGCGGTACTACACTGACAGTGGTGGAGACTGAAAAGGACCTGGGGGTAATTGTGCAGGCAGATATGAAGTTCTCTGAGCAGTGCAGACGAGCTGCAAGAGTAGCTCATGGTGTCTTGTCAATGATATACAGGAATTTGTCTAGCAGGGATAAGGAGGTGATTATTCCCTTGTATAAGGCAATGGTTAGGCCACATCTTGAGTACTGTATACAAGTCTGGAGACCTCATTTCAAGAAGGATGTAGAGCTGCTGGAACGGGTACAAGATTAGTGAATGGAACAAAGGGGTGCTCTTACGAAGAAAGGCTTAAGTTTTGCAAATTACAGAGTCTGGAGACTAGGCACCGGCGAGGTGATCTGATAGAGGTGTATAAGGCTTTGAATGGTTTGAGCATGCTCAATGCCAATGGGATTCTTCATCTTGCTCAGAATAATCACCTCAGAGGGAATAAATTAAAATTGAGGAAGGATGGATGTCGGATAGATGTGCGGAAATTTGCCTTTGGCCAGCGGGTGGCTGGTTGGTGGAACCGACTTCCATCACTTGTTGTTGAAGTTGATAGCCTAAACAAATTTAAAGCTCAACTGGACAGGTATTTCGAACGAACGGAGGGGTGACATGGGAGTGGTGTGTGTGTTTTTTTTTTTGGCTGATGCTGAATAAGCTTGCTTTCTTGCATCATATGCCTCTACTAATTCATCCGCAACATCAGCTGGGTTATCTAGGACTTTCCCACACCCAGTGCACAAGCTTCTGATGTGATTAGCTTCCTTCTTCGTTGTATTCACACATGAAAAATTCCTTGTCCCCATTTCATGCTCTCTTAGCCAATGCTTTCTCATACACAGCCTTGGCCTCCCTGACCTTATTTGTGGTACTATTACAGATCAACATGTATCTGTTGTAGGCTTCAGTACTTTTCATTATTCTGTAACTGTCCAATGCAATCTTTTTCTGCTCTATTTGACCAGTAAGTTCCACAGTCATCCATTTCGGCATCTTCCTTCTGCAGTATTTGCATTCGTGGCTTCAGTGATTTTTATAATTAGCAACAGCAACATTTGAATCACTTCAAACAGTGGTAATCCTGATACATTGAGAAATGATAATATTGGAATAAATCTTTCTGAAAAATTAAACATCTAATGTGAAAAGTTAACCACGTCAAAATTTTAGGCATCACGTTTATTATGAAGGTTAATAATTTAATGTCCATTGTCAATGTTAATGTCCAGATCTAAATAATTGGCTTTTTGATTGCTAAAATTAGATTTTTCCAAAGTTAGCTCCTGGGATATACTTTTTCTTACTATCGAATACACCATGAATTGTCAAACTAATAGAGTAAGCTTATCTGTGAAAAGATCTAAACCGCCCAAAACACTTCCTAGTTCATTTTACAAATATACGTGGTCTCAATTCTAATCTCAACGATGTCCATTTCCACTTGCAGTCCGCTAAACTCCATCTACTTTTTCTGACAGAATCTTAGTTATAGGTGGAAAAAATCATCAAGAAGATTTGGACAATTGAGAACACATAAATTGCCAACATATCTAAATAAAATTTATGATGAATTTTATAATGAAATTATTTTAAAATTTATGATGAAATTATTTGATGAATTTGAGGTATTGCTCAAAATATCAAAGGCAGATATTGTGGGGATTTCAGAGATGTGGTGTCACACAGATATAAGGAATGCAGAACTGCAATTTGGGGAGTACAATGTCTACAGAAAGGATAGACAGAGTAGGAAGGGAGGAGGGGTTAGCTATTAGTTAAGAAATATATAAAATCCAAGGAAGTGAAGCCAGTCAACATTGCTGGACAGTGCAGTGTCGAGTCAGTTTGGTGTGACATAAGCATTGGGAGATCAAAATTGAGAGTAGGGGTGTGCTATAGGCC
The DNA here is from genome assembly GCF_048544385.1 of Mastigoproctus giganteus. NCBI lineage: Eukaryota > Metazoa > Arthropoda > Arachnida > Uropygi > Thelyphonidae > Mastigoproctus > Mastigoproctus giganteus. The sequence goes on from NC_143575.1 coordinate 145,786,673, forward strand.
TAATGACTCTGATGAGTATAATAAGAAACTGTATGGGGAAATAGAATGGGCCAGTAAATCAGAGAGTCTTATAATGGGGGATTTTAATTTCCCAGATATTAACTGGAATTTGGGGGCTGGTCACTCACACGCTAGAAGGCTTTTGTGGATTTATTGGATGATTGTTTTCTACATCAGCATGTTCGGGAGGCAACTAGAGGGAGTAATACTCTTGATTTGATTATCAGTAGTGATTCTTCATGCATTAAGAATCTGCAGGAAAATGAACCACTAGGTGGCAGTGATCACAGTGTGCTGAAGTGGGATTTACTCAAAGAGGTAACTACCATTAGGGGTAAAGGGAAGGGTTATTGCTTTCGTAAAGGCGACCAAGATGGACTGCGACAGTATTTAAATTCTATACAGTGGGAGCAACTGATGATGTTACCAACAGCAAATTCAAAATGGGAAGCATTCAAAGAACTTATCTTGGAAGCTACTAGGCTTTACATACCAACTAAGAAATATTGTTCAAGGTTTAGGCCTAAATGGATGTCAGATGACCTAATGAGACATATGGCAGAGAAGAAAAATGCATGGGATACATACAAATTAACACGTGACACAGAAGCCTATGATAGATACAAGTTGATCTGTAACCAAGTTACAAAGGAGGTTAGGCAGGCGAAGGCAGATTACGAGAAATCTTTGGCAAGGGATGCAAAGAAAAACAGCAAAGAGTTCTTTACTTATGTAAACTCTAGAAGGAAGGGGATGAATCAGATTGGTCCACTTGATATCGATGGGTCAACTGTTGATGATCCCGCTCAGGTAGCTAACAAACTGAATGAATATTTTGCATCGACATTCACACATGAGGAGTTATTCAGCGAGGGGAATGCCAGAGGTGTATTCAACTCTGGCAGTAAGCTAGTGAATCTTGTAATAACTGAGAGTAAAGTGGAGGAGAAATTGTTGAAGATAAATACAAGAAAGGCACCTGGGGTGGATGGGATCTAACCAGTTATATTAAAGGAAGCAGCAAAGGAAGTAAGCAAACCCTTAGCCATAATTATGAGAGCTTCTTTGGACTCAGGGGAAGTACCCATGGACTGGAGATGTGCAAATGTAACCCCAATTCACAAAGGAGGATCAAAGGGCGACACAAATAATTATAGACCTGTTAGTTTAACTTCTGTTCCTGGAAAATTAATGGAGACACTGGTTAAAGAAGCACTGCAGGATCATCTAGACAAGACTTCAGTCATAGCTCAGACACAGCATGGGTTTGCTAAGGGGAAGTCTTGCCTGACCAATTTGATTGGATATTATGATGCAGTCACAAAAGAACTGGATGCAGGGAATAAATTTGATATTATATACCTGGATCTTAGAAAGGCTTTTGATACTGTTGCACATGGAAGACTGCTGCACAAATTGGAGCAGTGTGGCATTGGAGGCAAATTGCTGCTGTGGATAAAGGGGTGGTTGAGGGGGAGAAGACAGAGAGTGGTAATCAATGGACACTGCTCATCGTGGCCTAATGTTATTAGTGGAGTCCCTCAGGGTTCAGTATTGGGTCCATTATTGTTTTCTGTATTTATAAATGATATTGATGATGGTATATCAAGCTTAATGTCCAAGTTTGTCGATGATACGAAGGTTGGCAGGGTTGTCAAGGACACTACTGACACTATGCTACTGCAACAGGATCTGGAAAGGTTGAGCAGATGGGCTTCGAGGTGGCAAATGAAGTTTAACATTGACAAATGTAAAGCACTGCATATGGGTAGACGTAGCCCCAGAGAAACGTAACAACTGTAAAAACTACACCTAGAGTGGTAAAAATGAAAAAGATCTTGGAGTAACTGTGCAGTCAGATATGAAGTTTTCTGCGTAATGCAAAAAGGCTGCAAGAGTAGCTTGTGGCGTCTTGTCAATGATATACAGGAATTTTGCTAGAGGGGATAAGTGGGTTATTGTCCCCTTGTATAAAGCAATGGTCAAGCCACACCTTGAGTACTATATACAGGTCTGGAGGCCTCATTTTAGGAAAGATGTAGAGCTGCTGAAATGAGTACAGAGAAGGGCAATGAGATTGGTGAGTGGAACAAAGAGTTAGAGTTACCAAGGAAGGCTTAAGTTCTGTAAATTGCAGCTTGTGGAGACCAGGCACCTGCGTGGTGATCTAATTGAGGTGTATAAGGCCTTGAATGGATTGAGCAAGCTCAATGTTAATGGGATTCTTCCTCTTGCTCAGATTTCTCACCTGAGGGGGAATAAATTCAAATTCAGGAAAGACACTTGTAGAACAGATGTATGGAAAAGTTTTTTCACAGCATGAACTCATTGATCTGGTAAGAGATTTAAATTCACCAAAGGAATATGAAGAATTCCCTGGTTCTAGATTTAAATAAAAAAAATATAGCATATGGGATGTTTTTCCTCATTGTAGAGACACAGTGAATGAGAACTAGTCATCTAATTTTCTGAGGACGATCCTATAGTTTTCTGGGAAATGAAGCATAAATTACTTAGTGAACTATTTAGGAATCAGTTACAATCCTACACAATGGAGACTTTTTATTGACTCATTAATGATGAGTCTCAAAGATGTGTTGCTTCACAATAAAAATAAATATGGGTCAAATCTAGTAGTGGGATTTTTAGATTGCAGCTGGATGAATCGACTGATTTAGGAAATAATGTTGAATTCACACCTTATGTACAATATCCTGGTATAAAAGATATGGAAGATGACTGTTTATTTTGTAGACCACTTTCCACTACAACAACTGGAGAACATATTTTTAAAATGGTAGATTCATTTTTTTAATGAAGAGGGATTGAGGTGAGATCAATGTTTCGGTGTATGATGCAATGGTGCACCGACAATGCTTGGAGCCTGTAATGGTTTTTGTGTCAGAGTGAGGAAATTGATCCCCAGATTAAAAATTTTCATTGTTTGCTGCACAGAGAAAATCTAGCTACAAAGAGGTTGTCGTCAGAAGTCGAAACTGTAATGAATGACATATTTCAGAAAATTGATTAAAAAAAAAAAAAAGAGTTCTCTTAATATAGAAGTTTTAGCCAGATGTGTTTTAATTTTGGCTCAGAATATGAACATCTACTGTTTTATTCTGAAGCCAGGAAGTTGTCTAGAGGAGAAGTCATACAATGTTATAGCATTACTTAACGCGATATAACATTTTTAAAAAAGAGAAAAATTACCCTCTGGTTTCTAGATTCCTTGATTCGAAGTTGACACTACAAGTAGCCTATCTTTCAAATATGTTTTCTAAAATCAACAACCTAAATATCTCCATGAACAGACACTTATTGAATTAAGTGAGAAAATAAATTGGTTCAAAGAAAAGCTAAAGTTGTGGACAAGGAAAGTGAAAGAAAGGAGATTTGCTTTGTTTCCTACTCTGGATTTCCTTATTGAAAATGAAAATGTTAATTTCAGTGACAAAGAGAATATTATCGTTAAGCATTTAGGAAAACTGACAATAGAATTCAATTACTACTTCCCAGAAGATGTTGCTAAATACAATTGGGTGCAAATCCCATTTAATTTTGATGTGAATGATTTTCATGATGATTTCATAAATATCAGTTACTTGCAAGAGCAACTTATAGAAATGAAAAGTGACAAGATACTTCATTACAATTTTAACAAACATACTGAGTCCCAAAGTGCATTCTGGTTAAAAGGAAAAAACTAATCCTGGGAAATGAAGCATAAAAATAACTCTCCCTTTCTACAATATATCTGTGCAAGTCAGGTTTTTTAGTCCAGGCAAACACAAAAATCAAGTTATGGAACTAATTACAGCCAGAAAATGATTTAAGATACTAGTTTTCAAATTTAAAACCACAATCTGAAGAACTTTCAAGAATTGTGCAGAGTCAAGGTTCGCATTAACAAGTGGTGGATTATGTATATTTACATTTAATACCCTTGGAGAATTTCCTTATATACAAATAATGCCATATTGCACCTATGAAAGTAAGTAAGTATACATGTGATAACTGCTGTACACTTGAATTTTCATTTAATTAAAATCTAACATTTATTATGTTTATTCACTTATGATTTTATTTGCAATTTCCTTTTAATTTTCAATTAATGGATCGCGAGATCAAACTATTACCCCAATCTAGGTCACAACTTAAAAAGGTTAAGAAATGCCATTTTATAAGCTTGCTTTCTCTCACCATATGTCACTGCTAATAATAATAATAAATAATTTTTGAAGATTTAGCATTAGCATTTCTTCAAGCCTTGCATTCTTTGATTTCTGAAGTTCGAGACAGGAATTTTTTGACAGTCAAACCTTCACTCAATGATTTCAGTAAATTAACATTTTTGTCATCTTTTAAATTTGGTGGTGGTTGTTGTGGGATTTTCTGGCGCAAGGGCTACATATGCCATATTGCGCCTATGAAAGTAAGTAAGTATACATGCTCTGGGAGCAATTAGAATCGATCATACATTTTAATGATAACTGCTCTGGGAGCAATTAGAATCGATCATACATTTTAATTTGTTTCAAATAAGTGAAAAATTTTGAGAGTTCTGTGTCATTACCTATGATGTTGTTGAGTGACAAAGGGTTTGAGATGGAGCTGGAAGTAGACTGTTGGGCAGTGTTGAACAAGGTATATTCACTCAGTATGTGCTTTACTGATAGTGGGTCCTCTTCAGTGTACGCACTGAAGATGATAATTTCCTGTCAGGAGAAACAGATGAGTGAGGTGAGTATGGCCAATTCAGGTTCTGGCTAGAAGTACTACTTCCTTTCTAATTTTACATAGGCTAGATGTCCATAACTTTGGTTCAGGTTTCAGTTGAAACAGCTTATTATGTGTTGCTTTTTTCTCAGAAGTGTCCATTGTTCAATATATATTTTCTGTATTTTGTGTTTATAATTGGGATATGGGACCAGATCATTTGTTAAGGCATTATGTTGGAGAGATGCTTTCTGGCATCATCAGCATGCTCATTTCCAGGAATACCGCTATGACCTGGGATCCAGTAGAAGACAACAGCGCGATGTTACTCATTAAGATGTAGCAGTAGCACTCATGTCTTATTAGCCAAAGGATTGTACTGTGAGGTGTTTTTGAATGCTAAGAGACCACTCTTGGAATCTGTGTATACTATACTTTTATTGATTGGCAGGAGTGAAATATTTTCCAGGGCAAGTTTAATTGCATAGAGCTCAGCAGTATAGTTGCTGCATTCAGTGAGAGTGGATTAGAAACAGTTTTATTAGGGAAGACAGCAGCTGCATCAACTTTATTACCAGACTTGGAACTGTCAGTGTAGATCTTAGAAAAGTGGGAATAATTGTCTGCATGAACAAGATGCAGTTGTTTGATGTTAATATCTGCTACAGCAAATATTAACATCAAATGAGGTACTTTTCCCAATTTTTCAAAGTAATCATCACATGAATGAGTTAAGGTAATCCATGAGGGATCTGGATCTTTTAAACCTCTGATGATATTATGAAAGTAAAAATTCCAGCATTCTGATAGGTTCTGTAATCTGATACCAGTAGGTCGGATTGTTCTGGGTTTGTTTCCATAGTGTGTTGTCCACTGCGGATCATACAGTAGTGGCCAAATAGGATGAGTGGGGAAGTTTTTAATTTTAGCTGAGTAGTTCAACAATAACATCTTTCTTCTTATACTGAGTGGAGGTTAGTGAGCCTCAACATACAGACTTTGAACTGGTGATGTTCTGTATGCACCCAGGGCAATCCTAAGGGCAGAGTGTTGAATAAGAGCAAGACGGGCCAAAATACTTTCTCTAGCAGTGTCATAAACAGGTGCTCCATAATCTAGCCGAGATCTAATTAGAGACCTATACAAGTGGGGATGTACTAAAGAAACAACCTGGAGTATGTTCATTTTCTTAAGGCAAATGGTTCGTAGGTGTTTAACATGCTCATGAAAATTTAGATTCTTATCAAAAATTAGCCCTAGGAGACGAATACTGTTCACGATTGGAAGAGGATGATTTGCCAAGTGTAACTCAGGTTCTGGATGCATTTTGTGTTTGTTGTAGAAATACATGGCTGTAGATTTGTGGTTTGATAGTCTGTATCCATTTTGTGTCATCCATAGTTCAATATTATTTATTGATATTTGTAATTGCCTTTCAATATAATTTATATTCTGAGAATGATAGGATAAGGTAAGATCATCAGCATAAATATGTGTGTCAACAGCGTTTGGAATGCTGTATGTGATATTGTTACTCGTATAGCAAATAGAGTGGCACTGAGGACACAGCCTTGTGGAACTCCTCCTTCTTGTCTGTACGTTTGAGACAGAGCCTGCCAGTACGAACTTGGAAAGTCCTGTGGCAAAGGAAGTTTTGAATAAAATATGGTAATTGGCCTTTCATATGTATAGAATGGAGATCCCTTAGGATTCCACAGTGCCATATTGTTAATTAGCCTTTCATATGTATAGAATGGAGGTCCTTAGGATTCCACAGCGCCATGTTGTATTGAAAGCTTTTTCTCTATCGAGACACACCACGACGAGATGTTGATTTCTGATAAAAGCGATGTTTGATTCAGCCTTTATCATGAGATCTAAGGATGATCTATTTTTCCGAAAGCCGAACTGATTGTTGCTGATTATGTTTCTAGACTCAAGGTACCATGTTAATCGATGGTGCACAATTTTTTCCAAAGTTTTGCTTAAGCAGATGGTTAGAGATCAGTCTATAGCTGTTAGGAGTTGAATGATCCTTTCCTGGTTTAGGGATAGCAATTACATATGAATGTTGCTAGGAGCTGGGGAATATGTGTTCATAAAATATCTATTTGTAAAATTTTAGCAGTGAGGATAACAATTGCTGATCTAGATGTTTAAGCATTACATTGTAAATTCCATCAGGGCTAGGGACACTGTTGCAGGAGCAATCTATGGATTCTTTCAATTCTGATAGTGTGAGCAGTTAGTTATAGGGTAAATGCGGGTAGTTTTGAAGCTTAGTTTGAATTTCTCAGCATCAGCTTTAATTTTTTGGAATGATGGATGATATGCAATGGAGGCGGACAATTCAGAGAACACAGTTCCTAAGGCATTTGCAATCTCTTTAGGATTACAGGTCTCCTTCCCATTCCAGTTAAGAATAGGTGCAGGTAATGCAAGGTATTTACCATTTAGCGGCCTTATTTTTTCCCACATTATTCTGCCCTTGCTATCTTTATTGATTGTGAAGCAAATCTTATCCTTTTTAGCCTTTAGCCTGATGTACCGTGCTTTGGCTCTAAGTTTCTTATAATTAATAAGGTTGGCAGTGGTAGGGTATTTTCGAAATAAGTTCCATGCTGCATTCTTTTCTTTTTTCACCTTGTTACAATCTTCATTCCATCAGTGATTGCTATGTCTACGGTTTCTTAATTGAGACTGTGGGATGGCAACTTTTGCATCTGATAGTATCTGCATTGTGATATGCTCAGTATTGGCATTGATAGAAGAAGACTCATGATGTGATCATCAAAAGAGACATGACTTTTATATTTTGTCCAGTCTGCTTTAGAAAATTTCCATTTCACTTGTGTATCAGTTGTTTTGGAATTGGTGGTTTGAATTCTGCATATTACTGGATAGTGATAGCTGTTGAGAGGATCGGAGAGTAGATTGAAAGATCTACTGCAGATGATGCTCCAGTAGGAAAATGAATGTAAGTGGGTAAGCCCGTGTTCAGTAATGTTAAATTCCGTCTGTCTAGTAGTATTTCAGTGAGTTCTCCACATCTGTCTGAGACGGGAGATCCCCATAAAGGATGGTGTCCATTAAAGTTTCCTAATAAGCAGACTGGTGACGGTAATTGCAAAACAAGATTTTCTAATTCATGAATCGTACATGGCTGACTGGGTGGGAGATACATTTAAATGATCGTTAAAGCAATGCCAATCACTGCACGAGCTGCAACAGCTTCTAAGGCAGTTTGGAGAGGAATTTGTTTTTTTTTTTTTTTTTTATGTGAACCCCAAACACGAGAGGTATTAGAACCTATAGTACTTAGTACCGTGCTTGGGTTGGAGGTTGAGAAGACGAAAGAAGATATTTGTTGACACTGGACTTGAATTTCTGTAGATTGTAATTTTCAGGAAATACGTATGAAGGAAGGTTGTTCCAGAAAACAGCAGTTGAATGAATAAATGAGGAAGATGAAAAGTTGGTTCTGTGGGTTTGAAGTTGGACAGTAAATGGATGTTGGATGGTGGCGGAATGTGTTCGGACTGTTTTGAAAGAGAGAGTGGGAATTATAGAAGCCAATTCAGAAGAACAGTGCCCATCGAGGTATCTGTAGAAGAGGCATGCAGCAGAAACAGTACGTCTATGAGAAAGCGAGTGGAGAGACTCTGTTAGAGATGAATCATTAATTAACCTAACTGCCCTCTTCTGAATGGAATCAAGAAGCCGGAGAGGGGTTTTGGGGGCACCACCCCAGATATGGGAACAATATTCCATGGCAGGGCGAATTTGCGATTTATACAGAGTGAGCAGCTGTTTGGAAGAAAAGTAACGCCGAGAGCGAAAGAGAAAACCAAGTTTTTTAGATGCAGAGGAAGCAATATTTGTAATGTGCTTGTGCCAAGAGAGATTAGAAGTCAGGGTAATCCCCAAAAGAGATATATCCTTTTGCCTAGAAATTGGAGTGTCACTAAAGATAAGCATAGGAGCAGAAGAATCCTTTTTGCGAGATATAAGACAAGACTGAGTTTTAGAAGGGTTGAAATCAACTAAGTTGTCTTTGCCCCACTGGAGAATTACCTGAAGATCGGCATTTAAGGAATTGGTAGCAGATTTTCGAGAAGTTGAAGCTGAAAAAGGATTCTTCTGCTCCTATGCTTATCTTTAGTGACACTCCAATTTCTAGGCAAAAGGATATATCTCTTTTAGGGATTACCCTGACTTCTAATCTCTCTTGGCACAAGCACATTACAAATATTGCTTCCTCTGCATCTAAAAAACTTGGTTTTCTCTTTCGCTCTCGGCGTTACTTTTCTTCCAAACAGCTGCTCACTCTGTATAAATCGCAAATTCGCCCTGCCATGGAATATTGTTCCCATATCTGGGGTGGTGCCCCCAAAACCCCTCTCCGGCTTCTTGATTCCATTCAGAAGAGGGCAGTTAGGTTAATTAATGATTCATCTCTAACAGAGTCTCTCCACTCGCTTTCTCATAGACGCACTGTTTCTGCTGCATGCCTCTTCTACAGATACTTCCATGGGCACTGTTCTTCTGAATTGGCTTCTATAATTCCTGCTCTCTCTTTCAAAACAGTCCGAACACGTGCCGCCACCAGCCAACATCCATTTACTGTCCAACTTCAAACCCACAGAACCAACTTTTCATCTTCCTCATTTATTCATTCAACTGCCGTTTTCTGGAACAACCTTCCTTCATACGTATTTCCTGAAAATTACAATCTATAGAAGTTCAAGTCCAATGTCAACAAATATCTTCTTTTGTCTTCTCAGCCTCCAACCCAAGCACGGTACTAAGTACTATGGGTTCTAATACCTCTCGTGTTTGGGGTTTACACAAAAAAAAAAAAAAAAATACACAAGTTGCATGTAGAAACAAGTACAGTCAGTCTTCGTATAACATGTGTTTACAATACATGAATTTGATCATACACGATTTATAAATAGGGGAATGATATCATATATAACAAGAACAGAATTCGCTTATACATGATTTATTATTATTATTATTATTAGCCATATGGTGCAAGGAAGCCTGAGGCTTATGCCGCACCAGCCAAAAAAAAAAAAAAAATTTTTCTGAATTATCCCGAGAGAGAAAAAGAGTCAGAAGTAGAAGGGCATCACCAAGAAAGAGAAGAATGATGATATCCAGCTCAGGACCCTAGGTGTGCCAAGCCCATACTCACCAGATGTGAGCCCCCGGGGGTTAACTTTTGCCTTTGTGTTTACAAGAAATGGCAGTCAAACGCGGAATCACCCCCAACTGAATGCAACATGATAGGAATGAAGAGAAGGTTCTGAAAATGCATTTATGTTTTTTACGAAGGGGAAACACTTTTCACCATAATAATTTAAAACCCACACAATTCCAGCTATTGGTATTATTGCAAATGCAATTAGATCGAGTTTACTACCGGTTTATAACATATTCCACTAGTAGAAATGCAAATGGAAATTGTTGCTTTAGTAAAATGTGAGCTAGTGAGGTGTTAATAGTGTGTCTCTGCCTTTATGGTGTGTTTATTCAGTTGCTACATGTGCATAGCTTTGTTTATGTGTATCAAGTGTGCCTCCTCATTTTGTAATTGTGCTTTATTTCCTAAAAAGGAGTAAAATACTTAAAAGGTGTGAAAAGGAAGTGTCCTGGTGAAGACACTACAGATTCAGAGGGAAAAACAACAATACAAAAGCAATATTGATAGATAGAGGCAGACTGGGTCAAAAATTCTTAACTGGGAAAATTTGTAGCAGCTGATACTAGCGTTTATGGCTAAAATCACACTGGCCTCGGGCCCACCAGGGTTTTCCCGGTAAGGCTTATGGCCAGTTGGCCTCTGTCGATAGAGAAAAAAATATGAAATTGTGAAACACTTTGAGTGAAATGAAAGAACATGTGATATTACAAGTGCTAACTTGCAATATCACATGCTCTTTCATGTGATAACGTCGAGAACAATTAGAAAGAATGCAGAGAAAATAAAAACAATAAAAAACAATAACTCAATGTAACAAAATCCATTAGATCAAGACACAAAGAATTGGAAGAGATGGAACGGCTATCACTTGTTTGGATAGAAGGTCAAACAGAACAAGTTTGATTACGATAAAAGCAAAAGCATTAGCAATATTTTATTACGTAATGATCGTAACGATTATTTATTGTGTTTGGTAATGTTTTGGTTACAAATGTGTTTTCAAAATTGGGTGGTTGGCACCTAACCCTATTTTTCTCATAGGGCCTGTTATTTATATTGCACGAAGGTTTCTAGGAACACAACTATCATGTTATACGAGGACTGACTGTACTGTGTTGTTTATTACATATAATTATAAATACCTTTTATAATTATATTTCCATATTTTGGGATATTTTCTGTGTAATACCTGTAATCTTACATGATCCTTAAGGAATGGAATAATGCAATCATAAGTTTGCTGCATAAGAAAGGAGACAAATCAGAAATTGGAAATTATAGACCAATTAGCTCGTTATGCCACATCTACAAGTTGTTCACAAGGGTCATCACTAACAGATTAGAAAGAATACTTGATGAGAATCAACTAAAAGAGCAAGCTGGCTTTAGGACAGGATTCTCAACTATGGATCACCTACATGTAATATCACATGCTAATGGAGAAAGCAAATGAATATAAAACACCATTATGCCTGGCATTTGTGGATTATGAAAAGGCATTTGACTCCATACAGCATAAGGCAATATTTCGGGCACTGGAAAGACAAGGCATAGATACCCCATATATTATGATTTTGAAGAAAATATATGAGAGTGCTACCTCCTTTATTAGACTAGACAAAGACGGTAACAATTTAAAATTGAGAAAGGAGTTTGATGAGACACAATATCTCTGAAGTTGTTTACTGCTGTCCTTGAGGAAGCATTTGGAAGATTGTATGGGTCACAGAAAGGGGTCAATGTGAACAGAGAGTACATTTATGATATGTAGATAACACTGTGATCATAAGCCATTATCCCAAAGCATTAGAAGAAAATACTAATCAGTTGTGCAGAGTGGATATAATCATTGAAGGAATAGAAATTGAAAAGATGGATTCATATACTTATCTCAGACAAGTCATTAGCTGTAACAATGCTAAATGGCTGGAAGTCAAGAGAAGAATAAATTTGATGGAAAGCATTCAGGAAATATAGCCACATACTGAAGGCTTAGAGGGGAACAGGTATCCTGTGTGTTATCAGACACTCAGCCTAAAACACTGATGGATCCAATATCTCTCTATTACAGAAGATTTAGGAGAAGTCCGGTTGGCCTGCCTCCCTAAAATCCACTCATGCACACCTTCTCGATGGTAAGCCCTGTTATGTCACTTAGGTGGCAACGAACGTGTAGAGTGGTTCTCTTCAAGACGCCTGGTCAGCGTGAAGAGGAAAAGACCAAACCCTCCAGCATGAGAGCACAACAATACAAATGGCCCTCAGTCCCCAGCAGCTTTCACTCTCCCTCTTACGGCAGCGAGAGGATCAGAGTGGAAGCAGAGGGTGCTAAGAATCTCTGGGTACGACCAGGCTGCCATGCACGGAAACTGAACTTGGCCTGTTATAACATACGATCACTCATCGGTGAAGATATTAGAGCTGGAAAAGGAATTAGAAAATGTGACTTGGAATATCATCGGTTTGGCTGAAACAAGAAGAAGAAATGAAACAGTGGAAACAGTGAAAGGAGTGAAGGTGGAGTTGGGTTTCTGGTCCATAAAGATATTAAAAACAACATTTTGGAATTCAAAAGTACATCACCAAGGGTGTCAAGGCTAATACTCAAGATTTCTAAGAGGTACAAGCTAAAGATTATAATGATTTATGCACCAACATCGAGCCATGATGATGAAGAGGTTGAAGAAATGTACACCGAAATTGAGTCTTCTAGATGAGCAGAAAACCCACTATACTATTATTATGGGGGACTTCAATGTTAAGGTTGGAAAAAGGCAAAACAGCGCAGAAAGAGGAACTATAGGAAATTTTGGAATTGGTGAAAGAAATAAAAGAGGTGAAAGACTTGTGGAATTTGCAGAATCTCAAGGACTGTCAGTAATGAACACTTTTTTCAAGAAAAGGGTGAACAGAAAGTGGACATGGAAGAGTCCAAATGGATTAACAACTAATGAAATCGACTTCATCCTCACTAACAGAAGATATATTGTGAATGATGTTACCGTCCTGAATAAGGTAAATGTTGGAAGTGATCACAGAATGGTAAGATGTACACTTGATATAGATGTAGGAAAGGAAAGGAAAAAAACTGACTCGAGTAAATAATACAAAGGTCTTTGAGATAACAGAGGAGGAGAAAAAGCAGTATGTACTGGAGCTTAAAAACAAGTTTGAGCTTCTGCAGACTGCTGAGGACCAAGATATCGACGAGGAATATTACAACTTTCTGAAAGTGATAAAGCCCAAGAAACCTATAGGGAAGCAGAAATCCAAAGAAGAAAAAATTAGTCATGAAACTTCAAGTTCATCACTTGTCATGATGAACCGAAGATGACAAATGAAGAGCAAGAAAAACACTGACAGGGAGAAAATTGAGTATACTGAGTTATGCAAAGCCATTAGAAAGAGACCCAGAGAGGACATAAGAAGATTTAACACAAGAAAAGTAGAACAAGCATTAAGGGAAAACAAAGGATTTAAATCAGCAGCCATGAGCAGTAATACAGAAAGACAAATGATACTGAAACTGAAGAATAGCGATGGTGTACTTATAAACAGCAGAGAAGGCATAATTCAAATAGCAGAAGACTACTATAGAGAATTATACAAGGAGTGAGGAAATGATACCAGCAGTGGGGAAGATGGATTGCAAAGTAGCAACACATACGACATACCCGATATTCTTCCTGATGAGGTAGAACATGCATTGAAGAAAATGAAGAATCGGAAAGCCCCGGGGGAAGATGAAGTTACTGTAGAGTTGTTAAAATTGGGAGGAAGAGGCATAACACAAAAACTGGCAAGGCTCTTCACAAAGTGCATTAGAAAAGGTGTGAAACCTAAGCAGTGGAATAATGCAATCATAGTTTTGCTGCATAAGAAAGGAGATAAATCAGAAATTGGAAATTATAGACCAATTAGCTTGTTATCCCACATCTACAAGTTGTTCACAAGGGTCATTACTAACAGATTAGAAAGAATACTTGATGAGAATCAACCGAAAGAGCAAGCTGGCTTTAGGACAGGATTCTCAACTATGGATCACCTTCACGTAATATCACATGCTAATGGAGAAAGCAAATGAATATAAAACACCATTATGCCTGGCATTTGTGGATTATGAAAAGGCATTTGACTCCATACAGCATAAGGCAATGTTTCGGGCACTGGAAAGACAAGGCATAGATACCCCATATATTATGATTTTGAAGAAAATATATGAGAGTGCTACCTCCTTTATTAGACTAGACAAAGACAGTAGCAAATTTAAAATCGAGAAAGGAGTTCGACAAGGAGACACAATATCTCTGAAGCTGTTTACTTCTGCCCTTGAGGAAGCTTTCAGAAGATTAGACTGGTCGCAGAAAGGAGTCAATGTGAACGGAGAGTACCTAAACCATTTACGATTTGCAGATGACATTGTGATTATAAGCCACGATCCCAAAGAATTAGAGGAAAATCTTAATCAGTTATGCACTAAGGATTTTGGACTAAAGATGAATATGGCTAAAACAAAAGTAATGATGAACAAGTATGCCACGGAAAGGGAAATAATGATTGAAGGAGCAGTAATTGAAAAGGTGGAGTCATATACTTATCTGGGACAAGTTATTAGCTGTAATAATGATAAATGGCTGGAAGACAAGAGAAGAATAAATTTTGGATGGATGGCATTCAGGAAATATAGTCACATACTGAAGAGCAATATCCCAGTCTGTCTGAAACGTAAAATAACGAACCAATGTATACTCCCCACCATGACTTATGGAAGTGAAACTTGGGCACTCACCAAAAGAATGGAAGAGAAGCTGAGAACTACACAGAGAAGAATGGAACGAATTATATTGGGAATCAGACTGTTAGATAAGAAGAGAAACACATGGATTAGGCACCAAACTCAAGTAAAGGACATTCTTATCAAAACTAAAGAACTAAAATGGCCTTGGGCAGGACACATAACTCGAAGACATGATGACAGATGGACTAAGAAAATAACAGAATGGTACCCAAGAGGAGCTAGAAGAAAACCTGGAAGATAAAGGCGGAGATGGATAGATGAAATTCATGAGTTTTTGGGTAGTAAATGGATGGCCAGTGCTCAAAACAGAAGGAACTGGAAAATTGCTGGAGAGGCCTTGATCCTGCAGTGGATTGAAAATGGCTGATGATGATGATGACTGAGGAGCAATATCCCGATTTGTCTGAAATGTAAAATAATGAACCACTGTATACTCCCTACTATGACTTAAGGAAGTGAAACTTGGGCACTCGCCAAAAGAATGGAAGAGAAGCTGAAAGCTACTCAGAAAAGAATGGAACAAATTATATTGGGAATCAGACTGTTGGATAAGAAGAAAAACACAAGGATTAGGCAGCAAACACAAGTAAAGGATATTCTTATCAAAACTAGAGAACTTGGCCATGACACATAGCTCGAAGACATGATGACAGATGGACTAAGAAAATAATAGAATGATACCCAAGAGAAGCTAAAAGAAAACCTGGAAGACAACAATGCAGATGGATAGAAGAAATTCAAGAGTTTGTGGGTAGTAAATGGATGGCCATTGCACAAAACAGAAGGAACTGGAAAGTTGCCGGAGAGGTCTTCATGATGTAGTGGATTGAAAATGGCTGATAATGATGACCTGTAATCTAAGCAAAAAGAAGGGTGAAATATTTGTGTGTGCGTGTGCACGTGCCAGCGGGTTATAACTTCTATACTGGACAAAGTTTTTGTTGTTATTTGGTTTTTAGGCCATATTGCTCCGGGATATGCGGTGGTCATTCCTTGACCTTTCCACAACCTCCGTATTTGGTGGTGACGGGCTCGAACACCAGTCTAATCAAGAAGCGTGTGCTACGCACTGCTGCTCCTTCCCACCTGGCTACAGAGGCGCCACTACTGGACAAAGGAAACACTGTTTGTGAGAATCTGTCACTGTTAATGATAGAATAACAAAATCGAATTCCAACTTATACCCTTAGACAGACACCAAGTTTTCCCAAGCCTCAGCTTTAAACACACATGGAATTAGCATTATAAAGTTTAAATGATGCAAGAAAGTGAACGTTTTCATATCCGTAAAAGAAAAAAAAAAAAAAAACAGTAAAAATATTTTCTATCCTTCATACCTTCTCCATTGTCAAAAAAGTGGCTATTCAATTCTGCTTTGAACTGTGGCTGCCAATTTGTTCCAATGATTTATAAAATGGTGCTCGAAAGTAAACTTTATGAGATCCAGCCTTTTGTTACTCCCAAAAATTTTTAGGAGAAAAAGAAGGGAGTAAGTGGTTCTTGTTTCTTGTACCAATGAAAATATACTTTCCTTGTTCATTTCCCTGATTCTCTTCAGGGTCTTATTTATCTCACCCAGATCTCCCATAAAATGTCTAGTTGCGAAGCTTTGCATCCATATCTTCTAAGTCATTCTTCATATGGATATCAATCAGCACTACTCACCAATTTGATTGCCTTTCTCTGAACACTTTCTAGGAGCATACCTCCAGACCAGGACACAATATTCTAAATGCAGTCTCACCAGTCTTATATAAAGAGGATGACATCCTTTCCCTTAATTTCAAAGATCCTATATATCAATATACAGGACACTGTGCCTTCCTGGCCACCTGTTTACACTGAATGGAAAAATTTTGCTGAATCTTCCTTCTGTTTAAAACCACTTTTAACTCCCCCCCCACCCCCAGCTCATAAGTAACTCCCAGATTCTATTCCCAAAACCTTATATTTAGAAATATTAAAGTTCAATTGCCATTTTTTCAGGACATTTGTGTGACTGATAATACTAAGTCACTTTGAAGAAAAATTTTATCACCCTTCCTACTTTTAAGTAATCTACAAACTTTGACAACCAACTTCCCCTGTACTCTTCATCCATGTCATTACAGAAGACAAGAAACAGTGGCCATAACACTGATCTACCCCGAGGTAGTCCATTTATGACTACACTCTTATCTTTTAACCCTTGATCCAATGGAGGATCTTCCTATAAGATCAAAATATTTTTTATAAAAAAATTTTGCCCTTTCATGTAATATAATTCTTCCATATAATAGCACGGTGAAAGAAATTTCATAGGTTCGATGAAAATTTAAATTTAATTTCTTTCACCGTGCTATTATATGGAAGAATTATATTACATGAAAGGGCAAATTGAAATTATTAAAAAGAGATTATTTAAAGCAGCATTTATGATTGGGGCAATAAAAAAGAAAACAAATTGAAACTAAGGAACACAGATATGAACCAAATCCCGTATTCAAAAAAGAATCCTACATCAATTAAAATACTACTACAGTCCGCTGTTCTGCCAACTGAGCTACTGACAAAGACTGAATCAATTAAAAAAAAGAATCCCAGCAGAAAAATGCTACAGACAGAGCCCAGTCAACAACCTAAAGAAGCTCCAAAAAATAGCCCTGAGATAAATATACAACCTAACCACGGAACCTAAAGATCTGGCAAATTCTAGCTAATCAAATAATACTTGGTCCCGAATACCCTAATCAAGCATATACAGCTGTGATCACACATAAATAATTTGCTAGTTTAGTCTTTTGGTGTTTTTTGTGAAGGTGCAACAGCAGGATTTCATGCAAATAGCTTACCTCTGTTTAAGTTAACTGAATATATTTGACAACTTATTTAGATTAAAAATAAATCAAGAAAATGTAATAAAGATAATTAATAGACATACCAACTTATTTTAATTTTGAAGTTACTGATGGAGAAGAAAACACCCACACTGGTGAAGTTCTTTCAGTTCCACTATTTAGGTAAAATATAAGTTTATCGTTTACTTAAATAATGCATGTCACTCAAATATTATATTTGACTTACTCGTTAAATGAGCACTGAGTTGTGAAGTTCAAGCAGCTGGTCATTCATGATTCATGTATGCAAATGGCTTTCAAAATAATTTTTAGAAAGATCAAAACTGTGTTGTGGACTAAGCGATCACTTTGGCTACTTTAGTAATTATAAACAATGTGTTAATGTGCATTCTGCAATACCTCATTATTTATACATCAAATTGTATTTAAGAGCAGCCAGAAAACCACAGTTCATGTTCTTACCACTTGTACTTTTCTTCTCTAAAGGAATATAAGTTATTTCAATCATCTGTTCTTCTGCAACATCCTGAAGCATATCAGTGCAGACAGAAGAGCTTTCATTGTCTTCCCAATCTTGTAAAGCTGTCAACTTGGGAGAGTCAGATGATTTGAGACCTTTTAAAAATTTCATTAATTGCTGGCTAAATGCAGTAACAACTAGAGATACCTTTACATCTTTGATATCATCAGACATCCCAGGAAATGTAGGAACAGTACCAAGATTGTCCTACATAACATATAAAAAAAAAAAAAATAAAAAAAAGGAAAAAAAAAAATATATATATATATTTTTACCCTGTGGATATAACTTTAAAATGTAGTGCTAAAATTTTAACTTTATATTTATAGTTTCAGTATATTTTTGTAAAAAGATTCATATATTTTCTAGGACTGCTGGCTAAAACAGAACAATCAAGCAGGCAAAAACTTGTGCATTATATATAGATTAAAAAGTACCTAGGGATATTTTTCTTTACAGATTAGTTAGTTTTTTTTTTAATCCTGAGTTGAGTGCACAGGGTCTAAATGACCATGTGATTTTTGGTCCTTTCTTCAACCACCCTATCCCCTCAGCTGAAACTCAGCTTACCTTTAAAGTTTTTTTTTTTTATAAAAAAATTTTGTGTTCTTGAAGCGGCAAAAAAAAAAAAGCTACTTCGGAATAGCTTCATGTAACTTCAGTTTACAGGCTATGCAAGATCTTTCAACGTTTCAAATTTAGCTAGAATACTGCCTCAAATGTGGGTTACGGTTGCCATGATTACTTTTTTTTGAGCTGTGTGCAAAGGTAGTTGCATTTCATTCGAGAATTATTTAAGCAAAGGTGGTGAATAGGATTCCTGTGAAACCCAATTCACCACCTCTTTTTTCCTTGTCACAGAAGATGAAAACTGCATCATCTTATGTTGCACAGAAAAAAAAAAAAAAAAGAAAGAAAAAAAAGCCACACTTACTTATAACTAAGTTCTTTTTTAAAAAGATATCATTATAGAAATTTTATTTCTATAATGCTTTCTTTCTCAAAAAGTATCCTGGATATAAATGCCAAAATTGCATCAAAAAAAAAAAAAAAAAGCACGAAAAAAAAAGTACAAGATACTCATAAGATTGTTTTCTGAAATTTGTATTGTTATAACAGCAGTGACCAACTCATGGAAGGAGTGCCACCAGTAGCTTGCTTTCCAGTGTGGAAGGGAAAAAAAAAAAAAAAAATATATATATATATCAGTAGCGACTGCAGCACTCGTGCCTAGCACGAATCAAAGAAATTGATGAAAATTATGAATTTCGTACTTTTCATTCATTCATTTTCGTATTTGCAGTATCGTAGACCCTACTCATGCCTTCTCTCATTGGCATGAGTTAGCGGCTTATTGTAGACTAATATAGAGGCTCAAGTCATCATATCCAAAAACAAGCAATGTTATGTATTTCAAGTTTATCACTTACTAACTTTTTTTGCTTGTATGTCAGTTAAAAATTACTGTTTTCATCTAATCTTTCACCTTCTGTATAAAAAATAATATTTATACATCTATTAATGGCTTATTTATGTAAAGGTGAAATACTTCAACTCGTGCCAATGTTGCTTGGCTTGGTAAGAGTTTTAATTTAAAATACTAGGTTGCTTCCCGTTTGCTTTCAGTTTGTTGTTTTGTGTGCTGGTTTGCTGCATATATAGTGCTGTGATTGTTAAGAATTATTGTGTTACGTATTATTATTTTTTATTATTATTTTGAAATCATATCCAAGATGGATGATTTAGTGTTTATCACTGAAAGAAAAACTATTTGGAAGGCGAAACATCGCTGAGCAGAGAGAAATTATTAAGACAAGCCATCCCAAGCAATTAATTAAGACAAAAGTAGATAATCGTTCATTTCAACATAAATGGTACAAACAAAGACTGGTTATGTGAAAGCCTCTCAAGTGAAAAATTGTATTGCTGGCCGTGTTTACTATACTGGTTATTCTAATTTTAGAAATATTTTGGGTGACAGCAATTATCACGCAAAATCTTCAAGTCATTTGAATAATTATAAGTGTTTGAAAACATTTGGTCAGAAAAACATTACATGTGCCATTAGTAGCGCTGCAAAGCTCCAAAGAGAAAATTATAACAGACAAGTTCAAGAAAATAGACAATATTTAAAGCAATTAGCCAATGTCGTTTTATGTAAGCAAGAACTGCCACTAATGTGGACATGATGAAGATGTTTGTTTATTTGGTTTTTAGGAGCATTAGCAACTAAGGCCATATTGCTCCGGGGATATGCGGTGGTCATTCCCTGACCTTTCCGCATCCTCCGTATTTGGTGGTCACGGGCTCGAACCCCGGTCTAATCAAGAAGCGTGTGCTACGCACTGCAGCTCCTGCCCACCTGGCTACGGAGGCAGCCCAATGAAGAAGAAGATAGCCCAAATAAAGGTGATTATCATGAACTGTTAAATTGTTCTGCGGGAATGGACAGTGTTTTTGCATCACGGTTTTCAACGAAGGAAGGGTCTAAACAATTTTCGGGAGTTTCTAGTACGATTCAGAATGACTTGATAATCGTCATCGATAAGGTTATTGGCAGTGTCATTCAAAATGAAATTGAAAATGCCCAGTTTATTTCATTGCAAGAAGATGAACAACAGATTGTGCAATGCATGCCCAATTATCTATAATAATTAGATATGTCTCAGGTATCAAATATATGAAAGATTTTGGGTATTTTATGATATCAGTGTAGACAAAAATGCTGCAAGACTTACTGAAATAATAGAAAGCGTGTTAGAAACCTTTAGCGATGTAAAGAACAAGCTGGTCAGTCAAACATACGATGGGTCAGCAGTGATGGCTGGTGAACATAACGGGGTTCAAACGAAGATGAGAGAAAAGGGTTTTAAATTCGGATATTTTATTTACTGCTATGCGCATAAATTGAATTTAGTTTTAATTAAACTGTCAGAGAAAGTTAATGGAGTAAAAGTTTTCTTTTCACAACTTTGAGTTTTCAGTAAATTTTCTTCATCAAGTACTAAACGAAAAGCCATGCTGAGAGAGTTCAATGTTAATATACCACCACTGTGCGAGACAAGGTGATGCTATAGAACTAGAACAGTGTCATCAATTAAAAGACATTGTGAAGCTCTAATGAATGCATTCCAAAGTATTTTGGATGAAAGCCTCCAAGATGGGATGAAGACACTTTAAATGAAGCAGATAATCTGCTTATAAAATAAATTGATTTCAGTTTCATGTTTTCATCAATTGCTTTGAAAATATATTATCCCAAGTGGAAAAACTATTTGATCTTTTGCAATGTAAACAACTTGACATGAAGTTTGTCCTACAGAAGATAAATTACTTTATTGAATTCGTTGAGTGTAGTCGCGCTGAAGAATCATATCGCAATATTTTTGAAGAAACCATGAAAGATGTAGAACAGTCAAATGTTACAAATTCTCCACCAACAAAAAGAACTAGAAGAAGGCCAATCAATTACAAAACCATGTATTTTGAATTGACTGAAAATATATTGCTGCCATTGAGCTGAGTGATGTGAACATGTTTCAAGAATTTTCTGAACATTTTCCAATGCATCATCTTAATGCTCTCCAAAACAAATATCCCAATATAATAGATTACAAGTCCTTAATCAATTAACTGAAATATGTTTATCGTGACAGTGATTTTAGAAAATGCAAATCAATCAATGCTCTTTTAGAACTATTTCATGAAATAGGATTATTATCTGTCTTGTCAGAAACAACAAGGCTAATCCAACTTCTTCTAACAATACCTGTAACTTCTGTTTCAAATGAAAGAAGTTTCTCAGTTCTTGATCGAATGCGATCCTGTTTGAGGAGTACAATGGCTCAGGAACGGCTCTCATCGCTAGTCTGAATATCAATAGAGAAAGAAATACTTATTGATTTAGAAAGAAAAAATGAATTGCATGACATGATTTTAGAAGAATTCGCATTAAAGCCAAGACGATTAGAGTTTATGTTCAAATAGGTGAGTTAAATTATTTCTTATTTAATCCATAATTATTTATTTAATGGCTGAATCCAGAGAACAAGTACCCCTTACAAAATTGCGGTGAGAAGAGGGGGAAGGCAATGATTGACAGGTTGTGACTCCACCCACTCATGCAGTCAAAATCTGAATTGGGCATGAGTAGACTTGAGAAGTTAAAGTTGCCACTGATATATATACAGGTAGCCCTCGATTTATGTTGGGGTTAGGTTCCTGGGGTAACAGGTGCAAATGGAACCCTTTATATAATGGAGTCAATCGGAAATCACAGGGTTAGGTTCTGGGCACCAAACATTTTACCTACCACTTTGCATCGATTGTTTTATTTTATTAGCATTCTTCATAGTTGTAGTAATAGTCAATGGAGGCATATTCATAGCCCTACACACATTAGGGTGGCTTTCGTCAGATTCTATCCTCTGAATATTGACTAGGATTCAATTAACTACTTTTACCAGACATGGCGTGTCTTTATTCTATTAAATTAAAAACGTTATAACATGATTGGAAAAAACTGCACACGGCTATCACTATTATTATTATTTAATTTACTAATGGCACAATTAATAAAAAATGTTAGCGTAATAAATTTCCAACACGTGTAAATAGCGTAAACAACAACCAACTGAATGCTTCACCGCATGGACCTTTACTACCCACATCCACAAGTGGTTACTTTGAGGGCGGGAATCTTTCTTGTCTCTGATATGAGCATACTAATTGCTGATTGACTCAGATTGTCCTAAATCACGTGAACAGTGCACGATACATAGCACAGTATGATGCTGATAAGTTTTGTCTGACAATTTGAAACTTTCAATTTATAAAAAAATCGCAAAGAAAATAAAAAAATAAAAATGGCATTGTGGTTAGTGATCGGCGCTATTGCAAATCGGACTAGTGCAAAATGAGGGCTGCCTGTGTGTGTGTATATATATATACATATATATATAAGTAATGACATTAAAAATAAAATAAATAAATAATAAAATAAAATAAATATGAAGTAGTCATTAGAGGCAGTAAAATACACATCCTCCACATGATACCCAATATACTGAAATTATGTATTAAAAAATTAATACAAATGGCCGTAGTATGGCAAAACTGTACAGCGAAAATTTAACATAAACCTAAATTAATCGTAATATGGAGGGAAGAGAAGGAATAACAAGACAGAAACTGTAGCAAAAAGCCTCCAAATAATTTAGAATATAATTTAAACCCAATTCAAATAAATCCATTTTTAAAATTTAAATTATAGGACCAATTGTATAAAAATTTAGTGGCAACCCCCTAGTAAGGTTCTGAGAAATGTGAAATATCACCAAAAAAGACTAATCAAACTACTAAAACAAAATAAAATAAAAATAGACTGATCATTATGCCCCATATCAACAGAGGACTACGAGGCCAATAATGGTCATGGAATCACTGCATTATGATTAATTGTTAGGTTTATGTCAAATTTTGCTCTAGTTTTTCCATACTATGGGCATTTGTATTAATTTTTTAATATGTAATTTAAGATATATATATATATATATATATAAAAAAACAATGTGTGGTTTGAAACATAAATATAGTGTCTGTGAAAATGGAAATGAAAAATACACAAAGTGCCTGAACTAAGAGAAGTTTAAAGGATAGTAGAAACTGGAAGTAAAGTAGTGGGGAAAAAGTGAAAGAATTTTAAAAACCCAGTACAAAAATTAACTGGGACTAAGGAAGCAAACAACATACAAAAAAAAAAAAAAAAAAAAAAATTTTTTGGTTCAAATAAATAATAAAGAAATAAATAACAAATAAATACCATTGTATTCAGATATGGGAGGGCAATTTTAGCAAGAGGTTGAATCAAGGGATGGCAAATATGCAAAATCTGAATACAGTTAATGAAACAATGATACACGGCCAGGAATTTCATCAGGGGACTACTCCTGACCATGTATCAGGCACTACGTTTCCAAACTTGTCTATAGTATTAGAAAAAGGGGGGCAAATATGCAGCCTTTATCATAATACTAACCGACAACGTAGTCCCTACGCAGTGTAAAAAATTAAGTTAATAATGTAATTTTAAATTTAATACCTATATACAAAAGTGTAATGTGAAGGCGAAAATTGTGATAGGATGCAGGATAGTCGAAGCGTTCGTATTACAATTGTAATAGGGTGATACGAACGCTCCGACTATCCTGCATCCTATTGCTATTTTCGCCTTCTTTTGACCATCTTATTCTCCCCTTCCCCATCCCTAGAATTTTACCATTCCCTATACCATTTGCTTGTCCACACCACTTTTAAAATCAAATTTCTTTGCAGTATATTTGTATTTTATTTAACATGATTTTTTTAACCACGTTTATTTAATTACCTTTTACCCCTACCGCATGGTACAAACATTTGTATTATATTTCACATTACACTTTTGTATATTTATTTGAACCAAAATTTTTTTTTTTTGTATATTGTTTGCTTCCTTAGTCCCAGTTAATTTTTGTACTAGGTTTTTCAAATTCTTGCACTTTTTGACCACTACTTTACTTCCAGTTTCTACTATCCTTTAAACTTCTCTTAGTTCAGGCACTTTGTGTATTTTTCATTTCCATTTTCACAGACACTATATTTATGTTTCAAACCACACATTGTTTATATCCTTTTGCTTCCTTACTGCTGCCCTGCACATTTTGGAGTATTAGACATATGATAACTTTTGTAATTTTCCTTTTTCTGCTTACTGTGCTTCTTAACAGTTTTATATTACTACTATATACATATATATATTATATAAATAATAACACTAAAATGCATTAAGGGCTTATGCCTCAGGCTGCAAGAGAATTAGACTACATACAAGTTAGTGCAAATGCATCATATTAGTATACAGCTAATCTCTGAATTAGCAAATTTTTGCAAAGGTGGCATCGTTTAAGTTGTATCTCATATTGTGAATACCTTCACAATGAGTTGCCATGATATTGCACTACTTCGAATAAGTAACGCTTCGCCAAAAGGAGAAGGTTACCAAAGCAACTCGTTGTGAAGATGTTCACAATATGAGATATAACTTAAACAATGCCGCCTTTGCAAAAATTTGCTAATTTAGAGTTTAGCTGTATACTAATATGATGCATTTGCACTAACATGTATGTAGTCTCATTCTCTTGCAGCCTGAGGCATAAGCCCTTAATGCATTTTAGTCTCAATTCATCTTATACACCATCAGGCATCTCTCATATAGTGGAGTTATACTTCATAACTGTTTTGCCATCATTACATCACTAGGGTACTACCTACCCACCCACCGAAGAAGGGCCGAATAGCCCTGAAACGGCACCAGGGGGAACCTGATGATGTCCGGAGTTTCCAAGAATAGGTAACAACAGCCTTCTCCACTGGGGAAGCGTTGCCTATTCGAGGAGTTTTTGAGTGGTGTGAGTTGAAGGAGTTACTGTCCCTTTCATTCTTCTACACCGTTTATTTTCTTCCTCCACTCCTACTATTACTTTCCCTCTACCTTTTTGCTTTTCTAAGTCTAATAGGGACAAGTGGATAGTCGAGTTATTATCCCTCGCATATACAAAATAGCCCTGAAACGGTGTCATCTGGGTGGTGGTGGTTCCGCTGAGAATAAGTAACAACAGTCTTCTCCTTTTGGTGAAGTGTTACTTATTTGAAGTAGTGTATGATGCATTTGCATTAACATGATGCTAATATGATGTATTGTACTAATATGATGCATTTGCACTAACTTGTACGTAATAAACAATAACAATGATAATAGGTTCTAGTGATAAAATGGAACATCTAAAAAAAAGAACGAAATAATAATAATATATTTTAATGGATCTGGGACACTGCGAATAATAGCAGAAATGTCCAGCAACCATAATAAAATATAAGCAAATAGATTAGATAAGGGTATGGGTAGGGGTGCTAACATGTCAGGTGTAGTAACAATGGAAAAATAAAAAAGTGCCTGAAAAATAAAAGCAGATTACATGAAAATTTTAAATAAAATTATATTAATGCTGTAGGTCCTAAGATTTTAACTACGTCATCAAAGGCTGGCAGCCAAAACCAAAGGAAACACAGCAATAAGCAAGGCCTCTGTTTCTGTTATGATGTATACGTAGCAGACAAAAAAAAAAAAAAAAAGACATATACATCATAGCCGACCAGACAGAGACCAAAAAGAAAAGGAATAACAGAAAACAAAACCAATATAATACTAAAATAAATAAAAAGTAAAAATCAAAATTACGCACAAAAATTAAAACCAAATGATTCTATTCCAGATAACGAAAAATAAATGAATAGCAATCAGCCAGCCCTACCTGAATTTTAACAAAGAAAGCAAAATTTTATGACAAAAGAATATAATCAGGATGTGACAACTAACTGTTGAGCCGAGTGAAGCAAACATAACAGGGCTGTAACGGAGATGAAAGAAGCCAGCCGATAGTTCCCGGCGAATTTATAACAGCTAAAGTAACCTCGAGTGTAGGAGGGAGAAGAAGGTGCAAATTGGTTGAAGTGAACCATACTTCGAAACAAATGAGGCAAATGGACCAGCAAAGGGGAGAAATCTAGACTAACAAAGTAGCGTTGAAAAGACTCTAAACTTTGTTGTAGAGTCTTGTCTCGTGTGCTGCCTAATTGCGGCACACGAGATATAAAATGCAGTGTTTAAGAAAAACAAAAAGTAAATGGAAGAAGGGGAATAAGCGGTGCTTGGGCAGTCCAGGCTTTCGTAACCCGTACCAAAAGTAGGTCCCCGGACATATGCCTCATGTGTTTAAGTCAGTAATGGCATTGTTTTTACAAATGTAAGACTGAACAATGTATAAAAATAAAGATGACAAAACAGTTAGCAAGACAAGACAAACAAAACACAATACACCTGTAGTTAGCCAATACGTGGGCACAGGTTTCTACACCGTGAGACACAACAGAGGCTAGGGGATGCATGACTATACATTATGTACAAGCTTGTTTTTAATATCAATATTGTTATCAATAAGTTTTTTAAATTTCATGATATTCAGTGCTTTCCTAAAATGATGGTAAAGGAAGGCTGAAGGGAAACTATTCCCAGCAGTTTATTATGGAGTAATTTGATATTGTCTAAAAAGAGAATGTTGCTATTGCAAATAGTGGCAATCTGATGCACTGGGAGAGTATTATATTAGAATGCACTTTTTTTGAAACATAGCGGTGCCAATGGGTGAAGCTGACTACTTTGTTGTTAAAAGCATCTCTTTTATTTTATATGTTAATTGCAGCATGACGGCTGTTGATATTAATGTCCAGGTCTAAGTAATTAGCTGAATAGTCATTGTTATTTGTTCTCTCCAGAGTAAGTTCAGGAGAATAAATAAAAGTCCTGAATAAATGTAGGGTAGCTGATTACTGACAAGTAATTTATATATCTGTAAATCATTATGTCTGAGGGTAGGGAGGTCTCAGACCAGTATAGGTATAGGCTAGCTAAGACACAGTTAGCTGGGCTAACCATAGGGATACCTTTGGTTTGCAAGTATACAGTTTTGCCATCAAATATATAATTATTGGAAATATAAAGGTTTATGAAATTGTTCCAATACACAGAATTACAACTAATAATGTGTTTATAGTTATTGTAAATTTCATTTATGACCGATTTTAAGTTGGTTAAGTCTAACGTTTGGCCTATATATTTAGCTTCGCATTCATTACATTTAATAAGGTAAACTACTCCACCAATGTGGCAAAAAACTGGATAGTTACACTTAAGAATAAATGTACATAGAGCTCATAAAAACTTTCATCAATAAAAATGACAGAATTGCAGCATTTTCAAGTTCACAGTTTTAATAACATATCTATTACTATTCTAGCCATAGAACAGTAATAGATTGGGTTTAGAAAACCTCAACATTTTAAAGTATAAATCACTTTATCCTTATGGGCTCAATGACAAATTCAATGGACAGTGTTTTATCAGCAACAAATGAGACCAATGTGTTTATAAAATTTTCCAATTGGTAAAATGATGAATACTAATATGCACATGTGTAAACAATACTGTCAATAATTCTGATAAAATAACACATACAGCTAGTAAAATAGGTAAATTTTTAAAACTATTAAAGTCATAGGGAAGTCCAGTTATAAATATCAAACATATCCATGACATTATTTTTGGTTTAAAAAATAGTATGCTAAGAGCCTTACCAAAATCAAGTATTACATATAGCTATAATAATCAACACTTAAATCATTTATTGAAAGATATATTCAAATTCAAATTGAGTAATGTATCATCAGGCACCAAAAAATATCTCAACTTCAAATTTCTAAACTTAGTTAAGGGCAATATTCATACTGAACATATCAACCAATTTAGTTTTGCTCTGCTATTGCTAGTACATGTATCAGTACATGTTTTAATTACACAAAACCAATAGGACTAACTGTTTGAAATTACAAACAAGTGACTAATAATCTTATGAACAGTGATTATGCAGCAGAATGCTTATGTTATCTTCCTAAATATCAAGAATTTTTGGATGAGCACCATATTATATAACTGGAGATTTAGGAATTGTTCCTCACACTGAATTAAGAAAATTGTTATCCTATGGATTCAAATTTAGACAATGTACAAAAAATAGCTTAAATATAATTATAAAACAAATGAGAACAGACTTGATACAATTTAGTTTAAAACTGGCATACAAGTATAATATACCTTTGGAGGCTTTCCAAAGGTGGATTGCACTTACCTATGAAGCTGTAGAAAAGCAAATAGGCTATACACCGATGAGCCAAAACATTATAACCAGCGAGTCGTTATGCAAATTGAAGCAACTGCAGGTGAACTATGGCACATGTGCAGGTCGGGACACGGTATAAAAAACACCTGATACTGAGCTCCGGTAATCAGTGTTACTATTGTTCTTCAGATGGGAAAGGCAGTGGACTTAAGCAGTTTGACAAAGGCCAAATTGTAATTGCCTGACGACTGGATCAGAGCATATCTGAAACGGCATGGCTGGTGAGATGTTCAAGGTCAGCCATGGTTAGTAACTACCGAAAGTGGTTCGAGGAGGGAAAAACCCACAAACTGGCAGCGAGGTGTTGGACGACCATGGCACATCAATGCAAGAGGTGAGCGAAGGCTCTCCCGGATGGTACGTGGCAACAGAAGGATGACTGTGGCACAACTGGCCGGTAATTGGAATGCTGGTGATGGGAGTAAAGTGTCACAATACACAGTACATCGAACACTGCTGAAAATGGGGCTGTGTAGGTGCAGGCTGCTCCAAGTGTCCATGCTAATCATGGTTCACCAGCGACAGCACCTACAATGGGCAAGGTATAAGGTATGTTCGTGTCAGACAGCACCTGAGATTTCTCCCATCTCTGCATGTGTTCGATGTATTGAGGACAGTACACTGTCAAGCCAAAGACTTGAGAGTGTGTGGGCCATGTCTGTGCAGTGTGATGTGTTGTGCCCATTGTTTGTCCGGCTTATTGGCCACCAGGCCCCTAGTGGGGCCCAACGTTGCCCATAACTCGCCACGTGGAGGCTAGCTGGGTGTGTCCAGAATCATGACATGTTGCTCCGGCAGGTTCTGCCACCTAGTTTCCTGGGATTTCAGTGGCAAGGACCTTAAAAAAAAAAAAAATTTACGCGTTTGACATTAATGCTTAATGGCATTGCTGTTAGGAAATTGCTGGTTGGGGTTGAACCAAGAGAGATGTGTTATGATGCCTAATAACTCGGCCAAAATTTTGATGTTATTAAATTTAGACATGTGAGGCTATATATATATATATTTTTTTTATGGAAACCCCAAACACGAAAGGCATCAAAACCTATAGTACTTAGTACCGTGCATGGGTTGAAGGAGAAGTATGGGGGGGAGGGGGATGTCGGAAACTTTGTTCTAGAGACTAAACACGGGTTTCACCACTTCAAGCCTCCAATAAGCAAAGTGGTGGTATTTCACCGGTTGATGAAAGTATGCTAGATAAAAGATAATAATGTTAGTTGTCTTAGAGATTTACACGAAGCCGACAGAATTTAGACGTTGATTAGAATTTGGCAGCATTGTTAAGGGGTGTACTCGGTCGGTTTAGTGAGGGGGGAGGCTGAAGACTGGGGGAAACAGATAGAAGAATAGGGACGATAGAGTAGGCATCCCCAAAGAGGTCAGTGGAGACGAGCTCCACCAGGTGAAGTATGGGGGAAGGCAGGGAGGAGAGGAGAGGAGACAGAGACCTGGCTCCTCCCTCCCCTGCCTTGGGATGGGGTTTTAAAGGGAACCGGGTTAGAGTAATAAGTTCAGATCGCCAATGACGTGTTGTTGGCAGCAAAGCCACAGTATGTCTTTGTAGGCATCCCCAAAGAGGTCAGTGGAGACGAGCTCCACCAGGTGAAGTATGGGGGAAGGCAGGGATGGAGGAGAGGAGACAGAGATCTGGTTCCTCCCTCCCCTGCCTTGGGATGGGGTTTTAAAGGGAACCGGGTTAGAGTAGCAAGTTCAGATCGCCAATGATGTGTTGTTGGCAGCAAAGCCACAGTATGACTTTGTTGGTGATGGTTGTCATGTCTATGCAGTGTCAAATCCAGTAAGAGGGTCAAGCCGCACATCCCGCTCTGGGGTGGGAGAGAGAGAGACACAATTTACTTATTCATAATCTGCATTCTCACTCTACTTGCATTTTTTTATTACCTTTTTCTTATTTTATAATACCCCCCTTCCCCCCCCAAGTTTTATAATACAGTCCATTCCGGTTATTTGGGACACATCGGGACTAGTGCACATTTTGGCCCAATTAAGCGGCTGTCCCAATTATCCGAAGTTTCACGTATTTAGTTAAAAATACAATATAACCCCCCCCCCCTTTACAATTGGTTCACTGTACAATCAAATCACGTTACGACGAACTCACCATAGTAAAGTACTGTTCACTATACGATGTGCAGTAAGCGCCGGTCATTGTGATCACGTTTGTGAATTAATTTTAATTCTATTAAACAGCGATTCTAATTAGCGAAAATAGGAGGAATATTATCCACAGATATATTAAGCACAAATTTACCCTTTATTACCTTACCAATTAAAAAAATTAAATGATACGTGAAAATTGGAAGAATTACGTACGTGATAATCAGAATAATTAATACGTACTGTAATATGTACATACAAACTAGTTGACATTTCTGTTCACTGACACTTGTGGGTGGGGGTTAAAATTTAAAACAGTAAAAAGATAAGCAATCAATAACAAAGAACGCGGCACACACAAATTGCAAGTAACACAATATGCGCCGCAAGTGAGAACGGAGTAACGAAGCTTTAAAAATAGGAATGAAGAGAAGAGCTGAAAATTAATTTTTTTATATGATTGAAGATTTCATGGAAGTGTAAACACATTTCACCATAATAACCCACAGAATTCCAGCTGTCGGTATTATCACAAATTCAGTAAAATCGAGTTTACTGTCCGTTTATGATAGATTGCACCAACAGAAAAGCCCAATAAACAGGTGACTGCTAATTGTTTTTGTTTTATGGTTGTGACCTCCAGAATTTTGACCGAACCATGTGGTACTGTCGGAGACAATCATAGGATAATCTCCAGTGCTGCGGTCTCCTGCCCCGATTAACTGGTGGCCCAAATAACCGGAATCCGCATACATATATATTTTTTTCACTCACACTCATTCATCTTTTTCTCACGCACCAGGGGGGGAGATGCAATGATGTGTAATGTAAATTTAAATACTAATTGAATGGAGGAAGAAGGGGAATATAGTGGTGCTATATTCCCCAATGAATCACGTTTCCTGTTGCACTATGTGGATGGCCAGGTGTCGTTTACCTGGGAAAGTGATGCGCCTGGATGCACTGTGGGACAAAAACAAGCCAGTGGCAGCAGTGTCATGCTTTGGGTGATGTTTTGCTGGTATACCCTGGGTCCAGTTATCCACGTGTTGGGCACTCTGACGTCTACCACCTACCTAAACATCATTGCTGACCATGTACACCCTTTCGTGGCAACGGTCTTCCCCTCTGGCGGTGCCTTTTTTCGGCTGGATAGTGCGCCATGCCACACTGCCTGGATTGTCCGAGACTAGTTCATGGAACATGAGGAAGACTTCCAGGTATTGCCCTGGCCTCCAAATTCCGCAGACATTAATCCCATCGAGCATCTGTGGTTTGTGTTGAAACAGCAACTCTGATCTGTGGTGTCTCAACCACGGACCTTACAGCAGTTAAAGAATCTGCTGGTTATGTGTTGGCACCAGATACCATAAGACACATTTAGAATTCTTGTAGCGTACATGCCTCGTTGGGTACGAGCTGTTTTGGATGCACGTGGAGAACCAACATCATATTAGGTAGGTGGTCATAATGTTCTGGCTCATCGGTGTATGTTCCAAAATATAAAACCAGCCAAGATATCTAGTTTATTCTTAATCAAAAAACAGTTATTAGATTTGCAATCTAAGTTTATAATTACTACCATTGATAAAGCAGCCAATAATTATAGTATAATATGCAAGAAATTCTATACCATCACTTTATTAAATGAGCTGAATAATAGCACCACCTATAAAATTGAGACATCAAATAGTAGCATTATCATTAAGAAACTACTGGCCATGTGCAGAAAGTTAAAATTAAGTAACCCACTAAAGAATACTAAATTTCCTTACATACACTGGATACCCAAATTCCACAAAGCACCCATAGGTTTTAGATTCATTACATCATGCAGAAAGAGCTATGCTAAGTTACCCCACAAAACACTAGAATCACTGCTCAACATCATCAAAGGAAATATAGGAGAATCAAAAATTATTATGAACAACACCCTTGTAATAGATTATTTAAATGATAACACCAAAGATAAATCATATAAGCACATTTGACTTTAAAAACTTATTTACTGGTATATCTCATAATAACTTGAAATATGTCTTTAATTGCTATTATAATGAGTATTATAGTATATTACCCTGTGACCAGTATTATTGGGATAGCATCATAAATTTATGTTTATTCAACTGCTACATATTTAATGGTAATAATTTATTTAAAAAGCATATAGGAATAGCTATGGGGGCATGTAGTTCTTGCATAGTAGCAAATCTTTACCTACATTATTACGAAAGAAACCTAAATAAAAGCTTAATACTATATTGCTACATTGATGATCTCATTGTAATAAATGAACCCTACTTTCAGAAAGATATTGCACCACATTATCCTCCTGAGTTACAACTAGAATGTACCAATAAAGATAGTACTATAGATAGCTGCATCACATCTGGAAAAAGATATATATAAAATAGATGATAAATGGTATACCAAAGTATATGACAAACGTAAAGTAAACACTCTGAAATACTTTCAAGCTATTAGCTTAATGCACTGGCATTCCAAATATCTCAAAAATAATTCATAATAACATCATTATTTCACAGAGTTTTAGATTAATAAAAATAAGTAATAACATCAAAAGCATTATAGAATCACTAAAAGAATTAAAAGCTAAGCTGATTAGGAATGAATTCCCAGAAAAGCTTATTGCTAAAATCTAAACGGGTTTATAATTATCACAATTAATAAATGGCATGGAAATATTAATCCTAGAATAGTTATAGCTGAAACACATACAAATATAAATGATAGACATATTTATTCTCTCTGTTCTTGCTAGGGTCATTCTGAGAACTTGTACATATGTATATAATAGGCACTTCCCTTGGAGCATATTACATATAGCTTACACTGTAGAAAGGTTGTACCTATATTTTTTCTAGGGGCAGTAATTAATTATTTAATTGGTAAGTTGATATTTAACTTTATTCACTCATATTGGGGTACCAACTAATTTCTTGCATGGTGAGTTAAAATAACAGTTATTTTCAGTTGTTTTCTGTAATTTCTAACACTTCAGGTTTCCTCAATTTTGCAGCATTTCACACTATTTTCAACAGTTATATGCAATTGGCTGTTATTTTCTGCTATTAGTTCTGTGCAGTTTATCCATCAATTCTCAGTAATTTTCTAACATTGGCAGTTATTTAACTATTTGTAGTTTTTACACAATTTATAGAAATTCCAGCAATTTTCTGATCCTGTCAGTTATTGAATTAATTATTTATTTAATTGGTCACAAAGTAACCTAAATTGAGAGGGTGTAGCTACCTTTCTTTATCGGGTAGCAATTTGAGTTATAAATCCTTTTAGCTTTGTTTCTTACAGTATGAAGGTAATGTTCATTTTCTATTTATTATTATTATTACAGAAAACTATATTTTATTTTATTATTTGATCTACTATTTTAATAAGGCCGATTTATTCTTATTTCTAAAAACTAAATTTGACTTGCTATTTGGTAAAATTTTATGCTTACCATTTTCTAGTACATCAGGTATTTCTCTATTCTTTATTGGATTTCTGTAATATAGTACATCTGGTATCCCATAATTCTCCCCCGATGGTATTCTCCACCTTGTCGCGGTGGGGGTGGGGGGGGCCTTGCGTGTCCCGATGACCCGGCAGTAGCTTAGCTACTGGTAGGGCCTCCCAAGCCGGACAGGTCAAAGGGTAGGGGCCAGACTAAGAGAGATACCCCGGCCTTCCAGGTTGGGGGTTGCTGCAACGGGCTAGCTCCTCGTTCAGTGTAAAAAATACACAAATGCTAAACAACCTACAAGTGAAAATGAAAATGGACTGCACTTTCGGAAACGGACTATGATTTTGGGATGCTGGAATATTCAAGGCCTTTCAACTAAAAGAAACTTTCTTTCGGATGAACTGCAAAAATTCAAGTAAGACATCGTCGTGTTATCAAAGACAAAGGAAAAGGGATGTGGAGAGGAAATAATGGGAGAATACTACCATTTTTGGAGTGGAATTGATAAGAGTGAAAGAGCAAGAGCAGGAGTTTCTATTGCTGTTAAAAAGAAATTGAGACACAACATCAAAAACTGGCAATTTATTAATGAAAGAATGATCTCATTGGAACTGAAAATATATGGGAGAGAAATATGTATTTTGGGAATACATGCCCCGACTAATGACACCGCCGATAACTTGAAGGATGAATTTTGGGAGGATCTGAGAGAACTAATAGAAAAAATTCCTAAGAACAAAGAGATATTTCTAATGGGAGATTTCAATGCAAGAGAGGAACTGAACAAAATAGCAAAGTTATTGGAAGATTTGGAGGGAAAGAGAGGAATGACAATGGAGATAGACTATGCAATCTTTGTGAACAGTT
Source organism: Mastigoproctus giganteus (assembly GCF_048544385.1). NCBI lineage: Eukaryota > Metazoa > Arthropoda > Arachnida > Uropygi > Thelyphonidae > Mastigoproctus > Mastigoproctus giganteus. The sequence continues at coordinate 145,822,054 of NC_143575.1, forward strand.
CAACTTGAGAATAAACAACACATTTTTCCAACACAAGGATATCCATAAATATACTTGGTCATAGGCGACAAGACAAATTAGATCAGTTATAGATTACATTATTTCAAAACATTCAAGGACATATGTATTGAAAAATGTCAGAGTTTATAGACGAGCTGAATGTGGATCTGACCATTTTCTTGTTAAAACAACACTGAGGTGGAACTGGATTAAGAAAATATGTGTGGACAACCAACAATGCAGGGAAGGAGAAATGCTACAAGTGGATCAATTTAACATTGACCTACTCCAGGACGACAGCATTAGAAACAACTTCACCCAAAGACTGGATGCTGCAATTAACATAGAGATAAAAGGTAATACTGAAGAAATCTACGAATGTTTAAAAAATACTGTTAAAAAATAGCTCATGAAATCCTAGGCAAAAAGAAGAGCCAAGGACCAAAAAAGACCTGGATTACAGAGAAAGTAAGAGCTGCTGTAGAGGAAAAGAAACTTGCATATCAGAAATGGCTGGGTGATAGGAATGATGCATATAGGAACATTTATGTTGAAAAAAAGAAAATAGCCAATCGGTTGGAGTAGAAGCGAAAAATGAAGAATGGGAAAGAAAATGCGCAACTATTAATAGCAAAGTGGGCTTCAAGCAATCAGCGAATCGTGGAAGGTCCTTAAAGACTCGAGAAAACAGAATAAACACAATGCTGGTTTGCAATTAATACCTTTGAAAGACTGGACGGAGTACTATGAAGGACTTTTAAAAGAAGACCGGGAAGAGTTCAAGACGATGGAGGATTTTGGTGTAGAAGACTTGGGCTTAAAAGTTTCTGTTAGGGAAGTGGAACTCCTGCTAAAGGAAGAAAGGAATGGCAAATCACCTGGACCTGGAGGAGTTTACACGGAGCTTCTGAAATATGGAGGAAGAGGAGTGGCTGTTCCGATACAAAAACTGTTAAATGGTATACTGAGAGAGAAGAAATACTGAAAAAAATGATAACAGGATATATTACATCAATTTATAAGAAGGGCGATCGGAAAAGCTGTTCAAATTACAGAGGAATATGCATCCTGAACCTGCTGTTAAAGATCCTTGGAAAATGGATCAGGAACCATTTAGAAGCCCGAATCGAGGTATCAGAAGAACAAAATGATTTTTCAGCTGGGAGATCATGTATAGATCATATCTCAACAGTACGACAGATCCTTGAAAAATGCCAATCAAAAGGAAAAAAAACTATGATTTTCATTGACCTTGAAAAGGCATATGACAGTGTTCCAAGAAAACTCTTATGGGAAGAGTTTTCTTGAAAACTCTTCCCATAAGAGTTTTCAAGAAAGAGGCAAATATTGATGAAAGAGGAAAATATTGATGGACAACTAATTAACATTATTATGGCAATTTACAGGAATAATAGATGCAGAATTAAAGTGGGATCAGCTTTGTCACCTGAATTCCACACTTCAAAAGGCTTATTACAAGGTTGTTGCATGTCACCAACACTTTTCAAAATTTATATCGACATCTGCCTAAGATCCTGGTCAAAAAAATGTAATAAAATGGGATTGCCGATTAATAAGAACACCTATATTCACAATTTACTTTTTGCAGATGATCAGGTGGTGATAGCACAAGACTTAGAAGTGCAAAGTATGCATGTCATCAATTGTTTGAGGAATATAAACAATGGGGTCTAAAAATCAATTTTAGCAAGATTGAAATGTTGTCTTCAGGGCCAGGACATGTTCTAAATATTCCAGATTTTAAAATCAAACAAGTCGATAAATTCAAATATTTGGGATCAATCTTAGAAAGTGATGGATCATCCCAAGCAGAGATCAATAAGAGAATTACAGATGGCAGAAAGGCTATCAGCATGTTAAACTCTGTTCTGTGGAGCAAAAATATCCTAAATAAAACAAAGAAACTTATATTTCAAACGATTGTACAAAGTCTTCTATTGTATGGAGCGGAAACCTGGACATTGAATAGGCGAGCGGAAAACAAATTGTTCTCAACAGAAATGGATTTTTGGAGATGCTCAGCAGGAGCTTCTATAAGAGACAGAAAACGGAATGAAGACATAAGGGAAAAAATGGAAGTGAAAAAGACTATTATTGACACCATCAAAGAAAATCGTCTAACATGGTATGGACATGTTTATTTTTCACTAGTAAATAAACCTATAAGAAAATTATTAATTGGCACTCACTTTCATTATTTTTGATTCACTGCTATCTGTCGGGCTAGCTGTTATTATGCCATTTTGCTGCTAAATTTAACATAAATTGCATCTATAATTTTAGTGTAATTGAATCTATAATTTTAGAATATTTGAATGTGCACAAACTGGGAAATGGCAAACAGAAACAGATAGCCTTAGCCAACGTACTCTTTTATTATATTTTATTATAAATTATATGTTTAATTATAGGGTATAACAATGAATTCCAACTTAGGTTACCTAAATACTTCGCCTTATGGCTCTATAGGTATACTTTTACTCTAAATACCTATGTTCCATATTCTTATTAAATTTTTTTTGTCATTTGATTCCCTTGGTATACGGTTCAATAAATACTGTAATATATGTTTTACAGACTGACGTAATGTTTAATCTATATTTTGATGGCATTAATCTGATCTGACACTCTTGTTCTATCTAATTCTCTATTTTTCCTACATTTTTATCACTTATGCGTTTTTATATATATATATGTGTGTGTGTGTGTGTGTGTGTGTGTGTGTGTGTGTGTGTGTGTGTGTGTGTGTGTGTGTGTGTGTAAATTTTTTTTTTACATAAAAAAGTGAAAAATAACAAAATATTTTAAAAATTATACAACCAATGGTGAAAAATCAGTCAGCAGTTAAGCTAAATATAGAGCAAAGCTTTCCACAAACAAGGTGTTTGACATATCTCAAAGGGTGTTGTCAAATTTTTGTATATCAACATTCTTTTCATAGCATATAATGATATAATTGATTGATTAACACACACAAAAAAAATTACAATACTTTTTTCCCCGTATGATTAACTGGTTTGGTTTGGTTTTTATTAGCGCATTAGCAACTAAGGCTATAATGCGCCAAAACCAGGTGATATGTAAAAAAAAAAAAAAAAAATATGATTAACTGGAAAAATACTCCTGATCATAACTGTATAAGAGGATTTCTACTTTAATTTATAATGAAATCTCATCTACTTTTAACATTGCTATTCATTTTGCTGATATTATATCCAGTTAATTAACCATTTGAAATAGAGGGTCCACAAACCTCCTTTACAAAACTATAAAATTTTGTGTGAATAGGATACATGACACAAATGCTTTTTTTTTTTTTTTTTATGAGAACCCCAAACACGAGAGGTATTATAACCTATAGTACTTAGTACCGTGCTTGGGTTGGAGGTTGAGAAGACGAAAGAAGATATTTGTTGATATTGGACTTGAACTTCTGTAGATTGTAATTTTCAGGAAATACGCATGAAGGAAGGTTGTTCCAGAAAACGGCAGTTGAATGAATAAACGAGGAAGATGAAAAGTTGGTTCTGTGGGTTTGAAGTTGGACGGTAAATGGATGTTGGCTAGTGGCGGCATGTGTTCAGACTGTTTTGAAAGAGAGAGCGGGAATTATAGAAGCCAATTCAGAAGAACAGTGCCCATGGAAGTATCTGTAGAAGAGGCAATCAGCAGAAACAGTGCGTCTATGAGAAAGCGAGTGGAGAGACTCTGTTAGAGATGAATCATTAATTAACCTAACTGCCCTCTTCTAAATGGAATCAAGACGCCTGAGAGAGGTTTTGGGGGCACCACCCCAGATGTGGGAACAATATTCCATGGCAGGGCGGATTTGCGATTTATACAGAGTGAGCAGCTGTTTGGTAGAAATGTAACACCGAGAGCGAAAGAGAAAATCAAGTTTTTTAGATGCAGAGGAAGCAATATTTGTGATGTGCTTGTGCCAAGAGAGATTAGAAGTCAGGGTAATCCCCAAAAGAGATATATCATTTTGCCTAGAAATCGGAGTGTCACTAAAGATAAGCATAGGAGCAGAAGATTCCTTTTTGCGAGATATAAGACAAGATTGAGTTTTAGAAGGGTTGAAATAAACTAAGTTGTCTTTGCCTCACTGGAGAATTACCTGAAGATGGGCATTTAAGGAATTGGCAGCAGATTTTCGAGAACTTGAAGCTGATTGAGCTGGACAAGGTTTCTCAAAATGGAAAGTTGAATGCAATGTGCTATCATCGGCAAAACTATGGATAGGATTTCCAGTCAATGGAAGAAGGTCATTGATATACAAGAGGAAAAGAACTGAAACTTGGGGGACACCGGCATTAGTGGAGAAGTTAGAAGACAGAGAGCCATCTACCATCACCCTCAGTGAGCGATCAGAGAGAAAACTGGATAACCAATTACTAAAAACAGTTGGCAAACCATAAGATGGAAGCTTGTTTAGAAGACCTTTATGCCAAACACCGATCAAAAGCCTTTGAGATGTCAAGAGCAACTACTTGTGTTTCACCGAACCTTTCCATTGAATTAGTCCATAAATGGGTAACATAAGCCAGAATATCACCAGTGGATCGACACTGACGGAATCCATACTGGCGATCGTTGATCAGATGGAAGGTTTCTAGGTAGTTTAAGAGTTGGCGGTTAATTGATTTCTCCATTACTTTAGAAAGAGTGGACGTAATTGCAATGGGACGATAATTGGATGGGAGGGATTTGTCACCCTTTTTAGGAACTGGCTGGATATGAGCAAATTTCCAAGCAGCAGGAAAAACACCTTTGGAATAAGAAAGTGAAAAAAGGTGGCAAAGAATAGGAGTAAGTTCAGGAGCACAGGTTTTGAGAACAAGTGGAGAAATACCATCAGGACCTGGAGCTTTCTTAGCATCAAGGTTCATCAAAATCCTTCTGATATCCTTTTGATGGAAGATCACAGGAGGCATTGAATGGAGTGTGTTGGGAATGGTTGGAGGTGTTTTACCAAGATCATTAATACATGTGCTGAAAGAAAAATGGGATGCTAGCAGGTCAGCTTTATCCTTGGCTGAAGTGACAACAGAACCATCTGGTTTGGACAGAGGTGGGAGCAGAGATGGGCAAAAGTTGCGGCCAATAGCTTTGGCAAGAGACCAGAATGCTCGGCTACCATTAGGGCAAGAAGCAAGTTTTCTACTCTTAGCCTGTTCAAACTCTAGTTTGGACTGATTAATAACTGCTTTACAATTGTTGCGAGCTTTGGTGTAGGCAGAAAATGAAACTGAAGAATTAGAAACAAGCCAATTACGATATGCAACGTTCTTCTCTTGGACAGCCTTAGCACATTTATTGGAAAACCAAGGTTTAGATAAAGGACGAGATTTTAAAGTGGAGTGTGGGATAAAGGATTCCATTCCTGCAAGAATAATTTCACTGACACGATCTGAGCAAACGTTGACATCAGAAGTTTTGAAACAGTAATCAGACCAAGGAAAAGAAGAAAAGAAGTCTCGCAGGTCATCCCATTTTGCATTCTTGTAATGCCAAACAATACGAGGTTGGGAAGAGCCATGAGATAAAGGTTCCATTGGAGAAGAGGCAGTCACCAAGTTGTGGTCTGAAGTGCCTAAACGACCTCTCACTTCAACCTTGTACTTAGAAGGGTTGTTTGTGAGAAAAAGATCAAGCGTATTGGCTGTATGATTAGGATTGTCCGGTATTCTTGTAGGTAAATGAACAATCTGTGCTAGGTCATTAGTAATTGCAAAAGCCTCAGCATCTCGACCTGCTGGGTCGGTGTGACTAGAAAACGGAAGCTAGCTGGAGTTGTGAACGTTAAAATCACCAAGGAAAATTACCTCACTGTTAGGAAAGTTGGACTGGAGAAAGTCAAAGAGCTCCAAGTGATTAGTGGAGTTGGGAGAACGGTAGAGACAACAGATGAATTTTACACAATGAGGTAGAGAGATTTTAAGCCAGAGAAGATCAAAGAGAGGAGATTCCAAATTGCCAAGTCTCTGACAGGGAATATCAGAACGGACATATGCACAAGTACCACCTTTGAGGCGAAAGGAATCATACAGCAAATAATTTGGACATCTGAGATGAGCAGTGGTTGAATCAACTGATAACTGAGAATCAGTCAGAAAAAGTACATGGGGTTTGGAAGACTGCAAGTGGAAATGGACATCGTTGAGATTAGAATTGAGACCACGTATATTTGTGAAATGAATTAGGAAGTCCTTGGGAGGTTTAGATCTTTTCGCAGATAAGCTTGCTCTATTATTTTGACAATTCATGGTGTATTCAATAGTAAGAAAAAGTGGGTGGGACATGCTGTATGAAATAATGAAATTTTTGGATATGGCGTACATGTGGTAAGAATATACCCAGATCCTTGACATAACGTGGCCTCGACAATGCTCCCCGCATACACACTACTCGGACTCCCTCCAGTCACTATCTGGCAGAGTAGAGGTAGCAAGATTATACACTAGCTGATCCGGAAGCTTCCTAGAGAGTTACCAATAGGTTCAGTCCGGTGTACTAACTGGCGGCCGGCCTGCGAACACCGTTTTAGAGCTGTACCCTCGAAATGTAAGGAATATTGGATCTCGCCACGACATTCATCATAACCTCAAAAATCATCAATCATACTGCATGATGGAAGAGATAGGGAAGGGTTGGCCGGAACTTAGCTCTAGAGACTAAACATGGGTTCCACCACTTCAAGCCTCCAATAAGCCAAGTGGTGGTATTTCACTGGTTGATGAGAGTCATCTACCACCTAGTACTGCCTGGTAACATAGAGGGGCGGCGTTCCTCCATGTGGTGTGGGCGCCACACCTCGACCCCTGCTTACGTTGGTTCACACCTGGGTGGTCACCCACCATGTACTTGTGCATGAAGGTTATACCCAGGATTACTAACAGTCCCACCATCGTGAAGGTGCAAGCAGAGGATTTGGCTGTCATAGACCGTCCGGACTTCGCCGAAATTGGGTCCACTTTGACTTGAGTGTCACCCGAATATCAGTTCCATCAGCGTTTTAGACTCCCAGGTAGCAAGAACAGCTTGTCTGGCATATCTGAGAGAATGTCTGTGACAACCTCAAGGGCCTGAAATCATATCCAGGTAATAGAGGACATCTTCAAGTTTTAGTCGGAGATGTTGGATGTGGTGAATTACTCTGTGACCTATAATCCAATTCCTCCTGTGAAAGTGGCCAACTGCTTCACAAATGCATTGTTTAAGTTCTATAATGGCCCCCAGCATAGACAGAGCATACACCTGGTCTTTCACAAATTCCCAGAAACAAAAATCTAAAAGGATCAGGTCAGGGGATCATTGGGGCCACAAAAATCAGTCCTCCTCTTCCAATCTACTCAGAAACACTGTGTTCAGGTCTGTACAAACTTCTTTGTGGTAATGGGCAGAACTCAATCTTGTTAGAAAAATCAAGTTGCCATCATTGTCATCCTGCAGTTGGGCATAAGGATTCTGTAAAATGTTATTTTTGTCATTTGATTCCCCTGGTATATGGTTCAATAAATACTGTAATATATGTTTTACAGACTGATGTAATGTTTAATCTATATTTTGATGGCATTAATCTGATCTGACACTCTTGTTCTATCTAGTTCCATCCCCGAGAAGGTAAATTATCAGGGTTGGTAAATTCAGCCATGGATAGGTGTTGTGATTATGTTGCCATTTGCTGTAGTGCACACATTTTCCAGTTTGTGAATAAAAACTTGAATATATCCTCTATTACCTGGAAGTGGTTTCAGGTTTCTAACACATACCTTATTTACACAATAAAATTTCTTGGAGATGTTGTGTAAGTTGCACGGTGAATTTTATTCTGGCTATGGATAATCTGATAAATGAAAAATCATGACCTTTTAGCATCTAATGCTTTAAGAAAAGCTTCATTTGTACATAATTCTACTATGGAGTCTGATGAAGTATTAAGTGATGTTATGTTAACTTTATTCCATACATTAGTGACTTTAATTACTATGTCAAACAGCAATAAAACAAAGTTTAATACATGTGGGAAGAAAATTTATTAAAGTTGTCCATCTATGCACAGAAAATAAACAACTGAATATGGATGAATCAATTTTTTGTCATTGGCGGTATTATTTGATACTGCCAATGACAAATATATAGCATATTCCATTCTAAATATTTGTTTAAAAAAAATAAATAAATAAAGTGCAGCCATTATCAACTCACTGCAGGATGGAAGCCTCCTCAACAATTCATGCTGAGGGAAATGGACCATAATCTGCCACGCTGGTCCAGTGCGGGTTGGCAGATTGACCGTATTCAGCAGTCAGGGGCTTGAACCCCGGTCTACTCAAAGAGCGTGTGCTACTGCACTCCCGCTCCTGCCCACTCGGCTACGGAGGCCATTTGTTTAGTTAATGTTTATTAAAGAGCCTCTTGTATGAACCTGTTATTTTGAGTCTTTGTAATTGTCAGTCTGTGCTAAAATCACTATGCTTGAATGAACAGTCAAGCAACTCTTATAGTATAGTACATGCTTCATTGCAAGCACGACTATTGAACTTTTGGTAAATTAGTAAAATATTAAAATACACGCACCTTTGCATAAGCGCTTGCAGGTTATTTCATATTTTTGGCTTAAATTTAGTATGCACAAAAATTATTATCATAATTTCACTTTAATACTAGCTGTGATATTCAGAATATTAAATTTAGGATTAAAATCACGATTTTTCGCATTTTCTTTCAAAAACGTACACTGATTACAATGTTTAATTTTAACAATGGCAAAGGAATTGCTAAAAAAAATTGTTTTATAGTTAAATTCAAAACAGCTCTAATTTTATATATACAGGGCAAGTTGCTTTACCATGTTAAAAATTCATAAGTTGAAAAGATTTAAAAGATATTTTTCTAATTATTGTTTTGTTTGTTGCAGGAAAGATAGAAGATTTATAAAACCATGTCACCTTTAAAATTGGAAGAAAAATATTAGTTGTGTAACTATTTTACCAATGTAAGCTACACAACTGTGATGTAAATGGGCTAAATATTAAGAAGCAACTCCACCCTCAAATATCAACTGTTAATAGCATTATGAAGAAAGTTGAGAAATCAGATAGTGTTTAGAAGACCTTTATAAGCAGAAGACCAACTTCACCTGTTTCTGCAACAAATATTGATACGATACGTGCATCCTTGTTAAAATGTCCACAAAAGGACATTTTAACAAGGGTCCTTGAGGTTGTCACAGACATTCTCTCAGATATGCCAGACAAGCTGTACTTGCTACCTGGGAGTCTAAAACGCTGATGGAACTAATATTCGGGTGACACTCAAGTCAAGTGGACCCAATTTCGGCGAAGTCCGGACGGTCTGTGACAGCCAAATCCTCTGCTTGCACCTTCACGATGGTGGGACTGTTAGTAATCCTGGGTATAACCTCCATGCACAAGTACATGGTGGGTGACCACCCAGGTGTGAACCAACGTAAGCAGGGGTCGAGGTGTGGCGCCCACACCACATTGAGGAACGCCGCGCCCTCTATGTTACCAGAGAGTACTAGGTGGTAGATGACTCTCATCAACTGGTGAAATACCACCACTTTGCTTATTGGAGGCTTGAAGTGGTGGAACCCATGTTTAGTCTCTAGAGCTAAGTTCCGGTCAACCCTTCCCTATCTCTTCCATCATGCACTATGATTGATGACTTTTGAGGTTATGATGAATGTCGTGGCGAGATCCAATATTCCTTACATTTCGAGGGTACAGCTCTAAAACGGTGTTCGCAGGCCGGCCGCTAGTTAGTACACCGGACTGAACCTATTGGTAACTCTCTAGGAAGCTTCCGGATCAGCTAGTGTATAATCTTGCTACCTCTACTCTGCCAGATAGTGACTGGAGGGAGTCCGAGTAGTGTGTATGCGGGGAGCATTGTCGAGGCCACGTTATGTCAAGGATCTGGGTATATTCTTACCACATGTACGCCATATCCAAAAATTTCATTACTTCATACAGCATGTCCCACCTACTTTTTCTTACTATTGAATACACCATGAATTGTCAAACTAATAGAGCAAGCTTATCTGCGAAAAGATCTAAACCTCCCAAGCACTTCCCAATTCATTTCACAAATATACGTGGTCTCAATTCTAATCTCAACGATGTCCATTTCCACTTGCAGTCTGCCAAACCCCATGTACTTTTTCTGACAGAATCTCAGTTATCGGTTGATTCATCTACTGCTCATCTCAGATGCCCAAATTATTCGCTGTATGATTCCTTTCGCCTCAAAGGCGGTACTTGTGCATATGTTCGTTCTGATATTCCCTGTCAGAGACTTGGCAATTTGGAATCTCCTCTCTTTGATCTTCTCTGGCTTAAAATCTCTCTACCTCCTTGTGTCAAATTCATCTGTTGTCTCTACCATTCCCCCAACTCCACTAATCACTTGGAGCTCTTTGACTTCCTCTCTTTGCAACTTGACTTTCTCCAGTCCGACTTTCCTAACAGTGAAGTAATTTTCCTTGGTGATTTTAATGTTAACAACACCAGCTGGCTTCCGTTTTCTAGTCACACCGACCCAGGAGGTCGAGATGCTGAGGCTTTTGCAATTACTAATGACCTAGCACAGATTGTTCATTTACCTACAAGAATACCGGACAATCCTAATCATACAGCCAATACACTTGATCTTTTTCTCACAAACAACCCTTCTAAATACCCAGTCGAAGTGAGAGGTCCTTTAGACACTTCAGATCACAACTTGGTGATTGTCTTTTCTCCAATGGAACCTTTATCTCATGGATATTCCTAACCACGTGTTGTTTGGCATTACAAGAATGCAAAATGGGATGACCTGCGAGACTTCTTTTCTTCTTTTCCTTGGTCGGATTACTGTTTTAAAACTTCTGATGTCAAAGTTTGCTCAGATAGTGTCAGTGAAATTATTCTTGCAGGAATGGAATCCTTTATCCCACAACACTCCACTTTAAAATCTCGTCCTTTATCTAAACCTTGGTTTTCCAATAAATGTGCTAAGGCTGTCCAAGAGAAGAATGTTGCATATCGTAATTGGCTTGTTTCTAATTCTTCAGATTCATTTTCTGCCTACGCCAAAGCTCGCAACAGTTGTAAAGCAGTTATTAATCAGTCCAAATTAGAGTTTGAACAGGCTAAGAGTAGAAAACTTGCTTCTTGCCCTAATGGTAGCCGAGCAGTCTGGTCTCTTGCCAAAGCTATTGGCCGCAACTTTTGCCCATCTTTGCTCCCACCTCTGTCCAAACCAGATGGTTCTGTTGCCACTTCAGCCAAGGATAAAGCTGATCTGCTAGCATATCATTTTTCTTCCAGCTCATGTATTAATGATCTTGGTAAAACACCTCCAACCATTCCCAACACACTCCATTCAATGCCTCCTGTGGTTTTCCGTCAAAGGATATCAGAATGATTTTGATGAATCTTGATGCTAAGAAAGCTCGAGGTCCTGATGGTATTTCTCCACTTGTTCTCAAAACCTGTGCTCCTGAACTTACTCCTATTCTTTGCCGCCTTTTTTCACTTTCTTATTCCAAAGGTGTTTTTCCTTCTGCTTGGAAATTTGCTCATATCCAGCCAGTTCCTAAAAAGGGTGACAAATCCCTCCCATCCAACTATCGTCCCATTGCAATTACCCGCCAACTCTTAATCTACCTAGAAACCTTCTGTCTGATCAACGATCGCCAGTATGGATTCCGTCAGTGTCGATCCACTGGAGATATTCTGGCTTATGTTACCCATTTATGGACTAATTCAATGGAAAGGTTCGGTGAAACACAAGTAGTTGCTCTTGACATCTCAAAGGCTTTTGATCGTGTTTGGCATAAAGGTCTTCTAAACAAGCTTCCATCTTATGGTTTGCCAACTTTTTTTAGTAATTGGTTATCCAGTTTTCTCTCTGATCGCTCACTGAGGGTGATGGTAGATGGCTCTCTGTCTTCTAACTTCTCCCCTAATGCCGGTGTCCCCCAAGATTCAGTTCTTTCTCCCACTCTTTTCCTCTTGTATATCAATGACCTTCTTCCATTGACTGGAAATCCTATCCATAGTTTTGCCGATGATAGCTCATTGCATTCAACTTTCCATTTTGAGAAACCTTGTCCTGCTCAATCAACTTCAACTTCTCGAAAATTTGCTACCAATTCCTTAAATGCCGATCTTCAGGTAATTCTCCAGTGGGGCAAAGACAACTTAGTTGATTTCAACCCTTCTAAAACTCAGTCTTGTCTTATATCTTGCAAAAAGGATTCTTCTGCACCTATGCTTATCTTTAGTGACACTCCGATTTCTAGGTAAAATGATATATCTCTTTTGGGGATTACCCTGACTTCTAATCTCTCTTGGTACAAGCACATTACTAATATTGCTTCCTCTGCATCTAAAAAACTTGGTTTTCTCTTTCGGCGTTACTTTTCTTCCAAACAGCTGCTCACTCTGTATAAATCGCAAATCCGCCCTGCCATGGAATATTGTTCCCACATCTGGGGTGGTGGCCCCAAAACCTCTCTCAGGCTTCCTGATTCCATTCAGAAGAGGGCAGTTAGGTTAATTAATGATTCGTCTCTAACAGAGTCTCTCCACTCGCTTTCTCATAGACGTACTGTTTCTGCTGCATGCCTCTTCTACAGATATTTCCATGGGCACTGTTCTTCTGAATTGGCTTCTATAATTCCTGCTCTCTCTTTCAAAACAGTCCGAACACGTGCCGCCACTAGCCAACATCCATTTACTGTCCAACTTCAAACCCACAGAACCAACTTTTCAGCTTCCTCATTTATTCATTCAACTGCCGTTTTCTGGAACAACCTTCCTTCATACATATTTCCTGAAAATTACAATCTACAGAAGTTCAAGTCCATTGTCAACAAATATCTTCTTTTGTCTTCTTCACCTCAAACCCAAGCACGGTACTAAGTACTATAGGTTCTAATACCTCTCGTGTTTGGGGTTCACATAAAAAAAAAAAAAAATCATCCAGAAGATTGTCATTGGAATTGAATATCCCTCAGACATCAATAATCAGAATTTCAACGGCTCTCTGGATATAAGGCCTATATCCCTAGATTGCTACATGCCTTAAAATGGGGATGATCTGGACAAGAGACTACAATTTTCAGACAAGATGCTCAAAATGTGTAAAAAGAAAAATGAAAATTTCATTAATCAAATCATGTGGATATATGAAGCCATTTTAAAATTAAATGATCAGATGAATAGGCATAATTGTGTTTACTCAGGTAGTGACAATCCCAGTTTTTGACTGAGCAAGAATTGAACTTGTCTCGGGTGGAATTTGCTTTGAAGATATCATGGAGCCTTATTTCTTTGATGGAAAATTTGAAGGTGAGGTATACTGCAATGCTCAAGGATTTTGTCTCGCCAAAAATTGCTGAAAAAGATTTGTACTTTATGCAGGATGGGGTACCTGCCCATTATTCCTTAATGGTCAGAAGATTTCTAGGATCAGAAGATGCAACCCAATTGAGTGGCCTGCAAAATCTTCAGATTTAACACCCGTGGATTATTTTATAGCATTAGCAGTAGTTGAGGCATATGATGCAAGAAAGCAAGTTTATACAGCATCAACCAAAAGAAAAAAAAAAAGTACCCCTTCCCATTTCATCCATCCGGTAACTCCAAATGTTTGTCTAGTTCAGCCTTAAATTTATTTAAGCTATCAACTTCCACAACAACAGATGGAAGTCTGTTCCAGCAATCAACTACCCGCTGGCTAAAGGCAAACTTTCGCACATCTATTCTACAACTATCTTTTCTCAATTTGAATCTATGCCCCCTCAGGTTCTTAATCTGAGCAAGTGGAACTATCCCATCAGCATTGAGCCTGCTCAACCCATTCAAGGCCTTGTACACCTCAATCAGATCACCGTACAGGTGCATAGTCTCCAGATGTTGCAACCAGGGCCAGCCCGAGTTACAGGTGAGCTGGGTGGTTGTCCGGGGTGCTGACGATTTGGGGGCATGACATTGGGGGTGTCGAAGATTTGAGAGGGCGCATATGGGGAAAACGAAAGATTTGGGGAAAGATGTGGAGGCCCTTTCTTTCTCTATAGTGCAGTAAACAGTCGAAAATGCATCAGCCACATGGCACGAGTCCGATGCATAGGCCCTCTGCCTTCCAAAGATTTTAGTGAAAATGGATAGAGAACCCGGGAATACCACCAGACGAACTGAAAATTTTCTCTCACACCCCTTAGAGATGGACTGATTTTGCGAAACAATGGCACTCTCTTGAAAGGGGGCACTTTTACTGCTTTCTTCCAGGCTCTACCCCGAAAGAGCTATCAATGTAGAGCCTGGTTACACCTCAATCAGAGGTGTACAGACACTCCCAACTTACATAACTCAACTTCCCTAAATTCAACTGTACGTAAGTTTTTTCTGGCAGGTGCAAACTTAAAAAAAATTGTCAAAAAGTATTTTGCATCCCATAGGAATAAATGGTAAATGGAGGTATTGTGAAAATAATATTACTATGGTGAAATGTGTTCCCCTTCAATCAAATAAAAAACATAAATAAGTTTTCAAAATCTTTTCTTCATTCCTATTTACTTATTACAATGATGAAGGGAAATCGACCAACGTAAAGTGCAAGTGGTGACACTGCTAGGAAACGAAACAAAATTGATTTAGAAATGAAGATGAAAAGAACAAAGTTTGTCATCTATTGCACAGAAATTAGGTCTCGCTGCTTCAATAGTGAATACTATTTTAAAGGACAGTGCACATATAAAAGAACATGTTAAAGGATCAATGCATTTAAGATCAACAGTGATCACAAAACAGCATTCAGGTCCTATATCGAAGATGGAAAAGCTAATAATAATATGGATAGAAAATCAGATTCAGAAGCAAGTGCCACTGAGTCCAATGGCCATTCAAGCAAAAGCAAAAAGTATTTATGAAGATATTAAGGATAAGTAACCCCAAGCCAAGTTCGTGGAAAGCAACGGGTGGCTTAATAGGTTCAGGTTCAAGAATCATGCTGGTTTACAAAACATTAAAGTATGTGGTGAAATCACCAGTGCCAATTCTGCAGCCACAGAGAAATTTTGTGATGTGTTGGAAAAAACCCCTTATAAATTTCCACAACCCTCACGACGATTTTTCAAGTATCCTTACTGCAGACTAGAGTTTATTGCTCCCTTTCTGCATTTCCGTTTATATTTTTGCTGAAATAATGATCACTTCTTTCCATGCATTTGTTTAAGAAGCTTCTAGCTATTAAGTGTGTTGGTTGTCAGCAAGAAGGAAGCGCTCTTTTTTGGTTTGTGTTTAGGAGTCTGCAGTGAAAACGTCATATTCTTTCACTGCTAAGAATCAATATTGTCATGTATCTGGTAAGTACTCTATTTTTATATAAATTCAATTTATTAAATTTATGTCGGGTGAACTTCCAATACCTTTTGCTTTTATTTTCATTCCATATTTAAAATATGATGTTAGAAATGAGTGTTAAATGTGTTATATTGTGATTAAATCTCTGCTTGTGCCTGAAGCATATTTATCTCGTTTTCTTCTCTCACGCATGTCCATTATTTTCTTAAATTACTTACAAAACAATTTTTTTTATTCTTCCTTTGAATTAGAGATTTTCTCATACATGGATCCTGTAAATATCTATACGAGTTTAAAATGAAATTTACGAAAGAAAAGTCATATTTAAATCTCGATGGCAATCTGTAGTGTAAGGAATAATTAATATTTTATGTTACTAAGTGTTTGTATACAATTTACAAGACTTTTAGAATAATTATATAGAACTAGAGAGCCAGTAATGCTTTGCTGTCATTAATGCTGCAACTTCTGTAAGTTGCAAAAATCCAAAATTAACTTACAGAAGTTGATTTTGGGTTTTTTAAATAATTAATTTAAAAATAATGAATCCTTTTTTGCTGGCAAAATTTTTTTTTTCATTTCTCTGTTATGTTAAATTTTTTGTAATCTATATTGTTAATCAATCCAGACTGTTTTGTTGCAATGACTTAATGATAATAATTAGTGTACCAGTAATGCAATAGAATTTATTTACCTCACTAACTATAGATTTATTTTTTAGATTGTCACCAATGGCTACCAATAATATTATCTAGAGCTCAAAATTGAAAAAGAAGACAACAAAAAATATCAGAATATTAAAAGCATCCAAAATACTTAAAATATCCAAAAACTAACCATGTTGAATCCTCTTCCAGTGTGCTAGTGCTCACTGAAAATGAAGAAAACATGGAGAATGAGATGCAAATAATGTGTCCACAATCCATCGATCATGGGGATAAAAACGTTCAAGATATTGTTGAGGTTGAATTTAATAAGGAAATAAGTTGTGACAGTGATCAAAATGTACATGTTGTAAATATCAAAAAGGAAATGTGGATTTTTTTTTGGATTTTAACTTTAATAAAGGAGGCAATCTTGAAGTAGACATTTCCAAGCGATATGATGACATAAGCCTTTGGACTGACAAATTATCACTTTCTGAATCTGACCATATTATAATGCTTGACCCATGTGCTGCGAGACATGATTTGAATTTCCCAAAAGATTCTATTAATCGCAACTTCTCCGTTTCAATGTGCTATAAGAAAATTAGCAATGGTGAAAAACACTTAAGAACATGGTTAGTTTATTCCAAGAGCATAAATGCAGTGTTTTGCTTCTGCTGTAAGCTTTTGATAGTTAAGTAGAAATAGTTTATCAAAGAAGGGAATGAGCGATTGGAAACATCTGAATGAATACTTAAAATCACACGAAAACTTCCCCATCGCCTGAAATGCTATAAAATGTGGCTTGAATCTGAGTTGCGGCTTAACAAAAATAAAACTATAAACGAAGATATGCAAATAGTTATGAACAATGAAAGAAGTCACTGGAGAGGTGTGCTAGAAAGGTTAATAAGTATAACCTTTTATCTGACCCAAAGTAATTCAGCTTTTCATGGCTCTTCAGATTGCTTATTTATGCCGCATAACGGTAATTTTCTACGCCTTCTTGAACTGCTAGGCAAATATGATTTGGTCATGAGCAAACATCTGCTGAAACCCAAGTTCATTACTGCGTTAAAACAGTCCAAAATGAATTGATTGATATGCTTGGAGATTTTACTCTTAAAAATATACTAGAAAGAGCTAGCAAAGGGGTGCCTCTGTAGCATAATGGGAAGGAGCAGCAGTGCGTAGCACACGCTTTTTGATTAGACTGGGGTTCGAGCCCGTCACCACCAAATATGGAGGATGCAGAAAGGTCAGGGAATGACCATTGCACATCCCGGAGCAATATGGCCTTAGTTGCTAATGCTCCTAAAAACCAAAATAACAAACAAACAACAGCTAGCAAAGGGAAATATTTTAGTATAATTGTAGATTGTACTCCTGATGTTAGTCTTATTGAATAACTTTCCATGAAAATAAGATTTGTTGACATCGATGACGTTAAAATTAAAGGATTTTCTTGCTTACCAACCAATCACTGATTCATCTGGAAAGGGAATTTCTGAATGTATAGCACAAATTTTGGAAGATTTTCAATTGGATTTAAACTAATTGCAGAGGTCAGGGGTATGATAATGGTGGCAACATGAAAGAAAAAAATAAAGGAGTACAAGCAAGAATTTTAAGTAGCTATACGTGAGCATTTTTCATGCCAATGCCACTTTCTGAATTTAGCAATTGGAGACAGCGTCTCATTCAGTATTTTCGAAAAGTTTTTATGGGATTATTCAAAGAATTTATGTGTTGTTTTCAGCTTCAGTTGTCAGATGGCAATTACAGGTGACCCCTGCTTAACGCTGATAATTCGTTCCGGAAAAACAGAGCGCTAAGTGAGCTCCGCATTCCCATAAGGTAACATATGTATTTGTAAATTGTGGTTGGTGCCATAGGATATTTCCTAATCAATAATAAATGGTAGTGAAGAGATGCACAAATGTCAGTGAAAATACTTAATATTCAAATATTTGTACATATAAAATATTCTGCATTACATACGTATATAATTATGTGGTAACTACTTATGTATCAAAATTAAACTTAAAATTCCAATTAAAATCATGAATTTAATTGATCTAAATTGATTTAATTTAATTGATGAATTTAATCATGAAAAATGTGTCTATTTTGGGTTGAACTTTGGCCCTCTTCTAAATAAACTAAAAGGGGTATTAATTTTAAATCCCCCGCAGTGTTACCACCTAACAATAAAGTCACCCGATCCTTAGCCACTTTGAAACCTGGCATGTTTTTTCTTCTTTCAATATGAAACTTCTTTTAGGCTTTCGCTTCCACAAAAGTCCTGCTTCATCTACGTTATAAATTTGTTGAGAAGTATAACACACAATACCCTTCTTCAATAATTTTAACAAGTTCTTTTTTGAAAGTTTCGGCTCCTTGATCTGCATTCGCGGCTTCTCCCTAGATTTTACCTAGGGAGATTTTATCTATTCAACCAGCTCTTACCAGTTTTAAATGGTTCCACATTTTTTTTTTTTTTTTTTTTTAGGTGAGTTTTCTTCAGATCATCATAGTGACTAATCTCTCTCTCTCTCTCTCTTTTTTTTTTATAATATTTAACTTAACTGAATTCTGCATTGGATATTAACTTCAATAAAATTAGTTAACGTCTTTCCATTTCAATCCTAATAGCCGGCCTAGCCCTAGTTGCTTGCAGTGGAACAGCTGTCTTTCCCGCTGCTAAAATTAATTCTTTATTTTTTTATAATTGTTCTTATAGTTAAACTTGCAAGTCCTAAATTATGGCACACATCTGCTTGTCGTTGACAGGAATCGATTCGCTTCAAAACGTCTAATTTAATTTTCAAATTCAGTCTTTTTCTTACATTTATAGTCTCCGTACTGTGCCCAGATGTTGCTTTTTCATTCTTATCGGCCATTATTAACTCTTCAAATATGTAACTGCGTTGGTTGTATTAATTTCGATACAATGTTCAAGTAAACTGCCCGTTGCGCAAGTTGTCTAAAACTGTATGTCTAGAGTGATGACTAGACTTCGGAAAAATGCATATAATGCATATATATACTTGTTTACAGGAGAGATTGCTTCTACAGGGATGGGATACACTTAAATAGAAAGGGTGCAAGAATTTTTGCTGATGCTGTCGAGGCAGTGTTAGGTGGGTCGGAAAACTGCTAGTTGGGGGGGATACAAGGACTAATAGATTAACAGTAGCCACTGGCAGAGGTGGAAGTGATTCTTGCACTGCTTCTATTCAAATGAGCAGAAGTCTGAAAAACAAGATGCAGGATATTTCAGAGACTGCTGGTAGTCATTGCGTTACAAGTAAACACATGGGTTGTGTTAGGGTAGCTAAGAATAGAAACAGGTGCATGTATACCTGCGTGTACACCAATGCTAGGAGTTTGGTAAATAAATTTGATGAATTTGAGGTATTGCTCAAAACATCAAAGGCAGATATTGTTGGGATATCAGAGACGTGGTGTCACACAGATATAAGTAATGCGGAACTGGAATTTGGGGAATACAATGTATATAGAAAGGATAGACAGGACAGGAGGGGAGGAGGGGTTATGCTATTAATTAAGAAACACATAAAGTCAAAGGAAGTGAAGCCAGTTGACATCGATGGACAGGGCAGTGTCGAGTCAGTTTGGTGTGACATAAGCATAGGGAAATCAAAATTGAGAGTAGGAGTGTGCTATAGGCCTAATGACTCTGATGAGTATAATAATATATTGTACAGGGAAATAGAGTGGGCCAGTAAATCAGAGAGTCTTATAATGGGGGATTTTAATTTCCCAGATATTGACTGGAATTTGTGGCTTGGTCACTCGCACACTAGCAAGGCTTTTGTGGATTTATTGGATGATTGTTTTCTACATCAGCATGTTCGTGAGGCAACAAGAGGTAGCAATACTCTTGATCTGATTATCAGTAGTGATTCTTCATGCATTAAGAACCTGCAGATAAATGATCCACTAGGTAGCAGTGATCACAGTGTGTTGAAGTGGGATTTACTCAAGGAGGTAACTACCATCAGAGGTAAAGGGAAGGGTTTTTGTTTTCGTAAAGGCGACTATGATGGTCTGAGACAGTATTTAAATTCTATACAGTGGGACCAACTGATGATGTTACCAACAGCAAACTCAAAATGGGAAGCATTCAAGGAACTAATCTTGGTGGCTACCAGGCTTTACATACCAACTAAGAAATATTGTTCAAGGTTTAGGCCTAAATGGTTGTCAGATGGACTAATGAGACATGTGGCAGAGAAGAAAAATGCATGGGATACATACAAATTAATGGGTGACATGGAAGCCTATGATAGATATAAGTTGGTCTGTAACCAAGTCACAAAGGAGATTAGGTAGGCAAAGGCAGACTACGAAAAATCCTTGGCCAAGGATGCAAAGAAAAACAGAAAGGAGTTCTTTACATACTTGAACTCGAGAAGGAAAGGGATGAATCAGATTGGTCCACTGGATATGATGGTTCAACAGTTGAGGATCCTGCTCAGGTGGCTAACAATCTAAACGAGTATTTTGCATCTACATTCACGCATGAGGAGTTATTCAGGAAGGAGAATGATGTAGGTAAAGTAAACATTGGCAGTGAGCTGGATGATTTTGTAATAACTGAGAGGAAAGTGGAGGAGAGATTGTTGAGGATAAACATAAAAAAGGCACCTGGGGTGGATGGGATCTATCCAGTTATATTAAAGGAGGCAGCAAAGGAAGTATGCAAACCCCTAGCCATAATTATGAGAGCTTCTTTGGACTCAGGGGAGGTACCCATAGACTGGAGATGTGCAAATGTAACCCCAATTCACAAAGGAGGATCAAAGGCTGACACAAGTAATTATAGACCTGTTAGTTTAACTTCTGTTCCAGGTAAATTAATGGAGGCACTGGTTAAAGAAGCACTGCAGGATCATCTAGACAAGAATTCAGTTATAGCTCAGATGCAGCATGGGTTTGTTAAGGGCAGGTCTTGCCTGACCAATTTGATTGGATACTATGATGTAGTCACAAAAGAACTGGATGCAGGGAATAACTTTGATATTATATATTTGGATCTTAGAAAGGCTTTTGATACTGTTGCACATGGAAGACTGCTGCACAAATTGGAGCAGTGTGGCATTGGAGGCAAATTGCTGCTATGGATAAGGGGATGGTTGAGTGGCAGAAGACAGAGAGTGGTAATCAATGGACACTGCTCAACGTGGACTAATGTTATTAGTGGAGTTCCTCAAGGTTCAGTGTTGGGTCCATTGTTGTTTTCGGTGTTTATGAATGATATTGATGATGGGATATCAAGTTTAATGTCTAAGTTTGCAGATGATACAAAGGTTGGCAGGGTCGTTAAGGACACTACTGACGCTATGCTGCTGCAACAGGGTCTGGAAAGGTTGAACAGATGGGCTGAGAGGTGGCAAATGAAGTTTAACATTGACAAATGTAAAGTACTACATATGGGTAACAGTAACCCCAGAGCAATGTATCAACTCTGCGGTACTACACTGACAGTGGTGGAGAATGAAAAGGACCTGGGGGTAATTGTGCAGGCAGATATGAAGTTCTCTGAGCAGTGCAGACGAGCTGCAAGAGTAGCTCATGGTGTCTTGTCAATGATATACAGGAATTTTTCTAGCAGGGATAAGGAGGTGATTATTCCCTTGTATAAGGCAATGGTTAGGCCACATCTTGAGTACTGTATACAGGTCTGGAGGCCTCATTTCAAGAAGGATGTAGAGCTGCTGGAACGGGTACAGAGAAGGGCAACAAGATTAGTAAATGGAACAAAGGGTTGCTCTTACGAAGAAAGGCTTAATTTTTGCAAATTACAGGGTCTGGAGACTAGGCACCGGCGAGGTGATCTGATAGAGGTGTATAAGGCTTTGAATGGTTTGAGCATGCTCAATGCCAATGGGATTCTTCATCTTTCTCAGAATAATCACCTCAGAGGGCATAAATTCAAATTGAGGAAGGACGGATGTCGGATAGATGTGCGGAAATTTGCCTTTGGCCAGCGGGTGGTTGGTTGGTGGAACCGACTTCCATCACTTGTTGTTGAAGTTGATAGCCTAAACAAATTTAAAGCTCAACTGGACAGGTATTTCGAACGAACGGAGGGGTGAAATGGGAGAGGGTTTTTTTTTTTTTTTTTTGGCTGATGCTGAATAAGCTTTCTTTCTTGCATCATACGCCTCTACTAATGCTAAAAATGCTAATGCTAATAATGCAAATATTACAAGCAATATACAGTAAACCCCCGCTATTCGCTGGGGGTTACATTCTTGAGAAATGCCGTGAATACCGAAAATGTGAATACTGAGTTATGGCTCCCATAGTAATAAAGGAGTTCTGTTCCAAAGTATGAAATATATAAGAAAAACTAGTCTAAAATTTTGTCTATGTTGTATTATAGGTACCTTCATAATATGACTATGTACATAGACAGTACATAGTGAAATGCAAGCATATGGCATCGAAATGAAAATAAGAAACAATTTAATATTAAATGTAATATTTATTAGAAATTTCAAACAAATCTTTCAAACTAGCGCCTTTGCTAGCTAAAAAACTTATCCGGCCAGTGCTATCACCAGTTTTGCTAAAGTGTTGATAAAGGAGTTTTGCCTTTTCACGAATGATGAGTGAACTTAACGGAATTTTATTTTGAGTTCGGTCTTCTATCCACAGATTTAAAGTTTTTCCATTTTTTTCTAATTTAACATCACGAGTTACAGAGCAAATTTTTGAAGTAATTAGCGTGTTTTCATGGACACTATGGCGGATTTTTTCTTCCGATTTCTTGATTGATTTTATAATGTTTTGCCACTGAGAAGACACTTTCACCATTAGAAATTTTGTCTAATAACTCAATTTTATTCGCCAATATCATCGCCTTCTTTGATAATTTCACATTCACATTTCCCTTGTAATTCGTAGCCATATTTTTGTACGGGTTAGAAAGAACTTGTCCAAATAAAGTCACTTTCTTCCGTTAACACGCTCAATAAAGTCTGTTTTACACTGCAAAATGGTAGATTTATCACTTTTTAAGCATATAAATTAACAACAAACGACGAAACCTTCCATGGCAAGCGCATAACACATACTGAACAAGGATTAACGAGAAACATCCACGCTCACGATTTTGTCACCCCTCTCCCTCCACACACTGAGCGCTGTTTTGACTGGGAAAGATAATTTTAGCCACGCCGATGTTTTTTTTATGGCGGAAAATGTTCACGGCGCTTTAAAATTCACATTTTTTTAGGTTTCATTTTATGTTAAATCAGCGACCGCGAATAGAGGGGGTTTACTGTACTTGATCATTTTTTAAAATGTTGATCTCGGAACTATGTAACAAGTGACTGTACTGCAATGAAATTAGCGTGCGAGAAAATTTCACTGAGCATGGGAAATGTTTTAATGCTGTTTTGCTATTCACTTTCAAGCTATCAACTCCATCAAATGAAACGATTTCGTTAAATATGCCAAAAATGCAATCTGTAAAAGAGTGTTATAGTGATCTGTGACAGTGTTTTTTTTTTTTTTTTTTTTTTTATGAAAACCCCAAACACGAAAGGTATCAAAACCTATAGTACTTAGTACCGTGCATGGGTTGAAGGAGAAATATGGGGGGGGGGATACCGGAAACTTTGCTCTAGAGACTAAACATGGGTTTCACCACTTCAAGCCTCCAATAAGCAAAGTGGTGGTATTTCACCGGTCGATATAGTCAGATACGGGTTATAATATAAGAACAGCGTTATAGGGAATCAGCATAAAGCAAACCGCATTATAACGGGGCATGCTGTACTGAAAAAATATATTAAATGGTTAAATTCTAAACCATTATGTGATACCGGGAATGTAAAATTGACTGCATTAAGGCTATAAAAAATGAAGTTTTAGGCATGAGAGATGCCTTAATCGAGATAGCAGAAGTGCCTTCTATTGAACCAGTAATTGTTTCTGAAGCAGAATCTCTAGTGGAAAAGGTCGAAGAGTTTAATTTTTTAGTAACACATTGTATTTGGAATGATATTTTATTTAAAGTTAATTTGATAAGCAGATCGATGCAGAGCTCAGTATTGGAGCTGAGCACTACAGTTATGCTATTAGGAAACTACAGGATTTTTAGAGGAATATTGACACTCAGGGTATATGATAGCATTTAAATCGGCAAAATTGGCAATAAAACTAAGAGTGGTCCCTGAGTTTAAGATATCCAGAATGGGGGGAGGATACTTTTTCTAGCAGCAAGTCCTGAAAGAAATTTCTACAAATGAAAAAAGGAAAAATATTTTCAAAATCATGTTTTAAATGTGACTGTAGATCGTGCAATCATGTCACTATCAAAACAATTTAAGTAAATAAAAGAATATAATGATACGTGGGGATTTTTGTACAACATTAAAAAAAAATGTAAAATCATGATCTCCACTGAAAAGGTGTAATGCATGATGATCTCTACTGAAAAGGTGTAATGCATTTGAAATTAAATTAAGTGATAAAAGTGAGTGTGATGTAAATGGTGAAGATTTGTGTCAGGAAATTGAGATGCTGATAAGGTACGTAAAAATGACTTAAGTATTTTGAAATTTATAAATAACAATAAATTACAGGAATATGTTGCCAAATTTATGGGTAGCACTAAGAGTTATGCTGACAATTCTACTAACTGTAGCAAGTGGGGAAAGGAGTTTTAGTAAATTAAAGCTAATTAAAACATATTTGTGATCATCAATGTCACAGGCAAGATTAAATTCATTAGCAAAATACTATCAAATGAAAATGATGTGGCTGCAAATTTGGATTTTACCGATGTCATTAATAAATTTTTGATATAAAATCAAGGAAAGGATTAAAGGAATTTCGTTTGGCACTTGATAAAAATATGACATTTGGTGTTAATTACAAAAAATTCTTCTTAAATTTTTGTTATGTATTTTTAAATAGTTTTGATGTAACTTGTTGTAACGTAATGTAAAATCTATATTTATTCTGTAAGCATCTACTATTAAATATTGTCAAGTGTCAGTCTGTCTTCAAATTCTTCCACTTCCAGTTGGGATACTATATTTATACCAAATTTTGAAATTTGGTATAAATATAGGTGATTGGCTACAATCCTTTGTGTATCCCATTTTTTTCACATGAGCAGCTGAAATTTAATTATTATTATTAGCTATATGGTGCAAGGAAGCCTGAGGCTTATACTGCACCAGTCAAAAAAAAAAAATCCCGAGTTACCCTGAGAGAGAGAGAGAGAGAGAAGTAGAAGGAATCACCAAGAAAGAGAAGAATGATGTATGTTTATTTGTTTGTTATTTGGTTTTTAGGAGCATTAGCAACTAAGGCCATACTGCTCCGGGATGTGCGGTGGTCATTCCCTGACCTTTCCGCATCCTCCGTATTTGGTGGTCACTGGCTTGAACCCAGGTCTAATCAAGAAGCATGTGCTACGCACTGCTGCTCCTGCCCACCTGGCTACAGAGGTGCCAGAAGAATGATGATATCCAGCTCAGGACCCTGGGTGTGCCAGGTGGTAGATGACTTTCATCAACAGGTGAAATACCACCACTTTGCTTATTGGAGGCTTTAAGTGGTGAAACCCATGTTTAGTCTCTAGAGCAAAGTTTCCAGCATCCCCCCCCCCATACTTCTCCTTCAACTCATGCACGGTACCAAGTACTATAGGTTTTAATACCTTCCGTGTTTGGGGTTTTCATAAAAAAAAAAAAAAAAAAAAAAAATACACACCAGATGTGAGCCCCCTGGGGATGTAGTAACTATTATTATTATATAAATTAAAGGCAAGCATAACTGCAACTGGCTGATAGTATTTTGATAAATTTCCTTACAAAAAATTGATTCTTTTGTAAAATTTTAATTGTGAATAATTTTAACATTATAAATATTCTAGTTGTCTTTTTTTTGTGTTTACATTTGTCTTTTTCACTTTTCTCTAGCAAAAATGAAAACATTAACTCAATAAAAACACCTTAATTTATTTTCTATGGAAGGGGGGGTGCAGGAATGGCTAGAGAAAAATGACTAGTATATTGGCACCTGGGGTGTCAATATACTTCAGGCTGGCCCTAGCTGCAACTTACCGAATTTAAGCCTCTCCCTGTAAAAGAATGTACTCATTCTAGCAACTCTACATCCTTCCTAATTTGAGGCCTCCAGACCTGTATTCAAGGTGTGGCCTGACTACTATTGCCTTATACAAGGGGATAATCACCTCCTTATCCCTGCTAGAAAAATTCCTGTATATCACTGACAAGACACCATGAGTCTACTCCTGCAGACTGTCTGCACTGCTCAGAGAACTTCATATCTGACTGCACAATTACCTCAAGGTCTTTTTCATTCTCCACCTCCTCCCTGAGTGTAGGAGTTGGTACAACACAGTTGGTACATTTCTCTTGGGTTACTGCTACCCATATGCAGTACTTTGCATTTGTCAATATTAAACTTCAGTTGCAATTTCTCAGCCCAACTAGCTAACTTTTATAGATCCTATTACTGTAGCATATTGTCTTTACAATCATTAACAACCCTGCCAACCTTTGTATCATCTGCAAACTTGAACATTAAGCCTGATATACCTTTATCGATATCATTAATAAATGCACAAAACAACAATAGACCCAGGACCAAACCCTGGGGGACTCCACTAATAACATTAGTCCATGTAGAACAGTATCCATTTATTACCACACTCTGCAATCTCTCACTCATCCATCCCTTTATCTATTGCAGCAACTTGCCCTTAATGCCATACAGCTCCAATCTGTACAGCAGTCTTCCATGTGCAACAGTATCAAAAGGTTTCCCCAAATCCAAGTATATGATATCAAAATTATTTTTTTCATCCAGTTCCTTTGTGACCACATCGTAGTATCCAATCAAATTGGTCAGACAAGATTTCCCCTTAACAAACCCATGCTGTGTCTGAACTATTACTGCTCTCTTGTCTAGGTGATCCTGTATCACCTCTTTAACCAGTGACTCCATTATTTTCCCCGGAACAGAAGTTAAACTAACAGGTCTATAATTATTTGGTATTGATTGGAGATACATTTACACATCTCCAATCCACGGGGACCTCTGCTGACTCTATAGATGCTCTCATAATTATGGCTAAGGGTTTGTTTACTTCCTTGCTGCCTCCTTCATTATAACTTTTTTTTTTTTTTTTTTTTTTTTGTTAGTTGTTGGTGCATCGGCTTCTGTGGCCATAATGCACCTCCCAAAGTTTTTGCAGTTACTCTGATCCAAGCCCGAAGTAGGATTCGAACCCGTGGCCTTTGGGTTGCCAGGTAGGCACTTTACCCGCCAGGCTGGCCCGGTCGGCTCATTATAACTAGATAGATTCCATCTGCCCCAGGTGCCTTTTTGATGTTTAACTTCAACAATTACTTCTTCCACTTTGTGCTCTCCTTTATTACAAAATCGTTTAGCTCCCTGATAGAGTTTGATAAACTTCTGTCCTCCCCTTCCTTACAGAATTCCTCATGTGTGAATGTAGATGCAAAATACTCATTCAGTTTGTCAGCTATCTGAGCAGAATCAACAGTCGAACCATCAACATCAAGTGGACCAATTTGATTCATCCCCTTCCTTCTAGAGTTTACATAAGTAAAGAAGTTTTGGTTGTTTTTCTTTGCATCCTTTGCCAAGGATTTCTCGTTATCAGGCTTCGCTCGCCTAACCTCCTTTATGACTTGATTACAGACTAGCTTATATCTGCCATACGCTTCTGTCACCTCCTAATTTATATGCATCCCATGCATTTTCCTTCTCTGCCAGGAGCCTCATTAGTGTTATCTGACATCCATTTAGGCCTAAATCTTGAACAGTATTTCTTAGTTGGTGTGAAAACCATTGTAGCTTCCAAGATTAATTGCTTGAAGGCTTCCCATTTAGAATTCACTGTTTTTAACATTGGATGATCCCACTGTATGGTATTTAAAAACTGCCCGAGACCATTGTAGTCACCTTTACGAAAACAAAAACCCTTCCCTTTACCCTTGATTGTAGTTACATCTTTAAGTAAATTCCACATCAATAGACTGATAACTGTCACCTAGTGGTTCCTTTATCTGCAAATTCCTAATGCACGAGTCATCACTTCTGATAATCATATTGAGTATTACTCCCTCTGGTTGCCCCTCGAGCACGTTACTGTAGAAAACAATCCTCCAATAAATCCACAAAAGTCTTGCTAGCATGCGAGTGACCAATCCACAAGTTCCAGTCAATATCTAGAAAGTTAAAATCCCCTATTACAAGACATTCTGATTTACTGGCACACTATTTCTCTGCACAATTGTTGTTGTACTCAGCAGCGTCATTAGGCCCATAACATACTCAATGTATTCCCAATTCACAAAGGGGGATTGAAGGGTGACACAAGTAATTACAGACCAGTTAGTTTAACTTCTGTTCCAGGTAAAATAATGGAGTCATTGGTTAAGGATGCATTGCAGAAACATCTAGACAAGACTGCAGCAATAATTCAGACACAGAATGGATTTGATAAGGGAAAGTCTTGTCTGACAAATCTGATAGGATATTATGATGTGGTTACAAAGGCACTGGACGCAAAAAATAATTTTGATATCATATACAGTGAAACTTCTCCTAACGGACACCTCTCATTAACGGACATCTCTCTACAACGGACATTTTCAAATTCCCCAACTCACCTCCATTGGTTTTAATGTGTTGCAGCTTCTGTCTAGCGGGACATTCTCTGTAACGGACGCGGACAGGCAATCTGCACTGTTTCGTTTAGATTAGCACTTAATTTGATCTCCCCATAACGGAAAGCGGGCGAGTTCACGGCCCTTTTTCTAGGAACGTTTCTTCCACGTATTCCTCAATCGTGTGTTTATTTTCTATTTCCGATTCTCTGAATTTTATCAAGGTTTACGTCGCGGTTCTAAACCCTTTTTCAAGAATTTTAAGGCATGCGTAAAACTTCTGATGAATTCGGTGTGTGCAGGGAGGGAGGGGGGAATATGGTCGGCCTTTTGTCAGTTTTCAGTTTTGTTCAGTGTCGTGTGAAGCGCACAATGTCTTCTCATAAACATTTAACTTTAAAAGATAGTCGAACTCATTAATGCGTATGATGGGCAAAAAAATAGTGTTCGCAATCTCGCTGTAAAATTCAAAATCGGGAAGACGCAGGTAAGCGACATCCTAAAGGAAAAAAAATGAACTGCTCAAACAATTTTGGCAACACGTAAATGATCGTTTGTTTGTTTGTTTGTTTTTCAGGAGCATTAGCAACTAAGGCCATATTGCTCCGGGAATATGCGGTGGTCATCCCCTGACCTTTCCGCATCCTCCATATTTGGTGGTGACGGGCTCGAACCCCGGTCTAATCAAGAAGCATGTGCTAAGCACTGCTGCTCCTTCCCACCTGGCTACGGAGGCGTGCCCTAAATGATCAGGTTCAAAAATCATTCCTGAAAACTGTTGGACTTCAAATTTGTCGCGCACGTGCTAAAAAAATTCCCATTAATGGACCTATTATTAGGGAAAAGGCTTTGGAGGTTGTGAAATCTATGGGAGTAAATGAGTTCAAAGCTTTTGTGGGATGGCTAGACAAGTTCAAAACTCGGCATAAAATTTCTTGGAAAACCGTAAGTGGTGAAAGTGGATCTGTTGATACTGGGGTTGTAACAGAGTGGATCATCAAATTGGAAGATTTATGTCGTGATTTTGAAGCTAAGGATATTTACAACTGTGACGAAACAGGGTTGTTTTTTTTAAAGCTCTTCCTGAAAACACAATGAGTCTAAAAAACGAAAATTGCCAGGGCGGAAAAATTTCTAAGGAACGCTTGACTGTACTATTGTGTACAAATATGCTGGGAGACTTTGAACAACCTCTTGTTATAGGAAACCCACAAAATCCTCGTTGTTTCAAGGGCATAAAGTTTAATATTTTGGATGTTGACTGGAAGTCTAATAAAAAAGCATGGATGACACGAGATATCATGAGCGAATAGATAAGTCACTTTAATCAAAACATGATTCGTCAAAACAGAAAAATTATTCTTTTCATGGATAATGCTACATCTCACCCGCACATTGAATTGTCCAACATTCAAATCATTTTTCTGCCACCAAACACATCTGCAGAGTGTCAGCCCTTGGATCAAGGGATAATAAAAAAATTTAAACTTCACTACAGAAAACGTGTTTTAAGACATCTCATTGCAAACATGAACGATGTAACATGTGCGAGTGACCTTGCAAAGAAAATCAGCATCCTAGATGCGATTCAATGGATTTCCTCTTCAGTAAACGCAATTAGAAAACAAACTGTCGTGAACTGTTTTGTAAAGTTTGGCTTCTCAAACGCAAAAATTGAAGTTGTGAACAGCAATGTGGAGCACCAGGAAGAACAAGAACTTCAACATCTATTGATAATGTACGATACTTCCGCTACAAGTGACCCTGGCTACAAAGATATAGACTCAAACCTCACTACAGAAGATGGTGCTCTAGATATCAATGGACATTATCATCGATATTTTTCAAGAAGTTCCTCATGAGGATGAAGAAATGGAAGGAGGTCATTCTGTCGAAGAACATATTAATGACGAACCACCGATGAAAATAGAAGAAGCGCTCATACAAATCAATCGTTTAAAAATGTTTTTCGCCGCTGAAGAAGATACCGAAGGACTTTCGATGGTTTCTTCACTCCAAACAAATGTTGAAAACAAAATTATCAGCCGGAAGAAGGTGCATAAGAAAATAAGTGATTACTGTATGTATTTTTCTTAAAATAAAGTCATAATATGCATAGTACAATTGTATGTATATTATTTACAAAAATATTGTGTAAAATCTGTATATATTTTAATTTAATTTTACATTAAACGTTTAACGATTTTTCTTTCCTCCTTTTTTTTTTTTTTCTCCCTCAGACTTCTTGTTAGCGGACACTTCTCTCTAACGGACACATTTTCGTTCCCCATGGCTGTCCGTTAAAGGGAAGTTTCACTGTACTTGGATTTCAGGAAAGCTTTTGACACTGTTGTGCATGGAAGTCTACTGTACAAATTAGAGCAGAATGGTATTAAGGGTAATTTGCTACAATGGATAAAAGGATGGTTGAGTGGGAGAAGACAGAGGGTGGTAATCAATGGGTGCTGTTCTTCGTGGACTAATGTTATTAGTGGAATCCCACAGGGTTCGGCATTGGGTCCACTGTTGTTTTGTATATTTATCAATGATATTGATGAAGGTATATCAGGCTTAGTGTTGAAGTTTGCAGATGATACAAAGGTTGGCAGGGTTGTTAATGACAGTAATGGCAGTGTGCTACTGCAACAGGATCTAGAAAATTTGGGCTGAGAAGTGGCAACTGAAGTTTAACCTTGACAAATGCAAAGTACTGCATATGGGTAGAAGTAACCCAGAGAAATGTACCAACTGTGTGGTACTACACTTAAGGTGGTAGAAAATGAAAAAGACCTGGGAGTAATTGTGCAGTCAGATATGAAGTTTTCTGAGCAATGCAGACAGGCTGCCTGGGCAGGTCATAGGGTTTTGTCAATGATATATAGGAATTTTGCTAGCAGGGAAAAGGAGGTGATTGTCCCTCTGTATAAGGCAATGGTCAGGCCACGCCTTGAAAAGGAAAGATAATTTTAGCCATGCCCACATTTTTTTATGGCGGAAAATGTTTATGGCGCTTTAAAATTCACATTTTTTTTAGGTTTCATTTTATATTAAATCAGCAACCGCGAATAGCGGGGTTTACTGTACACACACACACACACACACACACACACACACACACACACACACACACACACACACACACACACACACACACATATAAAATCATGTACTTATTCACTTTGTCTAAAAATTTGGCAATGAGGTCACAGGTAAATGTCTAGCAATTATGATGAATGTGTACTTATAGAAGTTTAGGACAGAAATAGAAGACATAGGTATCAAGGGTAGTTGTCCATTTCTATTCTAATAGCCTAGAGTACTGAAATAAAGGGTCAACAGAAAGTTAAAATTATAAATGAGGACTAAGCTTGTCCTTAGGTTTCCAGGAGCATAACTTCATGTCTGCACTAGTAAAGGCCCTGGAAATTATAGTCATGTTGATAAGGAAAATGGTCATGTGTGTTTAAAAATGTGATAAGCTTAACAATTTATAAGGCTAATTAAGGCAAAAATCAGTAATGTTTTTTACAGCAGTAGAAATAACAAATGTTAGAATTTCTCTAACTGTTAATGTTGGAGAGAGAAGGTAACAAGCAAAAAGCATTAGAAAATAGTTTCACTATTATATGTAGCTTTTTGCATAGCATACCAGGTTAGAAAAAAAGCCCTGAAAATTGATAATAGAGGGTGGGGAGGGAAGAAAGTTCTCTATACATGTGGAAACTATAATAAAACAGCAGAAACTAATATATTGCTGGACTGGACTCAGAACACAATAGTATTACCAATAACTGCAACATAGGTAGTAATGTAAAACAGAGGTACAGTGATCACGACATAAATAAATAGAAATCAAAAGAATGGCCCAAGAATAATTTAAAAGCAAAAGGATAGTTTTGAAGCTACTGAAGAGAACAGCTTAAAATCCAAAAGTATATATATCACACATTTCAATGGATACCTACATGCCAAAAGCAGATGACAATAACACAAAGAAAAATTAGAATGCCCATCATGGCTAAAAATCAAAATATGAATTTTGCTGGTTAAGCTGGGACCAAACCCATCTCAATAAGCTGTAGTACAAATACTGAAATATTACTTCTACAATAAGTAGGAAAAAGAAGAATGAAAAAGGAAGAAACAGTATCTTTACACTTCAGAAGTTGTAACTGAGGGATGGAAAAACAAATTTAACATTCTTCAGGCTGAGATTAGGGTGTGATGTTACATTAGAATGAAATAAACAACATCCCTTTTGGCTGGCACTCTCTCTCTCTCTCTCTCTCTCTCTTTCTTTCCCCCCCATTTTGATTTCTATATCAAATTACTGTAGTCATGCTGTCATATTTCTCTTGTCATCCAAGAATCTGTATGTTCATGCACAGGCACACAAATTAACCCTTCTTTTGAGATTTTCTAAGTACTACATTTTTCATCCTTGAAAAAAAAAAAAAAAAAAAAAAACACTGTTTTATCTAGGAGAGTTGTATAAAGTAGTCCTGTTTCAGCACAATTAAAAATGTATTTTTGTCATGTGATACATAGATGCCAACCAGTGTATAACATAGCTGTTTAACTTGTTTACTGTCAACAGATTTTTTATCATTTAAGACTTTAAATAAAATGTTATGTTGTGTTCTTAATTTATTGAGAAACTAGAAGAATTGAAGTTGTTCATTTTCAGAATTAGTACCTCATGCTGAATTAATGAAATAACAGCCATTATTTTATGAATATTTTTATGAATCACAACTGCATAAACAAGGGTTTTTCTGGGGGAAGGTTGCGTGAGAGAGAGAGAGAGAGAGAGAGAGAGAGAGTCATTTTGTTTAGTTTTTTTTTTTTTTTTTAATCAAATTAATGTAGCTAAATATATCTGTTATTGCTCATGTCTATGATCATTATAATTACTCTATAATTTAATACAGGGCTGTCCAACCTTAGGTAATCTGAGGGCCATATTAAAAAAAAAAGATCAATCCGAGGGCCACATCCAGAATAAATACAATACAGATAATAAAATATTTGGAGAGTCCTACCGTTAGGTTTAGCAAGCACTTCTAAAATTTTCGTAATAAAGGAAAGTCATGTTGCTTATAAAAGTTTTTATTGAAACAGTAGACAAGATACAATTGTTTATAATTATTATTTCATTTTAATGAGAGCTCTGCGGTTGTTCGTTTTCATTTACTAACGTAGCTGTATCATTATCGATGCTTGTAGTTCCCAACTGCAGTAAATGTGAAAGTGATTTATCAGTCAATGACCATCTGTATTTGGATTTTATGAATTTCATTGTTGAAAAAGTGCTTTCGCAAAGATATGTGCTCTGAGCATTGAGCCCACCTTGAGTCCAAAGTACTTCAATTTCGGATAGCACTCTCTTGGTAATAATTTTAAAAAATCATCTCCTTTTTCGATTCTGCCAGTATAAAAAGGGTGGTCGGGTTTCGAATCGTACAATTCCAGTTGGAGGTCAGACCTTACGTTTTCAATGCTAACAGTCAATGGTTAAATGAAAACTGAAATATTTCCTTCAATTTCCTTAATATCGCCAAATCGATTCTCAAAGGCCTCCATGATTGTTTCAATGCACTTTATACAAGCTGAAAATGATGTTATGAAAATATTATTGGCCAATGTTGATTTCAAAAGCTTCACTTTACTTTTAAAACCATTCAAATGGTCATATAAGTTGGCAATATTCTGTTGTTTGCACTGCAGCTTTAAGTTCAACTCATTCAAAAGGTTAGTCATATCAGTTAAAAATGCAAGATCAGATAAAAAGGTGGGATCTTACATTTGATTTTCAAGTTCTGTTCTGTCAGACTTCACCTAGTTTTTAAGAAATATGGGTATTTCTTTCCGAATAGCAAAAAAGTGCTCCAGACATTTTTCGGCATTTAACCAGCAAATATCAGAATGGAGGAGCAAATCGCCATATGCAGCATCCATTTCACTCAAGAAATCGCGAAACATATGATGGGTCTATAACCTCCTCGTATAATATTCGTTACTTTTAACAGCTACTTTCATGGCATTGACTTGACGTAGAGATTTTCCACAGAGTGCTTCTTGATGAATGATAGGGCAGTTAATGTTATTTTGTTTCAATAGTCCACAAAACCCGATTCCAGTCCCCATCATAGCTTTGGCTCCATCAGTGACAATGCAGGAACATTTATCGAATCCTCCATAGTTTATAACAGAGTTTTGAACTGCTTTGAAAATATCAGTATCTTTAGTGATTTGTGATTTGGTAGTTGTTGGCGCATCGGCTTCTGTGGCCATATTGCACCTCCCAAGGTTTTTGCAGTACTTTGATCCAAGCCCAAGGCGGGAATCGAACCCGCGACCTTTGGGTTGCTGGGCAGGTACTTTACCCACTCTGCTAGCCCGGTCGGCAGTATCTTTAGTAGTCCCATGCAAAGATATAAGACTGAGCAGTTCTTCATTAATAGTAAAGTCCTCCTGAATAGTTCGAACAAAAATTAAAAGTTGAATTATGTCTGCTTGATCAGTCCTCCTGAATAGTTCAAACAAAAATTAACAGTTGACATATGTCTGCTTGATCAGTGCTTTCATCTAGACACAATGAAAAGTACCCACATTTTGCCACTGAATCACACAGCTTTTTTGAAACATATTGATCCATGTATCCTACACACCCTGCGATAGTCTGATGAGATAATGCCACTGTTTCAAACTTCTCGGCTAATTTCGGCTCATTAATCTCTTCCCGGAACATTTTTGCCCTGAAAATGTGCCATAACGGCTCAACTTTTTTTATTTTACAGATTAAAAGTATGCATCATGCGAATACTCATTGTATAGTTTTTTGTGTTTTTTATAAATTTTTTAGTAGAAAGAAAATGCATGCGAGTAATTAACCTATTTGGGCTATCCTGAGTTATCTTGTGTATGCCAAAAAGTGTGCAAATTATACAGATTTTTTAATAAATTAGTACTTGTGCTAAAAGAAAGGAACAGAAAAACACAAAGAAATGCAAACTTACTTTATTCCCTGAAAGACAAATTGAATTCCATAAAAAAAGGCAGCCCTCAAAGCAAGGAGTGATGCAATGGGCCAATTTCACATGTTTCACACATGTAGCAAATTTTCTTGCCATCTTTGTTCTGCTTTTTGGAGCATACCCGACAAGTTCTAGTTGGAAACTTCTTTTTCTCAGTTGGTGGAATATCAGCGGGGTAATGGCCTGGTGAATAGCGAGTTGGGTGGGATGTTGAGGATGGTCTTCCCTTTCTAACTGGTGGAATTTGCAGGTTGATATTCTTGATAATTTCATCAATCAGGTCCAATCTGAAATTCAAGGGTGAAAAAGCTTTTTGGCCATCTGAAATTGTGGCTTTATACAGTAGAAATTAATTCCACACAGCTAGGTCCATTAGGTGAAAGAAAACCTTCCTGTAGTATTTTTTCATCCGTTTCCTGGGCAGGGGATAGTTTGCCAAAATGCTGGTCAACTTTATCTACACCTCCCATGGAAAAGTTATAGTCACAAACTACTTTGGGTCTCTTCACTACTTCTGTTCGAGTCCCTATTTCTTCCTGAGAAGGATTATGGACCATAGATAATAACACTACATCTTTTTTTATCTTTCCAACGTAAGGCCATAACTTTCCCTCTTTGAAAAGCAGCAACCTCTTGCCTTTTCAGCTTTTCCTTCTTCAGCATTTTGGGCATTTCCTTTCTGTTTAGTCTCACAGTACGATAAACATCAGTTTTCTTTGTGATGAGAATATCAGCTAATTGGGGACTGGTATAATAATTGTCCACTGTGAGGCAATATCATTTTCCTAACAGAGGCTTTATGAGAGTCAAAACCACTTGCATAGACATTGGAAGACCAATAAAGTCTGGATCCATTTCTGTGCCTTTTCCTACATATATTATGAAAGTCCAAACATAGCCACTTTCGGATTCACACAGCATATAATACTTTATTTCAAACCTCGAGCGCTTCGATGGCATGTACGGCACCCAACTGAGTCTTCCTTTGTACAGCATCAAGCTTTCATCTATTGTTATGTCTCTTTTTGGAACATGGAGACAAATTTATTTTCTAAGAGGCAACAGACATAAGTCTTGTTTAGTTTTGGATTTGGGTGCATATTTGCATCATCATATGACTCATTATCTGAGAAATTAAGGTATTGTTTTATCTTTTTATAATGCCTAAGAGCCATCGTAGTTCCAAAATTTTGTGCCACTCTCTAGCATCTAAAACACTGACATCACCATCTTCTTCATCTGAATCAAAACCTGAAGCAGATTCATCAGAACCGGATTCACCAGAAGTTTCCAATTCACTACTCATTATATAAATGAATTTAAAAAATGAAGTGGAACGCACAAGCAATAATCGTGAACTAGCTACATTCTGATATATGGCCGCTGCAAGTGGATAGGCAAGGTAAGTGTCGCTTATGGCCGGCAGTTGAAGAGGGCACCGAAATATTTTTCGATATTGTTTTCTGATTAGTTAACACTTATCCGTATTCAGCATTTACCGTATTTCCCCATGTATAAGACACACCTTAATTTTGGGGCCCGAAATTTGAAAAAACAATGTATTACATAAAGTTATTGAACTCAAGTTTTATTCATCATAAAATTCATACAACTCCTTATAACTTGAATTCAGCACTGTACGAAAATCTTTTCTGAGCCATTTTTGGGCAGAACGTGGCAAAACGTAACCTAATATACCGGTAACAAGTGCGAAACAATGAATGCAAAGACAACAAGCGCGAAAAAGCGGGAAATGCAAGTAAAAAAAATTTACAACCAATGTATAAGACGCTTCTTGATTCCCCAGTTTTTTGACCCCAAATTTTTTGAAAAAAGGTGCATCTTATACACGGGGAAATACGGTATTTTATTTTGATTACTGGCGGCACGTAGGAACATGCGCTACTGTTCTGATATTGCTGTACAATATAAGCAAAATGAAAGCCACTCATCTGCTGCCAGGCGTAATAAAATACCGAGAAATCTCGGGATTTATCTGTCTAATTCAAAATTAGCCAGATAAATGCCCGAGAAAAATAGGTTTCAGTCCTAAATTTGGAGGTATTATTGTTTGCTTTTATCCCGAGAAATTTTATGTAGTTCCAAATAACTTTTAAAACTAAAAACGAGATAACTTGGGATAATCCATGAAGGGGTAAAATTGTTTTGCCATTTAAATTGCACATTTCTTCCAAATCACGCCGTCACTAAAAGATTTTTTTGTTTTCGCTAATTCCAATGCTACTTTGTACGAAGCGGCAAGGCTAGAACTTTGTGCAGTGCTAAGTTTAGCAAAAAAACTCATTTGATGCATCAATTTATTCTTATATTCCGCAATAATGGTGCTTCTTGATTCCCCAATATACAACTCAAACCTTTTACTGTGCAATATAGTGTAGTGTCATTTCACATTATACTCTTTAGGCACTGGTAAAACTTGCATGCAAACAAGACATTGAATTTTATTCTTGTTGTTTGTAATCAAATAGTCTGATTCCCATCAGCTTTGATATGCCCGCTTTTCTTCTTCAATATGGTTGTTTGACGATAAGTAGTAATTTATTAAGTAGAAGTGAAGTATATTGAAGATAACATGGAAATCAATCGTAATGCGTATCTAGTAATTTGGTGAGCCACAGTGACACAACCTTGGTGAACGAACGAACGACACTAACGACGGGAAACCCACCCCGGAGCATGCACGTTGAAATGAGACATCTAGCATGGACGCAACGAAATGCACTTGAAGTTGCATGTAGAAGCTAGGTTTGCACTTGCAAGTAGTGTTTTGCGATGAGAGTTTTATTTTGTCATGCGTGAAAATCAGAAGGGCCTAACCCACAGTAGGGCCGCAAAAAATTGTCCTGCGGGCTGTGGTTTGGACAGCCCTGATTTAATATATAAATAGAGGTTGAAAAATCCTTACACAATAGCTTCATTTATATTCATAACTTGGAGTAACATTTGAAAAGCATGGGGAAAGCACGATACACAAATCATTTATTGTATTTTATTTCAACAAATCAAGAAACTCGCAAACAGACTTAACAGATTTTAGGTAGTTAACTTTAAATTCAGCCAGCTTTATCTACTCACCTCTTCTTGTCCTCTCTCTTCTTCAGCAGCCTTCAATGTTTTAAGCCTTTCCAACATTTTGTGGGCAGCTTGCCTTTTAGCAAGCCTCTTGCTCTTGCCTATTCCTAAAATAATAAAATTATACTTGATGCTTTCACTTATATTAATATTTACCAAAGTTCTGAAATGTTGCTAAATGTAATGGGGCACTAAGAGAAGAGAAAACAATGGTTTGTAGCTAAGATTTTAATATGGTACGAGGACTATTGCAATATAGCACAGTCTTTGTGGAACACTTTTCATCAATTTAAGATACATGCTGGAAATGGAAAGATTTTCTCATTTCTTCAACAGAACACTTTAATTGGGCAAGTAGCATTAGTCTTCATAGATGAGTATTCACACATATTTCCAATTAGTCCCACAGTGGTTCTAATAGCCAAATAGCAATCCAGTGTCACATTATTTTCCCAAAATCAAATGGTCACAAGCCAAACTTTTTAACAGGGCATCATCTGTTGTTATCAAGGATGTCACAATACTGCAACTTTTACAAGATGTCATTCACAAAAACCAATTGTCCAACAACAAACCACAAAATGCAGGCCCAAATCATCAGACTATAGCCCTATGTTTTTTAAAACAATATGCACATATAGAGAACGAAACAGGTGCAAAATCCAAAAGCAATCATGGGCCACGAGGAAAAACATGACTGAGCACTATACAGGGTGTTAAAAATGAATAAAATACAAAATTTAAATTTGTCTACACATATATAACCATGTATGGAGTATTATAAATAAATTAGAGATTTTGATTAGGGCAAACAATGCTGACATAGTAGGGTTCTGAGATGAATAATTTCATCTCAGTTAACCCTACTACTATGTTTTATGGTAAATACAGTGTATTAAGGAGAGATAATGAGATTGTGGGGCGGCCATGAACTGGCAATACAGCATATGGAAAGTTTATTGAACCATCTGTACAATGATGGGAAAAATTAGAATATAAATTCACACACAGTGGATTTACAATCATGGATTTACTTGCAAGTTCCTCTGACCTTTGCATGGCTGTCTGAAGTATAAACAGAAAATTTATTTTTATGTGCATGTATTCGAAGATGAAATGCACAAGGCATAATTTCTTATGGGTTTTGGTAACTAACTATATAATATTGGTGTAGATACACCATAGTTTACCCATAAATTTGAACTACGTATGTAGTGTAAAAGGCATCGTTTTAATCGTATCTCATATTGTGGGTGCCTTCACAACAAGATAGCTGGTATTGCACTACTTCAAATAAATAATGCTTCTCTAGTAGAGAAGACTACTGTTATTTATTTTCACTGGATATTACCACCCAGACGATCGTTTCGAAGCTATGTGGCTTCATCATCAGTGAGTGGGCAGGCACCCTGGCAATGCAACATGCCATCACAGTTGCGAAGTTATTTCCACAATATGAGAGATGCCAAATGGTGTATAAAAATAATGTATTAGAAGATGAAATGCACAAGGCATAATTTCTTATGGGTTTTGGTAATTAACTATATAATATCAGTGTAGATACACCATAGTTTACCCATAAATTTGAACTACGTATGTAGTGTAAAAGGCATTGTTTTAACTGTATCTCATATTGTGGGTGCCTTCACAATGAGATAGCTGGTATTGCACTACTACAAATAAATAATGCTTCTCTAGTAGAGAAGACTACTGTTATTTATTTTCACTAGTTACCACCACCCAGACGATCATTTTGAAGATATTTGGATTCAACAATGAGTGGCCAGGGTAACTGCCCACTCACTGATGATGAAGCCAAATAGCTTTGAAACAATGTTTCAAAGCTATTTGGCTTCGAAATAATGTTCGGGAAGTTATTCCCCTTTTGCAAGCAAAAGGGACTTTACCAAGTGACATTCACCACGAACTGGTTACTGTGTATGGCAAAAAGTTGATGACAAGGAAGCAGGTGTGGTTTTGGTGCAATGAATTTAAAGCGGGCCGTGTTGACAGTGAAGCCTGACATCGAGCAGGCAGTCATGGCCACATTGTTCTGGGATCACCAAGGCACTCTGTTGGTGGATTTCTTGCCGAAGGGACAAACAATCAATGCACAGCTTTACTGTGCAACATTGAAAAAACTGAAAGCCAGCATTTGACGCAAACGACCAGGACTCCTGCCAAGTGGCGTGATTTTGCTGCACCGTAATCGTTGGCAAACTCTGTCACACCCCCCTTACAGTCCAGACTTAGCACCTTCAGACTTCCATTTGTTCATCCCTCTGAAAAAACACCTTTCAGGAAAACATTTCACCACAGATCAGGAAGTTCGTCAGGTGGTGCAATGTTGGTTACTACGTGTGGGCATGGACTTCTTCGGTACCGGTATTGATGAACTGATCCATCATTGGAACAAGTGCATCAATAAAACTGGAGACTTTGTGGGGAAGTAGTAGATATTGACTTATTTCTTGGTGTGCAATTTCAACTTTGTATTATTAAATATCATCGAGAGAAAAATGTGTTACCTTACTTTTCGGAAATCCCTTGTATTTTTTGTGGATTCCAAATTCCTTCATTTCCTATTGCCATCATCATCATCATTATCCTAAGCCATTTTCAATCCACTGCAAGATGAAGGCCTCTCCAGCAACTTTCCAGTTCCTTCTGTTTTGTGCAATGGCCATCCATTTATTACGCACAAACTCATGAATTTCATCTGTCCATCTTCGTTGTTGTCTTCCAGGTTTTCTTCTAGCTCCTCTTGGGTACTAGTCCGTTATTTTCTTAGTCCATCTGTCATCGTGTCTTCGAGCTATGTCTTGCCCAAGACCATTAGTTCTTTAGTTTTGATAAGAATGTCTTTTACTTGAGTTTGCTGCCTAATCCACGTGTTTCTCTTCTTATCTAACAATCTGATTCCCAATATAATTTGTTCCATTCTCCACTGTGTAGTTCTGAGGTTCTATTCCATTCTTTTGGTGAGGGCCCAAGTTTCACTTCCATAAATCATGGTGGGGGAGTATACATTGGTTCATTATTTTACATTTCAGACAAATTGGGATATTGCTCCTCAGTATATTTCCTGAATGCTATCCATCCAAAATTTATTCTTCTCTTGACTTCCAACCATTTTTCATTATTACAGCTAATGACTTGCCCAGATAAGTATATGACTCCACCTTTTCAATTACTGCTCCTTCAATCATTATATCCCTTTCTGTGGCATACTTGTTCATCATTACTTTTGTTTTAGCCATATTCATCTTTGATC
This sequence comes from Mastigoproctus giganteus, assembly GCF_048544385.1. NCBI lineage: Eukaryota > Metazoa > Arthropoda > Arachnida > Uropygi > Thelyphonidae > Mastigoproctus > Mastigoproctus giganteus. The sequence goes on from NC_143575.1 coordinate 145,864,216, forward strand.
CAAAATCCTTACTAACTCTGCATAACTGATTAAGATTTTCCTCTAATTCTTTGGGATTGTGGCTTATGACCACAATGTCATCTGCAAATCATAAATGGTTTAGGTACTCCCCATTCACATTGACTCCTTTCTGCAACCAGTCTAATCTTCTGAAAGCTTCCTCAAGGGCAGCAGTAAACAACTTCAGAGATATTGTGTCTCCCTGTCGAACTCCTTTCTCAATTTTAAATTTACTACTGTCTTTGTCTAGTCTAATAAAGGAGGTAGCATACTAATATATTTTCTTCAAAATCAATATGGGGCATCTATGCCTTGTCTTTCCAGTGCCCGAAATATTACCTTATGCTGTATGGAGTCAAATGCCTTTTCATAATCTGCAAATGCCAGGCATAATGGTGTTTTATATTCATTTGCTTTCTCCATTAGCTGTGACATTACGTGAAGGTGATTCATAGTTGAGAATTCTGTCCTAAAGCCAGCTGGCTCTTTCGGTTGATTGATTCTCATCAAGTATTCTTTCTAATCTGTTAGTAATGATCCTTATGAACTTGTAAATGTGGGATAACAAGCTAATTGGTCTATAATTTCCAATTTATCTCTTTTCTTATGCAGCAAAACAATGATTGCATTATTCCACTCATTAGGCATCACACCTTTTCTAATGCATTTTGTGAAGAGTCTTGTTGTTGTTGGTTTGATTTATTGGTGCAAGGGCTACTAAGGTCATAATGCACCTATTACAATATTATTTAGTACAGGTTTGATAAACAAAATAGCAAGGTGGATTTAGATTAGATGGAATTTGTTTATTGTTCTCAGGAAGGTAAAGAGATCATTTATATCTGGTCAGTCTCCGAGAATTTTCTGTAAAGTAGGTTGATTTGAGGAACATAGATGTGAAAAAGCTGTTTGTCTTTCTCTTAAGTACAATGGGTAATCAAGATTAAGATGTTTTACTGTGAGTGGAGTTTGACAGTTGCTGCATAGTGGAGGATCGTTCCGTGTGAGTAGGTAACTGTGAGGTAGGTGGGTATGTCCAATCCGCAATCTAGAAAGTACAACTTCTTTCTTCCTATTCCCTCTGAGGCTTGATGTCCACAGCTTGTGATCATTTTAAATTTGGAACAATTTATTGGTTTTGTTCTTCTACCAAATGAACAGCCATTTTTTTCTTCCGGCACATTGTATGAAGTGTTTGTAATCGGTGTAAGGAATCTGTTTGTCTGATGTTATGAGACTCGCATTCTTGGCGGAAAAATCTGCTTTTTCGTTGCCTGTGATTCCAGAATGTCCAGGAACCCAACAGAATATTATTTTTTGCTTGTTTGTATGAAGCTGCACTAAATTTATTTGAATTTGTTGTAAATAGGGGTGATTTGAAGGAAGTTCACGCTGAAGAGCAGATACAGCGCTTAAGGAGTCTATAAATTATGGTTTCAGGGTATGACGACTGCTTTACATTCTTTAATGCCATCAGGCTAGTGTACAGTTCTGCGGTGTAACTACTGCACTCCAAAGGAAGCTGACGAGATATAGTTAAATTTGGCAGTACTGCAGCTGCACCTACTTTAGTGTCTGTCTTGGAGCCATCTGTGTAAATTTGAGTATAACAAGAGAACTGAAAGGAATGAGCTGCATGAATCTGCTTAATATTGCAATTTTGAAAGGTATGCTTTCCCCATTGTTGGAAATGTTTATCAATATTTGCCATGGCGGGGTAGCCATGCTTTCATTTGGAGTTGTGCCTCCGTAGCCGAGTGGTCAGGAGCGGGAGTGCAGTAGCACACGCTCTTTGAGTAGACCGGGGTTCAAGCCCCTGACTGCTGAATACGGTCGATCTGCCAACCCGCACTGGACCAGCGTGGCAGATTATGGTCCATTTCCCTCAGCATGAATTGTTGAAGAGGCTTCCACCCTGCAGTGAGTTGATAATGGCTGCACTTTACCTTTCCTTTTATCCATATTTAGATCCCAAGATGTGTTTAAATTCTGTAATATAATGCCGCAGGGTTCGTTTTGCAAAGGTTTATTTTTATACAAATTATCCCATTTTGGTGTGAAAAGATATTGCCATATAGGATGATGCCGGAAACTTCTGATCTTAGCTGCATAATTTAATAGCAGCGCATGCCGACGAAGGAATAGTGGCGGTTCATGTTCTTCTGTATAGAGACTGAACTGGTGATGTACGAAAAGCTCCTAGGGCAATTCGGAGAGCATTGTGATGTACAGGATCAAGACATTTTAATACACTCTTTCTTGCTGTGCCATACACAAGAGCCCCATAGTCTATTCTCGATCTAATTAGTGTATTGGTATAGGTGTAGCAGCATGTACTGATCAGCACTCCATGACATAGCAGAAATTGCCCTAAGTAGATTCAGCTTTCGTAGACAGGCTGTATGGATATGCTTAATGTGCTCTAAAAAACTTAATTTTTTTATCCAGAATTATTCCAAGAAATCTAATACTTTGTTGATAAGTAAATTGGGATCGGGATGTAGATTTCGTTTACTGCAAAGTGTATTGCTGTTGTTTTTTGCTTTGAGAGTCAATAACTATTATTTTTTGCCCACTGAACAAGCTTGTTAATTGTGCCTTGAAGCTGTCTTTCAATTACACGCATGTTTTGAGACTGACATGAGATTGCCAGATCGTCTGCATACAGGTATGTATGTGGTTATTGAATTTATCCTGAATCCTGATGGAGAAGAGCGTGGCACTAAGCACAGAACCCCAAGGGACCCCCCTTCTTGCACAAATGTCTGCGAAGAGTCTTGCCAGTTTTTGTGTCATGTCTCTTCCTCCCAATTTTAACAACTCTAAAGTAACTTTATCTTCCCTTCAGAGCTTTCTGATTCTTCATTTTCTTCAACACATGTTCTACCTCATCAGGAATGTTGTATGTGTTACTAATTTTTGATCCATCTTCCCCACTGCTGGCATCGTTCCCTCCCTTCTTGTATAACTCTTTATAATAGTCTTCTGCTATTTGAATTATGCCTTCTCTGCTATTTATAAGTACGCCATCACTATTCTTCAGTTTCAGTATCATTTGTCTTTCTGTACTGCTCATGGTTGCTGATTTAAATCCTTTGTTTTCCCTTAATGCTTGTTCTACTTTTCTTGTGTTACATTTTCAATGTCCTCTCTGAGTCTCTTTCTAATGGCTTTGCATAACTCGGTATACTCAATTTTTTCCTTGTCAGTGTTTTTCTTGCGCTTGATTTGTCATCTTTGGTTCATCAATGACAAGTGTTTCTTGACTAATTTTTTCTTCTTTGGATTTCTTTTTACCAATAGGTTTCTTGGGCTTTATCACTTTCAGAAAGTTGTAGTATTCCTTGTTGTTATCTTGGTCCTGAGCAGTCTTCAGAAGCTCAAACTTGTTCTTAAGTTCCAGTACATACTGCTTTTTCTCCTCTTCTGTTATCTCAAAGACTTTTGTATTATTTACTCGAGTCAGTTTTTTCCTTTCTTTTCTTACATCTATATCAAGTGTGCATCTTACCATTCTGTGATCACTTCCAACATTTACCTTGTTCAGGACAGTAACATCATTCATGATATATCTTCTGTCAGTGAGGTTTGTTTGTTTGTTATTTGGTTTTTAGGAGCATTAGCAACTAAGGCCATATTGCTCCAGGAATATGCGGTGGTCATTCCCTTGACCTTTCCGCATCCTCCGTATTTGGTGGTGACGGGCTCGAACCCCGGTCTAATCAAGAAGCGTGTGCTATGCACTGCTGCTCCTTCCCAACTGGCTACGGAGGCGCCTGTCAGTGAGGATGAAGTTGATTTCATTGTTAATCCATTTGGGCTCTTCCGTGTCCACTTTCTGTTCACCCTTTTCTTGAAAAAAGTGTTCATTACTGTCTTTCCTTGAGATTCTGCAAATTCCACAAGTCTTTCACCTCTTTCATTTCTTTCACCAATTCCAAAATTTCCTATAGTTCCTCTTTCTGCACTGTTTTGTCTCTTTCCAATCTTAGCATTGAAGTCCCCCGTAATGATAGTGTAGTAAATTTTCTGTTCATCTAGAAGATTCAATTTCTGTGTACATTTCTTCAACCTCTTCATCATCATGGCTCGATCTTGGTGCATAAATCATTATAACCTTTAGCTTATACCTCTTTGAAATCCTGAGTAGTAGTCTTGACACCCTTGGAGATGTACTTTTGAATTCCAAAATGTTGTTTTTTATATCTTTATGAACCAGAAAGCCAACTCTACTTTTGCTCATTTCACTGTTTTCATTGGTGTACAGCAGATTTCCACTTAATAAACTTATAAGTGATTCATTTCTTCTTCTTGTTTCAGCCAAACTGATGATATTCCAATTCACATTTTCTAGTTCCTTTTCCAGCTCTAATATCCTGTCTTCACCAATGAGCGATCTTACGTTGTAACAGACCAAGTTCAGTTTCTGTGCATGGCAGCTTGGTCGTACCCAGAGATTCTTAGCACCCTCTGCTTCCACTCTGATCCTCTCGCTGTCATAAGAGGGAGAGTGAAAGCCACTGGGGACTGAGGGCCATTTGTTTTGTCTTACTGTTATGTGTCGGAGGGTTTGTTCTTTTCCTCTTCATGCTGACCAGGCATCTTGAAGAGATTTCTATTTCCTATACACTCTCCCAATGGATATCATATGACCCACCATATATAATCAGAAAAAGCGAATGATACAGCTTCTAATGTTTTAAACAAGTGCTCCATGCACCACAAGGAACTCTTTCAATGTTCTAATATTTTAAGTTCGAAAGTTTTCTCTGAAATTTCTGTGATCGGGAGTGTCAGCTGCTTGGACTTTAATTGCAACCAGCACTGTTTTCCGTCTTTGGCTAGTTGCTTCTTTGATTTCCTCTTAGGTTTGCTCTCTTCCCTTTTAAATAATTCAAAATATCAAGCACCTTATAAACTACTTAGAAAATTGATATCACAACTAATGCTTTGAAATAAATTGTATAAAAAGGTAAAAAAAATCATAAACAAACCAAAAAAAAAAAAAAAAAAGTTGAAAAATATATGAATATAGTTGCTAATCCTTTTGGGGGGGGGGAATAAAATATGCTATATGCCAACGCTACACTTGGGGCAACAGTAAATAAATTCATTAGATACAAGGGAGAAAACTGATTTACTATTAAGTTTGTAAATGTATCGTGTGCAGAGGATGATCTATTTGCAAAATGAAGAGCAGGCCACCAAATGAGTTTTAAAGGCTAAGCATACCTGTGATATATAATTAATTGTTATTTTTACTGAATTATTGAATTAAGTCTACCCATCTGCTTAAATGACAGAAAATTATAGCAGATTTATTTTCATGAATTTTATCACTGTAACATCTATTGTTTATCAATGCTTCAGTGAGGTGAACCACTATGGTGGTCATAACTTGGATCTAATTTGCTGCACTTTCCAACAATTCAATAGAAAGATTTATTGAATTGCACAGCTTGGAGTTGTATTCACTGGTTCATCAGCTTTAAGTTTGGAATACACAGTAATTACTTGTTTTGTCTGATGCAATAACTTTGTCTTTACCAAATGTTTTGAATGAACCTCCATTCATTGCAGTTGCTGTTTTAACATATGTAAAAGTTTATTATGCACCCAAATATAATTGATAATTTTACTCAGACTGAATGCAAAGCTTTTGATATTCTTTTCATCATATAAATAAAAATTACATCCCTTTTGAATCAATCTCATCTCAATCACTTTGAATGCTGCAATGACACCTAAATTGCTACTGCTTCTAATCCATTTCAGAGGATAAGTAGCTACATTTCTAAACACACACAGTACTACGTGTGATACAGAAACTTTTTTTTTTGCTAATACAGTAAAATCTTGTTAAAACAAACTCAGTTTACACAAAATTCTCATTTGTATGAAGCACATATCATTTCCCCTGCAAAAGAATTAGATTTTATAATAATCGGTTTAATACGTATTAAAGTCTGTTTTTACTCTCTGAGAAACAATGTCATTTTATATGGTTAATATATTGCTCGGCACAGTTGTTATATAAACAAGGTTAGTTTATGGTGGCTACAACATAAATACACTTTGAAGAAACATTATTAATGTTCACAATTGTTATGCTGTTTTCAAAGTCTTTTGTTACAATCTAATTTTTTATGGGGGAACTTCAATCTACCCTGCTATCTACATCAAAGTTCCTTGACAGGTTAAATGAGGATCTGTCCAGTCTTAATGTGCTCTGCATTTACATGTTCCACCTTTTTGTAGAGGAGCATGTTAGAGAGGATTTTTCTGAAGTTATGAGAATGCACAAGTTGAAACTAGTTCCAATTCTGCATTTACATCAGACCACAGTCCAATTTTGAGGACAAAGTGTGCAGCAGTGTCTCATACTCAAAATTGGCCCCCATCTAATCCTAAAGACAGTAAACTATCTAACCCTATTCAAAAGGTCAGGAAGACTGTAAATTAAAGTTAAAAATGGAAATGAATAAGCAGTGTCTCGGTATATTCAATAATCAACAGCTTTCTGGTTTCAGTGATGACTGGCACTCATTGCAGGAATGGCAATAGCTAGATAATGTTTTATCCACCCACAATCAAAAGCAAGGCAGACTGATACTCTTAATATTCCCATTCAATATAAAGCATCAGCAACTTGATTTCAAGTGGTTGCATACAAATGATGGCATATACAGCCTATTCATATGACAAATATCTTACAGAAATCTAAAGGTTATCAAATTTTGGTATCAGTAGTGAAAAATGATGCAAGAAAGCAAGCTTAAACAGCATTAGGGTCACACACACACACACACACACACACACACACACACACACACACACACACACACACACACACACACACACACACACACACACACACACACACACACACCACCTTTCCATCTCCAATAGTTGTCTAATTCTTCCTTGAATTTATTTAAACTATCCACTTCCACAACAACAGATGGAAGCTAATTCCAACCATCAACTACCTGGTGGCTGAATGCACATTTCCACATGCCTTTCCTGGAACCATTCTTCTCAATTTGAATTTATACCACCTCATGAGTATAGCATGAGCAAGAAGAAGAAGAATGCCATTAGCTCTAATCATCATGCAGGTGCCTAGTTTTCAGAAGCTGCAATTCACAGAACCGATAATACCTTTCTTATAAGACCACACATTTGTTGCACCTCTCGGTTTATGAACATTACAATTCATTCAAAATTTCTTAAAGTTGTCAATAGATAGAATTCCTTATAAAACGAAATGCCAAATGAATAGTGAACATAACTGTAAGATTTAAATAAATAAACTTTTAAAAAATTTATTTATTACAGTAATTATCAGAAAATTGTTATATGATAATTATACTGAACTGTTCTTGGTTAATAAAAATAATCTAGCCAGTAAACAAACATTGGTTTACATGCCATGCCACGTAGAAATCGGTGATTCCTCATATTATAATATAATAGGACCAACACTTGTTTTGCCTAGGTTATCTTAGACGGTCAACCGTTGGTTCACTTAGGGTCTGGGAAAGGGAAGCTTCCCCATCCCTTTCTCTCCCAGTTGCAAAGATACCTGAACCGGATAACCTCAAACCTCAAAATGCGACTGACCGATCTTTCTCGATGGGCTTGCATTTTGAGGAATTAACAACCGATAAAATATTTGAAATAGAGACACATCTAAATTCTGAAGTAACAGAAGAACTGGATATTCCACAGCCTCCCAGAACATTTAAAAGGCAGAAAATGGCTGCAGCTTTAAAATCAATTTCTGGGGGGTTGGCAATCTTTGAATAAGAAGACGACGCAAATATGGAAAGAATTGCAAAAGTGAAAAGAGGCGTTTATGACTGCCTAGCATGCTACAGTGAGATTTTTGAAGAAAAAAAGAAACTAACTATGCAATCTTCTATAAAAACATTTTAAAAAAAGTGGAAAACCCAGCTGTTTCTCCATTATCAGATGCCCATCCATCTACCTCATCTGCATCTAGTGTCACTTATGTGGAAAATATTGAACTCTGATGAAGATATCGATGAGTAAAAGTTGAATACACATGTACAGTATATGTATTATGTTAGTACTCATTATTTTTATTTTGCAACTCTGTTTTTAATTAAAATTAAAAAGTACAATATCTTGTTTTTTTTTATTCTACATATTATTTACGATAAACCATAATGCATACATACATTATAATAAAATGCATTGTATACACGGTTTTAATGCTTTAAAATGGCTGCTAACATATAAAAAGTAAAAAAAGTAAAGTGCAGCCATTATCAACCCACTGCAGGATGGAAGCCTCCTCAACAATTCATGCTGAGGGAAATGGACCATAATCTGCCACGCTGGTCCAGTGCGGGTTGGCAGATCGACCGTATTCAGCAGTTAGGGGCTTGAACCCCAGTTTACTCAAAGAGCGTGTGCTACTGCACTCCCGCTCCTGCCCACTCGGCTACGGATAGGCAAACAACAAACTAGGAAGTTAATAATTCAGTTTAGTCACTTGGGGCATAGTGTTTAGGGACGGACGCCACCGATGATTACCCACAACTGATAATTTGTTTATCCCATGCATTTTTTCTCTGCCACAAGTCTCATTAGTTCATCTGACATACATCTAGGTTGGTATGAAAAGCCTAGTAGTTTCTATGATTATTTGCTTGAATGCTGCTTCCTATTCAGAATTTAAAACCTGTCTGAGACCACCATTGTCTCCTTTACGAAAGAAAGTCCTTCCCTTTTCCTGTGATGGTAGTTACATCTTTAAGTAAATCCCAAATGCATACACTGTGATCACTGCCACCTAGGTTCTTTTATTTGCATATTCTTAATGCACGAAGAATCACTCTTGATAACCAGATCAAGAGTAATGCTTTCTCTTGCTGTGTTTCAAACCTCAAATGTTTTGTTAGTGTGGTGTGTGAATGATCAAACCACAAGTTGCAGTCAATATCTGGAAAGTTAAAATCCCCATAAGACATTCTGATTTACTGGCAAACTCTATTTGTTTGTATAGTTAGTCCTCAAACCTCTTCTGGCATTATAACCCGGGGGGTGTCTTAGCCTTCTAGACAATGTTCCACCAATAAGCCCTCCCAGAAGTCAAACTTCTCCAACTTCTTATTCTTGTGGTCTTATTCTCATAAGTAATTTTCTACATCATCCATCTATCTTTCTCATGGTGTTCCACTCGCCTTCCTCCCTGTAGGTTTCCATTTCATTATACTCTTAGTTGTTCTGCTATCATCCATTCTCACAACATGTTCCAACCAGGCAAGTCTCTGCCACTTCATAGATCTGACAATGCCCACACCTCAAATAAGATAGTTGAGTTCATTGTTCATTCTGATCCTCAAGGATCCATCAACATCTTGTATGGGCTCAAAAACTAAAATTCTGTGCTACATTCTTAATTTTAAATGTCAATTCAATAATCTGGACTTCAATAATTCTCCATATGCATAGAAACATCTGTTTCCATTCAAGATATATGACTTAATTTCATTAGTAATAGAGTTGGATTGATTTATCCGTGAACCTAGGTAGGTAAAATTCTGAACATGCTCAAACGAGAAGCTGCTGGTTTTTAAATTTTAAAAGTTATCTGCCATTCTCCAGCCTTCCATATATTTTGTCTTCACTTCACTTCATTTATCCCGAGTCCTCTTCTTTATACTCATCACTATGTTCCTTATGCAACATAGTGATCACTAGGCCTATAACACATCCTGCTCTAATTAATTTGTTTTCCAATGATATATCACACTAAACTGACTCATCATTGCACTGGCCATCCATATCAACTGCTTACATTTAATATGATCCATAACTAAGAGCATAATCCCCCCCCTTCCTGTGCAGACATCCCTCCCCTGGCTGGTCGTGTGTGTTTGGAGCTCCTTGTTTTTAAACCGATTAAACTGGATAAAGAATGGATTCCTAGGAAACAATATATTTATTTAGAGCTGCGTTTCTCAAACTGTGTTCTGTGAAAAACTGTAATTAACAATTAAAAAAAAAAAAAAATAATAATAAATTTTGCATATTTGTAGTGTACACCACTTTTGTATCATTATAACAATTAACATAACTTTTTTTCGGTTATTAATATACTGGCATAGACTAATAATCAAACAGACGGCAGAACACTTTATTTTGGCGGGCTTTGCATAGAGAAGTATGCATGCAGGTAATGATACCTACAAAAAAGTAGCAATGTGGTGATGTAAGATGCCATTCATATGCGATTTTGCCTGGAGTACACAAATTGAAGGAGAGGTGGAAGCAAACTGATATCATAACTAAACTCACTTCCTTGTATAAATTTTTTTTGATAATTATTAGAATTTCAAATATTATTATTAAAATATGTGACCATGGATTTGTGGTTGAAAAAAGGAACTTTAAAACGAGAAGCAAAGTACTTCTAGTAGTGCAACTGTGGTCGATGAAAACGAACACAATATTGTCACACTTGAAAGTGAGGATGAACAATCGTAGCCATTTGTTCCTCAAAAATCCGAAGTGAAAAAACAGGAACCAACTAATAAAGGACCAAAACGAAAGTATGGCGACAGTTATTTGAATTTCGGCTTTACATGTGTTGGAAATAATGATGCTCCCGATGCACAATGCATTATATGTAATAAAATATTAGCAACAATTCTTTGGCTCCCGCTAAACTTGTGTTTCGTAAGTGTTCCGTAAATATATTGTGAGATGAAAAATGTTTTCTGTGAATATGTTGTGAGATGAAGTGTTCTGTGACTTAAAAATTTTGGGAAACGCTGATTTAGACATGGCATAAGCTTTAAACCAACCTTATTTATGTAAATTGGATAATTTTTTGATGAGAAGTGAATATTTTTTGTATCTACATTGGCAACTCATGGATCATACTGTGGCTATGTCTGGAGGCAATCATGATAGTTGTTTTGCACTTTGTATGTTTATTTCTGAATAGCTACATATCTCAAATATTTATTATTGATCTTGTACTCAATAGTGATTGCACTGAGGAGGTTTGTGTGTGTACTGCTAGTGATTTTGGGTATAATTTGTATTTAATTATTGTATTGTTAAACCTGATTTTTTAAAAACTTCGCTATTGTACCTAAACACGGGTAGCTGTTTTCCAGTGTGATAAAATTGAGTGCTCCCTTTGGCTAGCGAGGGTTATGTCACTGTGACTACATTGTCATCAACTTGGGCATGTTTCTAATGATTATGCTTCAAAATTACAAGTATACTTGATTTTGTCAACCTTCATTTTTACTTCTAAAAATTTTAAATACAAACTTACTTTGCAACTAAGTGAAATATTCTGAATCTATCTTGACAAATTCATTGCAAAATTCCTAATCGATTTTGGCATTAAGCAGACTCTTCCTCTAAAAATGATTGATTCCGATGAGGAAACACAACATTCCTAACCCACTGTCTATTTTTTGATTTATCTGCCAAATAAAATCAAAAAATGGATGGTTTAAAAAAACCAGACAAATATTGAAAATGATAACAGATGCAATAAAGAAAATGAAATGGATAACAGCAGCAGTCAGGGTCCATATAATAGAATATTTCACTAAACTGGAACAGCCTATTACTGACCTTCATGTTGAATTTAGTGTCTTGAAAGCCAAATTAGAACTGACTTAAAATAGACTAATGGAAGCCACATCCCACCCTGATCTACTCCCAAGCTTTATAAAGCAGGTAACCCCCACAAAAAAACTCAATAGCAGAGAAAAACTCACCCTACTACAAACAAGTATAAAAACCTGGTCATTATCAGGTGAAACAGCATTATTCTGGTGAGTCAGTCAAGGATGCAGTGATTAAACAACTGCAACCATATCTTAAAACCCTACTGAAAAATAAGAAACCAGGGAATAATTACAGAAATATCAAATAAGGATAAGAATAAGATCAAAATTTGAAATAAACTGAAACCACAGGTTTAAAAGTAGAGGCACTGAGGGGTAGGAACCCCACCATTTTATTATTTGATATAGAGAAGACCAAACTCATGCAAGAATTCATGGAAGACATTTATATTAAAAATTTCCATGAACACATGTCCTCTGCCATTTCTTCTCGAAGGAACTTATTCCCAAGAGAGCAGTAAATTCCAAATCCCTCATAATGTGCAAGTGTATAGCTGAAGTGTATCCAACCCCAAGGGTGTGGAATATAATCAAGACAAGAATTATATGCTGGCTAGACCAATCACAGATTCAGAGAGCACTTTCCACTCCTGAAATGTTTAAAATGCTTGCAAGTTTGGTAACACCATGTTCACATGCACAGAAAGTACACGTGGACACTGCAGCATTAAACAACACAGTTATAAAATGACAAAAGAAAAACATGGAGCCTAAGTGTGTCAACTGCAAACAGGCACACATGAAGTGCCCTAGATATCAAAAAGTAGTAAAACAGTATAAACAAAAGATAAACTATGGATAGTCACCAAAATGAGACTTCTAAGCACTAAATTTCATACAGCTGAATACAAAATGTGCAAGAGATGTTTCCAGATTAAATTAAAATCAAAATGGAGAAAGAAAACATTGACATACTAGCCATTTGGGAACTCTTCACCCATGAGGATATGTTACAGGGTTAAAAAAACAACCCAGGAAATATGCTGTTCCTTGGAGTGCCCTAAGCTTGACAACCACAGGAGAAGGGTCCAACAAGGCTATAAAAACTCTTTCAGCATTCTTACAGAAACTTGCCCCTAAATGAAACTGATGTATTGAGGGAACAGCAAAGAGTCCTGAGGACTCTGTACTGTTCCCTCAATACATCAGGACCCTGATTAGGAAAAAAAAGGAGTCTTGGTAGGTCTAGGTTGGAAAGCCCGGGGATGTTGACTGGGGGTGTGGTCTACCAGATTTTAACAAACAAGCTGCAAAGAGGTGAAATAATGAACATGAGTGTAACATCAGACAGATCCCAAATGCTTACATTGGAGGATACCGTATGTAACATCCTAAACACTCCTTCCCCACTGATAGCCATGCCTTTATTCAGGAACAAATGAACATTTGTGAAGGGAATATATCATAATGATAGTACAGAATTTCCCTTCCACAACAGAAGAATTAAGAGCTGCATTCAAGTGGACTAAAGATAATAAATGTTCCATGATGTTTTTTTGTTGTTGTTGTCGTTGTTATGGGAGTTTAATGGTGCATAAGCTACTATGACTATAATGTGCCTATTCATTTTTTATATAGGGAAATCAAAAATTTTTATAAAATCAGAAAAGATTAAAAAGTCCAATCTGCTTCAGAAAGTTGAAAAATTGGAAAATATTTGCCTTGTCACCAATGAGATTCTCAAGTTATTGGTTTATCAAGATTTACCAGTGATAGTAGGGTTGATGTCCTGTCTTGTTTATAGTAGGGACAGTCAGTGAGTATGTGTTTAACAGTCAGATTTATATAACAATGTGGACACTGGTGGATCGTCTCCTCTAAGTAAATAAAGATGGGTTAGATGGGTATGACCTATTCTTGCCCTTGATAGGACCTACTTCTCGTCTTGATGTACGGATACTGGAGCGCCAAATTTTCGGATCGTGTTTAAATTGAAAGAGTTTATTATTTGTTTGAGAGTGCCAGATTGTTGTCCATTCTGACAAGCATGCAGCTTGAATAGTTAATGCAAAGTCTGATGGTGGAACAGGGATATTAGTTAAGTCTAAGCTAGTTGGATTTTAAGCAGCTTTATCAGCCAGTTCATTGCCCAAAATACCAGAATGTGATGGAATCCAACAGAAGATGACCTGTTGATGGCGTTCTTCAATTTTTAGTAATATGCTTTGTATTTTGTCTATAACAAGGTGAACTTTATCTGAGAAATTACATAAAGCCATGATTGAACTAAGCGAATCAGTGTAAATAACAGATTTTAGAGATCGATCAGCACAGAGATTTTGTAAGGCCAGTTTAATTGCATATATTTCAGCTGAAAAGATACTGAATTCAGATGGAAGGGATACTGAAATAACGGTATTCGGAAACACTGCAGCTGCTCCAACATTTGAATTTTATTTAGAGCCATCTGTATAAATTGGGGAAAAATCGCTATATCTTTGAGTGTGAACTGCATGAAGTTGTATGATATTAGATGCTTGTAAAACGCCCTTTCCCCATTGGCAGAGATAAGTGTCACAAGTCACCAGAGGAAGAAAAGCCCATGGTGGTTGACAGCAGGTTGCTACCTGTTGTACGGAATGAACGGAAAGATTCCAAACTTCTATCAGTTTAAGGAGGTGAAGACCAGCTGGCTTTACTATGCTAGATTTATTTCTGAAGAGGTTTTCTTATGGTGGATTGAACAAGTATGACTGAATGGGATGCGAGGCCCAACTTTGTATCTTAACATCATACTTCAGTAACAGTGTTTTTCTACGTAACGATAGTGGGGGCTCGTGAGCATCAATATAGAGACTATGTGTGGGCGACGTTCTAAAAGCACCAAGTGCAATCCTCAAAGCACTGTTGAATGGGATCAAGCCAGCATAATGCGCTCATTCTGACAGAATCATAGATGGGAGCTCCATAATCAAGGTGGGATCTGATTAATGACCTGTATAGTCGAAGCAGAGAAGTACGATCTGCACCCCCATGTTTGGGCGGATAAAGCTTTGAGTATGTTTAACTTTTTTAGAGAGGAAGTACATACATTTTTAATATGGTCTATAAAATTTAACTTGTTGTCAAGGATTAATCCTAGAAATCTGATATTATTAGTGACCAGGATGGAGACATTAGAAATTTGAAGTTCGTGATCCGGATGAAGTTTGCGCTGCCTACAAAAATGGATAGCAACTGTTTTCTGCTGCGAGAGCCGATAGCCATTGAGGCTAGCCCACTGTTGTATTTTATTAAGTGATATCTGAAGCTGCCGTTCAATAGACCTCATATTTTGGGAATGGCAGGAGATGAAAAGGTCATCTGCATAAAGATAAGTCTCGACTGTATTTGGAAGCTGTCTTGTAATAGAATCTATTCTAAGAGCAAACAGAGTGGCACTCAGTACTGATCCTTGTGGAACACCTTCTTCCTGCATGAACGTTGTAGAGGGGCATGTTGGTACTGAACTTGAAACGATCTAGTATGTAGGAAGTTTTGAACAAATATAGGAAGGTTGCCCCGCAGACCAAGGGCGTATAGATCAAGTATGCCATGCCGCAGGTGGTGTCAAAAGCCTTCTCTATGTCTATTGAAACCATTACAAGATGTTCACGTTTAACAAAGGCATTTCGAATTGCGAATTCAGCCTTGACCATAAGATCTAAGCACGACCTATTTTTACAAAAGCCATATTGACTATGGCTCATTATATGTTCTGACTCAATGATCCAGACGAGTCTTCTGTGGACAATCTTTTCTAGGATTTTGCTGAGGCAGCTTGAGAGAGAGATATTGGTCTATAGCTATGGGGGTTGGTTGGATCTTTCAGGCTTTAGAAATGCCAAAACAGTAAAATGATGCCAGGAAGCTGGAAAAACATTTTCTGAAAATATACGATTGTAAAAAACCAGCAGCAAGTGCAAAGCTTTGTCATCAAGATGTTGTAGCATGACATAATAAATCCCATCTGGCCCTGCAGCACCATTGTGGGCTGTTCTAATAGCATGCAAAAGTTCAGAGTATTGCAGAGGTTTGTTATATGAAAGAAGGTTTGATTTGATTTGATTTGATTTCGATTTTATTGGCGCATCAGCAGCTAGGGCTATAATGCGCCAAGACCAGGTAAAAATTTAACATCTCAGTGACCTAATTAATTAGGCCGCCATGTCCAGATCTAAAAATAAATATATAAAAAAGATAAATCAATAAAAGACATAACAACAACATATAAATTTTAAATATGATTAAAAACCTTTATTGCTTTCAAAAAGCTAAAAATCGCAGACACATTGTCATTGTCGGATAAAATCTGACTGAGTGTATAAGGCTCAGTCTATGAAAGAAGGCGGGCAGTTTGAAAGTTAATAGCATGCTTTTCTTTGGTGCTTTTAATTCGTTTGAATGATGTAGAATAGGCTGATGCTGTTGAGATTTCAGCAAACATACTGCCCAAAGCATTAGCAATATCTAAGGGACTGGATAGGTCTTGCCCTTTCCAGGAGAGGATTGGAGAAGGTATAGTAGGAAACTTACCAGATAACTGTCTAATTTTTTTCCATATAGTTTTCGGATCAGTGTTTCTGTTAAAGGTCGATGCAAAACGGGTCCAGGATTCTTTCTTGGCTTGCCTTTGTACAAATCGTACTTTTGCTCTTAGCTTCTTATAATTAATGAGATTGGTTGTGGTTGGACATCGCCAAAATAAATTCCAGGCTTTAATTTTTGCTTTCTTTGCTTTTGTGCATTCCTCATTCCACCAGTAATTATAATGCTTGCAACCAGGAGGATTTGATAATGGTATTGTGTCCTTGGCCACTTTTAGAAGATGTGACGTGATGTAATCTGTTACATTATCAATATTCTGGAGCTGGATTTTTTTCTCATCAAGAGAGATTGATGTTCGAAATTTTACCCAGTCTGTCCGAACAAATTTCCATTTCCTGCGGGGTTTGTTTGAAGGAGTCTTTGATATTAAAAAATTGCATATGATTGGAAAGTGATCACTGCCTATAGGATCATTTGAAACATGCCACTCTATGCTTGGGACCAGCACTGGAGAATAAATTGAGAGATCTATTGCTGAGGTGTGAGGCGTTGTATGTGAGTGTGTGCACCAGTATTGAGTAAGGTTTTACGACTCTAGAAAGCTTTCAATTAGTTGACCCCGTCTGTCTAGTTTAGGATTGCCCCATAAGGGGTGGTGCCCATTAAAATCACCTAATATACAGAGGGGTGGAGGTATCTGTATGAAGAGATCTTCAAGATCTTTTAAAGAGTAAGTATGGTTTGGTGGTAGGTAAATTGAGACAATTGTCATTGAAATACAGAGATATATGAACAGCGACAGCTTCTATTTCAGTTTGAAGTGGAATATGTTTAGTTGAGATATTTGAATTTATTAGGATTGCTACACCACCACCATGGGCAGCATTTGTTCTATTACGATCTCTTCGATAAAGGCAATAATTCTTTATCGAAGGAGAAATTTGCGAGGTTAGGTAAGTTTCCTGAAGACAAAGAGCAATTGGAGAATACCGGTTAATTAAATCATGGATATCATCTCTGTTGCAACAAAAGCTTCTCAGTTCCATTGTAAAACACAGGCCATTATTTGTGTTTAATTGATGGAGCTGTATCTGACTGCTTTTTGAAGGTGACTGGCTTATTACGTTCCAATTTTGATTTGTCTTTTTTGAAAACTAGTCGACCAGTATCCATTTCTTCTTCAGCGTAGATTTCTAAAATTGGTTCTTCATGTATAGTTGTGCCATCTGTATCCATGATTATGTCTTGGGTATTTTTCTTTGATTATATATATGAGGAGGAGGAGATGCAGCTGATATTGTCAGAGTAGTGTTATTTGCCTGGTCTGAGAGTTTGGGTTGTTGTTTATGCACACTTGGTTATTGTTCAGAGAGGACAGTTCTAGCCCAATCAGAAATTGACCTGGTAATGGGAACTGTGACATCTGTTTGGTATTTTTTTATTACATTATAGGTACTATTTTTGTTTATAGTAGGTGAAACTAGTTTTCTTGCTTCTTGGTAGCTGACTTTATTCTCGACCTTGTATTTTACTATTTTTTTTTTTTCAGTTTTCCATTTTTCACAAATTTTGGAATATGCCGGGTGGTCACCTTTGCAGTTCGTGCACATCATTTTTGCAGCAGAACAGTCACTCTGATTGTGATCTGAGGACCTGCAATTTGGGCAGACAGGAACTCCCCTGCACACAGTTTGTGAATGGCCAAATTTTTGGCACTTAAAGCACCGGACTGGGTTCGGGATATAAGGTCTTACCTGACACCTAAGGTAACCAGCTTTTATGGTGGTAGGCAGGTTTGGTGTTTTAAATGTGAGTATCACTGTCCGAGTAGGGACAGGCTCTCCATCTTTTTTGATGACGATTCTTTTTGCGTGTACCACATTTTGATCTTGTAGTTCCTGGACAAGTTCATCCTCCGATACGTTTAAAAGATCCCACTCTGATATTACCCCTTTTGAGGAGTTTAAGGTGGCATGTGGGGTAACCTTCATGGGATCAAAGGTCGATACTTTTAACAGTCTCTCAGCGTGTCTGCGCTTGGTCATTTCAATTATTAAGTCTCCGGATCTCAATTGCCTAAACATTTTTGGAGGGCCAGCCACATTTTCAAGACATTTTTGTATCAAAAACGGGGAAAGCTTATTCAATGGTTGGTCTGTGGAGGAGTGTAGAATTAAAAAGAGAGGTATGGTATTATCGTTCCTTCTTTTTTTTTGTCGTTTAGCATGGGATGTTGTGTCATCATGATCTCGATCATATTTATCTATGTCTGGATCAAAAGATCCATAAGTGGACTGCTTAATTTTGTCCATCTTTGTTCCTTTTTGCCCTGGGAGGGTGGCTTTCTTCTCCCAGATTTCCAGCCCCGCCACGTGGAGCAGGGGCGGTGCCACCAGTGACCAAGCGATAAAGGAAGGTTAGTAGTTAGTGCATTAATAAATATTTCTATGTACAAGAAGAAAGGTGTCTTTCCCTTCTGTTAGGTACGCTAAATTCTTTATTTTAGAACAGCAAAATTAAATAACTGTGAAAAATGAAGGATACTACTATAATTATCAGCCGCTCTTTGAGAAAATTGCTTTAATATCACTTAGAAATCGCTATAGTCACTTGCTTGGCACTCGGGGCCTGATGTTTTGTGGGCAAGGCAATAAAGAAATTAGCTTCTACCTACCCAGATCATTTACTACAATTGTACAATAATTGCCTGTAGTAGGAAAATTTTCGACAAAATGGAAACAGGCTAACCTAAGAATCATTTCAGTAGCTCAAAAACCCAGAAAAACCACCAGACCAACTGCAGGTCTTACCGACCAATAGCCTTCCTACCTGTACTGGATAAAATATTAGAAAGATTAATCCTATCTTGGCTGACTATCCAACACCAATGCCAACCTCCATACAAATAAACAGTATAGATTTAAGCAATTCTATAATAGATGCCATGAATTAAATAGTAAATACAGTAGACACTACAGAGAAAAAATACCCACTGCTTCAGTAGATTCTGAAGGTGCATTTGATGCACTTTTGTGGCCCAGCATTCTCATGAGGATGCAACATGCAAATGTGCTATCAAACCTTTATAAAGTTGTACAGGATTATCTAAAGAGAAGAACTGTCATAGTGCACACTAAATTCAAAGCAATTATATGCACTGTAACAAAAGGATGTCCTCAAGGGGCTGGGTCCATTTTTCTAGAACTCAGTAGCTGACAAATTTCTTACCATGAACCTAGATTCCACTGACAAGATCAACTTTGCAGACAACCTCATCCTTTTCATAAAAGGCAACATCAGAGTGGTTAGAGAGGATAAGGCTTACCATGCTGCAAAAACTCCAACAATGAGCTGTGCTCACTAACTTACCATCTTGGCAGCAAAAACAAAGTGCATTCTAATCAAGGGAACCTCTCAGGAGATCCCCCCACCCAATCAGACTAATAGGAGATCTTCAATAAAATATCTGGGGATAATTTTGACAATAATTTTGACAAACTACTAGTTCCCACAGGAACTAGTAGTTGTTGGTGACTCTATTGTCAGGGAAATGGGGAACATGCTTTGTAAAAAGGATAGGTGGAACAGGACCAGGGTATGTCTGCCAGGGGCAAGGGTTGATGACGTTGTAGAGCAGATATCATCTTTTAAGGGCACAAAAGGTGATATAGTTGTACACGTTGGCACTAATGACATTAAGAGTACGAGACCAGCGGAATTGCTTAACAAGTACAGGTCACTGTTGAAAAAAAGCCGTGAAGTAGGGTTAAATTTGAAAGTGTCTGCAATTCTGCCCAGACACGATAGGAGGGAGTATATGATGAGAGCCTTGTCGATCAATTCGGCCCTGGAAAGATTGTGCAAGGCTCAAGGGGTAGAATTTTTTTCAGCCTGGAATGTACTTGTTAACAGGAGAGATTGCTTCTACAGGGATGGGATACACTTAAATAGAAAGGGTGCAAGAATATTTGCTGATGCTATCGAGGCAGTGTTAGGTGGGTCGGAAAACTGCTAGCTTGGGGGGAGACAAAGACTAATGGATTAACAGTAGCCACTGGCAGAGGTGAAAGAGATTCTTGCACTGCTTCTATTGGAATGAGCAGAAGCCTGAAAAACAAGATGCAGGATATTTCAGAGACTGCTGGAAGTCATTGTGATACAAGTAAACACATGGGTTGTGTTAGGGTAGCTAAGAATAGAAACAAGTGCAGGTATACTTGCGTGTACACCAATGCTAGGAGTTTAGTAAATAAATTTGATGAATTTGAGGTATTGCTCAAGACATCAAAGGCAGATATTGTTGGGATATCAGAGACGTGGTGTCACACAGATATAAGGAATGCAGAACTGGAATTTGGGGAGTACAATGTGTATAGAAAGGATAGACAGGACAGGAGGGGAGGAGGGGTTATGCTATTAGTTAAAAAACACATAAAATCCAAGGAAGTGAAGCCAGTCGACATTGATGGACAGGGCAGTGTCGAGTCAGTTTGGTGTGACATAAACATAGGTAAATCAAAATTGAGAGTAGGAGTGTGCTATAGGCCTAATGACTCTGATGAGTATAATAAGATACTGTACAGGGAAATAGAATGGGCCAGTAAATCAGAGATTCTTATAATGGGGGATTTTAATTTCCCAGATATTGACTGGAATTTGTGGGTTGGTCACTCACACACTAGCAGGGCTTTTGTGGATTTATTGGATGATTGTTTTCTACACCAGCATGTTTGGGAGGCAACTAGAGGGAGTAATACTCTTGATCTGATTATCAGTAGTGATTCTTCATGCATTAGGAATCTGCAGATAAAGGAACCACTGGGTGGCAGTGATCACAGTGTGCTGAAGTGGGATTTACTCAAGGAGGTAACTACCATCAGAGGCAAAGGGAAGGGTTTTTGCTTTCGTAAAGGCGACTATGATGGACAGAGACAGTATTTAAATTCTTATACAGTGGGACCAACTGATGATGTTACCAACAGCAAATTCAAAATGGGAAGCATTCAAGGAACTAATCTTGGAAGCTACCAGGCTTTACATGCCAACCAAGAAATATTGTTCAAGGTTCAGGCCTAAATGGTTGTCAGATGAACTAATGAGACATATGGCAGAGAAGAAAAATGCATGGGATACATACAAATTAATGGGTGACATGGAAGCCTATGATAGATATAAGTTGGTCTGTAACCAAGTCACAAAGGAGATTAGGCAGGCAAAGGCAGATTATGAGAAATCCTTGGCAAAGGACGCAAATAAAAACAGAAAAGAGTTCTTTACCTATTTAAACTCAAGAAGGAAAGGGATGAATCAGATTGGTCCACTGGATGTTGATGGTTCAACAGTTGAGGATCCTGCTCAGGTGGCTAACAATCTAAATGAGTATTTTGCATCTACATTCACACATGAGGAGTTATTCAGGAAGGGGAATGTCGTAGGTGAAGTAAACATTGGCAGTGAGCTAGATTATTTTCTAATAACTGAGAGGAAAGTGGAGACGAAATTGCTGAGAATAAACATAAAAAAGGCACCAGGGGTGGATGGGATCTATCCAGTTATATTAAAGGAGGCAGCAAAGGAAGTAAGCAAACCCCCAGCCATAATTATGAGAGCTTCTTTGGACTCAGGGGAGGTACCCATGGACTGGAGATGTGCAAATGTAACCCCAATTCACAAAGGAGGATCAAAGGCTGACACAAGTAATTATAGACCTGTTAGTTTAACTTCGGTTCCAGGAAAATTAATGGAGGCACTGGTTAAAGAAGCACTGCAGGATCATCTGGACAAGAATTCAGTTATAGCTCAGACACAGCATGGTTTTGTTAAGGGCAGGTCTTGTCTGAACAATTTGATTGGATACTATGATGTAGTCACAAAAGAACTGGA